>NW_028277030.1:41384285-42617500 GCF_059951505.1 Python bivittatus | reverse complement strand
GTCAAAAAGGCAGCAGGAGCAGTTTTACTGGCAGGGCTCCTCCCGTGCCTACCGCTAGCACGATGGGTGGAAAATCAACAGGTGCACCTTCACGCTTGCAAAACATAGTTTGTTGTTACCATACAGCTGTTAAAATGTTGGGAGTGACAGCTTGAGCTCTGCATGGCCTCCAAATATTGCCTATTAATTAAATGCCTGCTGTAACTGCCCACTATTCCTTCAGCAGCAATAACAATTCATTACAGAAACTGGGTTTTTTTGAGCCTGTTTCAATAGGGAGATTTTTCTTCCCAAGCATAATTATCCATAGAATACATGAAAATGCCACTCTAGAAAGAATGCAGAAATATAGCACTCTTTATGATACTCCTGTGTTCAAAAATAGCTGGCAAGTCAGAAGGGTATTCAAGAAATTGGGCAGGATTGGACTAGTTTGGTATTTGGATGGGAGACTATCAGCAAATCTGAAGGCTGTAGGCTAGACTGGAAACTAAAAAGACCCCCCCCCCTTTCATGGACATGTCCATGAGGTCACCAGATGTCAAACTAGACTCAGAGAAGACTTATTTATTTAGTAGACAGCTGGTGGAATGCCTGTTAAAACACAGAAAGCAGGGTAACATTTTCCTGGCTTGAAGACAAATGGTGCCACTGGAGAACCACTGCAGGACCATCTCTCCTGAGAGAACTGAGAAGTCCTCAAATTGGCTGTGAATACCACCTTCGCTACTGCTGGTGTGGCCTAAGGTCCATAGGTGATGCAGATGTAAGAAATGCAGGAGTAAGGAAGATGACCTTGATGGAAAACTGCAGGAACCGTTACCTAGGCAAAAGGGGCTGAAATATTTTTAAGTCCAGAACAATAAGATAACATTCGGAAGTGGTTATCTAATCCTCTATGTATAACTCAGTAAATATCTAACCCTGTTTTGGCTTCTCACTCTTCTGTTCGCCTGTGTAGAGGGAATCTTAGACAGAAACCATTACTAAGGATACAGTCTCTGGGATGGCATGCCGGGGACAATATCATAATTTGGATCTCCTTTTCTGCAGGTTGAGAGAGAGAGAGAGATCTATCTTTGGAGAGTCAGAACCAACCTTGCAAGTCTCTTCCATGAGTCTGTAGCTGAACAACTGTACACACACAAATATATTCTGGGAGTCATTGGGAGAGAAAGGGAGGGAAGAAGGATGGGCTCACCTCACAGGGTTGTTGTTGTGGGGAAAATAGGAGGAGGAAGGAGTATTAGGTATGTTCGTCCCCATGAGTTATTTATAAAAAATAATAAAGGCAGGATTTAAAAAAAAAAAGCCACGTTGCCTCCATGCAGATAATATTTGCCTTGCTGGAGCAATCCAAAAAAACAGCGCAATACAGTTCTTCTACTTAATCTGTTCAGTTACTAGACATTGTGTTTTGTATAAATTACCAGTTTCCTGACTGCTAAACAATAAAATGAAATCTGAGATGGAGTATCTGGTTTCTAATGCTTAGGAACAATTTGTAAAGTTGCTAAGAAGCCTTTGTAAAGTCAGGCTGACTATGAATCAAATAAGACCTTGAGGTTAGATTGGCCCCTTATTGTTGGCCTTCTGGAATCTGTAAAAGACAGAGATATCCCAGAGGGCCTTTGGAAAATAAATGGCCATTTTAGGGATGCTTGTGGTTTTATTGGCCTTTATGTTGTAAACCACCAACACCAAGAGTCATTTTTCGTGAATCCATTGGTATATAAACACAATGAATGAATGAATGAATGAATGAATGAATGAATGAATGAATGAATGAATGAGCAAGTGCATGCACACACACACACACACAGAGTGGTAAGAACTAGGTGATTATATGATAAACAGTTATGTCCATATAAAGGAATAGAGAGACAACAATACATTGCTAAGTATTTCCTTTTTTTAAAAAAAAGGGTTCCTTCAAGTCAGTTTTTTTTTTAAAAAAACTTCTGGTAACTGCATGGATGAGTCCCTGCAGTTTCCTTGGCAAAGTTTTTCAGAAGTGGTTTGCCATTGCTGCCTTTCTAGTATTGAGAGAGGCTGACTGGCCCAAGGTCACCCAGCTGGCTTTGTGCCTAAGCCAGGACTAGAATTCATGGTTTCCCAGTTCCTAGCCTGATGCCTTAACCACTATGCCAAACTAGCTTTCTTGTATGTGCTATAACACAATAGAATTAGTGGATATACAATTAATATCAGTTTTACAAAGTGTTTGTACTACTATAGTTGCAAAGCAGAAAAGAATCATACAGCAAACTGCAAGAGATACTAAATGTAGCATCAAGAAAGGAGATTGTATTATGGGTAATTAAATGCAAAAGTTGGAATAATAGAAGAACTTGGAGTCACATAAAATTTGGATAGAGTAAATGCAATAATGCAGGAGGTAAGTTAATTGAATTTTACGAAGAAATTCTTTGCTAATTCTCAGCATCAGTTTCAAGCAATGTAGATAGACTCTACCCATGAACATTACTAAATGGACAACATCAAATCAAGATGGATATATAACAGAAACAGAAGATGGAGAAATTCAATCCATTCAGCCAAGACATTTCCAGGGGCAGACTGTGAAACAGACCGTGCCTTACTAATGTCAGATACTTGGGTTAAACTAACAGGGCTGGGCGGGAATAGATGTAGTCAGAATGTGCAGAGCCGTACTGGTGTATTAAACCAGAATGTGGAATATCATTCACAAGGAATGATAAACTACTATAAGAACTAGATTTGAAAAAAATAAGTGGTTCAAAACAAGAAAGGGAAGATGCATATTGTCTCCATACTGGATGATCTTATTCAGTAGACATAAGAATGGCAAGTTTGGAAGAGATGACAGCTTGAATCAAAATTAGAGGTCAAAAATCTAATTATTGGTGATACACAGATGACACCACCTTGTTAGCTGAAAGTAAAGAATTAGAAGAGCTCATTATGAAAATACAAATGAAGTGAAACATTGAGAATAATGTTAAAAATTAAGATGACAAATGTAATGTCAATCAGCAAGCTTAGTCAATTCACAGTTGACAAGAAATGAAGATGCTAGGCAATTTTATTTTCTTGAGCTCAAGAATATTAAAAAATGGACAGTGTGCTAGAAAAAGAAAGAGAAATAATTCCTTAGGGAGGAATGCAATGACATTCAAGACCATAGATGATACAGAGGTTTAATTGACAACAAAGACAATATTTAAAGCACTGGTCTTTCCAATGGCACCATCTGTACCATTGTAAAAGCTGGACACTGAAAAAGAATGAAAGAAGATGTCTTTAGATTATGGTTTGGAGACAATTACTGAGACTACCATGGGCTGCAAGAAAAACCAGTCAGCCCTGGACCAAATAAGGCTGGCTGACTGCTCTCTTGAGGTAATGATCAGCAAGCAGAAACTCATACTGGGCATGTGTTGCAAGCAAATAATAAGTTAGACAAAATGGCTGTGTTTGAAAAAGTTGTGGAAAGTAGAAAGAAAAGACAATGGCTAAGATGAATGGATGGTATCAAAGAGATTATAGGAATATCCTTGGAAGGGCTGGGGGTTATTGCTGGGGTCAGGATGAGGTGACAAGTATTTGTCTGTGCAAACATGACTCAGTGATACCTACCTGAGTCTGAATCTATGTATTCAGGTTTTGCAGTATCTGCAACTATTTGCACCTTGTGCTAATTCCTGTGTTTTCAACAGCTGTGTTCTGTTCTAAGGTAAGATTGCCCTTTCCCCCCAATTCACAAATAGTTTTTTTGAGGGAAAAAAACTAAACTTCCTGTTGGGTTAATATGGTATACTGAGCTGGTCTGGTTTCAGTCTTTCCTGTTAAGAAATAGAAAACAAACTTGATCTTGATCTTGACATATCCTTTTTGATCGCTGAGCTCAGGCTGTTGAATTCCATTCATGCTCATCTTCATGTCCCACAATTGCCACCCAAATCACTGCATGAACTTGATGTTTTAATGTGGCATGTCCTCATTACATTGTCCTCATCTCATCTGCAGCCCACAGCTGAGTCACGTTAAAGTTTTCAACTATTCCAATTTTAAAATATTGTTTTTAATATTGTCTTATGCAATTTTTGCTGTGGACCCAATCTAGCATGCTTCATCTACAATGTGATTGACAATGCAGTCAGGGATTGGGATCTGCCTAGTTCTGTTTGTCATACTGGGCTGCTGTCAGCCCTTGAGGTAGGCCAGGTCAGGGAACAGACAATGTATGGACTACTGGAACTCGGTTGTTATAGGGCATAATAACAGAATCTTGAAAGCCTGCCAGTTTCTCTTGCCCCCTCTGATACCAAACAGAATCAAGAAGGAGTTGTTCCAAGTTTCTTTCACTTTCACAGGATTGAGTTGTCATTTATTTTCTCTTAAGTCTCCTGCATTCTTTTGACAAGATTGTCTCTGCACTCCTCTACAGCTACTGACATACGCCCCTTCCCCTCTGGTTCACTGGTCACTTCCCTCCATGGCCATTCAGCCTGGGCAGCAGGAGAGACCAGACACCTGATTTCTGCCGAGGCATCTGCCTGCATAACTTTCAGAAGCATTTGTCAAGTTTTATGTGGCATCTTATCTACATGGGTTTAGTGCTATTTTGAAATAGCGCCAGACCTGCTTTTTTAACTGTAGGTTTAGCACTTTTGAGTGCTACCCTTTTGCTGCACAGATTCATTTAACCAAGAAAAGAGCAATGGTGGGTTCCTGATTCTGTCACAGAGTGACAGAGGGTATTCTGTGAGCAAGGGGTTTTAGGTGGCTGTATTTTAAAGAGGGTCTTATTCCTTGAGGGAGCAATATCATTTCTATGCTTCTGTGCCTGGTTACTTGCTCCATGGAGTACATACCCATTAAGGCGTGGTTCACCTTTAGACTGCAACCTGGGTTTTGGCCAGCTTGACAGCTAAACCATCTATCTCTGCCCTGTTATGTTAAGCAGAGCAACTGGTTGTTTTTCTCACTGGCAAGTTATGCTTGGTGGGAAGGGAAACAAAGCTGGGAATTCATCAGTTGCTCTTCTTATTTGTCCCTCCAGTAAGAACGGAACCACCCAGTAGTCTCATTACTGAGGCGGAAGAGGCATTGGCGAAGAGGGCAATGCGGTTTAACATAAGCTATATGGCTGTACTCCTAGATGATCTGGATCAGTGTTGTCCAAACTTGGCCACTTTAAGATGAGTAGACTTCAACTCCCAGAATTCCCCAGCCAGCATGGCTGGCTGGGGAATTCTGGGAGTTGAAGTCCACTCATCTTAAAGTGGCCAAGTTTGGACAATACTGATCTAGGGGAATTAAAGCAACTCATTCTATTCTATTGAATTCTTTATCTGCTCTGAGGTATGTAGTGAGTCATGGGTTTTTTTAATCTTGGTTTATTTTCAACTTGTTTTTATTCTTGCTTAAATGCATGTGTGTGTATTATGTGTACATACACGTGTATGTACTGTAAATGATGTTGCATGCATTGTTAATTAGTGTACAAAAATTAATTTCCACATGAATGTGTTTAAATTACCAAACCATTACTTAAAAATAAATCTTAAAACAAGGATGAAGTAATTGCAGAGGTAATATAATCAATGACTTATTCTCTCTGTGTGTGTATATACTGTATGTGTGTGTGTGTGAAGCTTATTTATACTGCAGCATCTTCTCACAATTGTTTAAAATTACCCTAGGTTCCTCAAAATGGTCATAAAACCATGTGGGAGTTGAACAATTGCTAATATACAGGTAGTCCTTGGGTTATGACAGCAACTGAGAATGAAATTTCCATCACTAAGTGAGGCAGTCATAAAGCGCAATGTCATGTGACCACATCATTTAGCAACAGCAACCCTGGCAGTCCCAGTTGCCATTGTAACCCCAGGACTGCATGGGTCGTTAAGTGGGAAGAGGTGGCAGTCCCACGCAAGCAGGCTGGCGGTTGTGTGGGTGCAGTGGGAGGTGCTGTTGGCAAGTGCTACAGAGTGCAGGCAGGTGTGCAGGTGCCGCGGAGGGTGGGGAGTGTTGCGGGTGGGTGCTATGGAGCATGGGCAGGTGAAAAAGCAGCGGGAGTGATTTCTGACTTCCTGCTGGCTTCCCCATTGACTTTACTTGTTGGAAGCTGGCAAGATGCATCAGAAATCACAATCCTGTGACCGCAGCTCACTGCAATGACAAAATTGTGAGTCGGGCATCGAGTGCCTGGATTGTGATCATGCAGGAATGCTGCAATGGCTGGTACTCTGAAGACTGGTCATAAGTCCCCCTCATTCAGCACTGTCGTAACTTTAAACAGTCGCTGAACGAATGGCCGTAACCCAAAGACTACCTGTAAAGTATTCCATTATAATGCATCTAAAAGAATCGTATTGATTTAAGATACACGATTTACTTTTTTCACCATTAATAAACTATCAGTTCACAACTATCTATAGAAATAAGGATGACTGATAGAATGATTTTCTCCATGATTAATTATACAAGGCTTAGTTAATATTTTGTTCTTTATAAGATTGTATAGCATAAAGGACTTGTAATGTATTTAATATTGGATATAGCTGTTCTCCTGGGAAAGCTAATAATATTCGTATTTGATGGAGCTGCTGTCAAATTGATACAAAATGGGATTAAAATTAAACAGCGTAATTATGTATTGTGCACTGACTAGTTGAGAGGAGATGCCAAATGGGTTTTTGAAAGGAATACCAAGGATCACTGATTCATTAACAACTTGGAAGGTGAAGAAAAGAATTGCATGGATCCAATAATAAAGTGATAAAAAAATAGCAACGATTAGAGATCCCATGAAGGGTAGGAGCAGAACACAATGCATTTGGAACAAATTGGAGAAATTCAATATAACAAGTCTTGATAGAGTGAGATTTAATCAAGATCATGTAAATTACTTCTCCTAAGATGCTAAAATGTGCAAATGCTGAGCCAAGGCATGTTTGATAAACCATGAAGAGTAACAGAAAAAAAATGCATGAGGGCTATTGTAACTCAATTTAGCTTAGAAGAAATAATCTGAATGATCATCATTATTGTTGTTCTCCTCATCATCATGTTTCCTTTCTGCACATAGCATAACTCACATACTTTTGATGGTCCCACAGAACTGTCAAAGATATATTCAATCTTTCGGCAGAAATTCACCGTAATTACTTTATGTGGAGCTTATAATTTGTCCCATTCGTGTAGTATTCAGATATCAACTTCTGTTTTCTGTTTAAAATTTCTAATAAAATATTTTAAACACTTTATCTGAACCCTGGAAAAAAAGTATTCATGCCAACATGAATGAATATTTATATTCTAGCCTTGTTGAGTTTAAAACTGTTTAAATGCATTGCATTCAGCAAACCCTGTCTCTTTGGCACAATTCATACATCTTAGGACTGGTTGCATTTCTTAAAAAGAAAAAAGGTTATGACCATCTTTTACTATGTTAAAACTAAGACAGGAGGTTTCAGCCATATAGCAATGCTTAGTTTTTATTTACAAAGATTTTCATTGCTAATTGGTCTTGCAAATTTTTAAACCTAATAAGACTGTAGCAACAAAAGAATAGAGCAGCACAGATACACTTTTGCATCTCCATTCCGGGAACATGTCAGTGGGACCCAGCACTCCCAATAGGTTGTGGTGTCTTACTACTTAACTGTGGGCTTCTCTTCCAAAAAGTCATCCACTGCTCCTCTGCTCTTCAGGGGCGAAAGGCATGTACAGCAATGAACATCACAAATATAGCATGATCATTCAATAATTGTCAAACAATCTTTTGCCCTAGAATATTATAGAGGGTAAATCTAATGTCTCAAAGATCGCTCTTTGGCTGAGGATTCTGTTCCTTTGAATTCCATATGATCCAAATAAAGTAAAGGATAATGAGTAATAAAGACAATCTGGAATATTTTGAGAATATGGCAATTGTTCTTTTGGAGAAAGAATTCTCAGGTGTATTATGGTCTGGATGATTTTTCTGTATTCCTGTTGTCATATTTTGAAGCATTTTCCGCATGTCATGACATAATTTAAGATATTTTTCCATCAGTGGCAGCCAGTAATGTGGAATTCAATACAAAGCAGATAGCCCTAGAACTCTGAATTAACTGGAAAGAATGCTCATACTGTAGATGTTACAGCAAGGAAGAATTTGCCACTGAGATGCCATTTTGACATCATCCCTTCCCAGGAAAAGTGATGACCCACTTCTCTACCCTTCCTTCAAAGGGATTAAACAATTTGGCAATATCACAGCCTTAATGCTTCTGAAACACGGGTTCATCAAGTCATGCATAGCAGCTATAATTGGACAGAATATTCAAACAAAAAATAAATTGCTGACCGATAGCTTCCCAATTACTATTATTATTTTCATAAATATTTTTTTCTACTTAAATTGTTTCCTGATGTATAAGAAGAAACGGATATTATGACATGTAGCCAAAATGCAACTGGCAGTAGTGTTTAGGAATCTTATTTTTCCTTCCATAATAATGAGACTTTTTTGCTCCTTAATTCCTTGACGCTAATTATTAATAATATTGCATTTTCACTAAATGGCAATAAGTTAAGAACAAGATTTCTCCTTCATAATATCATGCTCACAGAAGGGGGGGGAGCACACTTTAAGATTTAAAGTGCATACCTCAAATTTGATAAACCCTAATTGAAAAACATAACTGAATTAAATCAGACAGCAGCTAACTATCAATCCATGAGGGGAAGTAAATAACCAGAAACAATCAAAGGTGGTCCCCCAAATAACCTGGCCTTGTGCAATGTAAGGTTTTATAGGTGATAAACAGCACATTGAATTGCACCCGGAAGCCGACTGGGAGCCAGTGTAGCTTGCACAGCAGTGTTATGAGCATATTGTGAAATGCCCCAAACGGCCTGCGCTGCTGCATTCTGGAAAGGCTGCAGATTCCAAACCCTCTTCAGGGATAGCCCCATGTAGCACGTGTTACAGTAATCCAAAGGGGAGGTGAGTAAGGTGTGAGTCACCATGCGCAAGGCCTCCTGGTCCAGGAATGGGAGCAATTGGTGCACAACACAAACCTGTGCAAAACCTTAGCCACAACTGCCACTTGCTCTTTGAGCAGGAGCTATGAGTCTAAAAGGACCTCCAAATTGTGCACCAATGTCATTTGGGGGAGTACAACCTTATTCAGAGCTAAACATGGACAATTCCTAGATCTGGGGGAAGGGGGTCTCAAAACCCACAGCCACTCAATCTTGCCAGGGTTTAATGGAAAGCTGTTCTTCCCTCTCCAAGACTCACAGTTCCCAGGCACCATACCTGTAGAGAGTAAGGATGATGACCTTGACAGAAATCTGCAAGAACTGTTACCTAGGTAAAAGTGGCTGCAACATTTTGTAAGTCCAGAGCAGCAAGATAACATTTGGAAATGGCTCAGACAGACACCTCCCTAATTCACTAGCATATAAAAAGGGGAGGAAGCACAAGCAGACTTGCAAGATTCTGTAATGATAGCCATTCTCAATAAAAGTAGTTCCAGCCTTCCTGTGGAATTGATTTCCTGGTTTGTCTATCTAGTGGGGTTGACAGAACTTCAGTGGCATTGCTTGGCTGACCTGCAGCAGGGATGTGTACTTAGGTATTATCAGTATAGTGATATCTTACTCTGTGTCAGTGGATGACCTCACCCAGCACCTTCATGTAATTGTGAAAAAGGATTGGGGCAAGAGTAAAGCCTGTGGGACTCCAAAAAGCAGGAGGCCTCAGGCTCAATCTCTTTCCCTCTACCAACACTGACTGGAACTGGCCTTGGAGAAAGAAAAACTACTGCAACCACTTCAACATCCCACTCCCAATCTCCTGTCCAAAAGGATACCATAAGCAGTCCAGAAGGCAACCCTACTGATTGTCTTAAAAGCTGCTGAGAGGTCAAGGAGGGCCAGGATGGATGCACTATTTCCATCCTGAGCCTGTTGATGCCCAAAGGTCATCAACAGGCATGATCAATGTCACCTCAGTGCTATAACCAGGTCTGGATTTCACCTGAAAGGGGGCCAGATAATCTGTTTCCTCCAAGATCCTCAGGAACTGCAAGCCAACCATCTTTTCAATAACATTCCCTATAAAGAGGAGGTTGGAGAGTGGATGAAAATTGTCCAGTTCCATTGGGTCCAGAGATGGCTTCTTGAGGAGAATGCAGGCAACCGTCTCTTTCAAGGTGAGGGGAACCACCCCTTCTGCAAAGCAGCAGAAACCACGGCATGGACTCCACCACAGGTCACCTCTTTATGGGCTACCTACAGAGCAGCACCCTTGCAAGCCATCACAGTTGCTTAGATTACAATAGCTACAGCCCTGCCTTGGCCCTGAACTCGCAACAGGTGCCACACGCAAAACCTGGCTAGATACCTCTGCAAGAGGGGAACCCCTCTCTTCTGAGCCCAGCCAGAATTTGGTAATGCAAAAAGGTCAGCCCTCTCATCATGGATGAGAATAGCTTTATGACAGATAGATTGCACATTAAGTGGCAACGGTCAGAAACCAGGGCCTCTTGACCTCTGATAACCAGGCCTTGAGGTATACCTCCCTCTGCTGTCACCACAATAATACCCTTGCCTGACTTCTCTCTCCTGGGCACCCCAGCTTCCCCAATCCCATCTTCTCCCCCAAGTTCTAAGGGTCCCATCATACCACCCAAATGTCCAAACACATCACCAAGCAGGGGGTGCCGACTTTGGGAATGCTTATGCCTTGTACTCAGCATCCCCATAATCTGGATTATCAATTAACCGTCTTCCTTTCTCCTCTAACAATATACCAAACCATCCCTTCCCACCTCCAATCACCTGTTCTCACCTGGGTAATGGGGTGGAGTCAGAAACCAAATTCTCCTACAGGATAGGAGTAATCCAGGGCGCACCCATGCAACCCCCATCTCCCACCCAAGGGAAAACAAATGATAACACTCCAGTTAACACCCACCCACTAATAATTCCATCTGTATAGTCTGAGGAAAGGCCTGAAACACTCACTTCTCCCTCGAGCAAAATCTAAGGTGGAACTTTTCAGAACAATGAAACAGTTCCTCATGGGAGTTAAAATATCCCTTAAATCCCTTGTGAGTGATGGATACCACCCCCCGCCCCGTTCACTGCTGCATTCTCTGTGTAGTTGAAAATGTATGCCCCAGATACCAGCCACCAGCTGTCAAATGCCAGAGGGCAAGAAGAAACAGATTACTTTTCTTGGTTGCGCTTCATCAGAGTAAAACCTCCTCCTTTCCGTAATCCTGATCTCAGAATCCAAATAGACATGCTTAGAGGGGAGAAGAGACTTTAATTCCAGCTCCCTGACAGTTCTGATCGCTCCATGAACCCAGTGATCCCTGCAGGGATATTAGCGGTATGTGAGAGAGTGAAAGAAACCATTTATGCCCTGTCTGCCACTTAAAAAAGGTTACCCATCCTGGTTTCCATCATGTTGGAAAGAAAGGCATGTGCAGAAACAACAGAGGTGCTCTAGCTGTGGTGGCTACATTTGGTAGCCCTTCGCTCTTGGTTCTAAATCTGGAGGTCCAAAGGTGATGTCAATCAGAGATATAACAACAATGGGTACTAATTGTAACTCAGGTACTCTGCCATAATCTCAATTTAACTTACAGGTGGTATCCAGACTTCATGCTAAGCTTAACCATACTACAATATATCCAGTTTAAAACACTCAGATGCCCCCCTTGGTCTGAGATACTGGACAGTCAGTGACCAGCAGGGCAGACAATACTGGATAATATATGAGTTTCCTTTGTTCTCCCTGATGGCAAGAGGTCTTATTTTCCATTTTTTCCCCTTCAGATTTCAGTTTTAGAAATATGACTTGTTTTTCTCCTCTCGAAAATTTCCCTCTAGAAATTCCCTACCCTGGAGAAGGGGTAGGAGAAAATTCAACTCCTAGAATTCTGTGACAAGCATAGGAACTCCGCCAGTGAAGAAATGGTTGTAGAGAAGAAGTTTATCTGGTGCAGCATATTGTGCAAGGTTGAGAGGCAATTTATCAGTAAAGGCCTTTATCGGTGAAGATATGCTGACCAGACGCTTTGCTAATAAATGTGTTAGCTTTTCTTGACTTTGTTAAAGTATTATTGTATTGCACCTAGCATTCAAGCCCTGCTTTGAAATATAAATGATTGGTATATGACCATATATTCCTAAGTATAACACAGACTTGATATATAATCATGGTGAGCTCAGTTCTGTGAGTATAGAGCCAACACAGCAATTCAGATGGGATGATGGAGAGAAGCAGCGTTGTAAAGAACAGCCTGGAATCTGTATCAGAGTTGCACAGCTTGGCTCAAATTGAGGGCTAGACTTGGCTGTTTGGATAACATGCAGAGAACTGCCCTCCAAAAAGTAAACAAGGCCAGGATAGGAAATGCAATTTACATTTAAATTAAACTAATACAGCTAATACGATTACTCTCCATGTACTTTTCATCACAATAAAAGTTACAATTTGGTGCTAACATTTGAAGGACTCTGAAGGCTATATCCAAGGCTTTGGGGAGCTACTTCTGGTCTACGTAGTGGAAAGAGATCTCTCTAAACAAGCTGGTGGTATGCCCTATGTCCACAAACTATCCACCTCAAGGAGCACACACTATGTTTTAGCTTCTGTTTAATAGCCCCAGCTACCTGCTCTTTCATAGTAGCACAAGCTCAGCAAACTGGATCTGAGAAGGAAAGAGTCAGCAGTGTAAGGCTGATTTGTCCTCAGCCCCCACGTTTTTTGCCATTTTTTGGTCACCTGTTTTCTACTGCCCAAAATAGTTCATTGCAGAGGAAAAGGGACGGACAAAAATAAAAGAGTCTTAATTTTAAGATACAGTATTGTGGTGTTTAAAAGTGAAAAACAAATCTGCAAGTGTCGATTTTCTTAGTTTTCTTAGTTAAGAATTGATTTCTTTTTTCCTGTTTAAAATCATATCCCTGTATTTGCAATAGAAATGTAGCTATGCAAAAATTAAGGAAGTTATGAGGACCCAGGGTATCCTTTGACATTGTAATTTAGTTTGGTGTGGCCCTGAGAAAGGGAGCAAATGGGAAGTGTGAATGTGTCAGGCAAAGGCTAGTGTGAAAAGGGGTCTGTTTGGCTGGGAGCCTAGGGATCACTGTTACATATAGGGTATTTCAATAAAGCAATGTTTGTTTCAGATATACATTGCTTGGTTCATATTGTAGTGGATCACTTTTTCTACAACAATATGTTTCTGGTGGATCCAATTTTACCTTCCACTATTACATATTGTTCTGAAATCATCATTTGCTGTTGAAAATATACTGCACTGATCTATGCACAGAATCATACAATTGAAGGAATCTTGAAAGTAAAGTAGGTCAACCTACTGCCAATTCAGGAAACATAGTAGTATTCCAGATAGGTGGGAACCACCCCTTACTTAAAGCCCTCTCATTAAAGAGAGTTTATTACCATTTGAGGCCCTCTGCTCCACTGACAAGCCATTTCATTTATTCTTTCATTCTACCTGGAATTAAGAGACATGAGGCGTAGGGTGAGGAAAAACAGAAGCCCTCACTGTGAATGATTGCTCCATCTATAGATTACTGGAGGGTCACAAACAGAAGCCATGGAGATGTGATTCTGACATCCCAACAGTGACATATGTTAATTGTTCTATCATACTGTATACAGTTCTGTCTTTCAGACATAATTCTTTAGCCTTAAATAATTTCTGTGGAGAAAGTCAAGCTATTTGCTTATTAACAATACTCATGAAGAATTTATAGCTATGGGGGAGATTATATATTATGTTCCACATATAAATACTGGCTCAGTCTTGAAAATTACCTCTCACTTGGGATTTTGTATTTATTGTCATAGTGATGTCCTACTGTCAACTTTTCAAAATTGTATACCCTTTAATGCTCAACAATACAGCACTGAAGTCATGAATTTGTAGAGAAAAATACACTTCTGGAGTCTTGCCTGTAGAATAGTAGCTCCTGAGAACTGAGAAGTTGGCTATTCCTGCTGTACTCACTTAGACAAAGCCCAAAGAATCTATACCCATATATACATTTTCTAGCCAACACTGACTGTGGGAAGAACCTATTGCATCTGTCACTAATAATGTCATTAAAAATGTCAATAAGATTTGTACAGTGGTCAAAAATAATGATTTGGAAATCTATCCAAAGAGGTTTTTTTACCAGTTAAATCTCATTAAAGCTTCAGCTCAGAAAATGTGGATGTTTCCTGGGTCACCTAACAGTGGGAAAATGAGAATGAGTGAGAAAAACAGGAATTGAAAGTATTTCATTCATTCATTCATTCATTCATTCATTCATTCATTCATTCATTCATTCCTCCAACTTGCAGTAATCTGCTAAGATTTCTGGCAGTTAATGAACAACTATATCTAACATTAAACACCCTTGGTAAATGTAAATAAAAATTTAAACATAAATAACAATATCCTAACCAAAACTAAATCAAGTCAGCCAGGTCAATTCTGGTTGGCGAATGAAGTCATGGAGGTAGTTCCCAGCCATACAGGGTTTTATAGGTCAAAGCCAGCATTTTGAATTGCACCTGGAAGCCAATTGGAAGTCAACGAGGATATGCAATATAGGTGTATCATGAACTTGACAACATGTGCCAACAGCCAATACATCCCAGGAGATAGCCCCTCACTTCTATGAAGTAAGCAGAGATGAGGCACAAAGGGGCTGCTTTTCTGTGGCAGTGCCTGCTCTCTGGAACAGCCTCCTGGTGAGATCAGGCTGGCCTCCTTTAGTGTGTTAGTTTTGAATGACATTGAGGACAGAGCTCTTCTGAAGAGCTTCAGTGGATTGAGAGGTTTCCATTTGCATTTTGAACCAACTTCAGTTTCCAGATGGTCTTCAAAGTCAATCTGTGTACAGTGATAAAGAAAGAGTGATAAATAATTAAAAGGGGCAATGCTATATACTGTATTTGCCACATTTGCTACTGTGGTCAGGAACATTTTTTTAAAAGAATACAAGAGATGCATGTTGTGTAAAATAATGTAAGCTCTAGCATGTTATGGTAGAAAGCAGTTGGTATTGCTTCGTACATGAAACACACAGTAAGGACCAGTAAGCTTATTATGCTTCTTCTGCATACTAAGGAAGCAGCCATTTGTTGTGGAACAAACTAATAATGCAGAACAGGACTCCATATTCTTAGAAGACTGAATATGGTGAATTAGAAAGTTATTAGAAATGGTGAAGTTTAGATCAATTCATAGACAGTTGATAAACCTGCTTGACTAAAAGCTTTTCATTGGCCATTACATATTCCAGCTCTGATGGTTTATTCTTATGCTATATAGGTCCATTCCACCCCTCTTGTCATCACTGTTGACAACGTTGACATTGCTCTTACAACTAGTTCCTCCTTGGCAGCAGATGTTTTCATGAGGCAGCAGAGAGACAGACAGTTATTTTGAAGAAAAAGAGAGGTTTTCCTCTACCAAAATCATATAGCCACCACTAAGACAATACAGAAGACCAGAACAAGATTTTCCAACTGGCTGCAGGCATGACTATCAAAACTATTAATTTCTATAGCTATCTAGGGACCTCTCTGCCTTGTGGGAATGTTACACACTCAGAACCAAGAAACATGGTTCAGAATGATGTATAAGCCCAGCTATTATAGTTGGTAAATTATGGCTTATGGTTTAGGATGATATATCAGTTGTGGCTTATTCAACAAGTCCAACATCCAAACTGTTACTCTCAATTTCTTGTATAAATCTTCAAGCAGGAATAATTTGGTATCCTCCAGAAGTTTTGGACTACTGTTCCCACAGTCCTATCACTAGCCATACAGATGGGGAATTGAAACCAAAACTTCTGGGAGACCTCAGATAGGCTACCCCAGGGAGGCCTTTTTTCTGGGGTGCTTTTCTCCTATTTGCCAGTTCTCCTTCACACACAACCAGTTTTGTTTGTCTTTGCATGAGAATTTATAACAATCTTGGAATTAGTAATTTCTTGTCACAGGCTTACTAGGGGGCCTTGGCCTGTGGACTATGTGTTTTCTCCCATCAATCTTTCAGTGAGAATATTCCAGTGCTGGACTTCTGGTGAGGACATGGTGAGCTAGATGTCCCTGGAGGAGCAGGGAAGGCATTATGGTGGAGATTTGTGGCTAGAGGGTAGATCCTGGCCAGTGAAATCTCTCGGGTGAAAGGAGAGATCATGAGATTGCCCACATGTACTTTGGACAGCCGCTCCTCACAAGTAGGCTGCAGGAACTGAGGTTTTTGTGTTCAGCTGGTGAGCTGAGCAGTTGGGAGCCGAGGGATTCCAACTAAGCTCGCAGTTGTAATGTAGCCTATATAGACTTAAAGTTCGGCTGAGCCTCATTTCTTAATCATCTTTGGAATTGCTTTTTTACTGCTTTTCAAATATTAAGAACCTTCAGAATGGCAAGCCTGGTGGCATTCACTGGGTGAGTTTTCTTCAATCCTTAGCAAAAGACATTTTAAGTACAAGTTTAAGGACTTAGAAAAATTCTTTTTGGGGGGAATAAACAGCAAAAGGGTGATTAGAGTGTTGTTTTTGGAAAGAAACAGACTAAGGGTCCAGATGGATTTGAAATAAGATTTTGAAATTAATTATAAGAATCCTTCCCATGGGAAATGGCTGTTGTTTTGAATTCTGGAAAAAAAACCATGATAGGATGGGACTTTGAAGGTTGGATACTAGAGGGAACCAGAGGGAACTAAAAATTACAATTAAAGGAGAAGAACACTTAAATTCAACTTGCTTACACAGAATAGAGCAAAATACATTTAACATTGGATGTATTGAAGGATATTTGTGAACAATGGACTCAGAAGTTAATTTTAAGAATGTCTGCCATTATAGATAGACTGTGTGTAAATGATGTTATGGAAGGGGAACAAGTTCTACTGGATGAGACTGAAATTGATTTGAACGTGGATTTAAAAATGACAGGCTACAAGAATGATCTGGAAAAAGATGATATACTGGATATACAAATGAAACTGGCTGATGCCTTAATAATTAAAAGGGATATACAAATAACAAACCAGAACAGTGACTTGGATGACTTTCTTATATTGGATTTCCAAAAGAGACCTGTTAAAGTATTGAAGGATTTTGTAAAAAGAAACAAAGAAAAAAGGAAAAGAAATCAAATTCTAGGACATTATTTGAAGGGATTAAAGACCAAGATAGTTAAAAGTAAAGGGAAGGAATATAAAGTTGGTTTATCTGATCAAGGTTAAAATAGATATGTGTTATCTCTGGTAACCCTTAATGGACTTTTGCTAACAAGGACTGAATGTCGAGGCTTTAAAGTTTTGTTTATAGATAAGAGATGAGATATGGGAAGAAGAGATGATTTGTCATATTTTAGGAGTAAGTGATAAATTATTAAAACTGTATAACAAGTGACAAAGAGGGAAGTTACTTCTTTATATATTTCTTTTCTTTTTCTTTACTATATTCTTACTTTTTCTTTCTTTTCAATTTTTCTTTTATTCTTTTCTGCACTTTCTATTTTTTCTTTTTACTCTTTTAATTTTTTTAGTTTGTATTAGCTTTTATCTTGCTCATTGTAACATTTAATAAAAGTATTGGAAAAAAGAAATATTTCAGTGCTCACCTATATTTCATGCATGTTTTGTGAGTAAATATTTATATTTAAAGATGATACAGAGTGTCTCTCTGTATAGAGCCCAGTGGGTCCCCTGCTTCAGGAGGAGGATGAAGCACAGAAACGATGCCTCGAACACCACTGGAGCAACTCCTACTGAACACAGGTAGAAGCCTTTTTTATGGCAATAAGAACATTAAATGCTTATTTCTCCATTCTTATTCTGTTCCCTGAGTGATGATGGTGGCTCTTTTTAAGGTGGCCTGTTCCTTCCTGGGTAACACCAGGAGAGGCACTGTGAGAACCATTCTTGGCAGTCGATAAAGTCACTCATACTCACTTTGTGTTTGACTCAACTATGTAGATCCTATAGAGTTGACTGAAACACATTTCTGCTTGATTACCTGGGAGAAGGTTAAACTCTGTTAATCCTGAGGAAGCAGACAGAGTCATTGGGCCTGTTACCACTTGCATTTTAGATCCATGCCCCTCCTGGTTTCTCAAGGTCTTCAAGGAGAAGGTGTGTGGGTAAGTGCATCCTTGAGAGAAGAGATGGTTTTGCCAGCTTAGACTGTCCCCTCTGCAAGAAGCTATTGCTGGACCCAACAGTACTGGACAATTTTCATCCTGTTTCTTACCTTCACTTTTTAGGGAATGTTGTTGAGAATGTGACTGGCTTGCAGCTCCAAAGAGTCCTGGAGGAAGTGGATTACCTGTCCCTTTCAGTCTGGATTCAGGCTGAAACGCAGTATCAAGACAGCATTGGTCATGCTTGTTGATATTCTTTGGAAGGCTCAGGATGGGGGAAGTATCCAACCTCACCCTCTTTAATTTTTCAATGGCCTTCAGTGCCATCAACTATGGTATCCTTGGCCCAAAATGCAGTGGTACTTAAGGTGCATCTCAGTATGCCCATGTAATACCACTACTTTGCAAGCTGCACTGACTACTGATAGGCTTCAGGTGCAATTCAAGGTACTGGTTACATGGCACAGGACCAAGTTATCAGCAGGACCACCTTTCTCCAACTTTATCTGCTTGTTCCACATGCTTGTGATAAGATGGGCGTGCTTCAGGTCCCTTCCCTGAAGCAGTGTTATCTGAAGAGACTTAAGAGGTGTGCCTCTTCCATTGTAGCATCTGCCTTCAGGAATGATCTTCCTCTCCCCAACCCCTGACATATGGTTGGGCCCAATGTTTTTGGCCTTTAGAAGTGCATTAAAAACTTGATTCTTCCTCTGAGTGTTGGGGCCAGGATGATAGCAGTTCCTGCCTGGAGTAGTGTAATGCATATTGTGGGTTTCTGATTACCCATTAACTGTAGCTGTTGTGATTTTAACTGTAATTGTATTTTTGTTTCTTTCAGATGTATTCTTCCCAGAGTCATATTTATCCAAATTGGGCAGTCATATAAATGCCTTAAATAAATTAAATAAGTAAATTTTGGAGAGTCAAACCCTTGTAGGCTACATCATTACATAGCTGACTAAAAACAAAAGATAACTGGTTGCCTCTAATATGTTCCATTAAATAAAATGACATAGCTTATATGTTGCATTGTGGCATATGTATTGTCTTTGTATATTGTCAGACTTAGGATGGGGCTTTAACTTAAGTTAATTTAATTAAGTTAATTAAACAATTATTGTTTAAAAATCTGAATTAGGCCTGAAGACTGAATTAATCTTCCTGATGTATTGTCACTTGAAGAAATATATGTTATAGATTGTTTAGTTTACATCTGAGAGCAACTACAGTATACATTATTATTCAAGAGATTCAGAAATCCTCAAATGAATATACAAATTTGTGTACACATTTTTAGTATGAAGCATACAGACACTATGGTAATCTATGGTGTATGAAATCTAATAAATAATATTATGAAAATCAATTGTTTTAAGGAATGTGGGTGCAATTATCAAACAACAGAAAATAGCAGTGTAATTTCCATTCTATTTTTAACTGAGCAGAATAATGTCTTTTGATGTGCATGATAAGAGCTAGACAAACCAGCTCCTTTTTCGGTTAAGCCAAAGGTGCACTTTGAATTCTCGGCAACTGCAGATGTATAAAAGACAAATCAACAATATTTACATAATGGAAAGAAAGAGAAGTTGCATTCATAGATCAGGCAAGAACAAACTAGAACTTAAATGTATAAGATTAATTTTATAAAGATTGCATTTCTGAGTAATTACATCTAATAATTCTGTACAAGGAATCTCGGAGATATAAGCTAATGCAAACCAAGCATGGTATCTATGGTAACAAACAAGCCATAGCTGGGCCAAAAGGTTTTAAACACCATTAAAATGGCTGTATCATAGACTTGGTTGACTGCATCGAAATAACCAAGAATAATTGTCTCACCACTTGATAACAAGCTGAGACCACACTTCATAAACAGTACAAACACAAAGAAGTAGAAAGAGGAAAAAGACCAGAAAGTCAAGCAACAGCTGAGACAGGATCTCCAGAATTAGATCCAATCCATATGTTGACAGAGATATCCTGGACATCCCATACTGGTTTTTAAAAGTTGCAGCCAAAGGAATATCTGTGTGTAGCTAGAACCTTTAAATCATTACCTGGTTTCCAGCATCTGGAAGAAGAGAAGGGGTGATTCCAACTACTGGTCCCCTAGTGATCTTCTTGCTGCAACTTCAAAACAAGGACAGCAAAGTTGCTGCCCTCCCAGGAGGATTGGGTTATGGTTGCCAAAATCTCCTGTAAGGAAGGTGTGGAAATAATGGGAGGAGCAGGGAAGGGGAGGGAAATTAGAAGGATGAAGAATCTCCGCCCAGTTTTTCTCCTCTTCAGCAAGAGCAGAGGCTTACTAGAGAGGAGACAAACCGAACAGCAAAGGTAACTGGTAGGAATAGAAACCTTGGGGATTATTTCCATGAGATCCTATTCCTACTAAGATGAACAAGGTGAAAAAAAATAAAGTATTAGTTGGCAGGGAGGTTTTGTTTTCCCCAGCAGCCCAAGCAGAAATGGCCATGGACATACAGAGCCCTATGGCCAAATGGGAGAGGGTGGTCTCACAGCAAACCATCTGGTGCCATGCAAGTTGCCATCCTCCTCAGGCCGCTCCTCTAGGTGAATCAGAATATTCCCACAAGTGGTTGCCGTGCATTTTCCAGTGGAAAACATCACTTTCCTGCAGGGTCACCATGGCAGAAGCTCTCTTCTATGATTCTATGATTCTCTGACTTGTCCTCAGTGAGTGGTTAGCAGGCCACCTCAGTGCCAGAACAAGGGGAGTTTGTAGATGAGGCTGTAGAGCATTGGGGTGAAATTGCTGGTAGGCAAGTGTTTCAGTGGGGATATTTTTCGAGGATTTTGTTTAAAGCAGAGGAAATTCTCTGGGAGTTGCTTGTTGGCAGTGGCAGGGGGGCCTGCTGGGGGAAGGGATGGAAAATTTACTTCAGAACAAAAGTACCTTGAAAGTTTTCCTGACACAAAATAGAATGTTTATTTTTAATTTTTTAAAAAGAAGAATCTGGGCAAGTCCCTCTCAAATTTCACATTTGACTTCCTCCATACTTAAAGCTCTAGGAACTTTGTTAGCTAGCCCTGCTTATTTGGGAGTAAATTCTGTTAGAAGGATGGTGAAGTTGAGTGCAGCATCCCACTGGAAACCAGATTCTTCCTGACTCTAATCATGATTTTGATTCAGTAATATAGGGAACTTTTCCATGTTGTCATTACAGAAGTTCATATAATACTGGTTCTATCAGAGCCAGGCTGTCTTCCTGTATTTGCATAGGTTCAGGCCTTGGTATCAGAATGCCAGAGGGGGATGCATGGGGAAGAAAACCCAAGCATTAATGATAAAATAATAGAAGCAGAAGTTAGTTAGAGATGAAGATGATGCTGGAAGCTGGCATCTGCTTTGTAGCGTACCTCCCTCCCACATACAAGAGAAAGACCAAATGGGAGACAGTGTGAGAGAGAGACAGAGAGACAAAGACTGAGCATGGGGTTGAGAGAGTGGGAGAGTGAATGAGAGAGAGATAATTTTTAATTGTTTGACAGGGTTAGGGGTGGTGAGGCAGGGCTGCTGTGCCTGATCCAATGGTCAAAGAGGCAGAAAACCCCCACCCACCCTATGGATCATGTCCATACAGATAGCTAAATTCACAGGTCAAGCCATCAGTGAAAACTCACTCCTCCCCCCACCCCAGCTCCAGCCCCAGCTTCAACCCATGATAGCAACAGTGCTTAGGGTATTTTTCCCCATCAACAGCAAAACCATCAATTTCTTTCCTTAACTTGTCCCACATTAAAGCTATCAGGATAGCACTTCTCCCCAGCTTTATTATGCAGACACGTTTGAGCTGCTGGGAGACAGCAAATTATGGCACCACACCTTTGTGCTGCCTGGTGGACTTGGGGATAGCACATTAAAGCAGCCATCTGGATAAGCCTAGAGTCTGACAATCTCTGGGGCTTTTGTGGACTCAGGCTTGCTACCTTCTCAAATCTTCTCAAAAGTTGTCTTCCTTCATGCATATAATAATTATGCTGTGCAGGCCTTCTTACTCTTCACTGGCTCCCTCACTTATCCATAGCTTGTCCTTGGGAATGACCTTGCTGATCTTAGGAATCAGTCCGATTGTGGAAATCAACATACAATGAGGAACTCAGTGTTTGCTTTGGGGTGCCCTGCTTGGTTCTTGTTCTTGTTCTTCTTCAGTTCCCTTCATCTGCAGAACTTCCATCATTCTTTTCCCTCTGTCCAAGGTCTCCACTCTCTTCCTTTCTTGCTGAAATGTCTGTGTAAATGTTGCCTGTAACACTAAGTAGAAAGCCAAGTAGTCTTCACATGCCTAGTCTGAGCCAGGAAAAAAAGAAACATACTTGCCTTCCTGCCTCATCACAGCTGTCCAGTATTGATAGCTGTCAAGTGTCTGGGGGATAAAATGGAATATAAAGGGCACCTGCAAATTTAAAAAGTTGCCCACAGAAGTATGCAAAAGAACAGGAACTGCTTTTGTAGCATTGTATTAATGTCATAGCTCTTCTTCATTTTTACACCAGCCATTAATTGTAAAGAATTATAGGTAGAGTTACTTACTGTACCTGTTCAATACTAATGCAGTCCCACCCTCATAGCCACACTGAAAAATACCCAGCTGTTATTGATGCCTGAATACATGGCTACGTATCTCTGCTCTTTTCACAGATGTGTACATGCCAATGTAGAGGAATCTTGGTATCCATGAAAGTATTTGCAGTCTTTGATTTCACTGCACGTTTGGGAATTATGGAATAAATGGGAGAGAACCCCCCCCCGCCTGACATGTGATGATCATGTAAACAGCTGACAGATAACTTGACTTTGTGAGTTTATTGCTGAAAATATTTAGTTTCGAGTAAATCTCTGTTATAGAATATTTTTGACAATAATTTCATACATTTCAAGTTTCCATGGAAACAAGGGAAGGCATTTGTTCTTTAGACAGTGGTATTTTAAATAGGAGGAAGACATCTATTTTCTGTGTAAGTTAGTCTTATAATTGGAACTATCAGTTCTTATGATCTCATCAACCTGAAGGCTGACATTTTAGTCTGGAGCCCAAAAACTATGCTGTTTTTGATTTTTGTCAGATTAAAGTAAAGAAAATACATCTGTATATACATAATTCTGTATTGAGCAGCATGCTAACTATAAGCTTTTTTAATGACCATTAATATAAATATTTTCGTGGCTGCTTCGCATCAGAAAGCCACAAAGAGGTTTGGAAACCTAGTGGAACATCACTCCCATATTTTTCTTTCTACCAAGAGGATGAAATGAAATACAGTACAAGTTTCTGATGCATGTGTGTCTCTGTGTGTAATATCATATTTCTGGATGATTTTAATGAAAAATCGTAGTCCACCACAAGATTTTAATCAATCTCAGTTATGGAACAGATCTGAACCTTTCCTGAAGTTGAGTTGTTTCATTTCACTAGCCGACCATATATGACAAGTTCCAGATATTTAATTATGCCTTACTTTTTCATCTCAGTCACTCTAATCATAACCCTGTAGGGTTCATTTTGTAAATGTGTGAATCTATTGGACAGATAGAATTCATTAAATAAGAAATAGCACCCATGAATCAAGTGGTTTGAAAGCATTTCAACCAGTTCCAGGTAAAGTCTCTTAATTATTTTAATATTAATATTAATATTCTAATCATTATCAGACCACATGCGAATTGCCCCATAGAGAAGATTTAGTCGTTTTGATTGTACAGGAACTGCTGCAGGATGGATTTGTTCTAAGCTAATGCATAATGCTAGAAGTTATAATGAAGCTCAAGCTCAGATACTTTGGTCACCTAATGTGAAGAGAGGACTCTTTGGAAAACACCCTGATGCTGGGAAAGATTGAAGGCAAAAGGAGAAGAGGATGGCAGAGGATGAGATGGTTAGATAGCATCACTGAAGCAATGAGCATGAAACTGAGCAAACTCAGGGAGGCAGTGAAGAACAGGAAGGCCTGGCACGATATGGTTCATGGGGTCACGAAGAGTCGGACATGACTTAATGGCTGAACAACAACAGAAGCTATAAGGGATTATCTATACTACAAGGTCTTTCTTCTTCCAGTCTGGGTTATGTGGCTTCAGACATCAGCAAGCAGAATAGCCCAAACTATAGGAGCTCCCTGAACTACAAAAATAAGTCAGAAGGGGAAGCGCTTAAGGTGCCAACCTAACTTCTGTTAAATTAGTTTCCATTATAACGTGTTTGCTTGCCTAACATGATCTAATTCCTTCAACTATCAATTCAGTCCTTCTGTTGGATCCATTTTGGCTGGAAGAAGCCAAATAACTGATAAATATCAAGCTCTGTCAGGGAAAGTGTATTAATCTATTGGTTATACCATAAAAAATTAGTTGGTGTCTAGAAATGTATTGAGTGAAGTTTGCTTCTTGATTGTAGCTCAAGATTTATTATTCTTGTGTGGGTGACATTGTAGATATGACTCTGTTTTAGCAGGCTACCACTCATCCTACGTGATCGTTTGACATGAGGCACCAAAGGGATGTTTACACATACCTGCTGACACATACTTGCTGACTACTGGCAGGTGTAGCAATATGATAGGGACTACCTGCCAACACCAGCCTGATGACTATGTGACATTAGACATATTATTGAGGAACAAGTCAGTTATAATATGGGACACTTTTGTCATGATGAAAATAATGTAGCACAGGCAGTAAACTGTAATGAAATTCTTTGAGGAGAATTAGATAATGCTGCCTATGGATTCTCTTTTTCCATAATCTTCAGTGACTGTGCCCAATTTATTATGAAAAACACTTGGAAAAAAATATTTAATTTACATGATGATAAGTTAGGATTTTTTTTATTACTAATATCCAGATGAATCTATTGTCTAACATATGGCTCTATCATTTAGATTTTTTTCCCATTATTTGGTATCTAATTTGGTTTTGGAAGGATACCAGTTCCATCTATTTAGTATTCACTTGTACATTAAAATAAGATAATTAACAATGCTGTAACAAGGAAGTCACCCCTTAGTTTTATTATAATCTCAGAACAAGTTCTTTTCTTGGGAGAGATTTAAGTACAACTTGCCCATAGTACACAACTGGATTTATATGTAACAATCAAACAGCTCCCCTTCCTCCCCACCCCCAATATTCTTCTATTGATAACTTGAAGCATAACTTTTGAATTAAGTTAAGTATACAGACACATTGGCTAGATTTAAACAGTGTGCTAAAGCAGAATACTTTTAATGTTGGCTTGTTGAATAAACAAGGGTAGGCTGGTTTACAGGTAATGCTAAAACATTGTTTGTTTGTTTGATTGATTGATTTTAGACTTGCATGATGTGAAAACTATTCATTATGGTTTAATACCATATATGAGCCAAGTATAACTTATTCAGAGAATCAAGACTAAAATCTTCACCTAGTGCAATGAATGAAGAGTAGCCTAGAATGGCCGGTTCCTCAGTTTAGAATCCTCTCAACAGACTCCTGGAATTCTCACAGTTTGTTCAGCATTTTCTTATTGAGAGAGTGGGTAAACTTGGCAGACTAAGAGATGGAAACTCTCTCACCACATTTCTACTGCTCCTGCAGAAGGCCTGCTTCTTATTCCATGCTAAAACATAACAAGGTCCACTTGGTTTTTCCTTGATATGTTATGTAAATCCAGCCACTGTGACTTTTAAACTAGGGATTACGGTTTAGCATTTTTGTGAACTTAGCCAATGGTGGCTTATTCTAGGGTCACTAAGCTAGCCTTCAAAAATCTGGATGACCACTAGGTGTCAGCAAAGATATTAAAAAAACCCTCTAACTTTGGTACCATTTTCTCAATATTCTTAAAAATGGTGGATATATGCTCAAGGTCATGTCACTGAAACTGGTTGGCTTTCCTCTTCTGTTTTAGCTTACTTGGAACTTGCACAGGAGCAGTTGGTGATCTGTTCCACAGTCAGTCCCTGGCCACATTGTTGCTAATATAACTGAGCTCTTCCACCTCTTTCTACTAATATAGTCATTTTGATTTATTTGTACTCCATCTGGTGATGTCCATGTATAACAAAATATAGGTGTCATTTTGTTTGAAGACTGTGTAAGCAATGAACAAATCACTGGATTGGCAGAAACTGATAAGTCATTCTCCTGCTTCATTTTGGTTCCCTAGACCATACAGTCCAACTACATATTCTGTCTTAATGTTTCCAACTTTGGCATTCCAGTCTTCAACCTCAAGCAGCACATCTTGCTTGTGAGTTCTGTCAATTTCAAACTGAACTTGACTATAAAATTCATCAGCCTCCTCTTCTTCTACATCAGTAGTTGGAGTATAAATTTGGGTATTCATCATATTAAAGGATTGTCCATGAAGTCTAACTTATATAATTCAATCATTGATTGCATTGTAGCCAAGTACTGTTCTTTCTATACTCTTCCTAAATATGAAAGCAACACCATTCCTTTCTTGTTTTCCATGTCCTGAATAGTAAACAGTGTGATCTTCTGACTGAACGAGTCCAACTCTAATCCATCTCAGTTTGCTGATGCCTAAAATGGCATTGTATAGTTGATTCATTTAATCTTTCATTGTGTTGAGCTTTCCCATATTTGTGTATCTTATGTTTCATGTCTGCAATGTAATTCTGTCCTTGCAACTTCAGATTTTCTTTTCCTGCATGGCAACACCAGTAACTAGATATGCAGAAGGCTTTAAACTAGCAATGTCATAAACACCATTAACATTCTGAAAGATCCTCAGCTCTTTCTCAGTAGCAAGTTGAGTGCCATCCAACCTGATGGGCCCATCTGGCACTGTATTGTCAATCATTTATATGTTTTATCCATGTAGTTTTCTTGGTAAAATGTAGGAGTGGTTTACCTTTGTCTTCTCCTGTGCACTATGAAATGATGCCTTTGCTGTTGTCACTAAAATGATCTTCTGCCTATAGTATTTCCCTATATCTCTGCTGCCTGATATAGGTGACAGCTGCTTTAACTGAACAACTGGGATCATCTTCACACCTTGGGTGACTCTGCTGGGATTATGGACTCTTGGCATACTTTGCTCATCTCTCCTAGGAACACCCCCCTCCCTCCACCACAATGAGGCAGCACGGCAGGACTTGTGGGGGGGAACAGTATGGTAGTCATAGCTTATTCAATAAAATATTATTAAACCAGCCATAGGTTAACATGATAGGCTAACTAGCAAGCTATCCCACGTAGGGGCAATACATGTATTATGGCAGAAACATCAGCTCAACAAAAAGATCCCATTCCAAGTCTACCGGTCCACTGACTCACCGTCTCTTTTACTTGAGACTAGTGAGCCATGCCACCCTCTCAAAGCAGAGTTTACAGGACTCGGGTGATGTCCTGAGCAAGCTAGAATTCTTATACCCACACATAATTTTTTGACATTATTCAGGTCTTTAGATGTGCACCATTTTCTTTATGTCTGGCAGCTATGAGTCCAGATTAACATGCAAACAGCATCCCTTAAAGTTATTGCAACTGTTTTATTTAACCGAATTGTGCTGTAGCACACAACTAGTGCCATCTAATTTCTCTGTGTGTAACTTTTATAGGACTGAAGGTGCAGAACAGAAACCAGATAGAAAAATGTACAGAGTTGGCAATCACTGATGACACCATCTGGGACTCTGTGATTTTATATTCATTGGCACTAAGCTCTGAGTGGAATACTTGAAAAAAGTTGGCGGAAAATAATAACCCAGAAGTGAAAAGCCTTTAAGGAACTTTGGCAGGGGTTTGGCATCAGTACTAGCATACCAGCTGTCCAAATGCAACACTCAATGGGCACTTCATTGTTCTGGTCAACTCCATGGAACAGCTGTCACCACTTTAGTCAAGAAAGCAAAAGCTTGTTATGGCAACTAAAACTTGTTATTTGGCAAGGGTTAGTTTGAGTTTGCTCAGACTGATTCCTAAGAAAAGATCTGTATCGCTATGGTTGAGAACATTAATATTTTTGAGCTATTGTCTCCCTAAAAATGCAATTCATCTGTAGAGAGTTGAAGTCAAACCAGGCAGATTTGCTATTTGTATTGAGAAACAGGTTTAGAAGCTGGGGGGAGTGGCAAAGCTTAGTGAAGTGCAGGATCTTTCTACAAAAATTGGGTGGCAGATTGTCTGATCTGCCTAGCATATAGGCACCCATTGGTTTCAAACTAACCTGCTTATATATTTGTAAATAAAACAAATGCTGTGATGTCAAAATTTCTAGTGCTGTTATTCTAAGGAATTGCTTCAGGGATGGAACGGGGGAGCTATTAGGAGGAAGATGATAAAATCCTAGAATGGAAGATGCTACGATTCCATATATTTCTTTATAGAAACAGCCTAGTAGCACCTTTTTCACCTAACACATTTTATAAAAAGGCATAAGCTTCATGAGTTGCAGCTCAGTTCAAATTAACTTTCTGGAATTACTAGTGGTGTCTCAGCAGCCAAGCAAAGGTATAGCAAAAAATACACCTTACAGCAAGGTGCCGTATTAATTACCAGCTTAACTGAACATGATATATGTTTATATAGAATAAAACCCTGAGGCCTATACCCTTTGTTTTAAAAAGCCAGTAGTGCTATGGAAAGTCACAGTTTAGAAATGGGGGATATAGTCAGGCTGATTAATCTTTCTCCCTTCCTCCTGACAATTTCCTCATGAGGTGTATTAACAAAAAGAAGCCTCAGCCATTAAAGTATCAGGATGACACCCATCACCCACAAGTACTTTCAGAACATTTTCAGCCACATCTGATGGCTGATTCTCTTGGAAGTTCATGACACTCCTGTTTCTGGCAATGGAACTCTGATTTCCACTCATCCCTGATAACCTTCCAGTCTGTGACAGGCTCTCTCATCTTTCAGCCCTCACGTAATTTGGATCTGTCTGGCAATGTTGTGGTCAGTGGAGAGCCAGTCTGCTGAATTAAAGATGGAGCTAATGAGATCTAGTCAACTCGGCAACCTGTTCTCTTGAAAGCATTGCAATTATGTAGCTTCTAAACTGAGGAAGTGTATCATGAATGCAGTAATGGTTTAGAAGGCACAGGCCCTGTCATACTGAGCTCTGCATGGAGAGAACAGGTGTATGGCCTCTGCCACCTGTTACAATCTCTTACAGCCGGCAAATCCGGCACACTATTCCCTATGGGAGCAATTTGGCCCTAGAACTTTCAGAAGCATCTTTTAGCCTGTCTGTGAAACAAAGCTCACTGGGAAACTTGTCTTTAAAAAGGCCTTTGGAGCAGTTGGTGTTCGAAGGTGGGAGGAACTGAGCTCCAGAAACAGGAGTAAACAAAGCAATCTTTTGGAGGATAGCAATTACCCATTGTTCAAGGTTATAAATGACTTGTTCAAAAAATATCAATGCAAACAACAGCTAGCAACTGAGTACAACTGCATGGAGAAGTAAACCAAGGTTCGCATTTGTAGGTTTGAACTAGTAGGAAGTAATCCAGTCAATCCACATTTTTCTGCAAACTCAGGATGATGATCCAGGAGGATGGAGAGACTGCCAAATCATATTTATGCTTTCTTTCATTCTTTCAGTCTCTCTCTCTCTCTTTCCCTCTCTTTGCTGGAACATATTTCACTCCCAAAGCAAGCCACCCAGATAGCACTCTCACCATACCGAGCAGGGGCAGAAGTCGATTGTCTGCATCGTGTCAAGCTGCTGACAGTTCCTTTGGACTGGGTATTTAGCTCTAAAGTCGCAAAATATTTCACCTCTAGAAGGTATATGAGCTAAATTTGTTTTCATCCTTTGTTATTTATTGTCCTCTGTGCTTTTGACCTTTATTCCAGCCAAGGTCTGTTGCCAATCCTATTTTTCCTGCATGTTGTGTTTCTATTTTTCTATTCCTTTTGTTCCTTTCTAAACAGCATAGCCATGCCCACATTGCTGTATTTTGAAAGCAATGAAAAATAATCTTATTAAAAGCATTCTTCTTGTCTTTGACCATATCTAATCTAAAACTGAGGTATACAGTGATTCGCTATTCTTTTTTTTTAATCTGAAGTAAACAATTTAATCCAGTGGTTCTGTCAGATATAGTGCAGAAATAGTTGAATGACTTAATGCTAGTGGGGAAAAAAAACCTTTAATAAAATATAATAATAGCATAGGAACTATTGCTGGAAATATTAACTGTTGTTCTCAAAATTGTTTAAAATAGAATATAGAGTGTGAGGAGTTCATCTAGTAGTATTGTGGAGAAATAGCATGAGAAAGACATTTAAATGACAGGAAATCTGTATTGGGGCATGACCTCATCAAAAGTTGAGAGGTTTTTATTTCTGAAGCTCATATATTTTCAACTGATTTTCAAGTGACTGCAGCTTGATTTGTCAATAACTGGCTTTGCAAAACCAACGATAAATCTTTTCCATAAAGTACTACATTTGTCAGGATTATTAGGGAAGAGTCATATATGTTACAGGTCAGAGAAAAGAGAAAAGTACTTACGTTATTTTCTTGTTCTTATTTCTGTTCTTATACAATATTTATTCACAACTTTTCAAGAAAATATTCTAAGTTAATGTCCTCCTCTCCCTCCACCATGTTCCTGATTTCATTTGAATGAATGACTCTAGCTATTTGCTAGAGTTGCTTGATTAACAGCAGACAATCCATCTGTTGAGAAAGATGCAAATCCTACATTTCTGACCACAGAAGGTTCGTCTGCATGATCCACTTATTGCAGGTGGGCCACACTTCCGCAATCACAATGAGAGGGGCTTGAGATGTTATCATCCTCAGCTCTCCCTTGTCCCAGTATGGAGACAGCTTCCAATTGTGCCCTGCTTCAAAAGTGGTGTTTTCTGGCTTGTGATAGCCATGTAGTTTATTTTGGAATGTCTGCATCCAAGGAGAGGACTATGCAAATTACAGCCTGAACTGTGCTGTGCTTTGTGAGATGGGTCTCAGGCATTACATGGGCTCCTGCTATATCTCCAAAAGCAGTGCTCTGAAACACAAGCTTGCTGCTTTCTATCCTCACATACAAGTGCTGCACAAATGGTTAGATAGCTGATCAGAGAGGACCAGTAAGCCACTGGATATTTCTCCCCCATCACTGGACAATCCTAGGTAATCTCCAACAGCCATGTTGCAAAAAATCCTTATAAGATTTTCTCAAAATTGTAAATGCTGGCTTCCTCTTGGGGGAAAAATGGCAGACTGACGCACCTCCGCAAACAGAGGAGATGATGCTGCACCAAAGACCAGTTGCTGGACATTAAGCCCAGGTCACTGGTGGCTCTCCAGACAAGGAGAGGCTGGGAGATTGCCCACTTGTGCTCTGAAAGGCTGCTCCTCATGAGGTGACCCACAAGACCTGAAGAGATTTTGCGGACGTCCCTTGAGCACCTGGAGCTATGGAAGAGGCAGCAAGCTCACAGCTGTAGCAGAGCCTACATAAGGACATTGGGTTAGCAACACCCCCTCCCCTTTCTTAAACACACTTGGAAGACAATTATCTTAAAGAGATCTTCAGAGCAGCAGAGTAATTAAGCCACCCCATGAGTGATCCTTCACCCCAGATTGAAAATAAGAGCAAAGAAACCATTTAAAGGATTTAAAAATAATTAAAGGCAAAAAGCTTGTCAAAAGTTTAAACTAAGAAAATTTAAAATGAATTAAGGGGACAGTTGGATGTAGAATTATTGACTTTAAAATATTTTTGAAACAAACAATTAATATATATCTTCATGGGAAAGAGTTCTGTTTGGATTAATTGGAGACAATGATTGGTTAGCTTTGCAAAACAAAAGATAAAGGAAAGTTGCTAAAGACCACCTGACTACAGAACTATGGAGTGTTGAATGGGACTAGAGACTTAATGATCTAGAGGGGGGGGGAGAAAAAAGTAAAAGAAAAGGCTCTTCTTTTACTCTTATTTCCCCTTTCTTGATTGAAATGGTTGTTACTAGAAAAGTAGTGAAACTTACAGAAATGACAGAAAAAGATACTACACCTGAGACATTCCAAAGGATCTTTGAGGAACTGGGAAAGAATGTTACAGCTACAATAACAGCATCAATAACTGCTTATGTGAATGCATCATTTAAAAAAGATCTGAAAGAAGAGATGAAAAATAATTTTGCAGAATCTGCAGGACAACTGAGTGGAGAGGTGAAACAAAATAAAGTCAAGGTGGAAATTTTGGAAAACAAAACAGAAATAACAAACAGAGGAAATACAACTTTAAGTCAAGAGATGAAAAATGATGTAAATAATGGACTATTACTGGATTTACAAGAGAAAGAATCTTGTTCAAGACCAAGAGTACTTATAGAACAATTTGGTGAAAACAGTAAGGAGAGTGCTCAGCTGTTATGCAGGTCAGCCTTTAACAAGCTGACAAGAAAAGAAATGGCAATATTGTGCGTATATGTGTGTGCACACATGGTATACAACAGGGCAGCAATTGCAGAGTTCCTAAGTATCATTTTGGAAAGTCACAGCCCTTTACATCCTTGTATTATAGTATGCCCATTGACCCTTACATTAAAATTGTTCCTGATACAGACATAGCTCCTGATTCAGGTATAGAAAGACCACATGAGCAAGAAGGAACACTTCTGAGCCACATTACATCTAAGTGGGCTGTCTCCTCCAATCCACTTGGCATATTTTTCTTTCCCCAGTCTATGTGCCATGTTGTTTTGCTAATAATGTTTCAGTATCGCCACAGGGAAAGGCCATGTTTTCCATCCTGATGATTTCTTGATGCTTGATTTCCATTGGAAGTGAGCCTATTCACTTTTAAGTACAAAGCCATGCTGAGTGTGATGGCATTTGTGTTCACTGTCTAAGAAAAGCAAATACTGACTTCCATAGAAAACTCTAATAGCTGCACCATTAAGGACATCAATAAGCCAGTTCAATCAGGCACATAAAGCTTTGCTAAGCAAATGAACATAATGTGGAAAGGTGCAAGAAGGGAAGTAGGAAGTAGGAACATACATACATCTCCTCAAATACCATTTCAACTTGTATCTGTCCTTCATAGGCATTCATGGAGCTGAAGGGGGGCAAGCAGGGTGTCCACAGGGAGTCAAAAAAGTCAAAATGGCAGCCACAACCATGTAATCAAAGCTCCACTCTTTTTTACATGTGTCACATGTCATAAACTGTGGTTTATAAACCACAGTGGCAAGATTCACACAAATGCTGAAGTGCCACCTTGACTTTTTTTTACCCCTCCCTGCCCACAGGGGCAAGTAACAAAATGTAAATCATGACATCATGTTGCAAACCCCATGACTTAAGAACTTACATCCAAAGTTTGGTTGCAAGTACAAAAGATTGGGGTTTCTGTTAGGATATACATTTTGTCATCAGCACAATGCTTGGTGGATGCCTATGCTATCCTTCCACATCCTCAAAGGCATCAGAGCTGAAAGGAGAAAAAATGTTCAAGAGAAATTAAATTGCATATGGGAGCCTCCTCATTCCAATGTCTTCCAATGTGTTTGCAATTCCCAGTATATCCAGCAAGATGCTAACTGGGAATTCCTGGAACTGCAAGCCAACACCTCTGGAAGATGCCAGGTTCTGGAAGACCATTACAAGAAAGGAGATGAAGAGCCTTGATGGAGTGGGTGGGGTAGACTCCTGGAATAAATATTAGGAAGGAACGCTACAATGAAAATTATGACTCCCTCAAGTATGGAAAGTAAACTATAATTGGATAAAGCCATGTGCCAGTTTTCTTCCTGTTGTGGGAAATCAGTTCATACAGAAAAAGTGTTTGTGATAGTTCCTTTAATTTTTTTCTCTAAATATGTTCACAGATTACAATTAACTAGCAGTATTTTTAATGAAACATTTCTGGTTGTATTGTTAAACAATGTGAAAAGAAAACAATTTCTACTGAATAAGGTTAAATTCCAGTGTTGGCTAAAATAAAAGGGTGGAATATATATAATCTTTTTTGTGGAAAAAAAATGGAAAAAAATGGAGCTGTGCTCCTTATGCTGTTTTCTATGTCTGAAGCAAGTCTTTTTAAAGAGAGGAAAAGGTTTGAATAAATGTATGCAGCTAGAATAACCACTCACACGCTGTGATGCTGCATAAACCCACTTGGGGAGCTGTTCTCAAGGATCACTTATGTTCATGTAGGCTGAAATGGCTTCACCGAAACTCCATCAATCTGAGTAGCCACTGAATTCTTCTTCTAAGATATCAGCGGGTTGAGATGAATGCAAATGATACAGCAGTAATTTCTTATTTCATTAGAACAAAGCCTATCCAAAAAAAGAGAGATCTTTTCATTTTCCCACTCAATGAATTCCATTTACTTTTAAATGGACTTCAAATCTTTTATAAAATACTCCAAGGGGGTATCTACACAGGGTGACCTATCCTTGGCATGAAAGGATGACAGAAAGTTGGCCCACTTCTGCCTCCCCAATTCTTTTATTCTAATTCTCCTGTTTCTCCATGTGAAAAATCACATGAATTTCACTCTTACAGCAGGAAGCAAAGAAAATGACACAAAAGGACATAGTCTAAGATGTTGGACTCAAAGAGCAAGACCAGCAAGGTATATTATTCATGTACATGATAAGAAATGTTCCACGAGTTTGTGTGTCTTTCATTTGGTGTTTCTGTTACGCAGCACAGCATCTGTGGCCCCTGTTCTCAGTCGATGACACAGGATGGAAGAGCCCTTGACGGGCTCCCTCATGAAAAAATGTTTTTGTCAGAGAGATAGAAAGTTAAGGAGAAGCTTAAACTTAGCAGCTTAGAACAACTTAGATGTTCAACAAACCCAGGCGGTTTGATGTGACCCTGTTCAAACGCCATCTTGCCTGTTGGGAAGACTCTTGGTTAGGACCTCAGTCCACATTCCCATGCAGGAGAGATTCTCTCTGTTGCGTACCCCAAGGCAGAAATCCCCGGTCTCTGCTTTGGCTGGATAGGGGAAAAAATTGGTCATTTTAAAATTAGGGGCAGAACTCCAGGAGTGGAGAACGGAGGCTAAGAAAAGCAGGGAACTGATATCATTAACATGATTAAAGTTTGGGCATTGCCAAGAAGCTGGAAGAGTCCAAGTAACAGAAGGGGGAAAGAGGGAAAATCTGTCTCCAGAGTCTTTTATTTCTGTACGAATAGGTCAAAATGTTCTAGCCCAGAATCTGCATTTGGTTTAATTAATTAATTAATTAATCAATTAATTACACAGATGGATATGGCTGCCAAATCAGCATGTAACTCTGGATACCTAACAATCAATAAAATAACCACAATAACCATTTAAAACAGATGAAAAGAACATGGTAAGCTGACAGTCACCACACTAAATGGGCTCAGAACCCAGGCTCAAAGCTTGGGGGAAGAGCCAGGTCTTTAATGCCTCATGGAAGGCCCCCAAGGTCTGGACCATATGAATATTGGGCGGGGATGCTGCTCCATAGGGCAGGCACCATGACAGAGAAGGTGGTATGCCTCCTGGGTCCCATTAGATGATGCTGCTTGATGGCAGAGCCCCAAAGCATGCTCACACCGTCAGACCTTGTGGGACGAGCAGACATACAAGTAGTCCTCAAGTTACAACTGCAGTTGGGAACAGGATTGCCATTGCCAAGCGATGCGGTCGTAAAGCACAATGTCACGTGACCACATTGCTTAGCCACAGCAATCCAGGCAGTGCCAGTTGTCGTGGTAACCCAAGATGTGAGGGTTGTTAAGCAGGAAGCAAAGGGAGTCCCAGGTAAGGAGCATGGGGGTGCCACAAAGAGGTGGGGGAGGCCCTGGGAGGCCCAGCACAGGCCACGTGTGAGTTGGGGGAGAGGGCGCTGAAATGTGGCACAAGTGGCACTAGCGCAAGGAGGCCGGGGTGAGAGGGTGCACGGTGCATGCATGTGTGCAAGTGCAGGGGCGCCTGGGAAGGAGGATACTGATGGGCATGTGCATGTGTGTGAGTGCAGGAAGGCTGGGGAAAGAAGGCACTGGTGGGTGCATATGTGTGTGCAAGTGCTGGGAGGCCAGGGAAAGAGGGCTTGGGGTGCATGTGTGCAAGCACAGGGAGAATGGAGAAAGAGGGTGCAGAGTGCATGTGAGCTCAGGGAGGCCTGGGAAGGAGGGTGCTGGTGAGTACGTGCGTGTGTGTGAGCACAGGGAGGCCAGAGAAAGAGGGCACAGGGTGCGTGTAAGTGCAGGGAGGCCCAGGAAGGAGGGCACCAGTAGGTGGATGCATGTGTGCAAGCGTAGGGAGGCTGGGGAAGGAGGGTGTGGGGTGTGTGCAATCAAAAGGGGGAAGGAGGGTGTGGTGCATGCAAGCGAAGAAAGGTGTCAGGGGGAGACTTACTGGAGCAACTTGACACATTCCCTGCTGGCTTCCCCATTGCCTTTGCTTATGGGAAACCGGCAGGGAAGGTTGCAAATGGTGATCACATGACTGGAGGATGCTGCAACTGGTCGTAACTGCGAGCTGGTTGCCAAGTGCCCAAATTTTTTATGTGAGCATGGGGGCGCTGCAACGGCTGGAACTTCAAGGACTGGTCATAAATCCTTTCATTCAGTGCCATCGTAACTTTGAATAGTTGCTGAACGAATGGTCATAACTTGAGGACTACCTGTAATTTGTTTTCTTCATGGTGCTAAATCAAGTCTCAAAGTCTAAGTTTTATTTATTTATTTGATTTATAAGACCAGCCAATGCAATGCTGTTTATTTATAAGACCACCTAATCCGAACAGATACAATACCTAAAAACAAAATAAAAAATACACATAACAACAAGCATAACCGGGGAAACAAACATTGTCTAACCAAAATGGACTCTGCCAACAGATGGGGATATGATATTAGCCCTTCAAGATAGTTCAGAGAAGAAGCACAACCATGAATACTAATTTTATCTTTATTGGAAAGTTAACAGAATCTTGCAAGACTGAAAGTACTTCTCCCTTCCTTTTCTTTTACTCTCTGGAAAACTAGGGAGGGTCCTTCTGAAATGCTTCTGATGCAAGGAATCTGCCAGTTGTCCAGTCTGCAGCTCTTCCTTCTGTCTCCCAAGGTCATTCCCACATACCATTATACATGCTAACCCATTCCAGAGTTTGAGGGGGGAAAAAAACAGGTTTCAGAAGTTGCTTAAAGCTTGCAGAGTCAGGGTAATCTGAACCTCTGAGGAGATGCTATTCTAAAGGGCAGGCAGTGTGACAGAAGGTACACTTCCTAGTCCTATCAGATGACATTGCTTAATTGAGGGGACATGAAACATGCCTGCTCTATCAGATCTTATGAAGCAGGCAGAAATTATGGGAAAGAAGTGGTTACTCAGATAGCTGGGCCCAATGGCATGAAGGCCTTTATAGGAAATAACCAGCACCTTGAATTATACCTGGAAGCTTACTGGTAACCAGCACAGCTTGCATAGCAGAAGTGCTACATGGAAGTACCAAGATGTATTCATAACAGCTTGTGCTGATGCATTCTTGACCATTCTGTCTTCAAGGGCAGCCCCATGTCTATCACATTGCAAGAATCCACATGCAAGATGATCAAGGCATGAATGACCATGAAAAGGGACTCTCCGTCCAGAAAAGTGCACAAATGGCACAGCAGGTGAATCTGTGTGAAGGCCTTCCTGGCCACAGCTGCCACATGTAGCAGAACCTGGGGGTCCAGGAGTACCTCCAATTACACATCAGTTTTTTAAGGGGAAGTGCCACCCCATTCAGAAGCAAAGATGGAGAATCTCTAGCACTGGAAGAACCATGCACCCATAGCCACTTAATTTTGTTGGGCTTAAGCCTGTTTTTGCCCATCCAGTCCTGAACAGCCTCCATATACTGGGACTAGATCTGGACAGCATCACTTGGTTGACCAGGGGTTGAGATATTTAGCTGAGTATAATCAACATGCTGATGATACCTAACCTACAATCTGTGGATAACTTCACCCAGTGGTTTCATCTAGATGTTAAACAGGAAGGACAAGACCATTACACCTTGAGGCACCTCACAAACCTCATTTCTCTGTACAACTGTGTGTAATTTCAACCTTTATCCTTTCTTCAGGCTGGGCACAAAGATATTAATTTTATTTATAATCTTCTTGGGATCTATAATAATATAAATCCTGCTCCAATCTCTTTACAGTGAGTTTTTGTTATTTGTAGGAGACTAGAGGCATCTTATGATCTAACATTATATTTTCTTCTTGGATTTTTCTTTCTTCTTTTTTTTTCTCTTTTAATTAAGTTGCAGTGTTGTACAGTATTACCAGAGTCTGGGATGAAGGATAGTTTTTCCCTTTAGGGTATGCTTGAACCAGAGACAAGGACACAATCACATTGAAGCATAAACTGACAGATATAGTAACAGAGTCCAATGAGCAAAAAGCCTAAAGAGGGGTGAGGTTATAAGCCCTCTTTATAGAATTATACAAACCTGTGCTTCTGTTTCATTGGTTAAATTATAATTACAGACTATTAACAGCCATTTAATAGGTCATTTTAATCTCAATAATTGGCTATTGGGTTATTTTCTTTCTATTAAAATTATAATAAAGAGAGATTACCATGAAATCATCCTTCTCTATACAATAAAGTCATCCTTCTTTCTCTTAAACACACCTTGAATATCCATCATCAGATTGTTATTTTTGCTCAACAATTACCTAAAGAAACCTTGGTTCTCAGTGCTAGATGTTAGCAGTTCCTACCTGCCTAATGCACTCCTAGCAGCTAGTTTGCATTTTTGTGGCTAACACTTTCACTTATGTGGAGTCCTTGGAGTTCTCTGAGCTTGGTTGTTTTCTTGCTAACTAGCACTGAAGATGTTACCTAGCCAGGTAACGAAACGTTTGCAAGAAAACAACCAAGCTCAGAGAACCCCATGGACTTCACAGTTTAACCCTGAGCTACACATATTTGCTTCTATTGGTACTTTCACTTATGTTGTTAGCACTTTGTAATCTCAGGCAGGGCTATTGTAATGGCCTGTGAGAATAATCTTGGGAGACAGGAGGAAGAGCTGCAGCCTAGACAATGGTCTGATAAGAGAAATCTGAGTGCAAAGCAGGAATGGGGTGGAGAAAGTGTCTCAAAAAGGACCCTCCCTAGTTCTCTGGAAAGTAAAGGCAGGGGAGGGGGAAAGTGCTTTCAGACTTGCAAGGTTGATGTCAGCTTTTCAAGGTAGTCCAGATGGGAAACTAAAACCATGAGTACTAATACTACCTTTATTGTAAGTTTACAGCAACAGAATCTAGGGGCCATTTCATTTATGGATTCAAGGCACCTGATTGCTTCTGCTGAGTTTACAAGGCTTGTTTGTTAAAACTCATGAAAATTAAATTCTCAGAATTTGTCCTACAGGATACCCTGCAATCCATCTTCTAACATGGAATATGTTCTAACATGGAATATACAGCTGTTCACTGTATCATTTCATCTTTTAATTTAAAAAATGGGCCTTTGTTAGGTAAAATTGAGAGCTAGAATCATAGGTCCAGTTGGAGTTGGTCTTAGAGCTAAATTTTAGAACTTGATCACAGAAATTCTCCCCAACAATGACAATAGTAATTTGTCCTATCTTAACATATCTTTTTAAACTTCACTCTATGTTTTAGCATAATTATTTGGAAATAACATACTTGTTAGTTCAAATCTGTCAAACTAACACCCAAATATTTTACTTTTTTCTCAGTCTTGAAACCTGTTTTGTTCATCAATTCTCTTTGGTTTTGTGTCTTCATATTTTTTGTTAGCATCTTTGTCTTCTGTTTATTAATCTTAAAACCAGCTAATGCACCAAATGCTTTTAATTTTCTCATTAGTAGTTTAATCCCCTTTAAAGGATCTTCCAAAGCCAATACCAGATCATCTGCAAAAGCTCTCAACTTGTCGCTTTTTTAATTTTCACACCCGTTATCCTCTCATCTTGCCTTATACCTCTATTCAAAACCTCAAGGACCAAAATAAACAGAAGAGGGGATAATGGTCAACCTTGTCTTGTTCCTTTTTGTATCTCACAAGATTTTGTTAGATCACCATTAACAATAATGGTTAGATTCCATAACCTGGAAGCCCAAGTGAGTCTTCAGCTGAGCAGAGACTGGCAAGTGAGGGAAACAGTAACAAAGATAGCTGGCATCATCACCCAGGGTGACATATATAGGCCGGTGCCCTTTGAGGCTGGTTGGTGTAGCCATCCTTCATTTTTATTCATTCACCCACCAGTTCCACATGTAGCGTTACATCTGTATCAAAAAACAAGTCTTGTTGTATTAAGTAATAGCATAAGGAATATGAATGGACAAATGGTAGCTTTTCCCCACAACTCCTGAAGACTCCCTCTGTGGGTTGGATCAATATTCCATCTTGCTCCATACTGTGCACTCTGACTGAAAACAGCTCTTTTGGTAAATGCCAACGGTTATAAATTCATGATGAAATAATAAAAAAGTTTGTTCTGAAATTATTAAAAATTAAAACTTCGTAATTATATATCCAAGGCTAGAGATTCAAAAACCATTTTCAAATTATGCCTTACTCCTGCAACTGTCAGGTCAGCAATTAACCCCAAGGCCAAATCTTGGAAGCATTTCAAAGTTAGCATTCAGCATCTGATAAAGCTTTTCTCATTCCCTTTGAATTAAAGTCAAACACAGTTCTGGTCATTTTACTAAAATAGCTGATCTAAATGAGGAATAATTTTCTCAGTGAGGATGGAACCGCTTTTGAAAACTCTCAGAAGTCTCAGTAGCATTTTTTCCAGATCAATAAATATTTCCAAAGAATATGATCTGATCCGATTCAACCCACCTGTGAATCTTAGCCACTTCAGAAGGAACACACCCTTTGAGATTTCTGCCCATCAACTGAAATTCCAACTGTTGGGAAATGATTCTGAGTAATTTCTGGTTTAGTTTGCACCAGCACATTCCCAGGCAATCCCTAAATACAGATCAGAGCAAGCACATGTGCCACTCAGTTCAACTAGCAAAAATAGAGCTTGAAGTTTATTTCTTAAACATCAACAGACATCAGAAATAGTCAACTGGCCAAATGGGACCAAAAAAAAAAAAAACAGGAAAAAGCAGGGAGAAAGACATAAACAATCGGCAAGAGCTAAAAGGACAGAGGACTTGATATCAACAATCTACATTATCTATATCTCTATAACAAAAGACACAGAACTTTCCAGAGCCACTGGAAACAAGAAAGTGGGTAATTAATGTGGACAGTCCCAAAGGGAATGGCATTTAGTTATTCTGTGTAGACAGCAGTAACAGAATGGTTTTGATAAACCCATCTGGGTGACCTTCTCATTATTTATTCCTTCTAGGTCAGCATGCTAGCTATAATATCTCAGAGGTATGGTCAGTGAATATAAACAATTTGGTTTACTGGGCCACAGGCTCCTGGCTGATTCTTCCCCTTGTCGCCACTGAGGGTCAATTCAGCTTGCTGTGAATGCTTTCTCACAAGGGCATGTTCACATGTACTGGGAAGGGGAAGGCACCTCATAGGTTTGACAGTGAATGCAGCTCACATTTGTATGAGGGGGAGACACCTTTTACCACCACAGTTGGAATTGTAAGAGACAAGTGAATGGATCAGTCATTTTCTGACACTGGATTAGACATTTGTATTGGAACCTGTGGCATTTCTGTGTCAGGTTTATTTCACTGCTCTTTTCCTCTCATGCTCTAATTCTTATCTTGAAAACACCCCACCATACTAATAGGCTAAAAAAACTTGACCACTTTTATTCTGTTGAGGAAGTCACCATGTCACTGGGCAGCTTCTAGTGGCCCTTCAGAAGATGGGAAGAAGAGATTGTATTTGTCATTAAAGAGCTGGGGGTAGGGAATGGGGGAAGAACTCTCATAGTGGTATTCATGTGGAAAGTTATGCTTCCAGAATAGTGTATCCTTCACAGAAAAGTCCAAGAGAAGGAAAATTAGTAAAAACTTCAGAGAAAATAGGAAATTATTTATTTATTTGCGCTTTCAGGTTTATATTTTACCTTTTGTTCAGGAGTTCAAGGTGGCAAATGAATGGTATCTATTGATTCCATTCACTCATCTTATGGAAACAAATGACAAAGCAAAATATTACTTCGCTGAATGTCACACCTCCATTTATTAGTCATTCATTAGTCATTCAATCTCATTCATTTTCCTCTAACAAGCATCCAAGCCAGCATATGTCAGATACTGAAGGAGTTTACAGGAAGGGGGAGAGAAAGCAGGGAAAATGACATTGCAAATTGGCTTCTCTAAACACATTTTAGCAAAGTGTCAAACATCTAGATAGCTTTTCTTTTAACACAAAACTCTTCAAGGCCCTGAGGAAGGAAGAGAAACCTGTACTTCTGAATAAGAGGGAAATCTTAAATGCTAGTATAAATGATTTCTCTCTGAATTTTGAGAGATTTTCCAGATTCTTCTCTTGGGTCTCCTTGAGAAAACAACAAATGATCACCTCAGTCAGTTCTAGCAAGCCTTTTCAGTGTATTTCTCTAGCTTTTCTTTTCTCTTGTGCTTAAAAGCAGTTCATAGCTTGTTTAGCATGAGATACAGTCTGATCTCTATGGCCACGCTCACATACAAACTAAAGCATAATATGGTTTGTTTGATTTTGACAAATGCTGGCTTAAGGAAATCTGTGATCTGGTCTAAAAGCCATGTCAGTAGTCTGAGAGAATTGGGAAGATTCTCAGCTGCAACTAGAGGGATCGAATATACAACAGTCTGTATGTTGAATGTTACATGCAAGTGTCTTTCCTGAAGGCGATTTCTATCTAGGCACGATAATTTCATACTGAAGGGATGGTGGGAGGAAGGGGAAATTTTATTTGTCGTTAGAAACTGGGGGGAGTGGGGTAATAGCTCTCATAGTGGTATTCGTGTGGAAAGGTATACTTCAAAAGTAGTGCATTCTTCATGGAACAGTGCAAGGGTAGGGCTTGGTAGGAAATTTAATATCTACTGCAGAGATTTTTTCCTGAAAAAGCCAGAAATAGTACTTTCATATTTAGTAGTTATCCAAAGGGTCAGCATTTCAGCTAGTGTTGGAACTATTTTTCTGAATTCATCCCCAAATAATCTGGTAGAAGAAAATGCCAAATGTTGCAAGGTGTTCTTTGGGCAATTTGGAAGAAAATATTTCAAATGCTTCCCTTCCTTTCCCAAATTTGAACTACAGACTTGAAGAAAGACATTTTAAAGAGTCATTAAAATGGTTTATTACTTGTTTGTTTAATTTACATAAGTCAGTTAAATTAATAAGTCAAAAACAAAAATGAAACCCAGATACCAATCTCATCATTAAACAATCTAAAGCATCATAGGCACCATCAAATCGAACAAATGCCCATTGAGGATAATGCTTTGACTGAGCTTTGAAATACCAGTAGAGTGGGGGCCATCCAAATCTCCAGGAGAATTTTTTGTGCCTTACTAAAAACGTCATTAAAAAAAAAAAGTAACATTGCATCACTGGAAGGATGTACCTGCTATATTCACTTTTTAATTTTTTAATCCGTAAACAGCTGCACATAAATAGTAAGTATGCATTCACATTTGCAGAAATAAATCATGATTAATTTTGTACCATGTAGAGTTTGTGTCATCTTCTGTTTACTTGGTGATTCATTGAAACATACAATCTGACCATGTGTGTGTGTGTGTACACACCCACCCACCTAAACACATATATTCATTCACATACACCACACATTTGTCTTTCCACCCATAAGATAGCCAGGCAATTAACAGTCTAAAATAAAATCTAAAACATTACAAAAACAAGATTCAGACATTTCCTTCTAGAGAAAGTGACAGTAAAAATAAGGAGTATAGAGTGTTCCTTGATTACTATTCATGAGGGAGCATGGAAAAATATCATTTTCTAGGTCAAATTAGTGAAATATAGAAAATGATACAGATTTTTAAAAAGAGAATCCAGTCACCTTTCCTAATCTTTCTCTAGTTTTGTTCTGATTTATCCATAGTGTAGAAACAATTATAATAGCAGTTGTTGATATATTCCAATGAGTTTAGTAATGTTTGACCTTTTCTCACAAATGAATCTGTAGACAATGTGATTTTCAAAGCCTGGAGCAATTTGCTGTCATATTAAAGCACATTTCATTAGCCGTGGGACTGAAAATGTTTTTGCTCAGCAAATGGCTCAGCATGGAATTGTACAGGATAACTAAAAGCAGTAGTTTAGGATGAAATCTGAACAGTATTTTTTCAAAGGTATTAACTCAGATGGGAAAAAAAAATTCTGCTGAATGAATAACTGCATTGATGCAAATCAATACATTGGTGGCCTTGTCCTACTGTGCATTGCTAACTATCTCAACAGAGCAGCCAAACAGTGAATAGACCTGAAATTATATTTCTATCCTCATTTTGGAAGGACAATTAATTTTCAAATAAATGTACAATGCAGTGTGTTGAATGTATTTGAACATCTTTTGGGAAGTTTCATGGTTTCCAAGGGCACAGGATGCATCATGTTTATCATTCTCAGAACACTTGCCTCATGTTGTGTTGATCACAAAGTAGAAAGAGAGAGAAAGAAAGAGAAAGGAAGGTCATGAAAATGTTATGGTTTTCAGAGGACCTGGTGATGCTGCAGTATCACCAAAGTTTTCAAAGGACATACCAGCAATACTGCAGCATCACTAGAGAGGATAGGTGTGTGACTGTTGCTCTCTTAATAAAATGAAGGAGTTGAGTTTTGTATTATTATTACAAGGAGTGTGTTTTGTCCTTAAGTATTTAGATTGAGTTCTGGGCTTCAGGGATAACTTGTCTTCTGTTTCACTGAATACATTTGGCATTTTGGGACCACATCATCACGCTCTTTCACACAGAACTGTAGGGTACTTGCCCCTTCATAAAGTGGCAACCATGGGGTGTGTGCTCAGCAGAAGACAATGGATGAGGATCTCCCAGACATTCTTTTAGGCCCCCTCTAGTTTCATTTTTTTCCAGAAACCATTGGCCTTCTGGTAAATGTATGTTTTCTGCTGATTACAGTGTCCATGAAAGCAATTTTGTGAATACACACAGCCCCACATACTCCACTGTGTATGAGAGTACCCACAACAGGCTGTCAAAATTCTCAGTGTGCTTATCAACCAAAAAGAGATGCCTTCCCTTACAAGTTAAAGTTACTCTGTGAGCACTATTTACAAATAATTATTAACTATGTATACAAAATTGTGGAACAAAAATTGTTGTCTGTAGATTGAGAATTTTGACAACCTGTTGAAATGATTTCAGTATCTTTTCTTTTTTGGGTTATTATTAGATTTCTATGCTGCCTTTCTTCCAGGAGCTCAAGGCTGTATACCCAGCACCCCTTCCTCTGCATCCTCTGTTGAAAAAAAACACCTCTAGCTCTCTCCATTTTTAACAGCTACAAACCTGTCTCCAACTAGAGGTATCCAAGGGAAGGAAGGTGGTCAAAAAAAGTCAAGATGGTGGAAGTGGCACCCACTTCTTTTGTATGCCACTTCCACCATCTTGACTTTTTTTGACGCCCACGGTGGAGACCACTGCCTCTACATGACTATTCTTGCCCCAGGTGCTTCTGGTTGATACTGATTATCTAGATCTGTTTAGTTCTTTGGTTATTCTGATGGATGACCCATTATCTTCTGAATCAAATTCAAAGTGTTTGACACTGAAGTTCCTTTACAGCTTGGGTCCTCTCTGCCTAATAGAACAAACTTCCCACTATGTCATTAATCAGAAGCTCTGTTCATCTTCCATGAGTTAACTACAAATACTGCCCACAAAGAAAATCTAACTAGAACCAATATAGCCAGGACCTTCTCAATGGCAGAACCAATATTATGGAATTTCTTTCTCTCAAGAGTGTGGTCTTTGTCCTCACTGGCTGATTTTAAGAAAAACATTACTATATATTTAAGCAAACATTTCATGTTTAATCTTAGCCTTTCTATTTCTATGATGGATGGATCGGCTCTGTTGTTGTTATGTTAATATGTTATTATGTTAATATCATTATGTGAATATTTTTACATGTTGTTTTCATTAAAATTAATGGTTGGTTAATACAATTTAACATGGCCTTGTAAACTGCTAGGGGCTTGTGTGCCAGAAATGTACAGATATACATTGGACAATAACAATGAAATTGGAGTAAGCTTCTGGAGGTAATGTACCTTATTTTACTTCTTTCCTCTCTTTTTAGAGATACTTCCCACATCATTTGGAGAAATTGGCCCTCTGAGACAGAAGGCAGAGATCAGCTGTACAGTGGGTGGCCTCTGCCTGCCTGCCTGCTTTCCTCTTTTATCCTGCACACTTTACTATTCTATACGTATAGATATTTTTCAGTGTAATCTGGAAGCGTAACCTCTCAGTTCCCCTTATGTAGAATAGTGTGCATGTGTGCTCGCTTTCACTTGCTCGCTCCCATTCTCCTACAGAGACATCCCTATAGTAAGATTAATTCTGCCATCCCCCAAAAAAGCTGTAACACACCCATCTTAATAGTTCAGCAGGAAAAATTACAACTATTTGTGACTTTATGATGCACAATCTATACCCTCTAAAGAGAAAAACCCAGTCAGATTTTCTGACTGGCAAGAGGATTTAATAAAATAGCATCCCTGTCCCCCTGAGCATTCCAGAACATTAGACGTGCTCTATTTAATTAAGCAACCACAATGTGCTGTATCCCACTTCTCCAACTCCTTTCCATTGCCTATAAGTTGGAAACAGAGATCAGCTATCTAGGAAAGGACAGTTTACTCAAGAAAGAGAGGGAACAATAGTAGAACTTCATTGGTCTCCCTGTCCTTGCTCATTGAAAGACAAGGAGCAATCAAATGAGATAAAGGCCCAAGCAGTGGCACAAGATAAACAATGAGAGCCAGCAATCATTCTATCTAGCAGATCTCACTAGGTGTTAAATACGTGCCTTGGAATATGCCTGGGTTGAATCAGGAAAAACTATGGTGTAAGACTATAAGTAAAGTCCTTTCAGTCTGCTAGACTGAAACATAAACATATACATGCCTGTATAGTCAGACTATTGGGTTTGCTTAATGACAATCCTAACACACATCTTAGCAGTAGGTGATGGTCTTAAATATATTGGACTGGGCTGTGGGAGAAGCCAGCCTGCTTCCCACATCACCTTCATCCCAAGATACATGTTTAGTCATGAGATCCAGCTATTCCCAAAAGCCAATTGAGCAGCAGCATCATATTTATGGCAAGAGAAATGATTGGATTTAATGGCACTTGCAGGATCTGGCTACTTTTGTCAGAACAACACAACAGTCAGGCAGCATTGTGTGGAAAATCTTTATTTTGGGGGCATGTACACAACTTTGAGACGCTCACAGAAAAGCATGGTGCTTGCATCGTGCCACAATGATGCAGCACTAGTGTTCTCAGTCTGAACCCCCTAGCCACCCCACAGATGCTGCTCACAACATAGGGTAAATATTTGTATGGTCAGGAAGATGGATTTAGGGTTAGTGTTAGGCTTCCTTCAGCTCTTTCATTTAATATCATATCAGGTGAGATTTTAGATGAGTCCCTATTGCTATTCAGAGTCCTGGGCTTGCTTTTTGTTGGGGAGAGGGTTCTTACGTATATTACTGTTGGAGGTATATGCTGATGTTTGGGATAGGGTAAATATTTGTATTGCTGAGTTGACAAACATAGCGTTAGAGTTAAGCTTCAATGAGTTCTTTCATTAAATATAATGTCAGGATTAAATATAGGAAGTATCAAGGTGGGGGCCCATCTTAACTTTGCAGAACTTCATCTCTGCAAAGTTAAGATGGACCCCCACCTTGATACTCTTCTGTAAGGCCCTGAAGACATGCTTTTGCCAGTGGGCCTGGGGATCCCATGTCAATACAGAGCCCATTAAATGGACAGGGTAAGTGTGTCGTTGTCTCCAGGGAGGTGGGGGGGGGTGTAGTGGGTTTTTGTATTTGGGATTTTTATTTCTGTAAGCCACCTGGAGTCACAGTGAGTGAGTTGGGCGGCCATATAAATTGCACGAAAAAAAGGCCCGCTGGCAAAACCATGTCTTCAGGGCCTTACGAAAGAGTATCAGGGGAGGGCCAGTCTTATCTCCATGGGGATAATGTTCCACAGGGAGGGAGCCACCACAGAGAAGGCCCTTCTTCTTGGTCCCGCTAGATGGACCTCCTTAATGGCGGGAGGATCCTTAACAAAATCTGCCTCCCCCATCTGGTGGGTTGGGCAGATGAAATTGGGAAAAGGCAGTCCTTCAAATAGCCTGGTCCCAAGCCATGTAGGACTTTAAAGGTGATAACCAGCACCTTGAATTGGACCCGGAAGTAAATCGGCAACCAATACAACTCCCGCAAGAGAGGTGTCACATGTGCAAATCTAGACTTGCACAAAACCACAAATTAATTAGTTTGCCTTCTAGTAAATAGGTTTTGTGATTCCCCGCAACTATTAGGAAAGCCTCTTCTGCATGGTGGACATTTTGTAAGAATGACCACAACATATATAGTACTGTGCAAAAGTTTTAGGCAGGTGTAAAAAAATGCTGTAAAGTAAGAATGCTTTCAAAAATATATATTATAATTGTTTATGTTTATCAATTTACAAAATGCAAAGTGAGCAAACAGAAGAGAAATCTAAAATCAATATTTGGTGTGACTACCCTTTGGCTTCAAACCGGCATCAATTCTTATACTTGCACACTTTGTACACTTGCACAAAGTCAGGGATCTTGTAGGATTAGAGTCAGGTGTATGATTAACCAATTATACCAAGGAGGTGCTAATGATCATCAATTACATATGTAGGCTGAAACACAGTCATTAACTGAAACAGAAACAGCTGTGTAGGTGGCTTAAAACTGGGTGAAGAACAGCCAAACTCTGCTACTAAGGTGAGGTTGTGGAAGACAGTTTCATGTCACAGGTCATACACCATGGCAAGACTGAGCACAGCAACAAGACACAAGGTAGTCATACTGCATCAGCAAGGTCTCTCCCAGGCAAAAATTTCAAAGCAGACTGGGGTTTCAAGATGTGCTGTTCAAGCTTTTTTGAAGAAGTACAAAGAAACAGCAATGTTGAGGACCGAAGACACAGTGGTTGGCCAAGGAAACTTAACGCAGCAGATGAAAGACACATCATGTTTACTTCCCTTTGACATCAGATGTCCAGCAGTGCCATCAGCACAGAACTGGCGGAAACCAGTGGGACCCAGGTACGCCCATCTACTGTCCAGAAAAGTCTAGCCAGAAGTGGTCTTCATGGAAGAATTGTGGCCAAAAAGGCATCTCTCCGACGTGGAAACAAGGCTAAGCAACTCACCTATGCACAAAAACATAGGAACTGGGGTGCAGAAAAATGGCAGCAGGTGCTCTGAAGTGATGAGTCAACATTTGAAAGATTTGGCTGTAGCAGGAGGCAGTTTGTTCGCCGAAGGACTGGAGAGCGGTACAATAATGAGTATCTGCAGGCAACAGTGAAGCATGGTGGAGGTCCCTTGCAAGTTTGGGGCTGCCTTTCTGCAAATGGAGTTGGAGATTTGGTCAGTATCAATGGTGTCCTCAATGCTGAGAAATACAGGCAGATACTTATCCATCATGCCATACCATCAGGGAGGCGTGTGATTGGCCACAAATTTATTCTGCAGCAAGACAATGACCCCAAACACACAGCCAATGTCATTAAGAACTATCTTCAGCGTAAAGAAGAACAAAGAGTCCTGGAAGTGATGGTTTGGCCCCCACAGAGCCCTGATCTCAACATCATCGAGTCTATCTGGGATTACACGAAGAGATAGAAGGATTTGAGGCAGCCTACATCCACAGGAGACTTGCTAAGCTGGCTGAAAACACCCATAATTTTCAGGCAAGTGGATGGAACCGCAGTGGGGGGCGGTGCGGTATGCTACTATACAGAGGCTTTTGAGCTAAGAGTTGGGACGCACTGGGAGACTTTTAAGTGCCTGGTGGCGCCGCTTGCCCATTACCCCTCATTTTGGGAATGGCCTGGCTAGAGTTGTGGAACCCTGGCAGGAAAAGACTTTAACCTTCAACTGGCAGGAAAAGACTTTAACCTTCCCAGATGGCATGAGCGAGGTCGAAAAGGTGGAACTTCGCCAACGTATGGAGCTGGGGTTTGCAGCCACTAATGAACAACGACGAGGGGGGAAATCCCACGAGGGAGGGGCTGCTGAAATCCCTAAGCAGTATCGAGACTTGGAGAAAGTTTTTAGTGAGGCTGAATCTGACCAATTACCGCCACACCGCCCCACTGACTGTGAGATTGAGCTGGAGCCAGGAGAGAAATACCCAACCCCAAAAATGTATTCAGTGACTCAAAAAGAAATGGGAGCATTGCGGGAATTCATTGACAAAAACGTAAGCCGGGGTTTCATAGTGCCTGCTAAATCCCCCCTAGTGGCGCCAGTGTTATTCAGAGAAAAGAAAGATGGGACTTTACGTTTGTGCACGGACTATCGGGGGTTAAATGCAATCTGTAAAGAGAACAAGTACCCACTGCCATTAATGAAAGACTTGTTATCTCATTTGACAAAAGGAAAGATTTTTACCAAACTCGATTTGAAAGATGCATATTTTCGAGTGCGAATAAAAGCAGGGGAGGAGTGGAAGACCGCATTCCAATGCTCACTTAGCCACTACATGTACTGAGTTCTCCCATTCGGATTAAAAGGGGCCCCCGGGGTGTTTATGCAACTGATTAATGAGGTGTTGCATGAGTTCCTCTACAAGGGAGTGTTGGTGTACTTGGATGATATTTTAATTTTTACAGAAACCATGGAGGAACATGTGGAATTAGTCAGGAAAGTGTTGGAAAAACTGCTAAAGGCACAGCTATATGCAAAACTGTCAAAATGTGAATTCCATAAAGATTGCATTGACTATCTGGGATACAGAATCTCTAATAAGGGAGTGGAAATGGATCCCGGTAAATTGCGGGATGTCATAGCCTGGGAGACACCAAAAAGGATACAACTGCAAAGTTTTCTAGGTTTTGCAAACTTTTATAGACAATTTATTCCAAATTTTGCCCAAGTAGCATTGCCTTTAACAGACTTGTTAAAAACTAAAGACAAGAACACTGTAGAAGCCAAAAAACCAGGGGCTACCTTAAATTGGACAAAAGAATGTCAGAAGGCTTTTGAAAGCCTCAAAGTGTTATTTATGGCTGAACCCATTCGGAAGCACCTGGATCCTACAATGCCTTTTATAATTCAGGCAGATGCTTCAGATGTGGCCATTGGGGCAGTCCTGCTACAAAAGGATGATGGAGACGTATTAAGACCTTGTGCTTACTTATCCAGAAAATTTTCTGAAATTGAGAGGAGGTGGTTGGTGTGGGAAAAGGAGGCTTTCGCTGTAAAATGGGCTTTAACAAATTGGAGATTTTAGCAAATCTGCTAAAAGGGGCAGAAAAGCCACTTGAAGTTTGGACAGATCATAAGAACTTAGAGGCTTTAAAATCACCCAAGAAATTGTCTCCTAAACAAATAAGATGGGCACAATTTTTCAGTCGATTTAATTTCACCTTGAAGTACCTCCCTGGGGGAAAGAATTTTTTGGCAGATGCTCTTTCGAGACTGCCTCAACACAATAGCCAGAGAGAAAAAGTGATATCAGCTGTAATCCCCACACGGAGGGAGTCAGAGATGGCAGCAATGGTCACCAGATCACAGAGTAAAGCTACAAAGCCTCTCACTGAGTCAGAGTTACTTAAAGACTTAAATAGTTTCCTGGAAAAGGATGAATGGTTCCAGAAAAATAAAAAATTACTAACCCAGAAGGAGGGAGCATGGTGGAAAGCAGATAGACTCTACGTACCTCAAGAGGCTCGTAAGCAGGCACTACAAAGAGCCCATGATGATAAAACAGCAGGGCATTCTGGATTTGTCAAAACGTTACATCTACTACACAGGCAGTTTTGGTGGCCCTCATTAACAAAAGACGTTGCTGACTATGTAAACACCTGTCCTGTCTGTGCTATGGCCAAAAGGCGGGGGGGGGGGGGAAGCCACGAGGTTTGTTACGGCCAGTAGCAAGCCCTTCCAGACCTTGGAAGGAGATTGCAATGGACTTTATTGTGGATCTGCCAGAGAGAAGAAAAAAGATTGTAATTTGGACTGTGACTGTGAAGTGTGTTCCAAAGAAACACACTTCATCCCTTGTAAAGCCATCCCCTCAGCACCTGAACTGGCTGAATTGTTTATTCAACATATATACAAATTGCCCGGTTGTCCTGAAAGAGTGATCAGCGACAAAGGAGTCCAGTTTGCTTCAAAATTCTGGAGGGCATTTTTAAAACTGTTGGGATCCAAACAAGCAATAGCTCTTCTTTTCATCCCCAGACAGACAGAGCGACGGAGAGGAGGCATGCAGGGTTGGAACAGTATCTAAGATGCTTTACAAAGATATCAACAGGACAATTGGGTGGACTTATTATCTTATGCAGAAGTGGCTTACAATAATGCTGTACGTGATAGTACAGGTCTGTCCCCTTTCAAAATTGTATCAGGACAAGACTTTGTACCTATACCTGAACTGCCTCATGAAAAGACAGGAGTTAAATCAGTTGATGAATGGGGGGACAGAATAAGACAATTGTGGCCAATCATAGAAGAAGCAATTGCAAAAGCAAGAGAAAGCTATAAAAAACAAGCAGATAAAAAGAGAGCCCCACATGAACCTTGGAAAGTGGGGGACAAAGTATGGTTATCTACTAAGAATCTAAAATCATCTCAAATGTGTAAAAAACTTGGATATAAATATATAAGACCATTTGAAGTGGAAAAATAATAAATCCTGTTTCAGTACGTTTAAAGCTCCCTAAAACTCTAAGAAACATTAATCCTGTTTTTCACAGTGATCTTTTGAAACCATACAAGGAGTCTGATAAGTGGAGACCAGCGGTGCCTAACCCAGAACCAATTTTGATTGAAGGAGAACAGCACTTTGAGGTCAAAGAAATATTGGACTCTAGAAAACATAGAGGGGACATTCAGTATTTAGTGCATTGGAAACATTTCCCTAAATCTTTTGCTGAACGGGTCTCAAAGAAACATGTTAAAGCACCTGACTTGCTCTAAGAATTTTATAAAAAATATCCAGACAAACCTTAGTAAACTGATTGAAGAAAATGTAATATACATAAATAACCTTAATCTATTATTTTCCAGGCTTCCAGATCAATGAGGTGAAGAAAGACCCTTTTCAGGGGGCAGCATGTCAAAATCTGCATCAATCAAATGTCAGTTTAAAAAGCTATAGCAGTCAATGGGTGTTTGCTTGATTTGATTCTGCCATTTGTACCTGGGGCGGGGGGGATGGTAGTTTATAGTTGTGCTTGGATTATGGCTATGAGATGGAGAGGCGCTCACACTGATATGGGAATTTACAGCAAGACCTGAATGCAGACAAAACCGGTGGTAGTCTGAAGGCTGGGAAGAACAGTGTTATCAATGGGAGGAATGCACAAGGCCACCATTCTGTGAGAAAGGAATTTGGCGCCAATGTAGCAAGGGAGGGGGGATAAGTAGAGGGAAATGTACACAGGCTTTAGTTTTAGCAATGCTTTGCTTCAAGCTGCATGTACCAACCAATAAAGGAGCATTTATCTGAACCAGGCCTGGTTTCATGAGAATTCTTCTAAATTGGGGTTTGGACTTTGTGGAATTGACAGGTTAGTTCTCCAAGATGTTTGGAACAACCTACCTGCCGAGTTCCTTCAAAAAGGGTGTGCAAGCGTACCTAGAAGAATTGATGCTGTTTTGAAGGCAAAGGGTGGTCACACCAAATATTGATTTGATTTGGGTTTTTCTTCTGTTTGCTCACTTTGTATTTTGTAAATTGATAAACATAAACAATTACAGTATATATTTTTGAAAGCATCCTTACTTTACAACATTTTTTCACACCTGCCTAAAACTTGTACACAGTACTGTAGGTATTCCAGATATTCCCATTATTCCCAAATGGCTGCCCATGATAAATGTTACTATCCTACTCTGGCTATATATAATTTTATGGTACCAAAGTGGGGGGGGGGACCCCACCTGCCCTAATATATGATCCCCAAACGTTATCTTCCAGTTTCTCTGTCAATTGCTTTCAGATTTTATCTGTTGCTTGTTTTGATTTTTTAGAATATGAGAAGTACCGAATTACAAATATCATTGCCATTCCCTTGATGAAGTGTAATTAATTAATAATCGGCCGATGATATTTTAAGCTATCCTGCCCTACTTTTTAGTGTTCACTTAATGTCTGCTTTATTGCTGAGTATTACCCAGGATATGTAAGTGCTGTAACAGCCCTGAGCTGAAGCCACTCACTGTACTATTGAAATGATGCACCAAAAGTGGTTTCTGCTTCAGCTGGTTCCTTCCCAATCAAGATGCCTTTGCACAACTTCTTTTTCCATGCCGTAAATAACAGACTTAAGGAGAGGGGCTCAAAACTTTTAGACCTGCTTCACACATTCGCTAAAGTATAATGTGATGTCTTTGATTTTAGCTTACCTTATTTATTTATTCTTTGTTTGTTTACTTATTTATTTATTTGACTTATATGGCCTATCTTATGAAACACAACTCTGGGGAGCTCACAACAGTAATTGTGTGAACCCAGCCATTATGGTTTATAAACTATGGTTAATTATTAAGCCTGTGGCTTATATAACAAACGTGCTTAAGCAAACCAAGGCTTGGAATGTGGAAACCCAGCTTGGTTTTGCAAGTAAGTAAAATGCATATGATAAAAATTTCCAAGGAAGGATTAATGGGTAGCACACAGCAGAGACTTCATAAAGACAGCATGAATCATGGAGTGGAAGAAAGTTAGTGTCTTCTGCTTATACTGATGAATAGATGCCAGAAGCTACATCTGACAGAAAGAGTGAGCAAAAGAAAATGAGGGAGAGGGCTCACACAATGAATGTCTGCTAATTCTAAAATAGACCTGTCATAGCACATCACATAGAAAATTGTAATTTAAATTCAGTTGGCTATTTTAGATTGGAATAGGATTTTGTTGTGTTTTAAATTACATTCAATAGTCTAGTTGACACACATGTCTTCAGCTGATGCTGTTCTACGTTTCAAAGTTCCAAGGTGCAACTTCCATAGGCACAGACTTCTGCACGTTTAACATCTATCATATGTAAATGGTTTTTATATTCACTCAATTATGTAAATGGAAGATGAATGGGCAAGTATGGAAGAGGTGTACAAGCCTACAGATGCATAGACGAGGTAGTAAGAGATGTGGTGGATCTTTCTGTGCATTTCCAATACAGGGCTTCGCAATTCTAAATAAGCTCATGAATGACTAAATGAATGGGCTTTAAAAATCAAACCAGAAGGAGACTGTCATATGCCAATAAAAATTGGAGGATCAGTTCTTTGCTTAACTCTCCTTACTGCTCAGCCATACTGTACACTGCTTGGTAACCATAACTAATCTGGAACCGTGCTAATGTGAAAAAGAGATTTCAGAAAAAAGCTGCTGTGAAAGATGGCTGATTCACAAATGACTGCCATAGCTAGTGTGGCCAGTTACAAAATTTTAATTTACCAGAAGATGTAAACAGGCAGGACTTTGCTCATATAGTTGCACCTGCCATCTTGAATGCTTTGATTTCTCAGGCAGATGCCTCCACAGAAGTCAGATGTTGAGACTGCCCCCATCACCCCAGCATATTCTCTAAGATTCAGTTTACCTTTGTCTCTTACTTTTTCCAAGCAAGGGGCATACTTTCCAGCAACGGAGCAGGCTGAAGCTATGAGTCACTTTTATTTTCTAAGCATACCTATAGTCCTTATGTGGAGTCAAAAGGCATTTTGAAGTAAGGATCTCAGGATGTTGCAGCATGTCAACTTCTAATGTATTTAATTGATTTTAGTTAAAATGTTTTTAAAAAGAAAAAGATCAAAGGGGAGGGATCCTATCAGGTACTAAGGGAGCAAGGGTATCTGTGGGTGGGGGTCACAAAAGTCCAGATGGTAGTGGCAGCCATGTAATCAAAGCTTCACTCCTTCATTGCTCAGCCAGAGCTAACCATGGGCTGAATGCAAAGAATGCTTGTCAATCAATCTTTGCTCTCTTTGTTTCAAATTAGTTAATTGCTAAATTTATAATCTGCCAGCACATTAAAAGCTTTTAGTGCTCTGTGAATTATCAAACGACCCTTACCCCTTATTTCCCAGAAAGAGAAATAAATATGCTTGTAGTTCCTCCTATCCACACTCACAGAGAGTCCATGTATTACTTCACATGTATTTGTGGCATTTGTCAAGTGGTATGTACAACATTTTTCTTAATGAGACAGTTACAAGGGAAGATTGATTTTTGAAGCTATTAGCAAAGGCAAATTAACCAAGCAGCCTGGGAGGACCTTCTCTCCTTTGCTACCAGATCAGCACTGCAAGTGAATTTTTTTGTCTGCAGCAGCAAATGCAGTAAGAATTTCAAAACAGCAGGCTTAGGGCTCCAGTGTTAGCAATAAGGCATTGCTTTGAGTCAGATCAGTTGAAAGATAGCTGGGGGGCAGGGGCACGGTTGTCAATCTCGCCAATAAAGAGACACCATCATCCCCAAACACAGGATGAGCTCTCTGGAACATGCATTTCATCTGTTGCTGAAGCAAGGAAGAAAAAACAGCCTTGAATTTGCAAAGATAGTAAGGGGTGGAAGTTTTAGAACTTGAACAAGTCAGTGCTGGTTGGCTGTTGTCATCATGTGATTGATGAGGGCAAGTTAATGGAAAAATCATTGTGCAGTATGAGGCTATAATGTGTAGAGTCTTATTATAGGAGTCTGCAATAGTTCCTTAAATATTTTTATAACAAAGAAAGATAAATATAAGCAAATCCCATTATTCTATCAGGCCAAACACTGTCAGAAGATCATGTAATCTCAAAAACACTTTTCAGAGCATTAGAGTGGAGCAGGAACATTAGGTACAGAAGCTCTAGGGAGAAATAATATACCCTCAGTTGCCTGCATAGCCCTTACATATATCTATTTACTGAAAGGTTACCAACCCATGTCTTGCACAGACTAAATCTCTCTTCCAACATTAGATGCAAAAACATAAGGAAAATGGATCCAGGTTTCACCAAACAGTATGCTATAATGTCAAATGATTCATTCCACAGCATGAAGAGAGAAAGCAAGAAGAAGATTTGGCATTCCAACCAAAATATACAGCATCTCATTGAGAAATGAAATGGGGAATAGTTTGTTCTATATCTTATGATACTTTATGTGAATATGATCTCATGTGAGAAACGTAGTAAGCAAGGTTACACTGATCTTTATTCTACAGCTGCTTTATTCTTCTCCTTCCCACACCCACATTTTACTTCTTTCCTAAGACCTAATATAGATAACTTAAAGAAAATGAAAACATATATCCAGAGAAAAGAAAATATGACTGATACATAAGAGCCAAATTAAATTAAAATAGACTTCCAGAGAATTAACTTTCATATGAAATTTATTGAGAAATTAGATCTCTTGAAAAGGAATTGAGTATATTGGAGGAATTCTGTACGTAAGAAAGATTGTCATTATATGCAATAAACACAAACCATCTGTAGATATAAGAATCCACTATTTGTTCATCAGACAGACACCAATTTTGGGTGAAGCGTTATCCCATAATGTGTCATTGACTCTGATTCACTCCGCTTCACGGAACATGTCATCAAGTAAAACACCTGCCAGACATATTACTGTAATTCTTCTCTACCAAGCTGCAGAACAGTTACGGCATGGCATACTCATTCAAACGTGCAAGGAGCTCTCAGCTCAGATAATTCTACTAGCAAGGCAATTGTCCCAATTCCCATGCTGATGCCTCTTAATTTTTCTTGGTCCAATGAAGCATTTTCATGAAGCTCTGACAGCTAAAATATGGCTTTGGAATAACAAATTGTGTTTGGACCTGCCAGCAAAGAATACTTATTCTGCCTGAATAAAAGGAGAGAAGGAATTTTCAGAGACTGTGTCATTAGGTATATAAATCTCTTTCCAGACTGGTAGCTGTGTCAGTCCTTTGCAACCAAAACTGGAGAGTATTATAGCATCTAGTGTCTGTTCAGCTGATAAATCTGTTGAGCATCCTATTATTTCTGGGATGATAAAATGTAAAGAACGTGTGCGCACACACACAATTAAAAAACAAAAATCTAGGCTATTTCAGCAACTTGTTTTGCCACTTGGCTTGTGAGAAATCTAGGCAGCCTATTTATACTCTCTTTACTCCAAATGAGCAAACTGTCTACAGTTCATTGGATGCGTTGGACAACAGCAAGGGACATAGAAATATGAAGGATCTCTGAGGAAGGGCATTCATGTTTCATTAATGTCCATATTCCATCAGAAAGAAGGCACTGAAGTCCCAGGGCAGAAAGGGTGCCTACTTTAGTCTCACCAATATCAGTTGGGCATAACCAAGGCTCCTTTGGTTCAGTGGGGTTCCAGGTTCTCCTAAATGAAAATATTACTGTGCAAATTTAATTTCCAAGCTAGTGTTTTGGCTCCTCTGTTTCTTCATTCAGACCTTCACCAAAGAGGCCTACAAACAAATATATTCATACTATTGTATTTCAAGCACAATAAAGCACTGAAAGCATACTTCCTAAAATTTACATTTATCTGTAACATATTTCCTATCTATTGCTTACTATACTTTTATATTTCTCTTGCTCATAAGCCTTGAATCTATCAAAATATTCCCAATTACTGGTTTTATATTTTTAACATATGGTTGAACAATATTAGAGAAGCAATTTTACCATAAACATTTCATATATTTTTACATTCAAACTGAAGAGCATCAAAGGAGAAATTGTTAGAAATAAAAACTTTGCTGCTTTTTAAAGCAAAATATGAAATGCAGAACACTTCTTCCAGAAAATGGAAGATTTTTCATAGCAGAAACAAAGTAGCACGAACTTTAGCGAAAGAAATAAGGATTGTGAAAAACGAATTCAATTGTGATATTGCTAAACACATTGCGATCAACTAAGAAAATACTAAAAAGTAACCAATGAAACATCCTTTTTTAAAAAAGAAACATAAAGGAATCAAGATAGGGGATGTGATCCAGGTTATTTCAGACCTCTTAACTTTACATCTATTCTGGATAATTTAGTGGAGAATATTATTAAAGAAAAATTACCAAGCTTATACCAGAACAAGCCTTGATAAAGAAATATCAGCAAGACTTTTGCAAAAATAAGGCCTGCTTTACTAAAGAGAGTTTATTAGGAATGTAAAAAAGGTGACTAGAGCAAATTTAGTAGACAGTGTGTTTTCAGACTTAAACATTTAATAGGAAAGAGATAAAAGGGAGTTATCCCTGTTGTATAGAGACTGCAGTTGGTTCAAGAGTATGAAGTAAAAGAATAGACATAAATTAACATTTCTTACAATGTAACAAAATAAATAGGATCCGTCAAGAGTCTGGTGATTTTAATTGTGTTGATACTGGTGCTCTTAAATGTGTTCATCAGTGCTTAATATTCCAGATGAGCTGAGAGATAGCCAGGTTCTTGTATGAGTGGTGAAACGCAACATAGAGAAAAGTATTCCACAATCATATTTGGAGAATAGACAGTAGTCTGTCAGTGTCAGGTGATGTGGAACTAGGAATTTTGTCTGAATTTGTATGTACAGAGATGGATAACTAAAGGGAAGAAGTTCTTGGGTCATCCAGTGTATCTGTCAAAAGCTGTCAAAAAGGCCATTTTAAATCTAGCAAAGGATTTGTCGTGAATATGGAAGCAACTGGAAGCATGTCATTGCAATCCACATTCGCTCACTTCAAACACAGAATCTACATCTGAATGCCCCGAGTTACGCATAAAGTCAGTGTACTAACTCCCTTCCTTTTTGCTAAGAGAAACACTTTTAATTTAACAATGCACGTTTCAGCCTAATTTATAGTCTCTAGTGATTATTGTCTCAAAACTAGTTTAGTCCTTACCTGTTCTATGCAAGTTAGCACCTCTTCACATCAGAACTGTTTTTAAATAGGAGCAGATCAGCATCATCTTGGGATCTGCTCGGAGTCTTATGTTGTCCCGTATAGTTTGCAGGAGGTCCTTTTCAGACGCTGTTTGTGTCTGGAACAGCGATAAATTTTTAATTCCTTTGCCACTGAATGTTTTACATGTGACTACAAATACATCCAAAAGTGAATTTTTACACTCATTTTGATCCTGTTTATCTCTGGTGAGACTGGAGGAAAGGGAAAAGGGGCTGGTTTTCCAAGTCACACACTTCAGTGCCACAGGCCCAGGAACTGGCTATGGATGTTTTTCTCATGTTATTCCTTTTAAATGGCCAGAATCTGTCTACATGCCAGAGTTAGATGGAAAACACCATCAATGGAGGGGAAATTGGAGACTTCCAGACTTCCACCCTAGGGGTTCAGCCCGGACATCACAAGATTGTTAGGAGACAGAGCAACACTAAAAGGGTTGGAATACTGCGCACAGTTGTGGTTACCCATCTCAAAAACCAACTAGAAAGTGTGCAGAGATGGAAGACCCTTAGAAAGAAAGGTTATGGGAAGCATGTGAGGAAAAGAACTTGGTTGATTTAGCAGGGTGTTTCTTGTGTTTTATACTTCCTGTCATTCATGACATATGAAGGGTATTCAGTTTAGGGCCTACACTCATGCAGAACACAGCCTTTAAAAGTAACTATTGATAAATGCTAGAAGGTTAAATTATTTCTGTAATACAATCGGCCAAATTTAAATTTTAATTAAAAATATTGTATAGGAAAGAAAATACTAATGAAATTCTTGCACATTTATGTTTAGTTTTGAATATTATAGTGATGCTAGAATATTGAAGGGGGTGTTGCTATATTTGGATTTTCCTTTTTTTTTTTTTTTAATTGCTGAGTACTGGAAAGATAGAATACAACATTATAGAATAAAATGGATTACCAGGCAAATACCCAAGCATCTGTAAAGAACATTTGGAGGGGATGATCTCTTGTGCAATTAAAGCAGGTCAGGGAGAGAGCAAAGAAAGCGTAGACAGAAAGAGCTAGCTCTCGCTGTGAATGAAGATGAATATCAAGTGTTCCTCTGAAAACCAGGATTATTAAATGCATTTCTGAAATGCAGACTAAATAATAGAAATTGTAGACAATACCAGTAGTATGAAATTGAGACAGACAGACAGACAGACAGACAGACAGACAGACAGACAGACAGACAGACAGACAGACAGACAGACAGACAGACAGACAGACAGACAGACAGACAGACAGACAGACAGATAGATAGATAGATAGATAGATAGATAGATAGATAGATAGATAGATAGATGAAAGAGAGCCTTAAGCAGTACAAGAGAACCTTAGAAATAATACAGCATTCTGAAAATATTTATTGTGGAAATGCTTTTTTAAAAATGTTGCTACTTCAGCATAAGAATGTAGATAGCAGGAGGCACTTGTCTCATCAGAGTAGCACCAAATTATTTTTGGTCTCAAAATTTGTGGACAAGAAGCCACTGTGAAATACTCAGTTCAAAGCAAAGTTAACATTTCCCTTGCTCTTATTCTGGTAAGTCAGTGAAGCTGAAGAGGCAATTTTTAAAATAGCCTTGGTCTGAGCCAACAAATTGCTCCTTCTGGCAAAACCACAGCGTGGCTTGGGCATGGGCAGTGGAAATGTATCAAAGAATACAATTGCTCTCTGAATGTATAACTTGCCATTCTGGTGCTACCACAAGGCTCTCAGGTAGTGTTCTCTTTTAACGTATGGTTGGGCTCACTTGTTAAAACTGGAGCTGGAACTCTTGTTTGACCAGCCGCATCATTTCAGTGTTCCCAGTACTTGAAGAAATAAACATAAAAGTGGGAGACATAGAATAAGAAATGGTTTTATACTGAATTGTTCACAGAAATACTGTCTGCACTGAAATGTGGGACGTTCACAGAAATCCCTTGGCCACTTCATAACTAAATAAAAACATGAACACTACACTCCAATCACAAGAAGCAAATTCTCTTTCATTAAACTCATAGAAAAAATGCAGAAAAAAATCCCTGTCCACTTGTAGAATAAGCAACCTGCCTTGTCTGGCTGAAGGTGGCATTACATAGCTTACTTTTATTGTGGCAGACTCTGAGTCAAGAATAAATTAAGGTACACATATATTTGATGGGACGCGGTGGCACAGCGGCTTAATGACGCTGAAAGTTGCCGGCCAGAAATGGCTGACGCTTCGGTGGTTCGAGTCCAGCCTTCGCGTTAACAGGGTGAGCTCCTGTTTCCTCCCCAGTTCCTGTCAACCCAACAGGTCGAAAACTCACATGAGTAGATAAATGGGTACTCTCACTCTGGTGGGAGGAAAAATGCTGGCGGCGCCTTGCAAAAAAGGAGTCAGGAGCAGTTGCTGGTAAGCGTGAAATGGAAACTCCTCCTCCTGCGCTCGCCAGCTGGGCTCTGCTCTAGGAAGGAGGCTCTGGCAAACCACTTCCAAAACAATTGCCTTGAAAACTGCAAGGACTCGTCCAAGCAGTCACTGCAGGGTCAGTAATGACTGAGCGCAGACAACAAAAAAAAAAAACCCCACACATATATTTGATTTTGAATTTAAAAACATAACACACTGCTGGTCCCCTAAGCCTTTATTATCCAAGCTGTACATTTACCTAAAATTATCTTCTATTAAGAGGAGATATTTTTCCATATTATTGAGCAGAAACTGTCCAAAACTGCCTCACAAAACATTTAATTTTAGATCTGCAATTAAATACAAACTTCTATTTTATGAAGACTAAATGAAACTTTTATCATGGTCCCAGAACAATAGAAGCTAATACAACCAAACCCATAAAAGCTAATATAAGAAATGAATACATAATAAGTATTTGGAGTCACAGAGGGGCCAAAAGGGAATTCTTCCTAGCTTGTACTAGGAAGAATAAAAAGAATTTACTTTCCCACTAAGGTGATTATTGGCATACCTTTAGAAAGATAGCAAAGTTTCAGTGGGCCTTCCAGGTATATTTCTTAGGAGAAGGATAGAATCAATCTTTATCTGGGCTTCTTATATAAATTGCAGTACAAAAGAACAAAAAACAGTTGTTCTAATTCTGCAGGGACAAAACCCTTCCTTATGGAGGATCTTGGTGAACTGGCAAAATAGCAGATTTCCCTATAAATTGGTACTATTATTATTTGCTAGTTTGCACTTTAAGAATCCACTGGCAGTTTCTGAGAAAAATAGTTTGAGTATCGAGCATAAGACTATTGATCTACAGTACACAGGAATATTTCTGGACTGCCGTGGCCCTTTCTTGAGCCAAGATACTCCTTTCTAAATTGTGGCCCTGCAATCGGAACCTAACCATGTTTACTCAGATGTAACGCCCACTGGCTGCGGTGGAACTTATTTTGTAGGAAACGTGGCTAAAGATATCATTAGTATGACAAAATGATCCACCTGATTTACTGGAGGTAATGCTGACAATTAACTAAGTTCTTTTTCTAGCTGCCTTTCATTTTATATATAAAGGCAGCTGGAAAAAGATCTTAGTTAATTGTCAGCATTACCTCCAGTAATATATGTATCAGTTATCATATCTATCTATCTATCTATCTACCTACCTACCTATCTACCTACCTACCTACCCATCCATCCATCCATCCATCCATCCATCCATCCATCCATCCATCCATCCATCCCAGAAGCTAGAAGTACTTACATAGTTCTAGTTGGCAGGAGAAGTGTTTAAGGTGAAGGTACCTGATGTTTATCACTTTTATATTTGATACTTTGTATGTGTTTCTCTTTTAAAATAGGCACAGACTTTATCCTTCAGCCTGAACACTAACAATGAATGGGAAACTGGTGGCCTTTCATGTATCCCTCAGCATCTTCTATTCTGGCTGGGCTCCGGGAGCAATATCTGAAAGGCTCTAAGTTTCTATCTCTGCTTTAATAATATTCTGGCTGGGCTCCAGGGTATTACTTTTACTTCATGCAAAGATTCCATGTATATATTTTTGTAGTGCACATACACCTTGCTGTTAATGCATGCAAGGATTCCACATGTATATTTTTTGTACTGCACATACAGCTTGTGTCATCAGTTGCTGAAGGATTTCCTGGCCCTAAAAAAGCTTTGCAAGGGCATCAAGAATAAGAAAGAAAGCCTTACTGCATCAATGGGATTTCATTTTTACTTTTCTGAAAATTATATACCTTGATATACATTCACCTCTTCTTTCAACAGGCCTAGTATACATTGCATTTTAAACTGAATATCCATCCAGATAGGCTATTACAGATTCAAAATATATTTTTTGTCCTGCCGTCTACCGTGAAATAGTTGTAGAGAACTGAGGAATCTCTGCTCTTTAATGCAGTATATCTACAGTGAGTACTTTGTATTATGTTAATCCGCAACAGTACCATTTCTTCTAAATATTTTCTGGTCTAGATTTCTTTTAGCGTCAGCTCTGAAGATTTGCCCAGTAGGTGTTCTCTGTACCAGAAGGTTTGTATTGTATGATCTGTTCTTCATATATTCCCGTAGAAAGGCATATCAAGTTCTATTTTTAATTCATTGTTCTGATGAAGAATGCAATATTCCCTAGATTCAGGCTAAACTGATAATAAACAGACAAACAAATAATCCCAGAAAAAAGGTGATAGCAAACCAATTCTGTATTGTTGTTGCCAAGAAAATTATAGCAGGATGTGAGCTCAACTCAAAGGACTTTTTACTTTTGTACTACAATATTATTCAAATATTCTACCAGCAGGCTGTCTTCAGTCCAATGCCACATTTCTGTAAACTGAAAGCTGAAGAGTGATCTCTTTCTGGCCATAATTTGTTGAATACAAATTGATTTTAGATGGTAACTCTTAGCACTAAGGGTTTGCTAAAGGCAAGCTTGATTCCTGGTGACTGTATCCATGCAGATTTCTTGGTAACATGGCAGAGATGATCTACCATTGCTTTCTTCTGGAATGTTTTCAAACTTTTGAGCTTAATTTTTAACAGCCCCAAACTAACTAGGACTGAATTAGATCAACCAAGGTTGGTTAGGTAGTACCACTTGCTGAAGCTGTAATATTTGCTACAGTGTTATGATATGCAGTCAAGTTTGAAGGGTTTTTTAAAACCATTGACAATTTTTGATGATAGTTCCATGCAGATTAGTAGGCAGAGCAGAAGTGCTTGTTGCCTGGTTAAAACTGATAAATCTACAATAGTATCTTTCTTCCTTCCATGGTGGAGGTGTATCTGCCCTTGTATCTGATCGTACCACATTGGTGTTCCTATCTTTCTGAGCAAGACATTTTTAACTTATTGGAAGAGATGGTCCTTATTTTCAAAATGGGTGTGGAAGGGTGTCTAATATAGTCAATGAAGTTAACAAAATAAATTTTGGACTGGGAATCAGGGGATACGTAAACTTACAATCAACACAATAAGAAAAAGGTTGAAAAGCAACTGGTCTGAGAATAAGTAAAAGCAGCTTCCCATGAATTGAGCTTGATTCCTGATGACTAATGGACACATCCATATTGTTTTCTTGACAACAATACAGTATTCTCTTGCCTTAGTCCAGAATGTTTTTTCAACTTCCCAACATTGTCTATAGCCTTGAGATATCTTGCTGATCTCCCATCCCATTTTCTGATTGATCTTGAAAAAGCTAAGTAGGGTCAGGCTAGACTGACCCTACTTAGCTTTTCCAAGATCAATCAGAAAATCCCACTGCCTAACATCTATTCTATGACATACTGGAAGCACCTGTAAGCATAAAATGACAGGAGATAGATGTCACATAATACAGAAATAAAATGGTGAAGATGGAGAAATGGAAAGAATGGGGATGTGGTAAGAAAGCATATCTATTACAATTTGATGGGGAAAATAAGTGGTATGAAACTTCTACATCTTGGTACATAGCAGTAATATGGGGGGTTTCTTTGTTTAAGACAGCTTTTCTGTGGTATGGGAAGCTGCAGGATGAGAATCCACAGATACAGTGGTACCTCAGGTTACGAATTTAATCTGTTCCATGACTCTGGTCGCAACCTGATTTGTTCGCAACCCGAAGCAAATTTTCCCATAAGGTTCAATGTAATTACCGTTAATCTGTTCTGGTGTCTGCGGACCATGCGTCAAGGGCGGAAAAACGGCCGCGGACCATGCGGCAGGGCAGAAAAACGGCCGTGGACCGCATGGCAGGGCAGAAAAATGGCCGTGGACCGCATGGCAGGGCGGAAAAACGGCCGCGGACCACGTGGCACGAGCGGAAAAATGGCTGCGGACCATGCGGCATGGGCGGAAAAATGGCCGCGGACCGCGCGGCAGGGGCGGAAAAACGGCCGCGGACCGTGCGGCAGGGCGGAAAAACAGCTGCGGACCACATGGCATGGGCAGAAAAATGGCCGCGGACCACGTGGCACGGGCGGAAAATGGCCGCGGACCATGTGTCACGGTGGAAAATGGCGGCGGATCCGGTTCGTACCCCGAGGCGGAGTTCGCAAACCGAGGTAAATTTTGTGGCCAGAGCTGGTCGTAACCCAAAAAGTTCGTAAGCAGAGGCGTTCGTAACCCGAGGTACCACTGTATTGAGCTGACTACTTCATGCTAGCAACATAGGAATCACCTTTCATTTTATCCCTCTAATAATAACCCTGCGAGCTAGAGTATTTTGAGAGAAAATGACTGAGCAAAGTCAGCCAGGGAGTTTCCATGGCTAAGAGTGTATCTGAACATGAGTGGGACTTAGGACTACAGTATGTGGGAAAAATTATTTGATCACATAAATACCTTCTAATATATAATTTATTTTCTGCATCAAAAGAATCACAAATAAATGTGTGCCAAATACTAATATGTCGCATCCATGTGAGCACGTCTATATCTTTTCCAGCACAGGGTGTTGTCCTTTGGCCTTACACAATACTGAAGATGTCAAACCATAAGCTTAAAAAAAAAAAACCTAAAATGGACAAAAACTCTTGAAATGTAAGCACTCCCACTCCCTTTACCTTATGAAAATGCAACGTTCTGACCTAAAATCACATGAGTTTTCAGATGAATATAAAATTGATCAATCCTGTTTTGTGTTTTTTTAAGAATATTTATTTGTTTAAGTTTATTTTACTTTGGACTCTCTGGATGCCACCTGGGAGTGTTGTAGACACCCTGGCACTTGCAGGTGTCAAGTTGCCAACTCCTGTTTTAGGGAATTATCATTATTTTGTCTCTTTTTATGACCATAATGGACTGCTTCCAGCTACATCTTTCAGTGTGCAAATGTGCACTTCATTATGCCAATTTCACAAGGGATCTGAACAATGTCACCTTTCTTCAGTTATCATCCCATGTTTTAGTTCACTTCATCTGTTTTTTTCCCTTGTAATGGCAATAACCTATTTGAGTAGAAAGAACTGGAACAGAAAGACGTATTTCCAATGTGGATGTTCTAAAAAGCTTTGTCCCTTAATAGCTGAGTGGTAGTTTCAATTTTCATCACCTTCCCCCAATTGTTTCCTGAACACCACAGTAATTGTGAGCATGCACAGAGGTGTCTTAAACACCTTCATTGCACTTTTGTTTTTACATTCTTTTACACCATCTCAGAACATTGCCTTTACCTATTTTTTCACCTTCTACATTTTGAGTAGAAAGAATATTTTCCTGCATAAGTGTACAAAGATGGATGATCTCCTTGCAGATAGAAACTGTTTTTTGTAAATAAATATACATCCTATATGTCTATGATAACGCTGATATGAGAAGCAACTGCAAGTCTTGTATATAATGGCTAAACTAGAGCTCTCTAAGGAAAATTCCTTTGCATAAATCTGCCTGAGCTGACTTCATGAATCCTGTTGGTAAAATAGGATTCTGAGTAGCAGCTTCTGTCATTGCTATGCAAACATAGAAATATTGATAACATACAATATGAAATCATATGAGGAAGGCTATTTTCATTGCAGCAAAATATAGGCATCCCAATGTTACAATAGAAGGATTCATCAAGGGACTCTTCATACTTAGGAAATTTGGACATTCTGGAATTCTGTGTGAGTCTGTTCTAATAGTATGCATGCAAATATTTTGTTCACAATAATGCTCACAATAAGTCATGTTTGGGGGGGATAAACAGGGGAAATATGGAAAAAGAAGCTGAAGCCCTGAGATTACAGTGAAGGAATTTGATTTCACCTCACCATAAACTACCTACTCAGGTAGGGAGTATACATATAGAGGTGCAACTCCAGATGCATCAACTTTTTCACCTTTTATCCTATTGATTGCTAGGGGAGTAAGAATAAAGGGAACAAACAAGACACTCCATCTTTGTTTCTCTCTTTGTCTCTGCTCTGCTCTCCCTTGACGGGAACCCTGATAACTGCTATGTTCTCTCTCTCTCAGTTTGCATTTTACAAGAAGAATAGAGTACAGGTAGTCCTCGTTTAACATCATTTGTTCAGTGACTGTTCGAAGTTACAACGGCACTGAACAAGGAGACTTACTACTGGTCCTCATAGTTGTGGCTGTACAGGGTCCCCGTGGTCACATGATTGCAATTTAGGTGCTTGGCAACTGGCTCACAATTATGACAGTTGCAGCATCCTGTGGTCATGTGATTGCCATTTGTGACCTTCCCTGCCGGCTTCTGACAAGCAAAGTCAATGGGGAAGCCAGCAGGAGGCCGCAAATGGCGATCACGTGACGGCAACTGGAGCTGCCACAACTGCTATCCTAAGTTGGCATGGTCATGTAATTTTGCACTTTATGACAGCATCACTTAGCGATGGAGTTGCTGGTCACAATTACTGTCATTAAGCAAGGGCTACTTGTACTTCTTTCCATCTTTTCTTTTTTTCCCCAACCCTGAGGACAGAAAGCTCAGAGAGACAGGCTTTCTCTTAAAACGTGTAACTTCCTTAATATACTTGACTTCTCCTTTTTGACCTTAAATAACTGTCCTAATAAGGTCTCAAACATTTGCTCTGCTAAATATGTAGCCCAGGGAATGAATTGGAAGGTTGTAACCAGGGTGGCTTCAATCTTCCTTATAAGATAGTGGCTGTCTTAGCAACAGAACATGTAAGAGAAACAAAGTGTGTGGATGCTATATTGCAGTTTCAGAAGGAACAAAACATGAAAATGCAATGGCATAATGCCAAAGAAGGCTTGCATCACAACAACCCTCACTTGCACTAATGATGGTTTATTGTCTGACAGTGTTGGACGTTCTTAGAACTGGGGAATCAAACTAATTAAACTTTTTACACTTGAATAGATTGAGCTGATACAACACCATATGCAGAATTACAAAATGTCCTTGACTATGCAGAACCTTGTGTCCTACAGTTGCCAATTAAAACAGTAACAAATTTCATAGCCTCTTACTCCTTCTGCTTTCTCTGGAAAGGAGTAATCTTTATTTAGCACTCAGACTGCTAAGAGTACATTTTTTTTTTCTGGCAAGTAAAATGCAGATGTATAAAGAACACAGATTTCATCCATAGTTTCTAATAAAAGGCAGGTCCAAGATTTTGACTGCACAATTCAAAACTTGTGTTTTTTAAAGCACAGCCCACCACCTTTTGGAGTCCCAAATCTCAAAATTATAAACAAGATGTAGCAACCGTCCCCAACTAGGTCAGATGGTCTGTTCTTCAAAATCTAAGGTCTGCTGGCTCACACGAAAGATCTGTTCAGTTCAGCATTCCAGAGTGAATGGAGTCAATTAGTTGCTTTCAGGAAGTTCACAAGCAAGGCCAAAGGATGATACCCTTCTTCCACTGTTACTAGCATTGAGTATTTACAGTATTCTAACTTTAATAAAGGATATAATATGCAGCCCTTAAGACTAAAGCTATCAATAGCCCTTTACATCATGAATTTGTCTAGCTCACCTTTATCTAAACTGATCGTTATTTCCACATCCTATGGCTGTAAATTCCGCACTTGAGACAAGTGAGATAATATGTCTTGCTGAAGCTGCATAAGTTCTTCTGTGAGTTTTTTTTTGTTCTTTAATATGATTGGTGATTTTCTCCTTCTTAATATTCGCCACTAGTTTGCTTGCTATAGTTGCTCTGTTAAGTGGACTGTAATTTTCTATATCCCCATCCCAATTCTCTTTTTACTAATTGCAATTACATTGGCCATTTTCTAGAATTCACAGATAAATCTCAGGCTTAGGGAGAAGTTGCCTATATTTTGTTAAACTGAAGAGAACGACAATTTCATATTTGAGTTATTTAGGAACTCAGGTGGGAGTCAGGGATTTGTTTGTTTTTGTCAGTTAGCTTAAACTTTTTGCACTTTTACTTCTCTGTATGTTTGATTATCTTTCTGAAAGAGCCATAAGATTTTCTCCATCTTCTATATTAAAGGCAAATTCAAAGAATTCATTTACTTTTGCAGCAATTTCCTTTTTATTTGCATGCCTTTAATATTTATGTCATTCAAGGGTCCAAGCTTCCTTATTTTAAATACATTAATCTGCTGATTTAACAACTCTTGATTTAGTAGACATCCATTGCAACAGATAAAAATCTATTGCTATGCTGTGGGTTTCTGCCCATGCATAAAATCTGGTTTACCATTTAGCACATGCACAAAATATATAAACTGAGTATGCATAACGTGCACACACATTTTATGCATGTGTAAAATAAATAAAGTTTGTATGCCCAGAATTCCATTATGATGCACTGGACATTTTGCTTTAACAGACAAACCATCCCTGCTATTGGTCCATTGAATTGAGGGCTTACTTGGATATTCTTTGCATGAAGTCCAGTCTGGTCCTCTGTGTGGCCCCAGCTGCCACATATAATTTATTGGATCAGTTTTTATTTTAGAAGAAATACACACACACAAACACCTGATTTATTTCATTATTTTGTGTTCAGTCTGACCGAGATGATGTAGCTGAAGGCATCTAAACAATTGGCCCATCCATGTGCTGTCAATCATTTCCTGAACTGGATAGGTTAGAGGAACTCTGCTATGCTAATGCATTCATTGGGGAGTCACTGTGAAATGCTTTTCCTGTGTGCCATGTTTTTCTCTTTATAACAAGCACCTGAATAAAAGAAATACTCATGTTTTTTTAAGAGTAGGTTCTTTCTCTATTTGGTTTCTCTCTCCCCCGCTCACACCATGGATTTTCATGAGCAACGAGGATTTGCATGAATTCAAAAAGATACCCCATTTTTCTTTTCCTACCTATAAAGCATATGCAAGCAAGCATTAGTTGCCCATCTGTCTGTCTCATTCACCTTCTTATTTGCATAGAGAGATTTTTATGTATGCGTTTCTTACCAGATTTCATTCAAACATTTTCTATAAGACACATTTTTGTTTATTTTCAATCAGTATGATTATTTCGTTTTCTTTCTTTTTTTCCTCCACAGCTGTGATGTTTCATTCTGAGAAATGAATATTCATTCTGAATGAAACAATGATGATTCATGGATCTTGGTATATATTTGTTTCTTCCCCCAAAAAAGCTGATAATATTTTGTAGGGAAGACTGACAAATATAGTATAGAAAAGTAATGCAATCACATTACAGGAAATGTTTTAGCATTATTCTTCCTTCTTATTTAATCCAATGAAAATACATTTTTTTTAAAAAAAATCAAGAGTTTTTTTTCATTCTGGGTGACTTCATCACTAGGGTGGGGACAGACAGCGACAACTGGGACAGAGTCCTTGGGAGACATGGGGTGGGAAAACTAAATAGCAATGGCCTGCTGCTTCTGAGCAAACTTGCTGAGCACAATCTATGCATCACTAACAAGATGTTCAGACTTGCAGACAAGTTTAGAACTACCTGGATGCATCTCAAGTCCAAACACTGGCACCTACTTGACTATGTCATAGTACATCAGCATGACTTTAAAGACGTTGTTATCACCCAAGCCATGCAAGGTGCTGAGTGCTAGACAGATCACAGGCTGGTCCAGTCAGTCCTCAACCTGCACATAGCCCATTTACATCGTAAGCAACTAAGGACTGTCAGAAAGTCATTCAACATCAGCAGACTGCAAGACCCAGGCCACGTCCAACACTTCCAAGATGTACTTAATGAAAAACTCTCCAGCAATTTACTGCTTGTAAGAACTGTTCTGAAAAGTGGATGCAGTTTAAAAATGTCATCACACAGACTGCAACAACTGTAGTCAGACTGAAAACCCAGGCACATCAAGACTGATTTGATAAAAACCATGATACCATTCCAGCAACCCTCCAGGCCAAGAACAAGGCCTAAGCAGACTGGCAGAACAATCCATCATCTGTCTCAAAGAAAGACAAGTTTAACCACCTGCAGTCCAAAGTATGGACAGAACTGTGAGAAATGCAGGATGAGTGGTGGCAGAGAAAAACTGAGCAGGTGGAACACTATGCAGAGATGCATGCCACCAGAGAGTTCTTCAGCACCATAAAGTTAGTTCATGGTCCTTCTAAATCAAGCTGTTCCCCCCCTGCTGTCATCTGATGGGTCAAGTCAGATCAAAGACCAGGAAGGACTGAAAAACGGCTGGGCTGAACACTTTTCCAACCTATTCAATAGGCTGTCCACAGTTGATCATGATGTCTTACAGCAGATTCCTCAGCTGCCAGTCTTGGATGCCCTAGACCTGTCTCTCTCTACTGATGAGATCAAGAAAGCGATCTCACAGATGAACTCAAAAAAAGCAACAGGACAGGATGGCATTCCTGCTGAGATCTACAAAGCACTAGACCCAAATACCTTACAGGCATTCCAAGACATCTTGGAAGACATTTCGTCCACAGAGGAGATGCCTGATGACTTCCATGATGCCCGCATTGTGGCTCTCTACAAAAATAAGGGAAGCAAATCAGACTGCAGAAACTACAGGGGTATCTCACTGCTGTCCATTGCAGGCAAGATCTTTGCCCACATTCTCCTGAACAGACTTGTCACTGTCTTGGAAAGGAACTTCCCAGAGGCGCAGTGTGGCTTTCGGCCAGAACAGGCTACAGCAGACATGATATTTGCAATGAGGCAAGTCCAGAAGTGCATTGAGCAGAACAAGCCTCCTTACTCTGTCTTCATTGACTTGACAAAGGCATTGGACACTGTAAACAGGGAGGTTCTCTGGATCATCCTGAGATGCTATGGATGCCTGAGGAAGTTCATGAAGTTGATTCAGCTACTCCACAATGGGAAGACAGGACAGGTTCTTTATAATGGTGATGCATCAGTTGCATTTGCCATTTCTAATGGGGTAAAACAGGTTGTGTGCTAGCCCAAGTCCTGTTCAATCTGTTCTCCTCTTGCATATTGTCACATGCTGTCCAGGTTCTGAAGGAGGGAGTGTACATCAGGTACCGATTAGACGGCTCTCTCTTTGACCTTCACTGCTTGAATGCTTGTACAAAGTGCCTCCATACAGTCATCCAAGAAACTCTCTTTACTGATGACTGTGCACTCCGGGCGCACAAAGACAGTGATCTACAGTTGATGCCAAACAAATTCTCAGACGCTGCTATGGTCTTTGGCCTGATTATCAGCCTGAACAAGACTGAAGTACTTTACCAGTCGATACCAAATACTAACCCTGTAGAACCAAAAATCACTGTTGACACACCCAGCTGACAAATGTAAACAGCTTCAAATACTTGGGAAGCATCATTTCAAGCAAGGGTCTTTGGACAAAGAAATTGACTCCAGGATCAGCAAGGCCAGCCAGGCACTGGGGTGGCTGCATACTAGACTGCTCAATCAACACAACATCCATATCTCCACAAAGCTGAAAGTCAACAAAGCTGTGGTCATCCCTTCTCTCCTATATGGATGTGAGTCTGTACTGAAGGCACATCAAACAACTGGAGAAATTTCACATGCACAGTCTCCGTTCCATCCTCAGCATTCGTTGGCAAGACTGTCTCCAACTTGGAGGTCTTGGATCGTACAGAGTCCACCAGCATTGTGTCCCCAATTATCAGAGCCCAGATGTGGTGGGTGGGACACATCATCAGAATGGATGGCCATCATATGCCTTGCCAGTTGCTTTATACTGTACTGGAGTCTGGGAAGAGACCTCAAGGTTGACCATGCAAGTGCTACAAAGATGCTGTGAAAGAAACCCTACGCCACTGTGACATCCAGCCAAGGGAACTAGAAGCTGCGGCTGCTGACAGAACCTGCTGGTGAGCCCTGTGCTATGAAGCCTCCCCCAGCTTTGAAGACAGGTGTTGCCAAAAACTGTTAGAAAACCATGAACGGCATCACAGAATAACATCCACAGGTATTGTAACAATGGACTTCCAGTGCCCCCATTGTGCTAGACTCTATGGTCCCAGACTGGGACTGCAGAGCCACCTCCATGTCCACAGATGAACTGCACAACAGCATGTCTTCTTCAAACCCAAAGGACTACCATATGATCCCACACTTCTAATCAAAAATGTCAAGGAGTTTGATTTCACAAAGTGTCTATTTTTTCTCATTTTCTCTTTTCCATGTTGCTGTTGAACACAGGTCACCAGGATCCACTTTTCTTAAAGAGAGAATCAATGGAGGGACTGCCTTGCCCCACTTACATCCACCCATCCCATCAGGTCCAGCAGGAGGGGCATGTTGCAGGTCCTGTCAGCCAACAAGCTTCGTTTGGTGGGGCCCAGGAGGCAAGCCTTTTCTGCCATGGCATCTGCCCTTTGGAACACCATTTCCCCTGAAGTGAGGTTGGCCCCAACCCTGTTGGCCTTCTGGAAGGCCCTCAAAACTTGGTTTTGTCATCAGGCCTGGGGATCACATGGAAGTGTGGAGCCCATTAAATGGCTGGTATAAGCTTGATTGCATTCTTCCCTGTCTTTTGTTAATATAGTTTTTAATTATTTTAACAGTTTGAATGGATAAATTATATTGTTTTGTTTTAATTGTGTATGCTCCCAAAGTCACATGCAAGTGAGATGGGCAGCTATTTGCAATTAATTAATAATTAGTAAATAAATTGTGAAACTGATGAAATATCAAGCAGTTCAGTTCCAACACTGGTGGCCTTGACTGAGTTTACAGGTTTTTCTTATTCAACAGAAATTAATCAACAGATGTATGCCAGGTTGTTTATTGATACTACAGTAAATACTCACTGTAATTATTTTGTATAGTCTAATTCATTGTCTCTATTTCTGACATTGCTTTTCTGCCTGACCTCATAGTTACCATGTTCTTTTCCTTATATCCATGAGAATATATACATATATGTGTATGTGTATATCTGCCAACTGAGAATGACATTCCTTGCATTAGAAAAGTGACATTACTGATAAAATCTTATATCATTATACACGTCTTAGTTTTTATATGATATAATAAAAACAAACAAAGTTCTTGTTGTAACAAACAATTCTTCTGGAAATCCGCATGCAAGCTAACATTCCAAATGCTTGTTTTGTGTATTTTTTTAAAAAAGATATATTTGGCATTTCATTTGATCCTTTGCCTTTTTGCAAATATGGTCATCTCTTCGTTTTTCCAAGTGTTCATACTCAGTGGACTCAATTGAGTGGCTGAATCTAACTCCTTTCTCATTATCACTTAATATTATCTTGGTTTTATTGTTTGTCATGTATTCAATTTAACTATATTTTTTTGTGGCTGCCAGTATGTTGCCCTGTACAATATTAGTACAACAATGTTCTCAAGGAGAGCACAGCTGTGTAGTCTCAGTATCATGGTTACAACCTACTCTTTTTATGCTGACACTGAAAGTCTGAAGGGGGACATTGTAGGTTGATTTATAAAATGGTACCACTTGGAAACAGGGAGACACACAATTCCTTTTAAGTATAATTTTTTTCTAGTCCCGCCTTAGGCATGAAAGCCAGCTGGGTGTCTCTGGGCCACTCACTCTCAGCCCAACTCACCTCACAGGGTTGTGGTTGTGGGGAAAATAGGAGGAGGAAGGAGTATTAGGTGTGTATGCTGCCTTGGGTTATTTGTAAAAATAATAAATAGATCTAAAAGAAAAAATTGACCAAATAAAAATTTATTTACAACAGAAAAGTTTCATTTTCTTTCTTTCTTCTAGAAATTATGTTGCTATTTTGGGTTCTATTTCTTATCAGCTATCTTACATTCTATTCTCCTTTATTTATGACTGTGTGTCTCTCTATCTCTATAGTTCTACTTATTCTCTGTATTTCCTTACTTTAATTTTTTTAATTTCTGCCCCTTTGGAACTCCAGGCCTATCCTTGGTGCTCCCTAACCCACCTGTCCTCTAGTGTGACATTTATTTATTTATTTATTTATTTATTTATTTACTTACTTACTTACTTACTTACTTACTTACTTACCCATTCATCCATTCATATGTCTGCCCAGTGCTGCTCACCATGGCAACTCTGGGCAGCTAAGATCAGATTAAAAACAAATAAACAAAGATAACAAAATTTAAAAAGAAAAACAAAGGCTCTCTTAAACTGCTACAGAAGAGGCTCATCTAATGTCCCAGCCCAATACCCAATCTAGTTGGATGAATACTGGGCCAGGGTTTGAGGCTGTCTCGGCTTTGACCGTCCCTGGAAGGCTGTAGCTGTTTCTGGTTTTTTCCAGGTGGGTGATGGTGGTAGATGCTGCTGTGGTGAGCCCACTTCAGTGGGTTAACAGGAGCTGGTTAGGCAAAGACAACACATAAAAGAACAAACCTTATTCCAGCAGCCTAGAAATGAAGAAATTTAAGCTTGAGCTCTGTCACTCCATCCCAAACTTCAGTTCCGACCATCAGATGATCCTTACTTGTGAAACTTCCCACCTTGACATCAGGGGAGTTTGTGTCCTCTGCCACCGATTGCCCTTGCTGCCTTTACAGTGTAGAAGTGGCTCAGCTTTGCGATTCCGTATCAGAGGAGAAGCTCTTTGCATCTGGAGGGAACTGGCCCAACCCATGCTCCCAATGGAAGCCACAGGCCATGGCTTTCCAGAAACAATTTGCAGCTTGCTGCCAGGGAGCTCAAGATCTTTCCCTGAAGAGACGGCCTCTGGAAAAGACATGACACCACAGCTCTTTCATCTCTTGTTTGAATTGTGAGGAAGGAAAATTCTGAAAGGGGTGTAGTTAACCAGACAACTAAAGCTGGAAACCAGCAGTATTTAAAACAGCAACACTAAGAGCAAAATTGCTTATCCTAGCAACACATTGGGAAAGCAGTTTGCTGTGGGGAAAAACAGCATTAAGGACCTGTGAAAGTATCACACTGCAGAGAAACGTGGTGACAATTATTTTGACTGCACCTGCAAGGCTGAATTGTTTTTGCCATCAGCTTGCCAGAATGATTACAGAAAAGAGCAGGGTAAGCTATAGTCATAAGAACAATATATTTGGGAAGTTAAAGAAATTGGAGAAGCACACAATACTGCTTCCCCAGTTTATTCCAAAATTGTACCCCCTCAGCAAGTTGTATCTCCAAAGAAGCTAAAGCAAACTGATGTTTAAGTCCAACAGAAGTGAGGCATGTGTTTAACATATTAATGGTTGCAATTAATTTAGATGATTTGCAAGAGCAGAATAGATGGCGCCATGGAGGATGCAGGGTTTGTTTGCTCACCCGTATTGAGAGTTGGAATTGGCGTAAGTTGTGAGGGGTGTGTGGAGGTGTTTGGTCATCCTGGCTGGAGTAGTGGGGGACTAGCAATGGTGGAGGGTCTGGGGAGCTGTGTGAAGAGTCTGGAGGGTTGGCAACAGCAGAGGTGGTGCAGCTGATCAGAGCCGTGGCTTTGGACTAAGCGGCTGCTGGACACAGGGGCCTCCCTGGGTGGCGAAGGAGTGGAATGGCCGCTGATAGCAATTTCTCTGCTGCAGGGATGTGAAGATAGTGGATTGGCTGTTGGGTTGGGAACTTGGTGGTGCCACAGATCAGATCAGCTGTTTTCGCTCAGCTGATGAATGGCCCCAGGACAGCTCCTGGAAATGCAGTGGCGCAGCAGAGCAGGCCACAGAACAGCTCTGCCCTCCACTTTGGGACTACGTGGGAGAAGACAGAGAAGATGGAGGCTTACTGGATTGGAGGACTGCAGGTCTGTGGCAATGGGGCCCGGGTAGGGGGTGCCCTCAGCCAAGTGGAGGCCTCTATTAGCCAGGCATTTAGTGGTAGTGGGAGCTGGAGAGAGCTGGCAGTTGTGTGTAAAAGCTGGTTTGTGTCCTGTAGCTACCAGCCACATGGGAGAGTGGCCATCTTGGTGCTTCTTCTCTCTTTGTTTGAGGCCTTTAGACTGTGCATGCTGGGGTCTGCAGTGAAGTGGAGATCCAAAGGCAGTTGGACTGGACAGTGTTCATGGCTGCCAATTAGAAAAGTTCTAGATCGGCCAAGACTGCCTTATGGACTGGTTTTTGGGGAGTGGGCTGAGTGTGACTGGGCCTTTCTGCCACTCTTGGGTGAGAGACTCAAGTGTGGGGAGGGGTTTTACCTGCAGAGCCCACTGAAGGTGAGGCTTCCCTCATCACCCGGGTGAGAGCAGGGTGTATGGGGAATGCTGAATTGAGTGAGTTAGGAAGGAGAGCATGGTTTGGGTGAAGGGGAGGGGGATCCTGACCAGGTGGGGGTGCTGAATGCTAGGCAGAAGTGCCCATGATCAGTTCTGAGCCTCTCTGCCCCGTCTGTTTCTTGGTGAGTATCAGGATGGGGTCCTTTGCTTTGGGGGAGGGGGAAGGGAGGGAGGGGAAGCTGACTGGTGAAAGGTGGGAGAGGGCAGGGGAAGGCATTGTGGGGAAGAGGGCATGAGGAGATTTGGTGGGAGACAGGGGGCAGATGTTTAAGACTGGTACCATGTTCTGGCCCCCTGTGCTTGGCCCTGAGACCTGGTTTCCAGAGCGTCGGTGGCTCTGGATTCCGGCTGCTGCTGCTTAATGCCAGGTGGCTTGTAATAACCGCCCCCCCACACACACACACCATCCATTACCTGATCGTGGATGAGAGGTGACCTGGCTTGCATCATCAAAACTTGGTTGGGCACTGATGGGGGGTCCCCCTCTCTGAAATGTGCCCTCCCAGGTTTCAAGTGTGGCACCAGCCATGACTCCAGGGCAAGGGTGGTTGTGTGGTGGTTGTTATTTGTGAATCTCTGGTGGCCGCTAGAGGCCCTGCCCCAGACATCACCAGATGTGAGATTCTCTTTGTGAAGTTGGGCCATAGAAATCAGTGGGGATTGCTGTTCACCTACCTTCCTCCCTGCCATGTAGCAGTATCCCTGCTGTATCTGGGTTGGCAGTGGAGTTCCCTAGGCTTATGGTTCTGGGGGATGTCAACTTGCATTCTCTGGGATCTGAGGTAGCACAGGAGTTCATGGCCACCATGGCAGCCATGGACCTGGCTCAACGTATTCATGGTCCTACTCACACAGGGGGGTCACATTAGATCTGATGTTTGCCTCGGGGCAGTGGTGTCATGATCTGGATTTGAAGGATATTAATGTCAGTCCCTTGTCATGGACAGATCATTCTTTCTTAGTCCTAGAGTTCTCCATAGCTGCCCCTCACCACAGGGAGACAGTGATTTGATGGAGATTTGATCGGCCTGCCCAGGCACCTGATGGACCCAGTACAGTTCCAGAGGGAGCTTGGGGGGTTTCCCAAAGCTCTGGCACACCGTTTGGCAGAGGCCCTTGTTGCAGCTTGGTATGAACAGGTGACAGGAGCCATGGACCAAATCATGCCTGTGCATGTGTATATGTATCTCTGTGTATATGGATCTCACAGAGCACCATGGTTTACCAAGCAGCTCTGAGAGATGAAGTGACACAAGAGATGCCTAAAGTGCCACTGGAGAAAGACAAAGCCTAAGCACAGGCAAGAGCCTATATTAGGACTAACCTTGTGGTGATAAGGGCAGTGAAGCATACTTACTTCTCCACCCTTATTGCATCTTCAGATAGCCACCCAAAGGCCCTGTTTTGGGTGACCAGATCCCTCCTGGGTAAGGAGGAGCCGGGGGAGCTCTTGCAGGGCCACTGTGAGGGCTATTCTCGACATCTGTCATATAAAGTCACTCAACTTCACTCAGAGTTGGACTCTAGCCGGACAGATCCTTTGGAAGTGACTGAGACAGATCTGAGCCCTATTATCTGGGAGGAGTTTGAGCCAGTTGATCCTGAGGAAGTGGACAAGGTCCTTGTGACTGTGAGTTGGACCACCTGTGTTCTGGACCCATGTCCCTCCTGGTTGGTCAAGGCCTCCTGGGAGGTGCCATGAGGTTGGGTCCAAGTGGTGGTTAATACCTCTTTGTGGGAGGGGGTAGTACTGCCTGCCTTGGAGGCAGTGGTGCACCTCCTTCTCAAGAGGCCATCCTTGGACCCAGCTGCATTAGACAACTTTTGTCCAGTCTCCAACCTTCCCTTTTTAGGAAAGGTTGTTGAGAGAATGGTTGGTGTTCAGCTACAAAGGGCCCTGGATGAAGTGGATTATCTGGACCCTTTTCAGGCTGGGTTCAGGCTGGGGCACTGCACTAAAATGGCATTAGTCACATTTGTACATAACCTTTGGAGAGCTCAAGATGGGGGTAGTGCAACCATTCTGGCCTCCTGGACCTCTCAATGGCTTTTGATACCATCAACCACGGTATCCTTCTGGACCAGCTTCAGGGGTTGGGAGTGGGGGCGCTGTGTTACAGTGGCTCTCTTCCTTTCTCCATGGCCAGTTCCAACTGGTATTGGTGGGGGAGGAGAGGTTGATCCTTAGACCCCTACAATGTGGGGTGCCTCAGGGCTCGAGTCTTTTGCCTCTCCTCTTTAATATCTACTTGAAACCGCTGGGGGAGGTCATCCAATGGCATGGGGTATGGTATCATCAGTACACTGATGATACCCAGTTATACATCTCCACCCCTAGCCAGACATTTGATGCTGTTGCAGTGCTGGCCAAGTGCCTGGAGGCTGTAAGGGTCTGGATGTGGAGAAACCAGCTTCAACTCAACCCTAGCAAGACAGAGTGGCTCTGGGATTTTGGCCCCCCAGGCCTGGGTGATAATTCATCTTTGACTTTGGATGGGGCAGCACTCCCCTGTACTGAGCTGGTGTGAAATTTGGGGGCCCTTCTAGACTCACGGCTCCTGCTTGAGGAGCAGCTGGCAACTGTGGTTGGGGGGGCCTTTGCACATCTTGTGCGCCAATTGCACCCTTTCCTGGACCAGGAGGCCTTGCTAACAGTCACTCATGGCTTGGACACTTCCTGTTTGGATTACTGCAATGCGCTCTACATGGGGCTGCCCTTGAAGTTACAACTGGTTCAGAATGTGGTGGTGCGTGCAATGATGGGGATGCCCCAGGTTTACTCACGTTATACAACAGTTGCGTGAGTTGCACTGACTCCCAGTTTCCTTCTGGGTGCAATTCAAGGTGCTATATGGCATGGGACCAGAGTATTTGCAGGACTGCCACTCCTTAAGGACATCTGCCCATCCTACCACATTGCATAGGGTAGGCACACTCCTAGTCCCCTCCTTTAAATGTTGCCATCTTAGGGGACCCAGGAAGTGTGCCTTTTCCATGGCAGCCCCGACCCTATGGAAGACCCTCCCCACTGAGGTTTGGCAGGCCCCCAACTTTCAATCTTCCGAAAAGCACTTAAGACCTGGCTTTTCCCCAAGTGCTGGGAGAGGGTTAGGTTGATGAGATGAACTTCTTGTGGGCTGCATGTGAAAGTTTAGCTATGGGGCTGGGTTTTGATTTGGTTTGGTTCTGGTTTTAATACTTGCGGTTTTAATACTTTTTATTGTACATAGACGTTGTTTTATCTTTTCGTTGCGGGCCGCCCAGAATTTGGTACAAGATGGGCGGCTATATAAATGTTTTAAATAAAAAAAATTTAAGTCATTCTCTGGGAAGTGTGATTTTTTTTCAGTCTTCTACAATATGAACTATTAGAAATGTTTGTCCTTAGAAGTATGCATGAAACAAGATGATGTCTTTGGCTTTGAGTCAGGAACAAAACAGATTCACCTGAAATTTTCTGTCAATTTGTTTCAGCCGACTGCTTTGTCAGAGCAAAAGCTGAACTGGGATGAGTTTTCTATATTTCATTTGAACCAAACATGAAATGTTCTACTGTTCCAGCCATTTAACAAATGGCAACTCTGAACCAACTGCTACTTCCTTATTCTTCACTCTGAAAGTGATTGGAGTGGCCGCCCATGCTGAATGCTAGTTACCATCCAAACTGCACATAGTGGCTACGTTGCTCCAACCTCATCAACATGCGCACCCAGCTAACACCTATGCACGTACACAAATATATTTGCCTGAAAAATAAAACACAGCACAACACTCCCAGAGTCCCTCCCTCCATGTGACCACTAACGTGTTCGTAGCAAAATTATTTTAAAAGCTGCAGTCACTTGACAGGCTGGCAGGCTCAAGTTGCAAGCTACTGTCTTCTTCTCTCTGGTTACGTGCTCAGCAGCGGCTTTCCTCTCAACACTCCAGTCCAACATCACCCCCAACCACTTTAAGCCAGTACAAGCAGGGGCGTAACAGGGCCCTATTGCAGTACTGGTTAGGCTAGGCTAAGTTTGGGGGAAAAGTTTGCCAGTCACGGGTCACAAAACAGCAGCTCAGGCATAGCGCTTGAGATAGTTGGAATACTCAGAACTATCTCCTTTTTCATTCTGGAACAAAATAAAGTGTATTTTGTTTCTCACAGAACTCTCATACCAGCCATATTGAAGTCAGACTGTTCTGAGATTTTTAAAAAATGGCAAATGTAAATTTATGCTAAAATTTTCGAGTAAATTCTATCTACTCAGATTAACTTGCAAACATCCAATATTTTCTAACATTTGTGACTATTTTCTAGAGAGCAGTGGGTTAGTTTGCAAGCAAACACAGCAAACAGCTGTAGTCCTACATCCCTCAAAAGATGGTGCTGTAATAAAACAAAATTCTTTGATGCCGTTTATATCTTATCATCGAGAGTGCACATGTCAGAGAGGCAAAAGAAAAGAAGGAATAAGAGTGCAATTACCATATTTTTTCAAAGTTTGATCCTCTGTTTCTCAATGTGGCTTGCAGAAAACAGCTAATAACACACAAATTAGAGCTACTAAATGTAAGGAGCAACATTGAGACAGCCATTAGATGGCAGCAATGAATAGAGTTTTCTGTACATCTTTCTGCCATCTAGTGGCCATATGGATTTCTGCACCCCAGATTGGGTTGTTCGAATCAAATTCCCACGCTTCAGTTCCACAATTGTAGGACAAGGGTTAACACTTCTAAATTATGCCAAGCTGGTCTTCCCTGTAGAATTCTGCTATTTCAGATCCTTCCTTTCTGGACCAGAAAATGCAAGAGGACAAAATGTGCAAGATAGGATAAAAACATATCCATTAGGCAAGGAAGCTATAGCCAAAGCTTAGAAAGAGGGAAAAGGAAAAAGTAAGATGAGGATAGGACCTGGGAATAGAAAGCAAGATTTCAGATAGGAAGATGTCAAAATGGAGTAAAGGCAGGTCTGATGTCAGCACTTAGCACCTTGGAAAAGATGCTAAGGCTGGACCCCACCTAACAGAGCTTACATCTGTCCTTGGACTCCACATCTGGGAGATAGCTTTGGGAGTCTCAGTGTTAATTTTCCATGCTTAGGCTGGGCATGCCAAGAAGTGGTGGAAAATTAAAATGGCAGTTTTAGCCAACTTGGCCATCACTAGTGCAAATGCATTCCATCAGGTGGAAGTCTTTGCCTTAAGACCCTCATTTTCTGAAGCTGATCCTGGGTTGAGGTCTGGCTCTATGGGAAACAAGATGTGAGATACACAGGAAAGGCTAGACTAAGATGCAAATGATATCTTGCAGGAAAATAGGATTGGGGTAGAAAGCAGGTAGAAGAATGAGGGTTAGAGCTGTATGGGAGAGAAAGATAAGAGATAAAGAAAGCATGAGGAAAGTTTATTAGTTGTCTGAGCCCAAACCTGGGTTGTAGGTCTTTAGCTAGAATTTATTTTCTGCCATGTTGACTTCCCCATACACACACACAAACACACACTTCACTTACAAATTCTGTGGGGCTTAAAACTAAAACAAGGTATAAAAACACTGAATTTAACCTACTTAAACTGAGTTTCTTAAATTTTTATTAAGAAAGAGCAACATTACATTTTCAAATAAGATATAGGGCTATTCAACAGCCATCTTTAATTTTGTTTCCCATTTGGGAACAAAGTGGGCATTTACCTTTCCTCGAGAAAGGAAGACTCTAGTATCTTCTTCAAGAAAGAAAGACTCTAGTATCTTTCTCAATTCAGAGATACTAGCTACAAGAAAAACTCACACATTATCCAAGTTTTGGCTGGAACTCATCTCTGCCATTTTCCCATTTTTTATGACTGCAAAAAGCTGCTTTTAATGAACCCAAAGTAACAGAAGCAGACATGATGTTTCAACCATACTTTGTACCATTGTATCTTCAGTGATTCATACTGAGAATCAGTGTGACATAGCAGCAGAACTAAGGAAATCTAAATTCAAACACCCCACTAGCCATAAAAATCTCCAGATGACTTTGGCCCACTTGGTTGCCATCCCTTAAAAACCTCACAAGGCTGCTACAAAAAAAGGAATCTATCCTGCCTTGAGCTCAGGGAAGGAAGATAGCATATAAATCTAACAATATGCAATATCAGGAGTTTTAACAAAATAAACAGATACATAAGGCTTTGGGGTGATGTAACTTCAAATATATATTTTCTTCACAAGCACATTTCTCCAAGAACAAGGGAATGCACAACTTTTCATCTTGTTCCTCCTTCTTCTCCTAAATTAGATATGACCTTTCCCAACCTGAAGGCTGTCGCATGTAAATTGAGTAGCAGTTTGTATTTTTGAATGATCTTGCTTTTACAAGAATACCTTGGGGAAGGTTTTTATCACTATTTGCTTTGCATTACTGTGATTGATTGGAGCAACACAGACCTTTGCCCACATGTCAACAAATACCCCAATAGAGTCAGGCCTCCTTATTTGTTTTATTAGAAAATCTACTGTTAGAGCAGATTGGTCATTTTCCAATATAATGTCATGATGCAAACGATAGGCCTGATTTGTAGGCATGGAGAGAATAAGCAAAGGATTGACAGCTGCTGACTTCTGCAAAAGTATCATTGCATATGTTCACTAAGGACTTCCTGTAAGCTGCTTTGGAGGTCTTCTGGTCCAATCCTCTGCCCAGCACAGGAAAGTGAACTGGTTGCGTTCAACTGTCAAGTCAGTCATGACACGGAAGCTGATCATTTTCATTTTGCAAATGGGGAGTTGAGACCGAAGCAGAAAGTTTCCCTGGGACAGAAAGAAAAAGATAGGCTGGATAACTTTTAGATGGCAGGAAAGAAATGTGGAAAACTCTGTGCAGCTTGGGTCTTAAAAAAAAAAATCATTACAAGTTTAAAAAAAAAATTAAAAACCAAAATGACTACAAAAATACAAAAACAAACAATAAACAAACTAAAAATAAAAAACATAATTAATAACAAAAAATAACAAGGAAAACAGAAAAAGGAAAAATATGAACAATCTAGGCATATCTCCTGTATGTCAAGTATTAAACAATATATGAAAATTTAGAATTTAAAAAAACCTCTATTGTAAGATATCATGAAATCTGTGCCAAACATATTACAACATATGTAATTTGTAGAAAAAAATGCCTTTTCAAAAATGGATAGATTGCAAATGTCTTAAATCCAGTCCTTAATATTCAGAATAATAGTGCTTTTTCAATTTCTCAAATAACTCTCTTAGCAATACCCAGAATAGCCAAACTTCCTCAAAAACAATCAAATCCCACATTTTGGGAACATATTTCAACATAATGTCAACAGCTTTAACATTAAGATGATTTCCCCATAAATCTACTTCTCTATATTAAAATATTGTTCCAAAAAGATGCCAATAACTCACAAGACCAAATCATATCAGTTAATATTTCAAATACTTTCCTTGTGGTGTCCAACAAACTAAAAATAGAATCGTTTGATGAATCATTTCAGTCTTAAATCTGGTGAGACCAATTTAACATTTTTTAACACTTGCAACCATTGGTGTTCCATTTTCAGATGTTTCAATCAATCCATAAGTAAATATCATAAATATCAGTGATTTCAACTTTAAAAAATATTCAATTTTTGAAACAAATACAGTGTAGGTTTGGTTTCAGAAAAGGACTCCATCAGAAGAGAAAGTATTTCAGGTTTCTCTGGAGCAGCTGAAGCAGCTGGTATGAAATGACCTGTCAAGACATGCTTGAGCTGAGTACATTTCGACTGTTGTGAATTAGGCAACTGAAATTCTATCTGAAGTCATGAGAAATCCTTAAAAGGATTATTACAGAATAAGTGATTTTAAAGTAACTATTCCAGATTCTGCCCATATTTTCCGATAAAATGTTTTGCCACCTATTTTTAAAGTTGACTTTTTCATAAAGTTAAATATTCGTAAGTCTCATTTCAAAATCCAGTCTATGATCCAAAAGACCCCAAACATATTTAGCTGCTCTCAGTCTCAGAAATGAGAGGCCCTTAGTACTATGTATTGACTCAAGTAGTTGTCAAGTTCTTTGTGGAAGTAAGCAACAACTTTCCAATAAGGGCAACAGTCTACTAAATTTTCATTCCACATACATATAGCCAATAAAATGAAAGCACAATCGTATTTTTGAAAATCTGGCTTCTCTTCTAATTGTAGAAATCTTTCACCTCTGCAGCTTGAATCTGGTAGCTCTAGACAATAATATATACCAGATGTTAAGATCCCAAACTGAGGTCTCCACCAATTAATAGACAAAAAAATAGAAAAAACTCCTGGATGTTTTTACTTCATATAAAGAAACAGAATGCTTGAATATTCTTTTATGCAGTAAAATTGTAAAACGAAAACAAACAAAATTTATTTGCAGATATAGGTTCAACTAACGAGTGAGAAATAAGGTAATGTTTGAAGCCAGTCTCTGACATAATAATAATCTATATGCAAGAAACATACATGCAGAAAAATTTAGGTCTTTGATCTTCAAAATAATGCATCCTCCCCACAGCCACAGAAATACAAAGCGTTTGATTATATAAAGGGATGATTCACCATCCGTTACCTTACACTGGCTTTATCTGCAAAATGAAAATAATTTGTATGTTTGGTCTGGGTTCATAGACTGTAAAATAGGTTTCTATGTCCAGGATCAGAATCATCTCATTACTCACATATGAGAAATAATCACTGATATATGCCTACAGTAATATGGGTATTTATATTTTCCACCAAGAAAAGAAATACTGTATTCCTCAGTCAGTTGTGTTAGAATCACTGATGTATATTCTGGAAAGGTGTTTTGCTAAAACCAGCTGGTGGCTTTCTTGATTATTTACAGGTATACTGAGTGTGCAGCCAGCAAATTCTGAGCAACTCTGTCCCTATAAATAACATTGTTTAATGATTTGCTTTTTTTCCTCTATCAGTATGGAGTTCTCCTTACCAGTAATAGTCTGCTGCCCCCCAGGGGCTAGAAATACCATGAAACAGTGATTGTACTGTAATCTGTATAACCCAGAAGTCTCTAGTGTTACCTGAATGTTCTGGGAATTTCACTGTTAGGATCCATTGTCTTTAAAATTGCATTGTTGAGAAAGCCAGTGCCAGTTGATTTGTACTATTACAATTCCATATGGTGATATTAGTACACTTTTATTGATCCATCTGCCCTGATAAACATTAGAATAATGAAGTACATGTAAAAAATGCACTTGTTTATGGAAGCAGAACTAGCAATATCAAGAGCCATCCTGAGAATTGCCAATGAGCAACCGTTGGAGCAACAATATACTTGCTTAAACAAAATTGGTAGCAGTTGTCCTCTTTATCCTTTCCTCTTGCTGATGAACAATGTAGCTTTGGGGGGGGGGGAGTGGGGAATCATTAAAATACATGAGGCTAATCTACATTACAACTGTCTGTGTGATTCTTCTGAATAAACAAAAGTTCAAGCAACACATCAGATCTGCCTTGTTAGCACTCATTCTCCAAAGGACATCTGAAAGTTAGAATCAACATTTTGAAAGCTTGAGATGGAAAATCCCTCATTTGCTTTTCACAGTGCATAATGATTTTATTTAATTATTTGAATCCAACCCTTCCAGACAGCATAGACTGGTTTATTCCAATTTATTCTCACAATAACTTTGTAAGGATAAGGTGAAAATTTCAACTTGTCAAATGTAACTCAGGGAATTGAAGCTACATCTCCAAGTCTATTACTTGTCTTCGTGTTTGTCTTTCTCTTGCTTGGTCTGTTGCCTCAGACTGGCTCGTATTCCCACTAGTTCTCTTCCTACCTCCTCTCCTCATTAACTACATTCTCTACAGTGCTACAGTACTTCTCTGCAGAATTTGCACAATGCTATCAATTCAAAGCAAATAATTTGTATCACTGCCATATCAATCATCTTGGATATGCAGAAAGTTGCACAAAATCACAAATACATACAAATGTGTTTAATAACTGATGGATCTATGTTCTGCTACTTTTGGAATATATTAATGCAGATACATACTTCATATCTTTCCTGACTTCATTTTTAAGCAGTAAATTTTCTGCATAAAAATGCCCAAGATATCAGAAGGAAGAAGATCCAATGATTTCTTCTACAGAGGATAAAATCCCTTTAAATAAGTATATGTGGCACTGTAGATCCACAAACAGTGCAGTTGTTTTGCAGTTAAGTCAGTCCTAACACTTCGATCAGTTCTGCAGTGACTATACCTGTACGGATTTCCATAGAAAATTATGCACAGTAATTTCTCCTGAAAGATGCTATAGCCTTTGCATAAAATAACTGTACTTTTGAATTTGAATTTGAATGATATAGGCAAATTAGGCCAGCCTTCCCCTCCAAATGTATCTGGATTACAACTACCAGAATTCCCATCAAGCATGATCATTGTAGACTTCATGTATTGTGTGGGTGGGAGTGGGTGGGCTAATCAAATTGAGGAAAACTATGTTGCTTCCAACGTATATTATGAACAATTCTTCTACCACACTATGTTCTCCTCTAAAATTGCAACAGTCTGTATAAACCATGAATAGGCCAGAGGATATTCAGATGTATGGGGATTTACTTAAGACCTAACATGCATCAAAAAAACACATATTCGCATTTGGGGGTCACACTATATCATCCCATCTTATCACTGTGATTCACTGGTCATGCCCAGACATATAGGTATGTCCTTCGATGCAGTACTGCAATCCTGCTCAGCCCTGAAACTATTCATACTTGATGATAGATAGATGATAGATGATAGATGATAGATGGATTTATTTCATGCATTCCATCAATTCCATCAAATACAATCAAATAAAGGCCAAAGTGGTCCCAGTGGTGGTAGGAGCACTGGAGGCTGTGACTCCTAAGCTGGGAGAATGGCTCCAACAGATCCCAGGAACAACCTCAGAGCTCTCTGTCCAGAAGAGTGCAGTGCCTGGAACAGCTGAGATACTGCGCAGAACCCTCAGACTCCCAGGGCTCTGGTAGAGGACCCAAGATTGAGGAAGACAAATACCACCCATAGGGGCAAGAGGGGATTTTTTTTCATGCAACAGCTGGTAGTGTGCTGCAATCAGCAGGGTATCCATGTCAGCAGGGAACCAGCAGTAGGGTTGGGGCTAGGCACTGCAGCTCTTGAGAGGATTAAAAAATAAACCTTAATAGTGTTACACTGTGGTTTTGCAATCAGAGTTATAATAGTTTAAAGCTATTACTACTTGTAGTTCATGTGAGCTGAACTTTGATCAGGTCCATTGAGATGGAACCAAATCTGCGGACTGGTGCTATATGAATGAGTCCTGTGCTTCTGTGTCCATTTTTATACCTCCTTCTTATTTTAGTGGCCTCTCCTTTCCAATATACAACGGATTTGGACAAAACATAGTTTCTAGAAACCATTAAGTTATCCACAGACTGGGACTGCAAAATCATTTCATGCCATGTTTGCTGTCCATGTCTGCATGCTAATCATAAATTGCACATATCGAATTATGAATAGCAAAATTCCTAGTTACCTATTTTAAAGGTAGCTGGAAACTATGATTTCTGGTTAGATCAGGAATGAAGGAGAACACTACTCTGTATGAGTGGAGGAGGTAGTAGCTGAACATCAGTCTTCTGCCAAATCTAATTATCTCTTCTGCCTGCCCAAGCCAATTTGATCCCAAGTAATAATAGGCAAGCTGTTGGCCCTATCTAGCAGGGACCAAAATTTACTTTTGATCAGAGCAAGAGAAGAGATAAAGGGACAGGTTTGGATGGAGTTCCCAGGAACTTTTATTGACAATCCCAGAAACTGTGCCTGAGGACTGAGGTGAATACATTAAACACTTTGAAATTCTTTGATAACAAGGGACAATACGCGCCTTATTTTCTCTCCTACATAGGATACCTAGTGAAGTCTTTTTATTACATTTTTAATGCACATAGTCATATAAATTCTGTGAAGTAAGATTCCATTAAAAGTTACCTTCTTTTAAATAAAATTATTCTCGAAGTGTCCAATGCTGTCACTGATACAACAGGCTTGTTTTGCATGGCGCACCAATGACTTTAATCCAAATGTAATTTGCTAAAATGTGCTACACAATGAAATTGCAAAATAAAACTTTAAAATGTCCATCAATTTCCATTTGTATTTATTAAAAAAAATTAAACTATGGGTATGAACTCAGAAGAAAACACATTGCAGATAGAAAGTATGTGTGACATTGGGAGGTCCTTCTTACATTACTTTTCATTTTTGGTGAGATGAAGTTTGAAATTACATTCAGATTGCAAATTACAGCTTTATATAAGCTTCCTATTGCTGCCTAAGAAAAGCTTAGGTTCCTAAAGATGAAACTAGTTTGTTTCCTGTAATAGGGCTACAAATTCCATATATCCCACTGGCAGAAAAATAAGTTGATGGTTTGAAGTGAAAGACCCAGGCCGTTTTTATTCAACTTGATAAACAACCAGGATTAGATTAGACTAGAAAATCAACAGCCATGAAAAGAAAATGTGTCAGGCAATAGACTTAAACTCAATCACAAGGATCCAGATGTTTCATGTTTTTCTATTTATCAGAACCTCATTTGACAAACAGGTGTTGAAATGCATAGAGATGGTTTATCAATAGTTTTCTAAAAAAAGAGAGAGAGAGATACTGATTACTTGACCTTCCACATGCTGCTATTAATCTGTTTAGAGAAGTGATTGTGTATACTGCTGCAATAGATTTGCATTCATTCCGGGGATGTTCTTTTCCTCAAAGATCACTTTGCCAATACATTAGAATGCTTGTTTCAACTGATAAATATTTTAATGTTCAATTTAATTTGAAAACTATATGCACAGGAGTTTCCCAATAGCTTGTTTTGCCCATCTATAAAAAATATGACTTCTCCTTTACTTACCATACTTGTTCCAGTAATTGGACAACTAATAGGATTTAATTGGCAATGATGACATTACTGAGTATACACTATTTTAGAATCAATCAAATCAATTCAGTTTAAATAAATGTGTGAAAAGCTCAATATAAATTATTTTTGAGGCATACTTAAGCCAGTTCATTTATTGGACAAATCACCATTTACTGTGGTTACTTATGACAGTAGGTCATAAACCAGGGATTTCAAATGATCGTGGTTGAGTTTTGACATAGAAGTCAGAACCAAGCACGGATCATGGCATATTATTTGGTCTTTAAAATAGCCAGAGAAGTGGGGAGCTTCAGTTTTGACTAGAGAAGCAGCATGTCTTTCAGCTTAAGCATGGGATTCTCTCTAAATAGAATACAATTCATGGCCATTCTTGTTTGTGGCCATATAGAGTCAAAACCAGAGTCTCTACATAGCTTCTCTTCAAATATCAGAAGCCACAAATTTATCTGGTGTGCCTGGAGGTGTTTGCAGGGTCTGGATTATTCTAAATAAGACTGCTCAGTAAAAGTCTGCAGATGCAATTAGTGCAGAGAAGAATTTGTGTTTTGCTACTCTTCTTGATGGTGTGTAGATTTAAATCTGAGTTGTTACCAACATTTGGCCATGTCCTCTTTGGGTTAGTCGCCAGTGTTGCTCTAAGTGTATTGTCAGTCATTTTACTTTTCTTAGCTCCTGAGTAAAACAAGGGGGACACATGGGATCAGCAACTGGGCAAAGCAAAGATCTACCTGGCAAAGACTGAATTGCTTGTAAAAGCATCAGGGAATTCCCCCAGACCTATTACACACCCAGGAAAACCAATCTAATCTACTTGTGGAGGTCCAGGATTTCTGTGATTTGCAGTTTGACCATAGCAAAAGGCAAATGTTAATATCCTCCATCTTCAGATTCTATCTCATCTGTTCCAAAGTAAAGTCCAGATCAGGCCTGTACCCATTTATGTGTTGGGGCTGCAATTTCTTGTGACAAGCCCATAGCTGCCATGCGGGCCATGAACTACATCCCCACCACTATTTAGCCAGGTCTCAATAATACACACCAGGTATGCACATTCATTCACTATCATACTGTAAATGAATGAGGTCTTATTATACATAGACCTGGCATTTACCAACAAAAGCTGGAGACCAAGACAATCCAGCCACTATTAGCCCTGCAAGACATGAATCACAACCATGAGTACTAGCTCTATCTTTATTGTAAGGTTACATTGAATCTTGCAAGACTGAAAGTATTTTTCCCCTCCTTTCCTTTTATTCTCTGTAAAACTAGGGAGGGTCCCTTCTGAAACGTTTCCCATGCCATCCCCCCTTCTGTGGGCTGAGACATCTTTTACATGGCAGTCATCTAATCTGCGGCTCTTCCTCGTGTCTCCCAAGGACATTCACACATACATTACAGACACCAGGGCCCAGGACAGGAATAACGAGCTTAGAAGTTGGGACCTGCACCATTATGCAAGTTCTTCTTCTTCTGCCACAGCCCACCAGAACCTTCCCCCCACCAGTATCTTCCTCTGCCAAGATGGTCTCAACTGAAGCCCCCATGATATAACTTCTGTGATCCAACTCTGCCTTCAACCCTCAAGACTTTCCAACATGCTCCAGCCCAGTCCAGCCCAGCATTAGACAAGCATTAGCCACCATATGCCACAAAGAACGTCTGCAGGCCTAATCTGGTTGCAATCACTCTCAATTCATTCATCAATTAATTCCTCACTAACTAGCTTAGCCAAACTACCACCTAATTATCCCAGATAGATCTGTTGTGGCTCAGTTCTTGCTAGAAACAATACATCCCCAGGTTTATTTTTTAAAAACCAGTTTATAAATACTATGGATGGATGGATGGTTGCCTGACCTCCAAAATGATGGTAATCAGTTCTGAATAAAATGGTAAACTACAAACCTCAGCCACATGTGAAGAAAAAAATGTGAAGGTGCAAGTGCTTATTAACTTAATTTGACAATGTAGTATGTTGTACAAATGCAACCAATGCAGCAGTGAATTTCAGTCTGATCTGGAAGTTATTTTCCAGTAAAGAATGTAGCAGATATCATCTTCTAGCCTTGCTGTTTTATATGAAAACTATATCTGTGTGTCTTCATGTCTGGAGATGACTTTTATTGAAGACACAATGTAGACCAAATATGGTAAAGATATGGATAGCATGCTGCACCTAGATAAACTACTGTATAAAAATCAGCATTTATTTTCCTTTCTGATATTTTGCTTTAAGAACTACAGTAAGTAGAGGTTAAATGTAAAATACAAAATCTGCACAAGCCGTGAAACGAAGGGCAGCTTTGCTTTCTTTGTTGTTTTCCTGTTTTTTAATGGAGGGAAAAAACGCTATCTCCTCCAAAACCTTGATATCGCTTCTGGAAGAAAGACTTTCCTAAAGTTAAATATCACCTCTCCTCATTAACTTCACTGAAGCCTTCTACTTTATCTCAACTCTCAAATCTGTAAACCTTGATTTTTCGGTACTCCTATCATTTCCTAGGCCTAAGCCATTACTCAGACCCAGGGCTAATTCACTAGCTGTCTTAGCAAATTCATCACTCTTATTGTGCCTGCTTCCAGCTACGTGGATTTGTAATAGATATTTCATATTTCACTTCCCTCTCATATCTCTTTGTCCTTTCCTAATCACTATCCCCCATAACATCTGCCACAGGTACATTTCCTCAGCATTCAGTTTTCTTCAGCAGTCAGCAGTTATTTTTTTCCTCTTGATGCAATTTTATACTACCAACTTATACAAGCTACATTCTATAAGTTTGTATAAATTGTGTAAATAAGTCAATCTTTGCATTTTCTTCTTCTCCGCTTCTCTTTAACTTTTTGGTGTGCCACCAAAAATGTCAATTTGGTTTTACTTATGGCCCAACTCCTCAGGACCAAATAAAGATGATAAGAAAGATATATGTAGACCACCACTCTCCATGTTTCCATATTTGTTTTCCTACGTGATCTTCCAAAAGTGAGGCGGAACAGCATCATCACATTGCTTCTATTAAACATTCTTCCTCACTGAGAGATAGTAGAGTCTAACTCTAGTGTCACTGTTCAAAAGACAACTCTCTTTCCCTCATTAATATTTTTTTTTTTTTACAAAGAAAAGAATTCTACAAAGCAGTTGGCAATCACACTTATAAATGAGACAGCTTTTCCCACCCACTCCCCATAATGCCTGGTGAATCAGACAAGGCAATTGCGCAAACCAAGGATTAACTGGAATCACCTATAGAGTGACAGCCACTCTGTTTCCTTTCTATAGGCTCTGAGGAAAGCAATTGTGCCCATATGAGAGAGGAAGAGAAGTGGAGAGAGAGAAAGACACTAACAATACAGTGATATTAGCAGGGAATACCTGCCCATGCCCACAGTGTATAAATGTATCAATTAACAATTAAGGCCATACAACAACTACCGAACTTACACAGTCCAGATTCCTGTTACATTTGTTATTATGAAAGTATTAAGTATTAAGAAAACTCATCTATTGTGCTGTCTGGTTATGCAGCAGGCTGCTCCCCCCCCCGCCCCCCGCCCCCCGCCCTCCTTACCTTCCGCGTAGCCAAGATGCAGCTCTTTCCCCACAGAACATGCAGCTCATAAAGACGGGATGCACGAGCAAGATAAACAATAGCAGTTCTGAAATGAGCGCAAATATTACTGATTAGGGAGGAATTCTGGCAATTAAATCTCTCTGCAGGATTTCTGTGGCAGAAGCCATGGGAGAGGTTCTCAGGTAAATGCTATGATCAGAGTAAGGGAGCAGCCGTAAGCTGTAACGGTGATGACTGCCAGACCAACAGTGCTGTTATTAAAGCCTCAGCTGCATTTAAGCAACACGGGCAAAATCTCAAAGAGACAGGACTCCTGTTTTCAAAAGAACAGAAAGCAGCTGACATGTTTTTAAAGTAGGCCTGGAGCCTAAATGTCAGCCTCAAGGCAGTATAAGGCAGTACAAGCGAGTGCTTCACTTCAAGGAAGGTTCAAGCCCCCCACCCTTCATGTCCTCATGGTGAGGAGAAGTGACATACTGTACAGTATTGCTGCTTTTCTCTTCTTGGCAGATGCAAAGGCCAGAAAGGGCTTCTGCATGTATGTAGTCCCTCTGCAGAAACTTCTTGCAGCCTTAGAAAGCCCTGGAGAACATTCTACTCTCAGTGGTCTCCAACAGCTCTTGCCAAAGCCCTGTGATGTTATTGTGTTCCTGCTATGCCCATTGTGGCCATGTTTTTTTTAGGGGGTGCCCCTCCCATCTGAAACTCCTCCATGTTCCAGTTGTTCAGATAGAAGCCATGCTGGTTCAAATGTTCCTAATCCTGCAAGGGCCCATACCTGTAACATCTACACACTGGCATTCTCTGCACCCCAGTCAAGCTAATCCACTTCCAGAGTCCTGGGAGGAGCTAAAATGAGAGGCATCACCTGTACTGATGTCTTTTGCATATAGATGTCATTTGTATGAGTTGACTGACATCATGGGAAAAACTTTTTAAATGCTGTGCCCGCTACTTAAAGCACCTGCAGAGAGAAGTGCTTTTCAGAAGCCCCTCTGTTGAGCCAGTATGGTTTCAATCAGACTTCGATATGGGAGGATTCTTGGCAGCCTTTGGGCCATGCACTGGAATAACAATCTTCTCATATAAGGTTATTCACACTGTGTTTTGTTAATCAGATAGTGTGATAAAAGCAATTTATTCTAAGCTATTAAATGAGCATATGATTGAAGAAAAAATTGAACCAACTTGTGCACAAATGATCCCTGCCAAATATCAACTTGAGACAAATTTATCATAGACTTTAGATTCTCTTTTAGATTAGGGGATTCATTTAGGATAGTATGCCCAGTGGAGCCTGAAATTCTAGAGCAGGTAATGCTCATCATACATCCATACCCATGACCCTATTTCATTTCAACAGAAGAGAATCTATGCAGCTCAGGGTTGAACTGTGGAGTCCTTGGTGCTCTCTGAGCTTGGTTGTTTGCTTGCAGATGGTTCATTACCCAACTAGGAAACATCAGCAGTGCTAGTGAGTGTGGGGTTTGCTCCCTGTTTATATACAGTAGCTTGCCCTGCCAGTGTTGGTGGGGGTGTGGTTTTCTTCTTGATAGTTCCTTGATTGGGGTGTTGTTTTCTGCTTGATTGTTTGCTGGGTGTTAATCCCTGTTTATCTGGATGTTGGCTGCTGGAAAGGGTGTATTCTGGTCTTGTTTGTTTCCTTCTTAGTTTTTTGAATGGTGTGTAAATATGGTTTATTTCTATGTGTCTACTGATGGCTGATTTGTCTGAATGCCAAGCTTCCAGGAATTCCCTAGTGTTTTTGGATTTGGCTTGGTCAAATTTCACAGTTTCCCAGTTGAAACTGTGGTTGAGTCTGTCCATGTATTGTGAGATTAAGGAGTTTTCATCATGTCTTCTGACTGCTAGCTGGTGTTCATAGATGCACTCTGCTGATCTTCTGCCTGTCTGTCCTACATAGTGGTTGTTACAGTCCTTACAAAATATGTTGTAGATGACTCTTGTTTTTTCTTCCTGGTTGTGCTATAGTGGGTTGAGTGGTCAGGCACTTTTTGATAAAGTTGTGTGAGTATCCATTTTGTTGGAAGATGTTGTATGGGTGGTCTGTTTCCTGCTTCTGATGTTCTGGGTTGCTGCAGGGCATTTGTGTTCATCTGAATAATGTTCTTACACAGTTCCTCTTCTGGGAGGTTGGGTTATTACTTTGGTAATGGAGTACTTGGTTAGTGTAGGTTGTTTTTTGTTACACTTGCATTTCTAATTTGCCATCATTTCCTGTGCTGATGTGGATGTCCAGGAAGGGTAGCGTGTTGTTGTGTTCTTCTTCCCTTGTGAATTGTATTCTTTTGAAGATGTTGTTGATCGTTTCATGTTTCTTCTCTAGTTGTTCCTTTTTTTATTATGACGAAGGTGTTGTCTACATACCAGATCCATACATTTGATTGTATGTGTGGGAGTGCTAAAGCTTCAAGATGCTATTACTATAGTCTCTGCTATGAGTCCTGAGAGTGGTGATCCCATGGGTGTTCCTCTAGATTTATAGATAGATTTGTTGCATATCTATCCATCAGACTGAAAGTAGGTAGTGAGGCAGAGGTTGATGAGGTCCATGATTCTGGGTATTCTGATCTTAAGTGGTCTGGTGTGTTGTGTAGTACTGTTGCCATGGTTCCTTTCACTAGTTCTGGATCTATGGACGTGAAGAAAGCAGTGACATTGAATGAAACCATAATTTTGTCTTCTTCTATTCTTAGGTCTTTGATTTTCTGGAGGCACCGTAGTGGGGAATTGATAGAAAGTCCAAGCTTTTTTGTAAGTTCTTTGGCTATGTTGTAAGTTGGGGCCCCTGGTAATGATACAACTGGATGAAGAGGGTATGTTGGGCTTGTGTATTTTTGGGCGTCCATAGAAGCATGGGAGGGTGGGTCCACTGTTTTTAATCTGCCACTGTTCTTCTTTTGTGATTTGGAAAAGATTTGCTTGTATATACTGTGGAAACCTCTGTGGGGGTCTTTTGGCTTGCTTTGTGCCACCAACTAACACTGAGCCAAATTCCTCTCATTTGGGATTTTGTGATCTCTCTCACTGATCCAAAGTTGTAATTATTATCAAGTAGAATGATTCCACCACATCTCCATTCAAAGTCTTCAGAGCAAAGAAACAACCATTGTAGATGAAACAGTTTTATACTCATTACTGTCTCTACATTGCCCACAGACAGTAACACACTCCATTAGACTTCCATTTCCCATCCTGGCAACAAGTGAATAGCCATATTTTCCACAACATCAGTAACTTGATTGTGCACTCTGAAAGAAGCTACAGTTGAAAAACCATCTGCTTTACCCCCAAATCTATTGATTTTTATGCAAAAAATTGTTTTTAAAAAATACTTTTTCAGGATAGCCCAATGAAATATGTCAAATTGTGTCCAGTGGTGCATACTCCCAGGCAATGGCATGCACAATGAGCAATTATTTAGATCACAATGAGTGAAATTTGGAACAGTCTTCCTGACGCTAATAGCATTTTCACTCTTGAATGCAATTGTATTGTGGTTTTTAAGAAATGTAGCTTCAGATAATGCTACATGTGATGCTGTCTTAAAATAGCAAAAACAAAAACAAAGAGAGCTTTAGCTGAACAGAATCAAAGCCAAAATGTATGATTGCTCCAATATAACTTCTTAAGCTGCAGTCCTCAACATAACATAGAATGGAAGGGCTGTTGAATTCCATGGGACTTACCTTATAAATGGGTCTTCTGTTTCTTCTGTATTTGTTCATGGTACAATGAACACACAGTACATAAATGTAGGAAAACATGCTTCCATAAATATCTTCAAGCACACTCTTAATGTTATTCTTTTTGTCCCAGGCCATTGCGCTCCATGCCTGAACCTTGTCAGAAAGCAGATGCACTCTTCATACTCAAAGAAGCCATTAAGCCTTGCATCTACTGCACGTGAAATTCCCTCTTAAGATGACAATTCTGCCACCAAGTCGGACCAGAAGCATCACGACATTTTTACCACTCAGCAGAAAGAGGCAACTGTTTGAACTGCTTAGGCTTGCCAGTGGCTGCCTTTATGGGCTCTCTGCATTAAACCAAATAAACAAACCGGTGAACTGGAGGATGGGGATTCCTTTTTTGCTTCTTTTTCACCTAGGACATTCTGAGTATTATCACTAATGGCTTTAGGATAGTATGTTTACACCTTATTTCACAGATCCATCAAAATCCCATGTTTGCATAAGACCTGGCATGACTTTGGGCCAATTTTCTAATATAGAGAAAAGTTATCATATGAGCTAGGCCCTGGACAATTACTCCAGGAAAATCAGTAATAATTAGAATAGCTACTATGTCTTCAAAGAGGAACAGTTTTTTCAACACTTCTATACAATTTTACTTGAGATTCATTCCTACTGTGTTTGTTTGGCTTACCTGTGAATAAATACACGCAAAATTTCAACTTAGCCTGATTTCATGGATGTTTCCTTAGATAGGTCATGGAAAGTTTTCATATAGCGACTGGGCTCATAATTTGTACCAAGTCCTAATGTGATTTATTTGGCTTTGGCTAATATGTTGTGCAAACTCAGCCTTCATGACTTATTCCATAAATCACGACCACTAAAATGAATGTTACTAGGAAGTGCTCAACCTTGGCTAGATCATGCCAACAGTAGTCTACATATTTATTCTATGAACATCTGAATATTTTATTGGCATTAATTAACAACCCAATTTTTTAAATGAAACAAGTAGTCCCAGTTCATAATGCAGGTAGAGGCCATGCTGAAATAGCATTGGACAATGCCCAAGGTCTCATGCCCCAGGTCTCACGTGACCAAAAGACACGTTGCCAGTATGCTGATGGTATGATTTTATTCCCTTTTCAAGAATGAATGGATAGTGGAGACTGCATACAGGAAAGAGATGGTTTTGCCATAAGAGAGAACATATGAGGATCAAATCATATGCCCACACACAAAGTTATGAAGGGACCGAGAAGGAGGAAAGACTAAGAAAGTTATGGCTGGATGAGCTCCTCAGAGAGAAGGGGATGAAAAATGTAGAGACCAAAAGCAGTGTATGAAATAGGATAGGAATATGATAGAAGTTTGGTTTCCAAAGAAAGAAAAGTATGGAAGAATAGAGTGAAAGGTGTTAATATAAGCTAGCTTTAGTTATATTTCTTCTTCTTTTCCCTTATCTCCAGTGTCCAAAGTGTTTTGCTTACTGTTCTTTTTTCTGCACTGTGCATAATGTCGCTCATACTGGAAAGCAGTAGTATGATGGATGGATATGTAAGTTTTCCTGAATGGCAAAACCACACAATCTGGGCCATCTGACAGGATTCACGAAGAGATCCCAGTTATGTGATATCAAATGAACTATAACTGTCTCTGACCAAATGCTTGTTTATCTTAGTACTGCATATTTATGTCCTTTCCAAGCCCTACATTTGGTTACACTATCACCAAATTAGCTGACTGAGTACTGGGTTTGGCTTAGCTGAATATCTATTTATTTGATTTAATTGCCTGCAAGGCTACAAGTCTTATACTTTGTACAAATCCATTAGTCTGCCTGCTCCGCAATTGGAATGCTAATTTTATTACACCGCTTTTTTGTCAGTATTTGTGACACTCTGTATAGCATGTGACTTGTTCCTCTATGCATTTTAAATATATTTCTCTAGACATAATTCTACATCCATCCTTAATTGAGCTATTTTATCTATATAATTGTGTCTATGCATGTATTCATGCCCTTCACATGAATTTGTCAATGCACACATTTTATATAAAAAGAACAATACAAAATTTCAAGATGACTGTATTCCTAGTGTCCTCCTGATGGCCCGGCAGCTCCAGATTTATAGGAACACTATTTTGTTGTTAGAATGTGATAAATTATTTCAGATACGTTGCTTAAAGCAGCACATTTTAAATAATGGAAGATATATTTTGTCTGTAGCATATTCCCATTCTTCCCTGCTGCCAGCAACTCCATTGTTTCCCTTTTTTCCCCCGTCATTTAATCATTACAGGATTTTTGAAAAGGGGGATATTAAATTAAGCTTTAGTAATACATGGTGTCCTATCTCTCTCTTGTTTTCATTGTTTTTTTATGAAGCAGGATGTGTTTTATTGGTGGGAATCTAGTTCACCCTGAAGGATACTGGTCCTCTACAGTTGTGTGTATATGAGAAATGTCGAAGTCATGAAGGAGTAACTGCATGAGACTACTCCGAAGAGGTGTTTTGTTTTGTTTTTTTTATGGTATCCATTATGCAACTCTGCAGAGTGCAGGGTTTGGCATGGCAGTTTGATTGTAACATGCATTTGCTCTACGGGTAAAAGAGATTCAATTCCTACCATCTGCAGAAATGAGAAAGACTCCTGTCTAAAAGCTCTAAAGAACAGTTGGCTATTGATATGCTAAAATAAAAGCAGCCCCAAATGTAGTTCCAGACAGGGACAAATAACACAGGACCAGGAGAACGCATTAGGCAAGTATAAGGTTGGGTGCAGCACTAGGCCTGGATCCAATTCCTATGAATTTGCTGGCTGCAAAATCTAATCCCAGCAAACTAGAAACTATCAGGAATGGCAGATTGTGGAGATATGCCCATGGGAACAATTCACCTGTTTACCTGCTCTCATCAGACAAGAGCAAGCTAAAATTAACCACTCCCATCTTACCAGCCCTTCCATGCTAGGGTTGTAGGTATTTCTCCCCTGCTTAGCCTCTCTGTGGATCTGTCCCAATGCCACAACTGCCAGTAACAAGCACACATTTGTGATTAAAGTACTTTAAAATCCATGTGCATTATTATAAAATATACAGGAATAGATGGGCAAGGAAAGCCCTTGCCATAAAGTAACAGAGTCTGAGCTGGCTCTTTAACAAGCTAAAGATGTATGAAACTGCAGGCTTAGTGTTGCCCATCTGCCCTGACTTTACTTTCCTATGTGCAAGCGGTGGGGTGTGGACCTCACCCTCATCTGGCAGAGGCAGGGATCTGTTGCCCATGACTGCTGCTTCCATTCATGGCTTTCCATTAATAGATATTCCGGGGAGTTTATGGAGCAGGCAAACTAATGAATTTGTGCAAAGTGTAAGACTTCGTAACCTTACAGGCAATTAAATCCAGCATAGATATTTAGCTAAGCCAACCACGGTATGCCTTTAGTTAATTTGGTGACGCTGTAACCAAAAGTAGGGCTTGAAAAGGATGCAAAACATGCAATTTTGAATAAGATAAGCAAACATTTAGTCAAGGCACAGTTATATTTCAAATGTAAATTGATTTGATATCACATAACTGGGATTTCTTCATCAATACTATTTGATGACCCTAAACTGCAATCATAATGATAGAGATACATTTGAACAATATCTGAAGTCTTACCTGAATGGCACCTGCAAGGCACCAGGTTGACAAAGCTGCCCTAGCAGTTTACTGTATGTGGTAGATACTAAGAACAAAGAGCTGTTAAGAGGTATAAGTGACTAGTGAGGAGCAGTTAAATGCCTCTGTCCCCTAATTTAGAGAATGTGGGCTTCTGTTTTATATGGGGGACATAGTCATGAAAAAAATGATACTCTGTGCATGGTGACAGCATAACACAAGCCCTGTGCTTTTGTAATAGCATCCTGATATCAGATGGAAAGACACAAGTCCTGGGATTCATATCCGGACATCATAGTGCAGGTTCTGTCATTTGCTCCTCACGCCCTCCTAAAGATGCCTATGATGGGGATGCCCAGCTGTTTGGGGGTTCAAAGCCTTGGAGTGGCATTTTGAGAATGCATTCCAAAGAATAGGCAGAGCTAGGGCAAAGAAGTAGAGGGAGCCGGAAAAGAACTGATTTGGTTTATACTGAAATATAACCAAAATGAAATGAAATTAATGAAATACAGTGAATATGACTATTCTCCATAAATGTCAGTTCAGTGATAAGTTTTGGAAGAGTTCCCAGGATTGTAGCTTTTGGGGGACACGTGTGGCTCTAGGGCCACAAAGTGTAGACTCCTTTTTACTGTGCCTTTCTTAAAATGTTATATAGCTTTCTGGCTCAGGCGAAGTGGCAACTCCTTATTATTAACAATAGCCATACCAAAACAGCTATGTTGTGATGGAATGTGCCTACGAAGAAGGGGGTGATATGGGGGATAGAAGCAGAGATCAAGGCTCTCAGGAAGGAGGGGGTGCATTCCAGGAGGGGAAAGGAGACAAAAGACAGCACAGTCCAGAGCTGGGGCATGGGAAGTGTAAGAGGTTCAGGATAGCCACTCCCTCGAATCTCCCAGAGTACATCCATTAATTGCAGTAGTACAGATTTAGTCTGGCAAGATTCTGTGTATGCAGTGTCAGCAATAAAAGAACTGCATTTGAATGAACTGTTTCCCTGTTGTTCTTGGACTGGGCCTGACATATGTTGCCATTGTCATTGTTCTGGATAGTAATATGAAATGCTGCTATCCCAGTTAAACTAAACTATGTCTGTGGCTGGAAAACCATATGAGATCAGGTGGCTGTATCAAAAGACAGCTGAGTGCTGGGAGGCTTCAAAAGACAGATCTTGGCAGCCTGAGAGGAAAGAAGAGCAGTGATAGCAAACTCTGCCTTTCTTTTCTCCAGCTGCAAGAAGCAGCTCAATATCTTGTCACTTAAAGGCCTCTTTAATAATGAAGTATGAACAACGCAGCCGCTCAGACAGATATGCCTCAGCTAAGCTGATAAGGCCTCATTAGGCAAGACTTCTTAAAATTATTAACCTTCATGGCATTTAGAAGATAACCAAAGACAGTTTTGTTTTACTAAGCCTTCAGTTCTAAATAAACATCACTGATGGCTACCTTTGGGGAGGGGGGCAGGGGAAGGAAATGGTTTGTTATGATTTGTTGATGTTGCAGTTTTCGAAATTTTTAATGTGTTGTAAACCACCCCAAGTCCTTTGATTTGAGTCAGCTGTAAAAACTGTGAAATAATACAGAAAAAATAAATCAGTTGCTAAAATAATTAACTATTAAAAGCTTGATGAAAGAGATGTGTTTTCACCATCTTGCTAAATATTGAAAGGGTGGTAGCCCATCACCTCTTAGGGAGGGCATTCCCTAGCCTGGGTGCTACTTTCCTGATTATACCCTTTCCTGAATATCTGATAGTCAAGCTTCTAGCAGCACAGGTATCTTCAGACCTACCCATCTAAGTAATCTGGTAGGTTCATGACAGGAGAGGTGGCACCACAGTTAATCAGACCCTAAACTTTTAAACTGTGCCCAATAGAACACGGGTAGCCAGTGCAGATCTCTCAGTACAAGCATCATATGATTCTCATACCTTGCATCAGCCAGCAGGCTATCTATTATATTGTGTTCCAACTGCAATTTCCAGTCATTTTTCAAGGGTATCTCCAGATAAAGCACACTGCAATTGTTGAGACTGAATGTAACCAAGGTGAGTATAACTGCTATTAGGTCTGACCACCATAGGAAGGATCAGAGTTGATATAGTAGCCATAATGGTCTGAAAGTGCTCCTCACCACAACAGCTCCTTGCAAATCAAGTGAGAACTGGAGGTCAAGAAACACTGTGAACCTGCTCTTTCTGGGAGATTGTGATCCCATCCAGTACAAGCTTCAACTCATTCCCAGAGTCTTGCCTTTTCTTTACCAACGATACCTCCATCTTGTCAGCTTGTTCTCCCTCATCCAGACCATTTGGGCAATATTCCAGAGTACTGATAACCTTCCAAGTGTTAGAAGGTAGGGAGTGGTAGAGCTGGGTGTCATCAGGATACTGATGGCATTCCAGTCCATAGCTTCACATAACTGCTAGGGGAGGATAGGAGACAGGATAGAAACCTGTGGACAACCAGATATCAACCACTTTCTGGGCATGTCCTGACAGGAAGGATTCGAATCATTGCAACACAATGTTCCTCAGATGACTGCCAATGGGCCCAGTAGGATACTATTCTCAATGGTATTGAAAGCTACTAAGATATTCAGGAGAACTGGCAGAGTTGCAGTTCTTCCTTTCTAGTTTCTCTTCTGGTAGAGATCATCTCCCTAGGTGGCCAAAGCAGTCTTAATACCATATCCTGGATGAAACCCAATTGAAAAGGGTCCAAAAAAATCATTTCTTTTTTTATCCTTACTGTTTCTGCACCTTCCGAAGGGAGATGAAGCCCTTTGCAAAGCACAACACGACAAAGTCCCATCTTGTGAACTAATTTTAGCTGTGAATTTGGTGCCTCAGTATCAAATTCAGTACAATACTGCTCACTTGAGCTCAATTCAGAATAATACAAATGGAAGCAATTGCACTGGAGGGGAAAACTAGGAAAGAAACAGAATTAGTTTACTATAATTAAAATACAGTGCTTATTCCAGGATTGCTTCCAATTGTCTAAACTACAAATGGGTTGGGGAGGAGTTTTCTTTTTGCTTTCTTTAGAAAAATAATCTGGTGGTAATTTCTCAGGGCTTTGATATTGCACATTACACTATAGAAAAAGCAGGACTCCATTGGAAGTGGACTGGCTTAGAAATGTTATAAAATAACTAAGTACTTAAAATAAAAAAATATTGAGACAAAACCACAACATATGGTTCAGGCAATCAGGTCATTGTCCCCTTATTTTAAAGAAGAAAGCCATCACTTTGAAGTGGCCCAAACTGGGGTTTTCTGGGTGGGAAATCTTCACTCACTGTACAAGCTACAAATTTCAAAAGATAATCAGGGCAGTCCAGATTTGTAGAGAGAGTGATTATCTTCTTGTTTCCTCCTCCATATTACCAGCCATGCACACATAAAGCCTTTTCTCCAAGGGGGATTTTCAGCTTGCTTTGTGGATGAATTGTGAGGGCAAAACAGTAAATGTTGCTGAGAAGAGAGAATCCAGAACTGGATTGCTGTAACCAGTATTACCTCCAGGATGGCACCTACAGACATAGGTCAAGGGCCCTGAAACCCAGAAAGCCCTCAAATTCAGTAAATTTCTTTTAAAATTTAAAATTTAACTTCTTTGTCCATTTTTTTTCTCTTGTTTTTGCTCTCTCTCTCTCTCTCTCTCTTAAGTCTTCTCTCCCTTTCTCCCCCTCCTCTAATCCATTTGCCAGACAGGACAGGAAGCCCCTGGAGAAACTGAGCTACCTGGCCCAAACCAGCTTCACCCTGCAATGCCCTTTCAACATTTGAAAAAAAGACAAAGGGGGCGATGGCTGCAATTCCCTGTTAAATGAAGGCAATGGCAGGGAGATTCAGCTGAGATATGGGAAAAGAGGAAACTTGGACAGTGAAATTGGGGGTGAGGGAATGGAGCCCTCAGAAATTGGTGGGACAGATTGGCAGGGGATTTCTTATGCCTCGCAGAGTCTCAGCCAGAATTTCTTTGCTGCAAAACTGGCCCTTCAGTTTCATGAAAAGATAATGTTTATTCTGGAAATAATCTACCCCCAAGGAAGTCTCTCTGAGTCTTTTCACAATCCGTGTGAAGGATACGCATATATTTAAAACTGTCTCCATGACATCCCTATGGTTTTATAACATTTCTTTTGCCGGATTGCGTTTAGTAGCATCTGCAAGAGCTTACTGCTTTTGTCAGAATGACAAAGGCAGCACTGTGGCATCATGCCACAAGTTCCACCCCTTTCATATGTGTGTGATGCATGATGCATATACAGGGTGGGGTGGGCTTGCGTTGCTATGCCACCATGCTGCTTTCATCATTTTGACTCCCCTTGGCCCACTCTGTGAATGCTGGTAATTGTGCGTGGGCATTTTTTAAAAATTCTATCATATATAATACTTTACAAAGTATGAAATGAGGAAAGGAGAATAGAGGAAGAAAGCTGTGACTGGCTGCTAGTCATGATACCTATCTCGGGATCAGAAACTGCTCTGAATAGCAGGTGCTGAGAAGTTAGAGCAGATGAGACTTCTCAGCCTCGTGTTCTGTTTGGAGGCTTCCCAGTGAGACATCTGGTTGGCCTTTGGAGGAAAACAGCGCTGGTCAGAAAGAGCATTTGGCCACAATCTTCCGAACTGTTCTTATGCAATGATTGGTGAGTGAGATATGGTTAATCAAGTGGTTAATTAAAACGCATATTCTCATAAAAATGTCTAAAATCAAACAGTACATGTGAATTTATTTAAAAAAAGATCATTCAATTTCCATATTTTTCACATGAATGTGAAAGACTGCGCACGAAGTGGTACTATTTGTACGGTAAAAGTTGAATGTCCAAAATAAAGGATAAGAGTGAGTTTTTGAAAAATAAATAAATCTAAAGGACAGCTTTCTGAAATAAAGGACTGTTCTTTATAATAAAGGCCATATAGTCACTGTAATAATTGGTAAAAAAAAAACCTTAGACATAGCTGTTGTGCAAGATAGTGGCCATTAAGCCTCAGCAAATCAGGGTCTCTACTGCTAGGTGCAGGATTGGAAAAAGCAAATCCTACTCATTTTCCAAAAGTAAAGCAAGCAGAGAAGATGATACTGTAACAGCAGCTCTACTGGGTGGTTCCTCCTGCACACCATTTCATGTTCCTGGAAGATTAAAGGTTGCTGATTCAGATGATACACAAAACCATAGCTGGGCCAGGTAAGCCAGATACATGTCATGGTAGCAGACTATGGTTAAGATAGAGAGCTTTAGCCACAATCTTGGCCTGGATTAGAATTCAGAGAACATGCTAAGGGAACCCACAAGTTGGCTTAGTGGGTGAGTAGCAACCCCTTTCTCTCCCTGTTAGAACCCCCTCTAATTCCACTGCTGAATTTCAGCTTTTGGAGAAGACATTCAAAAGCTATAGCATAAGAAGGATAAACAAATGAAAATTTCTCCCAAACAAAAAACAAATCCAGAAAATTCCAGCCAAATTAATCTGTATAATGATACCCCACTTCCCGCAATTATTAAATGTAATCTCTGATCACCAAAATGTTGCCTCTCTTAGCATAAGATAGTGTGCCAATGTAGCTATTATATTACACAACCATTTGGGGAGGCAGTTCCAGCAAAAAGAAAGGGTAAAGAACATACCATGTGGCTGGTGTGGGTCTTCCGGGCTGTGTGGCCGTGTTCTTGAAGTTTTGTTTCCTAACGTTTCGCCAGCACCTGTGACCGGCATCTTCAGAGTGCAGGAGCACAGACAGGAGCAGTTCTCTCTGTGCCCAGGGTGATGTGACCCTTCTGTGGGTATTTATAGAGATCTGAGGGGGCGGGGAAAAGGGGGATTGGGTGTGTGTGTGGGGGGTTGAGTTACTGAGTGGCTGCTTGTTTTGGTGTCAGCATCTGTGTGTATCTTCCTGGGGATTAGGCAGGGTTTTTTCTTCTATTGAATTGTTAACGAGGGGCTGCTGGGGGTGATTAGCAAGTTCATTGTGTGAACTGTTCACATGTCCTGGTGGTTGAGCTGAGTTCGTTGACCTTTTGCAGGCTGTATTTTTCAGGATTGGTAGCCAGGTTTTGTTGATTTTTAGACTCTCCTCTTTTTTATTGAAACTGTGCTGGTGTTTGTGAATCTCAATGGCTTCCCGGTATAGCCTGGTATAGTGGCTGTTGGTGTTGTCCAGTATCTCTGTGTTTTCAAATAGGATTTTGTGTCCAGTGTGCTTGAGAGCATGTACAGCTACTGCAGATTTTTCTGGTTGCTGTAGTCTGCAGTGCCTTTCGTGTTCTTTTATCCTGGTATGGATGCTGCGTTTTGTGGTCCCGATGTATACTTGCCCGCAACTGCATGGTATGCGGTATACTCCTGTGGCGGTGAGGGGATCCCTTTTGTCTTTTGCTGATTTTAGCACTTCTACATCGGGACCACAAAATGCAGCATCCATACCAGGATAAAAGAACACGAAAGGCACTGCAGACTACAGCAACCAGAAAAATCTGCAGTAGCTGTACATGCTCTCAAGCACACTGGACACAAAATCCTATTTGAAAACACAGAGATACTGGACAACACCAACAGCCACTATACCAGGCTATACCGGGAAGCCATTGAGATTCACAAACACCAGCACAGTTTCAATAAAAAAGAGGAGAGTCTAAAAATCAACAAAACCTGGCTACCAATCCTGAAAAATACAGCCTGCAAAAGGTCAACGAACTCAGCTCAACCACCAGGACATGTGAACAGTTCACACAATGAACTTGCTAATCACCCCCAGCAGCCCCTCGTTAACAATTCAATAGAAGAAAAACCCTGCCTAATCCCCAGGAAGATACACACAGATGCTGACACCAAAACAAGCAGCCACTCAGTAACTCAACCCCCCACACACACACCCAATCCCCCCTTTTCCCACCCCCTCAGATCTCTATAAATACCCACAGAAGGGTCACATCACCCTGGGCACAGAGAGAACTGCTCCTGTCTGTGCTCCTGCACTCTGAAGATGCCGGTCACAGGTGCTGGCGAAACGTTAGGAAACAAAACTTCAAGAACACGGCCACATAGCCCGGAAGACCCACACCAGCCATCGTATGCCGGCCGTGAAAGCCTTCGACAATACAACATACCATGTTCTTGGACTCAGAGATCATGTCTGTATCATACCCTGAATGATTCGGGAATCCCTTGCTTTTGGACATGAACTCTTTTCTTCAGCAAAGGGTGATGAAAGACTTATGATTACTTCTGACAAGCCTGAACACCTCTCAGCAAAATTCATTTGGAAGCTCAGGGATGCTTCGAAGAAGATGCTTTCAGCAAAACTTTGCATTTCTTGTCTAAAAAGGATCTTTATATGTTAGCATCAGGAATGCTGTAATCCTTCATCCACAATTTTATCCTGGACGCTTATTTAGCATTTGTTAAAGGGATCCATGCTAGTTGATGCTGTTGATCTGCTTACAGGTATCCCAGCTTGCCGTAGAAATAACTTTTTCTCCCCATATATGCACACATACCCAAGTCCCAAACAGGCTAGACCACAGTGATGTTAAAGCTGTTGTAGAGAGGTGTTTCTTTGAGCTGCAATTTTTGCTTTTTCAAATATAATGTGAACATAGTTAGAGCTTTTATTGATTTATCTAGCTGGAGGCCATTAGTAATTCTATTGCAACTAGTTTAAGGGAACAGAGGAGTAGGAAAAGATACTGGGCAGTGACAATGTTGCTATATATTCAATACTTGGGGAGGCAAAATAACGTGGTCAGTTTTCTTTTCTTATTAATAATGCTGAGTACATTTGTTACTATGTCAAGAGAGAAGTCTACCATGTTGTCATCTCCAGAGATTTTGTTTTCAGTATCCATAATAACCAACTGGCTTGATCAGCAATTTATTTATTTATTTAGAAGATTTATATAGTTATCCATCTTAAATAGATAGGTTGTACAGTAAAATACCTCCTAGACTCTAATACCTCCTCAGTGTGAACATTCCCTTTATTTCATCATCATCATCATCATCATCACCATGGATAGTGCCCTCTCTCCTGGGGTTCCAAAAAGCCCTTAAAACCTGGTTTTGCTCCCAGGCCTGGGGCTAATGTTTTGGGAGAGCAGGGGAGCTGTCATGCTTGGTTTTAATGGTTGTTTTTTAGTCCAGGCTGTCTCATTTCATTGTGTTTATGTTTTTAATTTGTATTGTATTTTGTAAGTCACCCAGAGTCCACTGGAGTGGGCGGCTTTATTAAATCTAATCATCATTATCATCATCATATTTCTACGCAGAGTAAATTAACATGTAAGAAAAAGGCCACAATATAATCCTGCTTTCCTGATGTTTACATTTCTATGTAGAAACTTTTTTTTTTATGAGAAAGCATAACACACCTGACTATCAGTCTATAATAGAATCCAAAAAACATGCAGCAACTCTGTATAGTTAGGGAATAGTTATGCCTGAGTGAAGAATCACATAATTCAAAAAGGCAAGATCTGTCATAGGGCTTCCCGCTTTATTTATCACCAGCTTTTCTCCAAATGGCACCAAAATGCCAACAGCTAACTCTAAAATACAGACCAATCATAAAAATAAATCCCATAAAAACAGTTTAAACCAGTGAATTCCACATTAAAAAGTACCCTATATAAGAGATCAACAAAAGCTTTTCATGAAAGAAGCAGCTGGTTTCTTTCTGGAAAAGACTACAAGCTGGTCATTCTGAGAAATCTCCTTTGGGGAAGGCTTGCAAAAATTATGTCCCACTCTCAAATTGCCTTCTGGATGGGAACATTTTTTAATAAGCCACCTTTAATTTTAATATTGGCATTTTGTTATTGTGTTACTTCCATTGGTCTAATTCTCTCTTGCTATTTGTAATCTCTGGCAGGTTTGTATTTCAAAATCAAGTGACAAGAATTATAACTAAGTGTTCCCTATTAAAATACATTGATAGAGTGAATTTCCCTTTCCTTTCTCCTTTCTGCAGCCTCCAAAACCTTTTCCAGCAGGTCTTCTGACTCTCTGGAACATGTTCTAAGGGTTTGGGGTTTGGGGGGGGCTGCTCCTCCTTGTTCCACACATGGGACTCTATTCCACCAGCAGAAGAGGCTAACTGAATAAAATCCATAATGATTAAAAATTGCCTTCAGCAATTATTCAACAAGATTGCAGCGCTAGACACACTTATCTGAAAGTTAATTCCACTGAACCCAGTTGGATTTATATCTATGTAAATGCTGCAAAACTGAGTTCCTGTGCCTGCCTCCTTGATAATAAATCAGTTGGATTTACTTTTAAGTAGACATGCATTGGCTTGCAGCACACTGTATCGTTTTATTATCAGCGAAGAGCACTTTTCTATGCTGGTTGACGTGACACTAAGTCTCACATTCAGCAGGGCTTTTTTCCTAGTATGAGGATAGCTCTGTGGCAAAATATCCTTCTGCATTTTAAAAAATCATTATTTTCAATACTGTATGATGTTGGGGAGAGCAGGGGGAGAAGCTTCCCAGGTTTTTTTTTTCAAAGGAGAAGAAACTGTGGGAGAAATTTTCATGAATATGGGGATGGGTAACAACTCTTCTGTTAGTTACAATGCAGTCAAACCAATTTTCTATCTTTCATTATCCAATAATGTTGGGGTGTTCTGCAACTCTCTGGCTTGTACCACTTTAGTTCAATGCCAAGGGATGACCCTCCTGAAGGAACTTCATCCCTGAGTTTTTTTCAGCTTGGGAAGAAGGAACAACCAAAGAATCTTAACATGAGATGCGCAGGCAAAAACACAAATCCCAAGTGACACCCTCAGCAGCACAGGGCAAACACAAAAATGTCCCTAAAATGGAATGCTAAAATGTTAAAGTATCATTAACAGTTTAGTATAAAAACTGAAATCTCATTTTCAGGAAATAAAAATGGGGGGGAGGATTCAAATAGATATTTAGACACAGAATTAGTTTAGGGTTGCAGTCTATCTCAGCAGGCAAGAAAGAGAGAAAATCTTTGTTGCATAAAATAAAACCCTGTCCTGACACTGATAATGTACCAATGTGCTGCAGACACACTTTACAAGAAAACACAATAGAATAACAAAAACATATACGTGCAATTGCTGCTAGAGATAAGAATTTAAAAACTGTGTCACACTCAAATATGGAGAGATTTTCTGTTCAAGTTCAGTGAGGGCAGACCAACATGTCTTAACAGCAGATGAAGGAAGTCTTCCAATTTTTCATTATTTGAATGTAGCATTTAAAAACATGTCAAGCAACTCACTAAATATTACAGTGCATTTATGAATGTTTTTCTAAGTCTGATCTGGCATAGTACTAATGGATACTGGAAGGTCACTCCCATTCCACCTAGCTAATGTATCTGGAATCAATAATTAGCAATATTGTGTCGCTTGCAGTAATAATTTATTAAAGCGTGTCTGCCCTGAAGAAAGAAATGGAACAATTAGCTTCACATTTTGATCAATTAATAGCACAGTAGCTTTCTGAATAGTTCTGAAGCCCTAGGAATCAATCAATTTTTAGGAAGTCCATTAAGGGACATAATACAAGCAACAGCTACTTCATCCTATTTATTTTTACAAATGGTTATCATTGCTGGATAATTATTGCTTTATGATTCATTGGAGATGATTCATTGGAGATTACCCCAAACACTATGTAGTGGAATGGCATGAGTAATTTTAATATTGCTTCAATGAAGAAAAATGGATGCTGTGAATGAACCAAGGTTTCAGGAAAGAATGCTTTTAGGGCCATCAATGAGTAATAAAAATGAAAAAGTCATGATCTAACCTGCAGCTCTGAAGGATAGTTATAAGGCTGTGCATGTTTCAAGAATGATTTGAAAAAAATGCTTTAGACCTTGCATGAGCACTGAACTACTCTCCTCTCCATTAAAGTGGCCAAACTTTTTTCAAGCTGCCACGTGAGCCAGAAAAAGGTGTTATTGCTTAAAAAGTCACACTAACTTGAATGAGTGAACTCTTTAAAGCAGCAACATCTCTTTTTTTTAGGCTCATGGACAGGCTACTTTCATGAATAGCAGAAGGTGCTGTGCTCCCACCTGCCCAAGGTGCTTTCCTTCACATCCAGGAAAAGCAAGATGTTCTCTCAGCTGCCTGCCTGGGACATACCCACCACCCTATCTATTTCCTGGAAATAACTTAGAAGGTGGGATGAGTCAAGGCAATGCAACTGAGTTAAAACAATGCAACTTTTAAAGTCAGAGCACCATTTTTCAGATTCACACACAAGCTGGAAAAAAGTCAGGTATTTTAATGAATAGCAAAGACGTGCTGCACTTACACAGTGTAACGTCCAAAGCACTTCCTCCTCCTCATTTTTTGAAGCACACACAGTCCTAAATGGTTGGTATTATAAAGGATTGGTAGGATACGATGTGCTGTACACGTTCATAGTAAAACAGTAGGATGTCAAAGAGCTCTTTAGAGCTCTGTTGCATGTTCAGAAGAATGAATTATTCCACAGTCATTCATGTTTGAGCTATAGCTTTTTAACTCGTGATGTCTGTGATTGTTGTACAGCATCAAAAAACAGAAAATGTCTAATAGCAGTTCTCCTTCCTCATAGGCTGAAGACTATGGACATAATAACACCGATAACTGAGCACCATTTCAAAAGTTACAATGACTTCTTGAACTCATTTCCTATTTTTTCCTAACATGACAACTGGCTCTCCCCATGACCAAAGAGCAGTTTGTGGCCATTAGGTCAGCCAAGGTCGAATGCAATTAATTCCTGCCTTCACAACATATTAGATTAATTCTCTTCTAAAGTTCTTTTATTCATAAAATATGCCTTCCACAGTTGCAACAATTCCAATTGCTACTTAATCCAGTTTGTATTTTAATTTAATTTAATCCAGTTTGTATTTTCATTGCTTAGCATGGGTGACCCCCAAACTGAAAAATGCATCACTAATGTTATTGCAGTGAGTCCTTTGCAGAGAGAAAGAATCATATAACTGTAATGCTTGCATGTAAACTATTAAAAACCTGACTGGTTTATTGTGAAAAATGGCAATAGGTGATTAAAAGATGTCTGTCTGGGTCCCTGGATTGTAAACAGATAAGCTTGTTGTTTGCCTCAGGTTTTCTTAGACCTGCTTTTTCCATCAAGAACGAGAATTGATTTTAAAGGAGACTCAAGCAAACATGCTTTGGAGTTAGATCAGCAAATGTTTGATATAATAAAACCAATGGTAACTTTATATATTTGAATGATTTAGTTTAGGCTAGAGTTGGAATGACTAAGTTGAAGTTTCCCCTATCCTTTGGAATTTTGATAGGGATCATCGTCCATCCCTGTCTTTTTAAAGTAATGTCCTGTCTAGCCATCAGTTATTTACTGCATAGTTTTTCTTTTCTGTGTCTTGTCTGTGCTGCCATGAAAAGTGGGACACTCACTGCTGTCAAACTTGGATCAGGTGGCATCAAACAGAACAGAAAAGACCATTTCCATGTTCTCAGAACTCTTCAATGCCTTGAGTTACTGATTTGCCTCCTTGCATGCATCTGAAGGATGATACTCTGAGAATATGTGATTCTGGGATAGCAATCTTGGATGTGATCATTGCTTTAGATCATTTTCAAGGACCTCCCTATCCTGCACTGTAAATCAAAGTTCCTGTAGCAGAACTATTTACAATACATTTCATGAAGTACATCTTTCCTCATACAGTTGATGTCAGGCTGACAGAATGAACAAGAGAATGGGTAAAAGTATGAGATGAGATGAAGATAATTTGAGCTTGCTAAGCTTTGATAAAATAGAGTTGTCACATACTGAAATAAGAATATAATACTCACCCATTTGTTTCTGCATTCTAAAGCTTTTGATCGTAAATAAATATTGAATAGCAAAATACCCTTGCCCACTTTACCACTTTTTAAGTAATCCTGTCTTGGTTTTCTGCTTTAAGAGCTTAATAACTTTAGCACCTTTCCTAACAAAAACCACATTGCAAGAATAAAGACTTGATTATATCCATATTCCTGATTATATAGCATACCTACCATTACAAGGTATTCATTTTTGTAAGATGCATTCCATTTTTCGGCCTTATCTTACCCCTTGCTCTTTCCTGGTAATACCCTACATTGAATAGAAAGAAAGGAGCTGAAATGAACTCTGTTCATCCATCCATCCATCCATCCATCCATCCATCCATCCATCCATCCACTCACTCACTCACCTAATTTCTCATCTTTTCTTTCTTTTTTGAAACAGAGCACTTAAACATTTGGTTACAATGAAGTGCTATTATTATAATCTCAGAAAAAGTAATGGAAAAAAAACTTAATGGTGATATATTCACAATTTCCTCATTATTTTATTTTCAACAGGTTTTTGTTCTTCATCCTTGCGGTACAGTACATGCCAGTACTGTATATTCTACAGAGGATATGTTTATGGCCCTCAAAGAGGTTATGTCATGAATAACAGATGCTGTAGTTTTGGGACATCTTATGAAGGAACAGTTGCACGTTTTAATTAAAGGCTTTGTCCTTCACTAAATAGTAATTGGTAGAATGGCTATCTAGTCCTGCATTTAAAATTAAAGCACCCTCTTTGGAAATACTGCATTACAAACTAGGGATTCCTTAATAAATCTGAATACTCTGGTGCTCTCCAGCTATTCTGAACCTCAGTTCCCAGCTGTCCCAGCCAACACAGCCAATGAGAGAGAGAAAAAAAAAATGTTTCAAGCTGTAGTCCAAGACATCTGGAAAACGCATGGTGCTTACCCCTTCATTTCATTTTTCAGTGCTACCTTCTGTAATTAAGACCTTTGTCTAAATGCCTAAGCAAGTTGAAACAGTTTAAATTAAACTTAATTTAAAGAAGGTTTTAATATCCTGACCCTATTTCATAGAAGATTTAAAACTCTCAAAGGCCTGTTGTGACATTTTTGTGAAGTACTTTAGGGGCAAAAATCTCCTTCATCTGTTCTGATCTTGAATCCATTACTTAGTGTAAAGAATGTAAATATCCAGTCTTCTTTTGGACATAATTGGCTGTTGATACTCATGAACATCCCTGTTCATATGTCCATTTGTATGTAGGGCACTTGTGGAGACAAAGGGCAATTGCACTTTATTTCTGGCTATGTCCCTAATGTCACATCTTTCACTAATTACACTTCTATGCCTTCCACTCTTTCAGCAGGGGTATGTATTTAAAAACACACCTAATGGAACTTTTTCTCAATACTTAAGATGAGGGAAATTCAAGACTAGTGTCCTAGTTTTAATTTCAATGGGCAAATAGGCAAAGAAGTTCTGAAAACTCATGAAGTAAATGAATTATTTAGATTAATTTCAATCCAGTTTCTGTTCAGGAATCAAAGTTGTTTTAGCTGATTGATGAGTTTTTCCAGGAGACTCTACTGAGTTCATACATCATAACTTTCTTAACCATGATTTGTTATACAAGCTGCAACTGTTTGGGTTCACAGTTCTTTCTGGGTCATACATCTTGGCTGATAAAACACATGGTTCACATGATGTGCTAAGGCAAAACCAAACAAACTACTTTATGGCTGAAGGCAATGTGTGAATTTAACAAGACTGTGATGCTATTTATTTAGTTAGACCTATTGTTAATTTTTAAAATGTCATTCAGTATTTTATAATTTCAAACTCTCTTATAGGACTGAGGGCACCATTTCAGCATGGACCTACTCCTTCCTCATTAAGAGGTTAAAGGGTTGGTGTGGGAATACTGTTGCTATTTCCCATCTTAGGGGATCCTATTGCAATCTATTTTGTTTCCCAGATTTTTCATCTTCTACATGAAACTTCTATCTAAACATTGGTGAGGTGTTGGATGTGAATAATTGAAACTAAATCCAGGTCAAATGAGCAAAGTGGTGCTTGTTAAATATGGAAATTCATATGATAAACAAGAGAATCGCTCTTTTCCAAGACAGAAAAGGATAGAAACTAAATTGGCTCTATTAACAGATCACTGGGTGATTTGCAGTAGATTGACAAGGATTTTCAATTCCCAGTTGTTTCATAAGAAGCAATTACATTTGCTAATTAAAATAAAAATCTCCGCCATAGTCAGCCTTATGCTAATCACTTATCTCTCAGGCCCATTGATGCTTATCAATAAAAGGCTGGTATTAATCATTTAGCTTTAACACTTTTTGGTGCAATCCTGCAGCCCACTTTTGCACTTCTGTGTTGTAACCCTTGATCTCTATTTATAAAAATGTAGATGTCGTGCTTGCCTGCTCTAACTTGGGCAGGTGAAGGTGGAGGAAGGGGAGGTAGACTCCAACCTTTGAGACAATCCTGTCTCAAAGTAGGCTTACACCCCACCTTTATAATGCACTTAGTTCCCTTTATAATGCACTTAACTCAGGGCTGTATTAGAAACCAGAGTCAATTCAGGAAGGCTGAAAACAGCAACCCCAGCCCCAGCCAGAATGCGCTTACAACAACTGGCAAGTGCTGATGCTTCTTTCTCACTGTAGGCAGTGACTAGAGGCATGTTCAGTCAGGAAGTGAATGGAAGAAGAACCCTGACTAGATAGGGTTACCAGACATCTGAACAGGCAAAGGAGAACATGGACAACTGGAAAGGAGGACAAATTGGGGGAAAGGAGGACACACTGTTTAACTTCTTTGGCATCTGTGACAAAAATTACAGTGAAAAACTGGGGAAAAATGTACTTAGGCCTACATGTATATGAAATTACTTTTTCCAGCATGAGAAAGGCTGGTTTTTCAATCCCAGGAATGTGCTAGAGCCACTTAGGAAGCAAAGCCTTCAGCATGTAACTAATTAAAGTCTTGTCTGTTTCAGGTAGCAGCCAAGCCCTTGGAGGGTTCTGATCAACTCACAGAGCAGAGTTTGTTAGCTTGTGGTTAGCACTTAGTAGGGAAGTACTGGGCATGAAGAAAAGATGCTCAAAAAGATGGACAATGTTTGATTTTAAGGCTAGGCCTGCTGGATGGAGGACATGAGGACAAAGAGGAGGACATGTCCTCCTTTTTCTGGGGGTCTCCTAACCCTAGATTAGGTAGCCCCAAAGCCTGTATGGTCTAACATTTCTGCAGTGGCCATTCACATTTCTAGGGGAACCCCAAAGGCCTCTGATTGAATTAGAAAGGCCATTTACCTCTTGATTAATTTCAGTACCCATAACATGTTCATTGTATTCATACAGTTTATACACATACATAATTCCCCACCCCCACTTTAAAAAAGGATTGGCATATTTTCAAAAGTGGTTGCTGAGTGGTAGAAGATTCTTAACAGAGGTTATGTGATTCCAGAGGGCCTGAATAATCTACTCCCTAGCCATTGGATTCAGTTCCAGCTGTTTAGCTGTAGATCCACTTTGGCAGGTTTTGTCCATAGTGTCACTGCAGTGTCTTCCATACACTGGAAGAGCCCAAACAGCTTCAGATACAACTTTTGTGCACAGCTGGAAGATAATTTACATCCAACATTTCATTTTATGAAATACCAATTAATAAAAGCATTGCCAAATGGGTGATTTCCAATACGTAACATGTAATTTTAATACGTAACATGTAATTTCCAATATGTAATTTTGGGCAGTCCAAAAAGCAGAGAAACTAAGCCCTGTGATAGAGTTGCTTAGGAAAAAAACCTAAATGTCATAGGACTAATCTTGTTGATGTTTACATGAGGCTTTGGGGGACTTACCTGAGCCTAGCAAACAACTGTGAATCAGTGGCTCCTTGAAAAGGGGCAAAACTCTACATTAAAATATTTGCATTGCAAGCAACAGCCCCAGGTTCTATCTTGGGCATCTATAGATTCAGATGAGAAGCTCCTGCTTGAAACCCCAGTCTCTGCTGTCAGTGTACATCATGAAAGAGGAACCCCCAGCTCATGAACTTAATCCAGCTGCTAGGTATCACCTCCACTAGGTAGACTGGACCTGGAGATCAACTCCATAGGAAGACTAGAACTACTTTTATTGAGATTGGCTATTATAACAGAACCTTGCAATCTGACTGTGCTGTATTTCCCCCCACCCCCATACTCCAGTGAATCAGAGAGGCGTCTGCTTAAGTCACTTCCAAATGTTAACTTTTTTCTCAAGGCTTAAAAATGATCTCAGCACCCTTCGCCTAGCTAACAGTTCTTACATATTTCCATCAAGGTCATCCTCCTCACTCTCTGTGCTAGGCCAGCCCACCTAGGCCAAAGGGTGCAAAGCAAGAACTCCTGACATGCCATTCAAAAACAAAGGCAAATGGGTACAGCCCTGATTTAGATGGTCAAATAATCTGACTCAGGATAAGTTTTTGTGACCTACATCTTCCCTAATCGGATGCCTGCAGAATACAGTCTTTCTCAATAGCAACCCTCCAATACGACCCTGTTGTACTAAAATTCCCATTATCACTGACCATTAGCCAGGCTGGATGGAATTGATGTTGGATGTTGTAATCTAACAACTTCTGGAGGATTCCAGGTTGCAGAAGGCTGCCCCAGATGTTAGAACATAGCTCCTGTTGTCTGACTATTGGGCAGGCTACCTGGGAACAATGGGAGTTGTAGGATGATTATGGAACGATTGTAAGTTCTGTATACAGAAGTATCTAAGCACTCCAAGTAAAGGCTGTCAGATGGTAGGGCTTGGAAAGAACCTTGCCAGAGTACTTGAAGTCCTGTTAATAAGTCAGAGTAAATCAGTTTTCCCCGACCTACTCCAGGGTGGCCGGGAATTGTAGCCTAAAATATCTGGAGGGGGCAGCTGGAGTAAATAGCACTGGATCTGACTCAGTAGGAGGCAGTATCTAGAGCCAACTTCTGCAGTCCTCGGGGCCTCTTCATGATGTGGCTTCTCATTCTGTGAACTCTTTCAAAAGTCTGTGGCCTGGGCCCCAGGTAACGCTAGGAAACATGACTGATTACAAGCAGCAAATTGTACTCCCATGTGGTGCTAGGACACTTTCACGAAGGTGGAAGAAGAAACCTTGACATCTGCCTTCCAGCCACACAACAGCAGAGTAATTGGGGATAACTTACCAGGCAGTAAGACTGGGAAAAGAGCCAGAGTCAGCAGCCTTGAATGAATCCATCAGGGAGCCAGCTTGAGTCAGCAATGTGGAGCCTTTATTAGAAAAATAAATGAACAAACAAACCAACAAACCAAAAGGCAAGTGCCACCTTGGAAGGTATTAACAAAAATGCTGCATCCAAGGCTAGGGGGAAAAAGTAAATCTTTCTGATCTGCTTTACTTGTCAGCCTTAGTGGGAACTGTGCTGTATTTTCGGACCCCACATTTTAAGTGTGCGGGCAAGGATTTTCAGAACTCAGAAGAGATGTTAAATGTGTGGTTGGACTTCATTATCTGGAGCTTTTAGAGCAGCTTGGGAATGAAATCAGGACCTATAGGCAGGGTGGCTTAATTATTTGTGCAGCACCACAATTCCCACAGAAAGGCTGAGTTCACACATCACCCAGACCAGCTGAAAGAAAGGTCCAAGCAAACAAGCTGCATTATGGTTGAACGAGATGGCCTGGTTCACCCAACGGGAAGCCAGTGGCACAAATTCCTCCGGTATCTTCCTCCTCTCCAGAGGATTTTTCTTTTCTTCTCTTCTAAAAGGTGGGATATTGCTTTACTAATGGTAGTAAAGAAGGGACAACTTTCTTTCTTTTTTTTATTCCTTCCCAGTTAGAGGTACTGTATCAAGATTAGAAAACAAAAAGGAAAGCTAACTGTAGATGCTGGAGTGAGTCTTCAGTCAGATCTGGGCTTATCTCCTGCCCCTGTGGAGGACAGAAATGGGTATCAATGGACCTTGTGCATTGTTCTGCCTCATGTCAAAAGTAGACTTTGCCCCCGTAGGTCAGCTTGAGCGGCCCCATCCATTTGGGCCACAGCAGTTCCATTTGTGTAGGCTAAGCTCAGCAGTTCATTGGCAGGAAGGACTGCCCCTCCAGCAGTTCATTAGAGGAAGGACCGCCCCTCCAGCTAAGCCAATGCTTATCGTGCTCTCTAACTGGCACACTAAGGAAAAAGTACAGTGGTTCAGATCTTCGTTTAGGCAAGCAAAGGTGGTTGTTTTGAAAGCCATCAGAAACATTTTTCTTGTTTAAATTATTACCTGCCTGGGATAGGTATTTCTCCCTCACTGCTTTTTTTAAAAAAACAATTAAAATGGCAGTTTTACCGTTTTACCACTTTCCAGCCACTTCAGGTCGAAGGCTCTCAGCTCCACCTCCCACATGGCCCAAAGGTGTGTTTGAGCGACTGGGGAGCTGGGGGTGAAAGCCTTCCACTTCAGGCGACAGGAAAAAATGGTAACGTGGTAAAACTCCTGACATGTTTTTCCCTCATTTTTTTTTTTAAAGTGGAGGAGGAAAAACCACCCGCTACAGAAATATTGTAATAAGAATTTTAAAAATCCTGCTGAGCTTCGAACCAACAAAATGTTATCTTTGCTAAGCAATGATATTAACCACTACTCCATTTCCTTAATGCTGGTAAGGGAAGGTATGGAAATAGAATCTAATTGACTGGATGCTGTATGACTGTATTGCTGTTTTTTTTAAAGGTCCTTATTGCACTTGCGTGTACTGGTATTTTGATACTTTAACATGCTAAATATAAATATAACAACTTTGTATGTATATATGTGTACATTTATATGCACACTTATTATTATTATCATCATCATCATCTTGAATCAATCTATTGCAGGATGAAGGCCTCTTCACTGAAGGTTATAGACTATAACCTACCATGCTGGTCCAGTGTGAGAGTTGGTAGGTAGATATTATTATTATTATTATTATTATTATTATTATTATTATTATTATTATTATTATTATTTCTAGTGTAGGGCTGAGAAAGAATGACTGGCCCAAAGTCATCCACCTAAAGGAGATTAGAATCTGGGTCTCCTCACTTCTAGTTCAGCACCCCACTGCATTACCCTGGCACAGAGACACACACAGCGTACAGATACTAGTAAGACTCAGCCATACAGGAAGGAAAGCAACTGGTCATTGCCTTCCTGGATGAGAAAAGTGGGAGGGGCCAGCAGCAGGAAAATTGTCTGATGGGAGGATGGGGAAGCCTGCAGTCCAGACTGAATACCTTGCCAGCCATTGCCAAAGTGTCTTAGTCCAGGCAGGATTTTCTTAAACTGCCTTAGAATCAAGCCAGCATCAGCACAGAACAGGAGCAGCTTAAATGCTAAGTGTGGGTATACCCTTCCTTAAACTGTTGTGACTATGGACCATCCTGTAGATACTGCACATTTTCTTGGAAGGTTCACTTCAAACTGCAGATGGGAGATTTGCATGCTTGAATGTTCGCTCTTGTAGAGGAAGCCAAACAGAATCCTTTTCTCTGACATGATAGGTTTGATATACAGAGAGAATTTTAATTCTAATAGGCTACTCCTTGCCTGCAGCTTGAATTGGTATTATTACAACTTTATCAGTGGACTCCCTTTAATTCGGGCTTTTAAATCCTGAATGTTATGCCTAATTTGCTTTGCATTTTTGGCTTCTCTTGGGCATGATGGCGGCCTGTTCACTAATCATAAACACAGAACTAAATGTGATGTACAGTAATGCCCTGGGATAAAAGGACAGCATGTGCATAAAATCATGCTAATCCTTGCCTGATTTGTTCACTGACTTGAGAACGGACTATCAAATCAGGCACACAAATGTCTGCACGAAAAAACAGTGTGAGGAAATAGAGGGGGGTCATTTGTCATTTCTACCCCAAAGAAGTTCTTAGCATATTCCACTGCTTGGGACTGTTCACTTTGGATGCTGGGATAGGACGTGCTCCTTCTGTTTAGGGATACCTTTGTCACATATAGCTTACATAATTTTTCATTACAGGAACTGATTCTAGGGAAGCACTTGGGTGGCCAAGGTCATAGTCAAAGAAATGCAACCTACAGAAGTTAGTACAGGGGAGTGGAAATCAACTTTGCATGCCCTGGCCCTCTGCATCTATAGACCTATTGACCAGCAGATTAGCAGAGGTCCTCTGCACTTATGTCTCCTTCCATTGTATAATATACTTAGTTTGCATGTCTCTGCGTAACATGCCTCCTCTTGGGGAGAGAGATATTCTCAGGACTTTTAACACCACCTTCCTCTCTCAATGCAATCCTCTTTCTCTTCCAACTCTGTGCAGTTGAGGTTATCACCCGACTTGCTCTTTCTCTATCATGGAGGACAGTATCCATAGGTTCTTTACTGCAGACAAGCCACTCAGGCTTTCCTATCACCATGCTCTTTCCTAAATAAAACTCATCTTTTTTTTTTTCTTTCTGCGAGCATTGGCCTGAAGGATACTTTCTTGCAATAATTATACTCCTAACTCCTACTCCTCACTTCAGCGTTTCCCTCCCTACACATGCTTTCTGCTGCCCAGAGCTCCCTCCTATCCACCAGTTGGTCCATGTCCAGGGGTAGGGGTGGGGGTGGGGGAATCAAATTCACTGACAGCCCAGTAACTTCACTTCTGGGCTATTATGTAATAGAATAATGTGGACTCTGCAGGACTGGAAAGAGATTGGAATATTTTGGAAAGCCTACAAGAGAATTCCTTGGGCTGTAAGATGGAATTAGATAACCCCTAAGAAAGTCTGCATGCCTCAAAGGTTTTTGGTGTTTTTCTCCCTCTGCCTCACCAGAAAATGCTAACATAATATTTACCGTCCAACCTACAAATGTGTCCGTAGCTATCTCCAGGAAAGCCACCCATGGAATTTATGTTACTTGCGTATGTGGATGTGATATGGGGTCCTGCAACCTAAAAGGCTCCATGTGGGGAATACTTGGTGAGCACAGGAATGAAGCATAAGCCTTCCTCTCAAATTGCTTAATTGATCCCCTTTGGGCCACACTATCTCATAAACAGATGAAGATAATACTGTATGTCTCCCTGTATCTGGTAGATCATTTTTGGGGGGCTGGATGTCATTGAGTTGCGATGGTTCTAAGTTCTTTGCTGGCAGGTGGAGGAGGTTGGGTTTGAGGGTGGTTGGCTTTTGACTTATGTCTCCCAAAGATGTCATCCTCATCCTCAATGTTATTCAACTATAGGAAACTGGTGGTAAAAAGTTCCATGTACTTAAAAAATTCCATGAATTCCATAATATTCTAGAACCCTAGAACAACCAGATCTGGGTTCCAAACATCCTGACAACCACTAGATAAGAGCAAAGAGACAGAGGGGTTTTTTTTTCCTACTTTGTCTCCTGCCATCTAGCTGTCTTCCAGATTTCTGCAGCCGAAATATGATAACCTTGGCACACAATCACGAGTATGTTGATAAAACCCATCTCTTTTGTATTTCACCACATTTCAAGGAGACTGAGGCAGCTCTGAATTATTAACCAAGATCACTAACTGACTGAACACAGATTTTTTAATGCTCAGGAGGGCTACTAAATCAAGGATACAGATTTGTTCTGATTTAGATGGGTGTACACTGACTTGAAAAATCAGGTTCACATTTCTAGAGGCAGCCCATATCAGAGTTTTTTTCAGGTTACAACACCTAATTAGTTCAGACAACATGCACCCACCCCATTTTCCTGATTCTATTTCTCTCTAAATATATATACCATTTATACCATAATTATAGAGATACAGAAAATATTAGCTATTTGCCGCCATCTGCTGGTCATCCAGATTTTTGCAGCCCAGATTTGGTTGCCTTAGTTTAACTAACCTGAACAGAAGTGCAGCCATGACTATCATAAATTGAGTTCCTATTGATTCTATCAAATTTTCTTTGCAGTATGAACAATTTATGTGCTAGTAGAAAAACACAATATTTTATTTGGAAACAACATACACCTGGTTTGCTGAAGATGATAACAGCACTGCTTCTTGTTTGTGCATACGGCCATCATCATTCTCCAGCTGATGCATTTGATTTATGACTCTTAATATCTTTGAAGTAATGTTCATGGTAATTGCCGTGGCACTATTGATTTTTGACAAAGCTATTTTATTCTGTACAAAATCTTGGCTTTCAAATCAATGCCACGCATTGCTAGTTCAGCTGTAATAATGTTAATATTCCGATAATGCTTAGTTCCAGACTTTTGTCAACAGCTCTTGTTTGTCATACACAACATTTAAAGCCCAGAGAAGCAGCTAAATAAAAGCCCTGGATATTCACCAATTCATGAGCCTGTGTCCCACAAGCCTTTTTTATTTCATGCAGACCAAAATAGTCTTCATTAACCAGTTCCTCCTGTGAAAAGAAAAAAGAGACTTGTTTCTAAGGGAGTTTAGCATGAATGAATATTAAGCATCTGGGAAAAAAAAAAGCACTCACACACTCTTATTTTTTTAAAAGGTTAGAAAGAGCCAAGGGGAAAACCTTAATTACAGTAACACATGAAAATAGCTCAAGTTTTAAAATGAGATTTTTCCCAATTAATACTGAAATAAAAAGCAGTGGGTTTTCCCCCATCATACTTATATTGAATTTAAAAGATTGTTAATCCATGCTTATTTAATTCACAAAAATCTTAATTCTTTTGCTAAAATTAACAGTACTTGGCAGCCCTTTAAGCAGGAAAAATCAGAACAGCTTTCCCCAAGCTAATGTCCCCCAAATGTATTAGAATGCAACTTCTATAATCCCAATCACCATGGTCCACAAGCAAATTAGATGGCTAGGTGATTCTTGGAGCTGAAGTTCAACATCTCTGGAGACCATTAGATTGGGGAACACTGGCCTGAAATAAGGAACACAAGAAAATCAGGGAGCATCGACTAGAAGATGGGGGGGGGGGTACAAGGAGTTCCAGAATGCAAAAAGGAAACAACTAGAGACAAATAAACAGCAATAATCAAAATGTGTGTGCATGCTTGTGCAGCTCATATACAGATCTATAAGCATATCATAGATTCATGGGCTAATTCACAGTATAGTGTGATTGGTGATTATTGCTTCTGAAGAATGACTGTGTATGGCCCATAACACAGAAGCATTTTGTAAATACTCATGTTGTGTTCGTCTTCTTTAAAAAAAAAAAAAAAAAACTCTTCAAACCCCCCATTCCTCCGGTGTTTTGCTTTGTGGAAGAAATAAACTTGTACTTATCTGGAAAACATCTTCCCAGTCATTCTATCTAGGCCATGCATTAAAATGGTGTACATCCCTCCACTTCTGGATAGACCAACCCAAACTAAACAGAACGTGAGGGGGGTAAAGCTGAAATTAATTTAGAGATCAACTGCACTGACCATAAGGAACACTTGAATTACTTTGCATTTTTCCTTCAAATGCTATTCTTTAGCATCTGTTTAATAGTTTTGTAGACCAAGAGGGTTTTTTTATTATTGTACTTTCAATACCCTTCCTGATGACACTGCATTCTTTATTAAATCTCTGTCACTGCTCATGTCACAATGTTTGGCAACATTGGCAGGAGGTGAGCTGAATCAATCAGGTTTTCCAAGCAATGTCAAAAATTAGGAAGCCGGTTCAGTAGCAACGTTAGAAAGACAGACCGCTCTGGCAAAAACAATTCTCTCTCGGCATAGTATATACTATATGTAGCCATGGGCAGGGTAGGATAGAGGCACATTCAGATTTACTTATAAGTTAATTTGTAGCAGAATAATTTTTATGAATAATAAGGCTTTCTTCTTTAAATTAGGATATTAGCATCTCAGCAGTTCACCCCAATGCAGAATCCAATGAAGAGCAGTCATTTAAAATAAAAATCAACTTCTTTTTTCAGTCATTTAAATCTCACTAACTTGTATTATTTATTGCAATTAGACCTTAGTTCTTTCTTTTGGCAAAATAATTATTATTGCTGCTCTTATTATTATATCCAATGAGTAAGAATTGGATTTCTAATAACCTGTGACACATTCATGCAACCACATAATAACAATAATTGAAAGAAGCAGTTTAACTAGGGAGGAGTTCTGCCCCAACAAAGATGATAATTGACATCAAATATAAATCAATAAGGCAATAAATCAGTATTTGATCAAAATCATGCCAACAAATTAATAAGATCTTCCAATAATCCTCTAGGATCATCTGAGCCTTTTCTTATAAGCAATGTAATGCAATAGGCAATATTCATAGAAGATATATTAAAAATGATAGGCCATAATGGTAAATCAGTGTTTTTCAAACTTGGCAACTTTAAGACGTGTGGACTTCAACTCCCAGAATTCCCCAGCCATACATCTTAAAGTTGCCAAGTCTGAAAAATATTGCTCTAAATGTTTTTATGTTTTGAGATAGCAATATTAGGGGTAACAAATCTGGGAGCAAAAATCTAGACAACTGCTAGAGGGCAGCAAAGAGATACAGAACACTCTCTCTTTACTGCAAGCCTAGTAGTCATCCAGATTTTTGCAGCCCAGGTCTGGTAACTCTAAGCACTATCACAATGCACAGAAAGAATAAGAATGCACATTAGAATATTTTTGTTTGCGCTGTTGCTAGGCATCTACATTTTACAAATAATCTTAAATGCCATGTAAAAATCCATTGCTTCAAACTCTGTTTCCCTGAGAGTAGAGCAAAATGGTAGATGACACACAGTATAAGACTACAGAACACCCTTTGATTCACACTGCCAAATAGGCTTTCTTGCAACTGCAGCTTAAACTGACCAGAATGCATTTAAACAGGAAGAAAAGTAATGGGGTATTTGTCTAGGTATAGTGTTTGTTTTTTTCATTTCCTTTTCTGACCTGTTAATATCTACATTTTGTTATTAACGTTATTAGACACAGGGATCAATTTTCATTTCTAACCCTCAGAATAAGATTTCAGAGCTCACAGCATATGCAAAATTTGGGTCTCTCATCCGGCACGGATTTTCCCACTTCTCATTGTACTTTTCTCTGATCAAGCATCTCTGAAAGCTGTTCATTCCTTGTACGCTAAAAATTACAAACAGTGAGGATGGGTATCTGCAGGTATGATCAAAAAAGTCAAGATGGCAGCTGCAACAGCATGATTGAAGCTCTGCTGGTATGATGCACACAGAAAACAGGCAGAACTTCGATTTCACTGTCACAGGCACCATCTTGATTTTTTTTACCGTATCCCATGGACACCTCTGAGTGAAGACATCACACTATGGCTATTGAGAGAGTGAGGTCTAGCCTATGTATTGCAGTAAGCCAGGTATGTTTAATCATGTCTTATTAATAATTATAGTTTGGTTTTAAGCAAGAAGCCATGTAAGGCTATTACTTGAGCCAGCTTTTACTACAGAGAAGCTTCACTAGCCTCCGTGTTTCAGTGGCATACGTTGTTTGGAATAGGCTAAGTAAGGGCATCCAGTGGCAACAATAGTTGAATCTTGAATTCATCTGTTTAGTCTGCAGTTAGACTAAAAAATCAGGAGGAGCCTGATAGCCCCTTTTCCGACTAACAATTTTTATTAAAAGGCAAACACTTTTATGAAGGTTTTTGCCAGGCGTTTGATGAAGTGAGCTTATCCCTTTAAATAATGTATAACAGCGAAAAAAGTTACTGCCAAATACCTTCTGATTGTGGGCATTCTTCATCGTAATCAAAACATACCAGAAGAAAAGGATTAAGTCAGGACTGGGCCTTAGGGAAGAACTCCTAGAGACTTGGAAATTTATTTATTTTTTTCCCCCAACTGCTGAGTTTCTTTGCCCATTTCTCTATTTCTTGCTGAAGATAATGTAATTAGGCAGTAAAAAGATAAAAGATATATACCATCTGAAGAGAAACCAGAGAAAGAGAAAGAGTTAGTCAATATCAATAACTTTTCTGTATATTGATTATTGTCTAGGAATTAATCTGAAGGGATCCAAAGGGAACTGAGAAATCAGTTTTTAATATGATTTTTTTTCTTCACAAAACTAGTAATATAAACATGTTCGTTATATTCAGAGGCCTTGGGTAGCAGCAGTCAGCTTTCCAACTCTGAGTTTTATCACAATAGCATTCCTCCCTGGGCTCAAGGATCAGTGCTATTTGTTTTATTAAAATCTGATTTTCCACAAACTAAAATGCTCAAGTTGATCCACAATGGAGAGGTTGATAGCTTTGCTGTAAAAAAAAAAAAAAAAAAGGCATCGTGCAAACATAAGATAAAAATGAGCCTCCGCCTTTCCAGAGACTTCTTTTTCAGATGCCAAGTGTTCCTAGGCTGAAAATGTATAATCAGCAACTTTCTAAAGGAAAAGCAATGTGGGTTCTGCAAGTTGCACTCCAAAAACTGTTTCCTCTGCAAATCAGATCACTCCTTCTCACTAGATGGTGCTCTAGGCTTTATCACAAGGCGGACAGGAAAACATAAGAAAACATGGCTAAGAAATTACTGAGAAAATGGTTACATTCCCATTGTGACATTTAGCCTTCCTCCCTCATCCAGGTACAGCTTATCCTAATATCCCTTTAACCTAATGAAAAAATAATGTTAGAGTAATTTAGATGGTCGCTAGCTGTAGTGGGACACAGACATGGGCTTTTAGAAGTTCAAAGCCCTGCTGAAACACAAATGCAGGTATTTATTCAGGAAATAACAATTAATCTTCTGAATAAAAATAAATGCTTTATTCCTGCTGCTTAAAATATTTATGGGCTCCATGGCTGATTTTATAAGCTTAAAAGAACAGTAGAGATCTTGTGTATTTCTTAGGAGGTTTATTGACTCTGCCATCTGATTAAATTCACAGAATGAGAATCAGATTCAAAATCATAATTGATTGTACAAGTTGAGCATACATCCTAGCATTATGCAATAGCCACAATTCTTTCCTAGGAGCAGATGTTAAAGATTAAAATTTGATCTACCTAACAGATGGAGATTGACTTGCTAAATCATATCAGAGACTACCCCCACTGAATAAACTGGGATTCATTTTTGTGTACAGTGGTACCTCGGGTTACAAATTTAATCTGTTCCGTGACTCTGGTCGCAACCCGATTTGTTCGCAACCCGAAGCAAATTTTCCCATAAGGTTCAACGTAATTACCGTTAATGCGTTCCGGCGTCCGCGGACCACGCATCAAGGGCGGAAAAACGGCCGCGGACCACGTGGCAGGGCGGAAAAACGGCCGCGGACTGTGCGGCACGGCAGAAAAACAGCCCTAGACTGCGCGGCAGGGCGGAAAAACGGCCGCGGACCACGTGGCACGGACAGAAAAATGGCCGCGGACCACGTGGCACGGGCGGAAAATGCCCGCGGATCCGGTTCGTACCCCGAGGCGGAGTTTGCAAACCGAGGTAAATTTTTGCGGCCGGAGCTGGTCGCAACCCGAAAAGTTCATAAGCAGAGACGTTCGTAACCCGAGGTACCACTGTATATGATTGCAATGATAAATTGGTTACTTATTTATTTATTTGATGTATACCCTGCCTTTTGTTCCAGAGCTCATGGTGGTATGCATAGCACTCCCTCCTCTAGTTTTTTTCCACAACAACAATCCTGTGAGGTGGGTTGGGCTGAGAGAGAGTAACTAGCCCCAAATCACTGCCCCAGTGAGCTGCTGTAACTGAAGATGGACTAGAAGCCGGGTCTCCCTAGTGCCAGCCGAATACCTCAACCATTATACCTGCAGAGAGTAAGGAAGATGATCTTGATGGAAATATGCAGGGACTGGTACCTAGGCAAAAAGGGCTGAAACATTTTTTACATCCAGAACAGTAAGATAATATTTGGAAGCAGCTCCAGCAGACGCCTCCCTAATTCACTGGCATATAAAAAGTAGGAGGAGGTACAGCACAAGCAGACTTGCAAGATTTGGTTATTATAGCCAATCTCATTAAAAGTAGTTTTAGCCCTCCCGTGGAATTGATTTCCTGGTCTGGTCCACCTAGGGGCTGACAATACTATACTGGCTTAATAATTATTCCACTAAATTTGGGGGAAATAATACTTTTTGGCCTCAATCCAAATTAGAATCTTCTTTGGGGAAAATGTAATAGTCAACAGCAGGGGATGAACATTAAACAACAACAACAACAAAATCTGTTTTGTTCCAAACCTCAGGCAAAACAACGCATACCAGAAGTTCTGTTAATCCATTTGGGCTAGCCGTGTCCAGATGAAATAAAACCTGAAACAGTGGGATTCAGAACAAGTATTTTTGGCTGCAACCATTAAGTGGCAGAAAACAGATACAGTGGTACCTCGGGATACGAACGCCTCTACTAACCAACATTTCGGGTTACAACCAATTCGGGATACATCCAGAGTCACAGAACGGATTAAGTTCGTATCCCGAGGTACCACTGTACATGCTTCTTTGCCACCATCCAGGAGTAAGTCGGGAGTTCTGCAGCCAAAATTTTAGGACAGTTAAGCAAAATCCAACTATCAACAACCTGTGGATTCCTATTTTCATTCACAACCACACCCTAGATAAAACCAATTCGTACCTTCTGACATACATTTTAGCCTTTTCTCTCATAGTTAAACCGTCACCTTCACTTTCCTGCATGCATTCATCAACTCCACTCCATAAGACCAGACACGCAATATAGCTTATTTACTTAGCTATATTTCATAATGTCATGTTCTTTACTACTTAACCCCCTTACATTCCAAGTTGCAATCTTCCCTGTTCTATGGTTGTCACCAGATGGATACATAGATATTGACCTCCATGGTCTGCCATGGTTTTGGTCAATCAAGCTTTTCATGTAAAGATTTTTATTAAGATATGCTGTAGATGAATAAACCAAAGATAATCTAAATTGATATATTCACACAGCTGTACCCAAATACACAATTATATCTTTGTTTTTATACAACTGTTTACATTTAAAATTACATCTTTTTCCAGAGCAAAACTGCTTTAGATCCAAAGGATGAAAACTCTGCTGGGTCTTCCCTACACATGCTGCTTTAGAAGGACAGAGATACAGTACACTTTCTGAATATGTTGCATGGAAATGAGAGCAAAATGAAATCAAGAGTGAGTAGAGCCCAGGCACATGCTCAGAACAAAGCCAAAGCCAATGGTACAAAAGAAAGAGAAACATGGTGGCTATTCCCATTTATGCAGCTAAAAGCAGAAGGGAACAGGAACAGTCCCTCTTGCTGTGCTGGTTCAGACAGGAAAATTCAAAAGACAACAGCCCTATTTCTAGAAACAAGGAAACCTCCAATCATAGCAGCTGAAACAGACTGGAACATTCAAAAGCCATTTTTCTACCCAAAACAACCAAGTTTGGGCCATATCCAGAAAAAAAGGGCCATTCTAATCTGTGTCTGGACCAAAACATCCCAAACAGGCATATTTCAGTTTGTGCATGGACCATCCTAAATGGATGGTTTCAGGCATGGAATAGTTCGGGCACAGGACATTTTCCAAATGTGCACATAACAATTCTGATACTTTTATTTATTTTATTTATTTATTAAACCAATTTATATAGCCGCCCATCTTACTACAGGCGACTCTGGGCAGTGTACAACAAATAATTAAATTAATTAAAAATATAAAAAGAAAACAAAGAATAAAAGGATGTTAAAATAAGGGAGCTATTTATTTATTAAACCAGTTTTGGAGTGCTGCGTTCCCTAACCTGATATCTCCCACCACTTTGGCTTCAATTCCCATCGTCCTTCATCAGCATCTCATTGGCCTTTCCATGTAGAATTCTACACCAGACTGAAAACCGCCTGTGTTCTCCCAACTTCAATGGTTTTGGAGAGGTAACCTGATTTATTTCTGGCTCAGCTGCAATGTAGTTGAAATTGCATTAAATTTCAACTACTGGATCCATTTGCCAAATGGAGGGAACTTTTGCTTCATCCTTCCTTCCAGCTCTTAAGCTTCAGGTCCTTTAAGGGAAATGCTAGCTTGAGGGCTTTGCAGTTTCCCCTCCAGAATAAATGAACAGAGATAAAACTAGTAAGAGTTTTGTCACTTTCCCTCTTCCTGCAGCAGAGAAGGGTCAGCTTGCAAAATACCAAGCTATTGTTTCACCTGTTCCCTCCCACCATCCTTTTTTTCCCCCTCCTGCAGAATCTACAACAGTTCGAGATAGGCCCCTGATTTTAATGTTTTGTTCTTAGCATTCCAGGTCAGAAATCCAGAGGACCATTGGATGCCAGAAAAATGATACAAAGAATTATAATTCTGCTGCCACCTACTAGTTGTCCAGATTCTTGCAACCCAGTTGTGGAGCTCTGATTAATGCAGTCATGGATCACCTTGAAATTGCTTCTGAGTGGTTGGAGAGTAAAAATGATGGTAGTGTGGGTACTGCCATTATTTTGCCTAAGAGTAGCGCCAGCCCTGATAGACTTAAAAAAAAAAAGAAAAAAAAAAGGAAGTGAGTCTTTAAGGTCTATGGATGACTTGTGCTAAGCCATGGTTGTTTAATCAAGGCTTGTTGAAAAGTCACATTTGTCTGGATTTACCAAACAATGCTAAGTCATAAACTGTGATTTATAAATCACAGTGGAAAAGCACACACTTTAAGCCAAAACCAATTTAACCACTTAATGATTTCCTGTAAAGCTAGCCATTGCAGCAGACCATCAGATTTGGCTTCAAAGTGGGCCAAGCCCCATTAGACAAATTGTTTGCCCTTCCCCCATTTATGAACTCCATGAAATTCATAATATGAATTATTTCTATTTCAAACATCAATACAAAGGGCTGTGTATTTTGAAAATGATTCAGAAGAAGTGCTTTGGATCTTGCACAACTATAACATCTTCCTACTACTAATTAAATTGAGCCATACTTTTTCAGGCTTCTGCGTGAGCCTGAAAAGAAAAAGAATGGTTGCTTTAAGCTTAACTTTAATGAGCACAGCCCTATGGGATACATCTTGCCCTCCCAAAAATGCACTTTGTCTCTTCTGGGTCTCTCCCTAATTTTTTTCCTAGTGCTACCACTGCAGACTATTGCCCCCCCCCCCAAGTTCAATATTACTGACGCTATTCGACAGCTTTCCAGCTTTTTCGACATCTCTCTTTGTTCTCTGGCGTTTTTGCTCTATTCTCTTTAACCTTCACTCTTAATTTTATCTTAGTTTTAATTACTAGCTTTTATTGTGACCCAGTCTGGGAGTTCTTGAAAATCTAAATTTGGAATGAATAATGCCACATCACATTTAGCAATGTGTGTCTTATAATATATTTGTGACTTTTGAACAGTGACAGGTACCTTACTGAACTAAAGAAGAATGACCACTAAACCAGAACTACACCAAGAGGAAAGCCAATTTAACTTTGATTTAAATGCAGTAAAACTTTGATTTAACAGATCATTTGGGAGGAGGAGGCATCCATTACTCCTGAATGTCTATTAAATTTAAATTTACACACTTGTGTCAATTTATGCTATTTGCATTATGCAAATGATATACATTGATGCAAATGACTTACATCTACATAAATCGTCCAGACTGCTTTGGATACAATGGATTATGCCTATTATTGGGCAGATGTCTGGACATAAATTTGGTCTGTCGATTCAAAGTCTGCTCATAGACTTTGCCCATTAGTAGACAAATGATAAAAATAATAGAAAAACGGTGAGAAATGTACAAAACCAACTAAACTTTATACTGAATAAAGGTACACAACCTTTTTTGGGCCAGGAACACACTTAGAGTTTTGAGAGTAAGTTGTGGGCACACGCACAAAATGACCACCATGATAGGCTTGGCCAGATAGAAAACACCCGTTTATCTGAAATGGTGAACTGGGTTGTTCTCTCTACCCTGCCAGTGGGATCTTTATGGGACCCAAAGACATTCCTACAAATAAAGTTGATTTCAGAGGCTGACATTTTGCTCTGCATAATGCCAGCTTCCTATAATTTTTTAAATTATAAATTAAAACTATATTTGGAAAAAAATGGGCCAGAAAGCATTGTAATATCAAGGGAGATGCTTGCAGGCACTATGTTGCCTAACTCTGACACAGAAAATGATCATAGAATAAAAAATAATTAAAGTGTAATGCATTAAAGGAAGAATCATATTAAATAATAAAAACAAAATAGATAGCAAATGGAATCTTAAAAATGCATTCAACGGTAATATTGTCTAATCCATTTACAGTCCATTTAATTTAACATTAGATGAATTGTATCTACTACTGCTATGGAGAGTTCAGGATAAAAGTTGGGTCAAGTTAAAAGTTCCTCCTAAATAATTCAAAAGTTAGAGAAAGATTGAAAGTAAAAATAGAGAAAATATTTAAAATCAAATCATATGTCTTCAGCAGACTGTTAAATTCCAATATAGCCATGAAAGGAAAGATATCAACAACAAAGGTTATATAAAGCTAAATCCTTTTAAACTAAAACAATACGGTGGTCTTTCCCTCCAACTCTTCTACTTAATCTTTTTATCAAATATAATTCTAATTAGTTTTGTACTGTCCCATAACTAGATATGAAATTTGAGAAACATGATCTTATTTTTAATTATTCATTTAACTGGAAGAGCTATTCTACTGCAAACCACAGCAATGCCCAAACGACAAAACACGTCTAATGACATCATCATGCAAATACCACTATCATGTAGTTGTGTTCTGATGTCTGATACAAATATATTTCTCACTGCATTTGTGTGATAGCTTTGACAATTGCCTTCTGTCATTTGCTCCCCACCCACTGCAAGTGTTGCATTAATTGCAAGAAAATGGCAAGCTTCCATGGTCTCATCTAATTGCAAAGGGCTATCTGGCTCTATCAGCCTTATGCCTTTGATTTTTCAATACAGGACACAGGATTTTGGATGCAGGACATTCTTTAGGATACTTCCCTACATATTCAACCTGTAGCAAGCTTCTCTCTTCAGCTTTACATCTTTGAGCTGGGATAGAGGATGGCTCTTAAAGCAAAGCCTTGGTTAAGACTTCAATAGGCCTTGTTCCTGATTCACAGCAACCCATCCTCCCCCAAATGCCTGGTTTCATCCAACGGGTGAAACCATAATGTGGTCCATTTGGTTTTAATACAGTGTGCTGTATGAACACAGTCAATAGCTGCTTCTGAAGCAAACCATAGTTTAGCATATGCGAACCAAGTGCATGGGTTAAAATGTCCAGACTAACAGAAACCCCTGCACTTGAATGAGAGGGACTTTAAATATTTCCCATCACTCAGCCATTTGTTCTGCAACATCCCCTATCTTACAAACATATTATTTTAATAATGATGATATTAATAATACTAACAATGTCTTGGTGAAATAACTTCTGAATATTGCCACAGGGGATAGACGCTGATGGTTTGCTAGCTGTGCTATTAGCTCCTTCTTAGCAGATCTGAAATTAAACTTAGCAACAAGCGTCATCTCCTTCTATATTGCCTGTGTTCAGTAGAGCAGAATGCCCACAGGTGATGACAATCCCATAGAGGAGAGTTGATAGCCTTCTTCTCTAGTTAAATTATTTGGGGGCCCATAGATTTCTACTGCCTCTCTAATAATTCTGGGGAAATTATTATTATTATCTGTTACACTGTGTCTGGATGCTGATGTTCTCCAGGGCTATTTTGTGATTTGGCCCCCGCTCTTGGTGTTCAGCCAAAGCTGCTCATCCTATGTTTTTAAGATTAATATTCCACTGCTGTTCTTCAGTTCTTCATTCTATGGAGAAGAATGATCAGAATGTAATTGTCTGAAACTACACTGTTTATTTTACATATTCCTTTGATTCCTAGTTTGGGGAGTGTATCCTTTTCAGAGAGCAGCAGTTGCTGTACCTGATCTAACATTCAAATTTTCATGGTATAATTTTCTTGTACAGAATTTTTTTCATTTTCTGTCAGTCACAAGATATACAAAAAGGTTTGTTTAAAAAAAAGAAAAACCCTTCACTGGTTCTATGGTTTGCTTAACTATGATCAAATAAGCCAATTGGTTAGGTTTGCATGATGCATGAAACCACAAACTATAGTTTACAAAGGCAAGATTCATTCAACACACTAATTCATAAACAAGCACACTTCATAACGATTTGGGGTAAAGTGTATACTTCCACGCATCCCACTAAACAGTTTGTTTGGTTTGGGTTTAGTGCATTATACAAAATAAGTTTGTAAACCAAGGTTTATGGTTTAGCACAAGGTGTGAACTCAGCGCACACACATGCACCAAAAGGCTTAAGCCTAAAAAGAAGAGCTAATAAGTCTTAGAACTGACTGCTGACTAAGACCGACAATGGATACTATAATCTGGGCATGCCTATGGATTTGTTGCTGTGCTTCAGCTTCCAGCACCCCTTATCACTGGCCATTCTGACTGGGACTGCTGGAAGCTGTAGTTCAGCAGTGTCTCCAATGCTGCAGATGATCTAGTTCAACAAATCTGCATAATTATAGGTTCCCCATCTACATTCTAAAGTGCTGTTAATTTTTATTTTAAAGTAAATTATATAGCATGTGAATTGGTAGTAACTTCTCCATTTTAAGGATGTGCACGAAACAAAGAAAATGTTTTATTTTGGAATTGTTCCGGCAGGCAAAAGTTCAGACAATCTAAAGCTCAAAACATTTTGGTTCTTCTGAATTTGGGTTGAAATAAAATCCAGAGGGTTTTAAAAGGTAAGGAGGGCAAGGCTATGTTCTCCCCTGCTCTTCTGCTTGCCCTGTGTGCCAGGCTACCCATCAAGCTTCTCAGAACCTTCCTTTCCCCATTTTCCCTTAGTATCTGCAGATATCCTTGTGTGGCAAATCCAGCCAGCCCACCAGCCTCCAATCTTCCTAGCTCCCTCAAGGATATCAGTGACCGTAGCTAAGGTGATGGAGTAAATGGAAAGTGCTGGGAAGTTCAGGGAGTAGCCAGGCTGATTGGATATGCCATCCTTGAAGCCAAGGATATTAGTGGTAGCTCCTTTGGCTTCAGGTACAATGTTTCCAACCAGCTTACTTCCCCAGTCGTCCCTGAGTCTTCCTTTCCATGCCTCCTTTTAACTCTCACAGCTGTGTGCCATTTTCAAAGTTCTTGCCAGTTGACCCCAAACTGTTGTTCTGTGCCTAGAATGTTTTATGCCCAGAGTGGTTTGCACATCACTACTCTCTATCTAGTTCACACAGAGGAGAATTTAACTAAAACAGAGAAAGTGAAATGGCCTCTCCCACTACAAAAGTAACACATGCAGAGAGCTGGAACCCACTAATGATTGATGTATAGTGTTTTCTGCCAGCCACTGTTATGCCAAAATAATAATAATGAGGACAGTCTTTATATCACCTCTACAATGGTTGGAAAATGCCACAAGACATGATAAGTGGCTACTGGGGATACTGCTAAAATCTCTTTTGCCAGCAGCAACTGTTGCCCACTCTGCTAGTTGGAAAACGCCAGGGTTGAACTTGCATAGCAGAGATGGAAATCCTGTTATAGGTCCACAGTACTGCCCTTAATAGACCCATTTCCTGGGAGACCAGATAATTTTTATGTGAACAATCTTCTTCAGGATCTAAAACCTTATATCACGTGTGCGGTAGCTAAATTCTGTGATAAAATCGGTTACAGACATAACAACCTTTGTTTTAAACATTATTTTTCGTTTGATATATCTTAATTAATAAAGTGTTAGGGGATACACATTTTTTATTTTTACTTTATATCAATTAATTTTTTAGATTACTTTTGGTCTGATACGTCTTAAATAATAACATGTTAGGGGATACATATTTTTATTTTTATTTTATATGTATTAATGTTTTAGATTTATATTACCTGGAAGTAAATGCATCAACATAGTATTAGAAGAGGGAATGCTATATTATTATGTGATTTATTTTACTAGTTGTTATTACATTATTGTATATATCTGCTTTGGTTTACTTTGTTTTTGTCCTCTCAAATTTTGCTGATCATTGACCAAATAAAGATGATGATCAGTCCACAGTAGAGTACCATTCAAAATCAAGTCCATTACCAAAGTCCATTACCAAAGTAACAACCCTACCTCCCACAAGAGGAGCTGTGTAAAAACATTATTCAGACAAACACAAATGCACTGCAGCAACCCAGAACAACAGAAAACAGGAAACAGACCACCCATACAACATCTTCCAACAAAATGGATACTCACACAACTTTATCAAAAAGTGCCTGACCACTCAACCCACTATAGCACAACCAACACAAGCTATGAAAAGAATAACACTACCATACATCAAAAACATCCCAGAAACAACCAACAGACTATTAAACCACACGGCATCACCATAGCACACAAACCAACAAAAGCCCTCCAAAACATCTTAAGTAAACCAAAAGACCCAGTAGCCCAGGAAGAAAAAACAAGAGTCATCTACAACATATTTTGTAAAGTTTGTAGCAACCACTATGTAGGACAGACAGGCAGAAGGCTAGCAGAGCGCATCTATGAACACCAACTAGCAGTCAGAAGACACGATGAAAACTCCTTAATATCACAACACATGGACAGACTCAACCACAGTTTCAATTGGGAAACTGTGAAATTTGACCAAGCCAAATCCAAAAACTAGGGAATTCCTGGAAGCTTGGCATTCAGACAAATCAGCTATCTATAGGCACATAGAATTAAACCATATTTACAGACCATTCCAAAGAAACAATAAAAAAGCTAAGAGGGAAACAAAAAGACCAGAACACATCCCCTCCAGCAGCCCACGCCCAGATAAGCAGGGATTAACACCAGGCAAACAGTCAAGCAGAAAACAATACCAAGGAACTACCAAGGAGAAAACCACACCCTCACTAGCATGGCAAGCTACTGTATATACAGAGGGAGCAAACCCCACACTTACTAGCACTGATGATATTACTTAGCTGGGTAATGAAATGTCTGCAAGCAAATAACCAAGCTCAGAGAGCACCAAGGACTCCACAAAATTAAGTCAGTCATCAGATTAATCATCAACTCAGACTGTTAATTAGGAAAAACAAAACATCCAAAGTTACATGAAGTCCTGAAGGCAAATTATAGCACCAACCACTTGATATTAGCAGGAGGGGGAAGTTCATTAAAAGCCAAAGGGTGGCATTTTCATTTTGTTCTTGGAAAAAGGGTCTGGAGCTGAGAACAGCAGTCAGCTCATTGCACAAAAACACTACTCCACGTATTGGGGAGCACCTAAGAATATTGAAGAAAAGACCAACAAACTTGTTATGTGGTTGATTATAAGTATATCGATTGCTTTGCACTTTACAATCACAGATTATTGCAGACAATATACCCTTAAGACATTTTAATCCTTCACTTAAGGGTTGTCTTTGTTCAAAATCCTGCCTTTGTTTTTCTTTTAACTTTAAGAAAGAGAAATGGGAATTTCTCTTTAAGAAAGAGAAATTGTCCCAATAGAGTCCTTTCCTAATTGGAAATAGGAGTCACAATGCTACCCAGCCACTTCAGCCTATTTGGAAAGAGATGGCTAAACATTTGTCATTATCACAGAAACAATGAGTAGGATACAATGAAAAGAGCAAACCGTGTAATCCTACAGAAGTTTATTCAGCAGTAAGCTCTGCTGCGTAGGAGGGGACTGCCTCCTCTGTAAATAATTGTGGGAGTGATTTCAGGCAAGGCAGACCCTTCCAAACCAGTGTTTGTAGAAATACATTGGGATGATTTGCCCAAAAAAGAGGAACTTTTGCAGGATACACAAATTATTTGCATGGACCATTGTTTGGGTTGGAAGCCTAGCAAAATGTGTGAGAGGCAAGATAGGAAGAGGACAAAAAAGAAGTGGGTGTGATCAAGCCCATATGTGTCTAGAATTAAAACTGTCTTCAATCCTGCCCATTGTGATTTCACAAGCTAGCCTCTCCTACCCTCTGTCTCCCATCTTATCAGTTTTAAAACTATTGATTTAATTTACATTACAAAAATCAATGGCAGCTGGAGAGTGAGTGGGAGCAAATAGTAACCTTTCACACACAATTTAAGAATTTGTTGAATTGTACTCCTTATGAAGTCAACGGGATAGAGATAGAGATAGAGAGGAAAGCCAAGAAAGTATATTCTTAATTTATTTCATCAATCACACCTTACAGATTCATAATGCTGGCTGTCTCCCCAGTCCAGCATTCCAGTCATTATATGGTTCCAATAGAAGAGAATATCTGTAGCTCAGGGTTGAACTGTGGAGTCCTTGGTGTTCTCTGAGCTTGGTTGTTTACTTGCAGACACTTCATTACCCCACTAGGAGACATCATCAGTGCTAGGTAACTAATGATGTTACCTAGTCAGGTAATGAAACATCTGCAAGCAAACAACCAAGCTCAGAGAGCACCAAGGACCCCACAATTGTTATATGGCCTAAAACAGCTTACAAGTCAGAAAACTTGTTCATCTTGTGGTCCCTTTGCTATTCCTACTATTCTTCATTAAAGCAAAAAATAGAAAAAATGAAAAAGAGCAAGTCCATGTTGTTTTCTTGACAACAATGTGGAAGTCATTTACTATTGCCTTCCTCTGGACTGATTTTTCAATCATCCTACAGCTCTGTCATTTCCTGATGATCTCCCATTCAAGTCCTAACCTGGTCCGACTCTTTTTAGTTTTCTTCCTCTTCCCACAATCCACCCAGGTCACCATGGGTGGTCACCTTCTTTGATATTTTAGATAAGTTTAGATACATTTCTAATAAAATGTAGAGAAAGTTTAGGTTTTACTAGTAAGTCAGAGTGCATGTTTTCGGCTTTTTTTTTAAATTGCTGATGCATCCATTTCCTTAAAAAGGAAAAAACAAGAACAAGCTGCTTTCCCTGCTAAGAACAGCAGCAACAGCAGCAGAATCAGGGGAAGCAGTGAACGGAAGGAGAAATGCTTCAAATGCCCATGCTCCCACCTCACCCTCCCACCCCTGCCAAGAGTGAAGGCCTTTGGAACAAACAGTTGGGGCTCCACTTGGCCCAATGAACAGCAAAGCCTCCCAATTCAGCAGGTCTAGTTTACTGCATTTTGAAGTAACCGAAACAATCCTCGAAAGAGCCATGTTCCCACCTTCCACCCCATAAAATTGTTTAAATGGAAATTTATTTCAATGTACCAGTGCCCAGCTCTCCTGTCCATAGCCTGGATGCAGAGAAGTGTCATGCCTTTCTGTTGCTACCAGCATCCTCCCCTCTTTCCCATCTCCCCTCTTTATTCCTCATAGGTAGTAGCAACCGCAGCAGCATGAAAATGTCTGGCCAGCATGCTCTGGGTTCTCTCTCACTACTCTGTCCATCCCTCCCCTCCAAAATACCTGCATCTAGGGCACTGAACGTTTAATGGGCACACAGCAAAACAGGCTACAGTACACGGTTCAATTTTGGGTGGCCAGATAGCATTTGGTTCAAACATTTTAAGTTTGAAATGAAGATAAGCCCAGAGATAGCCAAGGGAGGGCCCATCAAGGTCCCATGCTGCTATAAGTGATAAAAAGGGATCTGCCAATAGGCAGTCTATTGTGCATTATTTGTGTATGTGTTTGTGCGCATGTACACATAATGCACATGTGCATGGGCACACATCCTTCCAAATTTCAACCCTGAACACAGAAGCCTGGATGTGCAAACAGAGAAAGAAGTCTGCCCATCCCCAGAAAAGAACCAACTCATTTTTCTCCTCCTCCCATTCTCATATGCATATGAGGAGTTTTAAACCTACCTCCCCTGTCTACTAAGATCCCACGTTGACAATCCTTGCTCATCAGTCAGAAAAATGATCCACAGCTATGTGAGAGCAAAGACCTTGTCCTGCTGCAGTGATCAGCTGGATGGGGGATGGAGCTCCCTAAGGCTCAAGGGGGCATCCAGAGAGTAGTTGAAGGTGATGGGTGGCGTACAGACTGCAGATCAGCTTTGGTCAAATAAGTCTCACAAAAATATCTTCTTGCCCACACAGGGCCAAATCCCTGATGGCTTGGCACAAGTTTTCCTTCTGTCCTTTCTACCATACAGCTGTCTTTAGAGAAGCAAGGTGGTGAACAGAAATATTAATTCAGCACTTGGTCTGAGATAAGAGTGAAGGCTCAATGCTACAAAGGGAAGGTGTCTTTCAATGTTATTCTGCCCATCATTAGGAGCGGGTCTCAAAGGACTGAGGCTTGAAGGAGAGGATGAAAACAGTTGGAAAAGATACTTGAATCAGTGCAGTGAAAGTATCAGCACCATCAAAGCCTATTTTAATAGCTCACAGACCCTGGGGAAAATTTGAAGAAAAGGCAATTTAGTCCTTTGCTAGGAAAATTAAGGCAGCAAAAATGCATTTTAACAGATATTCCTAGAACTAATGTGAACAGCTAAAGGGAATTCTCCTGGAATTCTAATTCTAATTCTTGAGATTAGAATCTGCATCTTCTCTGAAGTCTGTAAAAGTGCTTTTCTGACCCACTGGACCAGCTGCAGTGAGTGAAATTCTCACTTTATGGCCACCAAAACTGTGAAATTGAAATTACTTAACTATAAATCACTTTAAAAATACTGTCTGAATATCGTTCATATTGAGGCCCAAAGAACTAGGGAGTTGGGAATTGATAGAATTGTGTAACTTATAAATGCTCATCTTTTCTGACATTCAAAAAACAGAAAATGAGCCTCTGTTTTTACCCAAAACAAAATACTAGCTTTTCTGCTAAATAATTTATGGGACAATATGTTAATAGAGGCAGGTGACTTTTTTTCTCCTGTCTAATCTTTGCTGGAGGTGTGCTTGGCAGGAATTATCTCAAACTCAAGGTGAACTTCCTTTTGGGCATATGAACTATTTCTGTTGTTAGAGGCCTTCACCAAAAAATGTTTTTATCATTATTATCACAAAGGGACTAGCTACATGTTTTCTAAAAGTAAAAAACTTCCAGATATGGGGAAGAATTATGGCCATAGCCTTGGCTGATGCAGGGATGGGTGATTTAAGGTGTCTCTGCCCAACTATGATCTCAGTTTAAAAATAATCAATCCTCCCACTGGCGCTAACTTTTCTCTCTCCCTCCTCCTCACTCCCTTCTGAATGTTGTCTGGTTTCAACTTGACTTTAGATACAGCCCAGGCCAAAGGAAAATACAAGCAATTGTCTACAACAACTAGATGCATCTAAGCACTTAGGAAATAAAGGATTCCACTTGTTTTTAGTCACTCCAGTATATAGTTCACTCTCTACACAGAAGAGTATTTTCTTAAAATTAATAATTATATATAGATAATCACAGCTGAGTGCCAGCCCACATTTCTGCAAGCAGAAGGTAGTAGGTCCAATCCCTGACATCTCCAGTTAGAAGGTTAGGGAGCAATGAGAAGGGAGACTTTTGTCTAATAAGAACCCAGGGAGTCCCTATCAACCAACAATAGAGTATATTGGATTATATGGGGAAAAGAACCAGATAGTATAGGTATCTATGCTTACATGCAGTATTACAGGAAAACTCTGCTGTCACGATTGACCAAAAAGGATGCTATTCATAAACAGCACCATAATGTGAGACTTCAGAGCTCAAGCATCATACACAGATAGTAGGATCTTTTCCTAAAAAAAGGTGTCTGCAATATTCATTGGAATTTCTGCCCTCTGGATGGAAATTCCAATAGAAGAAAACATATTTTGAGTTATTAATACCAAGGGCTTCCAGGATAAACAGATAGAATTAAAATATTCATATAATCTATCACAGGATGAAAAAATGTCTGTGATTCCTTGGACAATATTTAAGACAAGTTAGTATAGTTTGAAGGAAAAAAAATAAATATAACAACATTTTTGGGACATGATTCAGTGTTAACTATGGACTTTTAATTCATGTGAATTTGAATAGGAGAGATTTAAGAATTAACTAATTAAAATCAGTATATAAATATGTTTATTACTTGCTACACTGCCCCATTACTAGTTCTTTATGTAAGTGATGAAGATGGCACTAACGTTTGGTCTTGATCCAGCGCAGCTCTTATGTTCTTACCTTTCTATAAAACTGATAGCACTGAATTATTTTCCAGGAAATATTCATCACTTCAGAACTTCTTATTACCCTCCTAAAATAGGTCTGTTCGGTACAGAAGATTGCATTTTGTGATGGATTTTGCTACCACTTAACTTAAACTTATTCAGGATAGTCTGAGCTTGAGAGAACTGACCAGAAATGCTAAATTGCTTCCATGTTACACTTTCCTTTCAGGACAAAGGAAAAGTTATACGTAAGTGAGGAGGAAATGATAGGATGCCAAGAGTTTATTTGCTTGGGGCCAGGTGATGAATGGCAAGAAGTGTGAAAAGCAGCCAGCTTGCTGTGAAGCATTGACCAAAAGCAAGAGCACAAATGCAAAGAAACAAAAAAAAAAAACTAAACAGCTTTTTGTTCAACTGGCACATCTGTTACTTTATGAATTTACAGGGGTAGTCTCATTTGTATGCAGCACATAGGCTCCTTGTTTAACTGAATCAAAGATCATTTGAGATAATCAGGGACACCAATGTTTTTAAAAGGAGAAAAGGGGAAACAAAGCATCAAAGAATAAGGACACTGTTTTTTTGCTCCTGTTTCCCTGAACAGCAGAGAGCTCAGGGCTAAAATCCTTGGCATGTGGCCTTGCAAGCAGCATCAGAGAATGGACATCCAGGTCTTGTTCTTGAGCCAAAGAACAGAAGGACTCTGAGAATTCAGTGGTATTCAGGAGTGAAGCAACCATAACGGGATCTTTTTATGCTCAATGCGTGTGGCGTGGTGTGCTATGATGGGAAGATGTGTCTGAATTTTGAAGAATAGCTGTTCCTTGGAGCTGCTACATCAACTGAAGTTTTGAGAAGAGAATTTAAGAAACAAACCAGTGGAAAGGTAAGGAGATACAGCTAAGAAGGGTTGCGAGAGCAGAGAAACAAGGAATAGCCCCTAGTGCTACCAGACTTTCACAACAATTTTGTCTTTTTATAGAGGCTATGTGTATGTGTCTATGTGTAAAGAAACTATGAAAGCAGTGATAAGAAAGGAATGGAAGGTTTACAAGTGGGAGATTATCTTGTCTGGATGCACAGTAAAATTCCATGAATAAGGTAGGATGATGGCATTATAAATGCTTCACTTTGAAATAACCAAAGAAAATGCTGATTATTTCATGCAGCTTGTCTTAATTCAAATTGACTTAAACTGATGGATTATGTGCCATCAAGCCAGTGTCAACTCTTAGTGACCACACAGATAGACCTTATCCATGATGATCTGTCCCCAATCCGGCCCTTCAGGTCTTCCAATGGTGCATCCATCACAGCTGTAATCAAGTCCATCCACCTTGCTGGTTGTCCTCTTCCCCTCTTTCTTTCCACCTTTCCCAGCATTAGAGACCTTACAAGAGAACTAAGTCTTTGCATAATGTGTTCAAAGTATGAGCCTTTGAGCCTGGTCATTTGTGCCTCAAGTGAGAACTCTGATTTGATTTATGAACCATTTGTTTGTTTTCTTGGATATTCATATTATTCCCAGGAGTCTTCTCCAACACCAAAGTTCAAAAGCATCAATATTTTTCCTATCCTGCTTCTTCAAAGTCCAACTTTCACTTTCATAGAATGTCACAAGGAAAACCATTTGAAGGTGTAAGCACATCACAGCATTTTAATCTTTTCTAAGGTCTTCATTGCTGCCATACCAAGGGCTAGTCTGCAATGTACATTTCTTGACTACTGGTTCCTTTTACTGTTGATAGTCAAAGCTAAAAGGCAGGAGGTATTCACCACTTCAGTATCTTGTCAATTCTAAGGCTGGTTGCTGTACCTTTTCTCATTTGTTTGATCTTCTTTATATGTAATCTTCTTTATACTGAATCATGTTTTACTGTGCTCCTTGACTTTCATTCCTGGAATTTACAGAATATTTGCATTTTCAGCTATCAGAGTAGTGTCATCAGCATGGCACAGGTTACTGATGTTTCTTCTTCCAATTTTCTAACCACACTCACCTTCTTCCAATCCAGTTTTCCTTAATATATATTCTGCATATAGGCTGAATAAATAAGGAAAGAATATACAGCCTTGTCTCATTATTTGCTGACCTGGAGCCAGTCCGTTTGTCCATGTTCTGTCTGGGGTAACTTCCTGCCCTGTGTACAGGTAGTCCTCGTTTAGTGACCACAATTGGGACCAGTAGCTCTGTCATTAAGTGAAGTGGGTGGTAAGTGGGAAATCACATGACCATGACTGTGCTTTCCTTTTCCCCACTCCCCCACCCTTTGCTCACCCCAGAGCTGGGATAATTAGCAAGAAGGGAATTATTGTTCCTGTTTACATTCATTGAAGAGGAAGGGATTACAATAGAGTAAGCAGACACACAATGGGGAATACACCGGGCTGTTTGTGTAGCACACTTACAGCTCCCAACCCCAAGTGCACTCCTTTCGATGTGTATTCCCCATTGTATGCCTGCTTACTCTCTTGTAATTCCTTCCTCTCCAATCTCTCCACTCTGCAAGCCGCGGGGGGGGGGGGGGGGGGAGAAAAGCAACAGGTTAGGCACAGGGCAACATGTACTGACTGTAATGGTGATATGTGATTGAGGGATGCTGTGCAGGTTATAAATGTGGGCATTGGTTGTAAAGTTATTTTTTCAGCACCATTGTAACTTTGAACAGTTGCTGAATGAGGCAGTTGGTAAGCAAGGATTACCTGTATAGCTTACTCCTGAGGACAAGGAGATGTTCAGGGATTCCCATTTTCTTAAAGATATTCCACAGTGTGACATGGTCAACACAATCAAAGGCCTTTCTATAATCAATGTTGACTTTCCTTTTTTCTTTTTTTTGCATTCTTTGGCTTTCTCAATAATCCAGTATGCATTAGCAGTCATGTCTCTTATTCCTTGGCCTTTTGTAAAATCAGCTTGAACGTCCAGCATCTCACTTTCTATTCAGAGGTCTAATCCTCACTGAATGATCCTAAGTATTATTTTGCTAGTGCGTGAAATTAAGGATATTGTACAATCATTTGTTTGCACACTCTTAAGTGTCTCTATCTCTCTATCCCCCTCTCTCTCTTTTTGTTATTGGTATGTAAACCAACCTCCTTCAATCTGTTGGCCACTGTCTCATTCTCCTGATTCACTGGCATAGCTTGGTTAGTACTTTTATAGATTCTTCTTCTGTTTGCTCTATTTCCATAGACACTCTATCAATTCCTGTAGACTTCTGACTTGGTAATGACCATAGTGCTGTTCTAACTTCCTCTTCTAGTACTAAAGGTTCTTGTAAGTAGGGAACATCTTCTAAGGTATCTTGGATGTTACATCTCTATAGTACAGAATTTCACAGTAATTATATTGTACAGAAATAATACTGGCAACATAAGAATGCCCTTATACAAATGAATGGTAGGACCACACTTGGAGCATTTAGTCGGTACTGGTTACTATAAAGGATATTATAGAGATATAAAGGTACAAAAAAGGAGCCACCAATATTATGTGGCAGGGCTGGAGCTTTTTCACTGGAAATGAAGAAGGGTAAGGGGAAACCTGATAAAGATATATGTGTAATGGATGGCATGAGCGAGGAGGATACTGGAATGGAGGATCAAGGTTATCAGGAGGGAGGGGGAACATTCCAGAGCTAGCACTTTCTCAGTCCACAGCAGGAACATGGGAAGGCAAAGAGGATGAGGACAGCCCCTCCCTAGAGCTCACGGGGTATATCCACTAGTTGCCTTAACATAGGTTTAGTCTGGTGAGATTCTATTAGGAGCGAGCTAATAAAGGAACTATGCTGGACTGGTCTGTCTCATCGTTGTTCTTGGGCTGGGCCTGACAATATGCAATCATCCATGTCTTAAATGAAATTAAATTCTCCCTTTCTCAAAATGTTAGAACCTGAAGTAATCCATTGAAACTAAGTGCAGGAAGATTCAGGACTGACAGAAGGAAATATTTTTTCACACAGCATTGCCATCACTTATGGTAATAGCAGCCAATCTGGGGTTTAAAAAGACTAGACAGATTCATGGAAGATCTAGCTATCCAGAGGTGTCTGCATGGTATCTCCATGAGTGGAAATGAAGAAACCAGCATTGTGTCATTGTTGCACCAGTTCCACTCCTTTTGTATATGCATTGAGATGTCACATACAGAAAAGGGGCACAGTTTGCATTGCAACAGCTTTGAAAAGTCTATGCAGTGAATGAATATTTAGTGTAATATTCTCAAGTACTACCACCTGAAATAGACATAGATTTTCTTCACTGTTTTATCCACAGTAGAATGATGGTCCATTTATATGTTTCTCGAACTGCTTCTATTTCCTGAAGGAGTGAAATAGTTTTCTCACACAGAACAATCAATTTTAATAGCTATTTCTCCCCAGTGCTGTTATCTATAACCATAATTTCAGAGGGCTATACTATTAGGCCAAAGAAAAGGGAGAGACAGTGGGAATCCTAATGCTGCAAACCCAGGGGAAAGCAAAACTAGTCAATTCACAGGACCATCTTCTCATCAAGGGATAGCTTTAGGGAGATTCAATTTGTAATGGAAATCCACACCAGGCTTGCTCTTGTAGTTGGTTTAATGAGCAAATAATTGTTTGCCAACCTTTAGGATTCTGCCAGAGGAGGCCATTTCAGATTGTGCAAGAAATGCCAGCAGGTTCGCTGCATCGCTCACTAGTTCACTCCTAGCTTTCATGGCTCCTTAACATCTAGTTTCATCTCCTACTTTCACAGAGACTTTCACAGAATCCCTTCCTTATACACTCCAGCTGCTATTTCAGAGCACTATTGCTAGCCCCAATGATAAATATTTATTTAGTAGATTGATATCTCACCTCACCTCCAGGAGCTCAACCAGTTTACATACGTGAAATTCTGTGAGGCAGGCTTGGCTGTCCTCAAGTCCCCCAAGAGTTTCCATAGCTGAAGGCAAACTTGAACCTGGATCACCCCCAGTCATAGTACAACAGCTTAACCACTATACCATCACATCACTACAATAGAAGATTAAAAAAGGCAGAGATGTGCATGAACTTTGCTCATGAATATGAAAATTTAGCAGTTGGTTTAGCCATCATGCTCTGCTTAAGGCTGATTTATAAAATAAACCACAATTATGTGGGTTCACAAAGTATGAGCCAGAGTCATCATTTACAATAATAATGGAAAGCTTCATACAACATGATAAACCAAAAGCAAACCAACTACATTTTAACTCAAATAGAAATACAATATACACAAGTACTCTGAGGAAGATTATGACTAGGTGACCTGTAAGAACTTATTGTTGATAGGCAACTTATGGTTCTTTAGCTCTAACTTCAATTGAATGGAGGACTGTCCTGTGCCAGACGATGAATTAAAGGAATGTGGGTTTTTCGTAAAAGAGGACACATGGTTGTCTGTGTCTCACAATGACCACTTGACATACAGAAAAGAGGAAGAGGCCTCATAAATCTTCAGCTGTTCTGCATAGCATGGAGGAGGAGGTGATTAAAGAGCCCTTTAACAGGGCCTTAATTTATGGAAGACAATAAGCAAAGGGCACAATAATGAGTATTTGAGATGGGAATGCTGTGAACCTGCAATCTGCCAATGCCTTACTACTGATTATAAATTATGGAAGTTGAAATCTCATACATCTGGAGGGCGAAGAAGGAGCAAACTGGAATACCTGATGGCTAAAATATCATGGACTAAGTACTTTGGCTCCCCAAATACCTTCTCCAGATTTGGGAAGTTTTCAAGATGGATGAAGGTCACTTTTACTGTAAAAGTAGAAAAAATTAAAGCATCCAATTCATTCCAAAATCCAATGTTTATTTTAATTTTTAACGTGTTGGTCCAAGTAGGCAATCTGAGTTCTCAAAGGGCTCTCACTATTGTGGCATCTTCCTTCCTTCCTTCCTTCCTTCCTTCCTTCCTTCCTTCCTTCCTTCCTTCCTTCCTTCCTTCCTTCCTTCCTTCCTTCCTTCCTTCCTTCCCGCCCATTATCACACAACCAAATATTTCTAGAGTAGCAACTGTAGCAAACCTGTACATGGAGATGTAAGCAAATATTTGTAAACCTACCTACTCAGAATGACAGCTTAGAAAAAATAGATGTTGCAATCCCCTCATGCTTTTTAAAACCAGTAATAAAATCACATAATGCAACAAATTCCGTGAACAAATTGTTAATCTCTTGATTTGCATTTGTTGACATCAGGCTCCAACCTCAGGAGAGAGAAAATGGAAAAGGATGGTTGAAATGAGGGAAGGGGCATTGGAGAAAGATGTTGCAGGCAAAGCCTTCCCACCTCTCTCTTCCAGCCATGCTCTGTAGCAACATCTGGTCTACATTTTAAGTGGTGTAAGATATTTTTCCCCACTGACCTGAATTTGGGATGATGATGATGATGATGATGATGATGATGATCTTTGCTTTCACTCCCAGTTTGTTGATTTGTTGCTGGACACTGGAAATGTCCTGCTTCTGCTCCAACAGGGGAAAGATGATTGTTCTATGCACATATGTCAGTTATATTTTATTTATAAATTATCTATCTATGTTTGGTCCTTGGAATTTCAGCAAATCTTAGGTACTTAACTATTTGTTTTTCCAATCGAGAGAGAGAGAGAGAGAGAAGATTTTAAAAAGGCTGTTCTAACCTTTTTTTTTTTTTTTTTTAAATAAAGGAGCCCTGTAAAACTAAGCTACTATAGCTGACCTCCCAGGTCCTGTGGTACACACTGAGGTAAAATGGGACAGGAAAAAAACCAGGCCAAAGAGGAAGGGGCAACCTGCCAGTCACCAGAAAGGAAGCTGGGATTCTGCCCATGTAGATTGCTTCACCCATCAGTTCTTTTGATTATTTGCTCTGGAACACTTAATTTTAGTTTCATCCAGACTAGGGAAGATGTGTAGTGCATAAGCCACTCTACATAAGCCAGTCTTGGTTTATCTTTATCTTAGATTTGGTATACTTGAGCTAAAATCCAAGGATATACAGGCCAAGGGTCTACAGATCCTGTTGGCTCAAAGACTGCATGTACTGCATTGAGGACCACACTGAAAAAATGGGTGATGCCAAGATCCATTTTGTCAGAGGGTTTGGGATCTTATGGGGACTTTCAGCATGTCAAAACTTAAAGACACCCATTTTGCTCCTTCACCTGCTCAAATTTTAAAAAGCCCCTAGTTTTGGCCCTACCTGATCTGGGGGTTGGGGATGCTACAAAAAAAGATGTTAGTGGCCCTCCTGTGCCCCCTCAAGACACACTTTTTGCACCTGGTCTTTAGAGTGTTCAATCAAATTATGGAATGTATGCTTTGAAAAAAGCAGCAGCCAAATACTACTGATGCTTTTTACTAGTTCTGCTTTAACAGCGGCATGAAATGGAAAAGGAACTTAGATAGAATTAGAGTTACAGTTAGGGTATAAACCAGATTTGGCTGAGTTTGCATGATGCAGAAAACCACAAGCATAATTTATCAGCCATAGCAGTAACATTGAACAAAAATCAAACAAACCCCATGACCGTGTAGAACTGGCTGATGTGTCTGGACACTGTGCTAAAGTGCAAGAGAAAGATCAGCCACCCACTCCATCAGTTCATTTTTCTCAAACTTTTCCTTGGCACTTTTGGTCTCCCTCTTTCCTGTTTTATTCTTTCTGTTGTACTGCAATAACACCATGCATGGATGGTTTCAAATTTTGCCCTTGCTTTTGTCAGCACAACAGAGATTTGAGCTTTGTTGATTGCATCCTTAATTCATATGCTGAATTCAACCATGGGTTATTTGCAAAACAGAATCAACACATGGACAGAGAGAGGCACAGATGCAGACACACACAGAACAAACGGAGGAAACCACAGGATGCTCTCCTATTTTGAACGAGATGCTATTTCTGCTATCGGCCTTTAGATAAACTGCCTCAGCACAAAATGGGCCACTATAATTTCAGGACAGAGATCATCTGATTGGGATGTATTGAACTATTTATATTTGCTTCATCCCTCCTATGTTCGTTCATTAATCACATAACAAGTCTTCTATTTCTCTACAGAACAGCTAACTCTAATTATCTCTCCACTGCACAGATGTTTCCTCATTTAGATGTTTGGTGTGTGGCTATTTGTCACTTTGATTTCACATAGATTTCAGTTTGCATTATATCACTCTAATATCTTTGCTGCATCTGAGCCCTCAGGGGTTAGTGTGTCCTCTCTGGGTACCAAAAAGATGGATTTGGCCTAGATAGTGCCTGCACAAAACTGTACAGGGACTGTTCTGAAGAGATTTAATGCTTTGGGCTGCAATTCTGCACACGTTACAGTTATTTCCCTGAAAAAGCCAACCTGAAGAAAATATTGTCATCAAAACATGTTATTACTTACAACAATCTCTCTTCCAGTTAGTGATAGATATACAGCATATTCCTTTCTATTAATGAAAACAAGGAAAGAGACCATCCAGAATTTGATTTTATAATGGCAGTGGAAAATATTGAACTCAGCAATTGAATTTTCCAGTGTGGCTTTACTTTTTATAAGTAAATATTCCCAAATCACCTTTGTCCTCCTGCAAAATTCAAATTGCTAAAGTTCTATAAACCCATTGCCTATGAGGCTTCATTTGCAGTCCAAGCCTATGCATATTCATGGAGAATAATGTGACATTGATTCAGGGGTGCTAACTCTCATGAAAGAGTGCCTCAAACCGAAGTTTAAGCACAATTACAAGGGAATAAGAGCCAGTGAATGAAATTTAATTTTTTAGGACTGCAGATGCCAAGCAAATGTATTGTAGTATAATTACCTCTCAACTCAGTAGTCCAGTAAATAGGCTTAGGATCATATTATATTAATTTTTAAAATGAATTTTAGTCTCTTATATTGCATGTTTGCAGAATTCTGATAAATACTAGTTTTAAATATCCTTACAGTTTTCACTGGGGCTTGCTATCAAGTAAATGTCCATGGGATTCCAATCTAATCCTTTTGCACGTGTTTCTACCATCTATTACACTGAACCACAAGTAGAAGACTATGTGATTTGAACCCACTCTCCACAGGGGAAGACTGCCAAGACCCTGCTTGGTATCCCATATCAGGCTCTGTTGATGCTATGTGTACTTAAACACCCTTTTTTTTACTTGATAACCTAGTCATGTTTATGTTAATATAGAGATCCCATACCCACCAAAGTAGCTGTTAGTTCATTCATCTCCCAAGGGTTTCCATGTCTCCTGAACCCAGACCTTCAGCACAAGAAGGGGAATTTAGAACCTCTCTATAAAAACAGCCACTGTTGAGATGGTGCTGCTTTCAATAACCATCCTAGGATTTTATTTTTCTTCTCTAAATTAAAAACAAAAACAGAAAATATAAAAAGGTGAGCCAGCACCTGCAAAAATAAGTGGAATACCAGTCAAGATTTCATGGAGCAACTTAAACCAGGTTCCTGGGAGTAGTGCCAGACTCAACTGACTTTGTGTCCTGTGACTAGAGGCCATACAAAAGGAGAAGGAAGAGGAGGGATTTGATTACTTCTTCAGAAAGGTGCTTTCTGAAGCACTCTCAGCGTGATGCTTGGACCTTGACTGTATCCTGACTTAAGAAGGAAGTCTCTGGTTTTGGAGCATCAGTCCCTGAAGCTATAAAGCTATGGGTTTATGGATAAAGAGATACTGAGGTTTATTGAAGCTAATTTAATCTAAAGACAAAGTAGCTTTGCCTATTTGAGCAAAGTATGCACTCAAGTAAATATATTAAAACTACAGTCAGTACAGTTTCTAAGATATACTGGGCCTTGACTTTATCTTTTGGAAGACAGAAATGAAAACCAGTCTACCTTGTTCATTAGACATCAGGCAGTTAATTGAATTATCCTGCAGTTATTTAAATGTCAGGCTGCACCTTACAGTACTTTAAAAATAGATTTTATTATTTTTACCGTGGTCCAGAGTTTCTCATCATTTTGATTACAATTAGCACTGCATGTTGCTTATTAATTTTTGCCTAAATGTATATATATTCATTCATACAGTGGCTGAAACTTCACAGATATGTTCCCTAGATCCTCCTCTGGAAAGTTGCTTAAAAGTTTGCAAAAGGTTTCTTTGGGAGATAAAGCCAAATCCCAGCTCACTGTTTTTGATTATCTTCCAGAGACTTTAGTCCAGGGTGGAGGGCTATTTAATCAGAAGACTGGAAAGTAAGAGAATTAAATTATTTCTCTCTCTCTCTCTCTCTCTCACACACACACACACACACAATGTTGCAAAGCAAGTTTTTCAATCAGAGTAAGTCTATTTGGATGTCTGTTTCTGTTGCCCAGGCATGCTCATAATCACCATTGATTAACCTTGCTTAGAGTACTGTTAGTGCACATGGAAGAACTTTTCTGTCACTTTGAGGAGGCAATATCCTCCCCTGTGCTGTTCAGTTTTGAAACAGGATGTGCTGTTTTGCCAACGGCAATTAAGCCAAATAAACTCTTAAATGCAGGCAAAGTGCGTCCCAATGAACACAGAAATAATTTATGTTTATTTAGATTACTTCCAGATGAGGCATTTATTGCAAACTTGCCTTATCCGCAACATGTACCGGGGGGGGGGGGGGAGGGGAGGGGAATGCTGTTATTGCCATATTCCGTTTGTAGCCATTCTAGATTTCTTCTTATATTAAGGTGGAAAAGGCGGAATAGCTGCAGTATTTGCCCAGAAACGGTAAGAATCGCTTTTCTGAAAGCAGTCCTACATCTGTGTGAAACCAGGACGGGGCTTTTTCACTCATATCTTAGGTGTAAGGAATGCGTATCTCCTCCACGACTGCTGCAGAGAAGAGCTGAAAACGATTCTCCTCCAACTCCAAAGGCGGACGGGCGGAATCTTAACCGCCCCCCCCACCGCCCCCTTCCCCCACCTCTTCCCTAGTTCTCCCTCACCCGCCCCTGTTAACAACTGCGAAAGCGGGTGGGTGGGAAGGCGGGCGGGGGAGCAGGCTCTCGGAGGGAGCCCAGCAGCAAGTCCTGAGGATAACCCTCCACTCATTTTTTTCGCTTTGGACGTTTGCCCTGCTCAACCCCATCCTTCCAACACAATAGCCAAGCGCTTAAATCTCTCGGCCGTTTGGCTGAAGATCAATACCGGCGTTTTTCTTCCTCAGGGGGTGACTAATCACCGCCACAAGCCGGCTACTTCCTCCCTCTTCGGGTCTCTGGAGTTTACCAGCACGTGAACCTCTTCTCCCCTGTCTATTCTCCACAGAGCCCGCAGCGAAAGGGACGAACAAATAAGAGCGGCGGCGGCAAATCCTCTCCCGGAGAGGAAGCATCCACTCCCCACCCTGCGCCGCATCAGCCCCGAGGGGATCCCTCCCCCTCTTCCCCCACACGCACACACCATCAGAACCGCCCGGCGAAGCAGCTTGCCGCCCCGAAGTCTCCCTCCCGCCGGAGCTTTCTTCTCCGCCTCCCAGCTCCGATTGCGCCCACCGGGACTCCGACGCGCTTCCAGGGCCGCCCCTCTGGCAGGGCCGGCGGAGAAGGCGGCGGCGGCACCTGGAAGAGTCCGGCACCCTCGCCGTTCCGTTCCCCTCAGTCTCCAGCGTCCCGCCGCTTCGGGAGTGGGGAAGGCACCAGGGAAGGGATGCTGGCCGGGGAGAGAGGAAGAAGAAAGCCGCGGAAAGCCTGAAAGCGTCGGCAGAAATCCGGAGGGTCTCCAGGAAGCGGCCAGGGCGCGCGTCCCCCTCCAGCCCGCCCCGCCCCCTCGCCTCGGGCTCCGGCAAAGAGAGCCGAGAGTTCCGGGAGGGTCCCGCTTGCCCTGCGGCGCCTCGCCCGCGGGAGGTCACCGGCCCGCCGCCCGCTTCGTCCAGAAGCCCTCGAGAGCGGGGCCGCGGCTGCCGAGGCGCGACGCGATCGCCCCCGCCCCGCTCCCTCTCCAAGGTGTTGGGGCCGAGGCGGCCGATCCCCTCCCCTCCTCGCCAGGTGCCCGTCCGCCTGCGCTGCGCCGAGCTCCCCAGCGCCAGGAAACCGGGGCTCCCTTCCTGCGCCCTGCCGCCCGGTCCATGGCGCGGGCAGCACAGGCTGAATCTCCGCGCCGGGGGAGGCGGCGCCGGCGGGGGAAGCGCGCCGTCCACTTTCCCCCGCTGCCACTGCCACTGCTGTGAGGGTTGCAGCAGCGGCGCCCCGGCCGGCGAGGCAGGGGGGCGGCGCGGCGGCGGCGGCGGCGGCGGCGCCGGCGGCGGCGCCAGCATGAAGTCGCTCATCTTGAGCCGCTTCTTGGTGCTGCTGCCCTGGGTGCTGCTGGTGATCCTCGTGCTGGACACGGACAGCGGCCACCGCGCGCCCCGTCCGTCGTCCCCTCTCGCCCGGCGGCCGCAGCCCCCGCCGCACGAGGAGGCGCCCCGGCGGCGGGAGGCCGAGCTGCAGCCGCTGCCTCTCATCTATGCCATCACGCCGACCTACAGCCGGCCGGTCCAGAAAGCGGAGCTCACGCGGCTGGCCAATACCTTCCGGCAGGTGGCGCGCTTGCACTGGATCCTGGTGGAGGACTCGGCCGTCGGCACCGAACTGGTCAGCCGCTTCGCCGCTGGGCTGCGCCGCGGGGGCGGCCCGCCGTGCACCCACCTGCACGTGCTCACGCCGCGCAGGTACAAGCGCCCGGGGCAGCCGAGGGCCACGGAGCAGCGCAACGCGGGGTTAGCGTGGATCCGCCAGCGGCACCAGCATTTGCCAGCCCCGCAGCCGGGGGTGCTCTTCTTCGCCGACGACGACAACACCTACAGCCTGGAGCTCTTCGAGGAGGTAACGGAGGCGGGAGAGGCGAGCTTCGCTAAGGGTCTGGCCCCGTCGAGAAAGGGTGGCCGCCTCGCATCGCCAGGCCTTGGCGTGCCTACTCCTGGCCCCTTCCCCTGAATTCAGCGGGGCTCGCTGGGCCCCGGGTGAGGAGCGTTTCACTCTTCCAAAGAAACTCCGCATCGGTCGGGCAAACTCTCTTTCACCCTTCGGTGCGCTTTTGGAGGCTGGTCCCAAGCCGAAAGTGGCATTTTGGATGAGCGGTTCCGCGAGCGCTTCCACGGCTTCGACTCTTTTCAGTCGCCGTCGCCGTCCGCGGGGCTTTTCTGTCGTCCCGCCAGTCCGTTCCGCTTCCAGGGCTGCCGGCGGGTCTGCCAGCGCAGGCAGGCTCGTCAGCTGGCGTGACCCGTTGTCTTCCCTTAAGCAGCTAACGCGACCCGTGCATCTTCTGGTGCTCCATCCCATTTGAACCAGATCGTAGGTGTAAAACTTAACTTTAGTGCCAATGTTGTGATATGTAAAACACAATGGGATAGACTTTTTAGTATTTGCGAAGTGTCTAGCAAAGAGCTCCTTCCTTCCTTCCTTCCTTCCTTCCTTTCTGGATTAAGGAGAAACATTATACAATGTAAGGGAACAGTTTGCCACCAAATTGCCTTTCATTCTTCAGCAGCATCTTCCTGTTATTCCCATCTCCCAAGCTTTTAGCTGTATTATGCAGACATTTTCTGCAGCATTGGCAATGTCAGTTTAATGTTTTTTAAATAACCAAGTTTGATTCCTTTTTCCTTGCTGAAGTAACTTCCCACAAAGCCCTCACATTAAGCAAACATTAAAAAGCAATTAAGGAAGGACTTTAAGAGGATCTCAATTTTTTTTTCCAGCTATTATTTATTTTTGTTTTCTATCTTTCTTCTTTTAATTTTCTTTTAGATTTTTTTATCCCACCTTTGTTATTTTTATAAATAACTCAAGGTGGTGAACATACCTAATACTCCTTCCTCCTCCTATTTTCCCCACAACAACAACCCTGTGAGGTGAGTTGGGTTGAGAGAGAGTGACTGGCCCAGAGTCACCCAGCCTGTTTCCATGCCTAAGGCAGGACTAGAACTCAGAGCCTCCTCATTTCTAGCCTGGTGCCTTAACCACTAGTTTATACGTGTGATTGATTATTTTCTTTTCTGCAGAGTCCTCCTGTCACTATTTTAGGCTTGAAAGCAAGGGATTAGATGGAAAGGCTTCCCCTCCATTCCTTGATGGCAAACATTTCTCAATAGCAAGTTTTTTCATTCTTTTAAATAAAAGTTTGGAAAGTATTTGGGAAAGACTTGGAGGAAAACAGGGAAAGGTTAGCCAGTCCCTCCCCCCCTCCCCTTTGGTTTCCCTCTGACAGAAAGAAACCTTTTAGGGAAGAGGTATCAAAGCATGCAGGAAGAAGTAAGGTTGATCAACTTCAGCAAGGAAAGGATACGGTGCTGCTGTGGGGCACCTAAAAAGTGTGCAGTTTTGGAAGAGCTGTCTTGCCAGCTGTAGTATACTGTAAGAGAAATCCTCTAATATAGAAATCCCCCTCCCCCCGATTTACAGATAAATGGAATACAGTTCCCATCTCCATGTGTGAGAATCCTCAGCTGTCCTACAGAATGGTGTGGCGTTGCTTTTAAGCTTTGGTGACCCTAGATAACGGCATGTGTTTTTTCCCTCTGGCTGTGTGTAACAGATTCCTCCTTTTTGCAAAGAGGTGCATTAAGAATCAACAGATTAAAGCCAGGCACTGCGGAAAGATGCAGAGCACATCAAGTCCCCAAGAGCCTCTTCAGAAGGCCGCCCAACCCTGCTGAAATGTGTTTAGGTTTTAAAATGAGTTTGGGTCTCTTTCAGCATGTTTGCTTTTGGCAGGTGCCGCTGCCCCCCTCCTCGCTGCACAAGAGCTTGGCTTTTCTTCCTTTGTGTGGCACTGCAACTCTCATTGAAAGTGGCTGAAAAGAAAACACTTAGCTGCTCTGGTTTCTTTCCATTAAGCTGCTGGAGGCTGCTTGGAACTCTTGAAGGCAGAGAAAGTTCTGGCCTTGATTTCTTAGCGACCGCCCCTGTGGATGCACTTTCCTTTTGAATTGGTGATTTACTGTGAATACATCTCCCACGTTGGGCTGCCTAAAGTGGTACCGAGGCATAAAAACTCTGGGGAGAGACAACCTCCACTCGTTTGAAGCCTAAATGAATGAAACTGCAGTGAGGGCTAGCAAAGAGTCCACACAGAACAACTTGGCTGAGTAAACCTGCAATGATGAATCTGCCTTTAATCTGTTGTTAGCCATCTCTGCTTTAAAAAAAAAATTAGTGAGCTTTTATAAAAATAAGAGTTCAAGGTAGAGTCTCTTTAGCATGCTAATTACTGGCTAAATTGCAAGGCCAGCCCCTGCAAAAACATAGGGTTGCCTTAGTCCTCTGAATTCGGAGTGCCAGGTGCACAGCTTTGAGAAACCGCCTGGCTTCTCATCTCAATCCCTTTTCGTATCTTGAGGGGAGTTTGGTGTTTTGCAAAGGCAAGTGTTGGCATCTGTGTCATCTTTATTTCCAAGAATGCCTCTGGGCTCCATGAGGGCTAAAAGGCTTTCTTAGAAGACAAAAATGGTGGATGGCTGCAGCCCAATGATTCAGTTTGAAACATGGATGGTTGCCTAGAAAAATAAAAAAGAAATCTGGAGGCGATTAGGAATGTCCTGGAGACCATCCTGGTGGGCTAGAGGAGATAGTAGGAAGGAAAGACAGCTGTTTTACTTGTCTGAGTATATTTTGTCTTGCAAGATTGGCCAGGTTAGTTGACTTCTGTTTGTTTGGGCATGGTGTGTGCTTCTTGTTCTTTGTGGACGCAGTGTCCCTCGGCTTTTAATTCAGATTTACTGCATACAGCTTGTGGAACATTCCTGAACAGAGGCATTTTTGACCAATCTGTTTTTCCCTGGCAGGATATTCTGGGAATTGCAGTTGGGAGGAAAGTTGAGTTAGATGTAAGAGAACAGTATTTTCTGTATTGATCTGGTACCCTTTCAAAATAAATATATGGCAACTCTTTGAGAATGTCACAAGCACATTTTACATCCTTAGCAGAAGGAAGGTGAGAATTGTTTTTCTCCAATCAATCATTCATCAGGATTTGTACTGGCTACTGAAAGCTTGGAAAACAGTAAAGATTTCTGAGTCATTGCCTTTTCTGCCTCCAAGACCTGGATCCATTTACAAAGCTGTACTGCTTTTCTCTCTGGGTAGAAAACCCTAACTTCTGAGTACATCCTGTATGGCAGGGATCCAGTCATGAATTCTCTCATCAAACTGGAGAACAGGCGTATGAGAGGAAATTGATGCTCCCATCTTTCCAATAGCAATTCTGACTGTTGATACCCTCACCAGGACCATTATCATGGCTTATGAAAGAAAAAAAAAAGTTTAACATTCTCATGGCCTATTTCTGCCTTTTCTTAGTGAATGGATTATGAGCTCTTGCTTGTAGCTTTCAAGCTGAATGGATAAAATGAGGCTTCTTCAAAACCAGTCTCATCTGTGCATTACTGCTACTAAATTTAGCATGAAATAGCTAGGTTTTTTTTCTCTCAGCAGTTTGCTTAGGTTATGATAGGAGAGAAGAGCGTTAAACCTTCTCCCACAGTGTTCTATAAGTCTTTATGCAGGTACATCTGTTAGGAAAAATGGGAATAGAAACTAAGCATCTCTATTCGGGCAATATCTGGTTTGTATTTTTAAATTTTCATTTATCTGTGAAATACTATGAAAGTGTGCAGATTGGAATATTGTGGGTTTTTTTTTCTTTTTTTATATATCAGTTCTGAGGATTTAAGAGTTTAGCCTTCTGAAGCAAACAAGATTTTTGTTCTGTGTTCTTTTGGCTTACAATGACCATGAAAATATTTGATAGCTTGGAGAAAATCTGGTTAACAAAGCTGTTTGGAAAATAGAGCACATCAAAATTATTGTATTACTGATCACAGTTTCTACAGTGGTAGGGTATAACTCAGGATCTCAAAAGAATTTTGCACTTTTGATAACAGAATTATAGCTCCACCATTTTTAACCTAATGATAATTTTCAGATACTGGAACATGTAATGTTGCACCTGTGTATGCATCTGTATTTATTTAAGAATGGGATATTGTTCCATTGTAAGTTGTGAAGAGTTAGGTGATGGAGGACAATTCCAACTCTGACTTCATAAAAATCTAGTGTAGGAATACCTTCTGACTTTTGAATGAGTTCACATCCTCATGGATTTCATCTCGGGATATTGAAGCAGCTTGCTTGTGGCTTGGCTGAAAGTCTGCTCATTATCTTGGAGAAATTGTGGAAAGTGGTGAAATATTAGATGAGTGGAGGAAAGTAACAAAGAAGAACAAAGGAATGGCAGTCAGTTTGACACTGATATCTGGGACAGTTTTAGAGAAGATAAAATGGAACTGAAGCACTTTAACACAGTAGTGATGACTAGATGTTAGCATCGGTTTGTCAAGAATTAGTCTTGTTGGACTGTCTCATTTCAATTTTTTTATGAGTGTCTTTCTTATTAGACAGTGGGAATGTTCTGACTTCAGCAAAACATTTGATAAAGTATCCCTTGACATTCAGATTAGCAAACTAGTTAAGTATGGGTTGGATTATATTTATACAGCGATTCCCAGCTAGTTCAAACAACAGTCCTCAACAATTAGTTCCTTATGGAACTGAATTGAGTTATCAAGTCCCCCAGGATCAAACCCATCATCATTTTCATTAATGATAATACTTTTCAAGTACCTGAAAAGATGTCACACAAAAGAAATTTAAGAGCTGTTCCCAATCTTTCTCAATGCAGAACACAAAATAATGGATTTAAATTACGTATTCCAATGAAATGTTAGATTAAAATGTCTTTAACAATAAGACTGTGAAACCAATAATTAAAGAAATTAATTATTGGGTATTTTCAATGCTTTAATTTGAACCCAATTACCAAAATGGTCCCTTCCAATTCTAGAATTCTGTGAAATGTGTCATATCTCCTGCCCCAATATCTGAAAAAGTACATTATATTTTTGTCTGTGAATATGTTTGTTTTGATAAAAGTTCACAGTAGATTGACTGTGCTACCTCACTACCCATTTGTTGTACTAATGATCAATTCCTGAATTGGGGTTGAATGGTTGCCATGGTAATATGAGTTCTGTAGTTCCAATTTGAGTGCTCTGTCTCGATCTTACCATCTGTAAATAGTCTAACATAACTTGAAGTTGCCTTTTGAGAATAGGGAAGACCAATTATAGAACATAATTATAGCATAATGTTTTAAAGGACTGAAAGAAACACCACCAACATGTTATTTATGATCTAAAACCACAGGTATCAGTTAATGGAAATTTATTTGGCCTTATTACTATAGTGCTTGCTTAGAATGTTAAGGTGCCAAACTTCTGTGGTAAGTTGCTGTTTTCCAGTAATTATCACTTCCTTGACAGTAAAGGAAGAACTCATATGTTTCATGTAGTACTACAGAAGTGGGGAACCTGTCATTCTTTCAGTGTTCCCTGAACTACAGCTAGTCCCTGGGTTATGGCAATTGGGACCGGAATTGCTGTCACTAAGCAATGTGGTCATAAAGTGCAATGTCACATGGCCGCGTCGCTTAGTGAGCACAATTCTGGCAGTCCTGGTTGCCGTGACATCCAACTTCCTGCCAGCTTCCCCATTGTAATGGAATGTATCTGCGATGAGGAGAGTGATGTGGAAGATCAAGGCTATTGGGAAGGAGGGGGTGCATTCCAGGAGGGCGGAGGAAGCAAGAGACAATACAGTCCTCAGGGGCAGCGTGAGAACAGAAAGAAATTCAGGATAGCCACTCCCTAGAATCTCACAGGGTATATCCACTAGTTGCTGTAGTATAGATTTAGTTTGGCAAGATTCTGTCTATAAGGTGTAAGCTAATAAAGGAACTAGACTGGACTGGATTGGTCTGTTTCATCATTGTTCTTGAGCTGGGCCTGACACCCATTGACTTTGCTTGTGGGAAGCCAGCAAGGAATGTCAGAAATCATCATGTGACTGCAGCTCACTGTAACTGTAACTGCAAGTTGGACACTGAGATTGCAATCATGTGATCACGGGGACACTGCGACATCCAGAACTATGAGGACCTGTCATAAGTACCATTTGTTCAGCGCCATCATAACTTTGAGTGGTTGCTGAATGAATGGTCATAACCTGAAGCCTACCTGTACAAAGGTTTTCTTAGCAACCATCCTTCCCTAAAGAAGTAGAGAAATGCAGCTTGGTGAGCAACTACCATTCAGTTCCCAAAGGAGGTCCCTTTCTTCCCTAATAACTGCAGGGGTGGCCTTTTAGAAACCATCTTGTCATAACAGGAGGAAAGAAGAAGCACTTTCATTTTAAGCTCAAGAACAGAAAATGTTACAGGTAGTCCTTGGGTTACAACCATTCATTCAGTGACCATTCAGAGTTACAATGGTGCTGAAAAAATTGATTTATTACTGGTCCTCACACTTATGATCGTTGCAGCATCCTGTAGTTATGTTCTCCTGCTCTGCACAAACTGCTTCCACTTCAGCTCTCCCCACCCACCTGTCTCCCCCCCATCTCTGCCTTTTTGTCCACCCTGCACAGCGTGGCCAAGATGAAGACACTGCTGTATTTTGCCACTGCCGCTTACCTGCTGCTACCCCCGCCACCACCCCTAGAGGACCTTCCTCCCTGTCTCTTTGGCGCCATTGCCATCTTCCTCCTCTTCCTTCTCCTTGGTGTCCGCCTCCTCTCCCCTCCGCTGGGCTGGCCAACGCCGGCCAGCCTCAAGTCCCACGGGGTAGGGGCTCTCTTGCTGATGCCTCCCCAGCTGCCAAGCCTCTGACGGGCCTGCCCTGCTTCAGCAGTCCCAGTCCACTGCCGCCGCTGGCCAGGGGTCAGTGATCCTCTGAAAGCGTCCCTTGCTTTGAAAGAACTGAGGCTCAGGGCTGGGAGGGACCAAGCTGGGAATGGCTTGGATCAGGGTGGGAGCTTTTGGGAGGTGGGGGACAGGATTGCCATTTGCAACCTTCCCAACCAGCTTCCAACAAGCAAAGTCAATGGGGAAGCCAGCAGGAGATTGCAAGTAGCAGTCACATGAGATCCTCACCTAATGGCCATGTGGTACTCACTTAATGACCACAACTGGGACTGCTGTAACTGCCGTTGCTAAGCAGTATGGTCATGTGATGTTTCACTTACTGACTGCTTCATTTTGCAATGGAAATTCCAGGCCCAATTAGGGTCATAACGCAAGGACTACCTGTACTGTTTCGCAGAACTTGTATATAGAATCCAGGAGTGCCTTATTGAAATAGGGTGTGTAATATGTCTTTATTACACACACATACAAGTATACACACTGGGCACACTGTTCCATGTTCTAATCCAAATATTACCCTCCCCCCCATATAACTCTGTACAGAATTAACAAAAACTGGATAAAACACTGGTAACTTCAAATCCATTTCTGACCACTTTTAACTAATATCTATCATTCTAAAAAGAACTTAAGCCTAGTCATTTGACATGCTGCTCTTTCATGCTGATCAGGCCTGAGTAATTAGTGTTATTCTTGCAGATCAAGCCAAGGGAGAGCCAGGAAGCTGGACATGCGTGCTGACCCTAATTTTTATTTATTTATTTAATTTGTACACTGCCCGACTCCAGGAGGTTACATGGTAGTCCTGAACATATGTCTCCGCTTTCTTTAATACTGTTCCTGATGTCCCCTTGATGTAGCTTCCTCATTGGTCCATACTCCCATGCACAGACCATGTGTGGCTCTGTCTTCTCCTTCTTTTAATCTTCAGGTTGGAGAGGACTGTTCTATTATATAGTCATGCTGGCATCCAGTATGGCTTCATTTTAATTGTCTTCCTTTGTAAATAAGTGCAACTTAAGTATCTTAAGATGAGTTATGCACTGCTTCTCAGTGATTTCCTATTTATGCAGAAGTAATATGGAGGCTGTGTTCTAGAATAAAACAAGTCATGAAATGCTTTTTTGTTTCAGTGTTTCAATGACAAGAAAAGCTGAAGCAGTATTTGAGGGACATATTAAATAAAATATTTTCCAGAGAATAAATAAGTCCTTCTCAGACTATGCTTACATTCACAACTAATAGATAATTTCTACATGATTCTTAAACTATAAAAATATGAAGTGGTCTTCTCATGTTTGGACCTTGCTGGATATGGATCTGTAAATGCCAACACTGCCCATTCAATTATTTATACTTCCTTTATTCTTTAAGCATCAGTTCACTTCCTTAAGAAAATGTTAATTTTCAGTTCAGAACAATAGAAGTCATTTTAATTTGTGGTTTGTTCCCTGCTTGTATTGCTTCAACTAACTGAATTCAGTAGCTACCAAAATTTCCTCACATTCTGCTTGGAGACAGAGAGCTATTGTAAAGGCTGTAGGAGATTCCTTGTGATTACTGGCATATGATACTTGTGTTATATCTCCAAGAAGAACCCTAAAATGGTAAATAGGTCATGTAGATTGCTATACAGAAGTAATTCAACTTAACTACTGAAGCCTAAAGAAACTTAGTACAAATAATGGCATGATCTATTCAGGCAAACCTTCTGGTGAGTTCTGTGGTCTCAGGAGTGCAGACCTCTACTTACAGAAGTATAGCTGAAAGCCCAGTATTGTCAACATGTGTAACATCAAGGTTTCAGGCAGGAGTCTCTGTCTCTATTCTATGTAGGAATGACATGACCCAGTACAGGACCTGTTCCATATTAAGCATGGCCTCAACCATTGACTTTCCTAAAGAAAGTTCCCATGTGAGAAATAGTATGTATCAGAGAAAATGGGGACTGGATAAAGCCTTAAGTGTTTTACTTCTTCTACAGAAAACCATTTGTCTTTGTATTTCTGTACCAGAGGTAATACATTTTTATTTCTCTTTGCTTAAGTGAGAATTTGCAAGGACCCAACAGTTAATTTGCTAGACAAAGCTTGAGAGAATCTTAGAATGTCAATAGTTTTCATGAAATCTTTTTATTGAATACAGAGTCCCATATTGATTTCTGAATAATGATATCTAGATGTTTTAAATGAGATGTTTCTATATTGGCATCCACTGTTATAAATACATTTTAAAATCTTGACTTCCTTAGGTAGCTCTTTGGGTCAATAAAATATATTTTGAGTTGAGAAGTTTAAAATTTTGTTTATAGAACTTCAATTGCACTAGATTCAGAATTGTCATTTTAACCTTCAGAATTGTCCTACTTAATTTATGCATGCTTCTGATTCATTCTGTTGTTTGCTTCAGACAAAATCTTTTTGAGAATGTAATTTTGGGAGATTTAACTTAAATAAATAATTATTTTTACATAAATATTTAAAAATTCTTCCTACTTTTGGAATGGTTTGCAGTGGAAGTCTGCAAACCTAATGCTGCTAGGCTTCAATTCTGTTTTTTTTTTTTTAATTTGAAATTCTTAACTTTTATGAACTAAAATTAAGTCTTAGAAATTGTCTTCAAAATTATTTATTCCAGATGTTGATCTCCAGTGTTCTCCTTATGGATGTTGACTTTTATGGCTGAATGATATGTGATGAAATGAAAACTGCAGTATTGAGGTTTCTGTGATAGCTGATACAACAGGAGTCACCTGACCTTTACTGTCATTTAACTTTGTGCAAGAATTCTGTAGTGGATAAGACTGCATCTTCTTTCTTAGGAAACAGCAATCATTCTCTAAAAAGAGAAGAAAACAGATATACTGATCCAGCAAGCACAGTTTGCATATACAACTGGTTCTTTGCTCACCTGAAGTTTTGCTCTAATTGGGCAGAAACTTGCTAAATCCCCATAGAAGACAGGCAGTAGCTTATAAGAAAAGGCCTTGGCATGTAGCTCCTATTTTGGAGTCAGAATGGAGAGAAAATGGTGCCCTACCCAGGTCAGGTTGCTGTTCTCTCCCCTTTCCTCCCCCATGAGCTGATTAAGAGGCAGTACCACTCTCCAGTCTCAATAGCTCTGTTAGAGAACTGTGAGCAGAGCCCAGCAGACACTTTATAGCTACTGCACTTATTTCCCTAAGTCAATGCCACGAGGTATAATATCAACTCCCATAAGGCTGGAATGGCAAGCCAGATACAGATAGGAGCGTGAACGAGATACTGCTCTAGAGCTCTTTACTGAAATCTGCAGGGAAATATTTTGTGAAGGAACAGAATTTATTAGAGATTCTCTAGTCCCCAAAGATTCTTGTTTGGGTGGGTGTAGAGGATGAATTGTTGCAGATCAGACCAACCTAGATTAGATGTTGTCAATGTGCGATCAGTCTCTCTTTGCTAAAAAGCAACTGTTGGAGCCGGAATGCCATCAAACACTAACAAAAATGCTCTAGAAATGGAGGGCCACCCTGTGCAGGGTAACAAGAGCTACAACATTCATCATCCCAAGGGCTGAATTAAAAACAAATATCTGAAATACAGCTTTTGCAGGTTCTAGCTGCATTCACACCTTGGGCCAAGCTATAGATAGTTTTAACAGTGGTTTGTGGAACAAGACGTGTTTCTTTTAACCAGACCCTGGATTAAACAAAGTATGCTAAATTATAAGCCATGATTTACAAACTGTAATAGCAATATACCCTGTGTCATATTGTATCAAGTAATCACCATTCATCCAGACAAACAAGTATTGTTGCAGGACCAGACAATATCTAATAAATTCTTGCAAATTCCTTCACAGATGCCACAAAATGGCTTAGGGCACTGTGTGGCTGCATCCTATAAATCTGATTGGAGCAGTGGCACAGATGCATAACCCTCAGCAGTCACAGTTTTTATGGGGGAAAAGACATTTGATAATAAGCCTGCAGTGGTGTCCTCCTTTATCTTCAGTTCGAAGTCTAGGAGTTGTGTTTAGTGTCTACCTCTTGGAGTGGAAGCAGAGGTGGCAGGCAGGTTATGAGTCAGTGAGTGTGGCTAGTGAAGGAATTCCATAATAGGTATGAAAACATGAAACCCCTGGGTTAAGAAATTGTGCACCTCCTGGCATTTTGTTAAATATGGCCTTAAGCTTCAGAATCACCTGGGCCAGAACTGGACACTAAATTGTTACAGAATATGAAGTCATGGTGCTCCTGTTACTGAGTTTTCTGTTGGGGGTATCGTATAGTAAGTAATGTGAAAGCAACAGGTGAGCAAATATTAGCATAGGTTGGATTGGAAATAAGGCTATGGATGTTTTTGAAAAGAATTGCTTTGAATTAAGGGAAGCTACTTTTTGAATGACAAAGGAGTCAAAAGGTAATAATAATTGGTATGGTTGTCATTTGTTCATTTTTATGTGACTCTTCCCATAGAAGGAGTCCAGAGCTCATTCTGAAGAAGAACCATTCATGTTCTCAACCCTGGGAGAAAGTACCATAGAAAATAAGAGAGAAAAATAGAAACCAAGCAGAGAGACCTAAAAATGTGCTTTGTCTAAAACCTAATGAACAGATGGCTCTTTGGTTCAAGGTTTTTATAGACATGTTTATAATCTATTACATATTTGTTATTCACAAGCCAGCAGGAAACTATAACAGTATGGCTAAATTCACAAGGAATGAAGAAAATGGCTGTACATTGGGACATCGAAAGCTGAGCAAGCATTAAGAACTAAGATAGAAATTTTGGTTTTACATGATCAGTTGAAACAGAATTTTCAGGTTTCAATTTGTTAGTAAACCAAGTTTTGATTTTTCAGGTTTTTTTTAATGGTGCTCTCTTTTTTATGTTTCTAAAGCTCTGTACCAAATTGGATTTAGAGGAAGGTTAAATAATACATGAGAGGTTAGGGTTAGGGTTAGCATAATGTTTTACAATGCCTTGGTGGCAATAGTACTTCCAAGGGATACAGTGTTTACATCTTAAATGTTAACACAAAGGAATTATTTGTTACTAACTTTAAAAAAAATTCTCTTTTGAATTGATCTTAACTCTTGGTGACTTCATGTCCATGTAGTTTTCTTGTCAGTTTTATTGGAATGGTTTGCTGTTGTCTTCTGGGATTCCTTGGTGCTCTTCCATACTACTAATGTGATGGAATGGAATTATGAAGGCCAGGCTCAGGGAGATAAACATTTTCTTAGCTCGCCGAAGGAGCATGGGAGCAACAAGAGGATGAGACTGGCACCTCCCTGCGGAATTCACACTATTGTGGCTGGCTGGCTTGGGAGCTGGGGTTTCAGTCTGGGAAGATTGATGTCAGGCCTAGCCCAAGGAACTACAAGAGATAATGCAGATTCAGTTCAGCTATGTTTATTAGCTACAACCTCTAGCAAGAATCTTCCCAGACTGAAACCCCATCTCCCAAGCCAGCCAGCCACAACAGTGTGAATTCCTCAGGGAGGTGCCAGTCTCATCCTCTTGTTGCTCCCAAGCTCCTCCGGTGAGCTAAGAAAATGTTTATCTCTCTGAGCCTGGCCTTCATAATTCCATTCCATCACAACTAACTAGGGTATGACAAAATGTGGTCACCTTGAAGACATCTAGACAGGCATTGATGACATAATCCTTTAATGACATGGTTTTTAAAATAAATCTTGCACTGGCAAAGGATTGGACTTGATGATCTGCCAATGTTTACATTCTATTATTTTGTGAATATAAAAGTTTACTATTATCTTTCCTGATTCTGTGAATACATATATGGAGAGAGCATAATCATATTAGATTTACAGAATTAAATGTAAATAGAAATGAAGAAAAAAAAAGATTTTGTCATAAGCTCATCCTCTACATTTTGGAGTGTGTCTCCTAATGGGATCTTCTATCTAGAAAAATGTTTGTACCATTGTGGAATGCCTTTCAGAATAGATGGAACATCCCGAATTTAATGAAGTTGATCTTTTCTGCTTTAGACGTAAGTCATATAAATGTGATTTCCAAAAACATCTGATCATGCTAGAATGACTACATTAAGAACCAACAATAAATCAACAATTTAACACTTCAGAACAAGCTGTACAAGCATTGTGCTTGATTGCTTTCCTCCTCTCTGGCCATCCTCTAAAGCCTTTACAGCTATTTCTAACTAACTGCAGTTGTTCATTCGCCCAAAATCAGAACTGTTGGTAGTGCTAATTAAGGTTTAGAGGAGTGTTTCTCAGTCATGGCAACTTTAAGATGTGTGGACTTCAACTCCCAGAATTCTCTAGCCAGGATATTGGCTAGGGAATTCTGGGAGTTGAAGCCCATACATCTTAAAAGTTACTAAGATTGAGAAAGACTGGTTTAGGAAAAGGCTTGCAGTTGGCATGTTTTCCTGAGACAGAGTTGGGAAACTTTGGAGTCACTTTTAGTCAGAATATATCTGGAAGGTATTAGGTAAGGAAAGAGACAGTACTTAGAGCCCTGCCATTAAAAATTGTGACTATTCTTTCCATGGTGCCTCTTTGTAAAGAATCTGTTTTGAAAAAAATGTTCTGCTTTCTTCTTATAGATGCGTACCACTCATAAAGTCTCTGTATGGCCTGTAGGGCTGGTGGGGGGACGACGCTACGAGCGCCCAATTGTGGAAAAAGGCAAGGTTGTTGGCTGGTACACTGGTTGGCGGGCAGGTAGGCCTTTTGCCATTGATATGGCAGGTGAGTAACTCTAGAGTCTCAGCTATTTGTATAGAATGTGCACGCTAGATACTAGCATTTCTAGTTACTGAAGTAATAAGTACAAGCATACAAACTTCTGGGTCTTATTGTGAAAAGATTCACTTAGAATTCTGATTGTTCAGCTTTTAAAATGCTTATTTATCAGCAGCACCTTTCTGATCTGCAAGAGCTTCAGGCAGAAGTTTGTAGATATTGCTGGGGTTGACATCTTAATCAACTATGAATTTTAATTCAGTAACTTTAACTGCCTTTTATTGTCAGGAGCATCCCTGACAACATTCGATGACCATTTTTAAGAGACCACTGCCCATCACAGGTTTGTTCAATTAAAGCTTTCATATAACATTTTTAGTAAAGTACCAAAGGAAGAGCCTAGGTTACTAAGTTTAATTGTATCCATATGACGCAGGATTCCCTGCTCAGTTTATGAACTGTATCACACATTTTTGGACATCTTGGCCAGTATACAAGCCCCATCAAAGCCCAGTTTAATCTTATCTGTGCTGATGCTGCTTTTCCTGAAAGGATCTCTAATCTAGAAACTGTCTTGGAAGGCAACATACTCTACCAACTAAGAGGCACTTGCTGTGCCCTTAAGAGTAAAAGCTGCTAGTTCATCAAAAAGTGAATAATTTTGCGCAGACTGCCAGAAAGCCATGGCTAGAGTGACTTATAGGCAGATAATAGCTTGAAACACTTTGCTTAAGGGAGAAATTGACAATAGCCGAGAAAGCAGAACACTTCAAAAATTAATCTTGTCAATCTTTAGCTGTATCACAGACTGCATGGCTCTGGCTAGCAGTTAGCCCGCGTGCTTGGCCAGTCTCTTGTGTATGCTAGAGGCCTTTCAAGTGCTGTCTGAATTGCTTTTGATGTAGTCACAGATCTATGCCTGCGCAGCTATAAAGCTTCGTATTTCGGTTCATTGGTGAGTGTGTGGGTAGGAGAGTGGTGAGCATAGAGGAAGGGGCAATACGTATTTGATTTGGTTTGTATTTTTTGCTTTGTAATTTATTCATGCATTGCTGGTGAAATGATCTGGCTCATTTAAAACTTTCTATAAAATGCTTAGCAAATTAAAATAACAATAGTGGGAGAATTACTGAGGGTAACTTCACTTCAGCACTAGCCTGTGTACTTGGTCATTATGAGTAATATTGAGCAAATTGAAATGGTCCAATGCTCTAAGCCATAGTTTGTTTAATCATGTTTACTGAATAAACCCTAATTTGTTGATTTCCCCCAGCTTCTATTCTCCCTTTCCTCAGGCCCTTATCATAAATTATTCTATGAGAAGGATTCTAGAAATGTCTTTGTTTTCATTTAAAATTGTTTATATTGCTTGTAAGCTGCTTTGGGAAGATTGTTATTCTGAAAGACAAGATATAAATAATCATAATAAATAAGTAATGTGCAAAGCCATAAGCCATGCTTTATAAACAATGGCTGAGTTTATATAACAAGCTATGTCAAAATTAACCAAATCACTTTATGACCTAGTAGAGTGTGTGAATCAGGTCTATAGCTTGCATTCAGTCATAGAGGTGACTGTCAAATTCTTAGGTGGATACTGTATAGAAACCAGTGTGGAACCTGATTGAATGTAGGCTGTTATATGCAACAATCCTGCATAAAGACTCCTCAGGGACTAGATTTGCATGACTTAGCTGATCAAGCTGCTCCCTTGGTGAACTGATTCGTCCCCTGTGCTAATGGTACTTGACTACCGATGACCCAGTCAACTGGCAGTCTGAGTCCTTGGGGCCACTATGAAGGAAGCTGGTGAACTATTGCACCCCACCCACCTGTGTCTCTTTGGAAGTCAGAAGAACGGATTCATACTCTCTACCTTGCTCAGATGACATGGCTGATGCATGAAGGGTCAGTTCAGCTCTAAAAAGCCCCAGGTTGAGACTAAATTGACCTAGGTTGGTTTCTAGAATAAGGTTATGGAGTAGAAGGTTGGTATGTTTACATAACACTGTATTCACTAAAACCAGGTAAAGATATTTGAACACAGCCATTCTGTATATATTCTTGGAAGCTGTGACTAATTTTGGCTTCCCATTAAAAAGTAAGGACACCCTCAAATTGAGCTCAATGCCTGGGGACTTTTTTTTTTTTTTGGCAGAGTTGTAGAGATGATTTCCTGTAGACTTATTCTGTTTTTAACAGTGTTTTTTTCTTCAACTTCTTTCAACAGCTCTGGAACTTCCATTACCCGCATATTAATATGTGCAGCAAAAACAGTTGTCACAAATTAGCATTTGTAGCTCAGATTTCACACATTAATTCCTACATAAAGTAAGTTGTTCATAAGTGAAGCCAAAGGCCATCTTGAACTTCCCACTCAGGACTTAATGGGGGAAGAGTTATATTCTTCCTTGTGCTGCAAAAGATACTGATTCTCGGTATTTTTAAAACTAATACAACTGTTAAAGACATATATAACTTTCAAGTTTTTGAAAGCCAAAAGGCTGCAATTACACCATACACAATTCTAGCTGCAGCTTTATTTGAAAGAATACAGACTACCAACTTTTCTGGATAATGGCTGTAAGGAGTTATGTGTGAGCAGTGAATAGGAGACTCAGTCAGAATGTAAGAGTCCCAGTAATACCTTGAAGATGATAAAAGAATGTAACATTTATCAGGAGCAAGAGAATATTACAAACATTCCCTAAGTTAATTTTTCTTTCTCCTTCCCTTAATTTTAAGTCCAATCACCTTTCTTCTTTTCCTCCATAAGCTTTCCTTTCATCTTAAAGTAAGACTGGAAGTAAGTGCTACTTCAGAAGAGCTAATGAAAGAGATCTACAAGAGATGGAACAGTACATTGCAGTCCCATGCAATGTTGAGATGTTGTGCAAGAGATTGTGCAACACGTTACTCAGATAACAGCACGCCTCTGTGTCTTTTCTAATACAGAACTCTTGTAGATGGGTACCATTACAGCTAACATAAAATGGATGCAAGAATAAAAATACTGATGAATGTGGGGCATCAGTTTTTGTTCTTGTATCTTTTAAGAGCTTTCTGACTTAACAGCCAGAGAATCATATAAAGATTGTAGTCTTTAGATGCGATAACATTTTTTTAAAGCAGCTCCATACCAATTTCAGATCAAACTTGAGAACCAACAGTTGCTGAATATCAAGGATCACATCATATATAGATTACTATGTTTTAAATGTAGTATTTTTTCAAAATATATTTAGATGGTACAGGTAGTCCTTGCTTAACGACTGTTTATCAACCATTCAAAGTCATGACAGCACTAAAAAGTGACTTAAGACCAGTGCCCAGAGTTATGACTGTCACAGTGCCTCTGCGGTCACGTGATCATGATCTGGGTGCTTGGCAATCAGCTCGCACTTAACAGTTGCAGCATCCTGGGGTCACGTGATCACCATTTGCAACCTTCCCAGCCAGCTTCCAGCAAGCAAAATCAGTGGGGAACTGCGTGATTCACTTGACTGCCACAAAAAAGGTCATAAAATTGGGTCCAGTCATGTGATGATTTGCTTAATGACCACATTGCTTAGTGACCTAAATTCCAGTCCCAATTGTGTTAAGACTTACTTGCACTAATGTTTGCTATATTCCTCATATTTAAGTTAAAAGCTTTAATAGAAATACTGTTAAGGATGAAATGCCATTTTTACTCCAGGGCTGCACAAAATTTTCTGGACTACACTCAGTTTTTGGAATGGAAGGCTAAGGACTACTTTCCTAAAAGTAGTGGGGCCAAGACAAAAACTAAACTTGAAATTGAATAAAATAGAATATAGTTAATGAAATTACTTTCCAATTATTTAATACTTTTTTCTAGTGTCCCATTAAAAAGTATAATTTGGTTAAGGTCTCAAAGGTTGCAAGTTGCATGTGCTTCTCTATAGAGAGGCACTCCTTGCAACAAATCAGCTGAATTTTTTAAAGGGAAGATGAACAAAACCAGAGGTACTTTGTAATAAACAGTACTTTTTAAGAATCTGGTTTGTTATCACTTAAGAATTACATCATTTAAGGATAGGCTATTTTATATATTAAAGTTGTCATGACACGGGTATTGGCTTTAGTGTAAATGAAAAAAAAGTCTGCATGTAAATTTATTCAGTCAGATTTATTTTTCTCTTAACAATTACATTCACCTCAGGCTTAAATTTTAAATTAATTACAAAGATGGTGTCAGGGAAGGAAAATTGGTTGGTCTGGTCCTTTTAAAACTCACCTTTCCCCTCCAGCCAGGCTTTTCCTCATACAGAAACTCCAACTGCTGATGATAATGTCACTATTTACATTTTAACAAACTGTGTAAAGTTGTTAAACAGATTGGGAGGAACACAGCTTGTAACTTTTCAGAATAAAAGTGGCCTGTAGCATACCAGTTAGTTTGCATATGTAATATCATGATAGACCATTGCGTGATATTGAGTAAATACTTGGGGATTTGTTTGAAATGGTAGGGTTAAACGCCCCCCCCCCCCATTAATTCTAAAGTTCAGTGAAATATTTATGAAATGTTTTTAATTATTCAATATTTGATTTCCAAAGGGTTTGCTGTAAGCCTTCAGGTGATTTTATCCAACCCTAAAGCTGTATTTAGACGCCACGGCTCACAACCTGGGATGCAGGAATCTGACTTTCTGAGACAAATTATCACAATGGAGGAGCTGGAGCCCAAAGCCAGCAACTGCACAAAGGTATCAGTATTGTTCTTTTTACAATGGGCATTAGTCCCCAACTCACTTTTGGAGAATTATTGCAAACTAATGTTTTTATTCAACTTTTTCCAGGTTCTTGTATGGCATACTAGAACAGAAAAGGTAAATCTAGCTAATGAGCCAAAGTATCACCTGGACAATATCAGAATTGAAGTGTGATCTGGCAGCATAAATGGGACATACCATACTTAATGGATGCATCAGACATGCTTACCATATTCAGACTGTACAGATTGCTGTTGTACAACTACAGCCTCTAGCAGCCTAATGGAAGACTACTGGCAGACAGCTGAAGATGTATCTACTTAGGTTTCACTTACTTTGCATGCATTTCTCTGTACTGTTTTAATTTCCTAACTGTTCACATTTCGTTTACACGTGTTCAGTAAAGAGGTGGTAATGCACTGATAAGTTACTAGTCTAAAAAAAGGAGAAGCTTTTACATTGTGGCTTCCAGGTTTATTCCTGAATTTAAAAAGCTTTGTTTTTAATAATAGACACAGTTCTTATAGAATAAAATAATTACACAATGTTTATGGATTTCTTTAATATAGGGAAGCAACTGCTTATCAATATGAGGCACCATAAAATGTAAACACAATTTACTGGCATAAACCTGGATACAACTGCAAAGACAAAATTATAAATATATAAGTTGAGTTACCCTGTATGTATGCTGTGCAGTACACTTCAGGTTAATCCTGCATAGATCTTTGCAGTCAAATCAGCTTCTTTTAACACAGGCAACTCAAACAGTGGAAAGAAAATTGATGGAGCCACAGTGCTATCCAGGTTTATCTTTCTCTTGTGAACCATTTTCCCTGTTCATCACATCTTTATAGTATCACAGTGAAATGAATGGTGAAACAAAATCATTATCACACAAGGAAATGCATACTTCAATGATATAGGTACACTCTTATTTATATAATTAACATTTTGTTCATACAGTACCTTCTACAGGGTTACTGGGTAATTTGCAAGGTGGAATTTACATTTTAGAGATAGCACTAACATGATATCTATGTCCCTTATATGGAAACATTTGCTCTACAAGATAAAATAATTTGAGTATGCAGTTGGTCACGTAGCTCTTCTGAAAAGTAAGATTTGCAAAATCAAAACATATTGTGGAATGAAAAAGCTGCCAATGTTTTCAACTTGCTTTTCACTACATCAGAATTGAAGTCAGTACAGACCACAACACGGTCAGTTAAGATTACTTTTAAAATGAATGTTTGAGATTGGAGGAGGGGTAGTGTACATGGATAGAACAGGGAAACTAGATGTATTTGAGCATGGAATGTCAGGTCTCTGATTTAAACTTCTATTGCCTTTTCACTTCCAGAGTTGTGTACTGAGGGTCTGGCCCGAGGAACTTCCAGTCCATCCTGCCACTGTGTTTGGTGGTTGGCCAAAGCCCATCATATTACTGGAACTATTCAGAGTCATTCCAGCCATTTGCTGATTCATCTGTGAAATGCACACATGAGACTGTGATTAGATACAGGCACCAGAACATTCACATTTCATACCAAAGCCCACACTTCAGGATGGATGGATGGATAGACAGACAGATAGATAAGATACTGGAGTATTTGCTTATAACATTCATTTCTCACAGCTAAATTTTTAAAAAAATGTATTTAAGAAAGGCAGTAGTCCTAAATACAACTTTTTAAAACGTTTGAAATTTGACTGAACAGTATACTTGTAGATTCTGATTTCTCTGAAGAGGACTGTCTATCAAGAACTTTACCAAGAAGATACAGGGGTAATGTATAGATTGCAAAACATGTGCCTGTCGTGTTGTTCCACTAATATCTGCAGGTAATAATCATGGTTGAGTGATCAATGTCGCAATTCCTGTACTATCAGTAGCAATGCTGGCATGGAAAGTAATCACACTCAAGGAACTGTTTCCTGCAGAGTATATCACAGCACTGAAGTAGCACTCTGGCAGCAAATGGAATGGTTTTTAGTTAAAAGGTAAATATAGACAGTTACATTCTGCCACTTACATAATACTCATGTTCCAGATAAAAAGATCAAATCTGGTAACTATGTATTTTAAATACCTTTTATGAGAATATGTGAGTACTAAAGGGAAACCCCATGACATACCAAAATTTGCCTCTTAGTAAGTAAAACGACTTGCTCGAGTCCACCTAGTTTAATGTATCATTGCTGTGGCAGTATTTAGATCGAAGAGACTGTAGTTACATAGATGCAAAGGCAAAGTAAATCACTCAGCGTCGCTGGGAGTCAGGTGGTGTAAAAATTTAATTAAAAAAAATTAAATTTAATAGAAATAAATTGGTCAAAATGTAAATTATTCAGAAAATATCCACTAGTCAAGAGGTGGAAAAACAGTGGCCTAATCTTGCTGAATTTAAGGGAATGGGAGGCAACAAAACCAGAGGAGAAGGATTAGAATGGAGTGCAATGACTGGACGCTGAAAAAGCATATTCTATTGCAGGCCTCTCTTGTTCTGAAAACCTATTAATATTCTTGATCAGATCTTGCCTTCCCATCCCTCTAGAGGCTTTTTCCAAAAGCGTCCACCAGAAAGGATTTTTGACTTTCTTATTAGCTCCAATCAGCATAGCCAATCTTCAGGAATTACGGACTTGGAGCACATAAGAGACAGCAAGTTAGCCACCTGCATCTTCAAGAGTTTGTATGTCATGTTTGGTCCTCTGTTCTCTAAATTAAAACTATATTAGAGGTATGGGAATCTGGCAGTCACAATCAAGTTGAAAAAGCACAAACCACAATGAACAGACCCAATCCAAGAACTGATATTAAAAAAAAAAATGAAAATCATCATAGGCCATATTAATACCCCCAATTTATATAATGAACACCTCTGCACTAAAGAATCTCCTCTATCTCTCAATGAAATTTGGAGAAGCCAAGGTTTGTTGGCTGGCTCCTATGTGGACAACTCTATCAGTGCCTGCCTCTTCCTTTTTAGGATTGTTCCCTTCTCACTACTCCCTGTCCCTTTCTTTGCTTTCCAAGATGTTTGCACACATGGATGCCTTCACTCCCCCTTTGATATTAATGCAGGTCTTTTCTATTTTCTTTTTTCCCCGTTATGGTTCCATGTTGCTCTGATGCTACAAGAATAAAAACAGAATAGATCATTCTTTTGCACCTACATTTATGGGTAGGTCGACAGAAACTTTTTAGCAGCTTTACAGAAAAGAAGTAGCAATATTCCTAGGTTGCAATTTAAAGATGTTAGAAAAAAAGGGAAAGGAAGCTTGGCAGTACTGCAGGCAGCGGATGGGCAGAAACCGAAAGGGTTCCTTCTGAGAAATGTTAAGATTGAATGGAGCATGAGCTTTTAGGATTGAGGATAGTTCACTGACTTAACAGTACATCACTGGATCAACTACAAGATTATTTTTTTTAAAAAAAATCAGCAACTGCCTAGCAGCTGCCCATGGCAGCAACCCGATGCTGGAGAGAGGGGATGTGTCAGGCACTAGAATGGAACAAAGCTCTTCAGGCCATCTGCTTTGAAGGGCTCAATACAGTTCCGGTCAAAAAACAGTAGTTTTCTGTCGCCCCCCACCTGCCCCCAAGTTGGAAAAAACAATGCAGGATGCATTTGCAGTGGGCTGGGAATGGGAGGACAGCAGTGAGTGATGGGCCAAGCAGAAAGCATGGATCTGCACTTAGTTTTCTCAAGTACATAACTAGAAGGGGAAAAGATCAGATTGGGGGGGAGGGTTATCTTTTATAGCGAACTTTGTATCATTTTAATATGCTGCTTTACTTAATTGTTTCCATTTAATTAATCCCAACCACTGACACTTTAATCCTAAACCTAAATTCTCCAGCCATCCGTGTTCCTTCCTATATGAACAGAAAAAACACATTCTCACCTGCGAAAGGTTCCACTGAGTTTGTTGTGTTTGCTGCATGCCGAATTTCCGTGGCGGGGCTATCTGCCCCAGTACTGTTCCTTGGGGCCCACCGATGTTTTGAGGGAGTCCCAAACCAGCAGTTTGTGTAGTGACTGAAAAGCCGTTCGGCATTCCCATGCTCACCATCATGCCTACATTCTGTCCAATTACAGGCACTGGTGGGGCCATCATGTTTCCCATCATTGCAGGGGCTGACGGCACCGGTACAGGCACAGGCACGGGCCCTCCCATGGCTGGAAATGCTTGAAAATGAGCTGACGGCTGCGCAGCAAAGGGCAAAGGCTGGGGCCCCATGAATACTCCTATTTGGGGGAAAAGGAGGGAAAAGAAAAAAGAGGGTGTTTATGCCAGTAAAAGCTCACATTTCAGTTCTATATATCCCAAACTGCCATCTAAAGATTTGAGAGGGATGAGGAATATTTGCCCCCAAATGGCTCATTACATTATTTTTAAGAGCCATGTTTACCTGCAATGCAGGTTGCAACCTGACTAGTTTTTCAGATTGGAGTGGGCTGTAAAAACTGTTAATAAACAAAAAGGGAATATTATGAATTCCGTTATCCACTGATGCCTAAATGTGAGTTTGGTGATCTTGCACTGTTTTCCTCTTGCTTTGGCCGTCCTTCATACTTCCTTTGATCATTTGTTCATTCTCTCACGATACAGGGCTACCTTTATAATGCAGGGGACCATTGTAATTTGTAGGGCTTCTTTTCCAGCCTAATACCCCCAGAAAATGAATTCTTGAAAAAAAATACACATTTTTTGCACATCTATAACTTTACAAAGGCATGCAAAATAGACTCATCCAAACAAAATAATGTTACAAAAACTGCTGATACATGAACCCCTGACCATGGACAATGAGGGATCATTTGTATTTACCAAGCATAGATCCGTGAAACCAGGGGTAACGGAACTGTGGATAACAAAGGCTGTGGACTATGTTATTCTCAAGCCAAGGCAAAGGTGAATTAATAGAAAAACCAATGGACTAACCACAATCTCCTCCATTCCTGCCCTTTAGCAGGCTAGCTTCATCTTATTAATAGCAGAAGAGATAGAAAAAAATCAATGACTGGGCAATTACTGAATTTTAAGAAAGAGCTTCCCTCAAACTCCTTAATGGTGAGCTACTTTATTACTTATGGTTTTTCTAAAGCAGTGGTTGGAAATCTTAGTCTAATTTTAGGTGATTTAGCCAAACTTCAAATGCCCCTTGGAAAAGAATCAATCCACATTTTGGGCAAAAGCAGTATATTTCTACCTACTGTAACAAATGGGAAAAGAACGTGCCAGGAAAAAAAGCGGCAGTCCCATTTCTGTTTGGCCTTACCCTCCCTCCCCCCACCATTGGCATGCTGTTACGTGTGCCGCCTAGGCCAAAAAAACAAAGGTTGCTCACTTCAACGGTAAAGTTATCCTAAATTCTATCTAGTGACATTGTTTTTATGTTCTAATGAAATCAGAGCAATTTCCAACAATTTATATTTTTAAAGATGAAAACATTTCCTAACACAGCAACTTTAACTGACCAAAGGGAAGAAGGGGAAGAGGGATGTCCGTTAGTCCCAAATGCCTGTTAAATCCAAATTCTCCATGTAGTCCATGTTAATTTACATCATCTGGGTAATGTTGTAATTTGCATTACTATACAAATGATGGAAATTGATGCAAATAACATACGTTTAAGTGAATCATTAATACAAGTTTAGTCTGCTATTTCAGGGAAATGTCTGGATCCAGATTTTGTTTGCTGCATCTGAAGTCCCATAAACAGCAGCCTGTTAAATCAATTTTACTGTACAAGCAGAAGCCTTAATTTCAAGAGTCATGTAATCTCTCTTAATTCCTTTATTTTCTTGATTGACATTTTCTTCTAGTTAAGCTCTGTTTCTTCATCATCTTTTGTCTCAGAATATTATTTTTTTGCACAAACCTTTTATCATGTGTTATTTGCTGCCTGCTTTAGTTCTATTTTTTTTTCCCATGTAAGTCTCCTCTCTCCATCCTTTTCCTTCATCCCTTCCCCCACACTTTTGGGGAATAATTATAATAAAGTCTAGTAGAATATTAAATCTGAACCAGAACTTCCTGAATAGCCCCAGAATCTCTCTTAATTCGCAGAACTCTGCTCCAGAAGAATGCAAGTATAATGGCAGAAAACATACCAGTAGACATTACTATAGTAATAGTAATACAATGGCAATAGCAATGCAATAATAGCAACATGCAACGTCCTCCTAATACGGTAGTGAGGAATTTTAACCAGTATCTATTCGATGGAAAAGTCTTCCCAAATTGGAGGCTGTAATTTTCATTAAGCATGACTCTGAATTAAGCGCTATATGAAAGGAAGGCAGCACTGAGGAAAAAGGAATAAAGCCAAGGAGAATGAAACATCTCTTCTCACCAGGTTACTGATCACTTAATGCTCAGTAATACATAATACAGTAGCTTTTTGTAAATAAAAATATTCAAGACTGGGCATTTGTTTTAGATGTGTGTTTCATAATAACTTTTAAAATGTAAATCCAAATTTAATTCTAAAAGAGTCTCTCTCTTTCTGGAGAGAAGACCCAGCTGTGGGCTCTTAGTAATCTTTTAATCAGTGCACACTGGAAGTAGCTCAGACAACTAATCACCTGGGGCGTTCTGCTGGGGAAGGGTGCCTGTGCCATACAGTGACAAGATGGAATCTTTGGAGAGCTGTTTCTTTGCTGACTCTTCCAATTTTGTTTGTTCAGTAAACAGATCAAGATCTCCAGATGCAGCAGATAATGTGGCAGCTGCTGGGTTGGTGGAAGCATTCTGAGAAATAAAAGTCAAAGACTGATGAAAAAAAAACAGTGAAGATAGAAGTATGTTGTTTCAAACCAAATAAACAGCAATTTTAGAGACAAGTAACAGAATTCCCAATTATTAGCGTCACATTTATTTACACTACATAAATAATACCAGTGTCAATGCTTACATGTATAAGTCATATGTTCTTTGCATGTCACAAAGCTACAATAAGAATATAAAAAAAACTGGTTCCACATTTTATGCAGCAAGTGTATTATTTGCAATAAAGATATAAAAGCCATCTTTTCTGTATATGTGTTTATATCTGGAAATTGACTGGATTAAGATCACGTGGACATCTTTATGTCATTTTATACTTCATGTTTGATAAAGCATAAGAGGCCTTCACATATCTTCATCAATATTTTGTGACTTTTTAAAAAAAGTCCCTTCCTTACTTCCATGTCACTGCTAGAATTCTTTTTGGAATATGCTTTACAATGCCAATCTTACTTTACAGCATTTTTTCACACCTGCCTAAAACTTTTGCACAGTACTGTATATAATGCATTTCACTGGTAACCATTAATTTTGGACAGCCTAGATTGAAAGAAGTATCAAGGGCAAAAATTCCTAAACTCTTTTCAATGAGCTATTAAATTTTCTTCCAGTGCTGCTGGGGAGGGAAGTATGTATTGTAAATTGCCCCAGATATTACAGATCTTAACATTCAGGTAGTCCTTATGACTGTTCAGAGTTATGGCAGCACTGAATGAATGGTACTTATGCCCAGTCCCTGAAGTTATGGCCATTGCAGCGCTCCCGCGGTCACTTTCTGAAGCGTCGTGAGAACGGTACACACAATTTGGAGAATGGTGGGTGCAGCCTTCCTGCAAGGTTTCAGAAGGCCTCAGAAGCCTTCTGAAGCATCACAAGAACAGCATGTGCGATTTGGAAAACAGCATAAGCAGCCTCAGGAAGAAGGCCTGGCCCGGCCAGCAGCTGCCTCGCATAGGGCTGGGCATGCCTCGTCAGCAGTGGGAAGAAGATGGTGAAGGTCAGCTGGGCGCAGCAGTGCCTGCAGAGCACTGAGACTGCTGGTGACCCCGGACCTCTACTTCAGCCCCAGTGCCGCCACTGCCCCAAAGAATGCCACTGTGCAGTCAGCCAAAAGAACACAGATGGGTGGGGGGATGGGTGGGGGAATTGAAGAGGAGGCAGAGGTGTCATTCCCTTACCTTACCAAGGCTCAGGGCTATGAAGGACCAAGCCATGAATGGCTTGGATCAGGATGGGTCCTCGCCTAATGAACAATAGTATTCAGTTAACGATGGCATCAGGGACTGCCAGATTGCTGTTGCTTAGTGATACGGTCACATGATGTTGTACTTTACGACCGCATCTCTTAGCAACAGAAATTCTGGTCCCAATTACTATCGTTGACCAGTTGAAACATGCCAATTGAATTTATTTATTTATTATATTTAATAAACTTGAGGACTACCTGTACAGTAATGACACAGCAATATGCTATTATAACCATGTTTGCTATATTGTATGCGTAGCCCCCCATGTAACCTTGATGGAGTGCCAAACACTGATATAAAGTAATTTCTTCTTCTATTACTGGGCATGCTCTTCATTTCAAGAGTAAATATTTCAATCTCTCAATCAACAAATTCCAAGGTGAACTGCCATGTAAAATTCATACTTTTTGCAGCTTACCTGGGGAGTTGGTATAGATGTGGCTGGCAAAGGATTAGAGATCATTGGGCCAAATATATCCAAATCATCATCATTCAGAACTGTGGCAGGAGTGACAATACTTCCATTTGTAACAGAGGAATCAGCAGGACCATCTTAAATGTTTTAGAATGAAAAATATTAAACCAGACTGATAATTGTGAAATATGTACACAGCACGTCAGGTACACTAATATTGCTGAAAGGCACTGTATGATGGCAGAAATCTCCAAGTATTTCATAAATTGCATTAAGGCTCTACCAATATTAAGCCAACATCTTATCATTAAAATTTACAACATGACAATGAAACTAGCAAAATGTCAACATATTTAAACAAAGCATCTAAATTTTGTTTAACAGAATTGTACACTTCACCCAGACTCACTGCTGCGTCAAGTAGTTTTCATAATAGAAAGCCTACTTACAGGTAGCGTAAGCTATTCAGAAGCCTTCTTTTTCTATTATAAGTATAGCAGTTTAACTTGTTACATTGCAAGAGATATATTCTCTAGAACAGCGTTTCTCAAATTTTCACACAGGCTTCTTAAACATTTCTGAAACTTTCAGCAAACTTTTTGTCTTCTACAAATCTAAAATCTGTAACACCTATTTTAATAAGTGCCTTTTGCCTTTCTCATGCTGTGGTTGTGTTTGGTTTTTTTGTGTAAACTTGTGTGAAAGTATGCATGATGTTTCTCAGCTTTAGTCACAGATCAGGTTCAGTATTCATTTTATAAGACAAATAGAAATATTCTCCAACCTATCTTATGGGCTATCTAAATAAATCTAGCATAGCATTGCTGTTTGAGAACCTCTATTATACAGTGAAGAACCTTAGCTTGCTCACTGTTATAATGAAATAATATTGTATGTTTTACCAGATACCCCCCCCCCAGTTTCTTTTAATAATTTGTTCAACTCTCCTTCCCACAATCTTCAACAGACAAGCTACACTATTTTTATTTAAAAAATAATTAAAAGTTGAATGATAAATTCTTCCATTTAATTAATTATGCTAACACCCTATAATTGTGATAAATTTTGGAACTACATATCATCTTAAATTTGAGACTTATCATTGTCCCCCATTTTGAACTGAGGGGCAATAAGGAACTATCTTCCAATGTGCAATTTCTAAATGTCTGTACTTATAGTTAAAGAATCGTTATATTCTTCATCAAAACTTTATAATTATTATTTTAAAACCCAGTGCACTGCAATCTCTCCATAGTTCCTCAGAAAATAATAAATAGGACAGAAGGTAGCACTTAATTCAGAGCTTGTTAAATTAGGCTGAGGTTGCTAAATATTTTCCATCTGTACTTTACAGTAGCCATAATAGCCTGCTTGAGGCAAAGTCTTTCTTAGGTACTGTGAGCTTCAAGTTAAAGGTACACAGACTCAAAACAAATGCTAGGTTAGCGATGGCAAACCTTTTGGGCTCAGCATGTCAAAAATTTGGAAAATGCCTAACTTGACTCTTCTGGCATGTCACACCCACCCCCAAACAAAAGAAAAACAATTTTTTACATATTCATTTATTTAAAAAAAATACAGTCCAATCATGTGTGGTGTTATGTATTATATAAAGAAATGTCAAATAATTACAAAAATGAAATATGAGTAAAACAAACTCTGTTTCTTTAGTAACTCAAACAGGGAGAATAGTTGTTGTCAAGTGTTGGTGAATACTGGTGTGTCACCCCAAACGTGGCATGTCACCTTTGACACATGTGTCATAGGTTCACCATCGCTGAAGAAAAATAAGCAACCTTTTGGTTTACAGGATCACAAGTTGTAATCATAATAGGCGCAGTGGCCAAAACAGGTGCCTTAACCTACTTCAAAGCCATAGGAAATGTTATTCCTGTCTACCTAGATATTCAAAAAGGAACATAGACCACTAGTTTGAAAACAAGTGGTAGCTGACTAAAAATAATGCAATTTTTCATTTATTTTTTTCTAGAAGTTGTGAATGAAATCTCTATGATAGCCTTATGATCCATTCTCCTACAAGTCCAAAGTTAAAAACAGCATCAAGTTTCAATTTGATAAACATGAAATTAAATCCCTCTAGATATCCATTTATTGTTTCTCTCTTCTCTCAGCATGAAATCTGCAGCACACTATTAAACTACTTTTAATATATTCATCTTCACTTTATAGATTTACGGAACTGTAAACTAATATCACAAATGTTGCTGTGAAGCTTGCTTTTAGTTCCAAAGGAGTGTAGCTCTGTAATTTATGCATTTATTTATAACATATCACACATGTCCACTAAAAATATGAGTTTCTGTTTTCTGAGCCTTCTTCTCCTTGTGGTGTACTTCTTCCTGAACTGAGTATGAAGGTAAAATTCTTGGAAAAAATACTTTAGGATGAGGGACCATCCAGATATCTACACTAGACTAGAAAAACAAAAATATCCTCTATACCTATATTCTAGATGTAAGCCAACACCAAATATACACACTCTAGCATTTAATGTTAGTCCAGAACAATTCATAAATAAAAGAAACTTTAAAGTGAATGTAGGACAACTCCAAGAGGACCTACCAAACCTCTTTCTCTCGATCCCTCTCTATATTAGAGCAAAAGTCTTTAAGAAGTTAATGCAGAAGAGGCAGACAGAATACCCTCCAGGAGATTCTGAAAACAGAATTTCAAGGTAATAAAAGTAGTTTTCTCCTGGAGCTCCTAAAGGCATTCTTATTCTTGGGATGTATCATATTAAAGTGGGCTTCTGGGATTCAGATTCTTTAGTAACTTTCTAGTAAAAACTGCTATAGCAGATGAATATTTATCTACTTTACAGCGCTTAGAAATAAGATAAGCTTATCTTATTTCTAAGCACTGTAATGCTTGAAATCTCCAGAGGAAAGTTGTCTCAAAAAGCAAGTTTATAAACATAGCTGATCTAATTATTCTATTTTGCTTGAAAAAAACAACTGTGTTTTTTCCCCAGTTACTTTTCAGTTTTATAGAAGAATCTGAGCTTATTTTCTCAAATTATTGAATCAAAGATTGTTATTATCCAAACAGCAAAAGACAGCATAGGTCTTCTGTATCCATGCAGTATCTACATTAAAATATATTTTAGATCAGCTCAAAAGCTTAGTATGTATGTGCAGTGGATTCAAATCCATGCAGCAATTGGAGAAGCATGGCAACATCTGATGCATATAGGGTTTTCTTGTGGGATAGTTTCCAAAGCTTCAGAATTTTTGGACAGTGAGAGTAAACAGAATTAATGGAAAGATGAAAACAGTCCATTTGGCCCAGTTAATTTCTGTTGGATCTGCTAAGTGCATTTGGAGCCCAGGAATATTTTTTATACAATTTCCTGTGCAGTCATCACAAAAGTTTACACATACATGTGTACATATTACACATACACAAGTGTACACATAAACACAGATGAAACCAATACATTAAACCACTACAGATGTATAAAAGGGAGAAGAAAAGGAAGAAGAAAATACAAACTAAATAATTCATTCATGATATTCACCCAAGAAAAGCCAGGATGGAGATAGGCACTTAAAAGAGAGGTTCCCAAATTTTCTTGGTTCACAGTGCCCTTAATGTTTCAGTATTTTTTTTCACAGAATCCCTAGGCCAAAATTGTGAACTACCTCATTAGTAATTAATAATCACACAGCAAGACCTGAAGAATAGAACAGTAGACATCTTGTGGATTTCAGTGGGAAACCAGGAGAGTAATTTGCAACTAGCTGCAAGATTATACTCTGTTGGTTGTACCACACTCAGGAGGGCCTTTGTGAATGAACTTAGTGATCATCCAAGTCTATTATAGGGAAGGCACTGTGTCAAGCATTCTGGTTCCCAAGTTGTTTAAGGACTTACATGCCATTACAATTGCTTCAATATATGTATGACAAGCATTCCACTCAGCAATCTGTCATATTCTGTACCACCTGCAGCTTCCATAAAATCACAAATACAGCTCATTACAATAATCAAAATTGAGATATCAGTACATATCTGATATCTACAGAACTACAGAACAGTGAAGTCTCAATTTAATGGGCCTGTGCTTATCATGGGATGCAATGCACCCAAGTTCTGTTAAGACATTCCCCAAAATAACAGAAAGGTCTGTTGCATCCAAGGTGACCTGGATGGGGCATTACACTTACATTAATTTTATCTTAATTTACCTTACCTTACAATATCCATGGCAATTTATAGAATTTTAACATTACACAAATGACTTAAATTCCCAGTGTGGCATATGTGTATATAAAATGGACATTCAGGAGTAACGGACATCCTTTCACTGTAGTTTCACCATAGTTAGATTGCTAGTATGGAAATAAAATCTGTCAACAGAAACTCCTAGGCATATAAATCATTTGTCCCTCCAATAACACTGCTGATTTCAGATGGAGAATTTGGGAGGGGGGGGGGAATCAAAGGGCAAACTAGCTTCTGCAGTACTTGCTGAGTCTACCTGACACTTTGACATTAATAGACTGATCTCAAGCACATTCCATTCATAGATATGCTTCTTCATATGAAGATAAATACATTCCAGGTCACTCCCTCTACAGCCACACAACTTTTTTTCTCCATGTGCTCAAAAAAGGGTGGCATATAAATAGAAAGATCTCGCCATGTAAAAGAAACCTAGTCAGTTATTGGAATAAATAGGGTTAAGGAGAAGGAATTCAACTTAGGGCTTGGAAGAATCAATGGGTTGGATATGAAGACTGACATCTATTTTGAACTCTAGAGCCTGAACTATTAATGCTCAAATGAAGAGTTTCCTCTTTCCAGCTGTTACTATTAAACACACAGTTTCAGAGAAAAAGGGTTTATTTAATTCAAGAATTTTACAAATAAATACCCAAATAAAGCATTTATGAGATATGTTATAATAACAAGTTTTGAATGGCAAACAAACAGCACTTTCCTAGAAATACAGGGGCATTTGCTCATATGCATCCATATGCCAGGGATTCTATACTGCAGTACAGGAATTGTGGTTCCTGTAAAAATGTACTAAAATATATATACCTTAAAATTGAGATCTCCCTGTAACATCAAATGGGATATATATGAAAGGAACAGATTTACAGTTTTCCAGTTGTATGAATTATAACTATCTTTTCACACTTGCATTTTTTATAATACATTTCAAGAATCACCTCCCAGGTAGTGGTGATTCTTTTTAAGTATGAATGAGTTATCTTTTCCTTTTTCTCTCAGCAGATAGGCTACAGGAATGTATAAAACTCATTTACTGGCCATTATGATCCAGTTACATTTTATATTTTAATTCATTAAAATAAAACCAGCTGTTAAAAATGTATACAGTAAACAAAATTTATATCAAGAGATTTAGGAACAAACAAAACCTAAACAATTTTCAATATAGGTAGAACTGCAATAACAGATATGCAGAAACAACCGAATCAGTAATTTAAACTGATTAAACTGGTTCATTAAACACAAAATATCAGACATGACTTCCTTTTGCAAACTTTCAATGTCAGTTCAAGGAAAAATAGCGCAATACATCCTTTCCAAAATTTATTCTATAGCTGCAGTCCTCAAAGAGATATGAGATACTGTACAGATCACTACTCCCATGACTGCTTGGAAATTTGTTAGTTAAAAACACAGCTGCTCCACTGAGGAGACTAGCCAATGTGTGTATCACTCACAGCACTTAACAGATGCTCTGAGAAACCTTCTAGTTATCCTAATGTCTACTCCAATATCATTCCAACACCAAAGACCTTTTATTTTTCCTAGTCTGAGATTACTTTACATTCTGATTTTATAATCTGGTTCTCTAATTTGTTTTTGTATGCTTCCCAGAAATATTTTAAATTATTATTGAAAGATGACATGCACATTTTAAAAATACAGTAATTCAAATCTATGGCCCTGGCTGGGAGCCCATTTACAAAGGAGAATCAACTCAACTCAACTCAATCCCCTACTTTTCCACTCAAGGGAAAAATACTCTAGGTCAGTGATTCTCAATCTTGATAACTTTAAGATGTGTGAACTTCAACTCCCAGTATTCCCCAGCCAGCATGTTGTCCAAACATCTTAAAGTTGCCAAGGTTGAGAAACACATCTCTAGGTTTATCTAACATATAGTAATGGCAAATGTATAAATCTTAAGGTATATAGACAAAAATGTAGAGTCCTTGGGGTTCTCTGAGCTTGGTTGTTTCCTTGCAGATGTTTCATTACCCAATTTGGTAATGTCTTCAGTGTTATGTAATCGTTACTGATAACAAAACAGAACTTGCAGATTCGTAACAGCTTGCTCCAATAAACTGTGGTGAAGATTAGCCATATTTGTCTAATTCTGTCACACAGTAACACCTTGATCCTCAGGACCTCTATTCAGGGGACTTTAGATGCCAAGGACATTTCATTCGGATGTTACTCTCAAAGAACAAAGACTACTGTTTCTGAAGCAGTTGGCAGTCCATTCCTGCCATTTACATCAATTTATATTTTTCTGTAGTTGACAGTTTTTACTTTAGTTTACATCATTTGGATGATTGTGCAAATGATGTAAATTAAGTCAATGCATAAATTTGGACTTAACAGGTATTCCAACTTAATGGACACCCCTCCCCCTAAATGGTCTGTAACATCAAAGTTTTACTGAAACAGCAAAAAGCTGTTTTTAAGAAAAAATGGAAGCATGCTTTAGGAGAGAACTGAGTGAAAAGAAAACAAACCTGATTTTTTATAGTACTGTAATACTGAACCATAATTTACTGAACAAGATTTACATACCATACAATATTGTCGTGTTGGTATGCTTTCCAGTCCCCGCCTCCAATCTATAGTTGTTGGTGGCAGGAAAATATACTGAAGATACCTTATGTGTGTTAATGATACCACATTCCTAGGAATGAGAAGAAAAACACAATCCCTTTCCTATTTTACTATCATTTATCTCTGCAACAAACCAAAAGGGGAAAATTTACTATTCTATCATCAATGTTGGATCTACAGAATCACAAAGGAGGATTTTAATAGCATTAAAAAATCTCAAAGGGAACATTGGTTATGCAGAAAACTCTAGGCAAAATATTGTTTATGAGGTGGAAATTTACAATTTCTTCTTGTTTTTGGTAACTCTCTTCCTTAATTTCTGTCACTTTAAAATAAATCTAAAATGAAAGAGCATGACCACTGATACTCCCACAGAAAGGTTGAGATTATCCATTTTTTAGTGCTAATATGCTGTGAGGGTTACTTTACAGTGTGCAACTATGCATTTTCATCTGTTTTCTGATGGAACATCTAACTGGTAAATGGTGCATCAAACAGAAAATGAGTTTTGCTCCTTTTTGCAAATTCAACCTTTTAACTTGATGGAAAAGGTAATGCTGCAACATTACATAGTGTTGCAAGACATTCAACAAAATGAGGAGTATAGTTTTATAAAAGTATTATTTTAAAGGAAAATGTCTACAGACAATCCCCTACTTACGAATGGGTTACATTCTGAGAGGCCGTTTGTAAGTCCATTTTGTTCCCAAGTCCAACAAGCATAAAAAACATGTGCAGTTTGTACCTTACATACAGTTGTGTGAAAAAGAAAGTACCCCCTCTCTGAGTTCTATGGTTTTACGTATCAGGACATAATAAAAATAATCTGGTCCTTAGCAGTTCTCAAAAGTAGGTAAATACAACCTCAACAACACATGACATATTATACCATGTCATCATTTATTTTACAAAAAGAAAGCCAAAATGGAGAAGCCATGTGTGGAAAAGTAAGTACACCGTTACTGTTTTCATCGGTATGAAGAGGCTAAGTAGCAGCCAGGTGCTGCTAATCAAATGCTCTTGATCAATTGATCATCAACAAGTGTGACTACCTCTATAAAAGCCGAAGTTTTAGGAGTTTGCTGGTCTTGAGCATTGAGGTGTGTGTTAACACAATGCCAAAGAGTAAAGATGTCAGCAATGATCTTAGAGAAGCAATTGTTGCTGCCCATCAATCTGGGAAGGGTTATAAGGCCATTTCCAAACTATTTAAAGTCCATCATTCTACAGTGAGGAAGATTATTCACAAGTGGAAAACATTCAAGACAGTTACCAATCTTCCCAGGAGTGGGCATCTCAGCAAATTCACCCCAAGGTCAGACCGTGCAATGCTCAGAGAAATTGCAAAAAATCCAAGAGTTACATCTGACTGTACAGGCCTCAGTTAGCATGTTAAATGTTAATGTTCACGACAGTACAATTAGAAAAAGACAGAACAAGTATGGTTTGTTTGGAAGAGTTGCCAGGAGAAAGCCTCTTCTCTCTAAAAAGAACATGGCAGCACAACTTAGGTTTGCAAAGTTGCATCTGAACAAATCACAAGACTTCTGGAACACCGTCCTTTGGACAGATGAGACCAAAGTGGAGATGTTTGGCATAATGCACAGTGCCACATTTGGCGAAAACCAAACACAGCATATCAGCACAAACATCTCATACTAACTGTCAAGCACGGTGGTGGAGGGATGATGATTTGGACTTGTTTTGCAGCCATAGGACCTGGGCAACTTGCAGTCATTGAGTCGACCATGAACTCCTCTGTATACCAAAGTATTCTAGAGTCAAATGTGAGGCCATCTGTCTGAGAGCTAAAGCTTGGCCAGCATTGGCTCATGCAACAGGACAATGATCCCAAGCACACCAGCAAATCTACAACAGAATGGCTGAAAAAGAAATGAAACAAGGTGTTGCATTGCCCCAATCAAACTCCAGACTTCAACCCAATTGAAATGCTGTGGTGGGACCTCAAGAGACTTGTGCATAAACAAATGCCCGCAAACCTCAATGAACTGAAGCAATGTTGTAAAGAAGAGTGGGCCAAAATTCCTCCACAATGATGTGAGAGACTGATAAATTCATACAGAAAATGATTACTTCAAGATATTGCTGCTAAAAGTGGTTCTACAAGCTATTGAATCATAAGGTGTACTTACTTTTTCACACATGGCTTCTCCATTTTGGCTTTCTTTTTGTAAAATAAATGATGACATGGTGTAATATGTTATGTGTTGTTGTTCATCTGAGGTTGTATTACCTATTTTTGACAACTGCTAAGGACCAGATGATTTTTATTATGTCCTGATATGTAAAATCACAGAACTCAAAGAGGGTGTACTTTCTTTTTCACACGACTGTAAGTGGCAGCATTGACGTAGGTGCTTGTGGAGATGGCGTAGGTGCTTGCAGAGATGGCTTAGGCTGGTCCTCTGTAGTTGAAACAGCACTTTTTTCCACCTTCCTGAAGAAGCGGTCCAGTGAACTTTGGGTGGTGGTCTTCCTCTCCTCATAAATGATGCTGTAGCACTGGATTGCATCATGGACAGCTGCAGACACCTTGGTGAGGCGCTCCACATTAGAGTCCTGCACCGATAGCACTTTCCCAATTAAGCTGAACCCCTCTGCCATCAGCTTGGGCTGGAATTGCTTCGGTGGTTCAGTCTCTTCCTCTTGTTTTCACTGTTCCTGCAACTCCATGAGGTCTTCATTGGAGAGGTCCTCCATCTGTGCAGCTAGCAGCTCATGAAAGTCCCCCTCCTCCAGGTTGAGCAGAAGCTCCTTGCTGAGGGCAACCAACTTGCTGATAAAAGCCTGCGACTCCCTTTGTGCCGCCTCACGTCCGGGACAGTCATGAATGAACTGAGGGCACAGATGTTTCCACACCCCATTCATGTTCACAGGGGTAACCTCACACCAGGCTGCATCAATGTTCTTGATGGCCTTGTAGCTATCATAGGACTTCCAAAATTGGCACAAGGTCATCAGGGAGTCTACTTCGGTTGCCTGGACTGCCTATCTAAATGTGCACTGAAGATACTATTTTTTGAAAGTTGCTATCACTCCCTGGTCCATCAGCTGCGGGAGAGAGGTAGTTTGGGAGGCAGATATACAACCTTCATGTTTGGATGTAAATTGTCCAGGTAAGGTGGATGACCCAGGGCATTATCCAATATGAGTAGAATCTTTAAGTCAATGTTTTTCCACATGGCAGTACCTCTCCACTTTTGGGACGAAATGATGGAAAAACCAGTCTTCAAAGATGAGAAGGGTGAAGTTTTCTCGTTAGCCTTCCACACAACAGGAAGTGAGCTCTTTGAGATTTTCTTGAGAGCTTGCAGGTTGTCAGACTGGTAGAGTAGCAGTGGTTTTAGGCTCAGGTCACCAGAAGCGCTGCCACCTAGCAGCACAGTTAGCCTATCCTTCGCAGCTTTGAAGCCTGGCACAGTCTTCTCCTCCTTACTGATATACATTCTGTCCAGCATTTTCTTCCAATGAAGCCCCATTTCATTCACATTGAATATCTGCTCTGGCAAATAACCATCTTCCTCGAAGATCTCCTTGAGGGTTTCGGAAATTCCTTGGCTACAGCTTCGTCTGCACTTGCCACCTCGCGACTGACTTTCACATTATGAAGGTTCACATGAACCTTTAAGCGGTGGAATCACCCATGGCTTGCAACAAATGCCTCTTCAGCAGCACCTTCACCAGCCTTCTGCTGTAAGTCATGGAATAAGCTCTTAGCCTTCTCCTGGACCAGAATTAGGTTAAGTTGCACACACCGTTGATGCTGATATTCAATCCACATGCCAAGCAGTGCCTCCATCTCTTCCATCACTTTTCCTCTCCTCTTGTTTATTATCGTGGATTGCATAGGCACTGAACTTTTGTCATGTTCCGTGATCTTGTCTTTGTTCTTAATGATTATTCTAATTGTGGAATGATTCATGCTGTAGGAACGTGCCACATTTGCCCTCTATCTTCTTCAATATCTCTATCTTCATGAGCATCATAAAGGATTGCTGCTTCTTCATGCTACCCCCCCCCTCCATTAGCACTCTTGCGCTTAATTGCAGACATTTGCAGCCTGCAGTTTGCAGTCACCACACACCAAGCACAACTGACCATGCAAGAAGTAATGACCAGAAGTCAGGAGACAGTGAAAAAGGGTTAGTTTGCGGCGAGCCTTCTCCCGACTTCCAGCCCAACTTCTGGGTCCATCTTGTTCATATTGGTGAAAGTTCGCAACTTGAACGTTCATATCTAGGGGACTGTCTATATTTCCAAATTTAAAAAGTGATGTCAGTTATTTTGACTTTAAATCTCTAGTATGATAAATTTTTATATACCAATCAGTAAAGCTAAAAGTTATTATCTGCAGTAGTATAAAAAGGTTTATCAGTTCGGAAAAATAACATTATATAGCTATCGGCAAAGCTTATAATATTTTATAAGTACAGTGGTACCTTGGGTTACGAATTTAATTTGTTCCGTGACTCTGGTCGCACCCTGAATTGGTCGCACCCCGAAGCAAATTTTCCCATAAGGTTCAATGTAATTACCGTTAATCCGTTCTGGTGTCCGCGGACCACAGGTCAGGGGCGGAAAAACGGCCACGGACCACGCGGCAGGGCGGAAAAACGGCCGCGGACCACGTGGCACAGGCGGAAAAATGGCCGTGGATCCGGTTCGTAACCTGAGGTAAATTTTTGCAGCCGGAGCTGGTCGCAACCCGAAAAGTTCGTTAGCAGAGGCGTTCGTAACCCAACGTACCACTGTACTACCATAATCCATGTGAACTGGTAGTACTGCCCTTCGATCTGAAATATACTGGTGAAGATCAAAAAAGCACACAGTGCACATTTTAAGAGGATAAGTGTCAAAATACCGGTCTGTTTCTTCCTGTGTTCATATATACAGAAGAGGGAATTAACTGATAGAATGGATTCCCCTTTTCTATGTGCTTCCCCAATTCTATTGCAGATGTTGGATTGCTTTTCAGATATAAACAGGGAATACAGGAAGGGAAAATCACATTGCAAGTCACTTTAAACAATTAGTACTTTACGGGAACATATATTCAAGTCACACATTAAATAATATTTGTAGAGCTCTAGAGGCACTAAGTGTAATTCTTTGCGCTAGTGCCATAGTGCTAAAATAATCCAGTAATTTCTTGAGTATCTTTAAATATACAGTACCTAAAAGCCTCCTTTTTTATAAAAACATACAGAATAAGAGGGAATGAACTGGAACAGCAACTAGGGCAAAGTCTGCTGCCCAGAGTCTTCCGGAGTGGGCAGCCATAACAACACAACCACCACAACAATAATAGTAATAGAATGGTACCCTCTTTCAATGAAATGTTTTAACACGACCTGAGTCGGCAAAGTTGTTACCTTTCAGAAAAATGAGTTAATAAACCGTTTTGCATAATTAAATCAACAGTAGCCTAACTTTAATGTCTTTAGACAATTCCCACATTGTAGCTAAATCTGTAAGTAACACTTGACACTATTACTTAAACAACATCCACCACCTCAACTCCCTTTTGTTCTGTATCCATTTTACTAGATGAGGAGTTTTGGAGAACCCAAAAGCAAGCCCACTATTCTGTGGCCTTCAGTTAGGTGGATAATAATACTGTCCTAAAGCGGGAATTATTCTAATGACCAATACTATCAGTCTCTTGAGGATTTTAAACTTTGGGAAGATTCAAATGAGAGAATACTTTTTTTTTTTTAATAGCACAATCCAGCATTTAATAGCTATCCTTGGAAACAGATTCAGTATCTGGTAAAGCTGTTGTGATGAGTGAATTACATGTACTCCATAATTGGTCTAAATTAATATATGGCTGTGCTATTCTGGAACAGTGGAAGCCTGGAATCAAAGCCTTATTTACAGCCTGTTACAATACCATGCAATCATATCCTTAGACTTCTCAAACTAGCTACAGAACACTGAAAATCAATGCAGCCATGTATGTACCAATCTTAAACGTTAAAAATTTACTTTCCTCACTTAGAAGTGAGCTAAAGAAATAAGTAGCTGCCACTGGCTGTGTACTGAAAGGAAGCATCTTACTGGTTCAGTTTGCTGCTAAGCTAGGGAGGTGACTTCTCAATTAAAATATTGCTGATATGGCTGCAAGTAAATTGACTAGGTAATACAATACTAGCAAAGCCTAACTTGAGATAGGAACACAGGTGCAAGTATAAAGATATGATGAGGTGGGCTTTTTAAGGATGAAAAGATTCCTCTTTGGCACTGATGATAATACAGACAGGATGGAGGTAGAAATAGCAGAAGCAAGGCTGGGGCAGCAGCATGGGCAAAATGTGAAGGCAAGTTATAATTGACATCATTAGTATATTGGTAGCACAGACTTCCCAAGCCAGCCTCTTCCAGCAGTTTCACATAAAAATTAAGTAGCATGGGAGAATTCATAAGCCAATAGTCACAGTATTGATCAGAATACCCCAGCACCGTTTTCTGAAATCACCCCCTAAGGAACCAGAACTAATATGAACAAATGTCTAAAAATCCCAGCACAGCAATTTAGAAGTGTATCAAAAGTTCTAAAAGCTCAGGAATACATCATCTACTCTGAGTAAAAAGAACTCACCAAAGTAATCAAAACAATCTCTATTCCATACTCAGACCTGAAGCCATATTTCCCATGATTATAATTAAAATAATTATTTTTAAATGCAAAAAAAAAAATCAGGTAGGCAAAATGTTTGGTGGGTGCCAAGCAAAGAATATGGGCATACATTGGTATCAGCAGGTGGCATGTTGGGGTCCCAACTTAATCTACTACAGGATTTAGACATCTAAGGCATAGACATAGCTTGTAAGTGTTAGCAACCCTCAAACCAGGGATGGAAAGCTATTGGCCTATGGGTTAGATCAATCCATAGCCCTTTTCTGGTTTGCCATACCCCATCTCAACCCTAACTGTCCTGCACAACTAGCACAGAAACAAAGTAAGTTGGTGGAAGAAGCTTGTATCACTTTGCCCTGCTATGATTGGAAGCTTGGTTCCTATGTTCAATGCCTATGTTCAAATATTCCTAGAAAGGGTGGAGAATGAAAATTAAAAGCTGAATTAGCTGCAGGAGAAAGGATGGAATGATCTATTCTTTCTCTGGCAGTTACTGTTTTTACATGTAAGCTGGTGAGGAAGAAAATCACTCCATAAGCCAGCATGGCAATCAAGCTAAAAATGTGTGTGCTGAGAAATCAAATTCAAATTCACACAGGATTAATGTCATAATTCCTTAGGCTGGGGGCATTAAATAAAAAATGCAATATTCACATGGTTCTAGGGAATTTTTAAGTGAAAAGCCTGGTGAAGAAAAGAAAAAGAAAAGGAGGAAGATAAATGAAGAAAAAATAGTGAAACAAAGGAAAATCACAATCCAGAATGTTGTGCTTTCTCTTCCTTAAGGAACTCATTATTTTTAAGTTCAGTAGACAGCACTGCATATATTTGTGTCAACTGAAACACACAGATAGCTTCAACTGATTTTATTCAAAATCATAGATAATTACTTACCAAGCCCCAGAAGATCAACAGTTGATTCTGGTACTTTCTTAGGACTTGTTTTAAGCTCAAGTTGCTGATCTTCTTTCTTCTGAGGCTTTATTAAAAAATAAATAGATTGTTACAACACACACACACAAAGTATCACAAACAAGAGTCCTCATGTAGTCTTATTTTAAGTTGGAAAGATTACTTTTTTCTTAGTGTAGTAGAATATACAAAAGGCAGTCTGGTAAAAAATATGACAGAACCCACTTCCTAGTGGTCAGAGACCTTCACCTACATTACTTTAACAACCTTCAGAACAACCCTTTGATTATTCTCCTCCTCATAATGCCAGCAGGGAGCTGAGACAGAAAGAATACACTCATTCATTCATTCATTCATTCATTCATTCATTCATTCTTACAGGCTGTTTCAATCACAGACAATTCTAAGCAGCACACATTTCAATACAGTAAGGAAAGATTAAAACAACACATAACAACATAATATAAAAGCAGCAATTAATACTGTGCTGCTAAGAAATATCAGTCTCAATTAAAAAAAAATCACCTACTGAGAAGTGGGAACCCACCATTCTATCAGTCCCTGAAGGCTTTCTGAAACAGTCATCTCTTGGCAGATTTTTGCAAATGGCAACAGGGTACTGATCTGACTTGAGTGGGAAGCAACAACTTACTTAATGCCAATTAGAGAGTTGTGGAGATCTGAAGTGTCCTTTAAACCAAGGATTCTCAGATTATTCCTTATTTGCTTTGCTACAATGCAACACCAACTTTAATATGCCTTACATATAATAAGTTACTAAGGTGTAGCATTTTGAATCTCAAATAATGTAGGGAAGATTGACTGATTATCTGCCATCAAATTAGCATCAACTCTTAGCGACCACATAGATGGATGTCCAGGATGATTTGTTCCCTATCTGGTCCTTCAGGTCTCCCAGTGTTGTACACATCACCACTGGTAATCCTCTTCTTCTCTTTCTTTCCATCTTTACCAGCATTATGGATTTCTCAAGGGAGCTGTGTCTGCTTAATGTGTCCAGAATGTGATAATATAAACCCTGGTCATTTGTGCCTTGAGTGAGAACTCTGGACTGAGTTGTTATATGATCCATTTGTTTGTTTTCTTGGCTGCCCAATATTCTCAAGACACTTCTACAACACCAAAGTTCAAAAGGGTCAATACCCTTTACAACCTGCTTCTTTAAATTCCAACTTTGTTTCCATAAAGCGTCACAGGGAAGACCACTGCCTGACCTTTGTAGATAAAGACATGACATGATATCTGAATATCCTTTCCAAGGCTTTCATTGCTACCCTACAAAGTGCTACACTGCAGAGTAATTTTTGACTGCTGCTTCCTTTAAAATTAATTATAATAAAAGGCAGAAGCTATCCACCACATTTGATTTGATTTGTATAGCTGCCCATCTCACAGCAAATATTTTCTTTTTTTTTTTAGTAATTTTTTTATTTTTTACAACAAACACAAACAATAGCATAAAAAGCATAAAAAACCATCTTCCATTTTAAACCGTGTGTCAGCCAGTTACCAATCATTTGTGCCATCCTTTCATAGTCTTCACTCATCATTTATATAAAGTCTCATGTCATCTATCCAACACATATTTATATATTTATCAGTTATCAATTATTATTCATTTGTTACTAGTCTATGACACCAGCTTTCATAATAAAATTTATATCATTTTTATCCATAGATTATATATATATATATATATATATATATATATATATATAGTAATTTATATCAGTTTGTCAAATTTCTATTATATAATTTGCTGATCTATTACATTACTATATCTTTTCATCCAACCATTGATAAAACAAATCCCATATCATATAGAATTGTTTGTCTTCTTGCTCTCTAATTTCAAATGTTAATTTACTCATCTCTGCACATTCCATAATTTTCTTAATGACTTCCTCCTGCATAGGTACTTTTTCATTTTTCCAATTTTTAGCAAATACAATTCTAGCCGCTGTCAAAACATTTACAATCAAATATTTCAGTTCTTTACTATATGTTTCAGGTATAATTCCTAATAGAAATGTCTCTGGTTTAAAGTCTATATGTTGTTTTGTCATTTTTTCCAACCATGTGTGGATTTTAATCCAATATCTTTTAGCTTCTGAGCATGTCCACCACATATGGTAATATGTGCCGGGCTTCTGATGACACTTCCAACATTTATCAGACTTGTTCTTGTACATTCTCGCAATCCTTGCTGGAGGTAAATGCCACCTGTAAAACATCTTATACAAGTTTTCTTTATATGCAGTTGACATTGTCATTTTATAGTTTTGAGACCATAGTTTTTGCCACTTCTCTAAATCAATTCCATATCCAAAATTTTTCCCCCATGCAATCATTGTATCTTTAACCTGTTCTTCCTCCATTTTAAATTCTAGTAAATGTCCATAAAGTTTTTTGATCACCTTTTCATCAGCACCCATCAGAATTTTATCTAAAACAGTCAACTCATCATAGATACCTTCTGCTTTAAAATCTTTATCGAATCTAGATTGTATTTGCAAATATGAGAACCAATTCATTTTTATACCTTGTTCTTCCAACGCTTGCATAGTTTTAAGTTCACCCTTTTCATTCAATATCTCAGTATATCTAACTGTTTGTTCCTTTTTATATGTTATTGGATAAGAAAAGGCTTCAATAGTGGATATCCATCGTGGAACTTTTAAATAATATTGTCTTCTTGTCTTCTCCCAGTTTAAAAACAATGCCTCTCGAATATAGTGCCTTCTAAAATAGCCCTGTGTTTTCGTTCCCTTATACCATAAGAAAGCATGCCAGCCCAACAACAGGTCATGTCCCTCTAAGGTCAATAATCTATTATTTCTTAAAGTTATCCAGTCCTTTACCCACATCAGATTTGTCGCCTGGTAGTATAATTCCCAGTTAGGCAAGGCAAACCCACCTCTTACTCTTACATCTTGTAGTAATTTAAGCTTTATTCTTGCTTTTTTACCCTGCCAGATGTATTTCAATATAATTTTATTTAGATCATCAAAGAACTCTTTCCCTAGACGAATTGGAATTGTCTGGAATAGATATAATATCCTAGGCAATATATTCATCTTGATAGTGGATATTCTCCCAATCATTGATAATTGTAAATTCTCCCATTTTGTCAGATCTATTGCAATCTGTCATTTAAGTTTAACATAATTATCCTCCTTCAATGTACTACATCTTGGTGTAATGTATATCCCTAGGTATTTAACCCTGTTTGTGACCTGTATTTCTAAGACTTCTTCCAATTCTTTCTTTCGCCTTGCTAGCATATTCTTTGTTAATATCTTTGTTTTATCTTTATTTTTAATCCTGCTACTTTTCCATATTCTTCTATCTTTTCAATTAATTTAGATGCTGTTTCCAATGGGTCCACTAGTATAAATACTAGGTCATCTGCAAAGGCTTGCAATTTGTACTCTTCCTTTTTGATCTTCATTCCTTTTATTTCTTCCTCTTCTCTTATATTCCTATTCAACACTTCTAATGTTAAGACAAACAACAAGGGCGATAGTGGACAGCCTTGTCTCGTCCCTTTTGTTATGTCTATCTGTTCTGTTAAATCTCCATTTATCATGATTTTTGCAGTCTGCTTATAATATATTGTTTCAATGGCTTGGGTAATTTTTTTACCAAAGCCCATTTGTTCCAATTGCAGTAGCATAAATCGCCAATTCACGTTGTCAAAGGCTTTTTGTGCGTCTAAGAATATCAAGGCCATTTGCTTTTCAGGGTGTGCCTCATAGTATTCCAGTGTGTCCAGAATTACTCTCATGTTGTCTTTAATTTGTCTCTTTGGCAAAAATCCGTTTTGATCGGCATGGATAAAATTATTTAAATATCTTTTTAGTCTTTCTGCCAATATTGAAGCAAAAATTTTATAATCTGAATTTAGTAAAGATATAGGTCTATAATTTTTAACCTGTTGTGGGTCAGTGTCCTCCTTTGGTATAAGTGTAATACATGCTTCAGTCCATGTTTTGGGTATCCTCTTCTTTGTCATAACCTCATTCATAACTTCCAATAGTTGAAGGCTCAATATGTCCTGGAAGGTTTTGTAAAATTCCACTGGCAGTCCATCTGGACCCGGGGCTTTCCCAACATTCTGCTTTTTTAGAGCTTCTGTTAGTTCCATCATAGTTATATTCCCCTCTAACATTATTTCAATGTCTTTAGGTATCTGAGGTAATTTTGCTTTCTGTAAATATTGTCTTACTTCTTCTTCTTGTACATTCTCTTGATAATACAATTTTCCATAGTAATCTTGTATAATTTTTTTCTTATCCTCATTACCAAAGCAGATCTGTCCTTCATTTATCAATTGATTAAAACACTAAAAGAAAAATCTTAGTCCTAACGCTTAAAATCAGAAATGATTAAGTATCAAACAAAAAAGCCAGTCGAGTTTAAAAATGAAATAAACCACACTCTGCCAGATTCAAGTCCATAAAAAGGGAAAGTTAAATAACTAAAGTTTTTTTTTTTTTTTCCAAAGGCTCAATCTCGCCGCTTAGTCCCACTTTTCTTCACTTTTAAAAATTCACTTTGGATTACTTAGGGTGTTCTCTAAGCAAAGTTAAATAATAAAGGTCCATCTCACCCGGTTGACACACTTTCTTCTTCCGTTTGGAGCTGTCCCGGCTTTTGCAGTCTCAATGGCTGTCGCTCCGTCGCTGGTTTCAGGAACTTCTCCTGGATCAACCAGAGATTTTGCGATATCCCTGGGATCGACAGGACGTGCCCTATCTAGTCGCCGTCTCTACGGGACGGCTTAGGTCCTTCGGGACCGTCCAGCATCGGAGATATCAGCTGCGATCTTGGGAGCTCCAGATCGCACACCGTACCGCTGCGACGCCAGCTCCGCCTCTCCTCACAGCAAATATTTTCAATTGCCAATTCTAAGGCTGGCTGCTGCACCTGTTGTTATTAGTTTGCTCTTCTTTATGTTTAATCTTACTCCTGTTTGTTCACTGTGCTCCTTGACTTTAATTTCTAAAGCTTACCAATCATTTTTATTTTCAGCTCTCAGAGTAGTGTCATCAGTACAGTGCAGGTTCTTGATGTTTCTTCCTTGAATTTTAAAACCATGCTCAGCTTCTTCCAATCAGGCTCACTCAATATATATTCAGCATACAGGTTGACTAAAATTAAAATCCCTACTCAGTTAAGCCATTTAATTTACTAGCTATTCTCAATAGGCGAGTTATAATTGCTGCAAGGATTAAAAATCTTGGAACACAAGCCAAGTACCTTAAGTTTCTTGAAGAAAGTCACACTGTAAATCTAGCACATCAATAATTAATTCATTACTAGAAAGAAAAACTATGCAACTACGTACACTGTCTCCTATAAAATGAATTCTGCAAACTGCTACCAACAATGAACGTTTCATTTATTAGTATTTGAAGAATCACTTTTCTTCAACATAAGTGGGTCTGCACAGTCAGACAATCTCTCTTCTCCAGCTGCACCAACCACCTGAGATGGGGAAAGCACTAACTAGAAGAAAGGCTCTCTGAATTGTGACCCCTTGTTCATAGAATATCTCCTAATCTATGGTGAAAGTGTATTTTAATTATTAATTTTTATTGGGTGATTTTAATGTTTCCTTGGTGCTATTGTTGTAGGGATATGTCTAAAATTAAAGTACCAAGCTTAAGATATATTTGAAGTGCAGTCCCATTTTTTGAGGGCTGTACAGCACCATTCCAGATTGGGTCAAAAAAGCAGACAATAGTCATGGCAGTTCAAATGAAGCTGTGTCATTGTAATGGAAGGTATCTGTGAGGAGGAGACTGGTATGGGAGATCAAGGCTGTCAGGAGGGAGGTAGTGCATTCCAGAAAGGGGGACAAGGCAAGTGCTTTCTCAGCCCACAGCAGGACTGTGAGAAGAAGAGGTTTAGACTAGCCCCTCCCTAGAGTATCATGGGGTATATCCACTAGTTGCTGTAGCGTAGTTAGTCTGGCAAGATTGATGTCGGGCTTAGCCCAAGAACGATGATGAAACAGTTCAGTCTAATACAGTTCCTTTATTTGCTTACACCCAGCCTTGATCTCCCATACCAGTCTCTTCCTCACAGATACCTTCCATTACAGTCATTTCTATATATGCTGCAACTGTCATCTTGACTTTTTTGCTGCCCCCACCCCCCTGGATGCTGGTGAGTGTGTGTGTGTGTGTGTGTGTGTGTATTGCATGTTTTATAACAAATTAACACATTCTTCCTCCAGGGGTTCAAGCTTACATGTGTGAAAAATCCAAGACTGTTTTAGTAGAAAAAATTAGTAAGTGGAATTAAGTGTTAATTAGTAGGTGGAGTTTACAAGATATTTTATCATATATTACTTGAAGTTATAGTTTAAAATCCTAGACTGCACTAGAAAGTTCATACATGGAATAACATAATATGTGCCATAGATCAAACAGCACAAACAAATCTATTGCAGTGTCCTAACAAGCCTGCAAATTTTGAATTACCATTTTCTTCAACCATAGCACTGAAGTTGATGTTATCTGATTAACTACTCTCAGGATCAAGTCATTCCTGCAAAGCTAACCCAGTCTCCATAATTTAGTCTGGACCAAATTTTTGTGGAATGTTCCCAAACAGTAACAAGTGTATTAGTATGCATCCTCAGGAATCATTTAAAAACCATTCCATGGAACTGTAAAGAAACAATGAGTACCAGTTTTTACACAAAATTTATTTCACTACTTATGCATCTTCCAATACAAATGGACTTTTGGAGAGTCACCTTATTAACTGTAGATCTGGATAGAACTATTTCCATTCTGTTCTACTTGCTATATCGCCAATCAAAATCAGCTTTAGATGTGATCTTTCCAGCCACATATTAGTAGGGCTATGGAGCAAATAATATGAGCGCTTACAAATATGGTTTCCATAGGGATCTCTGTTATGAAGAAAGATGTGCTGTCTCTATTCATACACGGGTCTGAACCCTGACTGATAAGAGTCCAGATAATCTGTTTCTTCTAGGGTATTCTGTAATTGATCCCAAACCACTGTCTCGACAACCTTCACCAAAAAGGGAAGGTTGGAGACTGGGCAGTAGTTGTCTAATATCTCTGGATCCAAGGAGGGCCTCTTAAGGAGGAGGTGAACAAACACCTTTTTAAGGGACATTGGCACTGACCCCTCCCATAATGAGGTATTCAAAGTCTCTTAGACCCAGGGAACTACTGCCCCCCACAGCTGCCCTAAGAAGCCAGGAGAGGGAAGAGTAGTCAGGGATATCCTGGAGGCGTCCTATCCACCTCCTCAGAGATAACAGGCCAAAAGGAAACCCAAACAACCTGGCAAGATAGTACCCAATCACCACACAAGACCTTGCCCAAGTGGAGTCTCAATTAGAGTGAATTTGAGTGACTTTATCAGTAACGTGTCAAGCAAACTGGTCACAGCAGCAAGGTGGTAAGCCAACAGGGTAGCCCCTACCTAAAAGGGAGTTGGCTGCCTGACAGGGCTGCCAGATGACCACCTGCTACTGTAATGAGATGAAATTTAAGAACACTTCACCCCTCTTATCGCCATGAAGCAGGCCCAAACTTTGGCACCCATCCACGTTCACTCAAATTCAGCTACAGTTGTTCTCCATCTTGTCATTGCTTTAGCTACTTCATCTCCCAGAGGTCCTTGGAAAACCAAGGGATCAGCCGCTCAGGGGAGATTTTGTCAAAAGCCAAGATGCTACCTCTTGCCAGTCCAGACCAGGCCTTTGCTCGCTAGTTTGTCAGGGAAATCCCCAAGTGCTCCTGGAAACCAGGCAGTTCTATCACGTATCTGGGGCAGACCATCCAAATAGGTCTGACTCTGCAGAGGAAAGAGGTGTCAGTCAATCACAACTGGACCAGGAAGTGATCTGATCATAAGGAAATTCTCTCCATGAAGACTCTTTCATATAAATACAAGTGCCAATATTGCTACCAACTCTATTATTTATTTATTTATTTATTTATTTCTTAGTAATGTTAGAACTATTTGGCTCTAATTCACTAGTCAAATTTATGGGATACAAAAATTCAGAAATTATGTGGAAATCAGTGCATATAATATTGATCCTGATATTCTTAAATATATAAAAAATAACCTGCAGTAACTTAATCCTTATATAATGTTCTAAATATATTAATATGGAGACAAAAATTGCATAGATGCAATTTCTGTAGTCAAATAGAACAGATGTTTCATTCAAATTAATAACCATTTTATTAATAGAAGCTCAAATAGTGTAGGTTCTTGGAATTATTCAGTATAAACAAAATACACTTACTGTACATGGTCTGTAGTTGTGCCAGTTCTGCCATTTGACTTAGTTGAGCAGTTCAAATGTTTTAAAAGGTATTAAAAATAATGAAAATTGCTAATTCTTTTTAATTGGAATTCTCTATCAGTAACCATACCAAATTACAGGATCACAAATAGTTACTGCTTACAGAGATGTTTGAATAATTCCTAGTCTACAATGACTAAAAGCCAAAATCCAAGGGTGTTCAAAAGCACTCTAAAGGATGGACAGACACTTTCCAAGCATGTTTGAAAAAACAAATATCCATTTCTAATTTGATACATTAAATCACCCTGCTTTGACTAAATACAGCCAAATGGGCTAAACTGGTCAGAGTGTTTCAATTATTATATCTTTAGACTTCTGTCCACTTCCATTAGGTTCTAATGTTACCACACCATGCAGAAATGAAGCAAACAGATAATACTTGAAATGGCTTATAACTCTAGGAAAAAGGTTTTATATGAGACAATAGAGAAATAAGTGTAAGCAATATTTTAGACGGAACACTTTCTGCAAGGATCATAAACAATTGTTTGGTATACCATAACATAAAGTATACCAGCAATAACAGAGATGATGATGATGATGATGATGATGATGATGATGATGATGATGATTGGTCACACAGTCCACCAGATGTTTAGTCTGGATTTGGCATTTTTATCCACTTATCGAGTCCTTCCCAAGGACCTGGGATAGGCAGATGTTGTTATTATTATGGCTGTTGCTTTTGTTGTTGTTATTATTTAGGCTGAATTCTGAGTTTGAATTTACTAGGATGCAATTCTCCCTGGGTAAAGAACTGAACATCTGAGCAAAAAATAGAAAAACAATTCTTAAAACTAGTACAGTGGAACCTTGGTTTACGAACTTAATTCGTTCCGTGACTCTGGCCTCAACCCGAATTGGTCGCAACCCGAAGCAAATTTCCCCATAAGGTTCAATGTAATTACCGTTAATCTGTTCTGGCGTGGAGGACAGGGAGGCGGCTATTGCTTGGAGGGAGAGTCCCCCTCCCTACGACCACGTGTCAGGGGCGGAAAATGGCCGCGGACCATGTGTCAGGGGCGGAAAAATGGCCGCAGACCACGTGTCAGGGGTGGAAAAATGGCCGCAGACCATGTCACGGGAGGGAAAATGGCCGCGTATCCTGTTCATACCCCGAGGCGGAGTTTGCAAACCGAAGCAAAATTTTGCGGCTGGAGCTGGTCGTAACCCGAAAAGTTCGTTAACAGAAGCATTCGTAACCCGAGGTTCCACTGTATTAGTAGAAGTAGAATGTGGCAAAACATCATATTCCTCTACTAAGGCATACTCCAGGATCATTTTCAAAGCACGAGTCATCTCTTCACAGTTTAGCATTTCCTTGTTACTATAGGAGATATTTAAAGCTGCTTGTAATATGTGTTCGTTGATCCAAGGCAGCATTGCACAGTGAAAGAATAAATATACAGTGCTTTCTAAATGTAAACAGACTTTACAGACAATGCTCAGGTTGATGCTCAGGTTGCATCAAATGAACCTGTCTGGAAATGTCTCTCTCTATAGGTTTTCACTCATAAAGGGAAGCAAAAATTTAATTCCACAGTGCTTTGAAGTTGAATCAAATAAGCCTTCCAATGCTCACTGGAACAGCATAACAAAAAAGCACTTAATGCTACTGCATGTTATTCAGCAGAGGCAGCCAATGAATAATTAAGCCAGGCAAAAAGCATGTCTTGAACTCTGAAAATTGCCAGTTTTTAAAATTATGTAAACCCATACAAGCAAAATACTAAATAGGGAGCAACAAATACAGTGGCTGGCTTCACTAAATGTGTTCTTAGTATCAGTTTAATTGAAACAATAATAATCAGAGTTGTGATTTTCAACTAATTTAATTATCAGGCATAGTAATATGAAAGAGGTGCACATGAGTAGATGTATGCCATATGTGCCAAGCCCAAGCAAAAGACTTACAGTATCAATAATAATGTCAGTGGCTTATTTTATTATTAATATTTTTATTTATTTGCTCTTTCTAAACTAATTATTTGTAGTGTCATTAAGGCTGGGCTATTCTGAGCGTAACAGAGAAGTGCAGTCATTGAAATACAGACACACACACACACACACACACACATACTGTGTGTTCAATCAGCAGATAAAATAAAAATTATTTTGGTAAAAAAAGACAGGAACAAAATGCCAGACTCATTATTTGAAGAATAAGATTGTAGTGGAAAAGGTAAGTGTTTCTTGGTGTATGTTATGAAGCAATCCAAGGATCACAAACAGAAAAATGAGGTATGCACATAGCACCTTTTTTCCTTGTGAATCTAAAGCACTGCACAAAAGTCAGACTCTATTCATGCTGCACAGCAAATAGATGCAGAGGAATTATGGATCCCAGGAAAGTTAAACTTCTTCTCAGTTCATATACAAAGTGAGATGAATGAGCATGATTCTGATGTAACAGAAAAACTAACTTGGGTAGAAGCAACCAACATCTAATGGTCAATATAGTGGATGACTGATAACCCAAAATAAAGGATGGGCTATTATTATCATCATTCATGTGATGAAGACCTTGAGAACTAGAGTGAGCTGAAAGGAAATAATTTTGCACTGGAAACAATGGAAACATTCCTAAATGCAGGTAGCATACCGTATTTTTCCGACTATAAGACGATAGTTTTTTCTAAAATCCTTACGCCAAAAATTGAAGGGCGTCTTATTCAAGGAAGTCAGCTGAGGAGAGAACCGTGTGGTGGCAAAACTGCCCATACTTTGTCTCTGCAAAGAGGCTTCCTCCTATTGCTAGCCTCCAATCACGAGTGAAATAGCTTGAGTCTGCAAACAGACTTCCTCCAATCACGAGCCTTATGTAACCGACGTCAGCTGATGCTGAACAAACCAATTGGAGGAAGTCTGTTCGCAGAGACAAGCTATCGGCAGTTTCCCTCATGATTGAATGTAATCAGTTATGCAAAAGAGCCTGGAAATAGAGCTGCAGAGAGACGGTTTGGACCTCCTCCCACCGAGTGTATCAGGTAAATGGTAACTAATTACTAAATAAAAATGTGTTCTGCACTATCTTTAAAATATTAATTTCTTAATTTTGGGTTGGAAAAGTGGGGGTCGTCTTGTACATGGGGGCGTCTTATTGATGGAAAAATACGGTATATGTGTATCAGATTTAAAGAGATGTAAGTTACTGAGGTAAAATGTTTACAGAATTGGGTTCCTCCTCCTCTCAGATTCCTGCTGTTTAGACCAGAGTGGCTGCCCCACTCCCCCATGTTTTGACCAGTTCTGGACTATTTACCAATCTTCATGGTTAGGAATAGAAAATATAGAAGTCAGGTATGCTTTAGTTAGTTTAGTTTAGGACAGAGGCCAGGAGTCCTTCACGGAAGGAAACTGGATGGATAATTATAAATGTGAAGAAAGTGGAGATGGTGAAAAAGAGAGAGAATACACAGAAAAGAGTGGGGTATGGAAAGAAGAATGTGATGGAGGTGAAGAAAGAAGGATAAGAAAAGCAATGGAGAATATTAAAAGTAAGGAGGAAGATAGTGGCACGCAGTGTCTCTGGAAAGACTTTAAGAGCATCTGGGGCAACAGGTGGATCAAAATAGATAAGATGGTAGCAATAGCATTGCAATGCAAGCCTGCATCTTTTGGTTGAAACTTGTTCCAAAGAACTAGCCTGAGCCTAGTTACCACAACTGACTCCTTCAGGATGATTAATCAATTTAAGATGATCTGTCCCAGACACCATATGGATTTGCTTAGATTTCAACAAGCACTTGGCAATATGATAGGCTGCTCTTCCATGATTCTGGCTAGCTTCTAAGATATGGAATAAGACTGCACCTATGCCTATTTTCAGATCCCAGAGGGACCCTTGATTTATTAAGAAGCTCTAGGAGATGAAGCGGCAGAAAACATGCCTGAAGTACTTGTGTGGGAAACAGAATACATTGAGTTGAGTATTGCTACAAACTCATGTTCAGGCCTACTCTGTTGCAATAAGTATTGAAAAATGTCAATATTTCTCTCCCCTTATTGTATCATTGAAATACTATCCTGTAGCCTTGTTTAAGGTGGCCTGCATTCCACTGAGGCAGGGTGGGTCAATAGATCTTCCTTCAGGCTGCCCTGAGAGATTTATAGGACACTTTGTTTAGAAAGTCATTCACATTCTCTCAGAATTGAAAACAGTGTTGGCTGACCCAGAGGAGGTAACTGCGGCAACATCTTGCAATATTTCCTGGTTTTTTTTCAGTTCTATTAGATAGGTCCTGCCACCCGTAGGCTGAATTTTTGCCCCCTCCTGGCTCCTTCAGTGGGAAATGAGGATTTCCCCTAAATACCTCGAGAGAAAGTCTGGTAGAGGCCATCTCTCAACCCCACAGTGTTAAATAATTTCTGTTCAGACTCCAACCTTCCCTTTTTGGGTGAAATTTTGGAGAATGTGGTGATGCTTCAGCTGCAAAGGATCACAGATGAAGGTGATTATCTGAAGCCTTTTCAGTCAGGATTCAGACCAGGGTATGGCACAGAATTGGCACTGTCATTCTTGTGGATGACTGTTATTGTGACTTGATGGTGGAAGTTTGGCTCTCCTTTTCCTCTTAAGATTTCTCAACTGCTTTTGCTCCCATTGACCATGGTATCTTTCTGGGCCTTCTACAAGGGTTGGGAGTTGGGCAGAGTTTACAGTGGTTCTGCTCTTCCTTGGATATTGTGAGGGTTGAACACTGGACCAGTGCCCTGCTTAATATGGGATGCTGTAGAGCTTGATCCTTTCCCCCATGTTATATGAAGCCACTGGGGAAAGTCATTCAATTGTTCAGGGTGAGGTATCATCAATATGCTGATGATAGCCAGTTATGTCTCTCCACCCAGAGTTGAATAGGACATACTGTGAAGGTCCTTCCTGATGTTTGGGGATTATAAGGGTCTGTATGAGATGAAACAAGTTGAATCCTTGCAAGGCAAAGTGCTCATTTGTCTATCCAGAGATGGTAATTGACCTTTCTAAACACAGAATCTTCAAGATGTCAGGTGGGCAACGATATGAGCATCACCTTATAGGAAGACACAAAATAAAGTCGTTGTCAACTCCCCTCTTCTAATCTGGAAACCTGCAAGCCATTGTCAGTATCAGTATTACAATAGCGTGGTTAAACTGTTGATGTGAAAAGTCAAAAGCACATGGCAGAAGCATGCTCCAGTCACAAGGCAGAAAGGATCAAAACATCTTAAATAAACTTGTAAATAAAGAAAACTGAATTCAATTTCCATTATTTTTCTTTTTTCATCTTTCACACCATCCTTGCACTTGCCCCCTCACCACTCAGCTTGCCTCTTCTTTTACCCTTTGCCTCTATTTTGCTCCAGGTTTTCCAATCCTGCCTCTCCTTGTGAGATCATTGGCAACAGAACACAAACCTTTCGCTATCCTAGCAATTTATGTTACTGAAGGAAATTCAAGAAAGCATGCAACATGACTGACTGACTGAAGGAACTGATGCCAATTCAATTATTCAGCTCTGAATTTAGAGAAAGGAGGAACAACATAGATGTAAGGCAAGATATGTCTCTTATTATTTCTTCACTTGAATGTAGTATGGCAATCTACTGCCTTTTTTTGATTGGCTTGGGTGAGCCTCCAATATTTCCAAAATGTGGGAAAGACCAATAATGAATTTTTAAAATTCTTCCAGAAAGCTGTAAACAGGAAGATAGCCACAAATAGGAAGAGAATTACTTGTTCCAGTTTTATTCTACTATGCTAGAAGCATGAAAATCAAATATAAACAGGTAGTCCTTGGTTAACTACGGTATTTGGGACTGGATTTTCCATCGCCAAGCAATGCGATCATAAAGTGCAACATCACGTCCACTGCTGCGCTTAGTGACAGCAATCCCAGCACTCCCCACTGACATTGTTAAGTGAGCATTGCGGGATGTTAAACGAGTCCCAGGTGGCTTGCAAGCAGGCCAGCAGGTAGGTAAGGTGCAGTATGAGCGTGGTAGGGCTGGCTGCTGCCAGGCAGGGGAGGATGTGCAAGTGGCCCATGAGGCACGGCGCAAGCAGCATCCCCATCCCCTGCTGCTGGGTGGGGATGGTATGAGCAATTTACTGGAGCAACTTGCAACCTTTCCTCCCAGCTTCCCGATTGGCTCTGCTTGTAGGAAGCCAGCAGGAAGGTCACAAATGACGATCACGTGACCGCAGGACACTGCAACTGTCGTAAGTGTGAGTTGGTTGCCAAGCGCCCAGATCGTGATCACGTGACTGTGGGGTTGCTGTGACAGCTGGAACTTTGAGGACCAGTTTTAAGTCTCCTTTTTCAGTGCCACTGTAACTTTGAACAGTCGCTGGACAAATGGTTGGTAAGCAAGGACTACCTGTATTTTATTTATGCTGCTTTACTTGTTTCAGCATTACCATCAAAACTATATACTACTATGAGCAAAGTGGAAGGGCTGAATTAAAAATCTTGTAAAACCTTTGGGAAGAATGCTGCAAACTATAAGATAAGGGCAAGGAAATAAAAACATGACAAACTGAAACAGGGTGTTCAGACAAGGAGGGACGGGGGGAATACTGATTTCATATAATTTGTCCACCTTTATTAGCAAAAGTAGAAGTCATACAAAACAGAATGGTTTTCTTCTCTTCTCTATGTCCTTGCCCTCATAATAAACCACTGCTCACAAGTAAATTTTTTTAAAAATTGACAACAGCTGACTGTACAGGTCGTGATAGAAAACAAATTTAGAACTCTCAATATTGTTGTGTTACTCAAGTGAAGATCCCTCTAATTAAAAAAGCACAACTACTCCTTTCCAGATAAATCATCAGCTATTATTAGTACAAAAAGAAAGCTGCAAGAAGACATCTAATGCCCTACTCAGACTAAAATAATGAAACTGTTATTGTTTTCCTTGTGATGCATTTTCTAGAGGAACCATCACACACTTTTTACATTATTAATATTTCCAGCTGCAATGTCCATGCAATTCATGCTATTAGAGAAAATATAGTCTCCCTCAAACTGAGCTCCTGATGACTATATACGTATATGGACAAGCCCATGTCATTTATTTGCAATTTTCCATTTTCCCCCATACTTTCCTTCCAGTGTAGTCTACAACCCAGGCATTTCCTGGAAGTTTCCCTTTCAGAAGTTAAACAATTCATATTTTAAAGCACAATTATTTAAAATACTCAGATTTCATGATTTTGAAACTACACTTGCTCTTAACTAAAAGGCTGAAAAGTTATTTTAGCCAAAAGACTAGAAATTATGATGGTCAAAGAATGAAATAAAAAGATTGCATTGAATTTGAAAGCACTATGTACTTTTAATTATGAATAATATAGCCTTAAAATATACAACTAAGAAAACCAATCTTACTTTTTCCATTCCTAAGCTTTTCAAAGGTTTTTCTGGTTCTCTGTCCCTTTTTTTCTCTTCCTTCTTCTTTTCTTTTTCCTTCTGTGGAAAGATGTTCCATTAAACATTATTATATTGCATGTAATGAATCTTTAAAATATCAATTATATTGTCTTCTAAAAGTTAATTTAAACTATTATTTCAGAAAGACATTTATTCTCATCAGAACTTCAATCTTCATATGTATGTGTATATGTGTATGTATATGTACTATATATCTTACAGTTATATACAAGGCTGTCCCAACCATATATTGTATCTGCAGGCCCTTCAAATATCTAGTATATTAAATATACTTCCCTTAATATACAGCAGAAAGACTAGAAAATTGAATGTTTATGTCTCTTTTCTATTTTCCACCAGCTTTCCCCATAGTCTCATCAGTCACCTTTTCCCATTGCTATCGGTTTTATGGGACCTTGCAGACATCATAGATCATTTTATTCTGAGTTGTTTTGGATAATAGGGATTCGATAGCGCAGTTAATAGTTTAGATTTTATTTAGCTGAAAATTCCCAGAGATGGTGTGGGAATTACTGCTCAGTCCTGAGGACATTACACCATGAGATTTCTAATGGGCTGTATACTGTGCTCCATGCTATTTAACTTCTATAAGATATCACCAGAAGACCACTTGGAGCACTGAGATTAGGTTTCATTACTATGCTGATAATACATACTACCCGTGATTTGGTGATTGGGATCCATGTCATTCAGCTTATTATAACATGTTCTATACAGGATGCCACTTTCAAAAACTTCATCTACTGGTAGCCACATACTTACCTGACAAGTACTTTAGAATCACCATATCACTGATTTTGAATCAACTGTACTGGCTTCCAATTTGTTTCCAAGCCCAATTCAAAATGTTAATATTGATCAATAAATGCTTCTAAATCAATGAACACATAATTCTAATGGAGTATATGCAAGGCCTCTTCTTCCTTTAGGAGTAAGCTCAGAATCTACATTTTCATCAGAGATTCATCCTATGCTTCATGATTTAAAAAGGACAGGTTGGGTAGCACGGTAGAACCCGTTTGGGGGCACCTCCCCAATTCTAGCTATTTTAATATTTGCTATCCTATTGTTTTGTTTTACTTTTCCCTTTATTCTACTGTGCTGTTATTTTATTATTGCATTTTTAAAAGCTGCACATTGCACTGAATGACTTAACAAGCACAAATATGATTCAGAAAATGGTTAAATAATAACAAATTTAATGCTGCATCTGATTATGTGGTTAGTCTGATGAGGGATTAGACTTCAATCATTTTGTTTCTTTCTGTAAGTCCCCCTGAGCCTTAAAGGAGTTGGTGGCCTACAAATACTCTAAACAAACAAAAAAGCAAGCAAACAAATGACTAAAAGCCTACAATTCCAATTCAAGTTCTATACTGCAAGCCCCAGTGGATGTAATTTTTAAACCATGTTCAAGACTAACAAAGCAATAAAGAGGGAGACCAAGATATTGAAGCTGGTTCTCATTTTGGAAATCATTTGCAATAGGTAATGTTATTATGTGGATACTTATACTAAAACAGAAACCCAAAATCAAATAATTGGAAATAGGTATCATGAAAATTAAAGGAGCTTACTTCAAAGAAAACATGTTTAGGATGGAGGATTAGTAAATGAATGTACAGTCTACTGAAAATGAGGAATGCATATTAACTAATAAAATAATTTATTTTTAAAATTAAGTCAATGAGTAGGCAATTCTGCTCAGAACCCACTATCTGCATAGAAGTATTTATTTTGAGGAAATCTAAGATACAATTTAAGCTACAAATCTAAGACAGACTTGTATGCTATTGTGAAATACCTCAAACTGAGCTGTGAAAGTCCAGACAGAAATTCTCTTTGGATGAACTTATGAAATGCAATATAATCATGTTTATGATTTGGCTTAAAATACTTAAGATTAAAAGTCTGAAGACAAATTACGATTCTAGGTCAGAAAATAACTCCATATCAGCTGAATTCATATTGTGCTAAGCCATTAGTTACACATACCACAATGAACAACAGCTGAGTTCACACATGGTAAGCCACAAACAAGCATTGTCTGTAATTTAGCGTGATGTGTGCACCCATTCAGAACAAAAGTAGAACACATCTGCACCCAAACACACCATAAACACCAAGAAGAGGGAATACCTCCATTTTGCTTTGCTCAGAAGCAGCTTGCAGAGAAGGAGAAGATGTTTGAGGCTGAGCAGCATCAGAGGAAGACATCTGTACAAAGCAGATGAAAGATGAGAAAAGACAACATGACAGGCTACAGAAAAGCCATCAGCATATTTTATTGCTTTCCATTTATGAGAAAAATTAAAGAGAAGAGAAGAGAAGAGAAGAGAAGAGAAGAGAAGAGAAGAGAAGAGAAGAGAAGAGAAGAGAAGAGAAGAGAAGAGAAGACTAAGTTTAGATTCATTTTGTTACTGAAAATATTTTTAAAAAATCTTTGGTTTCAAGCAAGACAGATGAGATTCAGCAATGACTTCCTCAGTTCAACCCAGGCATTTAACTCGAGGTTGCAGAAATTAATTATTATACAGAATAGTACACAGAGTCAATTGCCCTTTCAAAATTTACTAAAGGGGTGAAAAAACAATCAGGATATAGTAAATGCTTAATGGATGAATTTGCTAGAATATAAAATAAGAAATGAAGTTGGATAAGATCACATCACTACCACAAGAAAAAATAATTAAGCTTCACATCCCATTGTTCAGTTTTATCCAGTGTCTCTCATGAATTATTAATGTCCTGAACTAAAAAAGAACATTGTCCTATGGGGTAGGGAAACAGGCAAAGGCATCTTTGTTTTTGCTCATTCTAACAGATTTATTTTATGAAGGAAAAAAATTAATAATGCTAAATTAAATATGTAGCTATCAAATAAAGCCTTCTCTTTGGAAAGCAAGGAGAAAAGCCTTTTAATCATAAACTAACAAGCATATTACAAGGCAGCTTGTAGTTCTGTGAGCATTTCTACATAATTCACAATCAGTTGAATATTTTCAGCTTTACCTTCAGTATTATTCAGTCTGTACAGGTATGTAAGTGATCATCATACAAAAACAAGTTCTGTTCTGAAACTTCCACAAATTCCCATGTTTCCAATATACAAGTACAATCAGAAGACTTGTCTTTTGTTAATTGTGGGTAGCAATAAACTAAGTTCCTCCAAAATTCATATATTGAAAACTTTTCAATATGGAGCAAGAAACTAAATAGGAAAGACAACTTTAAAATTACTTCTTCCTATACCCACACCCTTATTCCATTTGTTCACTCCCTATTGTATTGCCTCTTATTCACTCGAACTAGAATTGTAGCACATCATGCAGGTAATGGGACAGAGGATTCTTATGGATCTTATATTTTCTCTTATTAATAATAACAGGACTACATACTTTTTATTTCAATGAGCAAGGTTATTGCTGCAAGGACTGGAAAACTGATTTTGTAACAAGAGCCTCTAAACCTTACACTACCACTTACAATGAGTTTACAGGCAGCTTTACTTTTCCCAATACAGAAAATGTAGCCAGAAAAATTAAAGAATAAAGCAACTTAGAAATGTGATAGCTGTTTCTGGTGCTAACAATATAACTGGTGCAGTAGTTAAGGTGCTGGCCTAGAAACCAAGAGACTGTGAGTTCCAGGCCTCCTTCAGGCATGAAAGCCGGCTGGGTGACTTTGGGCCAAATTCTCTCTCTCAGCCCAACCTAACTCACAGTGTTGTTGTGGGAAAAATAGAAGGCAGGAGTATTAGGTATGTCTGCCACCTTGAGTTATATATAAAAAAGATGGGATAAACATCTAGTAATAACAACAACACTATACTGTATCAGAGGAATGATCACTTACCCAAATACTAGATCTACTTTGACTGGCACTAGCTCCTTCAGATATGAAGCTAAAGCTTTTCTTAGACTTGCTATCATCTTATTTATCAAATACAATGTTCTAAAGGGTCCTACCTCACTAGAGATTTTTATGCCACCATTGCTATACCGCAACAATAGGAAGCATGTTTAAGCCTTACTTTAAAGCAAGCTTACTCAGCATGAGTGTTGAACTGTATGTGAATTTCAGTTTCCAGGATTCTCCAACCAGCATGGTTACTGCTGAGAATGTTTAAAGTTGATAGTTGCAATCCAGTCATCTGAAAGCCTCTTAGCTTGAGGTAGGCTGCTTTACATATACCAGCCCTCTCAATTTACTCTTCAGCCACATGGCTCACAGGAAGACCAGTCCTAACTTTTTTCCCTCACTTCTACCATCACTGGATATCCTATACCAGGGATAAACAATATGATGCCTGTGGACATCAGTATGCACGCAGACAGCTCTCCTAATGCTCAACAGACTATCCGCCTCAATCTATTTTCTTAAAGATTTCAATTAATTAGTAAATGGCAGACAAGTGTGCTATAAAACAAAGCATTAGCATCATATTTATCTAGAATAATGCTGTTGGGGCTTGTGCAGAGCTCAGAGGAATTCTTAAAAAAATAAAACAATGAGTAGTTACAGCCCAGTACTTTTATGTGGAAGTGTGATTCCTTGTCCAGAAAAAACAGAAGTTGGAACGGTAGAAATCATTTGGGGTGGGAGATGCAGGCTAACAAGAATCTCTATCATTTTCTTTCTGGTAAATGAGTATCTTGTGACCAATCTTACCCACTATGATAACTATTTTATAAACCGACAAATCTCCCCTTCCATGATGAGACCATCTACAATGTGCTCTCTGAATTACAAAAGCCTCAAAAGTTTCCTGAAGCTGTTCTACTACAGATTACATTCTTTGATTAAAAACTATTTTTAATAAAGGCAAGTGGCCAGTCATGCAAGGAAAACGTAATGTATACACTATTTCTGAATAGAAAAATCCCAGAGAATTAGGTATTGGATTCCCACCTTAAATGCAGGTTGCATAATCTCTTTCACAGATGATTTTAAAACAAAGCTTATATTCCTACAAATAACAGGAGATAGCAATTTCAACTATGTTTTTGGTTGGTTAATAGGAGACAAAATGAAGAGCTAGATGGACATTTATTCTAATCTGAGGCAATTCTTGTTACAGCCAACTATTTTACTTCCCCAAGTTCTTTCAGCAGCAATGGGTGTGACAAACCTTCACTTCATATTTCACCTCAGTCACACAACTTTGACAAGTTGCTTGTAACTAAATTCCTATTGATTTTTTTTTATAAATTACCCTAATTCCACTATGAATTAATTGAAATATTCTTTTCATTTTGCATTAGCAACAAGGCAAAGACTATCCTGTTGTTCTTCTGAACGTGTGTTTCCATACTCTACTACCATACCCTGTTCCAGATTCTTCCATCCTTTTTACAGCCTTTAAACTATTTTAAGTAGCAATATATTTTCCTTAGGAGATTTAGAGCTGGATCCTAACAATCCCTATTTCAGACTCCATACGCTGTCTAACAAAACTGCAGTTTGCAGAAAAGCTGTTTATCTTTGACAATATAAAATCTTGTAGGAATTTACAGGTGAAAGTTCTTACTGAATTAAGCCCTCAAATAACCATCAAGGTATTTGATTTTCTATACAAGTAATACCAATTCTATTATTGGTAGCAATGAAGGTAAGCACTATACTAAAATCTGTTTCTCTTATCATGGGATTACTTCTGTACTATATATTTTATTATATATTGTACTATACAAGGCCCCCCTCGTATGTGGCTTGATCACTGAGGAGGGGGCAGACCTGGCATGTATTACGGGGACCTGGATGGGGCCCGAGGGGGGTGCACCTCTCAGAAATGTGCCCAGCTGGGTTTACGGTGTGGCACCAGCCAAGATGCTAGGGTAGGGGAGGAGGGGTGGCTGTTGTCATCCAAGAGTCTCTGATGGCCTTCAGGGGCATTGCTCCACAAGTTTATGGCTGTGAGACACTGTTTCTTAGGTTGGGTTCCCGCGAACAGTTGGGAGTGCTGCTACTGTACTGACCTCCCTGCTGCGTGGCAGCCTCCCTGCCTGAGCTGCTGAAGGCCATCTCGGGGCTGGCAGTGGAGTTCCCCAGGCTTATGGTTCTGGAAGACTTCAACTTGCCGTCCCTGGGACGGGCCTCAGAGGTGGCTCGGGAGTTCATGGCTACCATGGCAGCCATGGGCCTGTCTCAAATTGTGTGGTACCCAACCCGAGACAGTGGCCACATGCCGGATTTGGTTTTCTTGTCGGAGCAATGGCAAAGTGATCTGAGGGGAGATTTACAGTTTTCCCTGCTGTCATGGTCAGATCACGTCCTGGTGACCCTGAGTTTCTCCTATGCCATCCCCCTCCGCAGGGAGGCAGGACCCATGCGATTGGTCCGCCCTCGGCACCTGATGGACCCATCAGGGTTCCAGAGGGAGCTGGGGGGTATTCCCGTAAATCTGCTGCACAGTCCAGCGGAGGTCTTGGCTGCTGCTTGGAATAGGGAGGCAGCTGGGGCCTTGGACAGGATCGCACCTATGCGACCTCTCTTGCCACATTGGCCCCAACACTCCCCATGGTTCACGGAGGAGTTGAGGGTGCTGAAGAGGGCCAAGAGATGTCTAGAGCACCACTGGAGGAAGACACAGACTGAATCCGACCGAACACATGTTAGAGCCGCTATTGTGGCAATAAGAGTGGCAAAGCGCCAATACTTCTCCGCCCTTATCGCATCCGCAGAGTGCCGCCCAGCAGTCCTGTTTGGGATCACTGGATCCCTCCTTGGTAAGGGGGATCTGGAGATTCATTTCCAGGGCCACATGGAGGAATTTTCAGAGCACCTGCAGGATTAAATCGCTCGGATTCGTTCCAAGTTAGACTCCGAGCGTGGCGCAAGGTCTGGGGAAATACCAGGGGATCGTTCTTGCCCAGTTATCTGGGAACGGTTTGATCCTGTTGCTCCTGAGGAAGTGGACAGGATCCTCCAGACTGTGAGGGCCACCACTTGTCATCTGGACCCATGCCCCTCCTGGCTGGTGAAAGCAGCTCGGCAGGTAACATGCAGTTGGATCCAGGCAATAGTTAATACATCCATGCAGGAGGGAGTGTTTCCAGCGCCCTTTAAAGAGGCATTGGTGCACCCCCTCCTCAGGAAGCCCTCCCTGGATCCTACCATACTGGACAATTTCCGTCCAGTCTCCCACCTCCCCTTTTTGGGAAAGGTGGTTGAGAAAGTGATGGCATCAAAGTTCCAAAGGGTTCTGGAGAAAACGGATTATCTGGACCCTTATCAGTCAGGTTTCAGGCCCAGTTATGGAACGGAAATGGCATTCGTCGCAGTTATGGATGATCTCTGGCGGGAGCGGGATGTTCAAGTGCAACCATCCTTGCTGTCCTTGATCTCTCAGTGGCTTTCGATACCGTCGACCACGGTATCCTATTGGGACAGCTCAGGGAATTTGGGGTGGGCAGCACAATCTTGTGCTGGTTCACCTCCTTTCTTCAGGGCTGATCCCAATCGGTGGTGATAGGGAGCAAGAGGTCCCATCCTCGGCCCCTCCTCTATGGGGTGCTGCAGGGTTTGGTTCTCTCTCCGCTCCTTTTCAACATCTACATGAAACCGCTGGGTGAGATCATCTGTCATCATGGGATGCGGTATTATCAGTATACTGATGATACTCAATTATATATCTCCATCCCTGGTGAGGTAAATGATGCTATGACCACCCTCTCACGATGCCTGGAGGCTGCAAGGGTCTAGATGGGGAACAACAGGCTCCAGCGGAACCCTCGTAAGACGGAGTGCCTGTGGGTTAATGGCTCCTCTGTATCCGGGACGTTGTCATCGTTGGTGCTGGATGGGGTCTTATGCCCCAGAGACCCAGTGCGTAATTTGGGGGTCCTCCTGGACTCACGGCTCCTGCTTGAAGAACAGGTGGCAGCCATGGCCAGGAGGGCTTTTGCACAACTCTGGGTTGTGCACCAGTTATGCCCTTTCCTGGATCGGGATGCCCTTCGAACGATCACTCATGCCGTTATCTTCCAGATAGACTACTGCAATACGCTCTACATGGGGCTACCCTTGAAGAGTATCCGGAAGCTTCAGCTGGTCCAGAATGCAGCCGTGCGAGCTATTTTTGGGGTCCGAAGAAGGACTCATATAACACCATTGCTCCATGAGCTGCATTGGGTACTGGTTTGCTTCCGAGTCCAATACAAGGTGTTGGTTATCACTTTTAAAGCCTTACATGGCATGGGGCCAGGTTACCTGAGGGACTGCCTCTCCCCCATGATTTCAACCCATCCCACCCGATCATACAGAGAGAGCATGCTCCAGACCCCCTCGTCAAAAGAACTCCAACTAGCGGGGTCCAGAAGGTGGGCCTTCTCTGCTGTAGCCCCCACGCTTTGGAACATCTTGCCCCTGGAGGTGAGACAGGCCTCCTCACTCCCGGCCTTTCGGAGGGACTTGAAGACCTGGCTCTGCCATCTGGCCTGGGGTGGGGAGGGAGGTCATCAGATGTGGGATTGGCTAGCCCCCTAGAGGCCTGGTGTTCCTACCATCGGCCTCCTGGATTTTTTCCTTTTATTTTTGTAAATGTGTCCTGTTATAAATTTTAATTGTACAGTGGTACCTCGGTTCATGAACTTAATTCGTTCCGCGACTCTCGTCGCGACCTGAATTGGTCACGACCCGAATCAAATTTTCCCATAAGGTTCAATATAAATACGGTTAATCCGTTCTGACCCCTCCGAATTTGGTCGCCAACCGATTTTGGTCGCGTCCCGAATCAAATTTTCCCATAAGGTTCAATGTAATTACGGTTAATCTGTTCTGAACCATATGTATTTTTTTTTTAAAACCACAAAAATATGAAACAAAATACAGTACAGTGCAGTACGAAGAGAGAGAACGCTAACCTTGCTCGACGCGACTTCTGGCGTGGAGCACAGGAAGGCAAATGGGGAGGCGGTTATTGCTTGGAGGGAGAGTCCCCTCCCTACAGGAAGCCATGACCACGTGTCGCGGCAGGGAAAATGGCCGCGGATCCTGTTCGTCACCCAATCCGGCGTTCGCGAACGGAAGCAAAATTTTGCGAACAGTGCTGTTTGTGACCCGAATTGGTCGTGAACAGAAGCATTCGTGACCTGAGGTACCACTGTATATTTATTTATGGTTTTAATATGTTGTGAGCCGCCCAGAGTCCCCCATTGGGGGGAGATGGGCGGGGACAAGTTTAATAAATAAATAAATAAAATATTTACTACTTCTTCTCAGATATATGTAATACCATTTTATAGTATTAACAATATAATTATGTTTCCATGTGCACATATTACATAGTAATTCAGAGAATAATAATTTATATTTACTTACACTGGTGACATGAGTTACATTTTTGTCATAGTATTTTTTCTTCTCATATTTATCCCTGATGAAAAACTCCACAGCTCTGAGATCAGTTAGTTTAAGGAAAAGGCAAAAAAAAAAAAAAAAAAACAGAGAAGAGACAGAGAGAGATGTATGTACACATGCATCTGCGCAGACGTACGCACACAAAAAGCCACCATAAAGCAAAAGAGGTCTTCAATGCAAAAATTTTAATTTCCAGTTTATATTCTAAACAATAGTTCTAAAGCCAGAGCTGAACTGCTTCAAGCATTAGGATACATACTCAATTTTCATTAGTATTCTAGGATGTTGTATTCCATGCTTGATTTTGTAGCAGCACCTTTTAATACTTTCATAAATTTAATACAATTATTTTGATTCATGTGACAAATATTGCATCATATTTTCTCAATTTTTCTATTCAGATTGAATTTTAAAAATGGGGGTTCAATATTTTTTTCACTAATATAGTCTCACCTGCACTATATGCTTTATAAAACTAGTATTTCACTACTTGCCATCAAGGGGCTAGAATAAATTAGACTGCTTTTATAGTTCCAAACATATTCAGTAAATTTCACTAATGGAATTAGAATTTATGAAGGGTCTATAGCTTTATTCAGATTTCTTACTTATTGGATTCACTCCTTCTCAACATAACTGATTTGGGAAATTGGAGGGATGAGGGACAAAGCAGAAATACTCTGTACACTGCCCAGAGTCGCTTTGTGTGAGATGGTGGCTATATAAATGTGGTAAGCAAGCAAGCAAGCAAGCAAGCAAGCAAATAAATAAATACTGGCAGATGAGAAGGATGGAATTACAAGACAAGACAAAATTAGTTTGAGTTCCACCAATGTCATACAGTGTAAGTTATTCTGCATGATAAGACTTAAGTTTCCAAACCCTCCATTTCCAAAATTCATCACCATCACCACAGAAAGTTCTAATTCAGTATCAATATGCTAATTTTGGCTCCTTATTTTAAATAGGCCAGATGTACCACAGATATTCTTTAGTAGCTTTACACTAATACAATGGTATTTTTCCTATCTTAGTAGTCTTTAAGTAAATGCTATCTTTATCAAACTAAAATGGAAATAGTGTTTAAGTTTAAACTGCCTTCTAGGTTCTTTTAAAAATTTATTTTTACACCTTTGAGAATCTTGACATTTCTATTTGGCCACTGTGTAGCATACATGTATCCATTTTAAAATTTTTATCATAAATAACTACTCCAATTTTCCTCAAAAATGGAAATGCAAAAAAGGATACTGATCTGTTTGAGGTCTTCGAAAATTCTCTGGTAAATTAGCTTCATAAAGTAATCTTGCCTTGGTATTTCCCATCTCCTGCATGCACTAAAAGCAATGACAAAAAAAAAGTTCAATTTAGTTTAATGCATGTTAAGATAAACTTGTTGCTATAATAACCATTTTACATAAAAGTCATTATTATAAAGCAGAGTAGGACATATTCATGAGCAAGCATGTCAAAAAGCAATCTACAAAAGCATAAAATGTATAAATATTCAGGTTACTGCTTTTGCTGCTAATGATAATTCCCCTAATACGATAACAGTTATTGGAACTTTTTAATTGTCTTCTGCAAATATTATTACTGCGAATATTAGACTCTTTGCCCAGGCTGAGACATTCATGGTAGACAAAGCAGCCTCTCATTCCAAACTATCAATAAATATCCCCATGAGGTGGCAATGCAGGCAGAGAATCATATACAAAATGAGATCATCCCTCTATGGAGAGAGAAAAAATCTGGCTGTTTTAAAACTGTGGGCACAGCTCCAGAAGCTGTGAATCATGCTGGGAAAAGCATGGGACTAACTAAATTCATTATTTGTAGCTTCTGATTAAATTTTGGAATTTCCAAGAAGCTGGGAAGTCTAGGAGAATTAAAACACAGATGCTTTAGGTAGCACTATTTTTGTAGAAATAGTAACACATCTAGCTGGGAATTGCATATAGATTAATGGCTTGTTTTTATGCTAAATTGTTACTGTCCTATGTTCTTATTCCTTTGTACCAAATACTGAACTCTGCATAATGTCAGACTTTCTTCATACTAAGGCTGGGTATGAAGAAATTATTTTTATGTTATAATTTGAATCTCACTTCAGTCTCTTTACAAATTGCTTTTCTTTATTTTTGTTAGCCATCTTGTGGTCTACTTGGGGCACTGCATTTTCTTTTGTAAATTTCTTTTCAGGAGCTGTTATCCTGTGATCAGAATGATTTTGGTACTTTATCTATTTTACCACTTGTATTTCCATTTTAATATTTAAAGCTAAAAGGGGCTCTTATCTTTTATTCTCTTTTTCAATAGAGTTCAATTTTGTTTATCTCTTGTGAGATTGGTCTATCTCCCAAGGAAGGGCAGAATCCTTTAGTAACATGGATCTATGCTATCTGACTAGGAGGCTACGCTGCTGAAATTATTTCAACTCTTATAGCTTGAACTTTTAATCACCAGAAAGACAGCATAGGGCATGTGAGTGCTATCACTCTCATATACCAAGATTAGGAGGAAGAAGTCAGGTTTGGTATGACAGCAGCAGGAATTACCAAGACTGTGTCCAAAACAGAAGGCAAGGCCAGCATGTAAAGAGTCAGAGGGCTTCTTGGAGGCAAAGTCTGAGATTTCCAGCCTTCTCCATACAGGTAGTCCTCAACTTATGACCACAATTGGGACCAGAATTTCCATCGCTAAGCAATGCAGTTGTAAAGCGAGACATCACGTGACCATATTGCTTAACAATGGCAATTCTGGCACTCCCCATTGCAGTCATTAAGCAAAATCCACTGGTTGTTAGCTGAGGACCCATCCCAATCCAAGCCATTCTGGGCTTGGTCCATCCTAGTCTCTAGCCTCAGTAAGGTAAGGGACTGCCTCCAACTCCCCCCACCCACATATCTCCCCACCTGTACCCTTTTGGCTGCCCTGCACCCTGTCTTGCAGGGTGGCAAGCAGCCCCAGAACCATGTAGCTCTGGGGCTACTTGCCATGCCCTGGGAAACTGCAGCTGCCTGAGCACACTCCCAGCCATGGTCACCCTCACCACTCTGCACTTTGAGACCCCTGCCACCCTGTGCTCTGCCACCCAAACTGACCTTTGCTGTCTTCTTGCTCCCGCTGCTGATGAGGCAGGCCCTAGCCTGGCTGCTGGGCTGGCAAAAAGCAGCCCCAGAGCCGCAGCATGAAGTCCAGCTCCAGCCCGGCCCAGGAGCTTGGCACAAAGCCACACCCAGCACAGCACAGTCCCAGTCACCCTTGCCACCCTGCACTCCAAGGCCCCTGCCACCCTGTGCTCCACCACCCCAGCTGACCTTTGCCATCTTCTTGCTCCTGCTGCTGACGGGGTGTGCTCGGCCTGGCCCTTCACAAGGCAGCTGCTGGCCACGTGAGGCCATCTTCCACAGGTCTTGCAAGGAAACCGCTATGTGCGACCTGAGGAAGAAAGCCTCACGTGGCCAGCAGCTGCCTTGCGAAGGGCCAGGTCAGGCATGCCTCATCAGCAGTGGGGGCAAGAAGACAGCAAAGGTCATCTGGGGTGGCAGAGTGCAGGGTAGCAGGGAGCCAAAAGGGCATAGATTGGGGGGAGATAGGCGGGTGGGGGGAGCTGAAGCACCCCTGTGGTCGTAAGTGTGGGTAGGCTGCCAAGCACCTGAATTTTGATCATATGACTGTGGGGGCGCTGCAACACCCATAACTTCGGGGAGTGATTTTAAGTCCCTTCATTCAGTGCCGCCGTAATTTCAAATGATTGCTGAACAAATGATCTTAAATTAAGGACTACCTATATAGGCTCAGCCACCTACTACAACAATATGTAACAGTAGCAACATTTACAGAGGTTGGATGTTTTGAGCAAGAGAAACATTTAATGCTATAACATTCCTTTTAAATCTATTTCAGCAATTCATCAGTATTCTTATTTTAGCACATGCTTTAGAATTTGCTGATTTTATAACATAACTTAAAAATGTTTATTTTAAATATCTTTACTACTGTTAATCTCAGCTTTGTAAGTTTCATTTTAATAAGTGAATGAAGAATTCTACATATCAGAATTCTATTTTTTAAACTTTTCATGGGCGTAATAATGATTAAAATTGGTTTGTCAGGCTCAGTGAATTTTCAATATTGTGTGAAAGCTAAATAGCATAAAACAAATAATTCTAGGCTTTGATTATAAACATCTGCATAAATATCAAACCATATGGGAGTAAATAAGGATTATCTTATTGCATTTTATTCCTTCTGCTTACAAAAGGAATAATATACAATAGAACTGAAAATAGGGATAAACATTTTATAAAAAATATACAACAGAATTTACATAATAGAAAACGGGATAAACATTTTACAAAAAAATACAAGCTTGGAAACAAAACAAGATAATAAATAGTTCACATCTTTGAACATTAAAAACTGATGACATGTTTTACTACCAAGAACTTTATATTGCAAGTTTGAAAAATTGAATATTCAGACTCTAAAGTTCTCCAAATTTTCTAGAAGTAATTGACTACAGAATGGGCTTTTCTGACCTGCCAGAACACTTGGAACAGACCAATTTGAAGTGAGGTAACTTCTGGAATACTTGGAATGGCCTGGTATATGGACTGAACAACCTGTTTTGAGTCAGAACCTTTTGCATACCCTATCTCACCAAGACTGCTGGTATGTATAAGGTGCTACTAAGATTGGAAGGTACACTTCCATTTTGAACACATAAAATAACTTGTTGCAAGATGCAGTTTCCACATAGAAGTACATTCAAGAAATAATTATACCATTACCTAGAAAAATTCTGTTAGTTTTTTTATTTTTAAAACTCAGTGATCCATTTTATTAACAAATATTTTGAAACAAACTCTCCCAAAATTTCTCATAATACAACTTTTTTTAACCTGAATTTGTTCTGGTGTCCATTGGTCCAAATTGACAGACTTGACTCTGGATATATGCACCCCCAGATTTCGATGTATTCCAGCACATCTGATACAAATAAAGACACCTGTATTCCAGGAAGCCCATCGTGGACCTAAGAGAAATGTATGAAAATTAAACAACTGTATAATACTTAAGAGTATTTAAAAATATATACTTGGGGTATATTAAAAAAAAAACCAACTTGTTTTCAGCCGCCTCTAGATTAAGGGCAAGCAAACTGCAACGTGTGTAGAGTCCCCAGAGCACCCCTAGATCATATCATTGAAATTCAGCAGTATAATGCCCAAGTTGTAGCACTGTGAGATTTTGCTACTTTTATTATTTATTTCATCATTTTTATAACCCACCTCAATGTCTAACTTCTTGGCAGTGTGAAACAGGAAAAATACAAGATAAAAACAAAAGAAAGACATAATTAATATAAATCATGCATATGGCAACCAGAAAATTTTAATCCTGGTTAAGAGCATGGTACATCAGTGCTGTTTTAACAGCTTTATAAAATGTCAAGAGGGAAGGGGCTGCTTGAACCTCTGGAAGCAAGGAGTTCCAAATACATAGGCTACAAAAGCTATGGTCCACGTTCACCACACCTTAGGTAGAACAGGGACTCTGAGTAGGCTTTTTTGCTATGTTCTTGCCAGATTAGCATATTGAGACTTGGCAAGTTGGTGCCTAATGTAACCCAGTGCTATGCAATAATGGATCTTTGTAGGCCATCAACAAGCCTGATTGGCTTGGAAGCCAACTAGCAACTGGTGCAGTGGCTTTAGTACTGATGTTATTTGACAATGATGGGATTGTCCCCTCAACAATCTGGCTGCTAAATTTTGAAGCAGTTGCAGCTTCATTATACGTAATCCAACTCAGTACTGATTGAAGCATGAGATACTGCCACCAAGGCATCCTCGTCCAAATAGACAAGTGGCGTATCAGTCACAGCTGGGCAAAGCCATGCTTGGCTATGGCCTCTACTTGTTGCTTAAACAGTAGCCACAAGTCCAAGAGAACCCCTAGATCACAAATCAAGCCCATCAGGAGGAGTGCCACCATATCTAGAGTCTACAGATGCTGAAGTTCCTGGATTTTACTGACAAAAAGCAACTCAGTCTTGGATGGATTCCATGTAAGTTCATTTCATTTCGTCCAAATCCTGATAGCCTTGTCACAGTTCAAGCTTTCTGCAGCATCCCTGTTCCGGTCTAGGGTGGCAGCATACAATTAGGTAACATCCATGGCATTAAATGCTGTCCCGCCTGCCCCACAATTACAGACGGCAACTGCCCATTCAGGTAGAACAGAAAGATAGGACCCTGATTCCCAGCCCCTGTAGGCTGCCCAGGAAGGTACCATGCTTGATGGTTTCAAATGCTGCTGAGAAGTCTAACAAAACCAACAGGGTACACTCCTTGCATGGTCTAGATGGTCACTCCATGACTGGGTCTGAATCTTGACTGGCAAGAATCTAGAAAATCCATGTTTTCTAGGATTGTCTGTAGTTGTTAAGCCCTATGTGACTGGTAACCTAAGGAAACACTTGGATTTCTGGAAGTTCTTTATTGCTAGTAGGGCAATGTAAAAGAAATCTGAAAGCCTACCAAAAGTAATTCTCCCATACAATGTATACCTAGCATAATTAAGCTGGAGTTACTCTCTTTCTCATGCTTCCCCCTCCACTGGTCTCAAGAATCTTTTCTGCAACAGCCCTGCCCCCTCAGTGTTCCCATGGGTTTTCCATCACAGTTGCTCAGCCACTATCACCTTCTCAAAAACCATCCTTAAAATGTGTCAAAAATAGCTGGGTCAAAGGAGTGCTTCATCAAGGGAGAAAGGGACAGAGATATCTCTTTTAAAATAGATGGCATGATCCCCCCTTTCAAAAAAGCACTGAACATTTCCCAGTTCCAGCTGCTCACCCACTCCATCCTAGCTGCCTAATGGAGCCAGGGGGGACATGGATCAAGCCCACAAGTGGCATAACTCACATCACAGAGGATTTTATCCACTATCTTGGGCTTGGGAAGCCCAAATGAATCCCAGATAACAACATAAGACCCTGCTTTGCTCATCACAGTGGATTCCATCCAACTGGTATCCAGTCTTCAGCAAATAACAGTAACTTTATCTGCCAAGAAACTAACAAAATTATCTAGCCAGCTTTCAAGTGTCTTATTCCAGGCATCCTTCTCAAAAAAGGCCCAGGCAATTCTGAACAGGTCTGCCAGGTGGTAATCTGCAGACAATAAGCACAGTGAAGAACTCTGCTCTTATTGTCACTTTGTAGACAAAGACAAGCTCTTACAGTGCTCAGTTACATCCATTTTAGGTAATGCCACCAGCAGAAAGTGTTTAGGAAAAAAAAAGTTGTAATGAAATAAATGTAGAGATAAATATGTTAAGCCTCTATAAATGAAAGTGCATCCATTTCCACCCTGAAACCCCTCCAAGACTCCTAAAAATGCAAAAAAGGTCTTAAGATTTTCAGAACTGCCATCTGATGACATCATCCCATTTATGGGACACCTGCGAGGAAGGAAAGTGTTGCACTTAGGCAAAAATAAAAAATCCATCTTGACATAGATAGCCCACTTCCACATGTACTGCAGACAAGGATGAACTATTCATGGATTAAATGCAGCCCTAAATCCATCTCTCTGTCAAGATCCATTATAGACAAAATGCCACCAGAAACATTAGTTCAAATAGAAAGATTTAAGCTATCATGTGACTCTCTAGTAGAAAGGAGGTCTGTAGATGAAGGGTTGTCAAAACTGTACAAGTAGAAAATATATAGTCTGTTGGAAATTGTAGATGGCCTGTACATGTCTTGATTTTTTCCAAGCAACTTTGAAATCTTAATTCTGAATTTTTGACACTATTAACTATACTGAACACAGCAATGTTGAAGAATCTTGAATCAAAGCTGCAACATACAAAAGTTTCCATGTTACTAGCAAACAATTAAAAATTGTCCATTTCAAAACAAGGTAGCTTTTCTGTCTAACCCCCTAGCTATTTTTTTCTATAACTCTTTAGGGTTTACAGTTAATATGTGCAAAAGTTCTTCAGTCAGCACACTTCCCTGTTATTGATTTTTGTAAGCAGCTCTAGGAGCTTTCTTCAGCTGAAGAATGGGATAAATACTTCTGATGATTATGTTGTTATCCTGGTAGAGAGCTGCTTGTTTGGTTAAGGCAAACTTTCTATTCTCTCAAGTGGATTTTAAGAGGTTTATTCAGACATTGCTAGAACTGAAGTTGTTTATTTGTTTAAAGCATTTCTACCCATCAACCCAGAAGACTCCCAGAGAAGCTAACAGAACATTAATAAACCATAATACAAGATGTACTAAAACTTATAATTGAAATGACATGAGACAAAGGAAAAATGGGATAAGGAGAAAGGGGGAAAAAGCAACCACAAGACCAATTTTTAAAAATAAAACCGTTATGAGAAAAACCAAGGGATAAGACACCCAAAATGGAGCTGGTTTCTCTGCAGTCAAGCAGGGAGAACTATACTGAACCAGAGCACAAAATCAGAAACTAGATTCTCTACATCTTTAACTTACACTCAGCACCTGTGAGACTCAATTATCCATTAAATAGGAAAGGCAGTCACAGCAACATACTCAGACATGCAAGCTTCAAAAAGGAGCTCTGAGATAAAGCTGTGTGTCCAAGAATAGTTTATACTCATACCAGGTAAATGGTTATGTGCTGTCAGCATTATTCTCAGGCATTAGTGTGACTTTGTGATGTATTAAATGTGGAACTCAGACCACAGGAACATTTGTATTACTACTGTTGTCTTCATGGGGTACTCAATGGAGCACTGGTGGAAAAGGCAGCTAATAAGACTGTTCTCTTTGTGGCCTGGGCCATGTTACCTGTCAATGCAGCTGCAGACCAGTCCTTGTAGCAATGAGTTATGTATAAAAGACTCCTATTGCTAGGAAAAAAAAAAGCTCACAGAATGAGATAAAGAGGTAGTCTGACCAATGTCAGTCCTTGATCCTTTTGAGGTAGAATTTGCTGGCTCCCCAAATGGTCAACTTGTCCCACTAGTATCTCTAGGGTTATGGCTGGATGTGGGCAGAACAGACATATATTTGAGTCTGGTGGAAGACGGAGTTTCATGCAGAAAGATCACATCGAGTTTATCCCTGACTGATCAAGCTGCTAATTAAAGTTATGGTTATATGGAGTATTTTAAGTGGAGAAGTTTAAAAAGTAGACACGCAAGCTTTTAAGATCAGGTGGAAGTCCCTGGAAGGAAATGAGAAGAGTTACTATGAATAGGTAGAGGCTTCAGAAGGTAGCTCCATGCAGGAAGTTCTTGACATGTGACTGTGCAGAGACAGATGATCCCAGGGAATCTGAAAGTACTGAAGTATTGGGATCTGGCACCTTAATTTGTTGGGTTGCAGGACCTGCTTCCAAAAAAGCTGTACCTGAAGAACTGCAGCCATTATATATCATATCCTCTTCCTCTTATTCCACTGGCAGAAACTGTGTCAGTAAAGTGAGAGGAAGATTAGATCTATTGTGGCTCCAAAATCATTTCCTGATAGTACAGATACTGTAGAGGAAAGAAATAGCTCTACTCCTGAATGATATAGAAGACTAGACCTTGGATGGCACTGGATAGCTGACTAGATGTTATATCTACCCTACAGCCTAAAGAGAAAAGCATTATCTTGGCAGCCCAGATATTGAAATCTCAGGAACCTCTGGTGGGAGAGGTGAATGGGTATGTACAAATATGCCTCCTGTATGTCAAGGAAGCTTAGCTAGTCTCTAGATTGAAAGTAATCTAGGATATTTGAGGGACTTGTTCTCATTGGTTATATCTACCCGTCCCATTAGATCCAGCAGGAGAGGCATGTGATGGGTCCCATCTACTAAGGAATGTCATCTGATAGAACCCAGGAAGAGAGCCTTTTCTGTCATGGCACCCACCTTTTGGAACATCATTGCCCCAGAATTTAGATTGCCACCTATTTTTCTGGCCTTTACAAAGGGTCTGAAGACTTGGCTTTGCCATCTTGGCTGGGGATCCATTAGTAGTAGTGTGGAGCCTGCTAAATGGCTACATTGTTAGTAAGTTGGATTGCACTCTCACAGATTATGGTTTTTATGGTTTTAATAGTTTTTGTTTTTAGTGTGTTTTAATGGTTTTTATTGTATGATTTTGGCTATTTTTTGTATTGGCTTTTTATGTTTTAATTTTGTGAGCTGCCCAGAGTCAGGTATGTGAGATGGGTGGCTATATAAATTGAACAAATAAATAAAATAAAAAGACTTTATGATCTCCATTCAGATCCTGTAGCATAGCATGGACCAGCTGAAACATTTGAGATCCAGAATGTCTCCATAAAGATTAAATAGCACCCTAAGAACCTTTCTGCCAGTGGAATGGCTCTATGGCCTCATCACAAACAGATAATCAATGGTTTGGAACATATCTAGGATGGAGTAGATTATAAAAGCCATCCCCTTGGCCAATTTGTGAACACCTTGGTGGAGTAACCCTAGGTCTCTGGGAATCAACACAAGGACCTTTGAAAACTATAGGATTGTTGCTCAAAACATATAAGTGGCCTCTGCTGTCTTTACTGCTAGAGTATTGGTGTCTTGAGCCCTCCTTTAAAAAAAATTATAGCATCTATAATTAGGATGCGTGGGCATGTCAGTTCTATCTTTTTCATCCCCCAGTCAGATAGGCTACTGGAGCACCTACCAACAAGATACTTAAGGTATACAATATGTCCTTTCTTTGCACATGGAGAGGCCCCACTCAGACCTCATAACCCTAATCAGTGTAACTAGGGAGGAGATGTTAGCTGCTATATCCGAAACTAATGGGAATACTTTGGCCACCCCTGGATCCAACAACTGATCTGAAAATTGTAGGGATTGAATTCCTTTGGAGACAATGGTATCATGGACCTTCTTATATAGAAGAGTGAAACTACTATATAAAACAAAGAACAAAAGAACAAGAAACCCTTCTGGAGTCTCTGGAAGTTAATTATTTGTCATCTTCCTCCCCTGATAACTATTCTTCTTCTTTGTCCACCTTCTTAGGGGACACAGAACTATGAGAGGAATTGGCCTAGGGAATTTATGCACAGAGACTGAGGAGATATTCTCCTAATAGCTATATTTCTTCTTGATTTTAGGCCTTTTTTCTTGACTTGAGAGGACTTCTGAGGAATAAAAGGATGAGTAGCACTAGCATTTCCACCTTCAATGCTTTTGGGGATCTCCCTTATTGCAAGTATCCATAAGGGGAAAGCATGATGGTGCTTCTCTGTACTGTGCCTTCCCATAAATGGTAGCTCCATATGCATTGCTGTGGAGCCAGCTTCCTTAAGGGGGAGCTGTCTTTCAAGAAGACAAAGGAGCACTAGGATGAGGGCAAGCAAGAACCATTTGCCTAATCCAGCAATATTAATCCAGATGAAGGGTGGATCAATCATCACTAGTGAAAGAGGAAAGTGTTGGTCTCTGTTCTATTATTCTACCCTTTAAATCTGCATATTTCTCAGCTTCTTGAATAAATTGAAGACAACCTAATGGGCCCTGAGAAGTGGCACAGGCTTCCTCTGTTGCTGCTTCCAGCAATAGCCACAGTGTGGAAGGTCATTGGGAGCAAATGGGAGGAACAGGAAATCAACCAATGTGTCTCTTGGTGCTGCTGTTCAAAAAGATGAGCCCTGAAAATGGCAGCCCCAATATTTGAAAAGGTTTCTCTATAGGGAGAATAAAAGACTTCCCAAGCCTTCAGAAGCCATGGGTGTCTGGGAGAAAGTAAAGGAACAAGGAGAAAGGAAAAAGAAAAAAGAAAAAGAAAAGAAACTCTGTGCTTATTAATTCAGGATAAGTGAACCTATATACACTCTACTTCCTTGAAATCTCTTCCTTGTTTATTAGGGAAACAAATGTTCTGTTAATATGATCAGCCTTAATTTTCTTAATTTGGGGCATAAAAAAAAAATAAGAAAGGAAGAAAAGCTTCTAAAACTTTGATTTAGTTCAAGTCTTTGATCACTAAGAACTGAAGAACTAAAGCATTGAGATAACGAATAATATTCAACATTCAGATGGAAGTTTCCACTAACGGAAGGCCTGTTTCAACATTAACGTTACATTTTTTAAAAAAAATCAATTATATTGTTCTACCATACAGCCTACTATACAAGAAGCCTGAGATCTGTTATTAAACTCTCTGCATGAATTCCAGCACAAGTATTTGTAAAAAAAAGTAATAGCAGCTTTTTATATTTTACTAGTTTTCTTTGGATCTACACACAACACTAACTTGGTTCTTCTTTTATTTCTAAACATTACTTCTACCACTTGAACAAAATACCTAGTTTGATAGGGAATTGTATTTTTAATATTTAGCGATAATCTTTGAATATTGTGGATTGCATTTATTAGAAATCCTTTTGCATTTCTAGAAGCTGGTCTTTTTAACTGTAACACACTTTATGTATCTTAAACAAATATAAATTACATCAAAATTACCAATGGCAGAAAGATGCATCTATTATATGACAGATCATGCTTAAAACAGATTAAAAACTTATAATACAATGTTTATGTTCTGTAACACAGCATTTCCAATGATCCCACAAGTACTGCCTTCCCTCATCCAACTACTGTATAATATTTATGTAGAAGAAAGCCCTGTGGGGACTGTAACAGTGAACTATGTTCTTCTTTTGGATGGAGATCAGACAATTTGTAATAGAAGCCAAAATGTAAATATGCATTTAATTTCATCTGAACTAGTTTCTGTATAAATACTGTTCAAAAGTATTATTAAAGAACATGGGGAAAACTTCAAGATGCAAGCAAAATATTTTCCTGAATTACAGGTAACTCTAAAGGTTTTACCACAAACCTCACTTTCTGTGAAAAGAACCTTTCCTTAAAATGAAAAGGTCATTTTCTATAATATTACTGCATACAGATATAAGGCAACAATTTTAGTTTTCAGAATTTCAACCAACATAAAAAATTACTTATTTCACACATCTTAATAGATATTTGTACTAAATGTCTATTCTGAATGCCAAATAATTCTGATATCCCTGTCAGTGAACAGTGCCAAAATGTATTTATTTATTATAAATGTAGGGCTCCTTTGAATACTACTCATTTTTCTGTAGGTCAGATTATCTTTATTATATTGATTTAGCTACAAGATGAAAATTATGGTAAAATACAGGGTGACAATCACATTGTTCCCTGTGCCTCTCACACTATAGGAAGCAAGAAAATAGCTTTCTTGACATCTGCCTATCCCAGAGAGTTCTATAGCTTTATTAACAGCCAGCCTTTCTTGATATTCAAGGAACTGTTAACTTTAAGCAAAGCAAACTGGATGATTACGAGAGTGATTCACTTGGATAATGGTTCCACCTAGTGGCACAATGAATGTATGCACATAATCAGCAAGCTAACCTGTAAGCCATTAAAGTGTTTTTTCCCCCTTATTTACCATTTTTAGAAAACTAAAGATAATTTAAAAAAAATATGACTAACAAAAGTGCACACTGTATGACGTTTATAAAAGAATGACTTCTCTTTTAAATGCACAAAACTATCAAGTTCTCATATAAAAAGTTATAGTGTCGTTCCACTTATTTCAAGGATGGAAAAGCAATGTGATGCCTATGGGCACCACAGATATCTTAGTATCCACAAAATTTCCTGACACCGCTGATTTTATGCATGCATGCACCCATCCATACACACTAACATAAATAAATAAAACAGGAAACTGACAATTACAAATGAAAGCATCAGCTTCAAGCATAATCCACATTTATATGAGTAGTAATGCTTCTGGGTGAAGGCTGTAGAAGACTAGAGAGCTAGCCTTGAAAAAATAGGTGGCAATCCTTAGTAAAGCATGAGCTTAGGCCAAGAAAATGGGAAAATGTGGGAAATCAACTCAAAACTGACTCTTTTTGTTATAAGTGGGAGGGAAGGAGAAACACTGTCAGGCTTTCAAGAGTCTGTTATTATAGCTTACATCAATAAAACAGAGTTGTAGTATTTACTGTTTCCTGACCTGGTCTACCTCAAAGGGCTAACAGAGGCATACTGGCATTTCTAGAAAATAAAAATGGTCAAGGCTTGACATTTATTCTGAAATAATATGAGGATATAAATATTTTATTGATTTACACGCAGTATTTTATACTGCTTTTAATTAAAAATCAAAATGATTTCCATGATAATAAATACAATAAAATATATAATAAAAATAGTAAAAACGCTTCTGTCACTTTACAGCATACAAAAACATAATTAGGTCAGCTGATAGTAAGAAAAATCTATTTAAACAAGTTTTCAATTTGTGGTAAAAAGCATGTAAACATGGTGTATTTTTTTCCATTTCTTCTGACATTACCTAGCACCACCTTGCTTTATAAGTGCAATTTATGTTTTTTTAGGGGAAAGGTTTCATTAGTAATAGATCCATGGCAGCACACTATGCTATCTGAATTTGTAGAAATGGAAATTAATGACTTGGTACCTTTTACTCTGTGTATTCTTCTAGTAAGTAAAGCAAAGAAACTCTGGATAACTGTAAATGACTTCTGACTTTTAAGTCATAATCTAAAATTGGCTGCCTAAACCCTTGGTGAAAAAACAATCCAATCCTGAAGTGTTCTAACTTGAAAGTAGATCAGTAGATAATGCATGGCCTGGATATCCCTTATGGTCCTTTTATTCTATGCATCATTGCCTTATTGTTTCTTGGAATCAATCATCTTTGGAAAGCTAGCTAAAATTTAATTGACAAAACATTCTGAAAGCCCAACTGTAGTTTTCTTTAACCACATCTTTAATATGCAACAGAGTTGACTCTGTTGTACTTTCTATTCATTTTTTTATTACTATACATTATTTTAGCCCTATTCTTTGCTGACTTGTGTTATTTTTCATGCCAAAGTAGAACTTTGAAATGCCAACTGTTATGTTTTGACTGCTTCAATTTCTTTAGAGCTGAGTCTAATTAAAATCAAATAGGATGAACTGAACAAATGATAGTATATACACATTCTTGATTATCTAACCTCTTAGACAAATGCCTTGCTGTGCTGTAATAGGTCTGTTAGAGCTGCAGGTTCTACCCAGTGGCTTTTTTCTACCTTATCGTTAAAAATAAAAGGTATTCCACTGAGGCTTAATAAAACCTTAATACACATATCTCCATCATTTAGATAGTTTTCTTTCATTCTGTCCCCTAAATTAGTGTCTCTCTCTGTAATCAGCCATTTTATTTCTGTGGGTTAGATACAAGGTGGGACCTGCCATTCTAGATGTTATTTCTGAACTACATATTATATTCCCTAAGAACAGGTAGTTTATTATCACTTATATCTACCTGGTCTGGAGGTCCAGGTAGATATGTTTCACCTCATGCAATTAACATGTAAAGAGCCGGTAAGCATCTAAATAACATGATCAAACTTAATGACATCCTTGTATTCTCCTCTGAAACAAGGTACACATACTCTGATTTACATTATTTCCTTTTTTTTTCTCCTACAACTGAAAGGTAAAGATCCCCAGAGTCACAATCTATTTAGTCTGCTATTAACATGGTCAATCTTGCTAAATTATTCAACTTGCACTTAGGGTCCCTCAAAGGTTGTCCAAATATTTCTAGAGGACCTATTCACTCCCTGTTTCACAATTCCAATCTTTAATCTTTTCTCACTCTATCATGGTTATCTGGAGCACATGAAGGTGCAGTGTTAGAAGCTGACATATTACTGTTTAATTTTTGTAGAAAACCTGGGCATAAAAAACCTTGAAACAGTTGCTCTTAATCTTTCTTTGTGACCTAATTTCTCCTGTTTACTCTACTATAGGTCTTAATTTACTTAATGTATCATGACTCTGAAAAAAGATTCAAATATTTCCAGTTCCATTACATCTACAACTCTATGTAGTTGTATATACACAAACTGTGCAACAATGTACCCATAGTAATTTGTCTGATCCTTCTGAGAGCACAAATTTGAATATAAAGCAAACATGACATGCTTTTCTTTACATCTTGGTTAATAAATTATACATGTATATCAAACTAGAAATGAAAATAGAAATGAAGGCTAAATCATCTTGGACATACAAACAGTGAGAAAGTATTCAAGGAAGCATTTATGACAAAAATCTGAAATTCCCCCAAAAGAAGAGTTGTTTGTCTAAATAAAGGAGATATAAACAAGATACACATGTTGATGCTAATCTAATGCAGCTGTAGGCATAAATTTGAGACTGCACATAATGATCAAGGAAACAGTCATTAAAAAGTAATAAATGATGCTGAAAATGAAGGGCACACCCATATGCACATAAACAGGTTAATTTTCAATAATATAATAATTGGCAACAACACACTGAAGAAAAGTAATCCTCCAGCCAGTATTTCACAAGTGAATTTTACCTTAAAATAATAAATATCTGGGAAACGGTGGAGAAGAACTTTCATTGGGGAAAAAAGGAAATGAAGGAAAAAGTTAACAATCCTTTTCCTCTTTTTTTTTTTTTAAATAACATCACAATTCCAATTGAGAATTTTTAGATATCACATCTAGATGAAGTTTCAGTATCTCACACAAAAAAAAAGAAAGAAAGAAACTTTCAGATCTTCCAAAATAATTAACAAGGCAACATACAGTTACTTCCCCAAAACCTTTCTGATCAACCAAGAGCAAGAATTTGAGTATAATTTATCAGCAGATGAATCCCAAGAGCACTTGAGCTATAAGATATAAAACAAATTACCATGGGAACATGTATGAATCTTAAACTGTATTGAACTATAACAATATTTTTTTAATATTTCAAATAAAAATATTAAATTCTCACTTTTGATAACTAATTGAGCATATTCCCTATAGACTATTGTTCTCAAACCCTAGACTTTTTGGTATAGCAATTATCAAGCTAGATCTAATAAAACCTTCAACATTTGGAGATAAAATTATCCTCTTATCCTGGAAAAAGTAAATACAGAAGGAAGATGCAAGCTTCTGAGGGCATTTAAAATAATAATGGTCTCATAAAAGAAATGGCTTATTAATGTTTCTAAATTTAACATTACACCAAATTAAACACATTCTCAATCTGAAAATGAAGAACAAGAATGGAGACAATGACAGATCTTATTAAAAAATCATCACTGTCTGAACCACAGGACAGAAGAACTGAAGCAGGTTGGACAGTCTTAGCACTTGCAAAATAAATCTGTTATCTTATCAATTAGAAGTAGATTTTTTTTTACATTTTAAAGATTCAACAAATTCTGTACTATAATAAATATCCAAATAGTTTTTAATTTGTTCTTCATGTAGTAGATCATTTTATCAGAGGCAGACATAAGGATAACAAAACAGCACAATTTTTCTTAACATGCTTTTATATAAAAAAGTAAAGTATGAAAGTGTCATGCTTAAATATTGAAAATTACCACTTTTTAAAAAATTAAAAGGCTTATATAAGGAATTACTATTAAGGACAATAAAAAGTAAACAACAATAAAATGAAGAAAATAACCAAATTATCTAATAAGCCCAATAAAAAAATATCCTCCAGAATATTTTAAAGATTTTAGCATTTGTCTGAAAGTGGAAAAGTCATCCCTAGAACATAAATACAAAGTTGTAGTTACACTGTTAAGACAGCTCGATTCTGATGACTGCCAATGAAACATGTATTAAATACAGATTAGGGGAAAAGTCCCCCAGTTCATGGAATGTATTAAGAAGTCTAAATAGCACAGAATCGAGTTAGCATCATTATTTTAAACTGAATCAAAGAAAAACAATGGAAATAAGTATTCCAGGGCGGGAGATAGCTATCAATGGCAGTCCCTTTTCTTCACTACAGGTAATCCTCATTTAGTGACTGCCTCAGACAGTGACTGTTTGCAGTTACCAAGGTGATGGAAAAGTAACCTTGGGACCAATGCCCACATTTACAATCTTCGCAGGGGAGGCATTGTCCTGGGCCTGACCCATTTTTTTTCTTTTTCCCCCCTCACAGAGCAGAGAGATCATCTAAACTGGTGATCTCTTCTTGAGCTGCTTTTCTCCCCTGGGCAGCACCTCCCTAAAAAGTGCAAACCACTAGTTAAGAAGCTCAGCTCTGTGACCTTAATTAGTTGATTAGAACCTGGTCACCAGCAGCTTCTGCCTGAAATTGACAAGACCTTAATCAGTTTCACACTAAAGGCTTTTGTTGGCCTCCTAAGCAAGCTAGCACATTCTTTTCAATGTGTATTCCCCATTGTGCACCTGCTTGCTCTCTTATAATCCCTTCCTCTCCAATGAATGTAAATACAAATATCAATATGTTCTTGCTAATTATCCTGGCACCAGGGTGAGCACTCCAAAAGACAGGGAGTGGGGGAAAACTGCTATAAACTTTGCCCTTTTATTCAGCTTCCTCCTGAGTGGAGTTCAAGAAACCTTCCCTGCCTTTTGGGCTCACCCGGATGTTTAAAGACAATCCAAAAAAAAGAGTATCAACCCACTTTAGTTTGGAAATAACTTTTAGGAAAGTCAGATATGGCTGTAATTAGTAAGCCACATACAAAATAGGTCCAAAAAACCACTGAACTACTAGTTTATCCTAGAAAAGACTGCAACATAATTTAGAGTAAACTGCATACCTCAGCTCTTAGTCACAGAATACTTAACCAATGCCACTTCATTTCTTTCTTGATAACATTTTTATTTGCTTACCTTGATCCAGAATGAAACTATCTAGACACAGTAGTTCAAAGTTTCTGTTACATCTTAGGATAAGAACATGGAAACAAGAGAAGAACTATGAAGAAAAGTGTGCAAAATGTTTCATTTCAGAACATTTCAACCCACTCTGAGTATTCCAGACATCATCTGATGTCACAATGATTCATTTCAAAGCCAGGCTACAGGTAGTCCTCGACTTATGATCATCCATTCAGTGACTGTTCAAAGTGACAACAGTGCTGAAAAATGGATTAACAACTGGTCCCCGAAGTTATGGTCATTGCAGTGCCCCCATGGTGATGTGATCAAAATTTGGGCACATGGCAGCCTGCCAGCACTTATGACTGCAGGGGCACTTCAACTCCCCCAAGTGCCTATCTTCCCCCCATCTCTGCCCTTCTGGCCTCCCTGCACTGTTGCCTACCCCCGCTGCCCCTCCCCCACTGCCCACAGCTGACCTTTGCCATCTTCTTCCTCCTGCTGCTGGCCTGGGATCCAGGTGTTGGGCAAGGGTGCAACCCTGGGATACACGTGGTGAGCACAGCAGGGCGGTGGAGTCTCGTCTGCCAAAGGGAGCTTGCCAGGCCCAGCCGGGGAAGAGGCAGCGGGATGGTGAGGCGCAGTGCTCTCCGTTGCTGGGCAAGGCAGGATAGCTGCAGGCAGCTCCCCAGGTGAAGGTAGAGGCTGTGCAGGAGACACTATTTGAAGTGGCAGTAGAAGTGGTGGGATGCAGTCTTCCCGGAGGCACAGCACACACTCTGCAGCTCACGTTGGAAGTGCTCCTGGAAAACCATCCTGCAGGCTTCAGCAAGTGGTAGAGCTGAGCCCAGCTCTGACAGAGCCTATCCGCATGCCCTTTGTTTGCTCTTAGCCCAGCCTTCCTCCTGCAAAGCCTCATGAACAGCCAGCAGCTTCCAACATGCACTGCAGAGCATGCGCCAGAAGCACCCCTAGAGAACTGGTCTGCAGGCTTCAGCACATTGGAAGCTGCTGGCCATTTGCTAGGTTTTGCAGGAGGAAGGCTGGGCAAGAGCAAGCAGAGGGCCTGCAAAAAGGTTGTGTCAGCACTGGGCTTTCCTCCATCCCTTGCTGAACCCCTGCAGGCCAGAAGCGCTTCCAACATGAGGTGCAGAGTGCGTGCAGGAGGTGCCCCTGGAGAATCGGTCTGTGGGCTTTGGCGCGTTGGAAACTGCTGACCATTCATGAGGTTTTGCAGGAGGAAGGCTGGGCTGAGTGAACAGAAAGCCTGTAGGTAGGCTCTGCCGGTGTTGGGCTTGCCTCCACCCCTTGCTGAAGCCTGCAGGTCAGTTTTCCAGGAGCACTTCCAACACGAGTGCATGCTGTGCCTCTGGGAAGCCCATGTCCCTCCACTTGCACTGCCACCCCAAGCAGTGCTTCCCACACAGCATCCACCTTCACCCAGGGAGCCACAGCTGGCTCTCCTGCCTCGCCCATCAATGGAGAGTGCTGTGCCTTGCCATCCCATTGCCTCCCCCCCAGCCAGGCCTGGCAAGATCCCTTCAACAGACAAGGCTCCGCTGCCCTGGCACACTCACCATGCACTCCCAGGGCTGCACCCTTGCCCAGCACCTGGATCCTGGGTCAGCAGCAGGAGGAAGACAGTGAAGGTCAGCAGTGGGGGGAAGCAGGAGTAGGCAGCAGAATGCAGCGTAGCCAAAAGGGGAGAGATGGGGGTGAGATAGGCAGGTTGGAGAACCTGAAGTGAAGGTGAGCATGGCAGGGCAAAAGAAGCATGAGGTTCTTGCCTAATGACTGTGCTGTCCTGGGCTAATGACTGCACTGGGACTACTGGAACTACTGTCACTAAGCGATGTGGTCATGTGATGTTTTGCCTAATGACTGCATTGCTTAGTGATGGAAATTCCAGTCCCAATTGTGGTCATAAGTCGAGGACTACCTGTACTTCCAAAATGGGTTGGAATGCACCTTTTTAAAGATAGGAACATTTTTCACACCCTTAGCTGTATGGCATCTTTCAGCACAATTCTTTGCAGGCCACCCTGAGTTTTCATTTTGTTCTTAACAGGATACGGATCAATGGATCTTAACCTATTGGGATTGATTCGGGGAACAATCCCATAGGAAGAGTCCAAGCCTTTCAATCCAATTTAGTGACCCAGAAGAATGTATTGGTATATTTGCTTTTATATCAGATGTGTATGCACACCCAATATATCCTGCAATTTTTTGATGTTTGGGCATAAATTCCAGCTTTTTCTTTCATTCAGACTACATCATCATCAAAAGGTTTTATAGACCACTACTATCATATTAATCAAGATTTGGTAATTTTCCTTGTTTCACATCACTTCCCCAGCAGACCTCCAAAATAAAACAAACAATACAATGTATTGTTTAGCCATGGTGTGAATACAATCAATGGCTTGTACAGTAAAGGAACAGTACAGTTCTGTAAAATTATAGAATCTGCTGATATAGAGTAACTATGTAAACTAGTTAAAATGAAATGTGCTAATATATATTTGACATCAGAAAACATGCATAGATTCACTAGTTTTAAATCCAAAAAGGCCTGAACTTTTGAGTTTTGCAGCTTTGAGATATTTAATGTAAATAGCATTTTCTCTTAATAAGGTTTTATCACTATGTTTAAAATTAAACTTTATAGTTCAGTTAGAGAATCCTGACAGTATTTTATCTTTGTAAATGATAAAACTACTTTGAGAAGCGGTAGTGGCAGCAAATGCATCAATTTTAATTTTTAATACGGTAAATGTCGATAAATATAACCCATACAAACAAAAGCTCTCTCAGGGTCTTCCATAATTTTTAAAAGTGGGAATGGATCTTGAGAGAAAAATGTTTAAGAAACACTGCCTCAGACATTTATAACCCAAAGAGAAGTATTGGCATATTGGTAGATTGGGGTAGAAATATGTTATTTTTACAATGTTAAACTGAGCTTCTGGTGTAATCCTTTAATACTAATTCTGATATGAAGTGCTTGACTGTGGCAGTGGGAGCAAGGCTGGGCTGAGGAATATATTTGTTATCAGCCCAGGCCCTGCAGCTGCTTATTTCCAGGTCTGGGTCCTTTGAGATTATTTTGCTAGACTTCTTTACCACCTGCTCACAGCACAGCCTGAATTTAATCTGAAGTCTGTTCTGGACTGGAAGGGATGGGGGATTTGTGAGGGAAATGAGTGGCTGCTGGTATGTTTGCTTGGTTGATTCACTCAGGCTGGCCCTCTTTGACTGCTGAGTGCTGAGCGCAGGAACAGCTAAGCGATGGCTTGGAGGGTATGGAAGTTAGTTGGATGAGTTTCATGGCCAGGGAGGCTGAAGGCAGGGCTGGAATAGGAGAAATGAAGGCAGGTGATAACATCAGCATGGTGATGGGCAGAGGGAGATATGATGGGAATCTGACATTCATAGGGGTGGCAGGGTTGATGGTTCAAATTGATCCTGGCTTCCAGCCCTCAGAATTCACTTGATATTAGGTCATTGGATCCTTGGTGGCACTGGCTTTTTGCTATTAAATGTTAGTTCAGTTTTCAGTAAGAACATCCTTACCCATGATTTGATCATGGAAGCAGCAGCCAACCTGGCATGTATAATGAAGTCTTGGTGGGCCCAGAGGGGAGTATTTCCATCTTGTAGTTGTGTCTACCTGGGTTTCATGTGTGGCATCAGCTGTACTCTGGGCCAGGGGAGATTGAATAGCAGTTGTCATCACGGAAGCCTTGATGGCTTTCAGAGACTCTGCACTGCAGGTAAGTGGATATGAGACCTTGTGATGGAAACTGAGCTCTAGGGAACAGTTGGGTTTGTTGCTACTGTACCAGTCTCCTTGCTGCTTAGCTATAGCCCTGAGTTGCTACATTCTTTCACTGGAGGTGGAATCTCAGAGGTTGATAGTCCTTGGGGACTTTAACCAGCTTCTGGTGGGAATAGTCTGGCGCAGCTCAGGAATTCTTGGCCACTATAGCAACCATGATTGAGTGTCTGATGCATAACAGAGGTCACACGCTAGATCTGGTTTTCATCTTGAGGCAGATGCAATGTGATCTGAAAGTCAGGATGTTATCATTAGTCCTTTGTTATGGTCACATCACTCTCTAATCTCTTTGTGGCATTGCTGGTGCTGCCCCCCACCTCCCAGGAAGGAAGGACCTATTAGACTGGTCTGCTCCAGGAACCCATAGGGCTTTCAGGGAGAGCTTGGGGCTTTCCCTGAGAATCTGGTGGATGTTTGAGAACTTATTCTCTGTCTGAAACAGTGTGATAGAATGGACTTATGAAGGCCATGCTCAGGAAGATAAGCGTGTTCTTAGCCACCAACAGGAGCATGGAAAGTTCAAGAAGATGAGGCTGGCACCTCCCTAAGGAATTCACGGTGTTGTGGCTGGCTGGCTTGGGAACTTGGGTTCAGTCTGGTGAGATTCTGTCTTGAGATGGAAGCTAATAAATGCAACAGAACTGTATTTGCATTGTCTCGTGGAGTTCTTTGGGCTGAACCTGACAAACAGGGAGGTATCAAGACCTTGGATCAGGTCACTCTTAAGTGGCCTCTTGCTGTTTGTTGATCCCAGAAAACTCCCCAGTTTTCTGAGGACCTCTGGGAAATGAAATGTTAGAAGAGACACCTAGAGTACCATTGAAGGAACCTGAAGAATAAACCTGAATGAGCCCATACTAGGAGTAAAAGCACGGTGATAAAAGTAATGAAACATAATTATTTCTCTGCTGTTACTGCATCCACAGATGCAGCCCTTTTCAGGTGAACCATTCTTTGTTAGGCAGGAATGAACAACAGGATCATCTAATAGGCCACTATGAAGAATATTCTAGGCATCTGGTGGATGAAGTTGTTTGGATATACTCAGAGTTGAACCCTGCTGTTTCAACATCTACCTGAAGCTGTTGGGTGAAGTCATCCATCAGTCTGGGGTTAGATATCATCAGTATGTTGATGATACTTAGCTGTCTCATCTTGACCTTGGACCAGCCAAGTGATGCTGTCAACCTCTTGTCCCAGTGCCTAGATGCAGTAGGAGCCTGGATGGGGAGGAAAAGATTCAAGCTAACCTCAGCAAGACCTAGTGACTGTGGGTTCTTGGGCCACCTCGCTTGGGGGATTTTTATTCCTGAATGGGACTACACTTACCCATTTGGGACTGGTGTGCAATCTGGGAGTCTTCCTGGACTCTCAGCTCCTATTCAAGGAACAGATGGCAGCTGTGGCCAGGAAGGCCTTTGCAGAGATCCATCTTGTGTACCAGCTGCACCCATTCCTAGATCAGAAGACCCTGCTTACAGTCATGCATGCCTTAGTCATCTCACATGTGGACTACTGCAATACACACTACATGAGACTATTCCTGGGGACCACTCAGAAACAACAGTTAGTCCAAAATGCAACACTGGGAGCAGTTATGGGCAGATCTCATAATGCCCATGTAATACCTCTGTTCTGCAAGCTGCATTGGTTACCAATAGGTTTTAGATGCAATTCAAGGTACTGTTATAAAGTCATACATAGCATAGGGGGTACTTATCTGTGGGAGCATCAATCTCCCATGGCCTCTGTCCATCCTATACAATTAGACAGAGTTGGTTCTGGGTCTCATCAATGAAACGGTGTCTTCTAGCAGGACCCAGAAAGCGTGAGTACTCTGTTGTAGCACCTGCCTTCTTGAACAGCATTCCCTCAGAGATTTAAACTGCACCTACCCTCCCTCTCTTTAAACAAGCTTTGGACCCCTGGATCTTGCCCCAATCCCTGGAATAGGATGGTTGATGGGCCCCTTTCCATTGGGCACTGTATGGGAAAGAGGGTTTTTATTGTTCCCTTTGGGCAACTATCAACTTTTAAGATACTGTGATATTTCTTTTTTAATTTGTAAGGTAGCCAGGTCATTCTGGAGTCGGGCAGCCCTAGAAATGTGTTTTACAAATGAATTATAAATGTATAAATTGATTCTGTACAGGTTTGTTTTTAACCAATGAAAACAAAGCAAGATCTTTTATCTCAGAAAAATGATTCAAAGGTAAATTAAGTGCATAAAACCCCAGAAAACACATGTTCCAAAACCCTTTTTGACATTATATTTCAAAAACTGTAAATGTGTCCGTAACATTCAAATATTTTTTAATATACAGCAAGACTTAATATTCCTTCTTTTTTAAAGGCTTTATTACTCCATATCTAAAGTCTAGTTATGGAGTAAAGGAAGGCATAGGAAAAAATGTCTTCCCCTTCACTTTTTCCTGGGATATTTTTTCATTTTTGTAGAGAAAAAAAGTGTATTTATAAGAAAATACTGGAAATAATTCCTATGAAATATTTTGTCATTTGGATCATTAAAATGTTTAAATTTAGAGCATGAAGATTTTTATGCAAGTCATTCTAAATAAAGAATATTCCTGATCATGGACTTCAATTTCACCCATTGAAACTGAATCCTGGAAGATTAAGGTCCACAAAAGGATTTTCTTTTACACAAGGCATAATTAAACTTTGGAATTCACTACCATGAGATGCAGTGCTGGCTACCAGCTGGGCTGGTTTCAAAAAAGGGTTGGACCAATTCATGGGAGGCATGAGGATCAATGCCTATTAGCCTTGTTGGCAGTGTGACTGCCTCTGAAGGCCACGTGCTGGGAGACTAGTGGGCTTCCTTGTGCAGTTGGTTGGTCACTGTGAGAACAGACTACTGGACTAGATAGGCCAGGGGTACAATCCAGCAGTGGACTGCTTATGTTTACATATTATATTCTTAATATGTAAATCAAACTGTTTAGTTTGCCAACAGACACAATTCTCGTTGGTGGAAACTAGAAAAAGGATGCTGGGGCTTCAAAATCTGCCCTGGAGAGCTTCACAATACCGGAACAATTTTTTAAATGTCATAGGAAGTTGCAGAGAGAAATAGTTCAAGCCCACTCAGAACACACTAGATTTCACCAAATATTTCAAGTGTTACAAAGTTTATTCATAACAGGTCTGCTAGCTCTTAATGTTGTTCTAAAACTAGACTTGTTTTGTTGAAATAATATTTCTTACTAAGAAAATTGTTTTTTTTTATTTTAAAGCTTTATCTCTCAAATGGCAATAATTAAAATATATTTTTATAACATCTTCTAGTATTAGCAATTTTGCTTATATGCAAGTAAGCTACAAACCTACACCCATTTATACAGAAATAGGTTCTGCTAATAAAGCAGATCTCAATTCTTTTATGTAAGCTACATTGGAAGAATTTATTGTAAAACTTGTCTTACAAATATTCAAAGAAAACTGCTCAATTACACAAAATACCAATGTCTAATTTTATATACAAATTATACACATGCACATATATATTAATAGTACAATAAATTTAAATTTGATAAATGTGTGCTGCACATATTCCAAATTCTTCCACAAACCACACTCCCTCCCTTTTCCTCATAAAATAATTCAGAGTAAATATTTTCTGTCAACATCTTCAAAAACTGCAGAAATGTTATATTCTAAAACTGCAAAGGACTCGTCCAAAGCAGTCACTGCAGGGTCAGTAACGACTGAGTGCAGATTAAAAAAAAAAAAAAGGCAGATGAAGGAAACAGGAGGAAAGGTAAAATAAATCAAGACTGAATCAACCTTAAAAGTGGACCTCACTTTAGAAACAGGTAAAAAAATCAATCTCAATTTCAAAGAAAAAATGGATGAATGGTTTGGAATACTTCCCTACACCTTAGTTTGTTACCTAAGATTCTTAATATAAATGCCTATTATCATTTCTACATTCTTTATTAAAGAATATATTTTAAAGCAGTTTGGAATGGACTGTTTTAAATTTGATTTTACAATTTTCTATAATAAAAAACTTAATTTCTATTTGCAAAGTTCACAGATTTGAAATTACACAACAGAAACATACTGAATTTGGAAAATCAAGAAATGACATTTCTTTCAGGTGTTTTATTAAGTAAATGAATCATTGGGCCGCAATGCAATTATAACAATCTACATTATTACATTCCACTAACTTTTGCAATTAGGATTCTCTCTTTTATTCTCAGTGTGCCAATGTTTCCCAGAAGTAATGCAGTATTTATAAAGATAGCTATTTCCTTATGTGCATTCAGGAAAAGCAATATTAGCTTTCTGATATGACTCATATTTCTTTAGTCAAGACTGAGAACTGAGCAAAAGCAACACAAACTGAGAAGCCTCTAGGGCAAACATTATATATAACCACAAACCTTTGCCGGACTCTGAAATAATATAATGATCTAATCTATTCATGAAAGTGTAGACAGATTTATAATTGGAAGTTTATATACCCCCCAACTATTCCACTGATTTTATTATTGTTACATAAATGAACACAATAAAATAATGTAAGGGACACAATAAAAAATTAGCTTACAATTAGAACACCAGAAATCAGAAAGATAAATCCAATACTATAACACAACTAAATGACCACAGAAACTGCTATTGCCACATGCTTCCACAAAGCCAGAGCCTTAACAGCTGCTGATCACCACCCCTAAACGAAACCGTGCTTGCGCTTACATATTACCCTAAGCCATCATGGCTTACTGAACAACCACAATCAAAGGCCACAAAACAAGATTTTCCCCCCCAAATGGCTAAATTCACCTAACACTCTACACCACAGCCAAGAAACCTACCTCGTGCCTTAACGTCTCGCGTGGACCAGAGATGCCCCCTTCACCTGGGTCACCCATCACCTCCATTCACCTGTCGCCCCGCCCGGGAGCCTCGGAAGCCACGCCTCCTTCCCCTCCAGCGCCCCCCCCCGCACCTTTGGCCTCACAGTCCGCGCAGTACTTGTTGTCTTCCTCCCGCAAGAGCTTGGCGAGGATGGCCTGGTGCTGCTCGTTCTGCTTCTGCGCCTTTTCCCGGCAGGAGCGGGTGGACATGGCGAAGGGAAGAAGGGCAAAGGGGCAGGCGGGGAAGGGGGAGAGCGTAAGCGGGGAGGAGAAGAGAGAGGCGGCGAGGGAGAGGAACAGGGCCGGAGGCGGCCAGCGCGCTCGGACGACCCAGAGGAAGAAGTTAAGCCGGAGCCGGCAACCCGAGAGCTACGGCGGCGCTTCCTATTTCCCCTCCTTGCGCTCTCTCTCCCTCCTCCTCCGTCACGGCGACTGGGCGCGGCGGGCGCGCCAGCCCAGCCAACCAGCGGTCGCCGGGACGTCAAAGCCAGGTGAGGCGGAGTAGCGTCGACGTTCTCAACCGGAACTACTACTGGCAAACGCCCGCATCCGCTTGCGCAACGACAGGTTCCTGCCACTTTTCTCTGCGTTCTGTGGAGTGACGCGTCGCTTTCCCGCCCCCTCCTTTCTCCTCGCGACAAAGTAGTTCTTCTAGGGTTCGGATCTCGCGCCGGGAGAGAGACCGTAGAAAGGGTAAATTTCTACTCCCCCTCCCCTTCAAATGAGTAATTTCTGAGTAAAATACGCGAAGGAGTGAAAACGGCGCTTTCTTTTATCTCGCGATGCTGTAAAAAAAGTGCGGCCACCCACCCATAAAAGAACTTTTCCGGTGGGTGTCAAGCATTCCAAGCCAGTGCGTATCCATCCGCCTGCGAGAGGATTGGAAGCGCGAGAGGGGGTGGAACAGCCTTTTCCTCGCAGGTTCGAATTGCGTCCGTCCAGCTGATTTCCCACTCAGAGCGTAGCTCCCCACGCGGGGCATCTGTAAGGAAATCAGTTTCTCGACTGAAGATCTAACACTCAGTTTTGGAGAAGGGAGTCTGGGGACCACAACTTTAGGGATACATCCAAGAAGATCACTGCTATGGAAAACTGCAAGCAAGCAAGCACTGCCTAGACTTACTTCCTGGCAGAACATGTTTATCATGAAGAAATAAATCCTGTTGCCGTTGCTGACTCTTCAGAGTATCGAGGATTGCTGCCTTAGTTGCCTTCCCCCAATTCTGTTTCGTTTGGGTGTGAAAGTACCCCAGTCCAGTAAAGATAAGGTTGAACTTCAACGTAATTACAAAAATGCTGAAGAAACAGCATACGGAAAGTTGTAATGCTTATCAAACTACAAAAAGTTCTTTCATGCAGTTTTTAAAAATTGAAAATGGCTGAAAAGTACCAGTCTTTCAGATATTGTAGTAATTCTTGTGCACTGTGTTTCTCTGCAGTCAGACGTGTCCTTTAGGGCATGGGGATACATAAATCTGTAGGCTTATTTCTTGTTTAACACAAAAACAGTTTAAATAAACCCTTTATACTTGTTACATCAGATTAAAATCTACAGCTGTTAACATTGTTATGATCTTTTAGCATGGAGTTACTTCTGACATAATACTTTAGATGCAAAATTATGTCAGTAAGTGCTGTATGCCAGTTAGATTCATACTGCCAATCCATAATAGGTTTAGACCTCCCTTGTGCTTGACAGCATCTTGTGCTTAAAACAAACAGTGTAGATATAATATTCTGCTATATAACAGAGAATGCTCTCATGCAGGTATACATGTCTGAAACTATTGGAAGTATTCAGTTTTGCTCTTTTGCGGTATTATTGGCATGAGCGATAAAATCCAGACATCTAGAGAGGGGGAAAACATTCAGAGGTGAAGCTAGAAGATGCCAAAAAATGAGCCTCAGCAGCAAGAGTCAATCAGGTGCTTGCACAATCAAGCAGTCCAGAGTACAGACATTTGTGATGTCTGCGTGCTGGCAAGATAGAGCAGCCCGGTATTAGTGGAGCAGCGTCAGAGGTAGCCTACTCCTTCACTCTATAAGGATATCACACATCACTACTGAAGAAGCTACAAGGAGCTATAGGAATTTAGGAAGGTAGAATATAGAGGTGTAAATAATGTTGGATAAATGTTCAGATACAAACATAGGAATTAAGAGACAATAGTTTATAGAAATAAAAAAACTTTGTATTATAAAGAAATCTGTGTTTTTATAATAAAAATCCCATTTATAAAGAAACTGTATCTCATTGTCTTTGACTGGTGCCACCGCACAAGGCAATCCTACAATACTGTGTTTTGAATACCTTGTTTATCAGCATCTTGTATCTCTCTTTGGTTTGTTTATTCTGTAGGATTTCAAGCCATGGTATGCTATCCACCCTTCACTTGACTTCATTAAAATTTGCCTGAAGTCCTATATGATTGATTTGTCTCAGTTTTACTTCCCCTAGTTACCTTGAACTACAACATGAGGTTGCTTTCCTGAAAGTCCCTGACGCTTTCAGTCCATCTCCCAAATCTTCTCTGTTGGTCAGGATTACATTCAAGGTAGCTGACTCCGTTGTCTCTGCTTTCATCTTCTGAAAAATGAGATTGTCAGCAAAAGTTCAGAAATCTGTTGGACCTCCCATTCCTAGCTTAGTTTTCTAGCAAATAACAGGTGGTTGGAAGTTTTACATTACTGCTATAGCCTGCTCTCTTGAGAACTTAGTTGATGTAGAAAAAGCATTATCAGCAATCTCCACCTGGGTACTTAGCTGATATAAACTCCCATGATGATACCACTTTTCTTTCTTGCTCCATTAATTTTATTCATAATAAGATCTTGAAACTCAGTAAAATGCTGGGATGGATTCAATTCTATGTCATTTCATGAAGGATACTTTGAGAGATGTGGATTTTTGATTTAGAGTGACCAAAAAATTAGCATGGGGTACACAGCCCCTTTGTTTTCTAACACTATATGTTAGGTAGTGTCTTCACCCAAATCAGGCATTGGTATGGATGCAGATCTATGCCATCCAACAGGGTGTATATAAAGTTTATATATTTCACTCTTTTCTTTGCAGCATATGGACCCAGTTCCTTATTTGTCCATATATCTATTGCCATGGAATGGTATCATTCTTAAGCCAAAATGAAACACCATGCTGAATATGACAACTGTATTTGTAGAGGCCATTTACCTGAATTTAAAATCTGTGACCCAAAATTAATGCTGGGGTTCAAATATCTTGTTCTTTAGCCATTTCTACATAACAAGTCATGTGAACCAGATTTTCTGTAACATGCAAAGATTAACAGACTCTGCACATAAGCAGATGAAAGAAAAACATCTGTATTCGAGGACTGGAAGATAATGTTGGCTCAGCTATCCTCAGAGAATAAAGTATTAGAATATGAGGTAAGATGGGGATATTTAAGTATACAACACTGAAGGGTCTGCTTCGACATGAAATTAATTTAAAAACTTGAAAAATCTGTTTCATCCCTGGCTTTGAAGAATAGTAAAGCAGGTACTGACCAGATTTGCTGTGAAATTGATTAAAGAGCCCTGGAACACAGCAAGTACAAACATATAAATCATGTTATATTCAGTTCATCACTTGCATATATTCTTATTTCTTATTCTGTGAGGGCAGTTATGCAACTCTGTTAAAACAATGAAGGAAATATTTCAAGAATTTATCATGTATTCTAGATTAAGACAATATTTAAACTTGGGACAATATCCAAGGGTATAAGATTTTTTGGATTTTTTGCTCTGGAGGTCAACAAACTCAGATGAAGAAGTCTAACATCTCCGCACAGGCTACAAGACTGGCACTACCAGCAATGAAGAACCTTGTCGCTAGTTAAGTCCCAAAAGAACATCGGGAGAGTCTGAAACAAGATTGAATCAAGGCAGGATGAGTGCTTTTTACAAAAGTATCTGTTACTTGGCAGGGCACTGGATATGTCAGCAGACTTACTCAGCAAACATAATAAAAGCAGACTTGAAAAAACTTGGATAAAAGCAGAGGAAGGTATCTTTACAGTTACATCACTGGAAATATGTCTTTGTAATCTGATCAATGAATGGTTTTGCAAGCACTGCCCAAAAAACACTTTCTTAAATCTTAAGGATCCCCAATTAAACCTAACTAGAAGATGATGCCATTTTAAGGCTACAATTTTATGCACACATCTGGAATAAATGCAACTTAATTTTTTGAAAGATTTAAAAAGTTATGTAGATTCTAGGTTGTAAGAAAACATCAAAACTAAGTGGTGGCTTATTCATTTTTCTTTATTTTCATCAGTGCTTTATTTGTGGATCACCACAATTCCAAAACTCTATAAATGTGTATTTTAAAAGAAATTTGGATGAGTTACTCCCTGGTTCCCTGAGATTAAGAAAAACCAACAATTAAATCTATGTAAACAATTACATTATGTTAACAATTAAATCTATTGAGTTAACAGTTAACTGTGTTAACAATTAAATTTATTGAGCCTTGACAGCCCAACTGTGAAATTCTAATAAATCCAGAAACTGTTATGGAGATTATAACTTAAATTTCTGTGACACCTCAGGTTACTTCACAGGTCAGACTTTTTAAATAGATAAATTCAGAAATTATCTTTGGTAGTAGGAAGCCTACAATGTTTATTCCAGGGGTATAATACAGTCAGAGAACAGTATCAACCAAAACATAGCTTTCTTTTTTTTTTTTGGCAATTTCTTTATAAACCTTTCATTTATTTCTTGCGTAAATGAGATATTGCTGCCATCACAGGAATAAGCTAATCCACAGAAAGGCGCTAATAATAGCTATAGCAAATTGGCAGGAAAGCAGAATCCCAGGGTCTTTTCATAAATTGTGGGATGTCTGCTTTTTTCCCAGCTTGCTTGGTTTTCCTAGTCTCTTTATGTGAAGCTGTTTTGTTTTGGGAACTTTCAGTCAAGATATAGGAATGTAGCCAAATACCGTTTGGTTGCAGTGAAAATGTGGCAACAGTTGACTTCATTAGATTAACATTATCTTTACCTTTTAGGTAAATAATAAACACATTTAACATAAATAATTATTTTAAAAAATAATTATATTTTATTATTGTGCACTTTCCTGGATTGTGATGCATTTTTCTTGTTTTCCTGCTTTGTTGTTTCATATGCTTGTCTAATCTTTTATTGTATAGAAGTAAATGTTATTGTTACTTCTTTTTTTAGATAACTAGCGAACGCAGTGAAGAAAATGCTCATAATAGTTTCCCCAATGTTAAAACTAAAGGCTGATGAAAAACTTCCTGTACACCAGCAATTCCCAAAGCAACATTTTGGTTCAGTTCTTACTGTAGCTCTACTCTCTCCCAAATTGAGGAATCATTGGATTTTACATCATAAACGTACCGTATTTTTCCGTCAATAAGACGCCCCCATGTACAAGACGACCCCCACTTTTCCAACCCAAAATTAAGAAATCAATATTTTAAAGATAGTGCAGAACACATTTTTATTTAGTAATTAGTTACCATTTACCTGATACACTCGGTGGGAGGAGGTCCAAACCGTCTCTCTGCAGCTCTATTTCCAGGCTCTTTTGCATAACTGATTACATTCAATCATGAGGGAAACTGCCGATAGCTTGTCTCTGCGAACAGACTTCCTCCAATTGGTTTGTTCAGCATCAGCTGACGTCGGTTACATAAGGCTCGTGATTGGAGGAAGTCTGTTTGCAGACTCAAGCTATTTCACTCGTGATTGGAGGCTAGCAATAGGAGGAAGCCTCTTTGCAGAGACAAAGTATGGGCAGTTTTGCAACCGCGCGGTTCTCTCCTCGGCTTACTTCCTTGGATAAGACGCCCCTCAATTTTTAGCGTAAGGATTTTAGAAAAAAGTATCGTCTTATAGTCGGAAAAATACGGTAATTAGGGATTAACACATCACAATGAAATTGGGATCCATAGATGTCTTCTATGATTTTCTTTTTCAGAAAATCAAGCTCAGAATAAAATATTATTTTTGTTGTAGAAAACTGTGAATAATATTACCATTGCACCTCAGGCTCTGCCCTATGCTTCCCATTCCTGGCCCATAATTCATTACTACACAACAACAAATCTTCCTATATTTGCATATATAAATGATGCATTTTTAAAAGCCACATCATAATATGTAGCATATGTCTCTCTTTTCCTTCCTCTAGAATATTTCTGTTCTGCCTAATGCTAATTTCTACAGCAATAAGAACATCGCCTTTTTTACATTATTGCATCAAAATTTGGAATGATTGAAAATAAACTATTTAGAGCCAACTGTGTATAATTTCTTTGCTGTGAGATTTAATTGTCCCTTGTTATGATTGGCATAATTAGCCTGATGTACAATGTTCTGACAAATCTCATCAATCCTGCAGCATTTTTGCATTCCTCTGAGGCAGACTGTTTCTTCTTTATTTAGATCTGACATTTCTCTAGGAAACCACTTTTTCTCTTCTGTGCTATAATAAATTAAACTAGAAGTTTGTCTCATGCCACAAGATGTACAATATCTTTGAAAATGCTTACTAAAATTAATCTTTCTTTATCCTTTCATCTCCTGCTCAACAAGGCTAATGAGCTTGTCTAATTTTAATTTTATTCTCCTTTATGCAAGTCATTTGCTACTGTTCTCCCTTCTTTCTGTTTTTCCATGTTGTAGCTTCTATTTTGTAATTATAGGATCACTATAAAAGTTTCATGAACTTATGGCTGTTTTTTAGGAATGCTGATTCATTTATAGACTATACATATGCTATATATGACATATATCTATGGACATAGATCAGGTTTGAAAACAGTACCACATCCAACTCCAATTAGAATTTTACTGACCCTTTGTGAAACCGCCTGTTCACCTTTGTATATTACTCCATGATAAATAGTTTATAGCTTATCTGGGGGGAAAGAAAGGTTTTAACTGATATGTCAAGAATGGACTTCTGCTTGCCTTCCACAGAAGGCATCAGAAGGCTGAGGCTGATTTGGAAGTAATCACCACTAGAGTGGGCAGGTACAATGATAGCAGGAGACAGCAAGCCTTCCCGCTTACAGCAGGCAATGTGCAGGGTAACACCGACAATAGCAATCTCTATCAGCTGCAGGACAGAGGTACTGTGACAGCACCAACCCACCAATGCCACAAAAGGAGTGAAGCCATCATATCTCCTTTATTCCAGCAGCAGCATGGTAGTGGGAAAAGCGAGAGTTGCTAGATGTGAAAGTATGTCAGGGACAAGGGAGGAATGGACTCGCCTAGTGATGCCCAGCATGGCAGTTCAGGTGCCTTAAAGCAACTCCCTTGCATGTTGCTTTTTCCAGAGTAGAATTTTTCCATGTAATGCTAAACCTTGGAGGGAAGAGTCCCCTCTTTTTCATAGACAGACTGTTATTTCTACTTCCGTCCATTGAGGCCTATTCATCCTATCACCTATCTCTTCACAGGCACAGGGACAGCCTGAACGAGCAAGAAGACTATAACCTCACGTTCAGAGTCTCTGGCCTCAGACATCTAAGCAATGTGGAAGATCACTTAGCTCCTGCAAGACATTAGCTGCTCCTGATAGCTATGCCATGATCTCAGGTTACCCCTTGGGTAGTGATTTCATGCAATTAGTATCTCCCCAGTAGAGTGGGACTATACCTAACGCCAATGAACTGGTATCAGCCCTGACTTTTAAAATCAATGGTCCTAGAAGACAATAAAAGAAAAATAGGAAAGGAGTTAAGTATTCTGGAGAGATACAAAATTTCTACCGCTGGCAAGCTGAAAAGAACTGTCATATCTGGGTATACTGAATGGGGCTAAGGCTCCCACCAAAAATCTTTTAGCTCTGGAGTATTCCAAGCAGAAGACTGCACACAGCCAGACCCTGTATTTTTTGAGATCACAGTGAAGTACTTAATTACTGTAATCTTCCATGCATCTTATTGTAGGATTCATGCGAGTGTATTGCACAATGCAAAACAATGCAGTTTATAGACATAATCTTCTGAGGAAAGATTCTGGCTGCTCAAAACAAGCAAGCATCATGTTTCTATGTTTATATCCATCAATGGAGCATGCTTTCATCAGCAGGCAGGTATTTATACTCTATGGCCTAAACAGCATCTTCCATGATTCTAGTCTGTCTATATGAAAAAAAAAAAAAAGTCTGGAAATCACCTCAGAAAACAAACAAATCTCAAGTTTACCTGCAGAAAAACAGAGACTATATAGTTCTGAACTGACATTTCATAATTTTATATGAATTTTATTGGTTCAATTTTAATTTTTTTTTTGTAATAAAATTTGAAGGTTTAAAATCATCAGGCTATTTCATTAAAAGCTGTATTATAATCCTTTCTCTAGTCTTCTAATTTTTGGAAGATTATTGGAATGGTGATTACATCATTCACAGCCCAAGAGATTCAGTTTGCTTTACCTTTCTGAAGTGTGACGAATTAACATTTGATAGCAACAAGGGGGTGGGGGGAGAGAGACTTTACATATTCTGATTATGAAAAATAAACTCCACATAAAATTAAATAAAACCTAAGTAAAAGTTGAGTTTCTGAAAAAAACTTATTCATTGTCTAGAGTCCTTTACTATTCGCCACCTGTATAATTAATACATACATTTAAATGATGTTTGACATTCTTTCTTTTGATTGTAGATCTCCAGCTGTTGCTAAACTTCATTTTCAGTAGCTCCAGCCAGCATGCCTAGTAGTGAGAGATCTAGGAGTTGTCATTCAGCAGTATCTGGTGGACCAAAGATAGGACCCTCATATCTGAGCAAAGTTGATATAACTTGCCACCACCAAATTTCAGCAACATGATTCCCTGCCACTTTGAATTGGAATTCATGCCTCTTTGACATGAAAATTGTACATAAATTCTACAACAGGATTTTTTTTTTTTAAGAACAAAGAAATCCCATTACCCAGCATTTCCCATCCACTTTGGGATACATCTGAAATTTGTGTTCACTCTTACAAAATCAACATAGGGAGGTCTTCTTGCTCAAAATATGGCTGCCATAGACAAAACCAATTATGCAATACTGAATTGCCAGAATATTATTTGCCATCTGGTTTATTCCCCAGCCCAAGGTACTCCATATTGAATCTGCTTATATTTGTCATTTTTCTGGGCAGTTTTGAAAATGGTGAGGAAGAAGCACATTGCTGTTCTTTAATAAAGTCCAACCTGTTTCAGGCTGCTGTTTTAAGAGTTCCCTTTACTTTAATGAGCAGGTTTGTTAAACAGCGTCTTTTTTTTTTTTTCAGATTCGCCCAGAAGCCTAAAGAAAACAATCGGTAATGGGTTTTCTTTGTTCTTTAAAAAAATGATTACTTTGGATCTTGCGTGAACACAGCTTTAATAAATAGTGTAAAGGAGCTGTGTTCACGCAAGATCCAAAGTAATCATTTTCAAAATGTGCACAGCCGTATTGTGCAATGATAACATTATATCATACAGTAAGCATGGGTACAAACTACCATGATAACATTCACATTGCACTAAACCAAATCCAACCAACCAACCAACCAAAAAAAAAAAAAAAAAAGGCTTATTGTGACCCAGTGTCAGGCGTAGCCCAAGGAACTCCAAGAGACCATGCCAATTCAGTCCAGCTATGTTTATTAGCTACAACCTCTAGCAAGAATCTTCCCAGACTAAAACCCCAGTTCCCAAAGTCCTCCAGCCACAACAGTGTGAATTCCTCAGCGAGGTGTCAGTCTCATCCTCTTGATCCTCCCACGTGGTTCTGGCAAGCTAAGAAAATGTTTGTCTCCCTGAGCTTGGCCTTCATAATTCCATCCCATCACACCCAAGCAGCATATGGCCAAACCTCAAATAATGAACTGTCTGTTAGATACAAATTCTAGTTAAATAAGCTATTTTGCAGGGTTCTGCTTCCAAAAAACTGAGGCTAGGATATAGTATCACGCAAAAAATAGAAGCTCAGATACCCTGGAGGGTTTATTACAAATGAATTAAATTATTATCACCCATTAAGTCTATTAGACTTTTAATAGCTAGGGTGCGGGGCTTCATTATATAAACATTTGCCTAAAGGAAAGCAATGTGAATATAAACCAATGCTTGCATAATCAATTCTCAACAGGTAAATTATAACTTCTGGTTTCAAATCAATTTTGTAAATCCCCAATCCTGAATTTCCCCCAAATCCAATACCAGATTAAAAGAATACTTCGAAAATATCTATGGAGGAAAGTACCACAGACAAGAATTGTGAAGAGGGCAGTCACAAGTGCCAGCATGATAGACTTTTTTTTCCCCAGAGATCTTTTCAGTGATAGGCTATATCTTTAAAATACATCAATAAATATGATAAATAATACCATTCTGCTGTTATTTAACCATGATCTATATATCATCATGTTATTCCAAATCTGTATTTTTATGTTTGTATGCAGGTGCTGTTTTTGTAGCCTTGTATTTCTATATATGCTAAATTATTTTAAATTGCAAGACACAATGACATATTTGATAGAAAAAAGTAAGATACATTTTACTAAAAAGTAAGCAACAACAAAAGAACATGTGAAACAGAGGAAAATAATAATGTACAAATATCCTCCGATAACTTCCCTCATCACAACTCTTTAAAAGTTCTTTATCATTTAGCAAGTTTTTCACTCTCTTCATAATATTCATACATACATATTTATAACCTGCTCTTCCTGTCAAAAATTTCTGAGGTAGCAGATAAAATCAGTTAAAAACATGTGTACGTATTAAGATAATAAAACAGCAAAGTTTCTTTGAATCCTAGACCAACTTAGCAACTCCACAGAGCCATATTGTCTTTTGCCTTAGTCACGGTTTCTCTTCTTCAGCTTTTTTTCCTGGATCTCTTCAGATTCTTATCCAACCAACGTTATTGCTGTCACAATTCCCATTTCTTAGCCTTCTCTCTGGTGCCCCACAACATGACAGCTGTTACACATAAACATTTGCCCATTAACATTCCTCTGAAGCAGCAGACCTATCTTGAAGTAGTTCTGTGTCCTCCAGTTTTGGTTCAGCTTGGCAGAAAAAGGACTAAATACAAAGGCTTTCCACGTGGGGTCATTGCACCACTTCAGACCTAACCCCAGAGCTGTATTTTCCCACACTGGTTGTGTTTGGCAGCTGAGACAATTAATTTCTAGCTCAGCTATGGTGTATCTGAAATAGCAAAAAGGGTGATTCCCCTGTTCTCCCATTGGTGGGAACATTTGCCTTATAATGTCTTGTGTTTTCAGTTGATGTAACACTCAGGTCGTGGTCCTTAAGTGAGAAAGAAAAGTGTGACAGCTTCATAGAACCCCCTGCACAGCAACTGCTTGCAACTGCTGCACACAACCTGACAAATTAATACTCTCCAGGTGATTCCACTGTAAATTTATAGCTAGGATGATCTGGGCTGCTTTGATTCTTTACAGATTCTTGCAGAATAGGTTGTATCTTTAAAATAAAATAAATACGCTCTGCTATTGGTTATAGAGAATAAGAGCAGACCCAGGAAGAAGGAGCAGGCCTGCTTGTGTTCATGCTCTTAATCCCTCCCCATCTTCTCCCATGGAAGGCCTTCAAGCTTTCTTGGAGAGAAAAGTTGTGATTGAGCTGCTGGAGATAAGCAAGCAAGCACACAAGAGCTGTTGGAGGATGGGTACTGTGAACAGCATGAACATAGATGGAATACACAAAATGGGCTGAAGGGACAGGTTTGAGGCTGGTGTAAAAAAAAAGTTTTTCTATTTTCAGCGCTATTTTGGAATCTATATATAAGCAAGAATATTGCACTAATCATGACCAGTCTACAAAATAATCACTTCAGAATTATACTACTGGAAAAAGACTCTGAAATAGCTGTAAGAATGCCATCTGGCAACTAAGACAGAGACTTGCTTTTCCAACTCAGAGTTTCTCTAAAATACATAAAGCTTTCTGATTCATTAAATGTCCAGTGCATATGTCACCAAAATTACAATTACCTGTGCACATCTATTATCAAGAGGCCTTGGGGAACTTTACTACAAAAGTACACTTAATTTTCAGGAAAACAAAAGGAAGAAAATCATATACTGTAATTCTAGGGAGTAAAGCAGGAAAGTAATGGGGTATCCTGAAGAGGTTATGGGTGCTCCTGAACATCAGGAACTTCCTTATTGTAACCTTTTTATTGTAAAATCTGCTCACCTGATACCTACAGTTGAGTTTGTTCATAGAACATCCTTACTTACAATTAACTGAACCATGGTTTATTGTACTAACCCAATTTTCTGAATTCCTGTGGCATTCATAGGCTGATGTGCTAAGCTAATATAAGGTTGGCTAATTTGCAATTTAGTGTGTCTTTTGAACCCAGTGGGTGGACTGCCTTTATCATAAAATTATGTATTATCAAACCAATTATCTCAACACCTCTATTTAAATGCATCCATTGGGAAAATTATTCCATTGTACCTTGGCATAGGCCTGTATCTTTAAAAGTTTGATATCTCCAAAATTGCTGTAGTCTGAGAAATGGGAGTCTGATTTCTTCTCCATTATGTTCTAGCTTTCAAGTGATTGAATTTGTCATAACAGTGTTAATTCTCAGGTAAAACAACAACACAGTTTCATGATAATATTTTTGTAGGAACACCTGAAATAACAGAAAAATATGCAAAGCTTTTGGAGAACTCTTTATGTGGAAGGGCTTCAAAAAGGATGCTTTCCAGGGGGTGGAAAGAAGCAAGACTAAAAATTAACCATATCTTATCTTAGATTAAGACACAGAGCCAAGTTCTGTTCACTTGAGGGAGTTGAGGGCCCCCTCAAACTGAATTAGGTCAAAATGAAATACTGTAGGTGGCTACATCATGACACAAATCCCACATTTATGTAACCATGGCAGTCCCATAACTGAGATGTCTTCATTCAAATTTCCCTTTTAAACTTTTCACATTTCTTAGTCTTTAGTCATGTGTGTGTGGACTCTACAAACCAACAGCTTCTGCTTTAAGCTGCATTTTCCTTAATCCCTCTGATCCAATCTGAAGACTATTATTTTCTCACAAGTTTTTTATTTCCATAATGATTTTGTTAGAAGAGGATATATTTAGTATTCTTTCTGAATAATTCTTTGTCACTTCTTTGGAAATGTGTTTTAGAAAATATGTACGAACATTGCTAGGCATGCTAATAATGCCACTTGGTTACATGGAAGCCCTACCCTACGAATTCTTGCTACCTGTTTCGATGTTCTCTTCCATCTGAGGGTGCGTTACATGTTGCCTGCCTTTCAGTAGCTCTTGAAACCAGTGAAATCCAACTGAGGAGTCCCAGAGCAAGAGTCAGGATCAAATCACTGTAGCTTTATTAGGGTGATGTCATAAAGATACATTATGAAAGGTTTCTTTCTTTCTGAAACATATACAGGTAGTCTTCACTTAATGTACACTCATTCAGTGGCTGTTCAAAGTTACAATCGTGCTGAGTGAGGGGTACTTACGATGGGTCCTTGTAGTTGCGGCTGTCACAGCATCCCTACAAACATGTGATTGAGATTCAGGCACTTGGCAACCGGCACACGATTGCAATGTTGCATCATCACTCAATCACCCAATCGCCATTTGTGACCTTCACTGCTGGCTTCCAACAAGCAAAGTCAATTGGGAAGCTGACCCAAGATCGCAAATGATGATCATGTGACCGTGCGATGCGGCGATCGTGCGGGATTCACCTAACGATGGCAACTGGGAACTTGTAATTATTCTTCTTGCAATTATTAGGGATTATTCAGTTTATTTGGTTTAAACATTGATAAATGGCCTAAATAATGTGATCATTCCAGTACATTTTACAGTTAAAAGTTCAGCAGCCATTTCCTCCATCATATGATTAAACTGTGTTCATACATCTTGAAAAATTACTTGCTTCATAATACTTTAAATAGAAATCAAGGAATATTAGAAATATTACGAGCACATCGCTTAGCAACAGAGTTCCTGATCCCAATTACCATCAGTGAGGACTACCTGTATTACAAAACAAAAGAAACCAATAACATTATACAACATGGACAAATATTTATATTGTACCCAGATCCACTGTCTTTTCACTGTCAATAGGGCTATAGTTTTAACATCAGGCTAGCGGTATTATTTTCATCTGTAATGCTTTAAGTGTCAGTGCTTCTTATCATCACAAACGCATTTTACCTTAGCAAATGTCTATTGTACTAAATATAATATGGTGCATCAGAAATTGTATTTATTTCATTTACTGTGAAGAACAGAAATGTATTTTTGTTTCTGTTGTGGTGAGGAAGTACATGATCAAATACCAAGCAAGTCACATCATAAAAATGGTATATACTTAAGTATTTGTGACAGATGTAGGTTTATTTAGCATAGTACAAAAATAGTTACCATAGTGCAAATAAGTACATGGTACAGTTGCTTTACTGTATTGACCTTCATTTTCTACTTCATCACCATAGCAGAAAGAAAACATACATTTCTACTTATTTCTTAGTTATCTTTTTCTAAAGATAAAAAAGGCCATAGTCTGTTTAATTTTGTTTATAAATTGGCAGAATTTTAACCAAAACTGGTATCATATGAAATGGGGTTTTACACTTAAATTCTAATCTAAACAAGCTAAGAAGATAAAGCTTGGAAGATTTATAACTGATAATGGGAAAAATTAGACTGCAGGAATATGACCCCCCTGTGAGATTTGCCCCGTTCGACAGAGAAACTCTAGTGAGACGTGTGGTTCACAAAGAAGGTTTACTCATGCGTCACGTAGTAGTCACAAGCAAAGCCAGGACTGGCTTGGTACAATTGCATCACTTGTTATATTCCCCCCTTCCCGCGCTTTTTCCCGCCTCGTGATCGCGTTGCAGCTGTGGACTATTAGGCCCCCCAATGTCCCCCTTGATCGTTCATGATGGCAGGGTCGGTCAGAGTCCATTGTCCTTGATTGCCAGTCCCCCTCCGGCTGGGTTGGTCCCTCCCTGCTACATGCAGACCCGCGGGTTCTGTGCTGCGTTGCGATCTTGTTTCGCTGCCCTGCGGCCCCGTTCCTTGCATGCTCGCGCCGTTATCAGTTCATAGTTAAAAGCTTCCGCTGTGGTTTTCCTGTTTAGCTGGCCGCAGGTGGCTCGTTAATTAGCGGCGCTTTCGGTTCCTCTTTTCCCCGCTAGCTACCGCCGGTGGATTCCGCGTGGTCTGGTTGCGAGCTTCCCTGCAGCCCCGTGCTTCCCTGAAGCCTCGTGCTGACCGAACCTGACACCCCCAAGATTTCCAAACATGAAGAAAAACTTTCCCACCATATCAGAAAACAATGAAATTGGGGAAAATATTTTGAATATTCCAAAAAAAAAAAAAAATTACCCACTGTCACTAGATTTATTTTGACACAATGAATTTCTATGGACATTGCATCAACATCAATATGCTATGTTCTAAGGCACTGTGGATACAAATGAACCACATATACATTCATATTCAGAAAACCTGGGTGTGCTTCCATTTGAGAATACACATTTCTAGTCTATTTATAAACAAGCTAATAGGTTTTATAAGGCAGCTTTTATTTAAATAAGTCACTGAACCAGACAAGTAAATGATAGCATAACCCAGACTGCCAGTTCATCTAAAAATACAGATAAACAATTAAGTGCAGAGGAACAATGAATAAAAACTATATTGGGATAAAAAAATATAACAAATTCAGAGTTTATCAACTTTCTAAAAAGAAAAATACATAAATATGATAGGTAATGATAAATAATCATCTTGTAATTGTTAGGGATTATTCAGTTTATTTGGTTTAAACGTTGATAAATGGCCTAAAGAATGTTATCATTTCAGTACATTTTACAGTTCAGCAGCCATTTCCTCCATCATATGATTAAACTGTGTTCATACATCTGGAAAAATTACTTGCTTCATAATACTTTAAATAGAAATCAAGGAATATTAGAAATCATTTCCTTTCCATTCTTTGTGTGATGGAATGTATCTATGAGGAGGAGAGTGATGTGGGAGAACAAAACTATCAGGAGGGAGCGGGTGCATTCCAGACGGGGAAAGGAGATAAGAGACAAGGCAGTCCTCAAGGGGAATGTGGGAAGCAAAAGAGGTTCAGGATAGCTACTCCCTAGAATCTCCCAGGGTATATTCATTGCATAGATTTAGTTTGGCAAGATTCTGTCTATAAGGTGTAAGCAAATAAAGGAACTATACTTGACTGGACTGTTTCACTGTTGTTCTTGGGCTGGGTCTCATGCTTTGGTCTATAAGTAACAAAGACTGAAATTACTCCGCAAACTCCAATTAATGAACTGTTCTTGTCATATTAAATCCAACTTAGAAGTCTTATTTGAAAATTAAATAAATTCAATAAGAAAAATAAATTCAACAAGATTTTTTTTCAATTAAGTATGTTTAATATTGCAACACTAATAAAATCCTATCAATTCCTATCACCATCATGGAACTTCATCAAAATGTCAAATACTCACTTTGAAAATCTATAAAGTGAAGTCTACTTTTACCAGACCTCCATGTAATGGATTTCACACAGAGGACTAAGTTTCTATTGTGATTTACACATTTGCTTCATAATGTTGTATCATCACCCAAATGACATAAATTCTGCAATGCCCCATTCACCAATTCAATAGACTGTCCTCAATAGTGGAGAACCCCTCCTCACATTAGTCCATTAAAACGCAATTTCACTATATTTAATCACATATTAAATGTGGTTAAATGCTACAAACATGACACTTTGTTGCAGATAAATACAGAGATTTTGATTTATGTGAGTAAAGTGTGATTTTTTTTTCCTCTATTGGTTTTATCTTCACCCAAATGTCACTCCCAGAAAAGGAGCTTTTTAAAAATCAATGCAGCGTCCTTTTCGTTCCCAATCTCCATAACGAGTTGGTTCCGGGCCTCTGGGACCACCCTTCTCTTTTGTCATTGGATTGATATCATCTGGAAATTCTAAAAAAAGAGAAAATATATACAAAAATGCTAATAAATAGCAGCTCTATTCAAATATCATCCATAGTTTGACTATATGTGATATTCCTTGATTCCATTTGAGAGTTCTCCTTACTGCTGGCACTCAGTTCATCATTAGCACAAGAGCAACAATTGTCCAGCATTTTTGTCTGCTAGTTCTTAATCAATTTGATGAAAGGCAATTTGCTTTTGAAATGCATTTCAAATAAAAGAATTTTGGTGATGTTTTTATGCATGCATGTTTTATTCTTGCATTTACAAAGTTCTGAGGTAGCCAAGGAATACTTGTGAATATCTTGTCTTATACTATACAATAATCTCTTTAGTGGCCTGCAGCCTCCCTGGCTTTCCATGTTTTAATAACATCCAAGGAAAGATGACATGAGGGATGCTTACATTGGGCTTCTTAACATGGGACGTGGGGCCACTCAAGGAAGCTCCAGAGTAAAGGAAAAAAGTGTAAAAGTATTATCAGCTACCACCAGTATTAAAGTAACAATAACACCACCACAAGAATTTGAAAGGAATCATACAGTGCCCTAGGATAAGATAGAACATAGAAACCTATTTCACACAAAGGACATTTTTGCAAAATTAGAAGCCAGATTCTGGCACAGCCTTATTTATTATATAGGCCAAATTAATTGACTGCCTACTTGTTCTACCTTTACCAATGAGAATAAAACTACCATGATACACCCAAGTAGAACTCAAATGGTATGGTAGTTTGATATTATAGGGGGTTTGAGGTCTCGTTTAGGCATAAAAGCCAGCTTTGGACTTTGGGCCTGTCACTCTCTCGCAGCCCAACCTACCTCACAGGGTTGTCATTAAGGGGAAAATAGAAGGCAAGAGTATTACATATGTTCGCTGCCTTGAGTTGAATGAATACACACACACCCCCACACACACCCCCACACCTGTCAACTTCCAGTTTCAACATGACTAGTTCCCCTTAAGAGGTAATGAATTTTTCTACAAACTATGCTGAGATTATTAAAACATTGAGATTAGCTTAAATTTTCCCAATATCAGAACACATCAAGTGACTTATCTAAAAACAATTCAAATTATTAATATAACATAGAATTGTAATAAAGGAATAGAGCAATATTTTGATTCAAAACGTATATAACAGACAGACAGGATATGGCTAGAATCACACATCATACTAAATTACTTGTTGAATAAGAGTTTTATGTTTAACAAAGATACGAGTCCATAAAAATAAATTAAACTTCTGTTTCTGACTTAAATCCAGGAAAAACAGCTTTTGCTAACTTCAGATAAAAGACTTAACAAAAGACTGGATATTATAAATTTATAGGAAGTTCTACAAGCAATAGCATATGGGAATAAACCATTTTAGGAATGGTTCCCAGGTTACACAATTACTTAATTATAGGCTTTTTAGGACAATCTGTAATGAAAAAAAAATATCCATGGGTAGCAACTGACAAGCACACTAAAAAAATAAAGTGTAAACTTATTAATTTATTATGCTCATTCCTAACTTTTTGTGACACCACACCTGCATGACACATTTGCCCATGACTCAAGGGACAGAGATAAATCTGAGCCAACATATTTTGCTGTACTTCAAAAGAACAGCATTTTTAAAGTAAATTATATTAGAAAATTCAAAGTTATTCTAAATAAGTGATTTAGCTACATGAAGCTAAATCTAACTGTAGCTTCATAGCATACATTATGTAGTTTCCTTGAACTGAAATAGAAAAACTCAAAGTTAATGATGTGCATTTTGTCTAAAACACTACATATCACAGAATATAATTACTTAATTGTATATTCATAATATTTAAGCAATAAAAGGTATTTGGAAAGTCAAGGAAAAAGTGTAAAGTAGCTAAAGATTTAATGAGACATCATGTAGGAATTCTGTCTTGTTAAGAGATGGACATAAAAGAAAAGTCTAGCTCAGAGTTACAAAACATGAAAAATCTAAATGGAGAATATATGGGACATAAATATTTTCAATTTCTCACTCAAAATCTTTTCCAGAAGATTGGATAATCTTCCAGACATAATTCCATAGATTAATTTCCTTTACTACTTCACAAAATACATTTATAGCATTTCAAGACTAGATCTGTTTTAATACCATTTGTTATATTTATATTTTACACACCTGCACTTACTTTCTAGTGGCTCCTTCTCTAGGCTTGATTCTTCTGGCTTATCAAAACGACCTACTGGTGTTTTTGGCTTCTTAAGGGGTTGCTTGGTAGATTCAGTATTTCCTTTTGTACTAAAGCTAGTACTTCCCACAGAACTGCGCAGAAAAGCTGACCCTATTACATATAAATATAAGATTGTTCAAAAGTATGTTGTAGAATTCCTAGATTTCCAATATCCAATGGAAATGGACAAAACCAAAAATGGTTACTACATAAGAAAAGTCTAATATAAATGTGGATGCATACTGAACATTTAAATATAGATTCCTATCTGCGTCAGAGGCCAGTTTAAGAAGGAAGAGGCACAGAGTCAGAAACAGGATGTGCGCTAAAGAGAGTGCATCTTCTTCCCTTCCTGAAAATAAAGCAGGCTGTATATGAGCATCTGCAGGATCACATTAAATATTAATGATCATCTGCAATCAGCATCTCGCTACAGTAACCAGAGCAAGGTTTTCATTGTGATCACAATCTCCAAGATAGACAGACACCAAAGTCTTTCTCTTTGTTGTGGAACTTTACAACTAGACCACATTTGTAGCAGGGCTAACTGCTGTTTTGAAATTCCATTAGTGCTAACTAGAAATGGAAACTACTCCAGATCTGGGCATCTTTAATATGACAGAAACCACATACCACATTGTGGTTTACGGGGTCATGCAGGAGATAGTCCCCAATAGCAATGTATGTGGTACCCTTAAATCTACCAGCGTGCTCAGAATTCTGTTCCACTACATATAATACATTTTTCTTCCAAAAAGAAGTATTCATATGTATTGTTTTTCTTTTTTACCTATAAGCTGCCCAGAGTCATCAAGAAGTCTAGCAGTCTTGAAACTGGATAAAATAAATAAATATTTCTTCTACAACTCTCTCTCCTTTATGCACCTTTCTTGCCAAATGTGAGGTAAGTCAAGAAATAGCATATTTTTGAGTACAGATCCATCAATAATTCACTTCCGGCTCCACAATTCCACTTAAAAAAAAAAAATCCAACCTCTCTGTTTCACAACCCAATTAGAGAGAACAACTCTTTCAACAGACTAGTGGAACAACGCTTGTTAGTAAATATAATTTTATTGGGAGGGGGGAGAGGAGGAAACGATTGTGTAGCTAGTTAAAGGAATGAATTTGAACTTCATGAAAAGTCTACCTGGCCAAGGTAGGGACGCAAAGATAGCGGAAGAGAGTGAGGTTGTATATATCCACATACCTCAGAATAACTCCGATTAAGTACGTGGGACTTACTCCTAAGTATGTAGAAATGTACAGTACTGTGCAAGCGAGGCGCAGAAATTGAGGCTTCAGCCAAAGAATGGGAACAACGTGAAAAAAAAACGCGCTGCCCCCTTTATGAGCGACGCCGCCGAGAGGACAAGGGGTCCCTGCACGAGACGGTGAGCGCCGGCAGGGCACCTCACAGCCCAGGCAGAGGATGCAATACAGGGCTGGCCTCTGCAGCATCTGCCCCCCTAGAAAGGCACGGGGCTGGCCTACCGGCTCTTCCCGCCTCTCCGGTACTCGCGGCCCCCCCGCCTCCAAACTCCGCTCCCCGCTTACTGGTTTGTCCGCCGGCGGGGAAGAAAGCACGGCCCTGCTGGAGCGACAGCCTCAGAGCCATTTCCTGTCGGGACCAGCGCCCACTCTCCGTCCTGCGGCTGCTCTCCGCGCCTCCGATGGCCCAGCGAAGCGGGCGGCGCTTGTCCAGGAAGCCCCACCTCCCGCCCGCCTCTTTCCCTCCGGCCTCCTGACGGAGGAGGGCTGCTCGCCAGCCTTCTTGGAAAGCTGCCCTTTAGAGCTCTCTGCCGCTTTTGACAAAGAACGTTGTACTTTATTTAGAGGAGATATAGAGGAGGTCGGATTCTGATTCGGTTCTGTTCTGGACAAGGCAAGAGACTGGATGGCAGGGAACGTGGGTCTCCGCGGGATTTTTCGCCGAGGTAGAGCTGCAATGGAGACTAGGATCGTGATCTGTTGCTGCAACATACCATACAGACTAAACAATACGTAGTATTTTTTAACGACACCCTTTCCTATTTTTGACAACGTCCCATGAAGCAGTCTAAAATGGGAACGTGAGAAACTGTCGTAAGTTGGGGCATCACTTTGACTTACAGTGCTAGGTCCTGCCTGAGCAAATTAAAAGATTAAGGTTCTCGAAGTCTACTTCCACTCTTAGTGGCTACATGGATACCTCGATGCGGTCTTCTTGGCAACGCTACAGATCTGTTTTGCCACTTCAAGGATGTTTTTAAAACGTCCAAATCATTTTTAGAGACCTCGGATTCCCTGGAGGTTTCATCCAAAGTCTGACATCACCCTTAAGGCACTATTTTGTCTCAGATATGCTAAGATGAGGTTTGCCAAATACCTGAATTTCACACATGCAAAACCTAACCAACCACATTATGGTTTAACATGATGATCAAATTCAGGCAGTGACTCAAGTGTGGTAGGGTAACCTAGTCTGAGGCTTAGTGTGTTGTGCAAATGCAGACAAATGATGAGATACTAAATTGGGGAACCTGTCTGCACAACAACTGGCCTTCAGTGCACTACAGCTTTTCTTTTGTTTTCAAAAGAAGGGTGAACACTCTATAAAGCCAGTCTTTAGGGACCATCTCTTGCCACAATGGTGGAATGGAGGGACGTGCATATACTGGTCATGATTTGGGGCTCATTTTATTTAAAACACTTGTACTTAAAACTGCACAAAGGCTAACACGTTTGTTCCTGAAATTGCAGATTTTATGTCTGTACAACTCAGTAAAAGCAAAAATAAATAAATGATAGTAATAGGAAGCAGGGCTATAGTTCTGGAAATTTTGGTGACTCAGTGGCCTGGGCATCAGATTTACCAAAACAGAAGGATCTGACTTTGAGAATAAGAATAATCTCTCTCCAACAATTTGGGACCGAGAGAAAATGATTCCATCTGAAGCTAAAATCAGTTAAGGGTTGAATCCAAGAGATTTCTAAAAGAAAGTCTACAACAGTAGAGTCTAGTGCTGCTATGTTTACTTCAACTACATTCCCTAAAAGTAAAAACTATATCGCAAGAGACTGGGAAACAGTAACATTACTTTGCAGGTTGTCATATATCATTGTGGCTCTTCCCTTCAACAAACACAGACACAACAACATTGGATTATTCTAGTGTAATCGTTGCCCAATCATACCTAAAATGAACTCTGTGATTCCTCTATTTTTAATTAAATAGGATAGCAATAATCTTCCCACCGGGGAAAATTAGGTGTAAGGTTAAGCTCTTTCTGTGAAAATTAAATCAGAAACTTTTCTCTATTCAGTGGTTATGTTCACATAACTTCAAGGTTAATTAAACCACATTTTACTAAATTCATCCAATAGCCTAGATTTACAAGACACACTGAACCATAATTTAATCACACTGACTGGGTTTGTACAACACTGAGACAATCACATTTTAGCAGAATATGATACAGCAAAGTTTGTCAGTCATTGCCAAGTCTGATTGTTGACTGAAAAGCAGGAACAGACTTTTTTTTTGCAAACTGAACTGGTAGAAAAATGGTTATACTGTAGTTTTTATCTTATATCCATTTCTAGAATGCTAACGACATGCTTTCTTTTATGGGGAAAAATGGAAATCTTGAGATTATGACCCATCCAGGATGGGTCAGTTAGCCATTCTCTGTATGGGGAAAGTGATTTGAGGTCCTTACAGAGATTGATAGTGTACCCAAACTCTATTGCAGGCTGAATGATTGGTAAGAGCTCTGTAGATTGTAAATCAGGGTAGCACAGAGCACTCACTATGACTCCTTGATATACTTTTTCAAATGCACTGCCAATCTTCAGGGATGATAAAAGTGGGAATGCTTTTCTTCCCCTCCAGTTTATGTTTATAACTCTAAACTTAGAAGAATTATGGAATGACATCAATTTTGAACTTAATATACAAAGGGTAGTGATTCTGGATGAAATATGAGACTATGACATTCTTCTCTAAACTATTTTACTTCTGTGTTGGTATAGTAACATAATCTACAGCATGACTAAGACTTACATTCCTATAAGAAGGAACTTATATAGCAGCACTTTATTTAAATAAATGCCTAGAATATACTGGGTGGGCTACACCAATTTATTAAATTCCCTAATTTGAGGGGCTTTTTTTTTTCTTCTGATGATTATGTGGATATAACCCAGTTTTATAAGAATGAAGACTGGTTTAAAAACTTCTGTGAAAGGAAGCAGGTGGATGAATAAGTAGCTCAGACTGAAAAAGCAGAAATAAAGCTAGGAATCCATAATAATTACTGAAAAGAACCTGAAATCTAAAATGCAGTTAATAAGACCTTTTTATATCAGTTTCTTATTTACTGAATCCAAAAATAAATTTGAAAAATATGACATTTTACAGAAAGTACTCTCAGTTTGGACACCATAGAAGTCCGTATGTCCAAGTACAGAAATATTTTAAATTAAAAAAATAATTTAAATTTTTAAAAAAATTCTTTATTTTTAATATAAAATATTTTAATTTTTAATTTAAAAATATTTTAAAAATTTAAAAAATATTTTAATTTTTAAAACCCATAGAAATATTTTAAAATATTTTAATGGCAGATATATTGATACAAGTATATTATCCTATCTAACCTACTTCTGGGTAAAAAAAAAAAAACTGTATTAAAGCCAGGAGTAGGGAAGGACATCATATATGCAAATGTCACAACTTATATACTTGCATCAGTCACAGGGACACAAGTACATAAGGGTAATATTTATGTGATGTCATTGCACACATGCTGTGATTTGGGATTAATCCACTTGCTATGGATGCTGTTAGCAATGATTCACCAGGCACATAGCATTATTACATTACAGTGCTTATCATTTCTCTCTAAACCAGCTGATATTTCTGAAACTGATGTGTATCTAGAATTACTGAAAGCACATAATAATGTAAACTCAAGCTACTTCACAAACAATCTGAAAAAATGTTGGACAATTTATCACAGCCTTAGGCAAATATTTTAGTCAAACTTCAGATTTAGTTAGCCGCAGGCACAATGGGAAGTTTTCAACTACCTCACATAACTAGAAAGCTAAGTGCAAAGGGTGTTCATGTTTCTATAATAGTTTGTAAGTAGCATGCTATATTGTTTCAGTTATATTAAATTTTGTTTTTCTGTCCCAAGTCACAGTAATAGCTGCATGCATAATAATCAACATTCATGGATTATTGTTAAGTAATCTTTTGAACAAGGCAAATAACATTTTCCATTACAGCTGCACATTCACTATTAACCTTTATATCAATTTAAAATTAACAGTATAATGGAAAAAAATTGAATATGAGTAGATTGTTGGTTCCCATGTCCTCTATTAAAACTATAATCTCTTATAAATTGAAACTAAAAGGAATGCAAGCAGAAGAAAACATATCCAAGAATTCATTAACATAGTTATTAAGACCATTCCACTGCTTCTACATTACTTTCTCATTCTTATGTATTAACTAGGCCTAAGCCTAATTAATCTTTTTTTAGGATGTTTTCAAAATGAGAATTGTTGGTTTTACTTCTTGAAGAGCAAGTAGTAAAAATAGTGCAATCTTAGAATTGTTTATGTATTGCATAACGAACAAAGTATTTCTGTGAATCTATGTTTGTTAGTAAATATTGCCACTGATAAGATTATTGTTGTACTCTAACTCAAAAATAACTCCTTTAAAACTCAAAGGGATTTTCTTCTGAGAAATAATCACAGATTGGGCTATTAGTGCAATAGGTGAAATGGTCAAGCAGCAGTAATTATTTGCAAGTCTTGCTTAGTAAAATTTAGTAACACACTGTTACAAGCCATTGCACATCAGTCCACAGAATTAACATCAACTACCCTCAAACAATATTCAAACAATTAGAAAATGCAAGATTTTAAACCAATAGCACATATGGACAGTTTGCAATGAAAAACTGTCAAATTAAATAATATTCAATATGTTATCAAGCTCTATGTGAGGTCATATATTATTCTCAGGATCTGGAAAAAGCAAAACCTTGCTTTCTCTCTCTATTATATATTTTTTTGAGTTTATTAACACCAGATGCAATAACACAATGCTAGAAAATAAACATGCATTAGATATACTACAAAACTGTATTTTCTGAAAAACTGTTTGTTACAATTGCAGAAAAAGTTTTTTTCCCCTTTTAAAAGCATTCTGCCTGAAAAAAGGTGAAAAGGGATGAATATTGAACTCACTACTGTTCAACACCAGTAAGAATTCAACAGACTTTTAACGTTCTTGGATATTAAAAAAAAATCAGTTATCACAAAAATTTAGCATTTTGTTCCATTTCAAGATGCAACTGATTTCTATTTACAATAATTTGTCAATAAATTTTAATATTTAAAAATTTACATTCATAAAAGTGTTGCAGAAATTTATAATGTTTACTTTTTAAAAATGTACATACAAGGAAGTCCCATGTAAAAGGTTCACTGAAGAACTGAACCAATAGAAAGAGCAATTTTATTAAATTTTGCAAAACTCCACCTGAAGGCAGCTCACATTTCAACATTCAAAAATCCTTAATTACTGCTTGCTTATGAAAACTAACATTCCAGTAATAAAGGTGAAAATGTAAACTAATATTCTATTGAGATCAGCAGAAAAATGTAGTTTCCACAGGCAGAGTATGTTCAGTAATGATTCTGTAGAAAACAGTTCACTTTGAATGTAGTGATGTAACAAACAGGTGACTCAAAATAGTGGTCTTGAACAGACCTATAGTTATTATAGTTATTTTAGCAGCCAGCAGTTTGTTTTCCAGTTCAGCTTTTTAGAATACTAAAGATACTCTATCAAATTAATACCTTCTTAGACATTAAAATTCAGGTTTTTTGGCATCTAAAGACACATAAAAATGTAGTCATATAACATTTGCAGTCTAAATCCATCAATTGCACATAACTGTGCTTAAATCTGTTCTGAAATAATTAGGTACCCAAAATAAAAAAATTGAAAAAAAAACCATTAAAAAATATTGCACAGCCACATACCTAGAAAGTAAAGTTGATGTTAAAAAAGCTCTTCACATGGATGATATAAATTATCTTCCATATAAAAAAGTATAAATATCTCTTAAAATACCGCGGCAACTACAGTTTAATATCACACATTATTTATCTGTTAATGAGGTAATAACCAAGTCTGTTACAATGTTTTATTCCTACTGGAAATATTTTAGGGCAGCAACCAGAAAAAACTTTTCTAAAAATATGTCCGAATCCAGAACAGCAATGTGTGCAGCTCTTCCTATGAGAGAATCAGCTGTGTTTGGCAGTGCACAATGCACATTGTATCGAACTAAACTGCAGTCCTTGCTTTGAAGAACAGGCAGAAGCAGATTCTGGATCATTTCAGCATATATTGGTCCTGTACATTAAAAGAAGAATCTGCATTACTTATTAAGCATTTTATGTATTTCCTTTCTATCATGCAATTAACCAAGCAAACACTATGTTTAAATGCATCAGTTGAAACCCATTTATAAATATACCGAGCAAAAAAGTCTCAGCCCATAATTAGCCAACAACTATACTAACTACTTACTTTAGCTTTAATATCTGCTTTAAAATGCCATGTTTGCATTGACTCATAGAATAAAAGCAACAGAGAAGTTAAGAACACCCCCACAAAGGATATTCCATAAAGTACTATACTAAAAAACCTCAAAAGAACCACCACCCGCCAAATATTTGCTGTATTTCAGTCAAGCAAAGGATAGTAAGCAGGGCTTCAAAAGTTAAACAAGCACACAAGAAAGGTCATATAGATGGCAGATCTGTACATATGTACATAAAGAAAGACCACTGATGCTTTTAAAATAACTACTATTTTAAGCATAAAATAGCTTCCAAAATACAGAAATATGATGGCCAATCTGAATAAGAGACTACGAGATTTGGGGAGGAGGGTTACAAGGGCAAGAATGAAAACAGTGAATATTTATAGCTAATTTTTAAACCTGGGTTCATTAATGGCAAATGTACAAAACATTGCAAAGAACATCTTTTGAAATTTACTGTTTTTTTAGTGAACAAAGATGGTAGTTTGCTTATCCGTTAAGTTTTAGTCCCAACTGCAACGTCCATGCGATTGGGACTGTAAGCAGTCCCAAAAGCAAACAGATATGGGAGCACTTGAAAAACAGCATTAATGATACTATGAGAAAATAATGATAAGTAATCCTCTCAAAAATATTTTGTTGACAAAAATAACTTCCTTTCCTTTAGAAAAAAATATACAGGTAAGTTTTTATTTCTTAAAAGTTTGGGGGAGCATCACATTATTTTTCATTAAATAGACTTCTAAAGCACTGTTTTGTTTTGTTTTTTAATACAGGCAGTCCCCAGATTATATAAGCCCTACTTAGAAAACTCAACATTACAGAATCAGGTATGGAAATAGGAGTTGTCGTATTTGTGTAATATTGTATTACTGATTATTGTAATTGTGTTTTCAACTTTAAGTTCAGCTGGCCACAATTGCTATTGCAAGATGGGCAGCCATATAAATGGATAAATATATATATATATATATATATAAAGAAGATTTACACATGCCAAAAGGGTGCCATCTGATGTGTGTAACAATAGGTTTCCCTCTTACATAATCCAGGCACTTGTCTGTGTGTAGCTTCTACTTCATATGCTTCATTAACATTGACCTGTTGCCCTAGAATGACATTATTCAAGGTTTATCTACATATTCTCCTGAATATTTTCTAAATAATGAACAGTTACTGTTTCACAAATATCTATGTTTTAGCTAATACCTGTCTGTTTATCTTTCAAAGCTGTTTTACACATCTCAATGCGGGCAGAATGATAAGGGACATAACGGTCTTGCAGGGATCCTACTAATATTATATTTTTGAAATACTGAAGACCTGTGAAAAGACAATAATTGTAAATATTAAGCAACACACACAAACATAGCAACAGTTACAATCTGGAGGAATTCAGTTAATAGGCCAAAAAGAAAACAGACAATCCCCTTCCCTAAAAAAAACCCCTTAAATGAATAGTTATTTTATTAGGGATGTAACAAATGCCGAGATACCATTACCCTCTTTCTATGACTAAACTAAGGCACACATAAGGGAGGAGAATAGGAAGAATTAGGCTTTTCTGGCAGTCATCAATACCAAGGTTATGAAGTTTAATTATGGGAAAATAATTGGCAGCCCAAGTTGCCCCATTATAATACCCTGATGAATAAATGAAACCACATGGTTCATTAAAAATTAATGCTTTTAAAGATGTTGGTACAGCTTACCTGCTTTTCTACTAAGTTTGTATAAGAAGGTTTGCCGGGGGTCTGAATGATCTCTACAGGTCAACTGTAGCAAAGATCCTGACTTCTTCCACTTCTGCATAAACCAGAGACCTATATTTTTGCATATATTACATGTGAATACACAAAGCATAATTATAGAAATAATTCTTTAAATAACTTTCTAATTAGTGTTAACTCTGTACATCCTAAGAATGTTCTACTCCATTTGCTTATCTAACATGTATGAATTAAAATTATAAACACACACATCAAATGAATAAACATATCAATAGACAAAACTTTCACTGAAGACATATATATGTTAAAGACAATTTAAACGTTCTTTAGTACATTGGTCTTCTGTTTTTTAGCCAATTGATTAAATATTGTACAGTCTGTAGTCTTAAAAGCAAATCCTCAATGACAAAACAGAATAGCAATTATTTTGAACAGTTCCCAGAAAGTATTGGGGTTCAGTGGTCAATATCTCAGGAAACAGCTCATCCCATATCAAATCTCCTGAATTTTGGGAATGTATCAGTGAAGCTCTACTTCAGGTACTAATCAAAGTGACTTCCAGGAAAAGCAGTTGATCCTGGTGATCCCTTTGGGATAACAGTATTATTCTTTGCTCCCTCTTATAGCAAATTAAAGTGATCTTGTTCCACAGAAGTATTAGCATTTTTCTTTATGTTGTATTCTGTTTATATATACTTGCATTGATTTTATTGGCTTTTCCCCTTATATTATTTTAAAAACTGATAACATATGTAAAAAAACCGATTTGATATCGAAAGGTGATACAGAAACATGAATACCCAAATTTGTACATTTAATTGAAATGTTTTAGCTCCATCAATTCAAAATCAGAATTAGAATACTTAAATTTACTAAACATTACTTTAGATCATATGTTCTTTAATACAGAAGTAGGCAATCTGGTGCCTTCCAGATATTTGAACAATGATTCATGTTACCCCTAACCAGTGACCTTAATAGCTGACAATTACAGGATTTGTGCTTCAAAACATCTGGTTGCTTCTTCCTACTTCAGTATATTCTTTCTGATTATTTAAATAGTGAGGCATCCTGTGCATTTTTAATGGATACTAGAAATATTTGCTCAAACTTTAATCATTTGAAGAAAATTATATTCTTTAAAAAGATTAAAACAAGCCAACCTTTCTTTGAAAATGGATATGAAATCTAATTTTTTACCTGTATTAACAAGAGCACTGCTGTTGTACAGCGTACCAAGATGTGGTCCAGACAGAGATAGGAAGGTATAAAGTTTACTGAGGTAATACCTAAACCTAGGTCTTGTGAGCACTGAACGGATTATTAAATTACCTAGTGAATGTCCAATAAAACTGAACAAAAAAGAAAAAAAGAGTGTGAGATTTGGAAAAATACTTTTTAATACATTAGCAAGTGAAACCTGGCACATTAACTTTGTTTTGCAATAAATGCTGTTTTCTGGCACATGCCTATAACAATCATGCAATTTATGAAAGACCATAATCACATTAATGAGGGGGTGTGAACAAAAATTCTAAGGCAGAGCATGTTTTGGCTATCAGCGGTTTCCAAGCTTTCCACAGTATTCCATTAACCTGTGATCATTTCTCTATTTTCCTTCTACAGTTTCCATTACACACTATGGAACTTCATTTGAGAAGGCACTAGAACAGTAAGTTGTAGGTGACACAGAAACTGCCTATCCTTGTTCGTAGCATTTAATTTTCAGAGATGTACTACATCCTAAGCTTCATTTGATATTTGAGATTAATAGCCACTTCAAAGAGCACTTACAATCCTTACTGGAGTTTATCTTGATGTAACTAGAGAGCCCCTATTCATGTTTTTAACCAGCCCAATAAATTAGTCCATCGAATTCTTACATCTCTGCCATCTGCCCCCAGTTCAGTTGCCAATTTAATTTTTTTTTTCAGTGTTGTGGCTACTACACATATTTTTCTAAGGATTGTTTTAGTCCCAAATAATCCAAGAATGTGAGTACTTCCCTATTGTTTCACAGTGGCACTGGTTATCAATACTGTCTTAGTTTACAGAGTGTGACAGCTGCGTCTTTACTCCTTGTTACTTCTGTTTCCTATTAAAAGTTTTCTAGCACTAGCTATTCATTATTTATAACAGTGAATTCAAGTTAATTATATAGGGTGTTACACATATCCTGAACCTATTATCAAAAACCTTATCACCAAGATAGTCAACACATCTTCTTAGATCTCTAATTTTATAACTACAGAACTCTTACCAAAACTTTCACTGTATCTTTACTGAAGGGTACACATTACTCTTTTTTTTCAAGACAGAATGTGCTCTATTATTTCAATTACTCTTTATGTATTAAGAAATTTTAATCCCAGTTTTTGAAATAAAATCTTCCTTATAGTGACTTATTATTATCCAGAAAAAAGCATCTAAAATAATAATCACCGTTTAAAAACAATTTTTGACAAAAATTTCTGATAAATATTGGCATATTAAAGAATGAAATATAGTTTAACAAGCAGGCCCATTTTTGTAACTAAAGACAAATCCTAGAGCTTCTTTTCAACCCAGGACAAAATAAAAAGAAAAGCTGGCATATCTGAGGGACCTAACTTTTTGATTTTTGCTCCTGAAACACCCATTTCAGAGTTTTCCAACAGCTCCTTGTGGCAAAGCCACTCATGGAGTTGTATGAAGGTTGCCCAAGGCCACAAGAAATTCACTGGTGGAGGGACAATGTCTCCAGTGCCTGGTAGGCTACCAATGCAGTAGAGATGTTCAAAACTTTCTGAAGTAAAAATGTTCCACTCAGCAAGCTGCATTCCAAGTGTTTTGAAATTGGCCACTTTTGGTACACTGGGGATAACTCAAAATGTTTTGGGCACCTCTAAATTGCAATCCAAAAGTATTTTTAAAGATGTGGATCCAATCCATTGGAAAACTGCTAGTTTAATACTTTCTTCTCAGTGTTGTTTGTTTATTTTCAGAAAATCCACAATTATCAGCAGCTAAAATAATAATGGCCCAACATTGGAAAACTCTAGATAACATAAAATTGAGATGTGGATTAATAAGGCCTCTTCAACTGCTACATTAGAAAAACAAAATTACAGATAAAGTTAAAATAATGAAACATCAGAGGTAGGAACTACAATTCTATCTACAATTCTAAATTTGGATGGATTTTATAGTTTACCTCAATAACAATAAACTATAATATGGCAATATGATGTATAATAGATTTGTATGTATATAATACCTGTCTCTACTTACTTTTTAATAGATGTTTTGTATTTTCTATATCTTTTTCTCTATGCATCATGGATTTATGTTATTTAGTTACTTGATAATGTTTGTTAATCATAGTTCAATTTAAAAAAATCTACAATTATGAATACATTTCAAGTTGGTGTTATTTGTTCCAGAATTTATGAAAATTAACCTATAACAAAATAATTACCTGATTTTTGAAATTGTTAGGTTGTAAATTTGAATATATTGGATTATTTCATCCAAAAGGCGATCTGTCATTGAATCAAAATCAGCAAATGTGTCATTCTGTGGGGAAAAAGTTCAGGGTTCTTATACAAAATTGTTTTATGATAAGCATACATCATTAGTAAACTACAGGAATATGGAAAGCAACAAGAAAAAACAGTGATAATTCCCAGGAAAGTATTAAACTAGACAGAACGAGACAACAGTAAGACAAAATGAGATCCACTTCTGAGATCAAGATGAATCCCACCATGACACCATTTGGTAAGGCCTTAAAGATTTTGCTGTTCTCCCAGGCCTTGGAACCCCGTTGTTAGAAGCATCATATTTTGTATGTTTTGATGTGAGTTGTGTGGATTTTCATTCTGTTAATTCCTGTTTGTTACTTCCCTTATTGTACTTTTCTTATCTTATAAAATATAAGAAGATAAGATCTTTCTTATCTTCTTATATTTTGTTCTTATCTTGTGAGCCACCCAGAGTTGATTTGGTGTCAGATAGCACCAAAATGGAGTGGAGTGGACTGGAACTGAATGGAATCAAACTAAACCACCATATCTTGTTTTTTATCTATTTGCTGTTTTTATTTAATTGTTGTATGTCACCCAGAGTCACTTTGTGTGAGATGGGTGGCTACATAAATTTGACTGATAAATAAATAAATAAACAAACAATAGAACAATTATAACTGCTTAAAAAAGTAAAGACTAAAGCCTGGTACACACAGCATGTGATATTACACAAACCATAACGTATTATGCACACTCAATTTATTCAACAATTCAAGGTTAAATAAACTGTAGCTTGTTTAATGTTTGATGTCTGAAAAGCAAACTTTTGACTTGATCCCAAGCAAAATATTGTAAGGCTAAAAAGTAAAGATTCCGGCACTCTAAATGTTGCAAAGTACAACTCCTAGCCGGCGTGGAAGGGATGAGAGATACTGAACACTTTTCAGTCAGGTTCAGGCCAGGATACAGCACTGAGATTGCACTGGTCATGTATGTCCTATCCCTCCTGGATCTCTCAGCGGTTTTTAATACCTTTGACCACTGTATCCTTCTAGATGGGCTCTGGGAGTTGGAAGTGGGGGCGGGCATTCTTTCCTTTCTGTGTAGCCAATACCAGTTGGGAGTGGAACAGATCAAGCCCTAGGCCCCTGCAGTGTGTGTGTGTGTGTGTGTGTGTGTGCGCGCGCGCGCCTCAGGGCTTGGAACTTTTGTCTCTCCTCTTTAATATCTACATGAGACCACTGGGAGGGGGTCCAGCAAGGTTCAGATATAAATTAATTTAAATAAGATATCTCTAGTTGAGGTATTATAAATTAATCAGTAATTCTTGGGTGCAACTACCTGATTTCTCTCAGACATCAGAAAATCTATACGACTTCCCGGAAGACCAAGTTCAATGTAAGTTTTTACTAATCTTAAATCTGCGCTATTACCTAAAATAAAGGAAAAGAGAAGCTATTAGAAAGATTTACTTGCAGAAAATAACACATTTAAATTAGAATAAATACATCTAACACTAGAAATGTAAATTGAAATTCATTTGGTTTAAGACTCACCTTATAGTTAAAATGCTATGAATTAAAAGAAAATATTTTCTATTTGTCTGCATTTGAAATAGAAAATAATATTTTAATTCATAGAGTTTTAATAAAGTAGCATCCTAACAAAAAGTATCCTCTAGTCCAAAAAGGCTTTTGTAGTGATAAATAGTTCTGTTTTAAAGGAATTGAAGACTGTTCTTTGTTTCAGTTAATAATTGCTACATAGCTTATGGCACAAATGTGCATTTAAAATATCAACACTTAAAAGCTAAAGTTATAATTAGTCCTTTGCTCATTTATTTGATTTGTATCACACCTTCCTATGCAACTAAATACTCAAGGCACCTAATGGCACCTAAAATACAACATGCACAATGTGCTTTAATAGTGTCTTATGACAATGACTTTCCATGAACAATTGGACACGTGCACTGTTTTAACACTGGCCTTACGTAAATGTATTTACTGCCATGCTGAGAACAAGAAATTTAGATAACTGCATGTGTTTATTTAAAAAGAAAATACTTGGTATTTCATGTAATGCAAGGATAACATCAAACATAAACCCACAAGCTTAAAGCTCTGCTCCAACCTATTGGCCTTCAAAAGTGTTGGGACTACAACATCAAGTATATCCAGCCAACACATCAGAAGTTACACCAACTCAGCAGGGCTGCTTTAATAAAGTAAAATGTAAGAATAAATTCTTCCTGGAGTCCACTTCACAACTTATTTATACATTCAGATACAATTAAGCAGTTTCCTAATTAGCAATGATTAAATCAAAATACTAATTTGAGTGTTTTCAAATTAGCATTTTGATTACTGTTAATTAGAAATTTGCTTATGTTTTGACCTATACAGATTAAACGTTCTTACATTTAAACTTCGTAATCTAGCATTTCAAATGTTTACTAATTTATGGTCAGCTGCCACAGCATACCATCTAGGCCATGCACACAGATAATGAGATGTATTCCATCTTCTGAATTTTCTTCGTTTTCTGTGCTGAAATAAGGTATGGAAGATGCTAGTCTGGAAACATCACTGTACATGAACCCGGGAAGCTGAAGTTGCTTCAATTCTTCTTTAGCGTGAAGGAATCTGTAATTAATAGATTTTGTATCATTCAATTTTGCAAATACTGCATATGAAATAAGAAAATTATAGGTGTCTAACCTTCTGTGCATTTATGTGCATTCTGTGCAGAGTCTACTGGAAAACCAGCATCACAGATTCCTCAGTAAAACTCATATATCCTAATCTCTGAAAAAATTAACATAGAGAATTTATGTCCTGCTTTGAATCTCAGTCTACATCTTCCAGCTGTTATGTGTGCTTCAAATAACAACATGTGCAAAAGTGTTCTGCTGTATTTAATAAAATATTCAGTACCTTCACCAGAGCAGACATCTATTTGTTGCATTTGCACACAACCATCTTAGCACTTTAGCTGTATTTCAGGTCACAAAGTTGTATTTATATTGTGCTATGCTGAGGCAGCTATCTGCTTGTAAAACCCACAAGCTTAAAGCTCTGCTCCAACCTATTGGCCTTCAAATGTGCTAGGACTACAACATCAAGTATATCCAGCCAACACATCAGAAGTTACACCAGCTCAGCAGGGCTGCTTTAATAAAATAAAATGTAAGAATTCTTCCTATAGTCCACTTCACAACTTAGTCAATTAAAAAAAAAAAAAAAACACCACCACCTTTTTGCACAAAGGGGGTGTAGCAGCTGTCATCCAAGAATTTCTGCTGGCCTTTAGAGGCACTGCTCCCCAAGTTGCCGGTTGTGAGACCCTGTTTTTCAAGATAGGCTCATGGGGCCAGTTGGGATTGTTGCTACTGTATCAGCCTCCCTGCCGCATAGCAACCTCCCTGCCTGAGCTGCTGGAGGCCATCTCAGGGTTGGCTGTGGGGTTCCCCAGACTTATAGACTTCTGGAACTTCAAATTGCCATCCCTTGAGCTGGCCTTGGAAGCAGCTCGGGAGTTCATGGCCATCATGGCAGCCATGGGCCTATCCCAGGTCATTCATGACCCCACTTGAAACAATGGTCACACATCGGACGTGGTTTTCTTGTTGGAACAGTGGCAATGTGATCTGGTGGGGGAGGTATCTTTGTCTCCTTTGTCATGGTCGGACCACACCCTGGTGACTCTGAGATTCTCTTATGCTGCCCCCCTCTGCAGGGAAGCAGGATCTATTCAATTGGTTCAGCCCCGACAACTGATGGACCTGGTGGGGTTCCAAAGGGAACTGGGGATTATTCCTGAGGTTGTGCTGTGTAGTCCTGCTGAGGTGTTGGCTGCTGCCTGGAACAGGAAGGCAGCTGAGGCCTTAGATAGGATTGTGCCAATGCAATCTCTCTTGGTCCATCACTCCTGTCACTCCCTGTGTTTTAGAGAGGAGTTGAGGGAACTGAAAAGGATCAAGAGACGTCTAGAGCACCACTGGAGGAAGACAAAGGACAAATCCGACTGGACACAAGTTAGAGCCACTATTAACACCTACTTTGTGGCGATAAGAGTGGCGAAACATCATTATTTTTCTGTCCTTATTGCATCCACAGAGTGCCGCCCGGCAGCTCTGTTTAAAGTTACCCAGACCCTCCTGGGTAACGGGGGCTCGGAGTTTTACCTTCAGGGCCATGCAGAGGAATTTGCTGAACATCTGGTGGATAAAATTGCTTGGATTTGCTCCCTGTTGGAGGCCAAGCATGGTGCAGGTCCTTTGGAGATAACTGGGGAGCTGATTTGCCCAGTTATCTGGGAACAATTTGATCCTGTTTGGCCTGAGGAAGTGGACAGGGTCCTCAGGTCTGTAAGTGCAGCTACCTGTGCATTAAATCCATGCCCCTCCTGGTCGGTTAAGGCCACCTGGGAGATGACATATGGGTGGATTCGAGCAATGGTTAATTCATCCTTGAAGGAGGGGGTGTTTCCAGCTCCTTTTAAAGTGGTGTTGGTTCGCCTTCCCCTCAAGAAGCCATTGTTGGACCCCACCATTCTGGACAATTTTCGTCCAGTTGCTCACCTCATGTTTTTGGGGAAGGTGGTAGAAAAGGTCGTCACACTGTAGCTCCAGAGGATCCTGGATGAAATGGATTATCTGGACCCCTTCCAGTCGGGTTTCAGCCCCGGATATGGGATGGAAATGGCACTGGTTGTGCTTTTAGATTATCCCTGATGGGAGCAGGATGGGGTTAGTGCATCTATCCTGGCTGTTCTTAACCTCTCGACAGCTTTCGATACCGTCAATCATGGTATCCTTTTGGGCTGACTGCGGGACTTGGGGGTGGGAGGGCAGAGTTTTGTGCTGGTTTACCTCCTTCCTCTGATGCCAGTCCCAATCGGAGTTGATAGGGAGCGAGAGGTCCAGCCTGCAGCCCCTGCTCTATGGAGTGCCACAGGGCTCAGTGCTTTCTCCACTCCTTTTTAACATCTACATGAAACCACTGGGTAAGATCATCTGTCACCATGGGATGAGGTATCATCAGTATGTGGATGATACCCAATTCGTCCCCGGTGAATTAAGTGATGCTGTGGATGTTCTTTCACAGTGCTTGGAGGCTGTGGGAGTCTGCATGGGGAACAACAGGCTTCAACTGAACCCTGGTAAGAGGATTCGGGGCTCTTCCATATCTGGGGCCTTACCGTCTTTGGTCCAGGATGAGGTTGCGCTGCCCCAGACAGACCCGGTGTATAATCTGGGGGTCCTCATGGACTCGTGACTCCTGCTCAAGGAGCAGGTGGCAGTCGTGGTTAGGAGGGCCTTTGCTCAACTCTGTTGTGCACCAGTTGCACCCTTTCCTGGACTGGGAAGCCCTTCTCCCAGTCACTCATGCCCTAGTCATCTCCCATATAAACTATTACAATGCACTCTACATGGGGCTACCCTTGAAAAGTATCTGGAAGCTGCAGCTGGTGTAGAATGCTGTGGCACAGGCAGTTATGGTTGCCTCTAGGGAATGGCATGTAACACCTCTGCTGCGGGAGCTGAATTGGGTGCTGGTTTGCTTTTGGGTCCAATTTAAGGTGTTGATTATGACCTTTAAAGCCCTAGTGACCTGAGGAACCATCTTATCCTGGTTACATCAACCTGTCCCACCCAGTCCGGCAGGAAGGGCGTGTTACGGACCCCTTAGGCTAAAGAATTTCAACTGGCGGGGTCTAGGAGGAGAGCCTATTCTGCTGTTGTGCCCCCGCCCTATGGAACTTCTTACCCTCTGAGGAGAGATTGGCCCCCACTCTTTTGGCCTTCTGAAAGAGCATTAAGACCTGGCTCTGCGAACTAGCATGGGGACCATATGGGGGTTCGCAGCACTGGGAGTGGTTGGTGGCTTGAAGATGCTCTCTTCACCTTTTAATTTTGTATATTTTTGTTCAGATTTTTATTGTTTTTTATCGTTTTACTTGTAAGCCACCTACAATCATTTGTTTAGTGAGATGGGTGGCATATAAATTTAATTACTAAAATAAAATAAAAAATAACATAAAATAACATAAAATAACAAAATAAAATAAATAAAATAAAATAAAATAAAATAAAAGGCTCTGTACTTAAGAGAAGCTGCATTTTTTAACCTTCACCTGTGCCTGCTCCCTGTCAGGCTATTCCAATTTCCCCATCTCGTTTCCAGCATAAACCAAGGTATGATATAAGCATGCTATAATTTCAACATAAGCTATGCATACATATCAACAGCCATCCAGTTTTACCCACAACTGGAGGAAAAAAGCAATCCTAGTAACCAATCCTCAAGAAATCAATCTATCTATCTATCTATCTATCTATCTATCTATCTATCTATCTATCTATCTATCTATCTATCTATCTACACACACACACACACAATTTTTTAAAAGGTGGTTGTGTGTATATGTATACAATAAAATATCTAGATACTTCTAGGAAATGCCTAAGATTGTGATTTTAGCATATCCTTGTTCTATCTACTGAACTGGTAAACTGTAGCTAAAATCTGCTTTCCCAATTGTCATAGGTGTGGTACACCAATCATGTTTTTTTACTCTTATATTAATAAAGAAATAATCCTAATCCCTGACCAAGTAAAATGAAGAAAATAGCAACGATCAGAAACAATATGCAATCTGTGTTTGTGATTGTAACACACACAAAAAAATTGCATCTATTTTTTTTTAAAAACTCTTCTGTAACTGGCCCCATTTTTTAAAGTATTGATTGACTGATTGATTGATTGATTGATTGAGTAGTATATGTATATGTCACCAGTAGTATATGTATATGTATATGTATGTATATGTCACCAACTCCATTCACATGGAAGCTTACAAATCAACACATGGAAGCTTACAAATCAAAATATCAACTATAGAACATCAAAATAAACAATAAAATGTCCACTTACGCTAGCATTTGTGGTTTGGGAGAATACTCATACCAGGGAACAGATAAAGTTGCACTGCAGGATGTGCTGCTGGACTGCTTGGAAAAAGAACTGGATTTGTCCTGTGCAGACCATAAGGCACTACTTGGATATCCTTTTAAGACTGGAGGAAAAATCAAACTGTCTGGCTTGCATAATGGAGTTGTATTTGTCTCATTTTCCAAAAGTTCACTAGATAAACTTTCTATTCTTAAACCTCTTTCATTTGTTAGACCAAAGTTCTCCACACAATCATTTACAGTTGTGTACAAATGACCCTCTTCTGCTTCCTCAAAATAACCATTTTCAACCATGCTTTGATCTTGATCCTCCTCTTCCTCCTCCTGTGGGGAAGCAGAACATATGGTTCCTCTTTGAGGGCTAACAAGATTGCTGCTGTCAGTAGAATGTATATTGGAAATATCTGTACTATTTTGATAACCAAAGTAATTTTCTACAAGTCCTTGCTTCAGTATATCAGTACTACCCTCTGGGGAGAGGGCATTCAAGTTTGTAAGATTTTCATTTTTTGTAATTAATAACTTATCAGTCATTTCTTTTTGCTCTAGCATTTCATCAATATTCCCTTCACTTGTCTTTCTCATACTACCAGCACAAGAACTTACAGAACCTGAAACAACACAGGAGTTCCCTAGATAAACAACTCCTGAAGGAATTTCATTTGATTTTTCTATAGTATGAAAGTCTTTCTCTAATCTTTGGGAATCTTTACAAGTAGTGCCTAAATTAAATTGTGGGTTGTAAGTGTTCATAGCTGTATACGTATCTTCATCAGAAACTATCTGTAGAGGATCTTTTATATTTGAGGGCAGGGAAGGCAAAAATGTAGTTTCATTGTCTGATTGTTCAGAATATGTTACACACCGGTGTGGCAAAATATCTGGCTCATCAATATCATCACATTTTGTCAAATCAATTGCTCCCAAGTCTAATACAGTTTTGCTGTCCTTTAATTGACATTCATGTAAAACAGATATCTTTGAATTTTCCTCAGGGGAAAGATCATCATCAGAAGGGAGAGAGTTTATAGATGTCAGAGAGGATTGTATTTCACTAACTGCACTTGTGCTCTCAGTACAGTGACTTTCCATCAAAGTTTTAATAATGAAATCTGGTTTTAGCAGAAACTGAGAAAATGCTTTTTCACTGTTGCATGTGTTTTGGCCTTGAGGAGTTTCAAAAGCTGTATCTGCACTTGGGTGCATTGCAAAAGAACTTGGTTCACTTTCTACACCAGAATCTGAGAACCTAGATGATGCATAGGTATTATTAACATCAGGCAATTTAAGGGCCTCTCCACTTACAACTGCAGTGGGAGCTTCTTTTGTTGATAGATTAGTTGTGACCCTGCCTGAGGAATCCTCAGCATGTTGGAAGTCTGCTTCTTGCACAACTTGCTTTTCAGGCATTAGTTCCTCTTCTGATTTAGATCTCTTTTCTGATTCTGAACTTTCAAATGTAAGTTCTCCAAATGCTTTCCCTTGTAAATCTTCTGTCTGTGATCCAATTCGAACAAACACTTTATCTCCCCCATATGATTTCCTACAGTATGGTTTTACTTCTATTTTTGTAACTCCAGATGAACTAATATAATTTTCAGCAACAGTTCTGGATGTCAAACTGATATCCCCTTGACTATCATCAATTCCAATCTGAGAGATACAAAATTTACCCAAACTGACTGAATTTGCACAAGGCAAGATGACAGAACTCTGCAGGCTTTCCTCATTCCCTTCTAGTTTAGTAATTTTTTGTTCAACTTTAAATTCTTTTTCACTGATTTGTTGTGTGAAGGTTTTTTCATCACAAACATGTTCACCAACAGTAACATCCAGTCCTTCTTTCTGGTTGCATGAAGATGTTCCTTCAAAGTACTTGGCAATGTCCTCTGGTGCCGCGCTTTTCAAACATTTGTAGCCTACCAGAACAACAGAATCTTTAGAGATTTGTTTTACTACTTTTTTTGGATTTTCAGGTTTCATTGTTTTCATTAATTTGGTAACCTTAACTTTGGATTTGTTTATATCTTCACATTTTCCTTTTGAAGACTTTATAAACTGTTTTTCACTTTCTGATGTAGCCAAATGTTTACTTTTCAACTCCGGACTAGAAAAAGTAGTTGTGAAACTTTCTTCAGTATCTTGTTTATCTGGTTTCCTGGAATCAGACTTCGGCTGAATGGTTAGCCAGGGAACATCCACCTCTTTTTATTAAAAGAGAAAATGGTTAAAAAATGAGAACAGACTAATGCAACTAATAGCAATACATTTTACTACATTATGGTACAGATTTCAAATATATATTAAAGAAGCATGCCTTTCAAGATCATGAATGTACCTTTGAGATAAAGCCAGACTGCTTATGACTTCATTGTCATATTAAAATAGTAATGTCTATGTAACTAAAAACAGGAGCCCTTTCTGGTTTCACCTAGATGCAATGGTATCTACATAAATGTACTTCAGAATTACAAATCTTTTAGCAGTCAGGTATAAAACAGAGCAAGGGATATGTTATGTGGCATGTGACAACATTTTCAAATGCCAGTAAGATTTTAGAAGCCTATCTTTTCACTGCAATACTCTATACAATTACTCAAACTGCTCCCAAATCTTAAGATAATACAACTTTACATGAAAAAAGAATTCAGCTGCGTTTAGCTTATTCTGGCCTTATTGAGCTTTAACTTATAAAATGTATTCAGTCTTTGCTTTCAATAAGAATCTTGCAAGATAAAAAATTCTTAATTTTATTTCATTCCAGCAAAGCTAAATCCAAGCCAACTTTTGAGTTACCTTCAGTGACAGAATCTAGATACCGATCTTCAAAGATTATAGGTAAGGAATTCAGATCTCCATCTAATTCACTGCATTCAATTGGGAGAGGAGGGAGAGAACTACAGAAGGAAGTGCTTTTTATTGCAGTACACATCTGAAGATAACTCTGGGCACTGAAAGATACCATTTATGTTAAAACAGTTGCAAAAAGGAAACATGTAACTTATAGTGCAGTTGAAATGTAGTTGTATTAATTTATTACTAAATCAGGAACACTAATCAAAAGCCAGCATTTTGCACGTGTGTTGCATTATTTATGAAAATCATATTCAACAGAACTATGTTACATTTTATGAAGGAAATCTATCTGCATCACCAACAGAAATGGAAGCAGTTAAGGACAGCGTCACTTGTGTATTTTTTTAGTGGGTACTCTTTTTTGAACTCATCATTTAGATGCTGTAAACAGTGTTATTTTATTTTGTTAATTACCCAAGGAGAGACTAAAACAATTGGTCCTAACATTCTCCTTTCATCACTGATTGAGAATGGTAACTAATATTATTACACTGAGTGTAGTAAATGTTGTGCCTTTTTTTCAGGGAAGGCTCTTTGGCCCAAGGGAGGGTTCTAAGACAGGAAAAGGAGTGAAAATGGTTTGGCTTTCTTTTCTTTCTGTCAGTTTCCTCCCTATCCCTGAATCTTGAAGAATTTCCACACATCAGGATCAGGAGGGAGGTAGGACATCACTTGATAAAAGCCATTAATATTGGAAGACTGAAGTTATGCATTACAGAATGTATTATTTTATATTATATGATATATTACAGAGATTAATTAATTTAAATCAATACAGAACATAAAGACAGGAAGTTTAATGAATTCTGACTTAATATTTTCTTTTTAAAGTTACTTACTGAAGCTCTTGATATGCAAGGGCTGCTTCCCGAGGATGTTCAAGACAAAAAAACCCTTCAGAAAATCTGCGTACCTAAAATGTTTTGAGATAATATACTTTGAATTGGCCTTATCTTTCCTAAAACATACACGAAGTATACTTATATCATCATTTTAAAATAATGGTTAATTATTTTAACCTTTTAATTAATTAAGCTTAATTTAAAAACTTTTTTTAAAAAAAAATTCAAATATAGAATACTGAGATGAGTCAGGTCAAGCTTTGTAGCAATCCTTTGAACTAAAATAAACTTTTTCAATTTGACCAGTTGATAACATTTTATTGTGATATATTAATGCTCATGTATAATCTTAGAGGGATTTTTTAAAAAATATATGCTATTTGTCTGTTGTCTTTTTTCTCTGTTGTCAACTATAGATACATGTAATGAGGGAGCATTCAAAGAGAAATCATTGTTTTACACTCAAAGGTTGCACATTCTACTCAATGACTCTAGTCTGAAAAAGTTTATCCATAGTAAATGTGTTAGTTTTAGAGTTAACAAAACATTATTCATTATTCTTTCTACTAGTCATCTAAATTCAACCTCCTAGAACTCCTGACTACATTTCTCAACATCATAAACATCCATATATGATAAACGCTAACTCCTCCAAAGGACTTTCTATGAGTCTGTTTAAAAACAGTCCTCATCTATTAATACGCTCTTCACAAACCCGCATGTTTTAGGAATGTAAGGCTAGAGTGATTTCTCCATACCCCCGAAAGATAGTAAAGAGGTCTTTTCTGAGGGATTATTTCCTACCTCCCGCCCAGAGACTCTTGCTCTCAACAAAACCAAAACTGACATCTGTGGGTTCCTTCCAAAGAACTTGGATACTTTTACAACTTACTACAAATGTATGCTTATTGGCAGCAATGTTACAGGACCTTTCTTAGCTTTGTCTGATGGTACTTCAGTAATACAGTTATGTGTATTAACTGTATACTTGGCTCTACATATGAGTAAAGTCAAGTATCATTGGAAGATTGCTCCTATATGAATCCTTGTAAGAGATTATTCAAACCTCCAAGCTTTCCAGATCAGCCATATTAACCTATAGGAAACTGATTTATTTCTTGAAGATCAGCTTACTGACCAGGCATGATACTACAACAGCTAAGCACACACATCACATAGTCAAATTATTTTATGAAACAGGAACTTATAAACTACACACAAAACTGCGTGTATATCTGTGTTTATATATATATACATGCATATCCATCCATCCATCCATCCATCCATCCATCCATCCATCCATCCATCCATCCACTAATTTTGCTTCTATTCCCAGTCCCTGTAGCTGAATGCACATTAATTTAGCTGTTCTGTTATCCTGTAAGTACACTTTTAGGTTATCTCAACTGCTTCTTATTCTGTCTCCTTTTTAGCAATTAAGATTAATTATACATACATTGTGTAGGAATTTTATAGTGCAATGCACTGCTTGGTCAAATTAGCTGACTCAGATGCCACTAGAATTCATGAATATGGAATCAACATTTACAAATTAAAAAGGTCCCTAAGATAACTAAAGGAATATTATAACATCTAAATTAGCTTCATCTATATTTAGTTCCAATATTCATCCAGACTGTAGATGAAGAATTTAGGTTGATCGTAAATACTGCTGCCAGTCTTTATATATGGTATTTTCTATTGTTTAAGTTTTTAAATGTTATTATAAGACAATTTAGGATGGCTAAGAATTAGATTATCCATATTTTAGCTATTTCTACAATTATAGTTTAGCTTTACGCAACTTAGCTTTAATCCACTGTTAATAACTTTAACCTTTTAGAAAGTAATCTATGAACTTAAGGAGGTAACAGTTTTAAGAACTAAACTGATATATATTCTAAAATTCAGCTTTACCAGAACTAAAGGATATAATTTTACTTTTACAGATTGTAATATAAGAGAAATACATACACGCATTATATGATGTTCTTGTGATAATAGTGCAATGACATCTTCTTGGAAGTTAACAGTTTCCAGAAATTGTCCCCATAAAGCCATCAAGAGCGAACACAGTTGTGCAAGATTCATGTTTATAAGTTCTGCCAGTTCATCAGGATTTTCCATTTTCTGCACCAATAAAAACAAACAAGCCTATAATCTTAGAAGTAGAATGGCTATTATTTAAAAACCTGTAAGAAATATTTTTTCAAGTGGCTACACTGAAACTTAAAAAATTTATATATATACACACACATATATAATTAACTTCTATCTTAATTTGAATTACTATTTGTTCTTTCAAAATCTCTACCAATTTCTATATTAAGAACCATCTGTGAATGAGACTGCATCCAGGAATCCATTTTCAGCAGTGACTAATCAGATGAGGCTTCTGAAAATCCAAGAGAGTGGACAAGGACTCAATAATTGTTTCCCCATGGATTCCAATGGACATTGCCTTTGAACTACATCGTTTGCCCATGGATTCCAATGGACATTGCCTTTGAACTACATCGTTTGCCCATGGATTCCAATGGACATTGCCTTTGAACTTACATTTCCACTTAGCTGTAAAGCGTAATAATCTCTGATAATTTTCTGACTCCCCTCTTAGAGCTTATGATTACCACCATATCATCTATATACAGCCATATAAACTACCTCCCCAGCACATACACAATTTAACAGGAATTCTCCATCCTCTCTTCTATGTGCCACACTACAATCAGTAGAAGTTGTTAATTGGATATCATCTTTTTTTTAAACTAAACAGTTCTGAACACTTTACTGTCTTTTTTCAAAAAGGAAGAGTTCCATTCCTTTCATTATTTTGAGTGCTCTCTTCTGTAAATTTTATGCTTCTCTGAATACCACATCAGTGATGAATGAATAGGTTTATAAAATGTGTTATCATGTTGTACTTTCATTTTTAGTCTTTCCCAACCTAGTACAGGATTGCCTTTTTTCCAATATTGCTGAGTTGATATCTGTTTTGATCTCCCCTCTTCTTCCTAGTTATTATCAGTGTGTATTTGAAGCTGGACATATATTGATTAGGGGACAATACCTTTATTTCTTCACAGAGTTCCAAAAGGCGTGCTTCTACATCTACATCTACGTTCTCTGAAAAGACCAGTGTATGTAAAATTAATATTCCTAAATTCTAGATAATATTTAAGTTGCAAGCTAAACCACAACTGAATTCATTACACATATAAAAAACAAGGAATTTATTTATCTTTAAGTTTTTAAAATATTACAGTTCATATGAAATCTAGGAATTCCTAAAATGAACTAAGACATTTTATTTAGGACCCTTCTTTCTGCAATATTTTCATTGTTAATTGTTTTAAATATTAAACTTATATAATACAGTTTTTTCCTTTAGACCTCTCTTGATTATATATTTTAAAAAGCAACACAGCACAATGCACTAAGATGAAACGCTAAAATCTTAAGATTGACACAATCATGTTAGAATCGGCTCGTGAAAATCATCATTAGAAAAACAAGTTCAGACGAACGTGTAGTGAAAATCTAAATGGAGTTGTACTTTAAAAATGTCAAAAACTGAGTTGGGGAATAAGGAGTATATGTAGAGGCTAATGGAAAAGTTTACCAAATATTAGTTTGGAATTCTGTTCATCATACGCCCTTGATATAATAAGGAAGGAGGAGGTGGCCATTTTCAGTGATTCTCCATTTTCACTGAAAATCTTCTCCCTTAAGAAGATTGCCTTAAACTATGTAGGCAGTAGTCTGGGTGATGCAGAAGGAATTGGCAAAAATTGTTGGTCCACTTTGGTCAGCAAGAATCTCTGCTGTAGCTCCTTCTGTTCATGTAAGGATGACTCAAGATAGAAGCCATTAAATATACTCAGAATAAAAATCCCTTAATTTAGGCACAGTAAAAAAAAATTACAGAAACAGTAAAGTGTTTTCATATAGGCAAAGTTAATTGCTAAGATTTTTTCTAATTATAATCAAAGTCCATTAGAACATGAACAAATGTTTGATATCAATTTAAATCTAATGGAACAGTTTAGCAGATTAATTATACTGTAAATGTATTTGTTCTCAGATGAAATATATCTTACAACTTTTTCTAGCCAAACATTCTCACAACTATCTTTTTAAATTGAATAACTGGTGTTAAGTATTCTTCCAATGACCTATTTTTTCCTAGTCTAAATAAAATTCTAATTGGAGAGTAAATATTTCTTTAGAAAAGCCAACATAACTTTTGATTCAGCATTTAGAAAGTATATAATGGAACTTAGCTGATTTCAGAAACTATACAGGGTCAAACATGGTTAGTATTTGGATGGAAGATCACCTGGACATACCAGGGCTGTAGGTGGCACAGGGAATTGCAAATCAATTCATAAAGTCACCAGGAGTCAAACTTGACTTGAAGACTTTACCTTAAAGCTTCCACCATTCCCACCTAACCCCCATATTACTTTACTTAGAAATTAAAAAAACTCAAAATATATGCATAAAAAAACTTTTAAACTAGGATGTTAGCTAAAAGTATTTTGAACATGTCTGTAAATGTGAAGCATTCACTTCCTTAAAAGCTTTTGAAAAGTTTTGATAAGGGCTGAATTGGTGATATTTCATGAGAAAATAAAGAAAATTTGCACAAAATACTAAGATACAAAAAGATATAACAGTATAAACTTTGAGATTTTTTTTAAAGTGAAATAACTTTCCAAAAACAGAACAAGTTTTTCTAGGGTAGTTATTTAAATTAAAAAAAAAAAAAAACTTTTACAGATCAATTAGAATTGGAACTTAGGTGGCATTTTATTGGCATCTCCTTGCCAAAACTGCTGTGGAAATTCTCCCACGGCTCCAGATACGGTAGTGGGCTGCATGGGAGAGAACCTATTTTTCAAAGGGTTACTGTTCCATTGAGGATAGCACCACTGCATTCACCTAAATGTGTTTCCTAAGCTGCTAAATATTGGGAGCTTGACATGAGATTCTAGTAGGAACAGAATAAAGTTAGCATTCACCTTTCATTTTTCCTAAGTGTAACATTCATTTGTTTTGGCCCAGGATATAGAGTTTTGTAGGTTCAACTAAGAGTTTACACAAACTCAGTCAATACGTAAGTTCTAGGAATGGGCAGAAAGTTCTGAACTTGAAACAACTCTTTCACCGTTCAGAGCCCAGAGCAAAATTTCCCATATCCCAAAATTTTGTCACAAGCACAGAACAAAATATTTTAAATGTTCTGATGTCCCATAATTGGCTTGTGCTTTTTGTAAATTTCCCCAAGCTACGGAGCTTAGAGTCTGCGTTAACCAATAAACAACAAGAGCAGATTCACTGATGCTGACATTGGCTTGAGTGAGTTAAGAGAAAAGCAGGGGCGGGGGTGCTGGTATTTAGTGTGAGTCAGTTAATCATGGATTGCTGCTTACATGATAGGTAACTTTAGTTTTGTTTTTAATGATTTGCTATGGGGAAGTTGTTGTTTGTAATGTAATGTCCCTCTATATTTTTATGTTGTGCACTTTCTGGTAGGTTGCCAAATGGAAACGTTAACATTGAACATGTACATTGGAAAAAAGCCTCAAACCAACAGCCTGAGAAGTATATATGTGTTGCTGTCAGCCTGTTCATAGGCTGTGTTCAAGTGGACACAATACTGTTGCTTTTTCACTGGGTTCAGTTCTGCATCTGTCTGTGCAAGAAGGCTGGAAAAAGTGCACTTAGCTGTTACTTTCATGGTTGTTGCTGTTATTATATTTTTATCCCACCTTTTTTATATATAACTCAAGGCGGTGAGCATACCTAATACTCCTGCCTCCTATTTTCCCCATAACAACAATCTTGTGAGATGGGTTGGGCTGAGAGAAAGTGACAGGACAAAATCACTCAGCTGGCTTTCATGCCTAAGGGAGGCCTAGAACTTACCGTCTCCTGGTTTCTAGGCCAGCACCTTAGCCATTGTTAAGTTGGATAGCTCCTTGTATATTACATATTTTCTAAACTAGTAAATTATGCTATGCATTAACATACTGTATGTATTAAATTAGTAATTTCAGGAGAAAAAGTACAGAGAAATGAATTATCCATAAAATATGGAGGAACTGGCTCTTTTAAAACTATGAATCAACAGGGCCACAATCCATATTACAAGTCATACGGAATTAATGATTTACGATTGCATGCTTTTCTCAATATGCATGTGAATTTCTTTAAATTATAGCAACCAGAGTCACAGCAGATGGTTTCAAAATATTAGGAAGACCTAGTTAGCAGGCAACTAGGCTAAGGAGCACCAACATTTGCAGGGGAATGAGGAGAAATAAGGAAATGTGTGTGACATCATCATGCAAATGCTGTGACTTACATATTTGTGTTAGATGTCAGGATACAAGTATGTGATCATGGCAGTTAGATGATGCTGTCACAGCATGTGTTGTCATTTTGATGTCATCACAGTTTGTTGCAGATGCTACTGCTAAAAGATATATGATCCAAACTGAAGGGCCCAACACAATATCAGTTACATACAGTGGAACCTCGGGTTACGAACGCTTCTGTTAACAAACTTTTCAGGTTACGACCAGCTCCGGCCACAAAATTTTTCCTTGGTTTGCGAACTCCGCCTCGGGGTACGAATAGGATACGCGGCCATTTCCCCTCCCGTGACATGGTCTGCGGCCATTTTCTGCCCCTGACACGTGGTCTGCGGCCATTTTTCCGCCTGACACGTGGTCCGCGGCCATTTTCCGCCCCTGACACATGGTCCGCGGCCATTTTTCCACCCCGACACGTGGTCTGCGGCCATTTTCCGCCCGACACGTGGTCCGCTGCCATTTTTCCACCCCGACACATGGTCCGCAGCCATTTTTCCGCCCCTGACACGTGGTCTGCAGCCATTTTTACGCCCGACACGTGGTCCGTGGCCACTTTTCCGCCCCTGACACGTGGTCCGTGGCCATTTTCCACCCGACACGTGGTTGTAGGGAGGGGGACTCTCCCTCCAAGCAATAGCCACCTCCCTGTCCTCCACGCCAGAACGGATTAACGGTAATTACATTGAACATTATGGGGAAATTTGCTTCGGGTTGCGACCAATTCGGGCTGTGACCAGAGTCATGGAATGAATTAAGTTCGTAATCCGAGGTACCACTGTATTAATTCATTTTTTTAAGCAGTAACATTTATTTTCAGGGAACATGAATTTTCAGATTCTCTTCTGATGCTGGAAAATATTAACAGGTTGTAAGTTCCTTAAAAATATTAATAATATCTGCATAGTTTTCCAGTAATTTATATCTGTATGTCAAATTGTGATAATTGATTTCACACCCAGATTATAAAATGTATTAAATAATTATACAATAAGAATACAATATCGCAGAAAGGAAGGAGGTCAATCCCATATTCTTGTTTACAAAGCATTCCTTTAATGCCGATATCTTTGCTGAAGAATTATTTTATTTTTAGAACAGCTAGAGACAGTTGAATGGAGAAAACAGGATACTCATCCCAGCGATGTACTCTAGCTGAAGGCAAACAAACACCAAAAATGCAGTGCCTTTTCCACTTACGGCAAAATGGATTGTGCCTTAAAGTACAATTATGTTCCTAAACAGGCTAATGCAGAACTACAACTCAGTGGAAAAGGTTTTTTCCTTTTGTGATTTAAGACAATCAAGAGCATATTCTCCCTTTATCTTTCTAATTAAGAAGTTCAAAATGTACAAGTAACAGTAATGTACAACTGTTTATTTATTAATAGCTCTTAAAAATATATAAAGGCAACAAAGGGACTGCAAATGATATCCAACAGAAATAAGATATTGGATTGGATCTTTTCCATGAACAGAAATGCTTTTGCTGTCTCTCTTTGACAGAAGAGATCCCAATTCAGTGAAGGCTCCCACTAAGGGGGATGCAGTGATTATTTGCTGATTCACTTTTCCCCGTGCAATTTCTAGTACCACCGTATATGCTGTTCAGGAGAGTACAATCTCCCAATCTTCCTGCCCTTCTTCTTTCACCAGAATATCTTGGGAGCAGAATTCCATGCACAGGAAATCTGGATTCAACTCACTGAATATTTGCATTCGGAGTGTAAGCATATATTATTATTTTATCTCATGACTGAAGGTAGAACCAGAAATTATTACAAAGTGTGCTATCACAAGGACAGAGAAACTGCAGGGGGAGAAACTGAACTTCCAGTGAAAGTATCTCATTTCATCAACACTGCAAATTCAGACAAAGCTAGACAGAGCCTTAATTTAATGTATACATTAGGCTAATTAACCCTCTTATCCTGGGGTTGGATGATATTTTTAGGCTCCTCTTTGATCTTCTGTAAACATGAAATAATAGGTATTATTTACAAACAGTAATATGATTTTACTATAATAAATCCTAATGGGTTATGAATATAACCCACTTTTTAAAGAACATACCTAGATAGGCGTCTCCCTGGATTCGCAGATATTTTCTTCTGAGAAGACGTTCATAAAGGACCTGCATGCTGGACTTGGCTAGTTATAGGGATTGTACACACGACTAGTTACTACACTCTTTCATTCGTGTTTACTATTACTATTATTATTAGCTTTAAAGTTAGTAAGAAAGCTTATAATTTGCCTACTAATTAGTGAAATTAGATAAGAAAATTAAAGAATAGAATTTAGTAGCTTTCTAGATCTGGAGTTGATGATGTACATTATGGCTGCTTTTGGCTTATCATTTGTTTGGGGTTTAATCTGTTAATGCAAGATTGTTTAAATGCTAACGATTTCTGTTATTTAAATATAGCAGGATGGAACATGATTTGTACAAAACTGTTCTCTCTTTTTGTAAAACCAAAAAAAAGCCAATTATGAAAATAAAAATGTACATCAGAAAAATAAGAAAACAGAAGACAAAAAGAAAGTACACAGTGCAAGGCAATTTAAAAGAAACAAACAGAAATGCTTCTAAACAAGATTTCAGACTTTTTGCTAGAATCCCATTTGAATCAAAATTCTAGGTAGTGTACAACAAATACCCCATTATATTATGATAATAATTCACATTGCAGGTAAGTAAGCCAATACTTCATCCAAACTTACATACATGCAACTCTGATTTGCACTCAATACTTTCAGTAATAGGTTTTATAAGCTCATATTAGTAATACTAGCACACATCACCAACCCAGTAAAAGTCCTATGCATAATAAGTTTTTTTTCCATATACACAGGCCAAATTAAAATACTGAATAAATGAACCTAGAAATCTAAATAGAATATTAACTACAGAAAATGTAAGCAATAAAAACATATGTATTAAAATCTTTCTTTTCAATTTTAAACTTGTTTAAAAAAAAAAATTGGCTAACTCATGGGTTTAATTCAATTCCTGCAAAGATTAGAGTAGGTTCATTTAAATGATTCTTTGTGGGGTAATCCTTATTATTGAAACACAACTTTTAATCTTAAGGAAGATATTCAGATATTTTTCCTTAAATAATTCATAAAGCTAGATAGATGTATTTACAACTATGTGACTGAAATACAGGAGCTTACAAATTGTTACTGTGCAAAATGCATAGAAACAATTTATTACAGAACACAAAGATTATGTTAATAACAATACCAAATGTTGCATCCCAATTCATGTATCAATTCTGGGGTACATTTTGCTATTCTAATGAAATTTTAGATTAGGACAACAACCTACAGTTTAGGAACATGCAGGTATTTGGCTCTTAAGTGGAAAAAGTGCTTAAGAGGAGATATGGGCATGCTAGCTGTATCTGTTGACACCTCCTTAAAGAAGCCATGCCTTTTCCTGGGTGCACAGGAAGGAGTTAAGGAGATGGCCACAAGGCATGAAGATGTTGTTGAACTTTGTTGATCCCTCAACTAAAACACACATTTTTGTGGGATCAGGTAGCTGCAGTACAAATCCAGGAAAAGGTGTGGCTTTTTAAAGAAGGTATTGACAGATATAATACAGATAGTATAGTACTGTACTATATAGTACAGATATAGTGCTCTGAAATATTTTTTCCACTTCAGATCCAAATATCTGCAAATAATTGCTAGAGTCCTAATGTGATTTTAGCTGTATCTATGTGCTGTTGCATGTAAAACTAGGTTTATGGAGAATCCTAGTTTGCCATGATCAGCCTGTACCCTTATGCATAAACCAGTTTGTGTATGGAGCTAGTTTGTACATGGTGCAGTCCTTCCAGGATCATGATCAGATACATTAACCACGAATAGAAAGTTTACTATTTAATCTATGCCTGGGTCCTTGGCTTGCTGTATCATTTTACAAGTGAAAATGGCAAAACAAGACTTTTCTTAGCTTAAACATCACACCCTGTTTAATTACTATATGCAGCCACACTAGTATAGTCCACATATAACTTTAATCTCATTTCTGAAGTACCTTAAAGTCATAGCACTGAAATTTAGAAGCATGGTTAGAACTCACTGGGGGTATGGCTTCTAAATGCTCTGGCTTCTAAAATATTGAATAAATAAATCTAAAAATCTAAATAAAATATTAAATACAGAAAATGTCAGCAATAAAAGCATAGCGTATTAAAAACTCTTTCCAATTTTAAAGTTCACTTTTTCAAGACAGTAATTGGTTAACTTGTAGCTGTAGGAAATATAGTGTGACTCCAGCCACAGGATTACCTGGGTTAGCAAAAGGAGGCAAGCATGAACCAGCATGCAGCTCATTCGTGGTAAACTAGGATTCTCCAGAAATGTTGCATAATATTGAATGTGAACACAACTACTAACTTTCTAATTCTGTCAAGTACATTAAATCTTTAATGACCGAGTTCCAAAAAGCAGTTTACACACATATAAAACTGCAAATACAACTGGGGCTTTCTTTGTTAATCATTGCATCAATGAAGACTGCCTTGCCTCATTTACTATTATAACTGCTACTAAATAGAGTAAGTACACAATGGTTATTAAGCTAGGAATCACCTATATGCTGATGTTCCTTCTGCATCTCTTTTTTAACAGTTGGTTTAAGTGAACTTATTTTAGTTTTTGGTTTCCCATCAAACTGACTCTTTGATTGCATGAGAGATGGGGTGAAGAAGAAATGTACAGGTACTTGTCTTAATAGTGCATATGTATTTATCTCCATGATTCTAAATCCTAGGCTTATCCTGTATTATTAAAAGAAAAGTGATGAATATAATTAAAGCTTCTAATATCCCTTTATTTTAGAAATGCTACTTAAGTTTTATTATATCAGTATATCAATGTTGTATAATACTTTATCACCACTGTATATAAATATACAGTGTTAGGTTATACTAAATCACCATATCATATGACATGGTCTCACAAAGAATTGTAAGCCCTTCAGATGGAACCAGAGTTTCCTAAGTGTATATCATATTATGTAAGAAATTTTAGTTTTGATTATTATTGCTATTAATGCAAATACATTTTAAATAAAATGTTTTGCAGTAATTGTGGCTTTATTTTGAGGTGTTAGATCAAGAACAGGGCTCTAATATTGTGTAATATATATTTTTCACCAAATAAACCTGTGGGCACCCTTGGAATTTCTTTCTGGTATACTGAATTGCAAATCTAGTTTTTGGTATTTCCAATCAACTCGGAATTTTAAAAAGAGCTGAACTATTTGGCATAGAAGCCTCTGGTGATGCTAGAGTTGGTGAGTAAAAGCAAATAAGGAAAATATGGACTACATAATATAGATACTATTCTGACCTAGTTGTCAAACTAGAAAGAGTACCTTGGATCTTAGTTCTGGGGCAAAACTCTTCACAACCATTTTCAAAAAGTAATTGATAATTTGCTATCCAAAGGAAACAAATAAAAGCTTAAAATTGGCTTTAAATGTTTATAGATGTACAGTTTACATCTATAAACTGTAACTATAAATTAGGGCTGTATACTGTTCAATATTCAAAAGAGAACAGGTGAAGTATGCCCTGATCACATTTTGTTGAATTAAATGTTCCTTTTTTGGGGGGACTGCAGAGCAGCGTGAGCCCAGGAAAAGATTCAGCTTCTTTAAGGAGCTGTTGACAACTGTGACAGAGATGTCCATGCATATTCCAAATCTTTTCCCTTCTGAATTCAGGCCACTGCATAGCCCTGCTCTAGATCAATGAGTAGATTTATATCTCAATCCATAGTTTTTAGCTTTAATGAGACAAAATTCTACACATTCTTTAATTCATACATGAACTTAATGTATACATTATATATAATTCATATATAAATTATCGTAATCCTTCCCACAATAAATAAATGTGTCTGCCTAGTGTGGGCAAATAAAGGCCTGTGAATACAGAATAGCTATCTTAAAAGCATTTTTGTCTTGCAAGTGTTAAGCGTCTAGAAGCATAGTGTATTGCTTATTAATATATAATTATAATATATTAATATAATTATAAGCCATATTTAGTATAACGTGGGTGCTTTGACACATTATATGAGAATAAAGGGTAAATTTTATATTTAAAAAAAATCCTCAAGTCAAGATATACAATTAAAAAATAGGCTGCATAATTAACTCTATGGGCAGCATTTTATATTGTATTATCTATATCCTTATTAAGGTGTATCTTAGCAGTAAGGTGGTATACAGGCTTTGCCATAGAAGGAAAAAGCATTTGACATACCTGCATCTAATTTTTGACAGGAAGGCAATTCATTTGATAAATTGGTGAAATAGCTGTGTAATCCTTTGAAAGCGAGCAGCAAACCGGCACAAAGTGTATGGTGAAGACTGTAAGCATGATTCAAGAAAGGTTCTGCTATTACAAAACTGCAGCCCTAAAAATGGATTTATATAATTTTTAAGTCATAAGGAAACATCAACATGTTATTTCAAGTTTAAAGACAAAGCTCAAGATATTACCCAAGGCATTCTTTCTACACATGCTTCTGCACCCCAGTCACCTACTCATCTCCCCCGCCCCAAGTTGGGGGCATTCCAGAATAGTAATTAACAGGCAGTGTGGAAAGCAGGCGGCAGGCAGGCAGGCAGGCAGGCAGGCAGGCAGGCTTCCCATGAACTTTGAGGGCTTCCTGGTTCTGGAAGGCTGCAGTCTTATTTTGTAACACTTTCTCAGTATTACAATTCATTGAATTTCTTTGTTAAAAAGTCTACTTTTTAGGATTTATTTCTCAGTCAAATTTTAACATGAACAGCAGCAGTATTTATCTATTACATAGCATCATGACCAGTATTTCTAGTAAGTAATGTTTTAATATACCAGATATTTGACAGCATTTATTCCATGTAATTTCAATGAATTGAAAAGGTTTTGCTTTTTAAAAATTGTTCTGTGAAATGTTTGTACTTTTCAGCCTATTAAGAAGACAAAATAATTCCGATCTTACATCAGATGATAACTGCTTGGTGTAATTGTTGCCAAAGACAACACTTTCGAGAGAAGGAATCACAGAATCCCTGTTCTGTGCTGGTGCATTTCTGTTTAACCAAGTATTCTTTATAGGGCGAGGAAAGCTAAAAACAAATGAGGGCAGAATTAAACATCAAAACAGGTACAAGAGCTAAATTACAAAGATTGCAAGAAAAAGCAATAGTAGAGAATTAAAGCTTGGTACAAACTACTACTTCAGTATCTGCTACAACTAGCATATAAAGAAGGCCACTATACTGCCCAGAGTACGACGATGCATAAAACTAAATATGATTATTTAAATTATTGTAAATAATATTTTAGATGGTTGTAGATGAATGAATTGCTAACAGTAGCTTAAATTGGAACAATCTTGGAATTAATGTTTGGGGCAACTTTTAAAAGTACTTTTGAAAGTTCTCATTCAACTGAGAAATGGGAATAGGCCTAACTAAGGAAGGGAGGTAATATATAGAAGTTATTGTAATTAAATTTATTTTACCTGAATTTTACTGATTCAACACAACCTGTTATTTCCTTTTAACAAATTCTGTTATTTCTTTTTAACAAATGAATTACTTTTGGAAAAGCATTCAACTAAATAATCACATTATAAGCTTCCAACCAGAATATATAAAAAGTAACTACATTTGAATATCACCATGTAAAGAAAAGAAATTGCAATTTTGCCAAGCTAAAAAGTATACATCACTGTATGCTTGAGAGGAGATACACAGACTAATTCACATATAATGTTTGTAATACTGAAATGGTACAAGGAAAAACAAAACATATTAAAATATTCCAAGATCTAAAAAAGAAAATAAAGTCTTTAATGAACATGTTTTTCATTAAGAGAACAAGTAAATTTGTACTGCTTTCTTTCCAGTTGCTTGTGGGTCCAAAATTAGGTCTCTTTCAATTGTGCTTAGTTAAGTAAAAAGCAAGGGTTTACATAAACTTAACAAATGCAACAACAGGAAGTGCATTGCATGAATAATGAATACTATAGCATTATGATCCAGTGGAATCTCTGTCTGTGCACGCACTCTCTTGTACAGAGGTAACATCTCTGAAGCAGCTAGGTGAATCTCGCAAAGGATGCAACTTCTTTAACTCTTTGAACAGAAGTGCATTGTTCATACTAATGCATTTTGCGAAGCACTTCTTTCAAATGCTTTGCATAGCTCTACTACAAAGTTTAACCTTTTAGTGAATAAAACTGCTAGGATAGCAGTATGAAGGATACCTATGACCATTAGGATCCTACACTGTCAGAAGCATAGCTCATAACTGTTTTGTTGATAGGACAAATCCAAAATCATATAGTTGAATGAAAAGTATAATGATATTGTTCAAGCTGTAGCTACATACATAACCTGCATAATTTTTCTGCACTATCTCCCTTTAACACTGCCAGTCCTACTCTACTAGATTAATTTAGGAATAATCTCGCATTTAGTTGTTTGCAGAGAACTATAACTTCTTCAGATACCTTGTATCTATAACATTTCTACTAGAAGTTGTTAGACAAAAATTAGGTTGCATCAATACACTCAATGGAAGAGAAGTGTACCATATATTTAAACAATGATCAATACAAGTACCATCATTTGTCCCTTTACCACCACTTCAGTGAATAAAACTATTCATCTGAGTTAGACTGATTTTCCAAGAGACAAATAAAAAAGCAGAGAAAGACATTCTTGCCAGAAAGACAGAAAAACTGCAGCAGATGAAAATGCAAAGAACAGCAATCACAATGGACAATGAAAGCCATCAGTAAGAGATACTTTGCCTTTTCTACTTATCATTAATCATAACCAATAGCTAATTCTTCTAACTTCCAATTCTGGATAAAAGGACTCTTGTCCTTCCATTAATCCACCACTAATGAGTAGACCATCCATTTCTCCTACTAATCTGCATCATAAATGGATGCATTCAAGAGGAAGCACAAAAACCATCCTCAGAAAGGGGAAACTAAATAGTTCCTATCTCTGAAAATACATGTGTGTTTACATATATTTTCATCTGTATCTCTTTTATTGCTGACTTTTTATTATGGTCAAAATGTAGCACATAGATTTTACCAGGAAAAATATATTTAAAAAGAAAAAAGGTTAAAAGATTTTTAAAAATCTCTAAATCAAATCTGTCAGAGAATCTCTAATCTTATACAATAATGTATATACTTCCTAACTCATCTGTTTCTCAATTTCCACTGCAACATTTTATTTCCTAACCTCAAATGCCATAAAAGCATGAATACTCAAATATCTACTGCTATGTATACCATGAAGGACAAAGCCACACTAATTTTGGAAAGAACCATTAAATTATGCTATCATAAAAACATGCAGAAATCAGAGCCTTTAAAAACATTTAATAAATCTATCAGCTTACCTCTGTTTTGCTCTTTTGAAAATTTCTGTACTTTTGTAGCTTCCAGCCACTGAATACAATAGATTTAAAGCTTCTGGATTTTAATAGAGATGAAACTACACCTTCTTTTGTCATTCAATTTTGCTCCAATTGTTAATTATAAAAATTAAAAATCTAGACTGCCAGCATTAAACACAGTTTTCTACCCAAAGGAAAGAGATACTACAGAAAAAAAATACTTCAAATAGCATACCTATAATTAATTAAATCTGATTCACAATCTTCATTGCTCAGAGTGAACAGAAATGAAGCAATTTTCTTGTTTTCCTATATAAATAGGAAATGCTCAGCATGTACATCAGAGAAATCTTTACACTAGTAAGTATGGTCTTCCATATTAACTATAACTCCATGATTTCCTGCCAATGATCATGCTAGCTAAAGCTATTAAAAACTGAAGTCTGACAGGCACCAGTCGATGTACCTTGTCTAAAATATGCAAAAAGTATTTGGAAATTCAAAGGAAAAAAATCTGTTCAGACGCAGTACTTGTACATTTTTCAAAATGTGAAAAGAGTTACAGTGGGGCAAAAAAGTATTTAGTCAGCCACCAATTGTGCAAGTTCTCCCACTTAAAAAGATGAGAGAGGCCTGTAATTTTCATCATAGGTATACCTCAACTATGAGAGACAAAATGAGAAAAAAAATCCAGAAAATCACATTGTCTGATTTTTAAAGAATTTATTTGCAAATCATGGTGGAAAATAAGTATTTGGTCACCTACAAACAAGCAAGATGTCTGGCTCTCACAGACCTGTAACTACTTCTTTAAGAAGCTCCTCTGTCCTCCACTCATTACCTGTAGTAATGGCACCTGTTTGACCTTGTTATCAGTATAAAAGACACCTGTCCACAACCTCAAACAGTCACACTCCAAACTCCACTATGGCCAAGACCAAAGAGCTGTCAAAGGACAGCAGAAACAAAACTGTAGACCTGCACCAGGTTGGGAAGACTGAATCTGCAATAGGCAAGCAGCTTGGTGTGAAGAAATCAACTGTGGGAGCAATAATTAGAAAATGGAAGACATACAAGACCACTGATAATCTCCCTTGATCTGGGGTTCCATGCAAGATCTCACCCCGTGGGGTCAAAATGATCACAAGAACGGTGAGCAAAAATCCCAGAACCACATGGGGGGACCTAGTGAATGACCTGCAGAGAGCTGGGACCAAAGTAACAAAGGCTAGCATCAGTAACACGCTATGCTGCCAGGGACTCAAATCCTGCAGTGCCAGATGTGTCCCCCTGCTTAAGCCAGTACATGTCTGGGCCTGTCTGAAGTTTGCTAGAGAGCATTTGGATGATCCAGAAGAGGATTGGGAGAATGTCATATGGTCAGATGAAACCAAAGTAGAACGTTTTGGTCTAAACTTAACTCGTTGTGTTTGGAGGAGAGAGAATGCTGAGTTGCATCCAAAGAACATCATACCTACTGTGAAGCATGGGGGTGGAAACATCATGCTTTGGGGCTGTTTTTTTGCAAAGGGACCAGGACGACTGATCTGTGTAAAGGAAAGAATGAATGGGGCCATGTATCGTGAGATTTTGAGTGAGCACTTCCTTCCATCAGCAAGGGCATTGAAGATGAAACGTGGCTGGGTCTTTCAGCATGACAATGATCCCAAATACACCGCCCGGGCAACGAAGGAGTGGCTTCGTAAGAAGCATTTCAAGGTCCTGGAGTGGCCTAGCCAGTCTCCAGATCTCAACCCCATGGAAAACCTTTGGAGGGAGTTGAAAGTCCATGTTGCCCAGCGACAGCCCCAAAACATCACTGCTGTAGAGGAGATCTACATGGAGGAATGGGCCAAAATACCAGCAACAGTGTGTGAAAACCTTGTGAAGACTTACAGAAAACTTTTGACCTCTGTCATTGCCAACAAAGGATATATAACAAAATATTGAGATGAACTTTTGATATTGACCAAATACTTATTTTCCACCATGATTTGCAAATAAATTCTTTAAAAATCGGACAATGTGATTTTCTGGATTTTTTTTCTCATTTTGTCTCTCATAGTTGAGGTATACCTATGATGAAAATTACAGGCCTCTCTCATCTTTTTAAGTGGGAGAACTTGCACAATTGGTGGCTGACTAAATACTTTTTTGCCCCACTGTATATACGCATAGCGGAGTTAGCAAATGTAATATTTCCTATGGTAGTTCCCCACTTCTTAAAAATGCTGTACCAGAAATCAGACCTTATTAAATAGAATAATCTGTAGTGTAAGAGGCTGACAGAAAAGGGAAAATTTGTAAAATTGGACATGGCCATTAGGAGTATCGTTTAGTACAAATTTCTGAATAAGACATAAATAAATTATATAGCTTGCTAAGTGAAAGTTTAAGTTTTCATTTTTAGCTAAAGCATCAAAGGAACCAACTCACACAATAACTTTTCATATAATGCAAACAATTATGTCATCCTGTTTTTATAGTGCTTTCTTTCCATAAGAATAGTTAACACTACAATTAAAATTATTATTTTTAGTGTTTAACACTAAATATTTTCAGTATTGTGGCTCTATCAAAACCTATAAATTTTAGTAGTGTAGCTATTCAATCTAAATTGCATGATCACTTTCCCAAGTACTTTTATCAATAAAACCAACAAAATAAGAATGGGTTTCATCACATTAAAGTATTATTTTTAAAAACAGAACATTTCTATTCATTACCTTATCAATGGCTGGTGAAGAGCAACTAAAGAGGCATGCACTATAACAGAGATGACAGAGAGGTGAAAGTAATCAAACATAACATTGACATAGTGATGAAGGCCTCGGTGTAAAGTAAAGTGCAACTTTAGTGTTCGGCTGCTAATTAGCTGCAATGTGCTCAGGTCCTCTGGCCTAAATGAAAAAGAGTATAAACAGGTAAAAAAAATGTGTTATTGACCTAAAAACAAGAATACAAAATAATTAAATTATTTTGAAAATAATTTAATGCTAGTTTAAGAATCCAAGAATACAAAGCAATGATTGAGATCTTCTGTAACATATAGTTTTAGTAAAGACATCCATTTTCATTTGATAATTTGTTTAACATCAGACCTTTCAGTAATCTTCCTATGAGATCATTAGAAGGCGCCATATACAAGGAAGATTAAACAAAACCATGCATTGAATAACCAGATGTAACCTTCAATGAAAGCAATATGATGTCATATATGGAAATACACAATAATAATGTATACTGTAATAACAAATATAAAACACATGGAAATGTATTTACACATATACACACAAAGTATATAATAATAAATCCAAAATCAAGCAAAAAAGGCAATCCCAGCACTAATAACTAGAAACACTTTAGTTTTGATACATATATTCCATCACAATAATTTTTACAATGTATAATTATATCAATTTATATAGCCCAATTTAGAAGAATTAAAAATCCATAATGGATCTAAAAATACACAACACTAACTTTTCTAATATTTCAATATTAAGGGCAGTTCAATAAAAGAATGAGTTCAGTGCTTACAACTTTCTATGAACAGTGAGCAAAAAAAGAATTCCATGTATACATTGATGCACATAGTGTGTACAATGTTACACACAGAACTCCATCTGAAAAATATAAATACTCAATGTAATTGTACCAAGACTAATATGTAACTTAGCTCTAAACTTACGAATAATCTGTATCTGTGAAGTGCAGATCTAAAGATAGCAGGAAATTCATTTCATTAAGAGACTCTTCAATCTAGGAAAATAAAATAGTTACACAAACTATGGTTTACCATGCATTCCCATGTTGAAACAATATTTATATATTTCTCTTCATTTGTTCGCAATTATAAAGTTGTTCACAATAAACTGAAATACTGTAATAAAAAATGTTACTATGCAGAACAAAACAGCATATAGAAAAGCAAACAACAATGCTTTTAAATGCTACAACTGCAATTTAAAAAATTTGAGTGAATAAACACTGGATTTTAAATGCAATATTATTTGTACAAAATGGGCCTATGTGTTTTAAAGTTCTATATAAACAGTATGCTGTTGTGTTTGCTTCAGTAATCCAGGGCTGTTTTTTTGCTGGCTAGCCAGGGAACATAAATCATTTACAACCAGGATGTATGGCATGGGGCCAGTCATTCTCATTCCATGCCGAAAGAACCAAACTGTCCATATGGGCAGGTAATTTGTCAATGGAGCACCTATGGGTCCATTGGCTCAATAGCCTAGAATACAAAAGAAAAATAAAGAACAGATGAACAATTGCCTTGATGTGTGGATCCTGAAACAACACTTACCAAACATCCCAATTCTTCTTACAGAGCTGTGACTGCAAGGATAAGGTAGTCTCTAGAGATAATGAAAGGAATGGATCCAACAAGAGCCTGAGAAGCTGAGCTCTGGAGGTCCATTTGCACTTTCGGATCCTGCCCTTTCAGGTTTCCAAAGAAAAAAGATGGGTGTGCACTCCCTACAAGTATGCGTGATTGTGTCATAGCTAAACATCCCCCTATTCAACATCTCAACCATACAGAGGGAACAGGATTAACTACAGGTAGTCCTCCCTATCTAACTGTTCGAAATGACTGAAAAAACTGGATTTACAATTTTCCCATTCTCACGATCCTTCAGAAACCTGGTCTTGCAGAATGGGACAGTCCAGGGAAGGGAATTTGAGGTGTGGCTTCCAGAAGGTATAGGACATATGGCTTCAGGAAGCAATGGGAGGAGGGGAATGGGGTGAGGTTTAATGAAGGAAAGAGAGGCCAGGTGAGGAATGAGGCCAAAAGGGCACAAATGGGGGAGAGATAGGCGGGTGGGGGGAGTTGCAGCACCCTTGCAGTCATAAGTGCGGGCAAGCTACCAAGTGCCCGAATTTTGATCACGTGATTGCGGGGGCCCTGCAATGGCCAGTACAGGTTGTAAGTCCATTTTTTCAGTGCCACTGTAATTTCAAACGGTCTCTGAACAAATGGTCAGATAGCGAGGACTACCTGTATATGTTTCCAAATGCAGGGAAGTCACCTATAGTGGCAAGGATAACGAAAAATACATGTCACTCGGTGAAAATAAGGCACACAATAGTAACTGTAGTTTACTATAGAATTGTGTATGTAGAATAAATGACACCTTAATGGACCTGAAACCATTTTTCTTGGAACTTCTATATGCTAATATAGCAAAAAAACAAAACAAAACCCTGGACCTACAGCTTTGAGGCATATGACTTGATATTTCAGTCTTTCCTCACAAGAGTTAAACAAAATCAAACATTGTTTTAAAAAAGATAAACTGTAGTAATTACTTTTAACCTTGGATACTAAAATGTCAATATTTCCTGTTAGATGAGGTAAATACAAGAACTGTTCAAATCACAGGAAAACAGCAGTTTTCAAAAGGAATTTCAAAAGAGAACACAATGCTCTAGACAGACCACAAAATGGTATGCTACAATAAAAAATAACTGACAATAAAATTCTATCTAAATCACAAAAGATTCTAAACAGAAATAATTTATTCATACACAATCTGAGATATGCATTAAAGGCTGAAACACCCAACTTTATTAACTTGCATGGAGAAATAAAAGACAGGAAAGTTACACTGCACAGAAAAATAAGTATTAATATTTTAATGTGTATTCCTTCCTACACTTGTACACACTACTTCAGAAATAGTCCGAAGGAGCATCTGTTCCTCTGCTTCAATTTCCTTGGACCTTCCTTTTTCCTGGAAATTCCACCCTTTAATCTGAGGCTCTGGAGAACAATGTTAACCCTCTTTTCTCAGCCTTGATAAGTAACTTATGCACTGATTTTAAAAGGAATCAAACTTTCTATACATAAAAGAGAGGGAAGGGTTAGGTTATTTTTCTGTATACGTGAAAGAACCCTCTCTCGTAAAAATGTTTATTGGGAAAGTCTGACAAGCAGGCTCGCATTCGTTAACAGGAAAGTCTCTGGGTAATGGTATGCTTAGGACAGAGAGAGATTCACATTCTAACCATCTGGATAGAACTCTGTTATCAGTTAAGAGAACAGTCTCTACACCAGTTTACATAGGGCCCATGAATAAGAGACTAAAAGTATCTTTGCCTTAGGAACCTTGAAAATAAATTAAATTCTAAAGGGGGAAAACAATTCAGTTGTTGAGATTTCTTATCCACTAAGTCTTGGTAAAGGACTCTAGAAGGATCCTGCTTTCTGTGGAAGTGGGTTAGCCAAGAATTTGACATTCTGGTGAATTATAAACTGTTATTGATTCCCAAAAGTATGCTTATACATATATACAGGAACGCTGTGCATGCTGGGTAAGATAACATCATCAGGTCATCCTAATTTCTACAGTATCTTGGCTTGCTGCTTCTCTGCAAAGAAAGAGCACTGGGGTGCAATACCCACTGGGATGCTTATTTATTGGTTTAAAATATTTGTCTACTCCCCACTCACCTAACAGCTTTGAGCTTCCTAAATACTTCGGTTGGCTATTGAGTTACACAGATTTTTGGAACTGATGGCCCATTACTCTTCATTTATCAGGACTTTTCTTACATTCTTAGCAGCCACCCGCACAGAATAATAATAACAACAACAACAATTTCAATAAATGCCACTGTTACCTTTCTTTCATCCAATAGCATTTTAATTTTGAAGATCATTGCATCGTTCACACAGACCTCTTCATTTTTGTAGAGAATCTGAAATGTTTTACTGCAGACTACATTGTCATGGACAGAAGCTGGGAAGGCAAGATCAGCACCTGAAAATAAGAATATTGGTAAGCAGCCATTATGGTTCAAAATGTATTCCTACTCACAAGCTGATAACTGAGATTTTTTTATTTTAAGATTTTTTAAAACAACTAGATATGTTGTAATACATTCTTTTGCCATTCTGATATAATATAGTCAACATATAGCCATTCAAAAACATAAAAAACTGATGTTGACCACTTAAGGAATAGAATTCTTAATTAACTTCATGGACATGTAATTAATACTTGCAAATCAACTCCAGCTCCCAGAATAAATGTCAACAGAATACATAAAACCAATGATGTCAATGAACAATAACAATAAAAAGGAAAATGTAGCAGAACCAGAGCATACCATAAAAATCAATGCAGCCATTGCTACAAGCGTGTGTGCATGCACATGGTAAGTGTCCATTATATCTTTAGGGACTTCTTAAACCCTTATTAAATTCATCAATATTATTATTTCTGATTTGGTCTGAAGTGAAGTTCTAGAAACATGCAAGGTATTTTGAATTCAAAATGCCTTGCTATTTCGACATCAAAAAGGATTGTTCTGACCTTACTTATCAGTATTCTGATGTTTTCCCAACAATACCAGAAGTATTCCAAGCACAAAATACTTCCAGAATGGAGTATTCTGGAAGAAACATGTTTTAGACTCTAAGCATTTAGAGCAAAGTTGTTTGCATACAACTATAAAATTCCTTCTGCATCTACAACATACAGTATAAGGACTGTAACAACCACTATGTAGGACAGATAGGCAGAAGGCTAGCAGAGCGCATCCATGAATGCCAACTAGCCGTCAGAAGACACGATGAAAACTCCTTAATCTCACAACACATGGACAGACGTAACCATAGTTCAACCAGGAAACTGTCAGCATCTCAGACCAAGCTAAATCCAAAAATGAGAGGGAATTCCTGGAAGCTTGGTATTCAGACAACGTAGCCATCAACAGGGACAGAGAGATAGACAACATCTACACACTATTCAAAAGAAACAATAAAAAGGAAACAAAAGACCAGAACATCTCCTCACCAGCAATCATCACCCAGATAAGCAGAGATTAACACCAAGATTATCACCAGACATACAATCAAGCAGTAAACAATACCTTCATCGAGGAACTACCAGGAAGAAAAAAAAATACCAACACAGGCAGGGCAAGCCACTGTACACAAAGAGCAAACTCCACTCCATTCTAGCACTGAAGATGTTACCTAGCTGGGTAATGAAATGTTCGCAAGAAAACCACCAAGCTCAGAGAACCCCAAGGACTCCACAATTCCTTTAAGATTTATGATTTTTTCACAAAATCCAGTTAATCTTCTATACAATCTCACAACAGACAACTACAGACAATAATTGCAAATATAATTTACAATTTAATTCTTATTTATATGTATATTATGCACATTGGCTGCTTTTCTCAATTTTTTTCATTTCTTCAGAAACTTTAAAATGCGTATATGCTCAAATTTCTCATATATATTAAGATCAATTCACTAAAAAGATTTAATTATCTAACATAATCCTAATAAGCTGATAACTTATTTAATAAAAGTATTATTAAATAGTAATAATAAAGCTTAAATAATAATGAAATATTCACACTTACTAGTTGCACGTAACAAGCTTGCTTCAATTTTGTGTGGTATTCTTGGAGGAATTTTCATAGATACACGAATTTGATAGAATCTACAACACAGAAAAAGTATTTCTAGAATTACTCTGTTTATAACATGCTCACCTTTTAAACACTTTACCCCAACTTTGTACTGAATATTGTTTTATAGAATGTATAAAAATAATGTAAAAATTACAAAATTCTACAAATTACATGTTAAAGCAATCAAAAAGGATTCATACAGCCTAAAATAACAATCTCAGAAGCTACATGTAAAATTTTATCACCAGATCTGACTCTTTTATGTTATACATATTGTTTTATGTAAGCTTCATTTAATTCTGATTAAATGAGTAAAGAATTGCAGTTTTAATTACAATAGACTTCAACTGCAGTACACCTTCGAATCCAATATAAATGTGCATAAAAACCAGTGACACTACTGACAGACGATAAAGGGTATGTCTTTCATTAATAAACAAACTGCCTAACGCTAACATGATTGGCCTTGTTACCATGAGATTGACGGTCAGAATAGCAGTGCCTGGTCTTAGAATGACCTCCCCCCAAAATCTTATCTGATGCCTACATTATCATTCTTTGGGCACCAGGTAAAGCATTTTTTTTCCTCCCCAGGCATTTTAGGAAACTAAAATCAAGCAGTAAACAACAGCCTAATCTAGGAAGTACCAAGGAAAAAACAACACCCCCAACAACACTGACAGGACAAGCTACTGTATATAAACAGAGAGCAAACCCCACTCCCTTCTAGCACTGAAGATGTTACCTACTTGGGTAACGAAACATCTACAAGAAAACAACCAAGCTCAGAGAACCCCAAGGACTCCATAGGAAACTATTTTAGAGTTACTGAATACTATTTTGTTGTGTCATTGCCTATTACTTTTTCTGCTGTTTTTATCTGTACAATTATGCTTTTTATTGTTTTTTTTTTCATTTCCTTTATTCAATATTTAACACATTTGTACACTACCAAGAACTCGGTGCGCAGATCAAATATACAGTTAAACAGTTTTCAATCTGACTGCTGTTGCACTCAGGAAAATACTCCTCTAAAATCATAACTATTTATTGTGAATAAAAGGAATCAATTTATTTTTCGCATTTATCCAATAGGACAGGAAGTTTTTCCCTCGAAGAAATTCCTAAAATATAGGATGGACTTAAATTTGATGATGTAGAAGATGTTATGGGTGGGATGTACAGACACTGCTATTGAAAAGCAAGGATATATTTGAATATTCAGTAACACTTGGGAGGGAGGAGTATAAATTTTTACAATGTATAGTAAGTCTTCTATGTTGTAGTTTTGGTCTTTAATATCAACCCTGATTCCTGGGCATCCAAGTTCTCATGGTAACATTTCCAGAACTGGTTTGCCAATACCTTCTTCCTAGGGCTGAGAGAGTGTGACTGGCTGAGTCATTCACCTGCCTTCATGCCTGAGGGAGGATTAGAATTCAAGCTTCCCCATTCCTAGTCTAGCATTTTTAACCATGACACCAAACTGGGTCTAAGTCAACCACAGAATCTAATAAATTTTAGCATGGAAATTTCTACATTCAAAACACAAGAAAAGGACATGTGAATATCCATAATTTTGAATGATTTAGCATGTAATGAATATTTTTTTTCTTTTTTCAAGAAAATAACGGCCACAAAGAAATTCCATTATATAGGACATGAAAAAGAACAGCAACATGCACACAATGAGATTCAGGAATGAAGATACTAATGACAAAACCGCCATACCATAAACAACAGAAACCAGACTTCTACTTTAAAGGCTTTTGAGAAAACTCTAAGTCACAATTGTGTTAGATTTATATTTATAAATGTCACAGAAACCTCAATATCAAAGTGTATTTAGGTTGTTATTTTAATTTAAAATCCTTACAGAGTTACAAATGTCAAATGTTAATAAACTTTTAAAAATAGAAATATTTTCAATCCAGCTTTCTTTCTCATCTATCAACTCAAAAAGATGTTTCAAACTACTTAGCTGATGATAAGTAATATTTAGCAAGGTAAGATCCATGTCCCCAGCTACCTTTTATCTCAGGATTTGCATTAAAACCCAATAAGTCTTCCTATACAAAGATGTCTGCAATAACACCATCAGGATACATAACATTTATTGTATGGGAGGAAAAATAACTCACCCTCTTTGAAACAAATCCACATTATAAAATTTGTGGAGCTCCACAGAGAATTCTACCATTGCCTGCACTTCGCTCATTTTTATGTAGATAGAGATGCTGTAGAACAGTTGCAAAGAACTTAATTACTGAAAAGAAGGAAAAGAAGACAATTGATATGACTCGTAAATGACTTTATACTCACATCTATCACACTCATAAACATAATTTCTACTAATTCATTATCTGCTTTTTGTAGTGAACAAAAACAGGCTCCTTTGCTTCACATCCATCTTTAGAATGACCTATAACTTTTTAATGTTAGCCTTGCACATGACACAAGGGAAAGGGAAGCAGGGGGAAAGAAAACGTTTCTTTATCTAAGGTGGCAAATTCTAAGCACACTTCAAATTCGATGAATTTGGCTACAAAATAATTTTTCAATCTTTAATTACTCTTAGAATAGCAAATCATGCTGCATTAGATTGTGTAGCAAAGAAAATATCTTCTATTTCTCTTCAGTGAAAGATACACAAACTTTAAAACTGTTGTAATTCCACAACAAGGGCTGGGCTTGTTAGGGTGAAAGCTGAAGCGATAACGACAGAAACACCCTGATTAAGACAGTGGCCCCCACCCCCAAACAACATCTTTCTTCTACTGACATTTTTGTAAATGTCTGCAGAAAACTGTCATGCATACACCTGTAGGTTTCTGGATTTCATTTGAGGTGGGGCTTCTATACACATTTATGCTGAACAAGCAAATACAGGCAGAAAGGTCATTTGAGCAATGTCAGCAGAAATTGTATTTAACTTGTACACTCATTTGATGAGTGTCCTGATTTTCTAAATGCAGATAATGATGATTGCTTATTTTAATCCATTTTGGATATAACAATAAAACCCAGCTGAGCAATCAGTATATCAGCAGCATCCAGATTCTGGCTCTTCTCTCTTACTCTAGTGTAGTTATAAGGAAAAGATTGATCAATTTTAAAGCAGAAGTAAATGTTTCCAGAATTCTTTGTCACATCCAAACTAGGAACGTTCTTTCATTTAAACTATGTTTTGTTCAAACAAACCAATAGTAAATGGTTTATAATTCTGGCTTGTTAACAAACCAAAAGCCTCTTGAGTTCCTCCTGACTGAGCCAGGGGAAGGTAGGCAAGTGTGTAAGTTCAAGGCTCACTATTACTCATAATGTACATAATCTTACAACATAATTTAACATAATGTCCAAAGCAGACACTGGCCTTTTGCTTATTATGCTTTAAAATAAGTGGACTCAGAATGCTGTCAATTAACATAGCAACCAGAAGCACTTTTTTCTGCTTGCTAATGAACTCTTGATATAATCCTTTCCAATAACAAACTCAAATAATGCAATGCCAATCACATTAGGGCCAAACCAGGGTCAGTCAGAAACGTGCTCTGTTATACCCCAAAATATGTAGAAGTATAATAAAAAGTAAAATTATAAGGAAACACTTCCCCAAACACAGTCAAGTATAGACCAAGCATACTTGGTCACTTTCAGAAGTATCACAGTGGAATTGCCAAGCTTTAAACCTTTGGCTAGTGATCAGCTTGATCAAAGATGTATATCTGCAGGTCCCTGTGGTCAATAATACAATACTTACTCCTCCTTACAATACTTAACATTTCATTTCATTTATTTCATTTACTATAAAGTGTTAAAGATCCAACAAGTAGTCAGAACATTATTTCCTTCATAAATCCATCAGCTTGGTAGAGAATATAGATTTTCTACCTCTTTATTACATTATGTTAAGAGTGAGACTTACACAGAAACTTTGCAAAAATATGCATTTATTACTAAAGGAATAAGCTTCATCTTTACCTCTAGTAATAAATAATCCATTTTAATGCAGGTAACAAGCAGTCTTCCAGTTCCTCATTTTTGCAATCAAAACCATCCTGCTTACTCTGCAAAGAAAAGACGACAAATTATGGAATATCTAAATCCAATCTACACACAGATATTTCTGAGTTTTCTCATCAGAATTTTAAAAAAATGTTACCTTGAAAGTGAATGCCTAAAGAAAACATAAAATTCAAAAGGAAACCAACAGGTCTGGAATGCTCTGTAAAAACCACCAGTTAATTTATTATGATTAAATGCAAGAGAAAAAAATATTCTAATAGTAGGTGGTACTTAATTTTATAGTAAATTTAAAAATCCATCTTATGTTCTAATGTTGTATCTTCTTTATTATAGCTTTTTATCTAAATATTCATTTATATGTTGACTGTACAACGGCCTATGATTTAGAGCAATGTATAACTATTAAATCATTTTAGGCAGCTCTCTGTTCCCCTGTCACACAGAAACTGCAAGTCTGTTATAGTGTGCACTCTGTGACTCCCATGCAACTGACTCTTTTCATACTGTACCTTCTTAAGGAAAAAAATTTTTTTTTCATCTGTAAGATAAACAGTACTATACCTGTTAACAAACTAGGCATTTTGGAATACAGTCAGAGCATTTTAGTTGCTAATTATCTTTCTTGATTTAGAACACCTGTATTGTTTTTACATTATTAAATGCACAATACAATATTTAATGTATATTTTCAGTTCACTAGGAGAGAAAAGCAACTAGCATTCGCAAGGATTGCCTGACTAATCAGAGTTATTAACATATGCAGACACCAAGACAGAGATAAATAACCTTTTTTTCTAGCCTAGGGACTGCACTCTGACATTGTGCTTGGTCTGGGGCTGCTAGTGGCAAGAGGTCATGGGGCAGAGTGGGAATTTTAGTCCTTTAGGGGGAGTTAAGGAGAAAAATGGGTGTTTTCAAACTTGCAGAAGCTTAAGGCAAATATTTTTCTCGTTCAACCTCTCTAACCCCCTCTCCAAAGAAACATCAGCACATTAAAGTTTCAGGACTTTTAAGGAATGAAAATGAACATTTAAAGCATCCATTTTGCTCCTGAAAGCCCACGAAAATGGAGGGAAAATGTTGGTCTTTCCACTCTGAAAAAGAGGTTCTAGGGAGCCAATGCTGCAGCTTCGAATGTTTGGTTCAGTATTGTATCTTTTTCTAGGATACTCCATTCTATTCTCCCTCTGATTATTTTTTTTCTTCTTCACCCAGTTAGTATAGCATGTTGATCAAGAATGCCTGATCTTTCATAGAATTTTTAAAGTTTGGATTTATTTATTTGGGGGGATGGTTCCTAAATACATTTTGCATTTGTGTGCATAAGAATCCTACTGTTTTGGCTACATAATGATTTGCCATTGGAGAACATGTTTGTTATTTAAGATACAGCATGTAAATGATGATAACAAAGATAGGCCAGTTTTACAGTCTCTGAATCGACAATAAACGAGAATTTTTTTAAAGTGATGTACTGTTGATATATGACACCAGAAAATTTATCTAGAATGCACAAAGGTACTTCAAATTTATGTTGAAAATGTGAACAACAAGAAGGGTCACTTTATGATGTTTGGTGGACATGTAAAAAAGCTAGAAAATCCTGGGCTCAAATACATACAGTGATTCAGAAAATTCTAAAGATTAATATTCACCTGATACCAGAACTTTTCCTCTTGGGACTGATGGATAAACAGCTAGAAAAGAGCCACAGAATACGGAATATATAACTGCAGCAAGATTATTGTATGCACAAAAATGGAAAGATTTGGCAATACCTACAAAAGGGGAATGGTTGGTGAAGATGACAGAACTTGCTGAAATGGCTAAATTGACTTCTTTGATTAGAGAAAAGACAGTATTCTACATTTATTGCTGACTGGAAACCCTTTATGGACTTTTTGCATGAAAAAGAACTTGTGATTTATGGTTTTGATGATTAGACAGGATAGATTATAGAAAGAAGAGAGTCATGATGTAACTTTAGAGAGGTTAAAATATAATTGTTCTTATAACTGCTGTAAAGAAGACTGGAAGCCACTTCTTTATATTTTTCTTTATAACTTTTTTTTCTACTTTTTTCTTTTTGCACTTTTAGCTTTTTTTATTTCTTCCTTTCGCTTTCTTCTTTTTTGTTCTATTTTAGTTGATATTAGTTCTTATTATTGCTGTTAAAACTTCCTATAAAAATTATTTAAAATAAATGGGAAAAGGCAGTAGTTCAGTTAAAGGAATATTCATCCAAATCTATTTATGAATGTTGCATACCTCACATAGTAGCTTAAGGGAAAAGAGTTTTAATCTTAATGCGAAGTTTATTAACCTCAATAAAAAGGAGTTAATTTAAACTTGGATCTTGTTTCTTAACATATATTCAGTGGAAGGTGTACTGATGCTGTTGGGCAGCCTTGAGCATCTCAAGAAAATATAATAAACATAATGTGCTAAAGAAGCCTGTTTCTACAAAAACAGCACTTTTTATAAAACAAACAGAAATACTGAATAGTGTCAGTAGATAATAATCTAGCAATATTTTGGAAATAAGATTAATGGACAGATGATAACACATTTAAAATGCTGGGGAATCTTCAGTGAATAAGACGTGGGCAGGATCATGTCATACACTAATCATGTTCCTGTTGAAACAAAATAATTTTATTTTTTTACAGAAGAATTTTGTGCCTCTTCAGATAGAATTCTGGGGTTTTATTAAATAATATTCCTTATTTGTAAGAACTTAACAAGAAGCTAAATTGGGGCATTTGTGAGTATGCAGAAAAAGAAGGCATGCAAGGTTATTTTAAGGTTATAAATGTTAATGGTATAAACTGCTTTTCTGAGAATTGAAAGGTGGTATATAAATATTTAATAGATAGAAATAATGTTATTTTATGATTTATATTATGCAGTCCCCGCTGGAGAGCAGTGATGCAATGATTGCTTTACTGTATGTTCCAAGCATAACATTTGATTTCTTAACCCCTTACAGGTTTTCTAGGTAGCAGATCTTTTCAAGCAAAATAGTCCAGGACCATTGAGAAATGGTTGCCCAAAAGCTATTGCCATCAAATAGCATAATCTGGGTTAATTTAACCACGACTACCCCACCTCTATGATTACCTAGGAAACTGGAAACATATGTTTCAATTCTGATATATATTTGGGCCCCAAGATTTGTAAAGACTTGGTTATATAAGCTAAGGAACTTATATAAAGTTCCATATAGAAGTCCCTCCAGAGGAAAACAAGATTTTCCCCTTCTTTTCCCTAATTCCCCTTTCTTTTATTTTTCAAAGAACTGAAAAAAAAGAAAAAGAATTTTCTTATATTAAGACTCTTCACCCCAATGATTTCTAAAGAGTAGCAGAGAGTTGGAAGAGAGTACTATATATTTTTCTACTGGAAGGCAGTTCTAATTTTAATATAAGAAACTCTACCTTATTTACACTAGTACTTTAGTTACCTATGTAAATTAAAACTGAATCAAATTCTTACTAATTTGATATTTTGGGCAAAAATCATTCAACCACACTTTAAAATTTATTAAACCACATGAAGATTATATGAACAAACTGCATTATACATAATACATCTGATATTCCTACAATACAAATAAATTTAAATTGGTAAAGGATGCTTCAAAATATTCCCATATTCGAATTTCTCCCCCCCCCCAGGAAAAAAAATGCTATAAAAGCAGAGTGAAAAGTTGGAGGTTTAAACCCTCCTCTCCTTCTGAGTTTTACATACCCTGGCCCCAGCTTCCTGCCTTGGTTTAGGTGCTAGGTGGTTACTGCTGCTACCACCTATCTTCCAAGGGAATGTCTTTACCTGGTGTCTTAAACTTGGCATGTAAGACAGACAGGAACTCTTCAGCCTGTATACCTTACTGGCGCATTACAGAAAAATGAAATGGATAAAAGGAGTTGGCAGGCAGGCTGCTGTGATTGGGGTGGTAGCCTACACATTAATTACATTTCAATTTTTTCAGAAATTTTACAATTGTGGCTTCATATGAAAGAACATACAGTACTGTGCAAAACTTTTAGGCAGGTGTGAAAAAATGCTGTACAGTAAGAATGCTTTCAAAAATATATATTGTAATTGTTTATGTTTATCAATTTACAAAATGCAAAGTGAGTGAACAGAAGAAAAACCCAAATCAAATCAATATTTGCTGTGACCACCCTTTGCCTTCAAAACAGCATCAATTCTAGGCACACTTCCACACCATTTTTGAAGGAACCTGGCAGGTAGGTTGTTCCAAACATCTTGGAGAACTAAGCACAGATCTCCTGTGAATGTAGGCTGCCTCAAATCCTGCACCCCAGTTCCTATGTTTTTGTGCGTAGTTCACTCGCTTAGCCTTGTTTCCATGTCAGAGGTATGGCTTTTGGCCGCAATTCTTCCATGAAGACCACTTCTGGCCAGACTTCTCCAGACAGTAGATAGGTGTACCTGGGTCCCACTGGTTTCCCCCAGTTCTGTCCTGATGGCACTGCTGGGCATCTTCCAATCTCGAAGGGAAGTAAGCATGATGTGTCTTCCATCTGCTGCATTACATTTCCTTGGCCAACCACTGTGAATACAGTCCTCAAGTTTGGCTGTTCCTCACCCAGTTTTAAGTCTCCTACACAGCTGTTTCTGTTTTAGTTAATGACTGTGTTTCAACCTACATATGAAATTGATGATCATTAGCATCTGCTTGGTATAATTGGTTAATCATACACCTGACTCTAATCCTACAAGATCCCTGACTTTGTGCAAGTGTACAAAGTGTGCAAGTGTAAGAATTGATGCTGTTTTGAAGCCAAAGGGTAGTCACACCAAATACTGATTTGATTTAGATTTTTCTTCTGTTTGCTCACTTTGCATTTTGTAAATTGATAAACTTAAACAATTACAATATATATTTTTGAAAGCATTACTTTACAGCATTTTTTCACACCTGCCTAAAACTTTTGCACAGTACTGTACAACAGAACAGGAACATAGGAAGTAACAGATGGCAATAACTTCACACCTTTCTTTGAATGTGTTTGCCTTTCCACCAGTGGGATATGCTCCAGTTACCCAATCTTTCTCAGAGTAGAAATCTGCTTCCTGATATTTGCCTAGTAACAGGTTTAAACTGTTTCCATGCCCCCTCCTAAGTCCACACTTTTCAAAACTCTACCATTCCTTCAAACCTATTCTTGTGCTACATTTTCTATGTCTTCTGCCCCATCTCTCCTTTTCCAGACAGGGATCACTCCTCTTACACTTTCTAGCACTGATGATTCCCAATGATTTTGCCTTCTCTAGCATTTAACCATTTCCACTTTCTCACATCCTCCTTGACTGCCATTTCTCAACTTCTTGCAATGTCCCCATGTCTTTATATGCAATGGCAGGTCAGACACCAAAAAAAATGCTAACAACTACAAATGAACAAAGAGCTAACAAAGAAAGATCTAACACTTCATAGTTATGACAAAGTAGCTTAAACACAGGATGTGAACTGCTTATCAAATAACCCTCTTCCTTTCAATACACACAACAAATTTGCTTCTCACTGGAAAATAAATTGCTGCAGTTAGTGCTGAGGTGAAGTCATAATCTATCCATTGGTTTAACAGCATCATAGATAGAAAACAGGTTGGTCCTTTTCCCCATTCAATGAATTTCTATGGCTAAAAATTTATGGCTGCTCTCAAAGAAATTATCCTAAAAGTGTTCTCTTTACTATCTGCCATATAACTATATAACTTCTATTCTCATCGATGGAAGCCAGTAAAATTCATCACAGTATAATTATGGTAATAGAAAATTATGTAACAATTTCTTTTCATTCTGCCCCTTTTTAGATTGTTAGACCCTGACTGACAGGAACCCTATAGTGCAGGAAACACTTTTTCCCCATAGGAGTCCCCAGATTTTTATTTTGCTTCCCACCATCTTTTCCACCATTGTGTGTCTTAATTAGGTATCTAAAATAAACACTGCATGCATTTGAATGTTTGGAATAGGTACATAAAATTGCCTATTTTTCTGCATAAAAAAATAAAATTAGAACAATAAATATGAGGTCTATAGTATTAAAAAGAATAAAAAAGACAATCAGGAATATAAAGAATGGAGTAATTTATATTTATATGGACTAAAAAGAGATGTTTGAAGTTATGTAGCAAGCATTAATTAAGCAGAGGGAGTATAAAATACATGTTAAAATAGGGAAACACAATCATATAGATTTATCCCTACCTTATGCAAGTATTTACTCATATTAAAAAAAAAGGGGCATTTATGGAAGGAATTATTTAACTTTTCAAGGACTCTAAATTATATCTGAAGTGAACTACTGTATTATGCATCAAGCTTATGATTTCACAGATACATACAGAGGCAAAACCACATTAATTTGTTTTATTCCAGAATACATAAGTTGATGGAGCTAGCTGACTAAATCTAATGTCCTGTATTACCATACGTTATTATAAATAGAATGAAATTTTCCCCAAGTTTTATGTGGTAATTAGTGAACACAATGAAGAAATCTCCTCCCTTACAACTTCAAACAAATTATTCCTAGGATCTATGCACCCAAGCTTTTCTTTTTAATATTATCATTGCTTCTGAAAGCTAAAAAGTTTTACAGGTATAGAAGCAAAGCAGAATACAAAGAAATGTTTAGGCTCTTGCAAGAGGCTCACACCATACCAAAAGATTTATATTACTTAAAGAGCTAAGATATATATACAGTCCTGCTCCCAAAGTCGTATCAAACTCTGTCTGAAATTTACTTCAGTATTGGTGGGAACCCTTTTTAAAGAATGAGACTAGCAGCATAACACCATCTTTGAAATACAGCTGTTTGGGGGACAGTACCAGTTCCAAGTTTTCTTATATTAGGATAGCCAAATTATACACATCGGTATTACACTAGCTAGGCTACAGATTCTCATTCTTCCTACTGCGAAGGAAAGACTGGAACTTAGAATCCAATGGTCATTCAGGGATCATTCTTGTTTCTTGTAACAATATAATGTTACACCCAAAAAGTAGGGCCATAAATTAAGAAATAGCCATACATAAGCCAAAGAGAAAAGCCACAGCAACAAAGAGTACATGATTCTTTTTTAATTTCATAAATATTATCCATATGGGAGCTTGCTGACTATGTCAAGTATCCTTTTATGAAACAATCAAGGTTCATAATGAAATGAAAAGGAAAGAAGAAAAACTTTGTTGGACTAAACCCTTAAACGTATTTCATTTCAGACCTTAATGTTTTTTTTAACTGTTTATATGCCATCAAGTTGTTATCGACTCTTAGGAACCACATAGAGAAATTTCCTCCATGACAATCTATCCCTAACCTGTTCTTTCAAGTCTTCCAAAGGTGCACTTATCGCCTCTGTAACTGAGTCCATTCACCTTGCTGGTAGTCATCCTTTTCTCTTTCCTTCCACCATTTGAACCTTTGCATAATATGTCCAAAGCATGATAATTTGACTCTGGTCATTTGGGCCTCGAGTGAGAACTCTGGGTTGATTTGTCTGATGATCCATTTGTCTGTTTTCTTGGCTGTCCACAGTATTCTCAGGAGTTTTCTCTAACACCAAAGTTCAAAAGTGTCAATATTCTTCCCTTCCTGATTCTTCAAAGTCCACCTTCTGCTTCTATAGTGTGTCACAGGGAATACCATGGCTTGCATGATTCTGACCTTTGTAGGTACAGTCACATCACATCGCACCATTCGTTCGTTTTCTTGGCTGTCCACAGTATTCTCTGGAGTCCTCTCCAACACCAAAGATCAAAACTCTTCCTATTCTGTTTTTTTAAAAATAACTTTATTAGATTTTAAAATAAAGAGATAAAAACAACAAGAACTAATAATTAAGATAGAAAGTAGAAAAGAGAAAAAGGTAAAGAATGAAAAATAAGGTCAAAAGTGCAGAAAGAAAAAAAGAAATACAAAAGAAAAATGACTTCCAACTTTCTTTTACAACAGATATACGTATAAATTTGCTTTAAATTCTTCCTCTAAGTTTACAACATAACTTTCATTTTTATATTGTCTACTATTATTTCTAATCATCAAATCCATGTATCATGATTTCATTTTTTTTCTGTTTCATGCAAAGAGTCCAAAAGAGGTTTCCAATCAGCATTAAAATTTATCAGTGTCTTTTCTCTAATCAAAGCTGTCAATTTTGCCATCTCAGCCAGTTCCATCAATTTCACCATCCATTCTTTCACTGTAGGTAATGTCAAATCTTTCCACTGTCATGTACACAGTATAGAAGTCTTGATGTTATCATATACTTTGGCTTCTTCAAAGTCCAATTTTCGCTTCCATAGTGACACAGAATTGCTTGCACAATTCTGATCTTTGTAGGTATAGACATATCACTGCATTTTAATATCTTTGCCATTGCTTTCATGCTGCTTTACTATGTGCTGCAATGTATTTCTTGACCGCTTGTTCCTTTACTGTTGATGGTTGATCAAAAGGCAGAAGTTATCCATCACTTCGATACCTTCATTGTCAATTCTAAGGCTGGTTATTCTACCTCTTGTCATTAATTTGGTCTTCTTTATATTTAATTTTAGTCTCATTTTTTCACTATGCTCCTTGATTTTTATTACTAGAGCTTGCAGATCCTTTGCATTTTCGGCTGTCAGGGTTGTGGCATCAGAAGGAATTAAAAAGCAGAAGTAAACTCCCAAACAGCCTTCATTTCTCTCCTTAGTAATACCACCTTGAAGCATGTTATTCATGCAATTTATGCAATTTCAAATACTTCCCTTCTACAGGCCGTATATAAACATAAGAACTCTTTATTGAACAGGCTGTAGCAGTATTTTATACACTGGGTTTCTATGTAGGTGGGGCATCCATTTTCAGATAACTTTTTACAATGTACTTCCTGATTCTCACGAAGTCTGTAAAGACCTGGTTGTGCCATCAAGCCTCGAGGGCAGGGTTGTGAAATAAACAGAGAGTTGGTTTTTGAGGTTTTCAATGTTTAAATTCCTGATTTATGTACAACTGTATTGAGATCTTTTTTTTTTATGCTGATTTTGGTTATGTTACTGATGATGCATTCATCTTGTTTATCTACTTTTTCTGTTTTTAATTCAAATTATGGATTTTGGGAATTGTATACCACTCACAGTTTGACTGGAGCAGCTTGGGAGGGAGGGAGACAATATAGAGCATAGTGACTTGTGACATACTACTTCAGAAACTCCAGTCTTACACACTGGCCAAAAGTTCATTATTTAATCTTTCTTGCAGGATATAAGTGGAATACACAGAGTGCTAGAAGACAGAATATAATCTCAATACAGGATAGTGAATATGGCTGCTACGGTCACATTATATTTTTCTAATTCATGGTTAACCAAATAACTCTCTCAATGTCAATCAGGGGATTGTCAATGACAGAGTGAAGAGCTGGCTAGGATATGTGGACTGGAAGAGAAACTAGGTGGTTGCACATATTATGCCCACAATACACCAAGTTGCAGATACTCCCTGTACTATCAATTTATAACAGCACGTTTTCCTAAGGACTCTTGACAGTTTACAGATATGATACTTAAGAAACAATACACAATAAACAAAAAGTATACAAATAAAAGGTCTATAAGCTAATGAAAACCTGGAATAACATTAAATTAACCAAACTAAAATGAAATCAAGGCCCAATGCTCTCTGGAAGAGTGCTGTTTTGAGCAGTTCCAGAAGGTAGTCAAGGTGAGAGCCAACTGGATGTCCACTGGGAGACTGTTCCAAAAACTTAGCACAGCCACTGAAAAGCACCACCACCAAGCCTCAGCCCTCCTCACCTTCCTAAGTAGGAAGTAGTAGGAATAGTAATGATGATGATGTTCTGGTATGCCAAAGTAGTTGATTATGTACCATCAATACTCAGCGATCACATACACAGATTTTCTCCAGGGTCCTTCAAATCTTTCAATGGTGTACCATTGCCACTGAAACTGATCCCACCCACCTCCCTGCTGGTTATCCTTGTCTCTTCTTTCATTCTACCTTTCCCAGTCCTAGAGTGTTCTCCAGAGCTCTAGGAGTAGAGCCTTTCTAAAGTAGGATAATATGAGCCTGGTCATTTGTGCCTCAAGTAAGAACTCTGGGTTGATTTGTTCAATGATGCATTTGTTTGCTTTCACGGCTGTCCATGGTATTCTTAGGAGTCTTCTCCAACACCAACGTTCAAAAGCATCAACTCCCTTTGTATCCTGCTTCTTCAAAGTCCAACTTCTACTTCCATAGAGTGTCACAGGGAATACCACTGCTTGCATCATTCTGATCTCACACCAAAGTACAGTAGCTACTGCTGTAAATACTCACATAAGACTCAAAAGATATAGGGTCATTGTTTGTGCAAATATTTCTGGAGTAAATGTTCAGAACATACTGAAAAGTAATTGTATTTCCATTAGATAGTAATTATATCCCCAAACAGGAACATTTCATTCAATTAGAGGGATAATGGTTATCAAGAAACAAAATACAAAATATTATGGTATGTGAACGAGAAATAAATGAACAAAAGCATTAGAATTCTCAGATGGTTGATTAAAAATATAATCAGCTACTTACTTACTGAATATGAAAGTGACTGCATTAGCTTACCCAGACTCCATATTTTAATAGTTTACAATGTAATACAGAATTTTGATAGCCTTGGCCAACTACAGTATGTGAACATGGAGAAAAAGAAACATAACAGTGCAGTTTTACACCTAAACTAATTCTGACTTAGCAGTAGCTATGACAAATTAGGTATTCAGAGAAGCCTATTCTATTATTCTTCACCATGAAACTCTCTTGTATCTGTCACTAAAATCTAATGCATCACAGATGATTTTGTAATATGTTCTAGGAAACACATTCAGATCATGCCTACTTCTCCACTGTTCCTCATGAACCAAGTACACAATTCAAAAAACATTTAATTCTATTCAAATCATTATGAATGGCAGAGTAAGACTGGTAAAACAAGATAATAATTTTTAAAGGAAAGTTTATTCACCATTACTAATTTTCTCCGTGAACAATTCCTGATAAGCTTGAGAAACCTCCAGATTTCTCAATTTACAGTTTGAAATCATTAACCTACTACAGCAAAATCACAAACTTGACAAACAGAATCTTTTCTCTGCAGGGATCTCTGTATTTGATTGCTCTAATATTATAGTAAACACCAACAATATTCTTAGTAAGAACTAATCATTTCAAATAGTAGCCAAAGTCAATGGTTCATGCCAATTCTTTTGCAGAAAACTATCACACTCATGACAATGAGATTGACTAAATAGGTAAGAGAACTACAATGTTACTATTCATATATGCATGTATGTACGTATACAGTACTGTGCAAACATTTTAGGCAGGTGTGAAAAAATGTTGTAAAGTAAGAATGTTTTCAAAAATATTGTAACTGTTTATGTTCATCAATTTACAAAATGCAAAGTGAGCAAACAGAAGAGAAATCTAAATCAAATCAATATTTGGTGGGACTACCCTTTGGTTTCAAACGAGCATCAATGCTTACACTTGCACAAAGTCAGGGATCTTGTAGGATTAGAGTCAGGTGTATGATTAACCAATTATACCAAGCTGATGCTAATGATCATCAATTTCATATGTAGGTTGAAACACAGTCATTAACTGAAACAGCTGTGCAGGAGGCTTAAAACTGGGTGAGGAACAGCCAAACTCTGCTATTAAGGTGAGGTTGTGGAAGAGAGTTTCATGTCACAGGTCATACACCATGGCAAGAATGAGCACAGCAACAAGGCACCAAATATTGATTTGATTTGGTTTTTTTTGTCTGTTTCCTTACTTTGTAATTTGTAAATTGATAAACATAAACAATTACAATATATATTTTTGAAAGCATTCTTACTTTACAGCATTTTTTCATACCTGCCTAAAACTTTTGCACAGTACTGTATATAGAAATGTATTGTATTTCTACTGTCTTTGTCAAGAGTACAAAAACTGAGGCACATGGCTGCATGCAGCTCCTGAAAACCTTTTGTATAACCCCAAAGCCTTTTCATAAGTTTCCAAGTTACTACAATTCTTAACGTAAGAATTGTTAAATTATTTTTTTTTAATAAAATTTTTTATTTTTTACAACAAACACAAAACATACATAAACAAACAAGAACATAGAAAAGCATAAAAAAAACATCTTCCATTTTATACCGTGTGTCAACCAGTTACCAACTCGTTGGTGCCCCTTTCATAATCTTAAATTCTCATGTCATCTATTCAAAATATACTTGTGTACTTATCAATTAACAATTATTAATCATTCATAGCTAGTCTATAGAATCATTTATTACAAGAAATTTTAACTTTCAATAGGATTAGTAGTACATTTTCATCTATCGATTATATGTGTATATATATAATAATTAATATCAAATTTCTATTGTAAAATTTCCTAATCCATTACATTACTATATTTTCTCATCCAATCATTAATAAAACAAATCCTGTGTCATATAAAATTACTTATCTTCTTACTCTAATTTCAAATCTCAATTTAACTCATCTCTGCACATTCCATAATTTTCAATAACTTCCTCCTGCATAGGTACTTTTTCATTCTTCCAATTCTTAAAAGTTACAGTTCTAACCACTATCAATACATACTTAATTCTTCACTACATGTTTCAACAAAAATGTCTCTAGTTTAAAATCTATATGTTACTATATCCAACCATGTATAAATTTTAGTCTAATCTCTTAAAACATTTACAATCAAATACAATTTTTAACTATATATCTCAGTTTTATACTTTATTCCAGTGCTTGCATAATTTTAAGTTCACCCTTTTCATTCAATATCCCAAAACATCTGTTTATTCCTTTTTCTATATTATTGGATAAGAGAAAGCAATAATAAATGTCCTTTCAAACATTCTGCTTTTTGAAGCTTCTGTCAGTTCCATCATTGTTGTATTCCCCTCGTTTTTCTTTAGGCATCTGGAGTAGTTTCTTTCAATATTGTTTTACTTCTTCTTTTTATGCATTCTCTTAGTACAATTTTCCATTATAATCTTGTATAATCTTTTTCTCACCCTCAGTGCCAAGAACAAGTCTGTCCCTCTTCATTTATCAGTTGATTAACCCTTTTAATTCTCAGTTTATAAGCCTCAAAATAATTCTGTTTAATGTTTCTGATTTCTTGTGCTATTTCTTCCTTTTCCATTGATCCCATTTTATGTTTAATTAAGTCCATTTTAGCTTTAATATCTTTTTTTCTTTTTTTGCGGGAATTTCTGCAGCTCTTCTTCCAGTTTTTTATAGTCATCCTCGATAGTTTAAAGATCTTTTTCTGCATTGTGTTTCTCGTATAGTCTATTATCTTGTATAAACCTTCATTGAGTCAAAGGATTCTTTATCTTTGTTCTTGCCAAAAGAAAGAGAAAAAAAAGCAAAGGGAAAAAAAAAAAAAGAAGAGGAGGGGAAAGGCTAGGTCTCTTTAAAAATCCAACTGGGGGGGGGAATAGAGAGCAAAGCAGAGCTTCTAGCAGAAAGAAGAGCTACTGCCACTAATCAAGGCTCTTGTGACTAGCTCAAACTTTCCATCTTGATATTTTCAAAGTCGCTTTCAACTCCACTTTCTTGTTTATAGTTATTTGGATGGCACCTGTATAAACATGCACATCCCACTATCTTTTTAGAAAGCCCAGGGTCCTTGAGCACGCGTCACAATGGAAGAAAAAAGGCACTATGTCGAGCCTCTAGATGGCAGTGCAACTTTCTTTCATTTACTTTCTCTTAACTCCACTTTCCCCATTTCAAAATCAAAAAGTATAAATTTCTTATAACAATAAAGAAATCTTAGTCAAAAAAGAGGCTTAAGATAAAGAGTTATTGAGTATTGAAAAGAAAAAGCCAGTCCAGTTAAAAATATATTTTTTTAAAAGAAAAACATCTTGCCAATTCCACTAAAAAGGGAAAGTTAAAAAGATTTTTTTTTTTTTATAAGGCTCAATCTCGCCGCTTGATCCACTTTTCTTCACTTTTAAAAATCTCTTTAAATTACTTAAGGTGTTCTCTAAAAATAGTTAAATAGTAAATCCATCTCACCCGGTTGACACCCCTCTCTTTCTTCTTCCTTTGGAGCTGTCCCGGCTTTCGCAGCCATTTTTGGCTGCCTCTCCTCTGCCGGCTTCAAGAGCTTCTCCCGGGATCAATCTGGGACTTGCGGCATCCCTGAGATCCGCGGGACGCGCCCTTTGCGATCGCCATCTCTACGGGACGGCTTAGGTCCATTGGGACCGTCCGGGGGGGAGATATCGGCTGCAATCCTGGGAGCCCAGGATCGCCCGCCATATCGCCGCGACGCCAGCTCCGCCCCCAAGAATTGTTAAATTATTGAGCAGTAAATTGTTTAATAAATAATGATCACATGAACTATTTAATTAAAATTAAGTTTAACATGCATTTTAAATCATCTTTTTTGGGGGGAGGTCCTAGCTCCACCTATTTTTTGGACTGTAATATCAGCACTGTCGCTCAAAGATCCCTTTAACATCTAGGTACTCCATGGAACACAAAACAGGCAGCTCATACAATTTCTACTTTGCAAGGTTACTTCTAGCAAAGAGAAATAGTAGTTGTGAACAAAGCATCTGACTGTGCTTGGCCAGCTTTGCTCAAGGGGAAGAGTCATCTTTAAGGTTATTCAACATAACCTGCCAAACCCAGAAAAATTTCTGTGCTTTTCCTGAGAAAACACCAGAAAGAACATCTCAATCCTGCTAAGACTGAATGGCTGTGGGTTTTGGGACTGCCTATGTCCAGGGATTTCTCCCATGGTTTCTGCCTGGCCAATATGATCTGGCAGAATGGGTGTGCTCTGGGTCCCCTCGATTAAAGAGTAACATCTTTCAGGACCCAGATAGCATACCTTCTCTGTAGCGGCACCTGCTCCCTGGAATGAGGTCCCCCCAGAGATCCATACAGCTCTTACCCTGATGGCATTCTCAAAAGACCTTGAAAATTTGGCTGTTCTCCCAGGGTAGGGTAGATGGGATTCCTGTTTCTGATGCTTTTATATCTTTTGATGTTATCTGGATTACCTTCTTGTAATTACTTTGTAATTATCTTGCAGCTACTTTGCAATTTGTTCTAGTTTAATTCATTGTATTTCATTGTTTTTTCAGTATGTTGTTCTTTGTTCTGTGAGCTGCCTAGAGTCAGCTGGAGTCAAGTGATACAAAACTGAATAAATAAAATCTCTTTACAAAGCAAAATGGAATCAGAGATTTATTTATTACATTTACATCCTTCCTCCCTCCAAAATAATAAGGCACCGTACATAATAATGTGATGAGTTAGATTACACTAAGAAACAGATTGGCCCAAAATAATCCAGTGATCTTCCCAGCTTAATGGTAATTTAAATCCAGATCTACCTATGAGAATTCAACACTCTAAACATGGTGTGAGTCTCCTGGGTTATATTTTGTTGTAGAGACAATGTGTATTTTTTAAATTTCAGTGGCCTATCTTTCACTGTTTATAAAATATATTTGAGAAAGTAGAGAGTGTATCATATTTAAATGGCAAAACAAAAAATCACTATACATAAAGTTGGATCAGTTAATCCAAATAGGCAGCCATATACAAATTCAAAAATATAACAGATTTTGTAATAAATTACTGTATACAGATTTTACAATTTATTATGCAGGCAGCTTAACTGGACTGTTTAATAGGGCAGATTGTTAAGACTAATAATAATCCTTGAGATACCATCTAAGTTAGTCATCAAGGTAAATAGGAAGACAAGGTTCTATGTATTCATTACATGACTAGTATACTTTTGTATTTACTGATCATAGTAGAATCTTCCAAAATTGAGGCATGATAAGATATTTAAAAACAACAAGCCTAATCATGTTAAATGGGGCATACTCCCAAGGAAGCGTGCACAAAATTGTAGTTTAACAACTTTAACTCATGTTAATAATTACCAGCAATCCTTTTGAAGTTTGACATGAAAAAAGAAACGTTTTATTTAAGTGAAGTAACTCCTTCCTAAATTCACATTCTTTTGGAGGATCTAGTCAACATAAAATTTTCTCATTAGCAGTTTCTTCAACACCATATGTACAGTTAAATACTTCTCTGCGTGGACATTTACTTCTCTGCACTTAAATTTTGGTTGGCTCATTTCATATTACTAAACACAAAGTTTTGATTTAAATTCATAAAGATGAAAAATACCCAACTTAATTATTTAAATAAGATGTTCCATATTGACATTCATAGATTTCCTGAACAAGGATATGTACTAATTGGTCGCTATAACAATTAAAGTCTATTGATGTAAAATTAATAAAGCCTTACTGTCCAAAGTTAGAATTTTTTTTTTTTGCAACGCAGAATTATAGAGTATTTAGAGATATTTTTCTGCTGAAGTCTCTCTCTGTCTCTGCATAAACAAGTATACTAAGCAGGATCATTTATTGAAGGCCAACATTTCAATCCAATGTAAACACATTTGTCCCACAGGCAAAATGGGTCAGAACTCTCAATAAACATGTCAATGCTTTATTTAAGAAATTAATTTATTTTTATTAAATGGTTAAAGTTCCACAAAGTAGTTCAATATACAGAAATGTTTTGCATGCAGAAAATCCAAGGTTGAAACAGCGGCATTTGCAGGCAGACATGGAAAACCTTCCTTCTGATATCCCGGGAACCTTTCAATGTTAACAATACTGGGTTAGATGGAACTTCACCTAAATATTAAAGTAATTCTTTAAGATCTAGCTGGAATATACGTCCCAAATGCTTTAGAAGCAAGAGGTAATAGTTCCTGAGTAAAATAGTTTTGTACCTCATAGAAGATTAGTTTTCTATAATTTCTATAATTGTGAGCCACTTAGAGTCATGTATGTGAGTTGGGCGGCTATACAAATTGAATAAATAAAAATGAATAATTTTATTACACTATAAAATCTTAAATACTCAACACAAGAACGAAGTATTGGCAGACTTTGGGCACTTTGAAGTGGTAAAATAAGAACAGATCATCTGTCTGTCTGTCTATATATCTGAAATGCATGCAACCTATATGGGATGGTCGGCCATAAAGTACTTTTACCAGAAGTCAAATTGGTGAGCGTGCTCCTTACCATTCTACCAGGGCATACAGAGATTATTCTACTCCAGAACAATCCCTGTACACCCAGTACCATTTTTTCCCTAGGCATACTTCCAATTAAAGCACTTGGCTGTTACCATCCACCATTTTACTCCAGAGGAGATAACGATGATGCTGGAAGCTGCCGGGTTCCCATATATTTATTTATTTAATTAAAGTTTTGGTCTTTTAAGTCAGAAAAAGCAGTGAGATTCGAGACAGCAAAATAAGCTGCTTCATAGATTCTGGTGCCTATAATGTCTTACAAATCCCTGGCCCACAACAATAAATATAAATGGCATTGTGCAATTTATAATACGTATGTGTAAAGCACAAATACTGTATTTTCTCCAATGCTTTCTTTGATATACCCACATAATTCCGTTTATAAGAGACTATGATTGGCTTATGCCTAATATCAGATACTGGTTTGCTTCTTTTTTATCCAAAACAGTGACTTGAGAGCAAGAACCATGGCATATAAATATTATTATTATCATTATCATCATCATCAACAATAGCCTATGAGTTTGGATGAACACCTAAGCCACGGGAAGTCTAGATAGTGGATGGAAATCAGTTTCCATCCCTTACAATTTTGATTTTATGGTCACTCAAACTTACAATTCATCAGATAGTTCATGTAAATTCAAACAACAATTTGTTATATCAAAATAAACTAGATTCTATTGTTAAAAAGAGTATAAGCAACAATCTTGTGGCACCCTAAAACCTTGAAAATGCATTATAAGATGTAACACTATATAGCATAAGGTAGTGTTCAACAAAACCTTATGCTATAATAAACCTGTTAAAGTACCACAATATGCAAGGCAGCCACCTCTCTGAAAACGTTTTGTGTGCATGTGTGTGTGTTATCTACTGTATTACTCTACAACGGTTATATCCACAACAAATCTTTGGCCAGAACTTTTGTTTAACTGAGTGAATATACTTTAATTTGAGGCAGGGGAAACTTCATTCAAAACACCCACGGTTTTAGTTAATTAAAATAAACATATATATCTGTAAGAAAACAGGTAACAAATAACAGAGAAATGTAGGGAGGTCAACATCTCTAAAGAGTGCTAGAAAAATCCTTTTTAAGGCCATTGTAAATCAATGAACCAGTACTGAAGAAACACAGCAAAGGATTTAAGTTAATTTAAATTATAGAAGTATCATGAGAATGGCATTTTTAAGGTCACAGGAACATATGCTTCTGTAGCTAAAACAAACCAAGATAATAATACTAAGTACACCAATCAAGTATCTGCAGCCCATAAAATAATGCATATTTGGTAGGAAAGGCTTTAGAGTACAGTACCTAAAAGCCAGTAAAGAACTGCTTTTATTAGGTATTAGGTGGTTTTTGCAGAGTTAAACCAGGTCACACTATTATCCTAGGAATGCCAAGAATGCACATTTCTAAAGTCTGGAAAAACATAGTAGAAGTCCCTAGAAGGAAAGAAAATACCAGGTAACACATCACCAAAAGTGACATGTGGCTACAGCACAATGAATTAGGTGGGAGAGGTCTTTTTCTTCTACTCCCTTTTAGACCCACTTAAAAATAATAGAACAAAATGCCCCAATAATCGCAGAACAAAAAAACCCCAAACCGTGTGAAATACAAGGGAAAGAGATTTAGTTAGAAATACCACGTTCCCTAAGATGATACAAAAGCTGTAAGTCATGGGCAACCTCGGCTGCCCTGCTGAACTGCACAGAAATGAGAGAAAACTATTTCAAACAGGGCAAAAAGCCAAAGGACATTTCAGTACTCTAGAGTTCATACAGAATGCAGGGAGGGGGAAGAGGAATATGGGGAGAGTTTCCTGGTATCTCTTGCGGGTTACAAATAAAATACAGCCAGAAACGGAAGGGGGGAGAGAGAGCAAACACCAAGCTTGCTTCCTTAGTTCGAGGAAAACATAACTAAAGGTAATTCGACCGAGTTGGACTGAACTACAGCACCAGGCTGACTTCTGAGACTCGCTCGCAAGCCCCGATCCTGGCTTCTGGGTAGAGCAAGAGGATTTTATTCATTTTTTATGTTTTTTAGGACCCCTTGGTAAAGCCCCCAGAGTCTCCCGCAGGCTGCTTCTCCCTTCGTGCAAGAGGAAAGGGCTGCCCCTCTCCTTCAGCAGTAACAGCCATCCTGATGCCTTTCTCTTCGGGTTTCCACCCGGCCCCGCCGACCGACCCGAGAGGGCGGCAGAAAAACAAGCTGCCTGCTCGCCGGGAGCAGCACCTACCTGCCCGTCTCCTCACCTCCTCTTCCGGATCTGCTCGCTGGCTCCGCTGGAAGCCGAGCCCAGGCCTCAACGACAGCACCGGCGTGGCGTAACGCGAACATCCGACGCCGGCCCCCCTCTTTCCCGGCCGAGCGGCCCGTGTGCTGGGGAAGCGAGTACGAGTCGCCGCCGCCGCCAGCCGTCCAACGACCAGGCGGGAGAGAAGGGGCAGCGGGAGCCGTGAGGCTGGAAGGGAGCGCCCAAGTTATGCCCCGCGGGCGACGCTCGGGAGCGAGTGCGGCATCCCGGGGGGGTGGGGGGGGCTCCCTGGGCGCCGGGCTCGCGACTGCCCTCGCCGCTCCCGCTTTCCCGCAGCTCGAGCTGGAATAGGAGAGCTCGCCGCGCTGCCCCCCTCCCGGCTGGAGCGCCCCCTGCTGGGCCGCGTGAGGGACCGCTTGAGCGAGCCCGAGGGGCTCCTGCTCCCTCTTGCCGGAGAGCAAAAAAATAAAAGCGGGGGAAGCAGAAGGAGGTGGTGCGGCCGCCGCCAGGCCAACGCGTTCTCGGGGACCGTCTGGGGCACGTCTCCAGGGGATCGTGAACCGCAAAGAGGGCCCCCTTTTACCTACCTGCGGTGCTGCCTGGCCGAAAGAGGTTCTCCGCACAGTAAATTCCCGGGAGGGCTGGAGAACTAGGCAGTTGCTGCCGCGGCTTCAAGAGACAGTCAGCCGCCGCAGCCCTCTAGGCCAGTTTACACCCCCAGTTAGCAGGTTTTCCCTTACAGAGCCTTTCCAGAGCGTGCTTTCTTACTGGAGACTTAGGGCGTGAAAAGTTTCCGAAAGCAACATAAATTAAACCTATAGAACAACCCAGCGTTGAAGCAAATCCTGAAGTTATGGTGGGAGTCGCGGGCGTCGTCGTATAAAAAAGAGAAGGTGAATCCTCAAAATAATATTGGGGGGTTCAAAGGAGGCAGGCCGATTAGGTATCCCTAAGAAAGCTAACCTCAGGGGCAAATCTCCAGTTCGTTCCTGAAAGGCTTATCTTGAATTAAAAAAGCCCTAGGAATGTGCCCCTCAAATAACCAACAGTTTATCTTTCTGTTCTAATCAAGAAGTAGTACCAGAAAAAATGTGGCAGATAAAGACGATTACCTCATGCATTTTTTTAATGGGAATGCTTAAACTTCAGCTTCCGAAACAAGTTCTGGCATACCTGTATATTTCTAGCTGTTCAGGTGGCTTGCATACAGTTTTTTTTAATGATAGTTGCATTGCACAAACTCAACAATATGAAAGAGTGTACTGTACAGTAATTCTAGTTATGTTAATAAGGGTGTGTTATATAATCCATTATTTGCATGTTGATAGCAAATCAAGTACATTAGTTCAGTAACTGTATAATCTCTTCATATTACAAATAAGAAAAGCTGAGAAATAGTGACTTGCTTTAGCATTCTTAGTAAGTTTGTGGCTGGAACAGCAGATATAGGAAAAAGCAATGGGATAAAAATGATAAGAGTGCATAATGCACTATGCTGAGTTGGAAATTATGCAAATGGAAGGTCATCATAGCAACTGGAGCTTTTAGTGAAAAAGATTTGTGATGACCAGTGTGAATTTGTTCCAACTGTGAATAGATTCCTTTGGAGTGACATAACCTAAAGTGAGTAATTGAGATGGAATAAGTTTAAGAGGATGTACTTATTATCCTTCAAAGTGTGATAGACTTTATAGTGGTGATAAGTCACTTTGGAAAAGCCAATTAAGGTGTATCAGTGGATTTGCATTTTGATTAAACAAGGTATTGTAGGTTCCCTTAATTTCTATATTTCAGCTCTTCATTTTTTATGACTTGGCTATAGAAATGTTTTCCTGGTTCTTATGTGAATAAAGAGAATTTTTTTTTTTTGGTTCCAAGATTTTTATTATATGTTATAGCTAGTTACCACCAGTTTGGACCAAACATATATATACATTTTTAAATGGAAATCATGTGGGCTAAACAGAGAGAGCAGGAATAAAATAAAATAATAAAGAAAGTATGAGTTTGAATACCACCACTCCGCTTTTGTTTTAGGAGAAAAGCTGGCATTGCTCTCAATGAGAATTTTTGTCTCTGTGCAAAATAATCAGTCATCTGGTGTTGGATTCTGTTAAAAACACTTGTGCATGTTAAATACCAAAATGCATGGTGTTGGTTTCAAGGTAAGAAGGACTATTGTAGCTACACATAGTGGCATTTCTGTTGATTCATCCTCTGTATCTTGGAAAAGTTCCTAGATTGCATATCCTTCATGTGCTTTTACTTTCTAGCACTAAATATATATAATTCTTAGTGTAGGGTGTTTCTCTTTCCTTGCATGCTGTTACTATATACACATCTATTACAAAGACATGAACAAAATTGACACATCAAAATAATATGGTTTATCTGGCTTTGGTTTGATGTGCTGTGTGAACTTGATTACTGTAATTTATGAACAGCGATTTAAAGCTTGATGTGTTGTGTGCACTCAGATGATTGTGGTTCATGCCTAATTGCATGGCTTAGTATGATGTGTAATCCCAGTCATAGGGAACACTCTCATGACACACTAATTTTGCAATGGTTTGCCAGTCATCTCTCATTTTAGCCACTGTTGACATATACTTCCTGTTTGTTTGTTTATGACATGTAGAAAATCAAAGACAGTAACTTGATCTGCATTGGAGCCATAGCATACAAGATGCTGGAACACTGAGTTTTTTTCCACCCTGTGATACCCCTGATTCACTGTCACACACCTGTAAGGAAAAAATATATAGTCAGGATCAGGAGAAATAGCTTGGTATTGTGGCACTCCTGCTGTGAGGCTGTGTATCTAAAAGCTGGAAAGGTGGGCTAATCAAAATAAAACAAACATTGATTACAGTAAATTAAAAAGTGGCAGGTAACTATAACATTAAAAATAGGGAACATAATAAAGTATGTCATAATTATGACAAATTAATCCTGAAAATAGATTATGCAGTATTTTTTGCAAACTAATGTAAAATTAATTGCATGTGTCAAATCAAGTGTACATAATTAATATGCTTGTTTCATTTTTTTTAAAGCTCATTTCAGAATAATTGTTGATTCTCATTATTAATTTCAGGTTGGATTCAGGTTTTTTCCCCCTCCACTAGGGGGAGTGTTGCCAAAGTAGTGTTACACCTATAATATTCCTGCTGACTAAAAGGTGAATGTGATAGCTGATTTGCTCCTCAGCCTGTATAATCTGCATTACTAGTTGGAAGATCTTCTTATCCTCCAAAACAGGTATGGAAATACCAAACTGACTAGAATTACAGCATAAATAATTGCATCATCTTATAACATTAGTGGGCTTCCTTCATGGATGGAAAAAGCATTTAATTTTTGGGTGGCAGATTCTGGATCTAGCTCAGCCAATTAAAAAAAATCTAGGTGATAACCAGGGTGATGAATAAATAACAATTTCTATTTAGATTACCTTTTCATCATTAACCTTTCAAAGCATCACCTAATCTGCAATACTGCATATATTTATCTGAAATTAACATTCAAGGAGTCAGCGGAGTTTACTTCTAAGTAAATGTAAGTGCTGAAGAGGCCATTTAGACCATCAAGTCCAATTGGTTGTTCAATACAGGAGTCCAAATCAAAGCTATCTGTTCTCATTTTGATACCTACTTTGGCGTGTGTGCTCAATGTATAGAAGAGCACTACAAGTTATAATGCATATATATGTCTCCAAGATAATGATTTAATATCATCAGTATGAACAAAATATCAATCCAATACCAAAAAAAAGTTTTTTGCAGGAGTACAGAGAATTTCTGACTATATAAGTATCATCCTGCTAATGTATCTCTGTTGGCTTCCCCCTGAGTTAGGAGTGTAGCTTTATTTTCCTTTGTAATAAGTAGCAAAGCAATTAAAGATCTAAGTATCCTTTGTTGTATTAATAAAATGTTTTTTCATAATGTTTAAATACTTTTTTGACTGTTCCAGTGAAAAAACCTAATGCAGGCATTGTCTTAATGTCAGTCTAATTTAGGACTGCTCCATACTTTCTGCTTCCCCAGCATGAGAATGATCCACCTGTTGTTTTATAAGGGCAAGAATAGATGACATTGTCCTCAGTCCACCTGTAACTTGCTGGGAAGGTGACCTCCACCTGAATTTTCTAGCTCTGCATCGAAAGTATTGTGTTTTTCATCTTTGCTACCAGGAGCAGGTCAGTCCGGTCTGCTTACTGCACTTCATTCTGTCTTATGCAAATACCTTTGTTCCAATTGGCTGAAATGTACCTCAGTACATCCATTTCCTCAGTCTCTGCTCTCTGCCTTTGATGGCCATCTCATGCTGGACTAGTGGGCTTCCTGCCAGGTTCAGTAAATATTCCATTTATCTATATTCTGTTAAGTAGAATAGTGAAATGCTAGCCATTTCTTTGTTTTCTTGTTTTTCTTAATCAGGTTCATCAGAGAAACGTAGAAAGCTGGCCTTTTCTTTGTTTTTTTACAGTATTTTGTTTTTAAACTGCATGAAATTGACAAGTGTTAGCCAAGTTTGCCCTTCTAGCCCAACCGTCAGGAAGAACAGTAAACTGTTGTCTTTTGTTGTTGTACACCAAACTGACAAATATGACCACAGAAGGAAATCTTGCTCTGGTATGGGGTGTGTGTGTGTGTGGAGTGGGGGTTAAAGAAGAAGGGAAATTTATCAATCAAGGGCCATGTTAACCACAGTCTGGACACAACAGTTGGCCATTGTATGGCCGAAGTGGAGGAATGGTGAAATCTGGTAAGGGGTTTCTTATTCTAGCTTCAATCTCAGCATGGGAGACAAACAGATGAAAACTGTAATATGAAAAAGCTGTAGTATACTGTCTGTAGTCAATAATCTGTTGTCCACTAGCCCCTTTATTGTTCAGTATGCACAATGGGTATCTGATATGAAGCTTCATACTTGCCTTGAAAAGTCCATTAATAGTTCATGTTTTATGATATTTTAAAATAGAGCCAATAAGAAATGTACATTTAAACATATAAAACCCTCAGATGCTTTTTACAATGCAAGTTTCTGTATTAAAAGCTACTTACAAATTGTGGCTTAATCTTTTTCTTAGACAAAAGATTAGAAAATAATTCCCTTTTGGTTTGCAGATCTTTGGGTGGTCTCAAATAAGGTAAGGAATCTATTTGTACGATTCCTCTCTGCTTCTGTAGCCTACTATATATATCAACATACAGTATTGTGCAAAAGTTTTAGAGGTGTGAAAAAAATGCTGTAAAGTAAGAATGCTTTCAAAAATATATATTGTAATTGTTTATGTTTATCAGTTTACAAAATGCAAAGTGAACAGAAGAGAAATCTAAATCAAATCAATATTTGGTGTAACTACCCTTTGGCTTCAAACCAACATCAATGCTTACACTTGCACAAGTCAGGGATCTTGTAGGATTAGAGTCAGGTGTATGATTAACCAATTATACCAAGCAGGTGCTAATGATCATCAGTTTCATATGTAGGTTGAAACACAGTCATTAACTGAAACAGAAACAGCTGTGTAGGAGGCTTAAAACTGGGTGAGGAACAGCCAAATTCTACTATTAAGGTGAGGTTGTGGAAGACAGTTTCATGTCACAGGTTATACACCATGGCAAGACTGAGCACAGCAACAAGACACAAGGTAGTTACACTGCATCAGCAAGGTTTCTCCCAGGCAAAAATTTCAAAGCAGACTGGGGTTTCAAGATGTGCTGTTCAAGCTCTTTTGAAGAAGCACAAAGAAACAGGCAACGTTAAGGACCATAGATGCAGTGGTTGGCCAAGGAAACTTGATGCACCAGATGGAAGACACATTATGCTTACTTCCCTTTAACATTGGAAGATGTCTAGAAGTGCCATCAGCACAGAACTGGGGGAAACCAGTGGGACCCAGATACACCCATCTACTATCCGGAGAAGTCTGGCCAGAAGTGGTCTTCATGGAAGAATTGCGCCCAAAAAGCCATACCTGTGATGTGGAAACAAGGCTAAGCGACTCAACTATGCACGAAAACATAGGAACTGGGGTGCAGAAAAATGGCAGCAGGTGCTCTGGACTGATGAGTCCAAATCTGAAATATTTGGATGTAGCAGGAGGTAGTTTGTTTGCCAAAGGGCTGGAGAGCAGTATAAGAATGAGTGTCTGCAGGCAACATGGTGGATGTTCCTTGCAAGTTTGGAGCAGCATTTTTGCAGATAGAGTTGCAGATTTGTTCAGGATCAATGGTGTCCCCAGTGCTGAGAAATACAGGCAGATACTTATCTATCATGCCATACCATTAGGGAGGCATGTGATTGGCCCCAAATTCATTTTGCAGCAGGACAATGACCCCAAAAATACAGCCAATGTCATTAAGAACTGTCTTCAGCATCAAGAAGAAGTCCTGGAAATGATGGTTTGGCCCCCATAGAGCCCTGATCTCAACATCATTGAGTCTGTCTGGGATTACTTGAAGAGACAGAAGGATTTGAGGCAGCCTACATCCACAAGAGATCTGTGGTTGGTTCTCCAAGATGTTTGGAACAACCTACCTGCCAAGTTCCTTCAAAAATGGTGTGCAAATGTACCTAGAAGAATTGATGCTGATTTGAAGGCCAAGGGTGGTCACATCAAATATTGATTTGATTTGGGTTTTTCTTCTGTTTGCTTACTTTGTATTTTGTAAACTGATAAACATAAACAATTACAATATATATTTTTGAAAGCATTCTTACTTTATAGCATTTTTTCACACCTGGCTAAAACCTTTGGACAGTACTGTATATCCCGGACTTTTCTTTTACATGGGCAGCTACATTGTCATTAAAACTTTTGAGGACCACAGCATGGAGCCAAGGGCCAACAAAGCAGAGCCTGCGGGCATCATGGCACACCTGAACCCTTTTTTTTTTTTTTTTTTGTCTGCGCTCAGTCATGGCTGACCCTGCAGTGACTGCTTTTGGACAAGTCCTTTGCAGTTTTCAAGGCAACTGTTTTCGGAAGTGGTTTGCCAGAGCCTCCTTCCTAGGGCAGAGCCCAGCTGGCGAGCGCAGGAGGCGGGGTTTCCGTTGCTTAGCGCCCTTTTCGGGCGCACGCGGTTTTTCGCGCTTACCGGCAACTACTCCCCACTCCTTTTTTTGCAAGGCACCGCGCCAGCATTTTTCCTCCCACCGGAGTGAGAGTCCCCATTTATCTACTCACGTAAGTTTTCGAACTGTTGGGTTGACAGGAACTGGGGGGAGGAAACAGGAGCTCACCCTGTTTAACGCGAAGGCTGGACTCGAACCGCCGAAGCGTCAGCCATTTCTGGCCGGCAACTTTCGGCGTCATTAAGCCGCTGCGCCACCGCGTCCCCTCCTGAACCCTCCTTACATTAAATATGTTTTAAAAAATAAAATTACTGAAGTTACAAAATCACAAATGTCTTTATATATATACATTCTAAAAGAGAGCAAGTTTGATGTCGTGGTTAAGGCATCGGGTTAGAAACTGGGGGACTGTAATTTCTAGTCCTGCCTTAGGCACAAAGCCAGCAAGGTGACCTTGGGCCAGTCACTCTCTCAGCCCTAGGAAGGAGGGAATGACATGCCACTTGCAAAATGTTGCCAAGAAAACGCCAGGCAGCCTCCAGGAATCAACACTGACACAAAGGCACCAAAAAAAAAATAAAAACTCATAGTGACCAAACAAATGTAATTGTTTTTATTAAATGATTTTAATGTAAGAAAATCAGATGTTTGATGAGTATGAACTGACATATTGTGAGTTATATAAATCAACAATGATTTTCCTTCTTTAGCCCATTTTTAAAGCCAGCAGTGGCCAGATAAAGTGGTTTTTCCTGTACCTGTACCAACAAGAGATAATTTATTGTTTTTCCAGCTATTTTGAGTTTAGAGATGTTGACATAATGAGGCAACATATCCTCATCATCTTAGCTTCTAAAAATCATGACTTATATGAATCTGTATCTGCGGGGGGGAGGGGGCAAATGAAGAAAACAGTGTTGCACTAACACAGTCCAAGCCCCACCCCTTTTGTTCGTTTGTTATGTCCTTTGCAGGTACTAAAGGGGCAGAACTTGTGTTGCAACAGTATAATGTTGTTTTCATCATTTTTATTAAAGTGGTGGATGCAGCAGACACTGCTGGCCCCTCTGCATTTTGTGGTAGCGTATATACTGTACATACTGTATTGAGAATCATAAATTGGCAGCTTCTATATGATTAAAAATGTGTTTAATTTAGTGATCTGTATACAGGTAATCCTTGGCTTACGACAGCGATTGGGACTGGAATTGCCATCACTAAGTGACATGGTCATAAAGCGCAACGTCATATGACCACATCACTTAGTAACAGCAATTCCGGCAGTCCCAGTTGCTGTTATTAAGTGAGGAACGCACAGGTCGTTAAGCGAGGACCTCGTGTGACTGCGACTTCTGGCTTTCTGCTGGCTTCCCCATTGACTTTGCTTGTGAGAAGCCTGCAGGGAATGTCAGAAATTGCGATCACATGACTGCAGCTCACTGTGGCATTGTAATCATGACCTGGGCCCAGATCGCAATCGCATGACTGCAGAGATACTGCAGTGGCCAGAACTACGAGGACCCGTCCAAAGTACCATTCGTTCAGCACATTGCAGCTTTGAATGGTCATTGAACGAATGGTCGTAACCCAAGGACTACCTGTAAATGTATGCATAACAGAGTAAAATTTACTGTGATAAACATTTTTTGATACTTAGAATCATATCTGTTTAAAAATAAAATGTTTAAAAACACTTACTGGTTTTGCTTACAAAAATGGTGTCCCTTATTTTTATGAGCACTTATTTGTATTATAATAACTTGGTATTCAAATGAATTGTCATTTATACTAAAGCTTCCTTATATGTAATGTTAGGGTATAGAGTATATCTATTTTCATCAACTAGAAACCTGTTCTTGAGTTTCCATAATTTATACCCTCATTTTTATTGCTGGGTAGTTTGTTTGGAACTTTTGTATTACAGACAATTACTATGCAGTATTTTTCATTGCATTGACCTCATTTTAATTGTAACTTTATTTTTTTTACCAAGAGAATATTCTATATGCCAGTGGAACTCATAGTTAAAATCTTATTCATCTTTGCTGAACTCTTATATTATTCCTTTGTAATAGTAAATTATATTTCATGCTGCTATAGTGAGAAGTTAATTCATCTCCTATGATGGTGAAATATTTGTGCGTAATTATGTATATTATGTTTTGCCATAATATATTTGGAGGATATTTTCATTTTCCTGTTACTCAAATTAATTTATACATTTCAGACATTACTAAATGCATTATTTAATTGAAGCACTATTTTATTTTGCATAAGCAATTAACATTTAATCTAACAGCCAGTTAATAATCCAAAAATCTATGCAATGTTGAATAGTTGAAACAAATAGTAGAGGTAAAGTTTACCCAAAGTTGCAAATAAATGGATTTGCCAATGATTTATATTTTTTTTCTGAGCCTATTGGAATGTTATTAAAAATATTATGTGCTAAACATGTTCAACAGTACCACATAGGGATACCAGGGCTATCCTGTGCTTCTGATTGTATGGGGTTAATCCTCAGGAGGATTTCCACAGTGACACACACTCTTCTAGGAAGGAGGAGGAAAACAGGAAAAGAAAAGGACGATCCAGTGGTGGAATGGAAGAGAGTCAGTTGGAAATGTGGGAATCAAAGAGATGGGGTACTTATAAACAGAATTTGAAATGCCCAGTGGTCAGATTGCAGCTGGGTTGTGTGTGCATGTGTGTGGGGGTGCTTGTTTTTATTTATTTTACTGGCTTATAGGCTACTCCAGTCATGAATAGCTCTCAGCAGCATATCTCCCAACCTTCATAAATTGGGTTAAACACAATATAATAATGTGAAAACAAATCAGAAATATTACACAACCTACATATAGCACTGGGGACAATCATAAAAATAAACACAAATCAAAAGACCTTCCACTAACTGAGGAACATGATCCCAGTGTTCCAGCCCCCTGAGGCTTGATGGACCATTAACCATTCTTTAATGGCCTTCCTGAAAACCAGAATGGAAAGGGCTATTTGGCAGTTGAGAAAACTTGTTTTCATGGTTCCTGGAGACAGCATTCCTTGAGTAAAGGGACCTGAAGGGAGCCCATTCTACCAGTTCTTATTGGATGGGTAGTTACTGTTGGGAGTTGGTAGTGCTACATATATCCAGGTCCTGAACACTAAGGGCTTTAAAGGTGACAACCACTACCTTGAATTGCACCTGGAAGCCAACTGGCAACCAATGCTGATCTTGAGATATTAGTGTCATTTTGGGCAAATTGGACAATGCCTATAATTACTTGAGCCACCACATTCTGGACCAGTTGTAGCTTCTGAATGCTCTTCAGGGGGAACCTGTGTAGAGTGCACTGCCATAGTCCAAGTGAGAGGTGACTAAGGGTTAGGGAAGCTATTTTTCTGACAGTTAAGATGGCTTCTAAAGCAAATTAGATAGTACTGGTTGACAAATGACACCAATATAATCTAATTATGGATAAAACTGGGTGGATTCTTGCAAATATGGAAAGAGAGTGATGTGGTTACCCTTTAAATGTGATTTGAAAATTTTAGAAGATTAGAGTGAATAGAGAGCAGAAGTCTTTAGGCAATGTTAACAGATTAAAGGGAGAGAGTAGTTTAACAATGGGAAAGAAAGGAAAGAATTGAAAGAGATGCATGCTTGATCCAGTTAAGAGAATTATATTTTGAATTTGAGCAGTGCAGAGACAATGTGTGACTTGATGTGTGATCAAGGAGAGATGTCAAATTATGATGCTTTAAAAAACTGAATTTAAGGCAAAGATCATTTAGGAAAAGATTTGTGTAAGTAGGGAAAATCAGAGAAGAGAATATGGATACAGATTTGGAGCAAAGAACACAGGGTTGGAACAGTTAAGCATTCTCCTTAGGCAAGTGTATTCCCTGGAAACTGGAAAAGGAAAAGTACTTTAGGTAGTAGAGCTACAAAGAACAGCCATCCTGTGCCATATTTTTGATCAGCTGGGAAAAAAACCCCTATTTTAATGCTTCCCATGATTTTCAAGAATATCTTGAATATCTCCAGATATAAGGAGCTTGAGCAAACTGATAGACTTATGGGAAAAAGTTATTGGTAGGGTGAATGTAGTTACCTGCTGTCTTTCTAAAGTGTTAATTCATATATGTGAAGGATTTTTGTATGTCCTTGCTGGGAAAGAAATAGAGATAGAAGGAGGGTGAGAATAAGACACAAGATTCCTATTGTACAGAAAATGAGACTTAGAAGTAAACAAATTCTGGGTATTGGGAATGAAGGCTTCAGCTTTTAAGCCAAGACCTACATTTAATCATTCAAATTCTGGCAGAAATGAAATTAAAGTGAAATTGTTAAAGAACTTTAATCTGATAAAATTTCTTCCTGACTCAGGAGGGGGGGATGCAAATTATGACGCACAATGCTGCTGACAGCATTGGCAGCCTATCTTGTATTGATTGGTTTATTATTCTTCATTTCTGGAAGTTTGTTATTAGTCAAACTCTGATCTCTTTGCACACATGGAATCCCTGAAGAGGTCATAACAGACAGTGGACTGCAGTTTAGTTCAATGAATTCAGACAGTTTGCAAAAGATTATGACCAATCAAATGGGATGGCAAATAGGACTATACAGACTCCTCTAGCCAAGGAGAGATCCTCCCAGCCCACAACCTCTGCAATCATGCTAAAACCAGTGCATAGGACAGTCCTTTTAATACCCTTCTGCACTTTATTCTATATTGCAACACCAGTGCCTACTCCAGAACTCTCTCCTCTTACACAGCCTGCACTTCTCAAACCTCATTCTCCTCCTTTCAGAAGACTCCCAAACTTTCCCTTCTTTTTTCTCCCCCTTTTTGCAACAATCGTTTTCAACATCCCAAATGAGACAAGACAGTAATTTGCTAGATCTTTCTCCATGGGCACTGTGCTGCTCTTCCTGCTCGTACCACTTTTTCTTGTTACCTGCATCTACTCAGTCTAGAAAACTATTCCTCAGAAGACCCCAACCATTCAGATATTCTTAAAGGTTGTTGCTAGAAGCAGCGAAAGGGAGAAAATGTAATGGAGAAAATAAACCTAGCAAACAAAATGGAAGTTCCATCCTTTTCCTCCCGATCTTTTGGACATGACCAGGGTCAAACCCAGTTCATCTCTTTGTCTAATTTTATCAGTCCCAAATTGATCCTGCCCCCTGCAATCCCATCAAACCAAAGAATAGAAGCCTCTTCACCAGCTCACAGTACAGCCCAAGGGTAGTCCTTAAAAGGAAATTGCAACATAGAGAAACCCCAACTGTTCCATCCTCCATCAGCTGATGACTTCAACATTCCATCTCCTTCACAATGAACTTCCTCAGCTCTGCTGCCCTCCTAAAAGCCCCATTTTGTCTAACAATAGAACTAACCCGAGGTACACTAACAAGGACCTGCCTAGCTTCTCCAAACTGGCCAGCAGATCAGATCCCTAACATTTCCCACCTTGTAGCCCTTAACTTCTATAAAAATCTTTGCTTTTCCATTGTATGGGTTCCCTCTTTCTTGCCATAAACATAGTTCTTCTCAGTGTTGTGCTCTTTCTTAAGACTGGATCCATGACAATATGTAATATGAATAATCATGTCTTGTAGCTGGTGGTTATAAATAAAACATAATGTTGGGTCATGTAGTCTTAGTATGTTTAATCTATAAAAAGTCAAATGTATGGGGCATTAAAATTCACACATGGGCTCCAGGTACCATGCCCATGCAGCTCCCTTGGGAAGTAACTTGGTTGTCCCTTGCTGAACAAAGGGTTTGGATTTTATTTTATTTTCCTCTTATTTAGGTGTAGCTGTAGTCTTGGAAGATGAGGAAATGAGTAAATTGGGTGGAAATTCCTTTATAGCAGCAAGCATTCTAAGCTTTCTTCTTTGTTAAGCCTTAGCTATCTAGAGCACATTCCATTCAATAAATAACTTTCACCCATTGAGCATGATGCTATTTCAAGGGTTTCCTTTTCCCAGCTTGTTATATATCCCTTCCATTCTATCTTCTAAACTGCTTTTGAAGATTTTGAATAACTTTGGGACAAGAATGAAGCCCTAGGGGATCCCATTTGATACTCTCTTCCATGATGTTGCAGAACAATTTTCAAGCACATCTTGGGTGCAGTTGATTAACCAGTTGCAAATCCATTAAACCACAAGGCCCACATTTATCCACCTTGTCCAAGAGAGAGAGAAGAAGAGATTTCACATGCAAGTTTTGTTATGAGTTGTAGTGATTCTTTTCAAGCTCCAAGGTCAAAACCATGCAGCTGAAAGCTACACCATTCTATCTCCACAAGATTTTGTTCCTATCATTCCCCCTGATCCCATCCATTGTCTATATTTAATAGTAAAAGAAAAACAGAACAGTAGAAGGGAAGAAGATAATGTGCATTCAGTCTCAAGTATTATAATACAGAAAATCTGATAAAAAGAATATGAAGTAGGTCAATTTATTTGTGAGCTATTATTTTCCAAGCTATAGTATTGTTCTTGAATTAAATCTGTCTTGCCTTTTCTTATTTCCCATTTTTTCCCAGAGGGAATGGTGCACTGAACTTCTCTAGCAAAGACAACGTCAGTGCCAAAATCGTTAAAAATGATTAGTAGCTCTTGAAAATGGCTCACTCAAATGGTATATTGACCAAATTAAATAATGCAGTTTTTGTCAGTTCTTTTTTTAAAAAAAAAGGAACAAGGAGAAACCCAGCATACAAGTTTCAGTATCTGACAATGCTGTCTTATGAAACCTGAGAGTATTTTCTACTTTATTGAGTGAGACTTATTCCATAATAAATGGGTTTAGGACTGTGTTGAAATCAGATTACTATAATGCAGGTAAACATTTTACTTTCCAGTAATTTATAGAGTTTCTGCATGTCAAACTGTATTCACAAGCTGACACATACAAGTACCTTGATTTTAATGAATGTGCTGCTTTTTAATCATCAAGCCACTTCTGATTCATCTGACCTAATTAACAATGGTATGTCAGAATTATTTGTCAGTAACAACTTCTCTGAGTTTTTATAAACATGTTTATGATAACAGTGATAGTGACTAGTCATCTTGTCTTCTGCCAACCATTTTTATTATGTCTTTGATTTTTCCAAGCATCAGTCTCTTAGCCAAAGACTCTTGGTTCCACATTAATTGTCTGAAACATAAGCTTCAACTTCATTATTAGTGCTTCCAGTAACTGTTTGGTCTCACTTTAATCTAACATTGAATTATTTGTTGTTGTTACAGTCCAAGAGACCCTCAATTATGTCCTCCAGCACTACAGTTCAAAGGCATCCATTTTTCCTCATCTGGGCTTTCTGATAGTCCAGCTTTCACAACCTTCACAATATGTACTTTTGTTGTAAGTATGGTGTCTCTGCTCTTTAATATTTTGTCTGAATTTGCTGTTTGATTTTTCTTTCTCCCAAAGAGCAGATTTTTAAAAGGTAATAGTTACAGTTACCATCCCTATAGTTTTTTGAGCACAGGAAGATAAAGTCTATTACTGTTTCTACTGTTTCTTCACCTATTTGTAGTGGATTGGTACTGCGCTATTTCCATTTGACATAAGCTTGGGTTTTTTAATATTCAGCATCAGATCAGCATTTATGCATTTTTTTACCCTCACCAAAAGGTTGCAGCATATCTGAGGTTCTTAATATTTCTTCCAGCAATTTTAATTGCAACTTCTGTTTCTTCTAATCCAACATTTCTCATGACATGTTCTGCACAAAAGTTAGGCAGGATGATGTTACTCACCTTTCGCTCTCTCTTTTCCATTCTAACTTTTCCTTCCTAGTCAGCATACAAATTCTTCAGTATGAAGGTAAGTTAGTCCAATACACCCATATTTTAAGGGCTATTCACAATGTGTTGTGATTTACACAGTCAAAATCTATAGTACAATTAATACAGCAAAAATAAATATATTTTGTAACTTTCTTGCCTTCTCCATTATCCACTGGATGTTTACAATGTGGTCCTGGAGCCACTGCATCTTCTGAAACCAGCTTGTTCTTTTTATTTGTTTATTTATTTCATCTGTTTATTTGGTTTATATAATTTTGTTGAAGTCTGGATTGCAAAATCTTAAGCGTACCTTATTAGCATGCAAATTAACTGCACTTGTTGTGGGAATTTACTGTTTTCCATTTACCTTTATTCTTTGGTGAATTTATTTGTAACAGCAACTAATGGTTTCAGTTTCCGTGATGATGGTAGGCCATGAAGTGTATCTGATTGATTGGAATAGGTATTTATTCATATTCACTGGACTGTTCAGGGCATCTGTGGTTTGGGGCTAGGGGCCAAAATGGCAGGTGCAACAACATGATCAAAATGCTACATCAACACACAAACAAGGGGGTAGAGGTTCAATTGTGCAGTTGTGCCTACTATTGGCCCCTTGGCCTCCTCCATAGGTGCCCCTCAATAGATTATAATATTCCATCTCACATCTGGACCAACACAACTTATTTTATGTTATTATGGAGATTAGAAAAGACTGCAAACAAAGGATTTTTAGAATTCTTACTTTGGAAATGCTGGCTCCATAACTTCAAAAGAACTACAGTGCAGTACTATGCATTTTGATTCAAAATTAAGGCCTCCAATTGTGCTCAGAGGAATTACTCCCAGCTAAGTATGTCTACCATAGCAGTAATTCAAACTAGGAACCACTGGATCTTATGAAGGAGATCCTTCACTGGAAGATATTCTTATCCCCCAGATAGAGTAATGTTCATTAAAGAAAGGGCTACAGCCTTTTCATTATACAATCATGGAACATTTTATATCATTTATACTTACTCAGTTAAAATAATGTGTATTCTTGATAATAGATGAAGGATCTCTTTGCACAAACTGCTTCTGCTGTTCCCAGTAGCTCTGGACCAGCTTGTTCTATGACATCAGTTCATTCTGATGGCTGAATTGGCATTTTTCTGTTTCCTTGCTGGTTCATCTGAAATCAGAGTAAAGCTGGCTTTGTTTGTTTGTTTTGCAACAGAGTCTTGTGAACAGTCAGTTCTTCTATTGGCTTTAGTCTTGTATCACAATGTCTTCTAGCTTCTGGGTGTAAACAAGAACTTGTTTGGTATCTGTTGCATTGTAATTATTCTGAGGAAAGAATAAAGGCAACCTTATCAGCCAACTGGATCTTAATCATTCTAGTCAGGTTTTAGTCAGTTTCACATCTCTGTTAAAAACAAACTTAGTTTTTCTCTGGTTACATAAGCAAGCATTATCAGCTAACCTAATCTTAATCCTTCTAGTCAGTTTCACAGTCCCTGTTTAAAAACAAACATACCCAAACCTGCCCAACTTGATTTTCTCTTTTTATATAAGCAATGTTCATTGAACACTTGTCTCATTTCTCTTCCCAGGCTCTAGGCTGAAGCCAGCAATTACTTCCTTCAATACACATAAATATAGTGGCTCTAAATTGCTACCACAATTGAAGCTATTATAAATAATATTTGTTTACAAAAATGATGCTATGCTTTCCTTCCAGTATCCTAATCAAAATCAGAAGAAATGGAGATTGCATAGAAATTGGGTCTCCCCCAGTCAGCTAAAAACGTTGTAAGTGGTGTGTGGTAACATTTTATTTTATTTTTCATCTGTTTGGAGCGGAAGTGAGCTTTCTGTTACATCAGGAGCTATGGCTCAGGGGACAATATACTGTGAGAGTCTTATTTTTTGAATTCTCTTAATGGTCAGTTGGCAGGAGCACTGATTGGCTACTGGTGTTCTCAGACTGTTCTCAGCATTTCAAGGTCAGCAGCAGTGAAGATGTTTGAATACTGACTTTAAAATGGTTTGTGAGAGAAAGGGGGATGAAAATTGTGCTATGTAGAAGTGCCCTAAACTAAAAGAAGTGTCACATTTTGATTACCAGAGTTGGATTTTGCTGTTTTTGTTTAAACAAGTCTTCCATATTTATGCAACATCTCTGGAATAGATAGAAGGATGAAACCGAGGCTTTATTATAAGCTAACTACACTAGTTCAAAAGACTGATGTGACTCATTAGGTGGATAACAGCAATAAAAAAAATCTATGGATATGCCCAAGCCATTGAGCATGTATAACTAGTTATTAAATCCAAAAGAATGCTAAAATTTATGAAGGTTTTCCACTACTTCAGTAATATAAGTCACAAATTCAGTTAATTTGATCTAGTAGAAAAGTAGCTAGTTTTTAGAGTAGGAAAAAAGAAAAGGAGAATTATTGATAGGAAACTTTGTCCTGATATTGTTTTAAATTCAACTATGAGATTCTTGATTGCTGACTATTTTTATGTCAGGGCTTAAGTCTACTCCCCCTACCTGAATTCCTCTGGCATCAGAGCCAAAGTCTAATTACCTTCAGGGCACAAAACAAGATACATTAACATTATAATGGCTTTTTTGTTCTGAGCTTTTTTTTAAAAAAAAGAATATCTAATTTTAGTAATCATCTTTGTATCCATTCATACATTCCTCAGGATTGCAGAAACTGTTGAGGCATGGCCAAGCACTAGGCCCTATCTTCACCTTCTGCTTTTTTTTTTTTTTTTTTGTGCCCAAGTCAGTGTTGACTCCTGGACTAATCCCTGCAGTTTTCTTGACAGGATTTTCACCTTCTGCCACCATCTACAAAATGAGAAAGGGGATGGATGAGTCAAGAGAGTGACCAGATCCTTTTGAATCTCCAGCAGTATATGAATTCAGCTTGATGACTTCTTCTAATCCTTCTTTTCCAGTGGAAAAATAGGTGGTCTTATGAAGATCTTAACCTAATTATAAGTACATGATAGAATTACCTCTACTTTTTAAAAAAATATATTTTTTCATCAGTTGAAGAAAGGTGGCAGCAAATAATTAGAATGATCAAATTTTTGCAGCCAACCTCCTCTGAAGAATATACAAATATTTCAGGATAAAATAGAGGAAAGGGGACCTTCCTGCTATAATTATGAAATTATAACCCATCAGGTCCTGCAGGAGAGGCACACTGTGGGTCCCATCCGCCAAAGAATTCCACCTGATGGGGCCTAGGAGGCAAGCCTTTTCTGCCGTAGTACCCACCCTTTGGAACATCATCCCCCCAGAGGTGAGGTTAGCCCCAACCCTTATGACCTTCCGGAAAGCTCTCAAAACAAAAAGTCTTGACTCTTTATAGATGGAGTACAATGTGATAGAACAACATCAACTCATGTTATTTATGGGGTTTTGTTTGTTTGTTTTTGGCCTGTGAGCACTAATAACATTGATAGGATGCTCTTTAGAATGTTCCCTACCACCTATGGGCTTGATCTATGTCCTTTCTGGCTCCTGTGTGTGACCAGCTGGATCCAGGAAGTTGTCAGTTTCTTTCTCCAGGAGGCCCTGATGTGTTGTTTCTCAAGAAGCCCTCCCTGAATCCAGCTCTGTTGGACAACTATAGGCCAATCACTAATCTTATCATTTTGGGGAAGTTTATTGAAAGAGGGGCAAAGGTAAACTGCAAAGCATCCTAGACTAAATGGATTATCTGCATTCCTTTCCAGTTAGGGTTCATGCCTGGGCATAAGATGGAGATGGCGTTGGAAGCTTTAATTAGTTACCTTTCTTGGGACATAGTTGGGAGAGTGCATCCCTTTTGATCCTATTAAACATCTCAGCAGCTTTCTGTACTATTGATCATGGTATTCTTCTGGCCCACTTACAAGAGTTGGAGTTTGGAGGCACTGAGCCACACTAGTTCCACTCCTTCCTGAGCAAGCTGTTCCAGTCACTAGTTATCAGTGGGGGAGGTTGGCCTGGTGTCTGTTTTCTTGTGAGGTGCTTCACTGCTCAATCCTCTCCCCCTACTTTTTAACATCTATATGAAGCCACTGGGAGAGGTCACCTATCAGTTTAGGATACAGTATCATCAATATGCTGATGATACCCAACTGTATATTGCTACCCCAGGCCATGCTGGTGATGCATGAACTTGAAGTTTTGTTGCAGCGTGTAGAGAGTAAGGAAGATGACTTTGATGGTAATATGCAAGATCCATTATGAGGGCAACGGGATGAAACAGAATAGACAGATAATATTTGGAAGTGGCTCAGACAGGCCCCTCCCTAATTCACTGAACTATAAGAAAGAGGAGGAGGTACAGCACAATCAGACTTGCAAGTTGACGTCAACTCTGGTAGGTAGACAAGACCAAGAAATTAATTCTGCAGGAAGACTAAAATTACTTTTATTGAAATTGGCTATAATAACAGAATCTTGCAAGTCTGATTGTGCTGTACCTCCTTCCCTTTCTTCTATTCCTAGGAGTTAGGGAGGTGTTTGTCTGAGCTTCTTCCAAATATTTTCTCTCTGTTGTGGACTTAAAATATGTTTCACCCCACATCACTCTGGTACTGGATCTTACATGTGTCCATCTTTCAATCTTCCTTACTCTCTGCATTATTTGAGGCCATAATGGTTCTGGATAGGATGAAACACACTGATGTTGAACCCAAGCAAGATGGAATTGTTTGTACATCAACGTTCCCTTTTGACACCAGTGTTCTTTTTTGATGGAGAAGTACTACCCCTAAAGAAACAGGCACATGGCTTAGCGGCCCACACTAACTCATACCATCATCATTGATCATCTGGACTACTGCAGTGCGCTCTACATAGAGATGCCTCTGAAGACCACCTGGGAGCTGCAATTAATGTAGAATGCTGTGGCCTATTTGCTACCTGGTAATTTGCACCTAGAGCAAAATGTACCTGTGCCTCAGGCTCTACAATGGTTCCCAATTGGTTTCTAGGTGCAATTCAAAGTGCTGTTTTTGACCTATGAATTCCTCTATGGCTTAGCACCTGGATACTTGCAGAATTGACTGCATTCTTGAATCACAATCAGTTGGGTTTATATGATTGTCCCTGGAATAACTGCAGGTTGTGCCCTCCTTCTGTGAAATTATACAGGGACCATAAATTGTCTACCCCTAAAGTACACAATTTGGTTTAGATATGTTTAAACTATTTATATCTGTAAAATACTGTTCTAGTGCTTTGTCAGTGAGATGTAGATCTACAGAAATACATTACTGATACTGAATAAACTTGTGATTTCTTGATCATTGTGTATACTTTACGTAGAGATGCAAAGGAAGGGAGGGTAGAATTGGGGAATGGACTGTTTTTTTCGCTATTTTTTCCAAGACTTTTGTTTGTTCCTTTATGAATGTTTGGGGGGAAAAAATTAGGATCTATTTCCTAGGTTTTTCTTTGTAAATAATACATAAAATGGTTAAAATGCAAAATAAATTGGTGTGTGTTCAGAACTACAGCAGAGCAAGAAATAAACTAACATGCAAACAGTTAAGGAACTGAAATGTATAAACATTTGATCTCTTGTGACAAGAGATGCCAGGGGCATTATGTTGATGCAATGCAAGCTTGCCCCTTTTGTACATGTGTGGTGGCCTTGCAGGAATCTTGTCTTGATTGTTTTGACAAAAGCTCTGGATTCTGTGGCTTCCTCTGCCAGTAATATTTTTCACATACCTAATAGAGAAGTTGTCTTCATCTTTCAATGTCCAGGAAAATGATTTAATGATAAAAATCAAAGTTCAGAAGTAGAAAATGCTGGCAGTATTTCAGATTCAGTAAAAGATTACCGTATTTTTCCGACTATAAGATGATACTTTTTTCTAAAATCCTTACGCTAAAAATTGAAGGGCGTCTTATGCAAGGAAGTCAGCCAAGGAGAGAACCGCACAGTTGCAAGACTGCCCATACTTTGTCTCTGCAAAAGAGGCTTCCTCCTATTGCTAGCCTCCAATCACGAGTGAAATAGCTTGAGTCTGCAAACAGACTTCCTCCAATCACGAGCCTTATGTAACTGACGTCAGCTGATGCTGAACAAACCAATTGGAGGAAGTCTGTTCGCAGAGACAAGCTACTGGCAGTTTCACTCGTGATTGAATGTAATCAGTTATGCAAAAGAGCCTGGAAATAGAGCTGCAGAGAGATGGTTTGGACCTCCTCCCACCGAGTGTATCAGGTAAATGGTAATTCATTACTAAATAAAAATGTGTTCTGCACTATCTTTAAAATATTGATTTCTTAATTTTGGGTTGGAAAAGTGGGGGTCGTCTTGTACATGGGGGCGTCTTATTGACGGAAAAATACGGAAAAATAATTAGACATTTTATGCACTTATTCTTAACATTTTCCCCCTGAACTTTACTGCTTTCTGATCTGTCTGACACAGGCAAACTTCAGAATATGCATTGCTTACCTGACTATAGTGTTACTGGTTTCACCAACATTAACTTTTGTCTGCCTTTTTTCCTAAACAGGCAAAAATAAAGAAAGGATACATTCTTCATAATTCAACACTTGTAACTCCATTTTAAAGGAATTCAAGCATTCGTATCACTACCCATAATTAATCAAGGTTTTGCTTAATGAAATACAGATATATACAGTCATGAGAAAAGAACCATATCTGTAAAGCTGATTAACTAGTCCTTTATATATAAACTGTTGTGCCTACTTTCAGTAACAGATTCCTTTGGCAGTCTGGCCCCACAACCTCTTTGCCGTCAAGTCAGTAGAGTGCTTGCATTTTAGGAAATGTGCAAACAATGGTTCCCCAGCCTATTGTTTTGGATATTGCACTTAGGCTTCTCCATGCATTTTAAAATATCTATTGCAGTATATCTATTCTATATTGCCGTTTATACAGGTGTTAAAAGGTGGAGATAATGTTGGCACTACTACATGTTGTAAAATCTAAGAATATTATCTTATTGTCTGTAGGGTTGTACCTGATACCTACAAGGAAAAAATCTCTGTAGGAGACATATCCATGCCAATCCCCTGACTGTGATTTTAAATGTGTTCTGTTTTGTCCCAACAACTCCTTAATATTCTTTTAGTGGATTAGTGGAGCATTTCTGGTAATAAATAAAGCAATCTTCTTTACCATCATTTTGAGGTTCACCACTTAAAAAACAACAACAACTGAACCTTGATGCTGCAGACTTTTGTTTTTCTTCCTTGTGTGGAAAACATTTCAAGAAACCTTTCTGGTATTGTTACTAATTCTAACTATTATTGATATGAGAAAGAAGCTCATTATTATGGAGGTAAATCAGAGGCTTCTATTGACCTGTACTGCTGTACTCCAAAATGTGTTTCTATGTTAGTGAAGCCACATTGATAAAGAATTATTCCCATAATTTCACTAAAATAATTCCATAACAATAAAGGCTATCAAATTAGCATAAACATAAGAAAATAAGGGATGGCTTTATTTTGTTTTTAATTTGTAATCAGAACAAAGCAGAAAACAGGATTTGAAGAAAGCATAAACTTCCATGAAAGAGAATCCTAAAATACATTTACTCAAATGCCACTAAGTCTGAGGTGTGATCAGGATTGTTGCTTAGTAACAAAATTAACATGTTAGACAAGAACTAAAATAAATGTGGCAAGATAACCAATATTAAATGCAATAATAATGCGGTTATATCTTTCAGGAGAACCAGTCCTGTCAATGACAATAATAACAATACTAAAAAAAATGCACCCTTTTCAAATATTTCCTACTTGAGTATATTGCTGTCAAATCATAATAGAAATCAGATTAATCTGTTTTATATGACACAATCAGCAATGTTGACTTTAAAGATCCAGCACACCGTGATGAAATTAACCGAGAAGAGTAGAACAGACAATCAACAGTATTAACGCAAGAGGCATCCGTAGGCATACAACAGCATATGTACAATCACAAGGTTCTCGTCCTGTGTAAAGAATTAGGTGTGGCTGCTGCTGTAGAGCACGTGCCTACAATCCCTCCTGTTGTATATTCTACCCCCTCCCTCTGATTATTTGGCAAAAGAGTCTTTAAGACCTGAAACTTTGTCACAGAATATAATGAATACAAAGGGCCACTCCCAGGTTTTGATTACAATTTATTATAATTTCTTGTAATAATTATTACATTGTGGAGTCCTTGGTGCTCTCTGAGCTTGGTGGTTTTCTTGCAGACGATTCATTACCCAACTAGGTAACATCATCAGTGTGAGCAAGTGTGGGGCTTGCTCCCTGTTTATATACAGTAGCTTGCCCTGCCAGTGTTGGTGGGGCTGTGGTTTTCTCCTTGGTAGTTCCTTGATTAGGGTATTGTTTTCTGCTTGATTGTTTGTGTTGTGTTAATCCCTGCTTATCTGGGTGTGGGCTGCTGGAGAGGATGCGTTCTGGTGTTTTTGTTTCCTTATCTTTTTTTTATCTCTTGTGAATGTTGTGTAAATATGGTTTATTTCTATGTATCTCTTGATGGCTTGGCTTGTCTGAATGCCAAGCTTCCAGGAATTCCCTAGCGTTTTTGGATTTAGCTTGGTCTAGGATGCTAGTCAGGTAACAAAATGTCTGCAAGCACACAGCCAAGCTCAGAGAGCACCAAGGACTCCACAATTCAACCCCAAGCTGCATATATTCTCTTCTGTCGAAATTATTACATTTGTTTTTTCTGTAAGTTCTCTATAAATAGAAATGTTTCTGTAAGTGCAGCGAAATTTCATTGGTGATATCTTGTACGGATAATGAAATTGGGCTCTGTAATTTCTTTATTTTGTTCCTTAATGAGTATGAATATAGCAAGAAAAAGCAACAACAACAATGATTTCTAGAATTCCTGCTTCTACTATGGTTGCCAATCTAAATGACTGAAGCATGTGAAAAGATGACAAAACAACAATTTATTGATTAATCATTTGCCATATCAAGAAACTATAAACAGTACTAAAAATATATAGAACATATTCATATTGTATCATTGCTCTTACAATCAACCCCAGTCTGTTCTAGGTAATCCATCCTCTTCTGGATGGTCTTTTGATTAAAAGACCCAGTTGTCCTAATAATATGCAAACTCATTTTCTGCAAAAAGTATGGCAATTTAGTCTCAGGGTACCAGGATATCTTAGATTTTAAGGATGGACTTAGGCAATCACCTTTTAACACAGAGTTTAGTTTACCATCAATACATACTCTTGTATCTGGAAAACTGATTTATGTTATGCCAGCCACTTCAAGGACTTAGCATGGTTAAGGGATGCTATGTCAGCATCATCCAGGACCTTTTGTTTGAAATTTTTCTTGGCCTTCAGGTCTGCTTGAACTGGAAATCAAACAAAACCCAAATTGTGAAATGTTTTTTGCAGTGAAAAGATGACACAAAATATCCACACATGTTGAATTATACTATCTAGGCCCTGACAGTCCCTGAATTACATAAGCATCAATTTATGAAATTCTGATCTTAACACAAAGGGATGCAAAACTGATGGCCATAATTTTTGCACAAGCACACAGCATAAAATGCAACCTGGGGAAAAACCAAGTTGTTCAAGGGTTCCTGAAATAAAGCCCTTGTGTAACCCACGACTAGTGCCGACTTTCAGTGATGTGCAAATCTAGGAGACTGTCCACAGCATTCAGAGTTCACAACTTCAATCAAGTTAAGGCTGGAGGCTTATGTTAAAAGTCTCCAGCAAGAAAAGAAGATTCTTTATCCTAAAATGTGAATTTCAGCAGAAATGTCTCAATAAACTGTTATTAATGAGACTATGACAGACATACTGGGAATGGTGAGAGGAGGAAGCCAGTCAACTAATGGCTTTTGAAGGTGCTTATGAGGTACTGAAGGAAGTCAAATTTTATCCTTGCAAGGACTACAGCTTCCTCATAAAATTTGCCAGCCAGAATATTCTCAAGAGAAAGATGAAAATCAGCTCCATGTTCCAAGCCAGTGACATTTTAGATTCACTAACATTCAGCACTGAAATTCAATCTCTAGGTATACATAATGGTCCCAACACACACAATTCATCCCCCCACCCCCATGAAACACTATTGACTAGGAATTTTGATGTTTACATCCTAAATGATAAATGTCAGAGTCTGCACACTCAATCCCAAAGTTCAGTAAATCCTCTGGAGACCAAAAAGTTCCATTACAGATTTCTTTATTTTAGGAGAAGCGCACAGCATCATAGTTTGTTGAGTCTGCCTCAACATAGCAAAGCCTTGTCTTTTTAAGCCCAACTTCCCCCCCTTCTAGGTTTCTATTCCCACTTGCAGCTCTTCGCGCCTTCCACCAGTTCTCACACGTCCTGGCCTTGGATGTCTGGCTGAAGATAGAGATAACAACACCTGGCCTCCTCCTTCCCCCCCTTATGGCAGGTCAAGCAAACGGTTAGAATAACATTCCCAGCATTACTCTATTAATCTATGTTTAGCAATTAAAGCAAAAGTATAATTAGTAATTAAAACATATAAAGCAATCGAAGAATCTGGTTTGCGTAGATCCTGACAATAACACCCATTCTCATCAAACAAAACTATTTGGACTGGTCTGTCTCTACAGCAGAATGAGATGTAGAACCTTGAGGTTGTAGCATGGATAGCAGCTACTGAGATGGGGGGCAGGGGGAACAACATTTTTATGCTCCTTAACAAGAGCCAGGCAGTAAAACTTGCAACCTTGGTAATGTTACTGTCTTTTAATTACTTCGTTTTTGTTGGCATAAATAATTTATTTCCTTATTCCCTGTACACTGTGTAGAATGTGATACGCTCCAGAGTGTGGTATGAAACAGTCACTTAGCCCCTTAGGAAGTTATCCCCTTCTGCTACTTGTCTGTATAAATTTACACACACAAACATTTGAAAGAATCCCGGGCCTCAGTTTTTCAATGGGCAATATTTCTTGGGCTGAGCATTGCATTCAGGTTTGTAATGCTTGCTGCCAGTAAACAGCCAAACAGTGGGTCTGGTCATAAAAAATTAGTATAACCAAAAGGGAAAGTGGTCAATATCAGAAAGGTATAAATATTTAATTAATTAAATGCATGCAATCCTGAATGAATATATACATACATACATATATACATACATACTATTTTTGCTGGCTTTTTAAATGTTCCCACTGGATGTTCCAAAGTGAAGGTAACATATCAGTTGTTAACCCACACAGTTGTTTACATTAGTTCCTTTCCTATGGAGAAAAGATGGAGCAATGTTGAGCTATAAAACATCTGCATCTAAGTAACTATAATGTTACATCACACACACATATCCATCATATTATTTCTGTTTGGAGTAAGTGGCATTACATAAAGGGCAGAAAAGGAGTAAGAAATAATGAGCAAAAAGATTAAAGGCATGAGATAAGAGTGAGAAAAGTAAACTAGCCAAATCTAGTTTGCACTAACAACATTCCTAATAATTTTCTATACCTTTCTATCCTTGTAAACCCTCCTTGCTTCCATTTATAAATAGGACCAAGTGGAAAGACATCAGGAAAAAATATAAAGACTGAAAAATATTAGAAACTAGAAGAGAGAAAAAAGAAACTGAATGAGACTGAAAACTATAATAAGGAACTCTCCATTTCTCTTCATGGTATCTTTTTTTATTACCCTTATTACACATCAACTATATTTTTTAAACAATCTCTCTTCATAGTGAAATCTTCATATGCCTTGAAGCATTTTTCTTACTCACTTCTCAATTGCTCCTATTTTTGCTAGGCTTAGACACAATCAGTACATTTTATTTATAAACTCTCACCATGTTACTGACACTGCACAATTTTATTATCAGCAGTGCTCAAGCAAACACAAACCAAAGTAGGTCAGTTATAATTTTAACTGGAAAACCAAATCATTTAAGTGCATCTGTGGGTAGTTCCATCATATGGTTCAAGTATTCCAAGCGACGCCTTGATACAATGAAATACAATTCCGAGCAAAATTCTTTCTTTTCCTTCTTTCCTTCCTTCCCTCACTCCCTCCTTCCCCCTATTCTTCCTTCAAAAGGCTGTGCTTTCTACAATTTCTTTGGCACGATACAGTCTGCCAGTCCAAGTAATTACATTCAAAGTAACCATTCTTTTCTTCTGGCAGTTTTAGAAGCTGGTAATCTTTAATACTTTTATAATTAGAGTCAAACATAATCCCTCACTCAACTTTCTATAGTAAAAATAAACTAATGATAGGCCAACTCAACTCCAAATTATATCATCATTAGGCTGACTCGTGTGAGAGATCTCAGTAGAGCAATAAAAGCTTAATTCATATGGGCTGTTATCCTGTATCATTATGTCTAACTGTGGCTTCTGCACATTTCCACCGTGCTGGTTTCCAGGGTGGCAGCCTGATGATTAGAACGTGTCTGAACCTCATTAGCATGAACAAACCCTGCAGCCAATTCCTCACCATTAAGTTTTCCTCAAAGCTGCACATTCCTAGGGAGTCCTTTGTATCTGTCCAGGTTGGGTTTATGAGGCTCAGGATGCAATGCAAAGTACCATTTCTAGACCTTCCATGCAAATTCACGCAGGTGTTCAGAATTAAGGAGAAAACAAACCTGTTTAATATGCATTCATTATGGTGGTTTTAATATTTTAGTTCTAAAGATATATAAAACACTTCCCAGATATAATGAGTTCTCTTAAAGCCTTAATATTTGCTGCCTATAAAAGCAATTTTATAGGCCTTGGATATATTGCTTTCAACTAAAACGATGGCAATGTTCCTGACACAAATCAGAAAATGAAACTTCATTATAGTTTATAATCATTCCTAATTGTTCATACCACAAGAGAAATATTAGAAATGACACTATTTCTACAACATAAGGAAGTTGAGAAATTGCCCTGGCGTGAAAGTATAAACGGTGAACTCAAAAACAGCAGTGATGAAACTTGGGATTCTAAGCATTTAAATTCTATTGAAATAAACAGAGCTTGCTTTCAAAAGAATTGTTTTAAAGTTAAAATTTAGAAGTTAATCCTATGCATATCTAGGTGGAACAAAATCCTATTGATTTCAGTGAGAATGATTTCCAGGTAAATGTGTATGATTGCAGCCTAAATAATACTTCCATATGCAAATTTCAGAACGTGTTGTCTTTGCGTTTGAACTTGTCTAGCAGGTGCTATGATTGGTGATTAAAATTAGTTAAAGTATGAAGCAATATGCATAGGTTGCTTAACTTGTAATGATACATTATCTTAATTTACCACCCACAAGTAAAACTTAATCCATAACAATACATTTATAATATAATTTGTGCACAATTCCCATTATTTCTTTTTGTTCATGGCCTCCCTATACATGTGCCATGATTTATTATTATTTGTAAATCTGAGCACTCTTTTGCAATGTGCATTGCTTCTCCTTAGATGTTTAAGACACTTCAATGAAGTCGGTCACAATTATTCCTACTGCAGAACAAGTCAATTAGGTTGAGAATACTGACTTGCTCAAGCTCACCCAGTGAATCCAAGTGAGCCAGCACATAAATCTTTTAACAACACCAGTTTTATTTTGTTCCCTGAACTTAAAGGCAGGAGAAGGCCCAGCTGAGAGTTTAAAATTTTTAGTAGAGTTTAATGGAATAAATATAATTTTGGAATAAATATAATTTAAAAGTCATATTGCACCCCTAACTTTAATGGAGAAAGAAATTTCTATTAAGGAAGAGCAATCAGTTACTGTACATTTCTTCTACTTTTTAAATATCATATTATTGGCAAAAAGGGAACAGCTGGTAGGGGAAAGTCACTACCAATCTTTTGTCAGTCTCATTACTGTTTGTCACAAATTGACGCACTCAACACTTACCTGCACTAAGGCCCAAGTATTATTTACAATGATTTAAACTTATTATACATTAAATACACCTTAGCATTATGATCTAGCATTTCTACTCCATCATGTCTTTTAATGCTGAGGATGGAGTCAGCCAATACATTATTTATTTCATGCTACATGCCTCAGCTGTAAGAATCCATCTGAAATACTTTGGGCTGACATTGATATGGGATATATAATTTTACTGTAAGAGTTATTTTTTAGTTCCGTTTGACTATCAGGCATTCTAGTAGATTAAGCAAGAGTGTTAAAAGTGTGTGCTCTGTGGAATAAAAAAGCCGGTTCAAATTATTTATTGATTTACCTGCAAAGAAAATGGAGACTATAGTCTAATAAAGGAAAATAATACTGAATTCTAGCACTGAATTGTTGTTAAAGAATTTATATCATGCATCAGTTAGATTTTACATCAGCTGGAAGATAATTTATAGGCCAAATTCAAAGAGCAATTCCCATTTTGTGTCTTTGTGGACAGACAGATCCAGGTTACTGAAAATCTTTTCAGACTTCTGATTACATCATTCATAATCCAAGCCAAAGCTGGAGCACTAAATATGAAGTTTCTTCAGCTTTTAAAACATTTTTGAAACCTCCTAGCAAATATGATGAATATTTTAAAGAAAGATAAAAGTCTAAGAAATGGATGGCTGAAGAACAAAATAAAATCCTTGCATTTAGAGACCTTATAATCCATTTCAGGCAGTCAAAATAGAGTCGCTATCTCTAATCTGGTGCCCTCTAGAGGTGTTAACTCTATATTAGTTCCTAAATTAATTCCTTAATTCCCAGCATGCATGTCAAAGGTTGACTGAGAGTTATGGGAGTTGAGGTCCAGCATAGTTGGAGGCCAAGGAGAAAGCTGTGGTAGGCAAGCCAGTGTATTTCACATGAGTCCTTTTTATTCATAGCAATTTCTCATGGTATTGCATCATCAAAAGAACATCACTCCCTGCGTTTACTGGAGAATTCTCAGGTATGAAGAGTTATCTCATGCTTCTGGAAACTAGTCAACACATAAATTAAATTCAGTGTGTAGCCATCAGATGAATGACTCATGTGATTAGAAGAGTGGTTAAATGAAATAATATTTACGTGTAAAGGAAAGTTGAATTATGCACTTGGCAAAAATGCAAAATATGTTTAAAAAGACAAGAACAGCACTAACACAAGTCTTAATAACAGCTAAAAAGGAAATGTCTCAAAGATACAACATGGAAAATGGGACAGGTTATGTTCTATAAAAGTGCAATCCTCCATAAAAAATAAACAGAGAACAGATTTCTTTCAGGGAGCTGTCTCCATGGACAGTCCAAGGGTTACATAAATAAGTACCTAAGACCAAGGTGGAAAATGGAGATGGAAGAAATCACCATGAGGAATTTGCTTAATTTGGCCCTCAGTTGGTAACAGGCAGAAGGTATATGCTTTGCCTTAACTTACAAATAAAATATAATGATGATACAACACTGCAACAAGTCAATTATTTAATAACATATATGGTCCTGATATTCTGTGCTGCAAAGTTTTAAAATTTGAATGCTCTCTACTTAAAATGAATTTTCTGGCTAGGCACCCCAAAAGATTATGATCCACCTGGATTTAAGTGTATGGGAGACATAATATTCTGCTGAACCTCGGACCAGCTGTGTTCATTCTCATTTGAAATGATTGTAACTGAAATAATACAGCAACCAGGAAGTGAATAGAAGAATAATATAACACTTTCCATCATTTTCAAATATTGAAATGTATTCGTTTGAAGGAAGGAAGATACATCTGTTGTGGTGCCTTTTACGTGCATTTCAATGTTTTAAAAGTTTCTCTCTTTTTAAATCATTTCCTACATTTCTTAATGTTTATATAGCCAAAATGGCATTATTTTTGCAGGAAAGGTGGGAGGCAAAATCAATTCTGACTTACATACAGAGGGTGAATGAAAGTTCTCCTGTTTTAAAGAATGAGCACCAAGGAGCTCTTTATATTAGGAAGTCTCAATAAACATGGTGCAATAGTTGGAACATGGTTGGAAGCTGGACTTCAACTGGGGAATTAATCCATAGACAGAGGGGTTAATTTATGATTTGGTAGGTTGTGAAAACCCAAGTAATTGGATTAATTCAGAGAACCAGGCTTCAGAACTATGAATTAAGAGGCTTTGTGAATACAGCCACTCCCTGCATCTAACTCTAGATCACCAAAGTAACACTTGGAGATGCCAAAATGCTCTTGGTGTCCCCCTGTCCCCTTGCCTTAGTCTACCTATTAATTAAAAAAAAAAAATTAACCACTTTTTTAAAAAAAGCTGACATGCTGCAAAGCTTTTCATTTTTATTTCAGAAATGCCCTTGGAGGCCCCATAAGCATTCTTAGCTAATAAAAATGTTGAGTTAATATGGGGATTTATAATACGTACTCTGGAGAACTACAAACCATTGCTGCCTTCTGATAAGTGGGTTTTATGATTGGCAATACTCACAGTGGCAGCTTTTTTGTGACCTGACAAATTCCCACTCAGCCTTCTTGTAGCCTCTTTTTTTTTAGCTCACATGAGATGATCTCAAAACATGAATCCCGCTTACCGACTTCAAAAAGTTAAGGACACTGTGTGGGAAAAGGTGGGATTTAATGATTAGATGGTTTGTGCTGATAGAAATAATGTGAATTTGGATTAATTAGTGGTAAGAGATTAATCTTTTTAAAATTTCTATTTATATCTGTATTGGAGATAGTCGGAAGTCACTTTCTGTTTCATTTTTCTATCTACTTTTACTATTTTAGATTTTTGTCTTTTTCTTTTAGTTCTATCTTCTTTCTTTGCCATACTTTCTGGTTTGTATTTTAACTGTGCTTTTTACATATCACAATAAAAATGTTAATCTCAAAAAAAAAAGTTAAGGACACTGATCTAATTGATATCACATGGCCATTATGTAGGTAAAGTAGAATTACCTACAAAGACCTCAAGGATTTTGTAATACAGATGCAAAGACTAGAGATGATAAATGTAATATTACCCATTTAATTGGACAGCAGCTTCTACTAAAGCAAACAAAAACCAAACAGGAGAAAAGAGATGGCACCTATATGATAGTCCTGGAAGTATCAGCTATTTTGGATCGTATCTAGGTCAGATGATATGAAAAACACATGATGAAGATATAACCTATTATAGAAATACTAAACTTGAGAATTTCTAGAAGTTAGCTGGGATAAAAGGAAAGATATATGACTGAACCAGTGACAGGAGGAATCCTGATCATGTCCATAATGTGTTTTGATCCTCTATTCTCACATGTGTTCAGATAGATTTGGCTGGAATAACATGTGGCAATATTATTCTCAATGCACCAAGGCCTCCAAAGAACATTGGGGTAAAAGTAGGGTACCTCTGGAACCTCACTCAGACATTACGGCCAGTGGTTGCAACATGAAGCTGAAGTATTTTAAAGGTACACTTTAAAATGAGGAGTAAGAAATATTACGTGTGTTTGGCTTCTGGCAGAAGCAATTTATTTGGAAAATATATTAAGTAAAGTAACTGGATCCAATTCTCAATAGTCTATATGTTTGGTCTTTGAGCATCACACATTCATTAGCTTCTCTTTACTTGATTTTGTTGGGAACCTTCTTTCATTCTTCTATTCCATTATTCTTAACTGCATAATGTTGTGTCAATCTATGCTGATCTCTGACTCATAATTTCCTGAATTTAATATTTTCAGTGTTTGACAGAAGTATCATTTAATTGCTCTGAGGTTCAAAGACTTGTTCTTAGTGCATTTACACTCAAAACACCTGCAGGGCACTATGCCTTTAATTTATATTAGATTAGAAAGTTGAACTTGTTTTGAAATACTAATACAATGCTAAATATGCCTTCTGCGTACATAATTGGGATTGGAATACAAGGTAAACTCTCTAATCCTTCTTCCGTTTTGTTAGCTAACAAAATGAAAGTAGTAAACACATATAATGTAGCTCATTTATGGATAAAATTGACAAATTATATATTCAATCTGGCTTCTGGGGTTTTAAGAGGAGTTTATCTGCAGATCATGTTATTATATGGTAATGTTTCTCTTCCTGCTATAAAAGGCTAATTTCTGCAGATTAGACTTTTGCTGAAGCAAGGGCATTGTTTTGGTTAGCCAGAAATTTTGAGTGTGGATCAACATAATGATCAGATGTATAACATTTTAAGGTTTGAAACATGCATTAGTGATACCTTTAGAATTTTTTTGGTTTGTTTTTTAATAAGGTAATTTTAAATGTAATTTTATTTGGTAAAAATATCTGAAGTTCAAACATATATTAACATTATTTCAGACTCCTGGAAGCATGGCAATAAATAGCTGATGCTATAAACCATAATCACAGCAAAAACAGTGATCTTAGGGCATGGTGCAAATCCCAAACAATGCTGGTTCAGCCTGAGAACTCTCTTATCGCCAAGTAGTCTCACCAGTGCACGCTGAAGCCACAGGGGATCCAGCCAAAAGGCCTCTTTCCAAAGGCTCAACCAGCACAGCCTCAATTATGATAAGCCATGTCACAGTTTGTTTGGTTTCAGCTTAGCATGGTGAACCTAGTCTCTGGGTATTTGATGCAGCAGCTTGGGGAGGATTTTCTGCCAAGAAAAGTGAAGGCTGCTTATGAATATGCATCTCTCAAGGCAACCATACATGATTTAGTCAATGGGATTTGTGTGTGATCTGAGCCACAAACAAATAACTTTTGTGTAGGATTGTGTAGGTGAATATTGGGCCAAAATTTCTTACAATTTCTTAGATGCTTTTTCCCTTTGAAAGAGGATTCTCTTTTTTATAACTTATTTCCAAAGGTAATATTTGGGGGCTGTTTTTACTGCTGGTGTTATTACATCCTGTTCCATTTTTTCCATTATTCTGAAGCTTCCCTAACTGGCTACACCACAATCTGAAAAAGTCTAAAAGGAGGAATTCCTTCATGAGATCTTTCCTTCAGGTCAAATGGAAGCCAGGAAAGTTGCAGATAGTCAGAGAGATGACTGTCTAGTGAAAGACAAGATTTTGAATATCCCCAGGCTCCTTGTAGCTAAATACGCATAAACACAACCTCCGTCTGTAAAATTTTCACCAAAATTCTCTCCTTCTTTTAAAGAAAACTGAAAAACAAACCCTATTTCATTAAACTGAAGGAGAAGGGGGGAAGGGGGAAAAAGGCAGGAGAGATGTTCTCCATGAACTAGATAAGATTAAAATGAGATTGATATTCTTATATTCATAGGAGTGGAGATGAAAGAATATCAGTAAGAGTAGCATGTATGGCATAATTAACAAGAGTAACGAAATCTTGTTCTCCTTTTTACTTGGTCTCCCTGTAGTGATAAAGTTGTATACAATTATAGTTGCCTTTGGGGTGTCGGTGGGGACAATAAGATGTTGCCTAAACAGTCTGAATCTATCCTCAAAAGCTACAGTTCTCTTTCATGGGCCTTCAGAGCTACATAAGGATTTTTCTGGCTATCTTCACTGATCACCTGATAGAAGACTGGCAGATTTATTTATTTATTTATTTATTTATTTATTTATTTATTCATTCATTTATTCATTCATTCATTCATTCATTCATTCATTCATTTTTGGGGGCAAGTAATTTTTATTATAAGAAGATTTTACATAGATTAGAAAACTACAGAAACAGAAAAGAAGAAGTAGGACAAGAAAGAAAATATAAAAGAGCAAAAGAAAAAGTGAAAGATAACAACAAGAAAAAGGTATTTAAACAAGCAACTTCCAATCTTCTTTGCAGCAGTTACAGACACAGTAATTACCATCCCCACCCTCCCAAATTACATATAGGTTCCCTTCTTACCCTAAATAAAGCTTTTCAATCAATAAGTCCCGAAATCACCAGTTCATTTTTATCCATTTTCAGCAAGAAATCCATAAAGGGTTAACTTTTATAACATTAATTGTAGTTCCCTCCTTAATCAAACAAGTCAATTTAGCCATTTCTGCAAACTCCTTCAGCTTCACGATTCATTCTGCCATTATGGGTGTTTCTGTAGTCTTCCATCTTTGTGTGTATAATAGCCTCACTGCAGTTACCTTATATAAACCCAGTAGTCCTTTTTAGCTGACCGTCCATAATCCTAATAAGAAAAGTTCCAGTTTTATCTGAAGGTTAATATTTAAAACTCTTTGCATCACCATGTATATTTGTATCCAGTATCTTTTTGCTTTTTCACAAGTCCACCATGCATGATAAAATGTCCTTTCATGTTTTTCACATTTCCAACAGTGATTAGAAGTACCTTTATACAACTGAGACAATTTCTCTGGTGTCATATACCACTGGTACATCATTTTTAAAAAGTCCTCTTTTAAATTGCAAGAGAATGTCGGTTTCAAACCTCCATTCAATTTGTAGAGCTACCTATCTTTAACAAATAACTCTGGGTGGCTAACGAAGGTAGGAAACCAAATATTTGCATATAAAAATAGTAAGTAAATAGTAAAAAGAACAATAAAAGACAAGAAGTACAAATATCCAGCTCCTTGATTAGTGCAGGACAAAACACACAAATTGAGCTGCACTAACATCCTGGCCCTAAAGCCTGAGGGAACAGCCAAGTTTTTAAAGCCTTCCAAAGGCTAACAGAATGGTGGCCATCACAATTAGACACTGTTTTCTCATCAGAACATTGGAAACATTTTCATGTGTTGTCTGGAAAGGCAGGCAGAAAAGTATATTTTTTTAAAGTTAGCATGAGATTAAGATATGCGTATCTGAAACACTGGCTCATGTATGCATGCGCAAGAGATCTTCAGCTTAAGCATTGAAAAATAAATATACCAGGATGGTTGGATGGATGGAAGGAAGGTGTATATGTTGTGTTTTCCTTACAGAAAAGAGTTAACTATACTATAATTAGCAGTTGTGATCTAATTGAAATCTCCAACTTATTTTAATTAAGAACAAAACCTAGGACAAACCTGTTACGAACTCCTGCTCGTTCACCACCCACTGAATGATTTCATTTCTCTGGCACAAACCATCACCAATGACAGATTACTTTTCAAAATGATTAGCATCCTCTGCATTATTCCAATGTAGTCATAAGTGATGTGTCCAAACTAAAACAAAAATAAGAAAACAAAACTATTTCCTTGATAGAAATGGCCTCCATAAAGATAGTTTTCATTTTGATCCTTTTTATTTCCAACATGACAAAACAGAACTAATCTGAACAATGTACTTCCCACCATTTTATTTCCTCAAGTATTTTTAAGATTGGTTCTGTGGGAACCACTTCTTATAGTCATAATGTTTTGTTATGCTCTGTTTCTAAAAAGATTATCATGGGGTGATGTAACAGCAGAAGCTTGCATAGATTATCTTTTCTGGCAGTTGTGCAAGGTGATTTATACAAGTATTATAGAACTTCCACTGAGAACAAGAACAATTCTTGGAAGCTGTAGTTATAAACTAAATATATTTCTTGTGGTATGCTGTACACATTTAATTTTTCTCTCATGCTCTTTAGTACATGTATGAAATTGCTGGAGTAAGTTGTCCAGAATTATGGAGTAGTTTGCTACTGGTACATTCATAATACTCCTCTCCATCTGAACAAGGTGTGGCAGTTGCACCTTTTTGAATGACTGAGTGTGATGATATGAAGAAACACTAAAGGAATGATGCAAGTTGGGAGGTCATAAAACAAGGCTAATTGCAGAAATGGTGGCAATTCTAGGTGAGCAATATTTTACCTCTACAAAGAGAAGATTTACAGTTAATTGGTCCTCTGGCATCTAGGTCTGCTCCTGAATTTCAGATACAGATTCACTGTTTCTGGTGATGCCCCAACTACGCTTATTAGAACAAAAATTCTTGTCATGGTTAGTTTTCCCTTGAAACTTTCAATAGGACCATTGAGTGTTATAAGGAGGGCTGACATGGGAGACACTTGGGAACTTCATCAGGATCAGAATGTGGCCCCTATTTACCATGGGTATATAATACCAATATTGTATTGCAAAATTTCTGATTTCTTGTTTGTATCCAGCTAAATTTAAAGTGTCGTTCTTCCCTTTATATCTCTTTGCAGCCTGCCTCTGGCTTATCCAAAGAAGCAACTTTTCTAATATGTATTCTACTTGGCAGTGATGAGTTGCTTTGGGTTTTCTTTTAGGCATAATTGGCTGTAGCAGCTAGAAAAGAACTATGGGTGTTCCAAAACAATTCCAGAACAATTCTTTATAGCCTATGTTTAAGCATGCTGTTTTCAGGCAAGCTTTCAATCTTCAAATATTCCAGGATTTTATTGCTCCTGTTTGTTGAGAAAATGGCTGGCTTATCTCTGCTTGTACTAGAATCCTGGTTTAATTGCTCTTCCTTTTACTTTCGTTTAAGAATCTTTTAACTGAAAAGTGGATTATGAGTTTTAGTATAAATAACTCAGGTAAACAAACACACCCAACCCCTTACTCTTGTTACAATTAACCAAAAATTTCTAGCAGTGTTGATCATTGGCAACAATTTTAGGAACCCAATGGGGCAGAGTCATTTTCATTTACTTTACTTTTATTTTTCTATTTTAAAAACCAGATTGAATAATCAACTAAAAGGGCAACAGCACAAATAATATTGGCCATTAATTTGCACAGTTTAACAGTATTACCGCAGCTAAGACTCCATCCGCCTCTTAGCTAATGATAGAACTATGTAGGTATTAGTGGCTCCCCACATAGTATCTCTGAAACTCTTTTCTTGTCTCCCCCAATTTTTATTTGAGCACTAAACTGGATGTGAATTTGTCCTAAAAGAGCTCAATATATCTGGCTATTTTATTGAAAAGAAAATCTTTTAATCTCTCAAACAATATTAAGGCATAGTTCATTCCTGTGCAAAATTACATACATCTATTGTATGTTTTTGGTGACGAATTCAGCCTTCATTTGGGAACATTCTCTTGTATCTGCAGCTGGTTTTGTGCTAAGCATTGTAAAGAGGAAAAAATGACCATCTCCTAAGCTGGGAACTGGCACCGCATCCTCCATAGTCCTATTATTGCGGTCTTCAGAGTTCTCCAAGGTTGTGTCTCTGATCTTTGGCAGCATTTATTTTGTTTTGTGAAAACAGTGTAAAATACATGTCTTCAATAACACTAGCACCAAAGTTCATTTTTGAGTTTTCAGGGTTGCAAGATTGTTCTACAACTACTCCCTGCTGAGTTCATTCAACATCTTTCAGTGCAGCTGATTTGGAACTAGCCCAGCTTTGGCTCATCTTTCACAAATCCTCCTTGTTGTCACCTTTTCTAAATGTACTGAAGAAGAAAGAGCAGCAGGGAGTGGTCACTCTATTCATAGGCCTTAGACTTGACTTAGACTGTTACACATATTCATGCTTCATGTTAATACCTCATCAGGAGCTCAACAAAAAGGAGACTTGCTTTAGGGCCATGATATATATATATATTGTTTGCAATCAGGAAAAAACAAAACATTCTCCACTATCATTTTTTAATCAGCCTGACCTATTACCAAATTGAAGTGAAGTCTAAATTAAAATGTAGCATGAAACCTAAGTTATAAATGCACTATTTATGGAAATATATGCTTCAGTGGGTACGTTCCAGTTTTGGAACTGTATTCTTCCTGGGATTTGTCAATGTTTGAGTCTGAACATTTTGTCAAAAGAGATTGCAATCCTTTTATCTGTACAATAATTAATGGTCAAGGATAATGAAAGGAGTTCTTATTTTGAACTTTCCATTTTAAATATTTCAGTTTCAGTTGCTTAAAAATGCTTGATTGATTATGTGCTATCAAGTTGATGTTGAGTCTTAGCAACCACACAGACAATTTCTCCATGACGATCTATCCCTAACTTGGGTGCTTCAGGTCTTCTAACAGTCCACTTATCACCTATGTAATTGAGGCCATCCACTTTGTTGCTGGTCATCCTCTTCTCTGTCCTTCCACTTTTCCCAGCATTAGACCCTTCTCCAGGGAGCTGGGCCTTCGCGTAATGTGTCTAAAGTAGAATAATTTGAGCATGATCACTTTTGCCTTGAGTGAGAACTCTGGGTTGATTTGTTCAATGATCCACTTGATGGTTTTCTTGGCTGTCCGTGGTATTTTCAGGGGTCTTCTCCAACACCAAAGTTCAAAAGTGTCAATGGCAAAAATTGACAGGTTGTTCTCCTGCTTCATTTCAGTTTCTTAAACCATAGAATCCAATTACATTTTCCTTCTTAATGTTTCCAACTTTGGCATTCCAGTCTCCAATCACAAGTAGCACATCTTGCTTGCATGTTCTGTCAATTTCAAATAGAACCTGATCATAAAACTCATCAACTTCCTCTTCTTCTGCATCAGTACTTGGAGCACAAACTTGATGATCATCATATTAAAGGGTTATCCATGAAATCTAATTGATTGCATTGTAGCCAAGTACTCTTCTTGCTATACACTTCTTAACTATAAAAGCAATACCATTCCTTCTTTGTTTTTCATGTCCTAAGTAATAAACAGTGTGATCTTCTGATTGAAAGTGTCCAATCCCAATCCAGCTCAATTTTCTGATGCCTAAGATGTCAATTTTTAGTCATTTCATTTCATCTTTCACTGTGTTTGCGCTTTCCCATGTTCATACTTCTTATGTTCCATGTTTCCATTATAATTCTGTCTTTGCAGCTATGGATTTTGTTTTCCTTTTTTTAAAATAATAATTTTATTAAAGATTACAAATAAGATAAAAACTAATACAAACTAAAAAATAAGAGTAAAAAGAAGAAATAGAAAGTGCAGGAAAGAAAAAAATAGAAAGAAAAATAGGAAAGAAATAAAAAATAAGAATATAGTAAAGAAAAAGAAAGGAAATCTATAAAGAAATGACTTCCCCCTTCATCACAACAAGTATAAACAATTTTAGTAATTATCACCTTCTCTTAAAATACAACAAATATATTCATTTCATCCCATGTCTCATCTCTTATCTATAAACAAGTCCTTAAAGCCTTGTCATTCAGTCCTGATCAGCAAAAATCCATTAAGGATTACAAGAGATAACAACATATCTATTTTAACCTTGATCAAACAAACTAACTATATATTCCTTACTTTTATTTTTAACAATCTTGATCTTTAATCCCTTCAAATAATGTCCTAGAACTTGATTTCTTTTCATTTTTTCTTTGTCACAAAATCCTCCAAAACTAACAGGTCTCTTTTGTAAATTCAGTATGGGAAAATTATCCAAGTCACTCTTCTGGTTTGCTATTTGTATATCCCTTTTAATTATTAAGACATCAGCCAGTTTCATTCTCCAACACCAAAGTTCAAAAGTGTCAATGGCAAAAATTGACAGGTTGTTCTCCTGCTTCATTTCAGTTTCTTAAACCATAGAATCCAATTACATTTTCCTTCTTAATGTTTCCAACTTTGGCATTCCAGTCTCCAATCACAAGTAGCACATCTTGCTTGCATGTTCTGTCAATTTCAAATAGAACCTGATCATAAAACTCATCAACTTCCTCTTCTTCTGCATCAGTACTTGGAGCACAAACTTGATGATCATCATATTAAAGGGTTATCCCTTGATTCCTAGCCTCTCAACTCACAAGTTGATCAAAAACCTCAATTCCTGCAGTCTGCTCATGAGGAGCAGCTGTCCAGAGTACATGTGGGCGATCTCACAATCTCTTCTTCCTCTGGAGAGATTTTGCCAGCCAGAATTGACTGTCTGGCTGCTGATCTCGGCCACGGTGCTGTCCTTGCTCCTTTGGGATCATCTTGTTCGCCATAATCCTCACCGGAAGTCCCTGGATTTTCTTTTCCTGTATGGCTTTAATCTAGCCATGCCATAAACATCATTAGTACTCCAAAAGATCCTTAGCTCTTCCTTAGTAGCATATTTAGTGCCATCTGACCTGAGAGGCCCAACCTCCAGCACTATATCATCGATCATTTTATATTTTATACCCAAGTGGTTTTCTTGGTGAAAATACAGGAGTGGTTTACCATTGCCTTTTCCTGTGCAGTATGAATTGATGCCGTTGCCATTGTTACTAAAGTAATCATCTGCCTCCAGCATCTTCCTGCATCACTGCTGCCCAATGTAGGTGCCTGCTTGCTTTAGTTGGGAAGCTGGGATGACCTTCAATACCATGGGTGACCTACTGGGAATATGCACTCTTGGCATACACTCCCAACAACTTTCACTCATCCCTCCCTGAAACATCCCCCTGCCACAATGAGGCAGCACAGCAGGCCTTGTTGGTGTGTGTGGTAAAAATATCATCTGCCTCAAAGCTATGTACAGGATCAGTAAATAAACAAATTAAAATTAGGCTGAGGAAGGCATAATGACAGCAACAACAACAAATATTGGAAAATTATTCAAACAGTTTAATACCAGAACAAAAGTCCTATGCTAGGAAACACAGATTCCAATATTTTGTTGATATTTTTTTAAAAAATCATACACATATACTGTACATAAAATGTACCAGGGTGGGGTGTGGGGTGGGGAGAGAGATAAAAATATAAGAAGAAACACACTGCATGAGAAGACACCATAGGAGGTAGCATGAATAAGAGAAAATCACAGCAATTCTGAAACAGTGAAATTAGAATTAATTTCAGGATGAATTCTTGTGGAACTAAATAGCTGTGAAATTTTTGTAGTCCTTAACTGGACTTTTTTTTTTGGCAGTCTTGAACTTTAGAAATAAAGAGTAAGTAATGACTGAAGTTTGTATATAACTTATCCTATTCTTAGTATCTTCACTTTGTCTTCACTTGAAAAGTGAACAGGAAAAGTGGGTTAGAGCCAAGGGCCCATTTGCTATGGAAATGTTTGACAGATCCATTTTTAAATTAAAATACATTTTTCCTCAGTTGCCATGCATGGTCTCTAGAAGGACATGATCATGATTTTATGTATTTTTTAGAACTGAAAGATCTGCAAAATCCACAGTGAAAACAGCTGTTTAAAAGGAAGCAATATGAGGGTATATTCTTTGGGCAATGATGGGTGAGTTGTTCATCTTCAGTTGTATCACATCTAAAGCGCACAATGGAGAGATTTCCTGATTTCCCTCCCACATCATCTCTTCTTTCTTCTGAGTTGTTTTAAATAGTGTGGAGAACGTAAGAAGGGATGGGGGAAACCAGATGGCAATCTTAAAAAATCTCTGTTCAGCCCGCAAGCTACTAACTGCTGACACTTACTATAAATAAGGGTAATATAATCTGCTGTGAATAAAAATAGAATTGGCACAAAAAAAGAAATGCTTCCACAGAGTTATATTCATTACTGAAGTTAATAGAAAAAGCCTTGCGGTTGAGGGAGTTTATGGTATTCCCTTCCCAAGAATTTGTTGGGCTGCAGTGAGAGACAATTGGGTAGTAGAGAAGGGTCCTGCTATCAACTGTCTGCCCCTTTCACACCCCCTTTCTGCAACATCAGGCTCTCCTTAATCACCAGCCATACCGCCATGGTGAGCATTTTTATTTATTAATATCTCTCTAATTTATTTACCACTAGAATCAGAAGATTCCTGACACTTTACAACAAAAAAACATACAGCAGAACAAGTAAAAACAGAATCAAACTACAATAAAGGATTTTAAAAAACTGTACATTGAAGGCAACATCAACTTTCAAAGATCCTTCAGAATAACTCCATTTTCATTATCCTTAAAATAAAGCCAGAGCTGGTCTGACCTGTGAGGGAAGCTGTTTCATAGAGTGGAATCTATCACCAACACAATCTCCACACCCATACTAATAACCTTCCTTTTAGGTCAGGAATCTAAGTATTCCCATCTAGGCTGAGCAGGTTGGGTGGGTTGGTTCTGCCTAGAGAAGGTGCTCTGCAGGTACCTAGGAGATAATCTATTTCATTAGACATCACAGGCAATACTCTGAATTGCACCTGAACACCTATTGGTAGCTAGTGCAATGCTTGGCAGTAATAAATGTCACCTGTAAATATGTGGATTGCTTCATTTTGCTTCAATTATTCTTCAAAGATAGTTCCAAGTAGAACACACTGCAGTAGGCCATGCAGGTGGTGATGAGGACATGCATTATCATTGCTAGCTCCTCTTGCTGTAGGTGGTGTTGGAACTAGCACACCTGCTAAAGTTGGGTGAAGGCCGTCCTGGCTATGACCTCCCCTTGCCCATCAAACAGTAGCTGTTTGTCCAGGGGGGACACCCAAGTTGCAGTTCTGCTCCTTTGGGAAGATCCACCCCATTCAGAGTGGCAACCACAGCAGAAAGAGAACTAGTTGACCTCTAGACAAACAACAACTCAGTCTTGCTTGGATACAGTCTTAGTTTATTTTATCTCATTGAGAGCAGCATGGTCTCCAGACATTGAATCAAGGCCTCGATTGCATCTCTGGCTCATCCCAGGGTGGCAATGTGTAACTGAGTACTAATGACAACTCACCCCAAACTGATGGATTATCTCTATCAATGGTTTCATATAGATGTTAAGTAACATGGATGGGTGAATGCATCCCTGTGAAACCCCAAGAAAAAGCACCCAAAGGGACAACCTCTCCTCCCCCAATGCCATTGACTGGAACCATCTGCTTAGGAAGGAGTGGAACCACTGTAAAACAATGGCTCCAATCGCCAATCCTAATAGAAGGATACCATGGTCACTGGTATCAAAGGCTGATGAAAGGTTAAATAGGATCAAGAGTGATCCATTTCTAACATCCAGGTCCTGACAGGTGTCATCCATGAAAGCAACTAATTCTACCAGATAATCTATTCTTCTAGGGTGCTCTGGAGTTGGAGTAACCCCACTTTCTCAAAGTGGACTGGACAGTTATTATCCAATGTAGCTGTGTTCAGAAGGGGGTACACCAGTGCCTCTTTAAAGGCAGCTGAAACAGTGCCTTCTCTCTGAGAGGCATTAACAACCTTCTGGACTCAGCTAACCACACTTCCCCCAGCTACGTGGAGGAGCAAGGATGGAAATAGATCGAGACTACAGGTGGCACAGCTCATAAGGGCACCCTGTCCATTTTATCAGAATCCCAAAGAAAAGTACAAGATACTGTCCCAGTCATCACTTCAGTCTCATGAAGTTGGGACTGCCTGATGCATATTTAGTAACACAATCTTGCACAACTCTTGTGGTATTAATTTTCTCCCATTTTTTTAAATGGGTAAATAGATTGTAGGAATGTAATAGGTGTAATATATCTTGATTTCAGCTAAGTCTTTGACAAAATATACCATGAAATAAAATTAGCAGCTAAATCAAGATTATCAAATTGGATGTCATGACAATGAAGTAGATTCCTAAGTAGATTGAATGTCATAATCAATGGTTCCTCATTAGTTTGGAAAGAGCTATTGAATGGGCTGCCACATAGATCGGTCCTGGCCCCTATACTGTTTAGAATTTATGAATATAAATACATGTTCAACTCATGTAATCACAGGAGGAAGTGTTTCAGATGACTCAGAATTGGGTGGAGTAATTAATATTCCAGAAGATAGAAATAACATTCAAAACAATTTTGATATATTAGAGAAATGGATTTCCAAATGCAAAGTTCTTCACTTACAAAACAAAAGTCATAAGCACCAATATAGGATGGGAGATGCCTAGCTTGGGAATAGTACTTGGGAAAACTTTTGTGGAAAGGTAATTGATTGAAGTTGAATATGAGTCAGCAATGTGACTGGTCTGCAAAAAGACCAGTGCAGTTTTAAGCTGCATCAGCCGTTTCCAAATCACAGCAATTTGTTTGCTTGATTCTGCTTTAGTCAGACCCCCATCTTTAATGTATCCAGCTGTGAATGCCACACTTTAAGAAAGGTTCAGCAAAACTGGAAAGGTTCAGAGAAGGGTAGTGAGGATGATCCAGAAGCTATGAAAAGAGATTGAAGCAGCTGGGGATATTTAGCCTTGAGAAGAGGAGATTGGGGAGGCATATTATAGCACTGCTCAAATTACTGAAAAGATGCCCCATGGAAGAAAGACAAGACATATTCTCATTATTCTAGAGCACAGTACACAGAATAATGGGCTTAAGTTACAAGAAGGTATTGATGCCAACATAATGTTATAAAATATTTAAGAGTCATTCAGCAGTGGAACCCATTACCCAAAGAGGTGGTAGTCTCCATTTTATGGGCTGTGTTCAAGCAGAGGATAGTCAGCTATCTGTCAAAGGTGCTTTCATTTAGATTTCTACATGGACCAGGGGGTTAAATTCAAAGACCATATGGTGCTTTCCAATGTTAGAATTCTTAGAAACCCATCCCTATAAAGCAGATTGAGATCTCCTTGTTATTGCAGAGAAAGTACAGCCAAGAGTAATATTGTGGCTCAAGCCAAACCATTAAGATGGAAACTAGACTTTTAAAAACACCAGCATGTAATTCTAGCCTCTTCAGAGAACTCTAGTTTCATTTTCTCAAGCACTCACATACCATTAATGAAGAAAAAGGAGACATTATGCCAGGTAAATCTACACTCCCTTTTCTCCAATGCGATGCTTGATGTTTTATCTTTCTAGCAGAGCACAAGAGCCAGGACATGCTTGCTCCAATCACATGATATTGTATTCTGGCTGGGTATTAACAGAGGAGTCCTTCTCTGTCATATACCCTGGGGCTTGCAGGGTGAGGCTTTTCTAAATTATTTACTTTCCACTGGTTTATAATATCTCGATGCTTCTATTGAAAGTTTCCTGCTATATTTAAGAGCAGTTTTCAGCAAGAAATGACTTTATTTCTCACCTCTGCCTCCCACTCTCCCAGCCTTCTTCCCAAAAACATTGGGACATTCTTGAATCACTGCAGGAAACAATGTTTCTTCCCACCTTTCCAAATATGCACACACCCCTTTTAACATCTGAAACTGAAAAATCCTGTCATCGCTTCTCCTTCAGAATAAAAATACAATGGTAATAAATTAAATAATGAACGTTGCCACTTCATCGTTTCATTTCAAGGCTGGCCCTGCCAGAAATCCAGTGACAAAGATTCCTATGCTGTTGTCACAGAGGCAATTATCTTACGTAGATTTGAAGGACATGAAAAGGATCATGAAAAGATTTCAAAATCTCTTTTGAGTCAAGGTGGACTCTTGGTGACTTCATGGGCACACCCATGCAATTATCTTGGCAACAGGGTTTGCCATTTCCTTCTTCAGAAAATGTTTCAACTTTCCAGTCTAGTGTATAGGCCTGGGATTCTCCTGGTGGATTTCAACCCAAGTTCTAAACCAGGGTTCTCCAAAGTGGCCAATATTGACCCCCAAGGCTGGATGGGACTCTCCGAGGGCTCGATGTTGTTGTTTGTTGTTATTCATAGTACTATTAGTTAAAGTAGTATTTATTAAATTATTTTCATATAATAAATGTTTGGGGGTCGATGAACAATCTGAAACTTCATGAAGGGCTCAATGAGCTGAAGAGTTTGGGGACCTCTGTTCTAAACAGATCCATTCTGTTTAGCTTTTGAACTTAGATAAGAACAACCAGGTACTGCCACCTACTGAGACCTAAAACAGTTATTTATCTATGTAACCTGAAGTTACATAGATCAAGTTGAAGATGCCATAGGGAAAAATATTCCATTGTACTAGTGCTAATTCCACCTACATTTCAGCTTCCCTGAAAGAGAACCTGGGAATGGAACAACTTTCCATTATAAACAAAGCTCTGGGCACTTCTCTTTACTGTGTCCTTCAGTATACTTGGATAGCCACTGCTCAGTGTACCAGCTTCTCTTCCAAATTATTTTATCTAGTACTCATGAATATTGTACAAAGTAATATTAACCTAACTGCTTTCTTTAGATCATTTCTATCCATCCAAGCGGTATTTAATTCCTCAGCTGTAGAATTCTTGCTTTTTCCAGCTACACAGAAATGTCAGCAGGCCACAGTTTTGTATACTTAAAATATAGTTAACCCAAAGAGAGTTATTAACCAGCTGTGGCAGAAAACTGATCTAGATTATCTGTATTATTATTTGGTGAGATTCATATTTCAGCTATGAATCCTGCATAAATTGCCTGATTCTGTTCAGCAAAATTCCTCCACTGCAGGAGTGGCTGCCTCATTAGAGAGTCAGTGAGAAATGAAAAGTTCCTTTTTTCTCAAGTGTTTAAATTTACCCTGAATAGTAGATGTGCCAAAATATACATACACTTTATTGGGTCAGTTCCAGGCACCAACCCTTCATGTTCTCCTTTTAGTCCCTCCTCTTGTTCTCTTCCCACCACTTGCTAGGTAGTATTGCTAACCCAAAGTTTCTACTCAAATCCACCACCCATCCCTGCTGCTCCTTTCCTCTTTGTCTATCCCAGCCAAAATCCTCTCTCCCTCCCTTCCGCTCTAGAACACGTAAGCTTGCCTAGTGCCCACCTCCACTTTTCATCAGGATTATTAAAACCATCTCAGAGGTGTGACACCCATTCCTCTACAGATGTCCTGCAGGAGGGCAGAGAGACTCTGGGGCACTTTGAACCTTTCTTTAATGGGAACAAAAACCAAAATAATTGTATAGTCTACAACTCAAGATAAGGTGGAAACATGAAGAACAGCTGGTAAGCAATCCAATGTATTTCTAAAAGATAGCACTCTCTAAAAATGGAGAAAGTTCAGTGGAATGCATTCAAAGCAGTCTATGCAAGCTGAACTCTCCGTTGTTGCTTTTCTTTCCTTATGGCAGTTACATATGTGTAAGAAAGGATGTTTGAGAGAATGACGCCAACTCAAACATTCTGTTGTATGGGGAAATAAAATGATATAGACCTGAAATGTTTTAAGAAGGTTTATGTTATGGAATCATTTAAATTACATACAGTATGTGCATGACTCTGAAATAAAAATATAAAATACTATTAGGCAGCCTACTTTCATGTTTAACAGGTCTTTTTTTCCTTGCAGGCAGTATCAATTTCTCTTTTATGTTAGTTGCTTTCTGGAGATTCTGACATCAGCTACTGTTCAAGGGCAAACGAGTAAGAGTCTACTTCATTACACTAACTAAATGTTCGCTAATCAAAATGGTTCTGTAGTATTCAGGTATATGTAAGAGACTAGTTTGATTAGCCACAGGTCTAGGTTATTCTTATTGCACAATGAATGAGAAAGAAAAACAAACAGTAGAATTTGGGGAACATAGAGTTTTTTTGGATGACTGACTTTTCCACCAATCTCTCAGTTGTGACACATTTTTCTGTTTTACTACTACATTAAAAAAAAAAAAAAGAAACATATTAGATTTTTGAAATGAAAGATTTCAGAATAGATATGACAAAATAATATATTGGAACAATTTGGAGAGGATATGAATAGAATTGAGTCAGAATCACTAGATTAACGTAAGGTCTGAAAAATATGAACATTAATATCCTAATAGAAGTTGTTGCGTGCGTGCACACACACATCTCCAAGTACTATCCAAGCAAAAGTGGTCAAACCATTAAGAGTGATCATTGCTTCTCTAGGAGAGCCTTCCTTAGTTTATTACTGCCAGATGTGTTGGTACTACAAATACTCAAATTTCTATCTAACTGATTATGCTAAATCTGAGAAGGTCGCTTTAGAAATATAATGTGATCAACCCTCTTTAAGAAAATTTCTTGGAATAGACAAGACGCTTTTTGTGGGCAGGAAAAAATTCTCCTTTCAAACTGTGTAACTCTTTCTTCCAGCCTCCAGAGGCATTTCCCAACTTGGCTTGAAACAGTGCATAGGTTGAACTCTACAGCTAACTGGAACCAATGTTTAGTTTTCCTTTTTGGTTCTTTAGGGAGGGTTAGGGTGGTATACTAAATAGGCTGTGATTTTTTTTTTCTTTCCACACACACACAGTGGTGCTTTAGAGAGAGTGAAATGGCTGTTTGTTCTTGCAGGAGACCTTCAGTTATGATTCCCACACTTGCCCTTCATGTTACTTAGCATGTTGTATAATCAAACACGGGGAAAGAAAGAGTAAGAACATCTGAAATATCAAAGGAAAAGGGAAGAAAGTTAAAAGCTTGGCTGGTTTTACAAAAGCAGAGTTGGTGCATGTTTATTTTAAATTTAGCATAGATATGAACTTCACTAACTGTCTAGGTAAAAACATTTTAAAGTTATCCAAACCACAAATAACTCTGCACTACAGAACTCTTTCTATTACAAACCTACCTCAGGGAAGACAGATGATCTTCAGAAACAGCAGGAAGAGAGCTGAGATTCTCCACTGCTTTCTACAGTATATATCTATCTCATCTCTAGCATCATTTGACTTTTATGAATATAGCTTGTCTTGGTTTTAGCTGTATAAAGTATAACCTTTTTTGTACTTGAAGTTTTTATACATGATCCTAAATAATTAAGTTGCATTAGTTTTCTGGAGCTCCCTGTAAGGAGATTGCTCTGGGTCATAGACCATCCATCAGCAAAATGGACAGAGATAACTACAGTATGTCTAATCTTATTGCAGGGTTTCCAATAACATTCAGTTCCAACATGAAGACTGACCTCTGTCCATCAACCAGGATTGGCCAGGATGACCTACCAGGCAAGTAAATGCAAGTTACTACATATAACTTCCTTCATATGAGCTATTATGGAACATCTTTTTGAGGACTGTTTATTTTTACTTCTTGTAAGTACATGTGGCTAAAAGAAGCTGTTATATATATAATTTAATTATACCATAATTTATGATTTTCAAGGTGATACACAACATTATTTTTAAAAATCCCAAACTATTAAAAAAGTAACTATTTTGAATTGAATTTTGAACAGCAGCAATGTTGAATTAAACAGAAACAAAAACATGTCAAAAGAAATAATAGGGGAAAAAACCCAGGTCTAACTACATAATTTCATGGTTTAATTTTTTTCTCAAATATTTGTATTCCTTACTTTAGGCTATGACTTAATTTCACAGTTCCAGCTTGACAAAGCTGCTTCCAGAGGAATTATCCAACGCGTAGTGGGTTCCACATCTTTACAAGTTGCTTACAAATTAGGTACCAAAGTAGACTTCAGGATTCCTACTAGGTAACATATTTTTTTGGTGTTTCCTTATTATTTCTATTAAAATTGTCTATTTATTTGGCTGAGCAACTATTTTTTAAAAGAAGTAAATTGTACTCTCATTACTCTCTCCATGTTGAGGAATAATGGCTGCATTTGATATCCTTTTCAGTTCTGTGCAAGTATAGTGCTAAAAAATTTAGGTCTGCTAATTAAGTGGGGAGCCTACAAGCATAAAGAAGGTTCCCCACTATTTTTATATTCCTGATATATACTGGAGATTATGAATAGGAAGAGTACAAGCAAACACTATCCTATAGTTCTATCACCACTATTTTTTTTTTAATTGATATGTCTTCATTTTTACTCATTTACATTTATATTCAGGTCTAAATTCATGTATACACATCAGTATTGCATAGATTGGTAACCGTTTTCCAAGGATGCACTGGAAATATATTATCTGAATGGGGAAACATTCCTTTTGGGAGTTTCAAATTTGCAAGAGGCCTAATGCTATTTTCCTTAGCTTTTATGAAGCATAACTGCATCTGACTTTCCATTGCCAAACTTTTAATTTATTTTGGAATTAAAAATGAAGAACATTAAGCAAGGAATGATATTGGGCGACATTAAATGAGGAAGGCTATATTCAAATAAAACATATTTCTGCTCTACAGAGTAAACCATTTAAACTTTTAAAGTATTTCTCCAACAGCCAGAATACTGTGTTAGCTGTCAAGAGCTCAGGAAATTTGGTTTAGTGAGGCATCACTTCTGAGAGTGCAAATTAAAAGGGGGTGTTCAACCCATGAATGAATTGCAGAAGAGACCTTGGATGAGCCTAGAACATATTTTGTTCAGGTTGCCTAACTTGAATGTGAGTAATACATCGATTCCCAAATCTGGCTAATAAAGCTGTTATACCTCACCACACTACACTATCATTTATTTCTATATGAAGCATGTAATTATTTTTAATATTAGTCTGGGACACAACAGTAGCCAGCTATTATGCAGGAAATGTGTTAGCTTTTCTATAATTTGTCTGGATATGGTTGAAAGGGATCAGTGTATTTTCTGAAAAGGTAGGTCTTGAAGCTATTGCCATCTAGCGGCTGTGGAAGCTCAGTGGTGCTGTTCACCAAAGCTGGTGCTGAAAGATGCTTGGCTACTGGATTCCGTTAACGGGCTTCAGTAGATCGACTTTTGCCTCTCGTTGCATTGTGCTATTTACAACTGACTCATTTGACTCTTGCGGTGGTTTTTCTTCTTCTTGTTGTAATCCTAGGCAGGGATGATTATCCTTTAGTATGGCTGTTGCTGTTGTTTCAAAAACCTCTCAAATTTCCCCTCACCTAGTACTAGAGGAATTGCAAAAGGAAGCTGGAATTATGGGATAATCTGTAAGATTAAGAATGCCACTAACAAAAGTAGGAGTGTAGCAACCTTCTGTCAAACACATCTAAATGTGAAGCTAAACTCTTTACAGGCATGAAGCCTTAACAGCCTTTATTTCAGAATCAGTGGTGTGTTTTCCAGTTTCCAATTTCCTATTTCTTCTCCTATGTTTCCAACAATAGCCTTTATTTTATTGTGGGTTTTTTTTAGATTTTTTTTAATCCTGCCTTTATTATTTTTATAAATATCTCAAGGCAGTGAACATACCTAGTACTCTTTCCTCCTCCTATTTTCCCCACACCAAATAACCCTGTGAAGTGAGTTGGGCTGAGAGAGAGTGACTGGCCCCAAGTTACTCAACTGGCTTTCGTGCCTAAGGCGGGACTAAAACTCACAGTCTTCTGGTTCCTAGCCTGGTGCCTTCACCACTAGATCAAACTAGCTCTATGTGTTTCTTTGTAGCATAATAATATAAGAACTGCATTGTACTGGATTTTGCATTGGGTGAAAAAAATGTTCATCTAAAATTAATTTGGAGGTAGATTTAAGGGAAAAAAGAATCCTGTCACATAGATAGGGGTAATTTCAATTACAATCTTTTGCCAAAATCCTTCATATCAGAAACTGAAGGGGAAAAGAAAAATGGATCTTTATAGCTTTTTACAGGCAACAATCCAGAAGAGATTATTTCCAATTCAGCTTTATTAATTACTGATGCAAACCTTCCTCTATATAGTAACATTGATGGTTATTTCAAACAGTTTTGCACATTTATTCCACTCACAAGCAGTAATACATACAAATAGAAGCTACATTTTAAAATCTGAGTGGATGTGTAGGGTCCCACAATTATTTGGGGTTTTTATTGTATTAGAGCATTTCAAGATATACCCCCCCATCCCCAAACATACCTTTTTAAAATGATTTCTTGGGTGTGAACAGACTGCTATCTTTGTGAGGGAAAAGACTGAAGTATATTTGTGAAGATTAATTAATTTAAGAATGTGTAGCCTTTTTTCTTTATTGCAAATTCTCTCATCTTTCAGGTTTTTGTTATCAGTGGGTGTCTGGTTCCTTCATCATCATTCTCATTAAAAGCTCTATTAGAAACACTGCATTATATCAAAAGCTAAAAGATTAATAATGTAATTCTGTGGCAGTCTTGTAAGGTTGTAAAGCCTTTGAGTAAATCTGAAAAATTGGACTACACAAGGATATAAAGCAGGAATCATTCTAATGGATTGTTTTCAATCTTCCAAAAAGAGGTGGGATGGTTTTTGCTTGGAGCTTAATGGTAAAGGAGTAGCTGAGTCCTATGTTGTGAAATGCAATAAGAGCGGGGCGATGCCACACAAATAATTCAGTATTCAGAGACTTAGTTGTCAGCAGGCTTTTCTTTAAGGGAGAAAAGCAGTGATTGGTGTTTAAAAAAAAATCTATTTTACTTATCAGTGTTTTAAACTTGGTTGCAATTTTCTTCCCCCACAACAATGAATAGCGGTGGAGCATTTTATACTTGAGTGTGCCTCACTGATGTCTTGGCAGTATTACTCGCAATTAGCAATTTATTTTGGCTCAAGGACTCATATATTCTAGTGGTGGAAAAATACTGAAGAATTATGGGTCCAGTTTTTAAAATGATATCATTTTAGTTAAAATATTGAAATAAAGTCCCTCTTATTCCTCTACTTCTGAATAGGTTGCTTTTGCCTTCTAAGCAATATCACTATTCATTTTATTATTATTTCCTTTGCAGCTTTACTAGAAAAGGTGAGCACACATAGAGATAATTTCAAGGAATAACTGGGTAGAATTTAGAGGATGCTAAAAAAAATAGGATTTGAAGGAGGATGTTGTACTGTTCATTAAAGTAGTCTATTCTGTCTTCATGAAAGCCTACAGTTAATTAACATTACTTCATCTGTCTTAGCTTATTTGTTATGAAATATTCTAATAAATAAAATAAATATATATTTACAATTGCTGCATCAGTAGTGAGCTAATAAATGCTAACAGGTACATTCAATATTTGTTGGCATTGGCAAGATTCATTTACAGAATAAATAAATTTTCGGTTATTAGTCAGTGATTCCAATTTGCATATCTCCAAGGAAACCTTGAAAACTAATAAAAAGCAGAAGTTTATCTGTTTTGTTTCAGCAGTTTTTCATTTTTCTCAATAAATAACATAAAGTGAATTTCTTCTGGCTGGTATATTTTCCAGCAACGACTGGGTATAATATAAATTAATCTAGCCTGAATCTATAGCCTGAAAGAGGTGACATAATTTTCCAGTCATCAAACTAAGGGCTTTTTAAACCATTATTTCAGTATGTGAATCCAGGGTTTGGATTCCAGCCATAATACTTGAGGCAAAATGATTGAATGTTAATTTGGTATGCAGATTAACGTTAGATTGGCATGTGGGAGAGCACTGCAAATGCATAAGAGAGAAAAAAGTCCCACTATCAATCTGGTTTGATTCAATTGTCCAAAATTTGAAATGCATATGATCAACTTACCACAATGCTATGCTGAAAGAGTCACATGAAAAGATTCTAATGGACTCACACATGGAGTTGTGATTACTTCTTTGTTTATTCAATTGACTTATTCATGATATGGAAGTGTAGAAGGAGAAAAGTAAGTAGGTATAGCATAGATTAGCAAGCATGTGTTTTTGTGTGCGTAGGTATGTGTAGTGAAAGAAAAGTAACCATAATGTATATTTGGCTATATATGTATATATGTATATTTTTATAACAAGTATAGAAGAGAATATATAAATAGATACAGATTGATATAGAGGCAATAACAAAGGAAGTAGCAGTGTATAAAACATTTCAAATTCACCTGTTGTGAATTCACCTTGTTTCAAGTTCACAACAGCTTGTGAAAGATTTCGAATTTGAAACATTTTGCGTATATGTAGAAGAAACCCCTGGTGCCCTTTGGTATATAAGCTTATATGTCTTTTGCAAGTTGCTCACAATCAGCACTGAAATTAAAGGTTTTAAAGCTTGTTTGAAGTGTCATTTTATCTAGTGGGCCTGTTGATCTCTGTGCTTGGAGTGAAGAGATGATCCAAACATCACTACAATTACTCCCAGCATTTTCAGTCAAACTGTAATACTGGCTCAACTAACTAAAAAAATTAACTAAACCCTAACCTTAACGTAAAAGCTTAGGTCAGTGACTACAGTTGGCTGATTTGAAACTCGGGGAAAACACAGCTATAATCTGAAATACTTTTGTAGTGATTACAGCAAAGAACTCTTACTACTTTGCTTCTGTAGTGTGGTGTAATGGTTAAGGTATTGTACTTGTACCAGGTTTAAATCCACCACAGAAGTTTCACACATGATTTTGGACTAATCACCCTCTTTTAGCCCAATGTACTTCACAGGCTTGTGGTTATCAGGATGAAATGAAATGAAGGGAGATCTCTGTGTTAGTCATCTTGAGATCCTGAAGAAAAGGCCAGGTATAAATCTAACAAATTAATTAATTAATTAATTAATTAAAAATGGCTAGCCAGCCATTTATAGGCAAGGAGCCCATTAATGCAGATTTTGGGACACAGAATGAAGAACTTTTAGACTCTTGCTAGGACTGCTTTATATTGCATTTTGCAAATAAAATTGCTTGCATCTGTGCTGAGTTGGATGCCACATTTTAAATAATACTGAAAAAGTATGCACCTAAGATTCTTTATGTTTGTTGAAGCTGGAAACACAAACAGGTTTTCTTGGAGGCCTAATGTTTACCCACCTATATGCTAAATTCTTATTCATATTTTCTTACAACAGTCTTCCAGAGCAAGGTTGTGTGTCAGAAATAAGAAATGTGTTTTGAAAACAATAAATCTGGATTTCTCAGTTTGTGATGACTTATATACTCATGACTTAGAGCATTCATGAAGACACCACAGGAAAAAAAAAACACATGTATATCAGACCCAAAGGAGAAATGGATTAAAGTTTCTTTATAATAAAACTTGTGAATCATCTCAGATTTTCCACAGTGCCACAAAGCTAATGAGAGTGATCTGAGAGGCAATATGGCATACAGCATATGGGTGGAGGATGAGATTTATTCACTGCTTTCAGCCCAATAATATATCACTGAAGTTAACTCCAAGACTTTACAGCCATTCAAAATGAGTTAATCACATGGTCCTGCAATCACTGGTGGCACCTGACATAACACAAAAATTGTCCTCCTTTCTTAATTAACAAAAAATGTCTTGAGATACTTTTTGAAGCTGGAAGAAAGAACAAAGGCAAGAACATGGAAGAAACCACTTCCCCAAGTGAGAAATTCACCACAGCAAGGTCTACCAATGGAAAACAGGAAGGACAGATGTTCAGGTTGTAGATAGTGTTGGAATGCAGACTTTGACTAAAGCGAATCTGAAGAATCTGGTACAGCCAGGAATGAATAATCTGTTTTAATAGTATAATATTGAATCCAGACTACAGTTTTACAAGGGAAAATAATATAGAAAATGGGATATCTTTATCTCAGTAACCTAATTAGCACTCTTACAGGATGGCTTTGGGTTCATTCACAGCACTGTTGTGTTATTGGTGCAAGGTCATGAACTTCAGACCTAGTTTTAATTTAATTCTGCTGTAGTGGAAACTAATCTTATTGAATCTCTCTCTGACAGTAAAGTGGAACTACTGGTTCAGATTGGGATGAATCTGTTTGTTAATGTTGTCTTGAGATGGTGGCTTCTTGATTTCTTTTTCTTTTTCTCTTTCTCTGAAATGATAACATATCCCAGTGTTAAGTCAAGCTAATAAGCAGCCTGTTTTATTTGCATCCTTTATAGATCCTTGTATCCTCATGGACTACCCGATCTATATTCCATTCTAACTACTTTTCGGATGACTGGGAATACAGTTCAGAAATCCTGGAGCCTGTGGCAAGTTCTAGATTCTTCTGGAAAAGAGCAAGTTGGACTGACGCTTAATGGGCCAGCCAAATCTCTTGAATTCTCATATAAAGGAATTGATGGAAGTCTTCAGAAAGCAACATTTTTGGATTTGCCTTATCTTTTTGATTCCCAGTGGCATAAAGTTATGGTCGGTATAGAAAAAAAGACTGTCACACTTTATATCGACTGTGCTATGATACAAACTCTAGCCATAAAGCCGAGAGGAAAGATCAATGTTGATGGTTTTACCACATTGGGAAAACTGAAAAATAATCCTCAAATTTCAGTTCCGGTAAGCTGTAGACATTTTCCTTTATAACAAAAGTATTTTTCGTTTTTTAAAGAAATTGTATATGGTGATGGAGTATAATATGCTTCAAATGGAGCAGTAAGAAATGGTTCAATAGTTTTGACATTGTAAGGAAAAGAGTATCTCTTAATAAGATTTAAAGACTGAAGCCTCATTATAACCAAGTATCTGGAAATTTGTTTTAAGTGAACCTTTCAAGAACTGTATAGCCACTGAAGGGAAATATTATGAAAATAGGAGATAATTAATAGACCAGACTAAAATGGATGCTGGATCCACTGAAAATTTAAGTCTTAATTCTTGGAAAGTATAACTAAAAGCCACAAAACTTTTGCAAATTAGAAATGAAGACCATCATCTTTGAACTGTATTATAGTTAAGCAGCTTATCAAAATTAATTGTGCTGTCAGTTAAAAGAATGTGGGTTGACTTATGGATGTAGGATTTATTTTCTTGTGTTGAAGAATATCTGAAAAAGTCTGAACAGAAACTGCATCCTCCTGATAATGGAAGTATGATCCTCTTCCTAGAAATATCATAGCTACAAAATCTAGACTATATATACTTTTTTAATGTAAGGATGAAGCATTTTAAAGAATAAAATTAATACTTTATTTTGGAACATATCTTACATTTGGCAAGAGACTGAGAATCTCCAGACATTGCCCAGATTAGGGCAATGGATTTAACTGCAAAAAGATTGCATCAGTGTTAACGTTTATTCATTTTCATAGATGAATTGTGACTGAAGTGACAAATCTAAAGAGTCTGTGAAGAACCTGCCACCTATGTTAGCAGGAAACATGGCATGTAAGGCTTAGATATCTTTGTGCAAACACAATACTTAGCTTTATTTCTAATAATATAATAGAACTTTATTCCAATTATATAAAATGAAGGCATTAGCAAATATATGGACAACCCATTTGGCAGGCTCTGTAAAGGCCTTTCCATTCATTATTCACTTTTATGGCTACCCCATGATACTGATTTTGCAATGAAATCAATCTGTATTAGCTATATTAGTCTTTTAAACTTGGCATACTCAAGTTTCAAACAACATTGATCTACATGTTCATTTTCTGGCAAAACAAATTTTCTTCTTATCCTGTTAAAGGATCACTATCTTCTGCCTTCATGGACTAGCACCAGCATCATCAATATGATACTGTCAGGGGAAAAACCCCATCAAACCTGAGAGACAGACACATGAGAACACAGACCACTTCAAAGTTCTAAAGTATTTATTAAATGTTAATTCAATAAGCAAGTATAGTTCAATACATATACCTTAGTTCAAACAACAAAACGTAACATACTTACTTAAGATCCCATTGCAATGAGGTCCAGCATGGACAAGCGGTCAACCTGGACAGCTTGTGGCTGTGTGGCCCTGAGCCCCTCCCAACAATCCTTTTTATTCTTCAAAACCACACACCGCAATCATGACTCCCAGGATGAGCTACCGTCCTTGGTGCTAATTTCACTGCACTTCCCTGTTCCATCCTTGTGTCACACTCCTTTTATCAGCATTTTACTTTGTCCATTTATTTTCCGACTTCCTGTCCATGACTGAAAACTTTAGTCCACATAGCAATTTTATTTATTGCTCTTTCCCCCCTCACAATACCAACAGAGCTCTTTCTTAGCATCCTGTAATATCTGATTTTATTTGCCTAATTATTTTATAAGAAAGAAAGGGATGGTAGCATGCTACAAGTCAAAGCATTAGACTTACATGTCATCTGTGTTTCCAACAATGCTAATGGCCTCCCATAAACCTTACTGGCACACTCAGGAAATGAAATAGTGGGCAGCTAGAGCCTAGTGTTTTGTTCTGAAGTGACCCAAATGCCCAGAAGGTTCCAGCCTATTCACCCAACTAGCTGGGGATTCCTGGATCTTCTTAACCTATAGCTGGTGAATTCTGTAAGCTTATACGGGCCTAGCTGGATTGTGAACATGGTGTACAGTTTTGAAACATTTATTGATGAATGAAGGGTTATGACATGGATTCCAACTCACTGCTGACCATATCCTACTTTAAAGAATGAAATAAAATGGACTTATATCAGTTTAAGGTTTGAATATGATAGGGATGATCATTGTATTCCAGGAGACAGTTTTATTTCCCTGCCATAAGTATGTGCATACATGTATGTGTGGGGGCATGCATATATGTCTAACTTGGTTACAGGAGTAATTTATTTTATTTATGATAAGCCAGCTACTGGATGGTATGCATAGGACTGTATATATAACCCTGCCACTGGTGTAGGAAACATATGCAACTTGGATTAAATGACCCTAAATTTAATTCTCAAAGAAACCTCTTTTGCGGAAATATAAATAGAAGAAAGTTTAACCATGCCTTGGAATAGAGATCTTTATGGATTTAAAACAATAATGAATGTTCTTGATAGGCTGGAGAGGGATGAATAACTTTTACAGGATAATTACTTGTCCTGCCTTTTGATGCCATGAGATAATAATGATCCATGGACATGGCTACTTCTTAGCCTCCTTGCAGCTGTAATTACACAGAGGAAGACTCTGACTGCCTCTGCATGAAATGGTTAATGGTTTATCCAATTACCCCAATTGAATGAATTTGCCCAACATAACTGGCCAACCACAGTTTAGTCCGCATGTTGTATCAGCCCAGCCAGGAAGGCTGTTTATCTCTGCCTTGCAATTGCCTTCTAGGTGCTACCTTGCCATAAGTGCATTCAAAAAGAAAGTCTGAATAAGGGAGCCTCCCCAGTGCAAGGAGACTTGCCCCATGATGCAGAAATTGGCAAGAGGAGAGTACTAACTCACAGTGAAGAGGAGAGGATTCCACTCTGCATTTTTTTCCATTCATGCATTGACAGGAGGAGAAGGAGGAGAATTGTGGAGTCCTTGGTGCTCTCTGAGCTTGGTTGTTTGATTGCAGATGTTTCATTACCCAACTAGGTAACATCATCAGTGGCCACCAACACTGGCAGGGCAAGCTACTGTGTATAAACAGGGAGCAAATTCCACACTCACTAGCATTGATGATGTTACCTAGTTGGGTAATGAAATGTCTGCAATCAAACAACCAAGCTCAGAGAGCACCAAAGACTCCACAGTTCAACCCTGAGCTTCATATATTCTCTTCTGCTGGAGGAGAATAGGGCTGGTGAGGATCAGAAAGCAGGTAGGAACCTACAATTTTTCTCCAAGTGATTCTAATGATGTAAAAAAAAAAAAGAACCCTTGAAAAGAGCTAGTGTTAGGTTTAGAAAACTAGATTCAAATGCTACTTCAGTTATGGAGTTACCCTGTGGTAGATATGGGCATAACATATATTCTTGGCCTTATTTCTACCCCTTTTTGTAAAAAGCAATTTCCACCTATTTTGTGGGTTGTACTGATGCTAATCTAAAAATGTGAGGCTAATTATCTCTCTTACAGGCAATCAGCAAGTCATTCACTACCAATGGCAATTCATTTTTTTTCCCTTGAAAGAGCAGAAAAAATTATGTAGTGGCAAAATTTCTGAAACTAATCTGAGGTTGCTCCCCACTGAAGAATTATTTAAGGGAGAATATTATATGATTACCTGATTGCATAAAGAGGCCTCTGGTTGTGCTGATCCAACAAAATTGTGAAATAAAGTCCTGTATTTTTGCTAAGTTCAGTTAATAGAGGATTACATAGGCTTTTGATTTTACTGGTCTCAGCTGAATTCTGCTTTAGATGTACTAGGGCTAATTTATATCTGCTACTTTGGTTGAGGCAGAACTTTGCATCAAGGTGAGAAGAAAGATAATTCTTCACTCGATTTACTGAATAGTTCGTTTTATGCAAGTCTTCTGTGACTCAGCTAGGGTGTGAAGGAAAGAGTTGAAAGGGAGACCTCCTTCCAGGGATCTGGAAGCTATTAGAATGTCCTGATCTTTCAGTGTAATGATGCTAAGGAGTATCTCTTATTAAAGACCTCTTTAGCTACTGAATGATCATATAAGCAAGAAAATTACTAAATGGCAGTTCAATCCTGCTTTTAGCATAGTTGGGCACAGTTCTCCTTGCTTCTATAACTAAAGGACCCTTAAGGGTTGGGATTATCCTGTCTAAACATTTTTGTCCCATTCATATTCATGCTGTCTGCTTGAAGATCAAGAAACCAACTCAAGTGTTGGTGTTTTTTGATTAAGCTCATACAGATCCTGACCTTAACAGGATAAACTGGCACACAGGCATTTATGTTGGTTTGAATAATTTGTCTTCGCTTCCTGGTGCTTCTGGCAGCCATCTTGCTAAATTTCCTTCAGCTTTTTTTTTTTTTTTTTGTAAGTCTTTTTGCTGCAGAGCCTTTCTCTTCATTCTTTGTGTTTTAAGACAGCAGGACATCCACCACGGTTAAATAGATTGACAATGGTAAATGTCATGTCTTCCTTACTGCAATATAGTGACTTACCTCATTTGAAAATACTGATTTCTGTCACGGGAGCAGCAACGTCTATTTCTTTTCAGGAAGGAACTGGTGGTCAGATCTTTTCCTCAATGGCAAGAAATGAAGAACTTCGATACTTTTAAGTTCAACTGAATTACCCACTAGATGGCAACATAACCAATTACGTTATGCTCTCCGCATAAGACATTCAAGTGGTGGTAGAGATTCAAAATATTCTGATTATAAGCATTTGGCTCAGTATGGTGAAACAAACAAGTGAAGGTGTGTTTCACTTTAGCTTAGCTATTTAATTGAACACATGTTTGCAGTTAATGTTCCACAGTCTGAACTGATGCAATGTGAGTATAACAAAGTGTAATTTATTTGGCAAATCTTAAACTGGGTAAATTGGTAAACTGGGTAAACTGTGGTGGTCTGGAACATAAAACAAGTTAATCCATAATGTGCTTGGTTTTAGCTTAGTGTGGTCTATGAACTCAATCACCATGGGATGGGAAAAATTTGACTGGGGGGTGGGGGGAGAGCCCTGCAACATGGCTTCTTGATCTTCCAGAGGCTGTCTGGTGATGCTGTAGTATCATTGTGGGGGTGGGTGGGAATTAAGGACAGGAATGAGAGCAGGAGGCCTCTAGGGGAAAATGCTTCCATTCCCATTCTTAAAATGCTTTCCAGACCCCAAAAATGGCACCAAATTTCCAGTCTGTATACAGCCAAAAAGGGTGATTTTCAGCCATTTGGATTCTGGAGGCTCAGGTGTTTATGGATGGAAATGGCCTTCTAACTCATTTTTATTCTTAATTTTGAAAAAAGCAGAAAGGGTGCTATCAAAATGTGGCCATTTTACCATGGAAATTCAGTTCTTGGGATGTTGAGGGGGCACAAGTGGAGTAATGGGTTGCAGGAAGCCCTAGACCACAGTTTGCCCACTCCTGGTTTATGATTTAATATGTTGTGTGAACCCACTGAATTTTGGCTTGCTTTAAAAAGTATGGTTAAACAAATCTGATGTGTAAACTTAGTCACTGTGTGTTTGGAATGCAAAAAATATAAATAAGTATTCTGCACATACCTTTAGTGTTCCTGTAAACTCACCCTTTTCTGCATTGTATAAAACTAAAAGTAGGAGTTACCATGAAAAATGAAACAACTTTAGCAAAATTAATTTTGCCACTTCTACTTCATGAAGATACTGTAATGTGAAATGGCTTTCGTTTGGAAAAAAGTGACATTTAATTCTAAGGAAACACGAAGTATTTATGTAGCCCTTGAGGTTTCCCATTAAAGCACACCACTGACATGGGGAGCTTTCAGACATTATTAAAAAAAAAAAAATACTGAAGGAGCAGCATGCAAAATTGGGAAATTTGCACATTTACATCACTTGATATTTGTATGTTTCCCTCTCCCACCTGCCAAAAATCTGGAGCTCACTGTGGATATGTTTTTCCCCATTTGTTTATTACCCAAATGTATGAATAGATGCAGCAGTATGTTTTTTTAATCAGTTTTCAGAGATGTGGCTAGTCCAAGATAACACCTTCCCTTCCTGCAGTCCCACTTGTTATTCCTGCCATTCATTTCCACCTTTCAACCTTTTAAGAATTGCATGATTAACTCTTACCAAACATTGTTATTAAGCAGGATTGGAAAATGATATCAGATTGTAAAGCTGCTTTACAAAATCTGGTTAAGACCAAATTAAAGAAATTTGGGGAAAATAGAGATTTGTTTTGCTGATAATGATAAAATGGTTGGAATTAGATGAATTACAGTCTTCAAAACTGATCTGTGTTAAATTAGTCATATCACATAATTGTAATTTTACAAATCAGGCATGGGAGGCAAAGGCATACTTGATTGCTTTCCTTTCAGGTATCCTTGAAGATACCTGAAAACAAAGAGGAGAATTTCAAATATATTCAATGATATAAAACACAACTGTTTGGAAGTAGCACTGTGATCTTTATCCATGAATAAAGTCCTTTTGACATCAGGAGCAATGCCAAATAATTTAAAATCTGGTTATTTGTAGGTAATGTGCAATGAGAATGTATGATGGAATGTAATAGAGTTTATTTCCTGAGTATCTAGAAATTCCAGAATCTGGGGGAAAATGAAAGCAAAATCACTGACAATTACTGTCAGAAAGATAAGAAAAGAAAGAATAAAATTTTAAATGTTTCAGAGAAAAGCAAAGTCATAAATGTATTTTTTTTATTGTGTTAAAGATGTTCGGATGTACAAGCCTCTTTGATTAACATGAATAATGTGATAATACAAATATCAATACTATTTAGAGAACAAGGTAAAATATGATCATCATTTAGTAATTCAAAGATGCAAGTTCTAGGCTGGATATGAGGTTGCTTGTGGGCATGTTTGATGATAGCATATGTCATGTCTTGCAGATTAAGAAGGGATGTTACGAAGTTTGAATGTTACATGCTGAGTAAATTTGGAGGTATAGATAAACATTTGTAAATTTTATAGGGAGAAAAATGTAAGTTCTTAATGCAACTTAAAAGGTCAGTACAGGTAGTTCCCAGTTTAAGAATGAGTTCCATTCTCAAGGTCTGTCCTTAAGTTGAATTTATATGTAAGCTGGAACAGTATTATTGTATAATAATGTATAAGTAGTATTGTGTCATTAACTCAAACCGTTGTGTATTTAACTCAAATCACTGTGTATTTAACTTGATTTTTGCTACAATAGGCTCCGTTCTTAACTATGGGTCATCCATAAACCAGGTGTTCTTAACCCGGGAACTCTCTGTACCCTGCAAAAAGGCATTCTGTGATAGAATGTCTAGCACAGTGTTTCTCAATGTCAGCAACTTTCCCCATGCTGTCTGGGGAATTCTGGGATTGAAGTCCATCTTAAAGTTGCTGAGATTAAGAAACACTGGTCTAGCAGAACCTGGGAACATGGTGGAGGAAGTAGGGCCATTATAGAAAAGATTCCTTAGTCCGGGGGGGGGGGGGGTTGGAAGCATAAACAAGAGAGTCTGTGTAATTCTGCCTTAATTCTGCTAGATATAAGTTGATCTGGAGAATTGTTTTGGCACCCTTTCAAGATTCTGCTACATTACCCTACTAGCAATAAAAAGCATCCCCCAAATCCAAAGGGTTCTTGTTTCCTGAGTTTGCCACTCTTGGAGGGTTTAACAAATTCAAAATTCCATATTCAAATAATGTGAAATCTTAAAAAGGTTTATTGGTCTATCTCAAATCAGGCATAGTGTACATGAGCAGTGGCATACACAGGAGGAATCAAAATAGGCAAGAGGGCAGGCACAGCATCACAGTACAAGCCCCGCCCCTTTTATATGGGTGTTGATATTGCAGTGCCACAACTTTCATACTGCTGTTTTTGACATCCCCCCACCCCATGATCTTGCCTTTGCAGGATTCCATTTTGATAGACATTCAATTCTTTAATCCCAACTGACTTTCATCTTTATTCCGTTATCTGGAAGAAAATGAACCATATAAGTAAATAACACATTTTCCGCTATCTGACAAACATAACTTGAATTTAACAAAGCCAGTGACAGCATATTGACAAAGCATTAGAATTCTAGTTCTCCAAAGGGGAACAATGCCACAAATTTTCTGGAATAATCTATCTAAAAATATATTATTTGTATACAGTGGAAATATACACAAACCTAGGTTTTTTTCAATAGGTCTAAATGAATAAAAATTACCATTTCCCTTTTTATACATTAGTGTGCAAAAAGTGTGACTTTGCATGGAAAGGGACTGCTCAGAGTGAGTGGGACAAAAATGTGGCCTTTTTCTTTTGCATTGTTTGTGGTTCAGAGAGTCAAGGGGCACGATGGGTGTTCTAACTTTGCAATTGCTTAAGGTAACATTTCAATCTTTAACACTCTAATTCTCCTCCAAAACTGGATCCCGTCCCTGATCATTTGGGAGTGGAGTTCTTGACATGGTGCGTAACATTTGAAGTGACCTTCAAGCTGACCAAAGTTGGCTTACACAAAAATAAACGAAATAAGCTAAGGATTTTATCCCTTAGAATTGATTAAGCAATTACAGTTTATAAAAGCAGTTTTCTCCTGGGACTATTTAAAAAAGATATATCCTAAAAGTAGCTTTTTGTCCTTTTGTTAAATCATATATACTCCTGCAGATTAGTATATTCTGCAGGAATAAGTACAGTAAGTAATATTCCTGGAAATGGTTCTTAAAGGTGAATGTGTAAACAAAGATTTGGGTTGTTAGCATTTTCTAATATTCATTTAGGAATTAAGTATGTTCTTTTGGGCATTTGAAGGATTTTGTTCTGATGACCAGTGCTGCCCATTTTTTCATATGGCCAAGCTTGTATTGCTTATTTTTACCTCTGTTGTTATTACCTGTTCTAGCCATTGTGGTCCAGAGTTCATCCTTTGAGTCTGAAGATCTCGTTTCAATTTCTAGTCTATACATGGAATTATCAGATAGCTTTTGGGTGATCTCTGCCTCCCAGTCTCCACTTCCTATCTGTGAATGGGATCAGTTATTAACTACATCTCAAAACTGTGAGGATCAAAGTGAGAAAGTCATGCAATTATCCATATTCAGTCTTAAGGAAAGGATGACATCAAAGCAATACTTACCAGCCATGAATAATTGCTTAAAGTAGTTCTATTGCTGAATGATGATCAATAATCAATTATCAGTTTTATTGATATCCGCCAATAAAATCCTTTCTCTTACTGTCTCCCTTTTGCTCTCTTCTCAGTTTGAGATCCAGTGGATGATGATTCATTGTGACCCTCAGCGTCCTCAGAGGGAAACCTGTAGTGAACTTACAATCAGGAGCTCGGTAAGAAAATATCTTAAGGGCAAAGCTTACTTTTTAACTTTGGAATATTCAAAATGCCATAATGTATTTCCTTTTCAAAGTTATTAAAGCACAGCCTACAAAAGTAATTCAGGATGGGAAGGCACTCTCCTTACCTGAGGATGCTGTTTGCAGCACAGATCAAGACAAACCCTGCCAGAAAGTACACAATGCTAAAAGCAGGGCAAAGGGTTAAAAAGCTGGAGTCATTCAGTCCCTCCTTTCGAGACATCAGGTTTCCTCTAGTCTAGCTACCCTCCTCCAACAGTCATCCGCAGAACTGTGCAATTTGAAAGTTTTTGGAGTTGGGGTTCTATTCTCCAATAACCTTAAAATCCATCTGTGGCAATTGAAGAAGTACCCATGGCTAGCTTGGGCCCGTGCACAATGTTTCCCTGGTTCCTGTGGATTTTTCTGCAAGTAATTTGCCTCTGTCTATCACAAGTAAGTTTTTCCTAACTTTTTGTTATTCTTTTCAGATAAGCCAGACAATCATAAAGGTAAGTCTTAAAGCTAGAAGGATTCTTACTGAGTGAAGAGTATAAAATGTTTCCAAAAACTCATAGCTCTTTTGTTCAATTTTTGGTTGGCAATCAATGAAAACAATGTGTATATTTCTAATGATGCTGCTATGTTGGACAAAGTATAGGATCTCTTATGCCCAGCTGGAGAGCTTCCAAGGGAAGTCAGATGGCCACTGCGAAAGATACCACGCTTAAATGGATAGGTTTGGTTTGAACCTGCAGAAGTGTTACTTTTCCTAGTTAATGAGGCTTCACAGGGATCCCATTTAGGTAGAGAAGATGTTTTCCCCCACATTGCTGTGAGATCTGTCTAGTTCTCTGGCCTATACACTGTTCAGAGTGAAATCTTACTAGGATCAACAAATATGATGAAGTTGGGATCCATTATATCAATTTTGATGCTTCCGTCCCCCAGACTCAGTTGGCACCCTCCTGCTTTAAACTGGAATTTTTATTCCAAGGAATCTCTTTTGTTTAATTCAGTGTAGTCCACAATGGACACATCCTCCAGATTAATTAATGTGGGTTAGTCATCACTTCAATTCCTTAAGCATTCCTCTTATAATTACAAACAAGATAATAAAAAGGGGTCACTTCATCCATGTTTATGTGTGACGTGGGCTTCCAACCGATGTTAGTGATTATGAATATAGAACCAAAATTGATGATTTTTCTGGATTAATTGCTACATAGTGGTGCATAGCTAACAGTACCAAGAGAAATAAATGGAAGAAAGTTAAATAGGGCACATAGCTGTGGGAAATATAGAATGGAAAACTTTCCTTCTGTGAATTTCACTTAGCTCACTTATTTGAGGACCCTGGAAAGACTTTTTTTTTAGATTTTTTTTATCCCGCCTTTATTATTTTTATAAATAACTCAAACATGCCTAGTACTCCTTCCTCCTCCTATTTTCCCCACAACAACCCTGTGAGGTAGTTGGGCTGAGAGAGAGTGACTGGCCCCAAGTTACTCAGCTGGCTTTCGTGTCTAAGGCGGGACTAAAACTCACAGTCTTCTGGTTCCTAGCCTGGTGCCTTCACCACTAGACCAAATTGGCTCTCATGTTTCCTAATAACAGTCATTCGTTGTTTTATGGAAGAATTCTCTAGCGTCTGACACACTGTAAAGCAGAATCTTATAGATACCTGCATTATTTTATGAGTTTACATTAAAAATAGATGAAAAGCTCTCATTTTTAAACCAAGTATTCAAAGAATGTCAGAAAAATCAGCTGAGAGTTTATTTAAAAATATTAATGTGTAATAATACATTTCCTGAAAATGAAATGTTAATCTTTTGAAGCACAGTGAGCAAAACAGCCCATGGGATTAGAAAGTCCAACAGATTTGTTATGACATTTATTTGTATAGACTCAAGCTAGCTTTGCTAGGCCCCAGAAAGAAAAAAATCTACCAATGTTTTTACAAAGAAAATGAACATTACTGTGCAGCCCATGAAGCTTGTGGTTGACTGTGATATGAAGCAACCTACTTTGCAAGCAACAATAATGACTTTTCTGCATTATGTCTGAAGAAAAAATGCCTTTTAAAATACTGGTTGTGAGAACTCTGGCTAAAGTCCCTCTTGGGACTTACAAAAATAAAGCAGTTTGGAAGAAAGAAGAAAGAAAGAAAGAAAGAAAGAAAGAAAGAAAGAAAGAAAGAAAGAAAGAAAGAAAGAAAGAAAGAAAGAAAGAAAGAAAGTTATAGAAAACAAGGTATTATTAAGAGCTATGGTGTGTGTACATAATTAATCTCTTACTTATGCATATGTCTCAGAAGATAAGTCTGGATATCTAGCTATACAGTAATGGCAATTTCACTTAGATGCATTTTTGCAGGTACCACTTTATTTTTTCTATCACAAATTGATTTCCCATTTTACAAGGGAATGAACTTAATAGGGAAAAAAAAGTAATCCAAAGGACATTATTTTATTCCATTTTGTCATCGGACCAGTCATTGCGAGAAGAAGTCTTCTTTTCCTGTTCAGAATGAAAGGAAAATATAAAGCATAATAACCCATCCTTTTTGTTCCCAGTTGCTGCCTTAAGGTGTGCTTTCCACCCCTTTAAGGATTTAGGCAGAGGCATTAATTCTGCCTCTGCCCACCAACAGAGACACATGTACACGCGTGCACATCTGTTCCTACACACCATTTGCCAATCTGTACATCTCAGGTTGTCATTACATTTTACAGAGCACATTTGTCTTGAATTACTATCTATCATGCAGATCAGAACAGGAACAGATTACCTAATCAAGCAGATGAATCTGATTAGGTCAGTTAGAATATCTTGTTGGTGGCTCTCAATTGCTCCTTCCCCCCTTTTATTGGATGGTTTCAGTTGCTTCCTCTTCCTCCTGCACTTTAAACGTTCTTTTTATTCCTTGCCAGAGAGGCCCTCCAGGTCCGCAAGGCCCCCCAGGCCCCCCAGGCCCCCCAGGCGTTCCTGGCATCGATGGCATTGATGTAAGTACAGCTTGTGCGGCATGCGGCAGTGAGCGTTGAAGGAATTCCTCCCCAGCGTTACACAATGACACTGCTGTCTCTCTGTGTATTTAACATGGGACACCCTCTGGCAAGTCTCCATCATGACTTGTAACTGGCATTAGAAATGTGCTGTTAGGCCTAGAAACCTAGGAGGCACATTCCTTAGTCCTAAAGCATAAGAACTGGTGGTATGACCAAGGCGTTATTTTCTGCAGAGCTAGATCAGGTCCATCATATAATCTGCAATTTGTATGAGGGAGTCTGTAGGATTAGTATTTAGAATCTGCAAATTCCATTACATTAGCTTCATAGCAATTCTGTCTACTAGCAGTAAGAGTTTCTCCATGTAGCATGCATATGTGTGCACAGAGACATTTATAATATCTATATAATATGCATAAAATTTGCAGATAGAATTATAAATGCTACTATGTTAAAATGAATTTTACTTTATTGTTACTTTCTTCTATCCCATTAGGGAGACAGAGGTCCTAATGGCCCCCCAGGCCGTCCAGTAAGTAACTGAGAACAGGGGTCTTTATCTTTTTTGTATTTTTTTTAAAAAAATCTCTATCTGTTAAAATACTTCATTGGTTCCAATTCACTCCTGTAGGGTCCTGATGGTGATGCTGGAAAACCAGGTGTGCCTGGATTGCCAGGGGTACCAGGAGCTGATGTGAGTACAGATTTCGGTTCCTAACTGGGCTGGTGCAGTCTAAAAGGCCGTGAGTGTGCCTGCAGCTGAGGCCAAAACCAGAATATTTCCCCAGTTGCCAAATGCTCCATTCTAAACCTCTCTCCCTCCTGGTCACATGACAGAGCAGAGCTCTAGCAGTAAGAGACTGGAAAGAATTCCATACTCTTCATGCATGCTTTCCTTAAGTTGCATACCTTATGCTGTCAAGGATTTTGGGTGAATCAGTGCCTGGGACTGAGCCATTTTCATAGATACAGCTACATAATTCTAGCTCATCCTTCACTGTTCTGGTGCCCTTTGCCCTTGCTGGCTGACAGTTCTGTGAGCCAACATGCAACATCTTTGGAGGGTACCAAGTAGGAGAAAGGCATTCTAGGCACTGGACTCGATGGTCTTAACCAAAGCTTGTTTATTTACATATACATTACACAGTGGCGGCCATTTCCTCCATCGATAAGCACATGTGGTATAGCTTGAACCTATTCATGTTTGTTCCAAAGCCTCCCAATCTATTTATTTGATAGATTTTATTGCAAAGCAAGTGTACAACTATTGTGGTGGAAAGCCTTCCTCCTTGCCCTATTATTCAAAAAAGACTAATTCAAATGTCAACAAGCACAAACACACCAAAAATACATTGCTGCAAATCCATTTCTCTTTCCTGTGTTAAAAAATGTTGCAGCCAACCCACATGCTTGAAAAATCCTCAATTCATATTTTGATACATACAAATACTAGGGATATAATCAACCCCCCCACACACACACACGCACACACACACACACACATTCATTCGTTCATTCGTTCATTCATTCATTCCAGTGACTGAGCCAGAAAAATGACAGTGGACAGTCCTGTTGATGCCAGCCCAATGTGCAGGAATAATAGGACAAGATCAAACCATTGCCAGCAGCAGCTGATTGTAATCAATTTGAAGCAGATTTTTGTTTGGTCATAAACTCATTTTAAGATCATGCAAAATTCATGTCAAATAGTTTTTAATACAATTCTCAACTGGTTTACCAGGACAGAACTTTTGAGTTCATTATTCCTATGATAATGTAAATGACTAATATCAATTATATCAACTTCTTTCATGTTCCTCTAAAGGCAGATTACTGATTTTAGAGTCACAGATAGTTTCTCTAAAACATTTAAATGCTGTGAAACAGTGTTATGGGACCTTGTGGAGAGTGGTGGTACAAATAAATAAATGAATGAGCTTCAGAAGAAGCAGTTGAAGTTGGACCAAAGAAACCAAACATCAGATGCTTAAGCTGAAAATGCTTCCAGGAAGCACTTGGGAGTAAATCAAGCTCATTTTTAAAAATACTTTGATTCCTCAGAACTAAGTTGGTGTAAAGTAAAAATATTGTGACAGGCCCAGTTTAAATACCTACACCCAGCTTCAGATGGCATTTTTAAGCTGGGATTATCTCATAGTGTAATCTTTCCATGAGTGCATGGGTCAGAATTACACATGTGATTTACTACTTCCATATATGTGTTGCCACACTATTTCTGGTACTGAAGTTGATCTTCATGGAAACAGGGATCCTAGTACTTCACTGGGGTCACATAATCATTTTTGTTAAACTGAAAGAGAGGGTGAATTCTTGAAGTGACTAAAGCTAGTATAATTGCCTACTGACAAACCTGAACATGTGAAAAATTAAATCTACTTTTTTAATGGGTAATTATAATTTATGCAATGAGAATCTCACAGGATGTTCTTGCAAAGAAATGTATTAAATACCCGGTCCGTCTGTTAAAATAATGTAATGGAATAAATATAGGAAGGCTTCTGAGAAACTATTCAAAGGCATCAATTCTTCAGCGCTCAGTCTTCCTTATGGTCCAGCTCTGGCAGCCATACATTGCTACTGGAAAAACCATAGCTTTGATTATGCGGATCTTTGTCGGCAAGGTGATGTCTCTGCTATGCTGTCTAGGTTTGCCATAGCTTTCCTCCCAAGGAGCAAGCGTCTTTTAATTTCATGGCTGCAGTCTCCGTCTGCGGTGATCTTGGAGCCCAAATAAATGAAGTCTGTTACTGCTTCCATTTCTACCCCTTCTATTTGCCAGGAATTGATGGATCCAGATGCCATGATCTTAGTTTTTTTAATGTTGAGTTTCAAGCCAGCTTTTGCACTCTCCTCTTTCACCCTCATCAAGAGGCTCTTTAGTTCTTCTTTACTTTACTTTACTTTACTTTACTTTACTTTACTTTACTTTACTTTACTTTACTTTACTTTACTTTACTTTACTTTACTTTACTTTACTTTACTTTACTTTACTTTACTTTACTTTACTACCTTTACTGCCATTAGGGTGGTATTGTCTGCATATCTGAGGTTGTTGATATTTCTCCCTGCAATCTTAATTCCAGTTTATGATTCTTCCAGCCCGGCATTTCTCATGATATACTCTGCATATAAGTTAAATAAGCAGGGGGACAGTATACAGCCTTGTCATACTCCTTTCCCTATTTTGAACCAATCAGTTGTTCCATGACCAGTTCTAACTGTTGCTTCTTGGCCGGCATACAGATTTCTCAGGAGACAGGTAAGGTGGTCTGGTACCCCCATCTCTTTAAGAATTTGCCACAGTTTGTTGTGATCCACACAATCAAAGGCTTTTGCATAGTCAATGATGCAGAAGTAGATGTTTTTCTGGAACTCTTGTGCTTTCTCCATGATCCAGCAAATGTTGGCAATTTGATCTCTAGTTCCTCTGCCTCTTCGAAACCTAGCTTGTACATCCAGTAGTTCTCGGTTCACATACTGCTGAAGCTTAGCTTGTAGGATTTTGAGCATAACCTTGCTAGCATGTGAAATGAGCACAATTGTGTGGTAGTTTGAGCATTCTTTGGCATTGCCCTTCTTTGGAATTGGAATGTAAACTGACCTTTTCCAGTCCCATGGCCACTCTTGAGTTTTCCAAATTTGTTGACATATTGAGTGCAGCACTTTAACAGCATCATCTTTTAGTATTTTAAATAGCTCAGCTGGAATATTGTCATCTCCGCTGGCTTTGTTGTTAGTAATGCTTTCTAAGGCCCACTTGACTTCGGACTCTAGGATGTCTGGCTCAAGGTCAGTGACCACACCAGCGTGGACATCAGGGACTAAGATCTTTCTTGTATTCTTCTGTGTATTCTTGCCACCTCTTCTTCATCTCTTCTGCTTCTGTTAGGTCCCTGCCTTTTTTGTCCTTTATCATGCCCATCTTTGCACAAAATGTTCCTTTGATATCTCCAATTTTCTTGAAGAGATCTCTAGTCTTCCCCATTCTATTGTTTTCCTTGATTTCTTTGCATTGTTCATTTAAGAAGGCCTTCTTATCTCTCCTTGCTATTCTCTGGAAATCTGCATTCAGTTGCTTATATCTTTCCCTTTCACCCTTGCTTTTCACATTCCTTCTTTCCACAGCTATTTGTAATGCCTCATCAGACAGCCATTTTGCTTTCTTGCATTTCTTTTTCCTTGGGGTGGTTTTAGTTGCTGCCTCCTGTACAATGTTACAGACCTCCGTCCATAGTTCTTCAGGCACTCTGTCTACCAAATCTAACCCTCTAAATCTATTCATCACCTTCACTGTGTACTCACAAGGAATATGATCTAAGTCATACCTGAGTGGTCTAGTGGTTTTCCCTATGTTCTTCAATTTAAGCCTAAATTTTGCAGTAAGAAGCTCATGATCTGAGCCACAGTCAGCTCCTGGTCTTGTTTTTGCTGTCTGTATAGAGCTTCTCCATCTTTGGCTGCAAAGTATATAATCAATCTGGTTTCGGTATTGACCATCTGGTGATGTCCGTGTGTAGAGTCGTCTCTTGTGTTGTTGGAAAAGAGTATTTGCTATGACTAGCTTGTTCTCTTGACAGAATTCTATTAGCCTTTGCCCTGCTTCATTTTGTGCTCCAAGGCCAAACTTGCCTGTTATTCCGATTACTCCTTGACTTCCTACTTTAGCATTCCAATCCCCTGTGATGAAAAGGACATCTTTTTTTGGTGCTAGTTCTAGAAGGTGTTGTAGGTCTTCATAGAAGCGGTCAACTTCAGCTTCTTCGGCATCAGTGGTTGGGGCATAGACTTGGATTACTGTGATGTTGAATGGTTTGCCTTGGATTCGCACTGAGATCATTCTGTTGTTTTTGAGGTTGTACCCCATTACTGCCTTGCCTTGGAGTTACATTCATCTTAATCACATTTATATGATCCTAAAGAGAATTCTACACCATCTTTCTAAAACTTCTTCCAGCTGCCTCAAAGCAGTGGATAAATTCGAATTTTCCAGCTGAGAAGGACTATTGAAAATTCTTATGCCAGGAAAACGAAATATATTTTCTATGTTGTTATTGTGACCTATCAGCATCAGATCTGATTTACAGAGTATCCAGAGAGAGACTTCTAGTCTATTTTTAAAACATAAAATATCATCAGTATGTAATAAATACTGTTTTCTCCTACTGGACTTCCACTGATATTTTCAGAATTTCTAGTTATGCATGCTATGGCTTCTATAGCCAAATTAAAAAGAAAAGGACAATAGTGTTACCTTGACATTATTTGAATCAAGGAGAAGTCACACCATTAATAATTACCCATGATTTAAGAAATGAACAGAACTAATCCTGTGGCAGATTTGGTAAACCCACCTTTTTTTTTTTTTTTTAAAGAATCTCATATTCTGTATATGAAGAGTATTATGCAGTTTAGAATAACACCCAACAATTGTTGATTAATGAGTCTGGAATTTGTACAACACTCCCATTTATGTCCTAAATATTATAGATGGTACAATATTAGTTGATTAACTTGTTAGAAGCCAGTAACTTCTCAACAGATTTTTTTCCTTTTTCCTAATAACATTGCTATTTGCGATGTAATGAAATTCTGTTTTAGAAATATAAAATTTGTTAAATTCATATTTAATAGAGACAAAAAATATATATCAGTCCACCAATGGATGGAATGTATAAAGTGATAATAATTCTTCAAATTCTCCTCTAACTGTTGCTTCTTTTACATGAAATGTACACACAAATACTTAGAATAAATGCTTTAGCAGTTTCCCATGCTAAAGATAATGATGTTACCAAGTCTCCTTTAATATGAAAAAGCTACCATTTTAATAAAAGAAAGATACGTTTAAGGACTACTCAAAAAATGTACATTATGTAATTTTGATCCAATAGAACAGTAAATTTCACAAGAGCATGATCTGAAATTATAGTACAGTCTATAGCAATTGCTTAAACTATCAAGGAATGGGAAATTATAAAATAATATAGTCAAAAGCAGTCTCTATGTGCACAGGTATTTATGGGGTGTGGCACAAATGATGAAATGTACATTGTAATGTCACAATGCAACTTTTTACATACTTGCATGTGATATTGCAATAAAAGTAGAAAAGAGTAGAGCTTGCAACATGATGTCATGATGCACATTTTGTCATTCTGATGTCATAATGGTAAGGAATTGACTCCTATGCCTCTGTGTAGAGGAAATTAAAAGCACATCATTTTTGTGAAGGATTAACAATATCAAATATTGACTAAATTAAATTCAGACATATAATCTAGATATATGTTAGAAATCTGACAATGTAATTTTGGTGACAGAGTGTTATGATCCAACAAGGACCCAAAATTTAATTCAAATCACCTTCAACTACTACATGCTCCACTGACTTAGTATACACATGTTGAAAACAATTATGGACTTGCTTTGGCTAGTCTGTGATTGGAGCATGTAAATTTAAGAGTGAATAATGCTGATCACCCAATCTGACAATGACTATAAAAAAATGATCTTCTCCATCTGATATTTCTTCTTCAACAATCTATTTGGATAGTCTACTAACTAAAAAAGCAACATTCTAAATTTAGAGTTGCCACTTACATAAATCTCTTCCACCCAAGCTTTTTGTAAAAACTGCTTATCCTGAGAAAGAATATAGGTCTCCTGCAATTATTTGCTTAATTTAGACTTGTTTCTGTTTGACAAGAGATCTTCAATCCTTCAGTGTTTCATGTTACAAGAAATGCTCCTGGTTTGATATAATTCATATTAAAAATAGCAGGCAGAGAAAAAAAGCCTGTATACATTTACAGGTAGTCCTTGACTCATTACTATTTGTTTGGTGACTGTTTGAAGTTACGATGGCACTGAAAAAAGTGACTTACAATCAGTCCTCACACTTACGACCATTGCAGTGTCCCTGCAGTGACACGATCAAAATTTGGGCACTTCGCAACCAGCATGTATTTATGAAGGTTGCAGCATTCCGGGATCATGTGATCACTATTTGCGACCTTCCCAGCCAGCTTCTGATAAGCAAAATCAATGGGAACCTCATGATTCACTTAACTACCATGTGATTCACTTAATTGCTGCTGCAAAAAATGTAAAATTGGGTGCAGTCACGTGATGTCTTGCTTAATAACAGCACCACTTAACAACCAATTTTCTGGTCCCTATTGTGGTTGTAAGTCGAGGACTACCTGTATACCATATCTGAATTGTACCCAAAACAGACACATAGACACAATTTGATAACCTTTAAGAGCACCTGCTTTGACATGTATCCTCTGCATATAGAATGAAACAAATTAGCTCAAGGGAACTTTCATGCCCTCCAACTGTCCCAAATCACCTAGGGATGTCACCTGATAATCCCAGGTGAGCATCTGCCCTTGGGAAATATTTATCCATGCTCAGTAGGGGATACGTGCTTGTCCTAGTAAGTACGAATGAAATGAATTTCATGCACTGCTGTATCTCTTTAACAACCAGGCAGAGAGCTAAAGGCCTAAAAAGCAGGATTCCAAAAGCTGCTTAAATTGCCGCAATTTGCTTCAGAGTCCGTGGGCATTAACGTCTGAGTAAAAAGGATAAAAGTAAACAGGAAGAAAAATGACAAATACCTACATTTCCCACTACCTCTGTCTGTTCAACTCCAGGCAGCTGCCTTCTTCCAGTTCAGTAGCAAAGTTAGGAGACTGGAATGAGCCAGTTCTGGCACCAGCTTTTTCCCCCTGCTGCCAGCTGGCTCCTTCTGAAGGGAAGCAACTCCACCACTGATGCTCAACTGGCTGTCAAGGCTGCTGTCCTGTGATCTCTCAGTATAACACTGCAGGGGTTGGGACTGGGATTTTAAAGTGTATTTTTTTTTCCTGTGGCTCTAAAGGACTGCCTGGCTGAGATAACAGCAGGATCCTGTAGGTCAACCAAAGCTTCGTTGGTGTAGGGAGCAGAAAGCCCTGGTGACTTGTTTGGAGTCCTTTAGCAAGCTGTGGCCTGCTGTGCTAGGTTAATGGTGCTTCTGTCCTGCTTCTCCTGTTCCTCTCTTTACCCATTGGCAATTATGGAATTGCTAGCAACATTTCTGAGAGGAAAAGCTGGGGGAAAAACTGCTTTTAACAAGTCTTGCTTCAAGTTCACCTCCCAGCATTTTGTCTAAAAATAGACAACTATATTCTATGTACTGGGTACATTTGGGGAAGAAAGAAAATACACTTCACTGGCATACAGTAATGCTTGCAGTATGTATTCCAATTTTTACAAAGCAGTAGATGAATGTGTAGGAGTCATATAGGGTCTAAAAATATAACTGGCAAATTGATCTTAAGTTGCAACCTTTGACTTTCCTTGTTAACATTTTCTTGATTATTCATGGTATTAAACTTATCGGCAATTCTCATTTTTGGTAATGTCCCCTGATGGAATCAGTGAGCAGAAACCTTTCTTTCTTTCTTTCTTTCTTTCTTTCTTTCTTTCTTTCTTTCTTTCTTTCTTTCTTTCTTTCTTTCTTTCTTTCTTTCTTTCTTTCTTTCTTCCTTCCTTCCTTCCATCCTTCCTTCCTTCCTTCCTTCCTTCCTTCCTTCCTTCCTTCCTTCCTTCCTTCCTTCCTATAACAATATTGTAACATATACAAAATATTACACTGTACATTTAATTTCCAAAATATTTAGCTTTACAGCTGTACAAAGAAGTAGGTCATGTTTGATAGAAGAGGGTTTGAGGCAGAGGGCTGCTAATTCATCTTGGCTCCACAGTAAGCTGACCAGGCAGATAAAAAATGCAGTGTCCTCCAGTAAAACACTGCTCTCGAATGCTCGGATCACTTTCTGCTGCTTCTTCCCATTCTTTCTGGGCCAAAAAGCAGTATCTAAAGTCCAACCCAAAGTTTTATGCTTTTCCCTGTTGAGTTGAATGCCAGACTGGGAAGAGATCTCCATTTTCTGAATAACAATTTATTATCTGGAGGCCTTTCACATGATCTCTTTAAATTGGATATAGGGTGTTGCTTCTGCATCTGAATCCTGAAATTGGATTGAAGAAACTGCTCTTTTGGAAGCTATAGAAAGTCTTGGATTCTACTCTTGATGTACATGTGTGTGTGGGTGTGCATGTGTGTGTGAGCATATACAGAGAGAAATAGACAGTATATCTAGCAGATCATCACATTCTTTTTTCAATATTTTTAGCTACTAAAAAGGTTGCTATGACTGCACTAAAAGTTAATATTTTATTTCAAAAGGGATTGACAGGACCTGATGGATCACCAGGTCCAGCCGGTCCAAAAGGACAAAAGGTAAGATTATACTCTTTCATTAGATTTCCTTCCCATTTTTCAATCCCCATATGCTTTTACTTAATTATAGGATTAGAGATACATGTCAGCTGGTGAATAATAATAATAATAATAATAATAATAATAATAATAATATCATCAGCATGCTAAGATCAGATACAAGCAAGCCAGAACAGATGAAAGAAAAGAACCTGAAGAACAAAAGACCAAGGAATACGTGATCAAGAAATATCACTTAGAAACAAGGAAGATCATGGAAGCACTGGAAATAATAAAGCAGCAAATAACAGCTATAGCCAGAAAGATCAGCAGATATGAAGCTCAAATTGCATGCTACGGGAAGAATCTCCAATTTCAGTTGAATCAGAAATGTTTCTACCAGTCCATCAATGGAGAGATGGCAATGAACCAGTGAACACCTGACAAAGAAGAAACAGTGCAGTTCTGGGGCGGTTAAGGGACAACCCAAAGAAATACAACGAGAATGCAGCTTGGATAAAGGAGGTAGATAAGAATAAAAATGAAGCTGAAATGAAAGAACTTGTAGTAACATCAGAAATGGTGGAGAAAAGGGCAAGGAAGATCAGGTCACCCCAGCCGGTTTTCATGCCTAAGGTAGGACTAGAGCACACAGTCTCCTGGCTTCTAGGCCAGCACCTTCACCACTACACCAAACTGGCTCTCAGTTACGGTTTTATTATTAAGAAATCTAAAAATGACATAAATCAATTCTTGTACTCTGCCCTGTCCCTAAACAAAAAGTAAAACAAACAAACAACAGCAACCCCTTGTTGTATAAATGTTTTAAATATTTGAAATGATGTAACATTTATGATTTTCAGGGTGAAGTGGGGTTGCCTGGAGGCCGTGGACTTCCTGTAAGTCATTGATTTTTACATGGTATTTTACATGGTAGATTTTTAACAACTAGTATTATGAAATATATTTCCTAAGTTATTCTGTAAAAATTAAAGCAATATTTTAAAAACAACAACATGTTTTCCCTAAACCCAGAGGAAGTTTCTGGTCATCTATAGAAGAGCTCAAAAAGTATACTCCTGTCCTGAAATTGGTAGGGGATATTAGTTTTGTGGCCTTCATATAACTTAACACTGGAAAAATAGCCTTGAGTTGATAGTAGAGCTGAAGTTCTAGCAGGGAACTGTTCCCATCTGTGAATAAGATTTGATAACAGGGTCTTCTCAGTTGAAGGTGTTGAAATTTGAAGGAGGACTTTTGCAGGATCCTTCCTTCCTGCCTTCCTGCCTTCTGATTGCTCAACCAATCCAAAGGGATTTTACCACATTTACAAAATCAAAGGAACTGTACAGCAAGCACTAGTTGAAAATGTATTTAAAATGTATTAAGACAGTTCTAGAATAGGATTCCTGGCTTGAAGAGACCCATGTTAAATTGTCTCTGAAATAATTTTTTTTCTTCCTAGCATTTTCCCCACATGTGCAGGGTCCACTCCCCCCCCCCCCCCGATCAATCTAATGTTGATCCATTGATTGAGTCAGGAATTTACTGACCAGCTTGTCGCCTGAGCCTGACGTGGGCTGAGAGAGAGTGACTGATCAAAGTCACCCAGCCGGCTTCCAAGACTGAGGCAGGACTGGAACTCATAGTCTCCTGGCTTCTAGCCTGGAGCCTTAACCACTAGACCAAACTGGCTCTAATAAATAAATAATAAATGAATAAAATAAAATCTAAAAATTGCCTGTAAAAGATGCTCAAAAGAAATTACTAATGTTGGAGATCTAGAAAGGAAAAGGCCTTCGCTGTTAGAATTATTGAGGGGAGGGTTACCCTCCAATACAAATAACTCTTCAAGTGGAATTTTTGTTAAAATAATGACAAGTGCCCCCCACCTGCAGGGGCATGGAGCGGGGGGGGGGGATTTCAAGATGGTGGCTGCAATTATGCAACTGAATCCCTGTCTTTTAAATGTGCATCACACACATGTGCATCATACATGTGATGTGTGTAGAAAAAGGGCAGGGCTTCGATCATGTGGATATTTTGACTTTTTACATCCCACCTGCAAACATCCCTGCCACACTTCTGATCTCACTCTAGCTTTCTTGTGGCAACTATTTGCATTTAAAAATGCAATAGTACATTTATCACAGTTAGCTTCTTTCCCAGATAACATAGCTAAGTCCACATTTCCTCATGTTGCATAATCTATTTATTACCATAAACATTTAAGTCACAGATGCCTTACAAGGAAGGAGTAAAACATTAAACACTGCATGGGAATAAATAAGATATGCAAAGAGGGTGGAAAGACCAATCTTAGCTCTCTTGGTCAAAGCTGTTCTGGATGACATCGGAACGATCCTTATGGGCTTTTGTTTGTGGGCTCTCTCTTTTTTTAAACTAAAGCTTAATTAAATTAAAGCGGTGGATATATTTAAAAACCATGTGGTAGCTGTGAAATAAAGATAGGAATATCAGTAGAACTTCAGTACAGTGTTATTATCTACAATGAAAGTGAATTATAATATTCTGATAAAAGGGCTAAGAAGACTTATGAAAAAGCCCTCAAAGAGGCTGGTTTCCCAGTAGGTTGTTTGGTTAACAACTGTGCAGAATATTTGCAATAGCTGCCAATTTAAGAAGGCTGAACTGAGGAAAGTCACCTTGAATTTTATAACTATGTTACTTTGAAATCTCTGGAAAAAGAAAAAGAAAAGCTGCTGGAGATAAAATATAACTTGAAGGCATTTAAAATATACTGTTCCAAAAACTATAAACTGTTGTTCCAGTAACTGTGTTGAACAAAACCAAAATCACTGTTTCTGAAGCTTGATGTCCTCCCTTTTCACTGCACGAGGTGGGTAGGTAGCTCAGCTGGGGGAAGTAATCTGTCAGTTTGGTGTGAGGTGTGATCAGTGTGCTGGCATACTCAGTTGAACAACACTACCCTACACCAGGTCAGGGTGTTGTTGACATTGCACAACCAGTGTTCTCTTAGGAGATATGCCATCAGGAACACCATTAGATATGTCTTCTAATTCATTGTTGACAGTAATTAAAACAGATTTCCCATGCTTCCATTTCTTTATTAAAATGAAACTTTGAACCAGTCTGTCCCAGAGGAGCTGCTGATGGATTGATTTTTTTTCAGTTTCAACCCCGACAGGTCTTTCATCAGATAGAAGGCATGACTATTCCTCCCCCCCCCACACACACACAATGACTGGAACCACCTGATCAGGCAGGAGTAGAACCTCTGCCAAACAGTGCTTCCAATCCCCAACCCTCACAGATCATCCAGTAGGGTATTATGGTCAACATTTGTAAGAGCAGTACTGTACCACAAAGTCAGGCAGCAGCAGCAGGAGGAGACTGCAAATGAACTGGTTCTCTTTGCATAGGATGCTGCTGTGGGCATGGCAATGCCCATTGGGTTCAGGCTGTAGCACTATTAGGACCAAGACGGAAAATAATATATCCATCAGCAGTTCCTCTGGCACAGACTGGTTGAAAGCTTTGCTTCTGAAAAAAATAGAAGCATGGGAAAATGTTGTTCTCATTACTTCCAACAATGAATTAGAGGAGATATTTCACACTGACTGTGAAATCAACACTGCTTTCAGCACTAGGTTCCATTCCATCTTTAGATAGGAGGACATCTTGTCTAGCCTCCCTCCTCTGGATAAACAGAGCAGATTTTTGCCTTTTGAAAAAAAATGTTGAAACAATCCAGAATAAGCTTTCTCCTTATTTTTCTCCATAGAAAAATATGTCTGTGTTCATTTTCTAGGATAGTGCAGCAATAGCAGTGAAGCTTTTAAAATGTGTTGCATTTTTAAACAAAGATTAATCAAGCAAGAAAACTGCTTTGTCTGTTCTAAAGCGTAACATTCAACATCCGTCTCGAAGATAATTTGTTAAAATTGCTTGAAATTCTTTGCTAACTCAACAAACTGGAGAGATGAAAACAATATTCTTTAAATAAAAATGTTGATGGTTGTTCTTCCATTCTGAATATTTCTGCAGTTAGTTTGAACTGAAAACTAAATATACAAAAAAATAATAATTAGAAAACTTTGTTTTCTCTCTTTTAGGGAAAGGGCATTCCTGGACCTCCTGTAAGTAGATTTTTTTCCCTCTTTTTGTGCCTTCAAATCAGTCTTAACACCCTGCAACGGTCTCAACAAGCCCCTGCAGTTTTCTTGGCAACATTTCCAGAAGTGGTTGGCCATTGCTTTCTTGCCAGGGCTGAGAAAAAGTGACAGGGTCAAAGGTATCCAGCTGGCTTTATGCCTAAGGCAGAACTAGAATCACAGTTTCTCAGGTTCTAGCCTGGTGTCTTTAACCACTACTGTACGCTCAACTGACTCTCAAGTAGAATGTAATCAACCATCAATAATTAAATGCACTGCCAGACAAAATATTACAAGAGGTTTTTTAAACTACAGTCATATTTTTTAGTGTTATTTCTACCTTTGGATTGGCTGTCGCAGCCTGGTGTTTTGCAGATGGGTGGGATTACAAACCTCATCACCCTCAGCTCATACAGCCAATGGCCATGCCAGCTAGAAAGGATGAGGGTTGTCATGGAACCTCTCTGGAATACACTAAGTTGGGTCAAATGGGGTATTATTAAACTCTTCTGTTTAAGAAAAACCCATTCATTCCTTGCACTAGGCTGGCTTTCAAAGTAGGGGTGGTCAGCCCTTGGGTCGCATGCAACCCCCCTGCATTCTTTTTATGGTTCAAGCTTTTTGCATATTTGGGGAGGGTGTTTTTTAAAGAGATGAAATAATGCCTTAAGCCTTGCCCAAGTTTAAGACACCCATTTCGCTCTTTAAAAAAGCAATACTCCCAAACGTTGGGCGTTTCCCCCCCCCCCCACTTTGGGCATTTTTAGATGCAAAAAAGGTCTCTTGAACTGAGAGTTAAGTCAGATATTTTGCCTTTTTAAAATCACTACTGTGCACCCCCACCCAAGGTTATATCTTCTGCAGCTCTTGAGGGATTAAAAACAATAGTAATAATAATAAAGCAATTACAAGAAAGATGCTAACCCTTGTTATGAGAACTCTAATTAGTTCCTATCTTTTTTCAATGCAGGGTCCTCCTGGTATAGGAGGACTGCCTGGAGAAGTGGGAAGAGTTGGGCCACCTGTGAGTACTTTGTTTCATATTCCATTAAATCATTGATTAATATTTGCCTGCTAGTTAAATGTTTGTACCATCTTTTTAGAAAGGATGTCCCTCAGAAATGACTGACACATTGATCACTTACAAACACACCTATAAGTGCTTAAACACACTAAAATTATCACATGGATCTACCATTTAGGTCTCTCTTTGACAAATTATTTCAGCTGTGAATATGTACTAGTTGTCCCCAACTTGGTAATTTTCAGACATTTAGCTGTGGCCAGAATTTCCAACCAGCACAGAGGTCACAGACTGGGGAAACCCACTATAGGCATGGATCTCTGCAATAGGATGTCACCAATATTATTGCAATGTCTAAGGGTAGATTTATACTTTCTGTTTAGCCCATTAGTCCTCTGTGGACTAAACAGACCCTTGGTTTAAGCCTACACAGCTCTTGTTATGTTTGTTATATTCTACTTAATTACATTAGAAGCTCTTCCTAATTCCTATAAGTAGCATTTTTTGGAAGTCCGCTGAATACAGAGTTGGTTAGATTGGTTAGCATTCTCTCAAGTGGTGGAGTCCCATGTGGGAATATTACTTTACAAATTACTTTACAAATAGTCATTCCTATGACTGCTCATATGGATAACATATATTAACAAATCATATGATAAAACATTATCATTCCAACTGATGCAGATTAAAAAATGAGTCTAATTAAGTTCAGCTTTCCCCCCCCCCCCAAATAACAAATGCATGTACAAATGATGTATAATATTTATTTATTGGGGACTGCAGTAAATGAAGTCTTCCAAAGCTCCATAAATTAATCTGCCCATTCTGAAATGTCCATTTCTTTTGAATAATTGATTTTCCTGTCTTTATCTATGCACTTCAATAATTAAAGGTGCGTATTTTAAGAGAGTTCACGTAGGAATCCATTTGTATGTGATCAACTTTCTACATCACTTGAGAGGTAAAAGAAATAAAAGGTATGAATGGTTTGAATCTCTTTTTCTCCTGTCATTTACAGCTCTTTTCTAATTCTGTGCCATCAGAATTTTTCTTATCCTTGAACATTTTGGGTTGTTGATGTATCCAGTGTAGGGTTTATTTGGTTTGCTTTATCCTTTCTTGTAAGAGGCTTGGATATATATTTTGAATCTTGTTTTTATGCTCTTCTGGCACTGTTTAGGGTGATCCTGGAAAGAGAGGCCCCCCAGGAGTGCCAGGACCTCCAGGTCCAAGGGTAAGTTTGCAGTATTAATACTGAAGATATTAAAATGAGAAGTGTCTCAAAGTATGTCCTCCTTCCCCAGTTCATTCAAAGCATCCTTCCAGCTGGAAGGCTGTTTGAACAATTTGTGCAATATTCTCAAAGAGGGGATTTCAAATATTTTTGGCTGTGGAATTTCTTGGTAAAAATAACATTCCAGGAACCCTTGATCAAGAGCCAAAGCAGTGAGTTGTCATGACCACAAATGCCCCTGGAAGCGGGGGGGGGGGGCAGACTTCTGAATGGCAGTTAACAAGCCCCACCCTTTCTTCAGTACTTTGATTGCCATAGACACCCTGGCTGTGCTTTTTTATTTTTTTCTCCGTTAGACTTTCACAGAACTCCATTACATTTTTGCAGAACTCTAGTGCTCCACAGTTGGAGAAATTCTATTCTAGTCAGCATAAGGGATGCACCAAGCTTTGCATAGCATGTCAAGTGTTCCATTCCCAAAGTGGGTAGGGTCAGGATTCATTGGGGAGACAATACCACAGTTTTAAGCCCCTATAAGTCTTAATGAAATGATGTCTGCCTTTTCACTACCCCAAATGGGAGAAAATGAGAAAAGCTTCAAAATTATGGCCCATCTGTGGTGGATTGCAGCAGAGAGCAAGACTATCAAGAAGGAGGGGGTGCATTTCAGGAGGGGAAAAGAGACAAAAGGCAACACAGTCTGGAGCTGGGGTGTGGGAAGTGTAAAAGCTTCAGGATAGCCACTCCCTAGAATCTCCCAGGGTATATCCACTAGTTGCAGTAGTATAGATTTAGTCTGGCAAGATTCTGTCTTTAAGTGTAAGCAAATAAAGGAACTGAACTCAACTGGACTGTTTCACCATTGTTGTTGGGTTGGGCCTGACACCATCCATGCCAATGGATGGTGGTAGGCAGGCCACAAAAAATGCTTCCTGAGCCCTCTGAACCACACCCTTTGTGCCCTATTTTAGATACATTTTGCTGTGGCATTCCTTAAAAGGTGTCAGTTGATCTAATACAGTACTAATTCATACCTTCTGAATAGAAGGGCACATGTATGAAGGCTGCCCATGTTCAGAGTTGGTCCCATTTGTGTAGAAAGAAGACAAAAAGCCAGGAATCTGCTTCTTCTATATAGCAGAGGCCCAGTATGAATGGAAAATGCATCCCTGAGTTGAAAAGATTCCAAAGGCACAGTCTAATTATATAATTAGGAAAGAGGTCCTACATTTTTCAGTGTTGGATCTGTCTGTGAATGTAGATCTGTCCTCTGCTGGTGGTAGAAGGCATACTTTGCCCTCACAAAAGGCTCCTTTACTGCATTTATAGATCTGTTTGTCGCATCAGCCTTATTAATGCAAGTTCAACTCAATATTTGACAATATTCATGGCTATCTCCATTTTAAACTTCTTGCTAATCTACTTCAGGGAACAATTGGCCTTCATGGTGGAGATCCACTGGTAAGATATTTATCTTCCTTTTTGAAGATAAGAGATATGGATGATACCCACTCTCCTAGGGTTCTGGAAAGCCCTTAAGACCTGGATCTGTTCCCAGGGCTGGGGTTAATGTGGTTGTATTTTATTGGGGGTGGGGGATGTCATATTTTTGTACTGTTTGTACCATTGGCCATTTAGTTCTTTTAGTGCAGGCTGCCTGTTTATGTGGGTTTTAACTGTTTTAACTGTTTTACTTGGGTAGGAGGTGGGGATTGTATGTGTATGTGGATTTTGTAAACTGCCCAGAATCTTTTAGAGTGGGCAGCCATAGCAAATCAAATCAAATTAAATTAATAAACAGCTTTTCCCTAAGCAAAATTCCTCCTTATTAACTTAACTCATTGCTTCTTTTTTCAGTGTCCAAATGCTTGCACACCTGGCCATCCAGGACCTGCTGGCATGATGGGCATGAAGGTAAGAGAAGGGGTGGGAGTAATATGTTCTAAATAAGACTGGATATTGACTGGATTTTGATAAGTCGCAAGAGCTGTTACAGCAGGAGCATAACAATGTGGAATTAGGGTTAGAGTACTATGTCCTTTGTAACCTACACGTTGGAATACCAGCCATCAAAATAAGCCCTTGCATATAGGAACGGCATGGAAATGAAATCCATTTCTAAGAAGCCAAAATAGTGAATTCAGTCCCTTCCCTCTTTGCTTCTTCCGTTGTGAACTTTAGCCTGTAAGTCCTTTAGGGCACGATACCTGACCTCTTGAGTGTATGTTTGCTATGCAACTGTATGGAAGCACATGGTGTTATGTAAACACACGAGTAAACAAAAACAGTATAAATTCCTAGCTCATTTGAAAAAGAAAAAAAAAACCGTAAGGGAGATTTTCATTCAAAATTGTAAAAATATGTTTCTTACACTATCCTCAAAATTACAACAAAGGACACAGTGATTGTTTAAACCAGAGGTCCCCAAACTCTTCAGCTCATTGATCCCTTCATGAAGTTTCAGATTGTACATCAACCCCCAAACATTTATTATATGAAAATAGTTTAATAAATACTACTTTAGCTAATAGTACTATGAATAACAGCAACAACAACAACAACAATGGATAATCCCATCGACTCCTGGGGGTTGATATTGACCACTTTGGAGAACCCTGGTTTAAATGTTCTAATTCCAACGTCTCCACCTCATATCCTCCAGATACATTAAGTTATACCACACATCATTCCCAGCTGATATGATCCCGGGTTAAGGCATTCTCAGTGTTGAGGTCCATAACATCTGCAGGACATCAGACTGGGAAAACAACTCTGGTTTCACATAGCTGAGACACCCAAGCCAATTTTTTTATAGGCAATGTTTCAGGTGACATATTTAGCATCAGTGAAAATATCTTTGGCTTATATTTTAGGGCCACAAAGGAGCAAAAGGTGAGGGTGGTGAACCAGGAAAGCAAGGCTATAAGGTAAGAGGAAGTAGAATGTCAATGCACGCAGATAAACTGGAATAGTGATGGTTGATGGGGGAAGAATGTTTAACTTCGGTGTGTATTTAAGAAAGGATTAGTAATGGTCTTCTTAGAATGATTTCTCCACTGTTTTCAAAGGACTTAGTTAAAACAACTATTGATGGTTCTCTGTATCATAGGTCTGTGACACATAAACACTAAAAATAATGTGCTTTGTTTTGTTTTGGCTTTCTATGACATGTGAACAAATTTTGTGATTTGTAAACTGTAGTTTATGGTTTAGCATATGGTTTGTTCAATAAACCATGGCTGAAACAAATAATGATTTAGTGTGATATTGTATACTATCAGCTTTCAATCTCTTTGCTAAAGTCTTTCCCAAATAAGACAGCCCTACTTAATGTATGCTGCCTCCAGACTTAAGGATGTGGGAAATACATAAATAACACAATACATAATATTGAGGGAAACAGAATAAATTATGTATGCTAATTTTTAGAATGTATTATTAACTAACTTGTTGTGCTTTCTATATTTTTTAGGGAGAAGAAGGCGAAGAAGGACGAATAGGTGACATCGGAGATCAGGGCCCTCCGGTAAAGTATTTCCTTTTTAATTAACTTTTTAGTTGCTTTTCATCAATGAGTAAATATGGTGAAATGTAAGAAAGTAAGTGAAACCAATATCCATCCATCTGTTCATCATTATAAGTTCCTGATCTAACTAAGTTGTCATGACTGTTTATCACGATGAAACTAATGTGAGTCATTTTTTCCCCCACTGAGCTAATTGAAACTAGAATTTAACTGTATTTTTCTTCTGCACATTGAAATATTGACACTTTTCACTGAAAAGCCCTTTCAAAGATAGGACTGTAGGAGAATCAGGGATTTAAGGGTAAGATTTACAGTAGGTCTGCATAGTATGTGGATAGGAGACCAAAAGGAAATCCCATGGCTGTAGAAGTCAGAAATATCCTAACACTTTAGAAGAAGACAGGAGCAACCTACTTAGTAATTGTGGCCAAGAAAACAATATGGCTGTGTCCACATGTCCACATTGACTCAAGGAAGACTATCTTTTTACTGAGCCCAGTAAGTGGATTGAAACCAGTTGCTTAATTTGTTGCCTGTCTTCAACCAGACAGAAAGGACAATAAATGGGAATGTCATTCACAAGAGAAATAAGGAATCTGAAGTCTGGATGATGTGAGAGGCAGGACTGCCTGAGCCCCAGTCTTCTTCCCATAGTACCGAAGTATGGCTTGATGTGTGTTTCTTTATACTTTTTCTTAAGTGCAAGCACTTTCACACCACATCAGTCAAAAGCAAATCTAAGCAGATTGCACAAATGATAGACAATAAATTATACAGTGCATCTAATATTAATACATGACATAAAATTAAAGTAACAACATGTCATTAGCTGCATCTCCATACATTCTAGGTATAACCAACTTTTCACAATCTTCTGAATAGTTGCAAAAAGGAAGGTGATTTTATTTTGGGGGGGAGCTGATTTCACAGAAGAGGAGTCACAGTTCATTATTTTGGATGTTCTGATTTCATACAGCTGGAGACAGAAAAAAGTACAATACTTAGGACTTTGGGATTTTTAAAAAAATTAATAAGAAGAAAATCTTTAAAGTAGAAACAGTTTTTCTCATAAGGACGGAAAGAGAAGAAAAGGCTTTAATCCTTTTGTTTATCCAAGGAAAGTAAGCATGTATGTGATCAGTCAGGTACATGACATTCACGTTTGCAAAACCTTTTGCATTTCAGGGACCTCAAGGGTTAAGAGGATTCATTGGCATAATGGGCCCCAAAGGTGATAAAGTAAGTAACAGCAATGATACCTTTGTGATTTCAAATTGTTTGGTAATATTGATTGACTAAGAGGTGCCTTGATTTATAGAAGAATTGCTATGTGGGAACATTCTTTCATATGAACATGGTGAAAATTCTTTCGACAGATAGCTGAGGTGGCTGATATTGGGAAATCCTACCAGTGGCTGGAAATGGCTGGACTAAAAGACAACACTGAGGCACTGATCATAGCAGCACAAGAACAGGCACTAAGCAACAGAAGCAGGGGTGTACCACACTAGACAGGACCCAAGGGTCAGACTGGGCAGAGAGGCCTCAGAGACAATCCGACACATAGTGGCAGGGTGTAAGATGCAGGTAGGAACAGCACACACTGAACGGCACAACCAAGTAACTGGCATTGTGTACAGGAACATCTGCACAGTGTATGGGCTAGACCCTCCCAAGTCCAGATGGGAGATTCCACAGAAGGTCATGAAGAATAACAGGGCTAAGATCCTGTGGGACTTCCAGATCCAGATGGACAAGTGGGTGCTGGCCAATCAACCAGACATCATGGTAGTAGACATGGACCAGAAGACAGCGGTGGTTGCATGTAGCAGTGCCCAGTGACAGCAGCATCAGGAAGAAAGAGTATGAGAAGCTGGAGAAGTACCAGGGCCTGAAAGAAGAACAAGAGAGGATGTGGAAAGTAAAGACCAAAGTGGTCCCAGTGGTGGTAGGAGCACTCGGGACTGTGACTCCTAAGCTGGGAGAGTAGCTCCAATATATCCCGAGGACAACATCAGACCTGTCTGTCCACGAGAGTGTAGTGCTAGGAACAGCTAAGGTACTCCACAGAACCCTCAAACTCCCAGGCCTCTGGTAGAGGACTGAAGCTCCTTTGGGAGTTCCAAAGAATGGGGGTGATGAAAAAAGGCAACTTTCAAGGCCCTGTGAGATGACTGTCTTGAAGGGATAGGGCCTGGAATAGTTGACCATATGAGATCTGGTTGGAGGTGTATATGAATGCCAGAAGAGGCAGTTTCTTGGATATCCAGGGCTTGAACCATGTAAAGCCTTAAAGATGACAGCCTGCACTTTGAATCATAGCCAGAAGCTTAGTGGCAACCAGTGGCGCACCCAAGGCAGAGGGGTCACCCAATTATATTGGGGAACACACATCACTGCTTGGGCTTCTAGATTTTCTTCAAGGGCATCCTCTTGTAGAACACATTACAGAAATCCAACTGGGAGGTGCTTAGAGCATCAGTGACCATGATCAGGGCATCCCAATCCAAAAATGGTCACAACTGGTATACAGAAGTAACTTTGCAAAAGCCCTCCTAGCCACAGGTGCCACCTGCTCTTCAAACAAGAGCTCTATGTCTGAGATAGATGATAGATAGATAGATGATAGATAGATAGATGATAGATAAATTTTTATTAATTTGTATGTCCAAATTGCAGATCATTTCTAAGTATGGGGGTTCAACCCCGACCTTTCACAAAGGTAGTATTTCCCTGAAATTCTTAGACCATAAACCTAGAGCTACTCCATCTTAGAGAGATTCAGTCTGAGTTTGTTCCTCCCCACCCAGACCCTGACAGCCTTCAAGCATGGGGTCAGTATTTCCATTGCAACACTTCCATTGCAATATAGCTGGGTATCATCAGCATATTGAAGATACCAAACTCCATGCTGATGAATGACTTCTCCAAGAAGTTTCATGTAGTTGTTGAAAAGAAGTATGGAAAGGAGGGATCCCTGAACATATCACAATGTAGAGGTTTCTGGACAGATCTATCCTCTCTCACCACTATCGATTGGAAGTGCCACTTCAAGAAGAGGGAGAACCTGTGTAAAACGATACACCCACTTCAACTACACATAATCCGTGTTCTACTCTTCAAAGGGAATGGAATGGGGTATAGGAACCAAGTCTTGACAAATACAAAGCTGGGTTTGTCCTTACTGAAATTGCTAAGTAAGCAGAATATTTGGAGATCTTTGTATTGTAATAATCCTGTATCATATTTCTCTCTCTCGGTCTTCACAATATAGGGTGCTCGTGGTTTTGATGGAGAGCCTGGTCCTCAAGGTCTTCCAGGGGCAGCTGTGAGTTAATCTGTCTAATCCCAAAGACTTTTAGACTGCTGATAACCTCAGGATAGAATTAAACTGATTGCCTTCACCCTCACATTAAAAAAAACCAAACCACCTTTATATCAATTTTCACTGAAAACAAACAAACAAGCACCTTATCCACTAATTTTCCATACACTACAGCAAGTGCCCTAACACTTCAGTGCTGCAGCATGTAAGCTGGGGAGGGGCGGCTGTACTTTCTGGGTTCTGCAAGCAATCAGGGAAAACAACTCTTCTGTTGGGGGACATGGGTCCCTTTGGGGCCACAGAACTGGCACACCAAAGATCTGTTTTCCCTTCTCTTCTCCCTCCTGGGTTGGCAAAAGAAGTGGGAAAAGGTGGCTTTTTGGCCTCAGAACAATTTAAAGCAGGCTGACAGGAGTGGAAAAATATCACTTTTGGAGCAGAACAAGGAAAGATGGATAATATTTGTCTTTGTGGGCAAGGTGACCATGGTGTTGTGTGTCCATAATCTAGAAAAATAATTAGTGGGACGTATTTGCTCCAGGGCGAGCAAGACATGTGGGAGATTCCTAATGTGGGAAGCTACAATTGGAGTAAATGTGCATTGCCTGTAGCTAGCAATCACTCCTGTGACTTGGTGTACTTATTACAAGGAATTTCTCAGAGATTGCTAATCAATATCTACATTCCTCTCTAGGGTGATCAGGGACAAAGAGGTTCACTAGGAGAAACAGGCCCGGAAGGAGAGAGGGTGAGTTTTTATAGCATTATAATAATTGATAAAAGTAGGAATATATCCAGATTGCCAGCTAAGACCAGGCATGTTTATTGGAATGCAAGTCCAAATATGTCCCATGGGGTTTACACCTAAGCAGTGGTGCAGAGTTTACTTCATATAATGGCCTAAATTCCACGTAACTAAGTGTAAGTAAGTCTATTGCTTTTGAACATAACTTACTCTCTGATGAAATTAGGCCACTACATACTGAAAACTGCAGGAAAAAATAACTTGGAAAGCAAAAATAAATGATGGAAGGTCATGCTGATCCCCAGCCCACCCAGAGATGAGTCATTTGCCTTGCGTTATTCATATCGACTGATATGCCTGTCACACTTCTGACATACTTTTTTTTTTTTTTAATTCTCTCTTATTTTTAGGGTCCACAAGGCATTAGAGGAATTACTGGTCTTCCTGGGCCAAAAGGAGAAACTGTATGTATACCATGATTCCTATGTATAGTGGCATTTATCATTTATGTTTCCAACATGTTTAAGTTTCCTTACAAGACCGGCAAAAGTTGTGAAACAGGTGTGACTTATGTGATGCCACTGTGTGAAATACAATGCTATTTCTTCCTCCAGGGCTTACCTGGAGTTGATGGCCGTGAAGGGATACCTGCCATGCCAGGAGCAAAGGTATTTAAAGTTAAAATAAAGTGAATGTATCTGTTCTAATTTAACATAGCCGAGTGGGGACTAGAAAAATATTACGGAGAAGAAGTGCAATTAGGCAAATTAGTAACGAACAGGAGTCTCAGTTATTATTAGCAGAGTGCAGCCTCCAGACTGAAAGGCTATAACAATGGTGGGTGCCTCCAGAAGCTGAGAGTGCTACACGCAAGTGACTGTAGGCGCACTCTACTTTTCCTTAGGTCCACCCATCCAAAGCTGTTCTTTCTTTACTCGCACCAGCTCCTCGTGGCAGAACTTCCTTTATTAGCTGTAAGAATTAAGTAGTTTATACTCCTACGTTCAGACAGCCAGTTTGGTGTAGCTGTTAAGGCACCAGGCTAGAAAGCGGGAGACTGAGAGTTCTAGTCCAGCCTTGGGCACGAAGCCAGCTTGTGACCTTGGGCCAGTCCGTCTCTCTCAGCCCTGGGAAGCAGGCAGTGCCAAACCACTTCCAGAATCTTGCCAAGAAAACTGCAGGGACTTGTCCAGGCAGTCACCAGGAGTCAAGACTGACTCGAAGGCACCCCCCTTCCTCCAAAAGCACCTCCTATATTCAGAGAATATATATACCCAAATACTGGATACTGAAGACAAACAACAGGTAGAAATGGTTGCATTTAGCTGAAAATGGTGCAGATAGAATACTAAATAAGCTGAGTATCACCAACTAAGGACCGAATGGGGAAGACCCTGGCTCACAAATTCCAAATAACTGCTTCAAAAAATGACCAGCATTTGCTGCAGCATTGTGAGGACCATTCTCAAATGGCATTTCTACACCTTCCATATTTACAGAGATGAAATAAGGAAAGGAATGCAACAATCTGTGATCGCAAATGCGATTTTATCATACAACGCTTATTAAGCAGCAGAACTTGCTTTCAATTTTCATATTACAACTCGCTGTATTTAGGCCAGTGTGGGCTGAATACTGTAGGAAAAAAAGAAATAGAAATCAAAAGAAATTAATTCAGTTTAAACCTGATACGCTACCTTAAGACATTGAGTTTTTTTGAACTTGGTAACTAGTTTTCACATTAGTTTTATTTTTTTTAAGTATTCTGCATTTTATTGATTCATCCGTCTTAACCCCCCTGTCTGTCTGCCTGTCATGTATGCTGCTGTATTGCAGAATGGCTCCCAGGAAAATAACAAACCATAAAGTAAAATGTCCTTGGTAAACCAAAAGTTAATTTATTTAAAATTAAAATATCCATAGTAATGGTTATTAATTTCAACCAATCATAAATTAATCACAGTATCCTATCACAATCAAAGGGATTGTATCACCCAATGAACTGCTGAAAAGTCTCCAGAGGAGCTCCTCTTGTGATTAATCTCCTCCAACAGTCAAGTGAGAAGATATAAATCAAATACATGCATACCAGAATATACAGAATGCTGACGGCCACAGATATAGATGGCTTTCAGAGGAGATTTGCCAATTCATGGAAGACAGAACTATAAATGCCTACCAGCCATTATGGCTGAATGGAACTACTCTGGGCAGAAGTGGATATTCTTCCAAATAAGAAATGGTTCTGTATACAAAATGCAAGGAAAAGGCATTGTCTGTGCATGACCCAGTTGCTCAAAGCCAGACCTGAGTTAGGACAAATGTTGAAACTGATGTTACTTTGGTGTGACTAACAGGGGATCTTCATATATACCAACACAACAGTCAAAAGAAGATCAGTATCATTTGAGTCCTACATATATTAATGGTGTTTCCAGCACAAGTTCACTTCTCTCCATTTATCTCTTTAATTAATTCCCTGCAAACATTTATTTCCTGCAATGGGGAAACACCTATTTCTTGGGCTCAGTCAGTCAAGGTAGCTCTCCCTTCTTTTAAGGTGTGTACAAAGGGCTTGCTCCCAAGGAGTTCATGGAGGATCCATGCCAGTGCAAGTCCTAGAGATTGCCACAGATGCAGTGCAAGAGATGTGTCTGGCTACTCCTTCACCAGGGAGATGAGGCAAAGCAAGATATTTAGTGAGTTGCCCAGTGCACATGTCTCTTCTGCTTGTCCTCCTATTCATGAAAAGTAGTATAGATACCTTCTACATAGTTTAGATACAGGTATCTCTTAGTTAGTATTTAATATGCATATTAGTTACATATTAAACAAATAATATCTATGCATACTAATTTTTATAATGTCTTTATCGCTGTCTTAAAATGATGGTTTGGTAGATTACAAGCACTGAATAAAGATCAGATTACCAGGTGTTGGTGCAAACTGTAGGGAGTCCACATGTCTTGAATGAGAACTTTCCAGAGGCAACTTCCTGCCTGCTGTGAAAACAGAAAGGTGTGCTAGATGGCCTGTTCCAGCAGGATGATGTCTACCTGTTAGGTCCTCACTTCTTGGGTGAATATTGGTGATTTACTCTAACTGGATCATTTGCTCAATGCCACATTTGCTCAGTGGTATGTGGCAGGGATGGTGTTTGCCAAGGGTGGGAAACTTATTTATATTCTTACTGTATATCTCTGCATACCATATAGGCAGATGGCTTGATCCCCACAAGGATTTCTTCAGGCTTCATCTGAAATACAAATATTTTCTTTCAGGGTGAACCAGGAAAACCAGGACCTCCAGGTGATATAGGAATTCAGGGAATCCCTGTAAGTGTTTTCCATATTTTTTGCATATTTAAAATGTAAACTAAGTTATGTTTTCTAGCCAGATTGAAGCTGGATGTTTACTGAGTCAGGTTATATTTTCTGTTATGGCAGCTATAAAACTGTATATCAAATAGCAAGATAGTGGTGAACTCCAGAAGACTGGAAACGTTAAAATTAGGATAAAGTATATTGTTATGCTACCTGGAAGGTATCCTGTTCCATTAATTTCCAGAGGCTGGTGGGGGTGGGAGGAGTTGCCCAGATTCTTGCTGCTGGTTTGGTTGTATTTTTTTTTTTTTTGGCTTAATTGTAAAACTAAACAATCAAAATGATGTAATTTCACACATGCTTTGGGGATTTTTAAAATTTAATTTTAGGAATCAAATGATGTGCTTAAGGTATAAGTATAGAGTGACAAGAGGGAAAGCTAAGGGCATTGCCCCCTAGCTACCAATGGCTTTGCCTGTGTCAAATCATTCTTAACGAAAGGAGTCAGTATTGCAAATTGCTGAAAATAGTTCAGATAATGAATAAATCTGGTAAATTTCTGGCTGATTACTCTGTTGAGCATATGGGTTGTACTCTAGGCACTGCCCTGGAAAAGAGTTGACTGGTTGATGAGGGACAGTGTCTTAACAGAAAGATTTGGGGAAGGTCAATCCACACTTGACCAACATGTTGTCCTAGTAGAAAAATATATCAACTATTTTTGGGTATGTTTTACATTGCATTCATTCATCAAGACAGCTTTTAATTCAATCCCCAAAGACAGGCTGTGGGAGAAATTGGTGGCATCTTCCATCAATTACCAACTTATCATGACAGTAATTTAGTGCAGGTTCAAAATGGCATTTTTATTGAAAAAGAAATGAAGTAAGGCAGTATCTTGGCTCTTTTTAATTCCTATAATAATTCTTTGAGGCAGTCGAGAGTTTCAGCCCCCCTACCACTATGTGGCCAGTAGATCAGTGTCAGTCCTTTTATATCTTGGCCAGGCAGCTCCCCTCCGTACAACACAAATGAGCTACAGGCAAAGTCTTCAAATCCATGCCTGCTATTGTGGAAGGAAAAGACTGGCCATCAACTATAGTAAAACCAACAGCTGTTTTCCCTAGAAACCCTGTCATCTGCCACTACATTTTGAAAATCAGCAGCTTGGGTATTGATCAAATTAAGCTATTCAAATAAATAAGTGCTTCTTTTCAAGCCTCAGCAATCTGGGAATGACAACAAAGGGCCATAACTGCCTGGGCCCATAAACTAGCAAACACAATGGGAATAATTATGCTCCAGCCTCAATTAAAAATATTTACAAATGGCAAAGGTCATTAGCCATCTGGCATTTTGTTAGCTAGACCTGTAATTATTGTGACTTAAGCTGTCTTGAAGCTGCCCAGTCCACAGTTCAAAAAAGTTTGTGCATCCAATTCTCTGCTGAGACTGGAATCTAAACTAATCCCCAGAGAGGGTTGCATGTGGTGTTGCTATCTGAAATGGTGGCCAAATTAATTTTTACTGGCAACTCCCTGGCTTCTCTGAACTTACACCATAACTTTATGTCATCATGGAAGGCAGATATAGATGTATACTTATTGTGGGAGTGAAGCTGCTTCTTAAGACTGATCCCAAGAGAGACTTGATAGAGCTGAAACAAAGGCTTTTGAAAGAAAAAACAGAAAGACCTAAGTATAATTTTGTGTAGTGTGGGTCTGTTTGAAAGACCTCTTTCTCTCTTTAACACTGAACAAAGAGTAAGATAAGGGTTTGTGATGTCCCCTTGGTTATATAATGTATCAACAGATAAATCTTTGTAATGACATTAGAGGTGTCTTGGTTGAGAACATGAATCTATATGTATTTTTGTATGCAGATGATGCTGTATTGACTAGAAATGAGAATATTTTGCAGCAAATTTTAGATGGATTGTATGATACAATGAAAAATATGGGATTGAAAATTAAAGTATCAAAGACCATGGTAGTTGTGTTTGGCAAGAATAATGGAGCGAATAATTGCATGCTGTACATAAGTATTACCCAAAAAAACAACACCCTAGAGCAAAGAGATCAATTTCTGTACTTTGGCAGTATGTTTACCCAAAATGGGAAAATGGATGGAGACATTTGTATGTGACTTACTCTAGCTGTATTAGCATGTTGTTATTCAGGATTGACTATATATACTTATATATGATTTCATAATCCTATTTGCTACCTTTGTAGATAATCCTTCTCTGAGAACTTTTCTATGCATATCTACGTTCATGTACAAGGGAGAGGTAACAGCTGACTGTAGGGGGAAACCTGTACTTTGCAAAATTTAGGAACACCCTTCCCCCCCAACAGCTCACTATGACTTCTTCTATGTTCTGTGAAATATCTACCTGTGCTGGGTTACCTTGGATTAATGCACATCTGAATGGGCACCTTTTTAATAAGTGTATGTCATTAGGATTGGGACCAGCTGTAAACATATCAGTTTCCTTGTGCTTTGTTTATTCTGGGTTTAAGCATTCATTTTTCTTATGTTGCTGGTGAATTTAAGAATGTGAAGCTTCATTAATTAATATTTGCAGTATCTCAAGAAAAATGGTTGCAAAGTAAAGCTAACTTTTAACATTTCCACTAAGAAATTTCTCTACAACATTTCAAATATTTTCAATATATTTTTATTTTTAGGGTTTACATGGCTCTTCTGGAGCAAAAGGTGTTGCTGGCTCAAAGGTAAAGTATCCGAGGAAATTTGGAAATAGTCCATCATCTTTACAGATGGAACTGACACTCATTCCTTCTCTTGGGAGCATAAATGTGACAATCCCATTTACAGTATCCCCTTTAGAGTGCTGTGCAGTAGGTCGAAGGAGAGAAAGTTCATTTAGTCAGAAAGCTTCATGGCTGAGCAAAGATTTATAGCAAAGTTCCCACAGTCCAAATTCCAAACAACAGCTTCTTTTCAACTTTGATTTTATGAATGGGCCTACTAGGATTACCATTTTTACAAGCTGCTATTATCATGTCCTTAGTCTCACAAATCCATTAACTGAAACAGTTATTGACTCTGAATTTCTATTTCCTTTTGGTACAAATGTTAGAGCAAGTAAAAACTGAAGTGAGGTTTTTCTGATGTTCACACATGTTTAAGCTGGTTAATGAAAGAACCATTTTCTTTGGATTTGTGCAACACACTAAACTATAAATCAGTTAAACAGGTTAGTTGATACAACATGCTAAGCCATAAAAGAAAACCTAACCAAACTGCACGCTCCATAGCTTAATCTGGTCAGATAAAGTGTGTCAAATGAACACAGACATCGTATAAACCGTTTCTGAGTCCAAGTTTTTCTTAACTTCATTATTTCATATTGTATTCCTTTCCAAACTTCTGGCCTGATATCAGTATTCCATGATCTTAAGTTGTCCATTTTATTTTCTAATATAAATCCAATAATATTACTAAAATAGATGGGGCAATACTGAGCTGAGGGAGCAAGAAAGGGAAAGTTATGGAAGTAAGGGATAGCGGGGTAACTATGGGATAAAACTGTATTTCATGCTGAGTAGGAACAATGACATCAAATCAATTCGGAAAAAGAAATGTTTTTGTGTAAGTCCAGAAGCCCAGTAGATCAGGTCTGAACCTTTCTGAATTAGTTTGGAGGCATCTGGTTTGATTTCGCTGAATTGATTAATAGGTTGGGTTGCAGGGACAAACTATGGGTCCTTTTGGTATTCTGGCTGCTCTGGATCCCTCCTTGGGCTCCTGGACCTGATTGCAGGAGGGAGTGTTTCCAGCACCCTTTAAAGAGGCGTTGGTGCACCCCCTCAAGAAGCCCTCCCTGGATCCTACTATACTGGACAATTTTCGTCCAGTCTCCCACCTCCCCTTTTTGGGGAAGGTGGTTGAGAAAGTGGTGGCTTCGCAGCTCCAAAGGGTCCTGGAGGAAACGGATTATCTGGACCCTTATCAGTCAGGTTTCAGGCCTGGCTATGGAACAGAAATGGCATTGGTTGCACTTATGGATGATCTCTGGTGGAAGCAGGATGGTGGTAGTGCGACCATCCTTGCTCTCCTTGATCTCTCAGCGGCGTTCGATACCGTCGACCACGGTATCCTATTGGGACGGCTCAGGGATATGGGGGTGGGTGGCACAGTTTTGAGCTGGTTCACCTCCTTTCTCCGGGGCTGATCCCAATCGGTGGTGATAGGGAGCGAGAGGTCCCATCCTTGGCCCCTCCTTTGTGGGGTGCCTCAGGGTTCGGTTCTCTCTCCACTCCTTTTCAACATCTATATGAAGCCGCTGGGTGAGATCATCCGTCATCATGGGATGAGGTATCATCAGTATGCTGATGATACTCAACTATACATCTCCATCCCTGGTGAGGTAAGTGATGCTGTTTCCGCCCTCTCGCGGTGCCTGGAGGCTGTGAGGGTCTGGATGGGGAACAACAGGCTCCAGCTGAACCCTGGCAAGACGGAGTGGCTGTGGATTAATGGTTCTTCTGTATCTGGGATGTTGTCATTGTTGGTTCTGGATGGGGTAGCACTGCCCCAGACAGACCCAGTGCGTAACTTGGGGGTCCTCCTGGACTCACGACTCCTGCTCGAAGAGCAGGTGGCAGCCGTGGCCAGGAGGGCTTTTGCACAGCTTCGGGTTGTGCACCAGTTACACCCTTTCCTGGATCGGGATGCCTTGCGAACGGTCACTCATGCCCTCGTTATCTCCCAGATAGACTACTGCAATGCGCTCTACATGGGGCTACCCTTGAAGAATATCCGGAAGCTGCAGCTGGTCCAGAATGCGGCCGCACGGGTGATTTTTGGGGCCCGAAGAAGGACCCATATAACACCTCTGCTCCGTGAGCTGCATTGGGTACCAGTTTGCTTCCGGGTCCAATTCAAGGTGTTGGTTATCACCTTTAAAGCCCTACATGGCATGGGGCCAGGCTACTTGAAGGACCGCCTCGCCCCCATGATCTCTACCCGTCCCACCCGATCTCACAGAGAGGGCATGCTTCGGATCCCCGCGGTAAAAGAACTCCGCGGGGTCCAGAAGGCAGACCTTCTCTGCTGTGGCCCCTGCCCTTTGGATCATCTTGCCCCCGGAGGTGAGACAGGCCCCCTCACTCCAGGCCTTTCGGAGGGACTTAAAGACATGGCTCTGCCATCTGGCCTGGGGCAGGGAGGGAAGAAATCAGAATTGGGGTTGGCTGGCCTCTTAGTGGTATGCTGTGGCCCCAGCGGCCTCTTGGATTTCTTAGCTTTTTTATTTTTTAATGTTTGGTTTTATAACTTTTAACTGTATTTATGTTTTTTAGTATGTTGTAAGCTGCCCAGAGTCCCCCATTGTGGGGAGATGGGCGGGGACAAATTAAATAAATAAAAATAAAATAAAATTGGGAGACTACAAATTCCATGCAGTGGGGGCTGGGTTGGGAAGAGTTCAGGAGTTACAGCAACCAAGTGCTCATCCCAGTAATCTCATAGTTAGAAATCATTTTGGCTTTGCAGCAGTTGTCTTGGGATCTGGGTATGGAGGATATTATCATCACCCTTTTGTCATGGTCAGATCATTTCCTAGTCTAGCTATAGCTTATTGGCTGCCCATACCTCACAAGAGTGGCCCCCCAGGCACCTTATGGATCCAGCTTTCTGGTGGGCACTTGGAGTGTTCCTGATAATCTGATGGGCAAGTTCATTGAGTCCTTGGTTCACTGCTGGCAACAGGTGACTTGGGCCCTTGAGATCATTCCTCAGTGGCCTCTTTCAGTTGAGGAAGCACTATCCCTGAAGGAGCAGGTCTGTGACTTGGAGGTCCTCCTGGATTTGTAGCCCCTACTGAAAGAATAGGTGGAGACTGTGGCCAGGAGGGCCTCACCTAGCTTTGGCTATTCTACCAAAGCTGGGGTGGCCCTACCTGGGGTGTGAGGACTTGCTTCAGTGAATCATGCCTTTATCACTACTCAGTTAGAGTACTGCAACATCCTGCATATGGGACTGCCTTTAAAGACCACTTCAACTTTTTAGTTGATTAAAAATGCAGCAACTCTTGTATTACCAGGCATTCGCTGGTCAGACAGCATTACACTTTGCTAATGCAAGGGCTCTGCATTCTTCCTCTAAGCTTCTCAGTGCAATTTAAAGTGCTGGTGTTAACCTATAAGGCTCTTTATGGCTTAATACTAATCTGTCTTCAGGACTGCATTTGTGTGATGGAATGTATCTACGAAGAGGAGGGTGATGTGGGGGATAGAAGCAGAGATCAAGGCTGTCAGGAAGGAGGGGGTGTATTCCAGGAGGGGAAAGGAGACAAAAGACAGCACAGTCCAGAGCTGGGGCATGGGAAGATTAAGAGGTTCAGGATAGCCACTCCCTTGAATCTCCCAGGGTACATCCACTTGTTGCAGTAGTATAGATTTAGTCTGGCAAGATTCTGTCTTTAGGTGTAAGCAAATAAAGGAACTGAACTCAACTGGACTGTTTCACCATTGTTGTTGGGTTGGGCCTGACAGTTTGCCGCTTGAATCACCCAACCTATTTATTCTTGCCAGAAAGCCCAGCTGGTGGTTCTCCACTTTCAGGAGGTGGCATGGAGGTGTTGCTTTTCTATAGCAGTGTCGGTCCTTTGGAATGGTCTCCCTTTGGAAGTTAGACTTTAGTTGCCAGCTGGAAGGAGTGAAGACAGAGCACTTCCAGAAGACATTTAGGGTCTAACACTTCTCTTTTGATTTGCTCTCTGGATTATATTTTGGATGCTTGCTTTGTCTATCTTTCTGGATTTTATTGGATTCTGAATATTTTAATATGTGTATTATAGTGAAATCACAGAGAATCCAGAAGGGTGCAGCAGGGTACAAATGCAATTAATCAATTCACTTGGGAAATTCCAGGTTACTAATTAATAATGTTTTAATCACATTTCAAATTGAATATTCATACAGGCTTAATCGCTATATATTGAGGTTTCGAATAAGCCAGTTTTAAATTCCTCATTTAGGAATAGAGACATATATTATGTATATATCATGAATTATATATAACATTAGGAAAAGAATGGAGGGCAGTTACATTAGGGCTGTGTAGCTCTTTGGATCTGATATCTAAAAAGCACTCTGGAGCACATGGGAGTGTAACCCCAACACTCTCCTGCAACCTTAAAGCAACTGGAGTTTTCCCAGGATTGTGTGGCTGTCTTCCGCAGCTGCTAAAGCACCTCTTGGAGCTGGAATCCAGGACTCTGGACAGCCCTCACTTATATAAAATAAAAAGAAGGTACAAAATCAATCATTTTAAAGGTAGAGCGAGTTGATTAAAAAGCAAGTTTATGTATTATTACAAAAGAAGAGTGACTATTCTGAAAAATATTGAAGATGGTTCAGAAAAAGCAAATGGTCCAGAAGTAGAGAAATAATTTGCTAAGTTTGCTCTCAACAAGTGTAGATGAGCTGGGAATGGGACAGAAAATGGCTCTGTGTTACTTAGGACACATTTAATGTGGTCAGATAAGGAAAAAGTAGACAGAGATGGAGAAATGAAGACTAGTGAAAAAGATTATGTCCTGCATACCTACTGTTAAATATGTTTTAGCTTGTTCAGTGCCTTATCCTGCCACTGGAATGGCATTAGAGTGGCTGTCACACTTTAAAGGGGCTAAAATCCTTTCTCTCCAACAGGGTAATGCTGGTCCTCCAGGGAAACCTGGCTTGATGGGAAATTCGGGTAAACCTGTAAGATCATTTCTATCTCAAGTTTTTACTTTTTTTATATAACCAGAAGACTTCCATTTTGTGAAATATCAATCTTTAAATATGCATTGTTCTTGCAATCACTTCAACAGGGAGAACAAGGACCCCAAGGAGAACCAGGACCAGTTGGCCCCAAAGGCCCATTAGTAAGTTCACTTGCTCTGCTTTCGGTTTACATTTAGGTTCTGGATTTTCTGATACAGGCTGTTGATAGAAAAAAAACAACACACCACCATCTGATCAAAAGTAATTTATGAACTGGGAGAATTGTAGAAGTGGTGGATTTATGTCCACTCCCTATCCTGCTTAAGATGGTACTAAATGCTTTCATTTCCCTTCATTTTCTCTGCCTTGCTCTGTCTTTCTCATCCTCACTCCCATCAAAGCAGTAAAATATATTTTAAAAATATATTGCATTCAAACTAAGGCACTACAGCAAGAATAAAAGTGAATGAAATATCTGTAAAACTCCAATAAAACTAAAGCAATTGCTGAATTAAAACCCCTGGATGGAAATAAATTTCACTGCCTGGCACTTTATGGAATTAGGGGTGATATTCCACAACTGAGGCATCACTATAGAAAAAGTCCATTCTCCAGTCCTTATTTGTTAGATCTCAGGAGCCCTTAGGGAAAAGCCACAATTGCTGTGTCTCAAACTCATTCTGTTTTTCTGGTCATTTGCCATGGGGGCCAATGCCCCATCCTTTTCCAGTCCTTGTATGCAAAACTTATATTAATGAAACACTTTTTCAGGATGTAATGTTGAGTTTTGATGAATGTTCAGGCTTCTCACAAGTCTTAAGTATGTGCTCCCCCAAAGGCTGAAATTCTTCTAGTCTGAAAGAAGAAGGGCATAGAGGACAATGTAGCTTCCAACCATTGTGTCTGAATGTATCTTGGCATATATCTAGCTTAACTCCCATTGATTTTAAGAGTTTCTATTCTATTCTAAATATAACTAAGCTTTAACTGAATTCACAAAGAACAAGGCCTTGGGTCCAGTAGATACAGTAAAAGCCACCCAGAGTCAGATATAATTGGGAGGCATATCAGCCTGGTCAAATAATAAAATAAAAGCCCATATGCTTCATGGGCTGGTCCATGCAAAAGTGTTTTGTTTTCTTTTTAAAGAAGTAGCTGTCTTCCTTTATTTGCTTTTTTTCTCTCTTAAACTGTTGTTAATGCCACACTATTTCTTCTCCAGTGCATTGACTGTTTGAGTAGGACTCGCTACAGTAGTTATAATTATTTTTCTCCAGATTCCATTCTCTGCTCTGACATCTGCACTGATATTTTTGGACAATTCTATGCTTAATTAAAAAGGATATAACTGAGTAACTGAATAATGCAGGTTAATCTTCCAAACTATGTTTTTAAGCCAGTGAAATGTAAGTAAAGGTTTATAAAATCAGCAGGTGATGATCATAGAAAACAGAACTAGTGTGTTATGTTAATCATTACAAATTCCACTGCAAATGTCGGAATTGCATTTAGTCTAAATTGTGCGGTATTTGTCTCCCCAGTCTGCTGAACTAGTGACCAAAAAGGGATATAATAATTATGTTGTATAAGCTGAAAGAAGTTCAAACCTTTTATTTCAACCTATTTAATAAAAAGGTTGCTGTTTTATTTAAACATATGGTGAAAGGTGGAGTTCTTGCACTGACCTTCATTCCAGGGGTGGAGGTGGGTGGAGGTGAATGACTCATCTTTCATTATACAATCATGTCTTCTGCAGTCTCCCTGGTTTTCCATCTTTCCACTAAATCCCAACAGAAAAACTTGTGAAGGAGCTCCTCCCATTTGGTTTTGTTTTAGATCAAGAGAAAGGATGGATCTAGGGAAAAAACAGCTGAAAGTAGCACCCTCTGCCACTTTGCAACATAAAATAAGTTAAAAACACCACACAAATAAATTTTGAAATCTTAAGTAGCTTGAGAACAACAGAAAACTCATTTGTGGGAGGAGAAAATTCTCAAGAAATTGAAAAATGTTTGCATGGTATTAAATTCTAATTTATAGGTCCTCTATGCATACTTTGGAATATGTATTTCAATGGAGCCTTCTTCCAAGTTTGTAAGATGATATGGGATTGCAACTTTGAGACCGACTCTAGTACAAGTTTGTTCAAAACTAAGTCTCACACGTTTCATCCAGCTCTTCAGAGAGGGAACATCCCTAATCTACAGCCATTTCTTCAAAGAAACTAGTGAATCTGATAGTACAATATATTTATTTATTCTCAAAATACTGTAGCATATTATCTCTTATTTCAATTCAGCTTCATTAGCAGAAGGCCAAGGCCACCCAGTCACAAATTGTGAGAGGAGTATCATGTAAATTTTTAAATAAATAAACAGATGATTGGCTGGGGAAAGTGTGTTTGTATAGGGCAATACAATAGGGATACAACTCAGGTGCTGCAGTTCATAAACAAATAGTGTGATTGTTATCCAGTGGCATTAAATCCAATGTCAACTGGATGTACTAGAAGGCAGACACGATGTAGAAGTGGCAAAGCTAAGTGTAGTCCTATGCAGAAGGGTTTCAGTGAGACGTTAAATGCGCCACTCTTCTGCCTCACTAACATCATTTTGTAGAAGGTCCAGAAAAGGTTACCTTTAATACATAACATTTCCATTCTCTCCAAACTTATAAAAGTTATTGAGGAGGAAAAGAACAGACAGTCACATAACATCTTTTGATAGATGGCAAGGATTATTAATCATGAAAGCACCCAATTAAATAAGTGCACCCACTCTTCATTGTAATTGGTATGCAGTTAAAATCATAAACTTGAGTTTATTTTTAACATATCTGTACAAGATTTGAGGTTAGGTGTATTCCACTTAGTATGCGCAAATATGGATTAAACAAGAAATCATCAGATACCAGTACAATTTCTTCTCAATTTCATTCTCATGCCCCTAGGCTACCAAGAATTAAGGGCAGAGAAAAAAAGCAGTCACATCCTATATGGAATAATAATAGAGAAGATATGTGCTGCATCTCATGTGGAATTCCATACATGGTATGGAAACACTTTTCAAACAAGGCTTAGCTTGGAAATTTACTAGAAAATAAATGGACACAAATACTCCCTTGTTTGCATATTGACTTTACTACCTTCAAAGCAAATAGGTAAGTTATTTACCTATAATGTATTGTCGAAGGCTTTCACGGCCGGCATACGATGGCTGGTGTGGGTCTTCCGGGCTGTGTGGCCGTGTTCTTGAAGTCTTGTTTCCTAACGTTTCGCCAGCACCTGTGACCGGCATCTTCAGAGTGCAGGAGCACAGACAGGAGCAGTTCAAAAAATCCTGTTTTCAAATAGGATTTTGTGTCCAGTGTGCTTGAGAGCATGTTCAGCTACTGCAGATTTTTCTGGTTGCTGTAGTCTGCAGTTATAGTTATTTACCTATAACTTTGTTACAGAACAATTATTCTGTAAATGGACTTAATTTGTGAAAGGGTGTCTTCCCACTTCCATTTCCCCCATATCTTCTGTGTCCTGTGAAAATTTGTTTCTGCTATTTTTGAAAATGTTTTGCAGTATAGCATAGGAAGAATAGATGTAAATGGCCCCTCTCACAACTGGAAGAGCAAAGTAAGCTCCAGAGTACTGGATGAAATAATGCAAAATCAAGCATTCATATGACAGAAAGAGGTGCCTTAGCTAGAATGTCCAATGTGCTGGCGTTCAGTAACATCTGAAAGACCTCAGGGACCCCATACATGTCATCTAGCACCCATATCTTCTGGATGCTTTAGCAGCTTATTTTCAAATTAAGACAACAATCAAGCAAATTCTTAACTCTACTGATGAGGGTTATAGATATTACAGATGGAATGTTGTATTGGCTCAGAATATTTTTGGGAAAATACCTGCTAAATGTTCATGGATTTGTTGCATGAATTCTTGTTGTTTTTGATAGAAAAATAGAAGAAATAGGATTACCATAGGCTTTTCATCACATAATGATATAAATAAAAATGGATATCTTCTTATTTTGCATAATGCTTCTGCATTCAGTTGCAGGCTTCATTTTAACAGCACATGTACTAAATTGCTTCACACATATTACGGATGTTGCTCAGTATTGTTGGGAAGCTGTTCTGTACTGTTTTTACATTTAGGGGTCATTTTACTCTTTTAAAAGGTTCCTTTATGCTAAGTTGAGCTGAAGTGTTATTTATTTTAACCAGTGCTTTGACGGGCCACTTGATTAGTTCTGATAGCAGGTCAAAACCAAGGTCTTCCGTTTTCTGCTGCTGCTTCTACTGTTTCTTGGTGGCGGGTGTTGGAGAGTGCAGAAAACTGGGAATTCATTGTGATCCCTCTCTAAAGAAGCAACATGCTTATTTTGTTTCAGTGGATAACTTTTTGAATGCTTATGAGTATTGCCTTAATGTGGATCAGCTACTGAACATAATTATTCATCTTTGATTTTTCTGAACCTTGATGGATATGGCTAAAAAAGAGAAAGAAATCTTAAATTGTACTCAGAGGGAGAAATAAAATGCAATGTAAGGGACAGAACTCATGCAAAGCATTATATATTTATTTCCACACCTCTGTAAACCTAAACAAATAGTCAGTGTTCTTGGCCTTCCTGTAATGGTAGTAGGAAAGTAATTTGATTTCTATGATATCCTAAGTCTTTATGTGAGATGTTCTTGAAATCCTCCCCATGTTTATAAAATCCACAACTTACCTGTTTGCTTTGAAGGTAGTAAAGTCAATATGCAAACAAGGGGGTATTTGTGTCCATTTATTTTCTAGTAAATTTCCAAGCTAAGCCTTGTTTGAAAAGTGTTTCCATACCATGTATGGAATTCCACATGAGATGCAGCACATATCTTCTCTATTATTATTCCATATCTAGTTGTGTTAATACATAGCCAAAGCTAGAATTAGGCTTGCTTGATGTGCTTCTCTTCTGATGATGTACAAATCACAGATAACTTTCTTGCAAATGATATCATGCTGACTGAAATACACACATAATTTTTTTGTTATGGGTCTTGTTTTCCCCATCTCCCTCAAAGACTGCAAGCAAAGACTATTTTATACTTCTCAGAAACAAAATCAGTAAAACTGTCTCATAAGGCTGTGCAAAGTTTGCCTTCAAAAGTAGTTATGTAGATTGTTTGGAATCTTGACTGTCACAGTGTCCATGTTCTGGAACAATAGAAGGTGATCAACTTTTCAAAATGAAATTAAAAGCCAGGTTACATTCAATAAATTGAAGTTCAGAACCTGACTCCCACATTCTAGGACAGCTCCCAGAAGCTATGAGTTCTCCAAAAGTTTTTAATTTAATAAAAGGAGGAAATTGTGAAATATATGTTTGGACAGTAATCATATTAATTACATTTAATGTTAATTGAATGCAAATGAAATCCAATCAATTACAGTTTTTATCCTGGCTCTCTTACTACTTTTCAGTGCATAGCTTCTAGTTTGCAGTTCAAAGGCTGAGCATGATCCTTTGATTGGAAATATTTACACACTGCTGGATTAGGCATAGATAAATCTAATTCCTTTAATTTATACTCATAATATACATGGAAGGCCAGTGAAATAGCCTTTGCAAATAATCACTGTAGAAGGGCAGCCATGTTAGTTTATAGTAGCCCAAAATCAGAAGGAGTTTGATAACCGTTTCAGATTAACACATTTTATTAAAAGGCATAAACTTTTGTGAGCTACAGCCCATGTCATCATTGTATCTGATGAAGTGACCCTATAGCTCATGAAAGTTTATGTCTTTTAGTAACATATGTTGGTCTGAAAAGATGCTATCAGACTCTTTCTGGTTTTTGCATAATAGTGGCTCCCCAAAAGTAGTTTGGAAAAGATATTCAAATGCTGTTATGTATCTATACCTACAAAGATCAGAATTGTATAAGCCATGGTATTCCCTGTGACACTCTATGGAAGTGAAAGTTGGACTTTAAAGAAGCAGGATAGAAAGAGTATTTACACCTTTGATCTTTGGTGTTGGAGAAGACTCCTGAGAATACCACAGACAGCCAAGAAAACAAACCGGATCATTGAACAAATCAACCCAGAGTTCTCAATCAAGGCACAAATGATCAGGCTCAAATTGTTCTACTTTGGACACATTATGCAAAGATCTAACTCTCTGGAGAAGGCTCTAATTCTGGGAAAGATGGAAGGAAAGAGAAGAAGAGGACCAACAGCAGCAAGGTGGATGGACTTAGTTACAGTGACAATGAGCGCACCAAAAGAATAGGTTAGAGATAGATCATCATGGAGGAAACCTATCTATGTGGTCACTTGGAGTTAAAAATGACTTGCTGGCACATAATCAATCAATCAATCAATCAATCAATCAATCAATCAATCAATCAATCAAAAGTATCTACCTTGCAAGGCATTTTCCTATATGGAGTCCTATCATGACTCTTGCATGGACATTCTCTGCCTCCACAAGAAGCTGCCAGATATGCAGTTAGGGAAGTTTTATGCAAATGGAATTCCTCAAGCAGAGGGACATTTCAGATGTGACAGAAGAGTCCTGTACTACTTTCTCCAAATTGCATGCCTATTCAGCAATTAGTCATGTACAACACTCTCAAGAAGTCAGTGTGATTTTATATACATCTTTAAACTGCTGTTTCTTGGAAGAGTTGCAATATGAGTAAAAAAAGAAAGCATATATGCATTTATTCAAAGCTTTCTCTATTATTTTTATGATATAATTCAATTGTAGGTTTTCTTTTTTTTGCAATGACTTTCTTATTCACCATTATGCTTCTTTGTGCCATTAGGATACTGTAAATTGCTTGATTTTAGTAAAATATTACTATTTTTTTTTCAAAAGTGGGCAATTTTACATCAAGAAATGTATCTTCTTATACATTAACAATATATTTTTTGTCTCCTAAAAGGGTAGCAGAGGTGAGCCAGGCCCTGCTGGTCCTCCAGGGTCACCAGGTAAAATGGTAAGCAGATAGTCTTGACTTCCACCACATTAATTTGCTTGGCCAAGGGTTTGTGGCAACCAATTCATTTATTCAGGCAATGAAAAGATGAAATGTGAATTGGGACTTTTATTACCTTCATTCATTTCAGCTTGTGACTCTATTAAAACTGTATCATTATTTGAACTTCCTAAAAATTCACTTTATTTTTATGTCGGAAGCATCTTTCTGTGTATCGGAGAGTGAAGTTAGATTTTAATATTATTAAACCTTTACAAGAAACAGGAATGCTGAAAGGCCACCTTTTTTTTTTTTTTTTTTTTTTTACTAGTACCTACCCAGCATGAATGCCTTCTTTGAAACGATTCAGATTTCATTTGTGTGGTTTCTGCTGGAAGGCCAGTTTCAATATTCAGAGTCTGAAAGAATTCTCTGTTAAAAGGGAATGCACTATAGGCTTGGTAGGTTATAGCATTTCCCCAACACCATAAAGACCCCAGTGTTTTAGCAGATAGATGAAGTCAAGAAGGTGCTGCTTTCTGAAACAGCAAATTACAATGAAGTAGTGGGCACAGTTCAATGTACTCTACAGTTTTGAATGAGATGAGCAGTCAGCTATAAGAAAGGCCTAACTTGTGACTCAAGGCCTGGCAATCTTTCTCAGCTGTCCCTTTGTTCAGTCCACAAGTGCTGAGGGGAGACATTGACACTCTGCCATCTCTAATTGTTTTTACAGGGTGCCGAGGGAGACATTGGACTCCCAGGTTTACCAGGGCCCCCGGGACTGCCTGGCGCTAAAGGCAACAGGGTAAGCATACACCTGGTCAGAAGATACTGCTCACTTGACGTTGGTCAACATCTTTTCACAGAAAACTAAAGCTTTCCATCTTTTTGCTTTGTGCCAAAGGGTTAAATCCACTGAAAGGGGGGAAAAAAAGGAAGATTATGAAATCATCATATAAAGTTTTCTTTCCAATGTTCTTTGAAGGTTGTTGTACTATATAATCAAAAGATTTCTCCCTTTAATTTTTTTCTTCTATTTCTCCTTTGCTAATATTGACTGAACAATTCATCTTGCTATTACAGCAAGAATCTTTATGGTAATCCTTTCAACAAGAGAAGTAATCCAAAATATAACCTTTGTGTGTCTTTCTTCTCACTCTGTGTCCTTCGTAAAAATACCAGTTGCCTGGTTTGGCACCCAAGCGAAATTTTATTCAGGTCCATTCCATTCTCTTCCGTAATAATTTCAAACCACTGTTAATCCTTTGTCCCACCTCACATCTCTGTGTTTCTTCTACTCTGTATTACTAGCACCTGGATTGTTGCAAAGGGTTTTCAGATAATTTCTTACCTTCTGTTTCTTTCCCTGTTTTTAGAGATTATTTTCTTTTTGTTTCTGAAGCTTCTTATCCAGTAGCATCTGCAGAGGGAGTACGGGGGAGTTAGAGTGATGTAAGTGGTGTTGCAGCACCATGGTGCGAACCCCACCCGTTTTCTATGTGTGCTGTGACATCACATGCATGACCCAAAGGGGCAAAGATTGTGCTGTGATGCTGCAATGATGCTTTCATCATTCTGAGGAAGGCAGTGAGGCCTATAGATGCTGATGGCAGAGCTTTCTTGAATACAGTTGTGTTCTATTTGTACTCCAACAGAATTTCAGATGATTGCCTTCAACACCCAACTATTTAATCAGCAATTTTAGGAAAGTGCTTTGTTTTGACCTGATAGCCAAAAAGATACTTCCCTTTCAGAAAGACAAAGCCAGCTGGATGACCTTGGGCCAGTCACTCTCTCTCAGCCCTAGGAAGAAAGCAATGGCAAACCACTTCCAAAACTTGCCAAGACAACTGCAGGGACTTATCCAGGCAGTCGCCAGGAGCCAAGGCTGACTTGAAGGCACCAAATTATTTTTTTTAAAAAGTATATATTATTTTGGCATTACTGTAGTTCAGTTGGCAGAAGAAATTTGCTTGGGAAGGATTTGCACACATAGGAATATGGATAATAGGTTTCTCTTTGCCATTTACTAGTGCTAGCTAAGTCTTTCCATAGCAATGATGGTTTCTGCAGTACACATATGATCTATCTATTTGAATATATTTTGTGTACAATTTTTCCTATTGATATTTCCCCCCACTGCAAATATAGTAGGGATCACTTGTGCAAACTGTTACTAGAACATGCTAGGGCAGAACCATGTACTTAAAGTTCTTCAGGGAACTGGATTTGTTTTTTTAACCTAACCTTAGCACACTGGTTATTTCCTCTGTTGCAAACACAGGCCCGTGCAGTGGAGAACTATAGGCAAGGAGTCACAGTATGCAGCATGATGAGGCACAAAGTATCTCCATTCTCACTGAAACATTTCTCCTCAAGGCCTGCATCAAAGATGTTTTCTTAACTTTCAGCAATCTCTGCAGTTATATATTTGCCACCTCAGTCACTCTCCCGCAACAACAGAACTTGGGCAGTTATCCATGCTTTTACAATTCTAGACATGTGGTTCAAGCAGGAAGTAGTTTACTGCCATATGGCTCAACTTTCAGGGCACCAGTTGTGTGGATCTACTTTGTATGGCTAGGCTTGATCTTTGAGCAGGGCAGGGCATTCACACTGACTTCAAAAAGGGGACAGCTTCAATCACTCAATCACCCCTGCCATTTTCAAGCCAGCAATTGTTGCAGATGTCCTTGACTTTGGTGATGATTTTTAAGAAGCTGTTAAAGGATTGCATTTCTGTCACTTTTGTATTGCTTTGGGGGATCTAAAAGTTCAACATAAAATCAATATACATTTGCCATGTAAACTGTATGGGATGTTGTTTATGAAGATTCTCAGTTATCCAGGTGGAATTGTCTGGAGGTTGAGTCATGGCAAGTAGACTTCTTTTCTTTTTGGTTACAGATGTTTCACTACTTGTCCAAGCAGCTTCTTCAGTCTAAAAAAGTTGGTTAGGGGGACCCCATAAAAATCTTCCAGGGTGGCTGTGTTTCTTACTAGCATGATAGGCTCGTTGAAGGGACAATAGGAGATGTGATTAGTAGAGTCTTTGAGATGTAGATGTACCAATGGAGGCAAATATGTGTAGCTCAGGGTTGAACTGTGGAGTCCTTGGGGTTCTCTGAGCTTGGTTCTTTTCCTGCAAACGTTTCGTCACCAGGCTAGGTAACATCTTCAGTGCTGGAATGGGATGGGGTTTGCTCTCTGTTTTTATACTCTTGCATGCCCTACCAGTGTTGGTGGGGGTGGAGGTTTTGTTTCGTTCCTCTGGTAGTTCCTTGATTAGGGTATTGTTTGCTGCTTGCTTGTGTGCCCTGTGGTAACCTCTGCTTATCTTGCTGATAATTGCTGGTGAGGAGCTGTTCTGGTCTTTTGTCTCTTTTGAATAGTGTGTAGATGCATCCATGAACACCAGCTAGCAGTCAGAAGACATGATGAAAACTCCTTAATCTCACAACACATGGACAGATATAACCATGATTTTAACTGGGAAACTGTCAGCATTTTAGACCAATCAAAATCCAAAAATGCAAAAGAATTCTTGGAAGCCTGGTATTCAGACAAGGCAGCACTTAACAGACACAGAGATAAACAGCATCTACATATTATTCAAAAGAGACAAAAGACCAGAAGATCGCCTCACCAGCAATCATCACCCAGATAAGCAGAGGTTACCACCAGGCACACAAGCAAGCATATATGCAAGAGTATATAAACAGAGAGCAAACCCCATCCCATTCCAGCACTGAGGATGTTACCTGGCTGGGTAATGAAACATTTGCAGGAAAAGAACCAAGCTCAGAGAACCCCAAGGACTCCACAGATGTAGATGTCTTACTCTGTCCCTCACTCATCCCCAGAGGGATGTTAAGTGTTGCCTTCCTGGTGAACTTTTAAACTGTTCTTAATCTTCCTGGGGACTGTTGAAAGGGCAGCCTGGGAAATGGGAGGCAAGTTGTGTCTGAGGTCTCCACCTCTATTGAGGGAAGGATTTCCCACTTTGGCATAAATGTTGGTAACGTTAGGGATCAAATCTTTTTTTATATATATAATGTTTTATTGAAATGTTAAAGATACATATTTAAAAGTTAGAAATAGAAAATTGAAATACAAATTATAAAAAAAAGGAAAAGAAAAAGTGAAGTAAAGTAAAGTAAAGTAAAAGAAGAAAAGGTATGAAAAATAGATAAATTCCAATCTATCTCTGGTCTTAGAAATAATAAGGGTATCATAGGTGCTAGTTTTTAATATTTTAAATAAGAATAATTCTTTGTCTAATATATCCCATTACATTTTTAATCTAATCTTCAAATCCCCATGTAAGCTTCACCCTACCTGCATTTTGCAAATAGTCCATCAATGGTTTCCATTCTTTAAGGTAATAATTATTTGAGTTACATTAGGAATCAAATGTTATTCACCACTTCTCTGTGGTCCCCACCTATGATACAGGCTTCAATCTATTTTGGTCAATCATCTACTTCAAGACCAATATATTCTCACAGCTATTTTGTGTGAGGATGAGAAGCTACCTATTTATCTTTTTCAGAAATACTTGTGCATGTTCTCTAATACGCTACAAAGTCAGGCTGAATGTATGGAAAATCATCTATTGGATACGTTAGATCCAAATCAGTTGAGTGACCCACAATCAGTATTTTAAGATGATAGTAGGAAACAGAAACGTCCACAGCAGACAGTTACCCTGTACAGTTCCCACAATCCAGTATCTCCAGTGTTCTGGCTTAGAAGTGTCAGTATAGCCTATAATGTTTAAGCTCATGTTCTTGCAATGTGCTGGTTCTCTTGGCTTAAACAGTGCAATATATAAAAGCACAGCCACTATTGCTTTTTTCTTAAATAAAAAGCAAGATACACAATTTCTTGGAAACCTTAGCTAATAGTAAGCACTGAATATTTTTATTTTGATTGTTTCCCTTGTTCATTAGTGCCTCTTATTTATGCCTTACTGTGGCTCAGCAGGTGTTGATGTCTATTAAAGCTAAGAGAGACAACAGGTGTACATGAAACCATTATTATACGTTCATATGCCTCTAATATAAAGGACTCCAGATTAATTTGCCAAAACAAAAAACAAAAATTACTGGGGAGACAGCAAAGAAAAGAGCAAACTCTTTCCTACCCATCAACTCTTTCCATAAGCCTCTTACTATTGCACACCAACACTTTGATTTTCCATACCTTGACACCAAAGTAAATTATGCTCTTTTAACAACTTCAGGGCTAAGCAAATTTAGAAGAGCAGCTTTAATCAAAATTCTAATTTAAACTTCATTTTGTAGTTTGATTTAGTGGTAGGCTCTAGGTGTTATTAGTATGCAAGTTTTTTACAAACAAAATAAATAACAATCATGGAGAGTCTTCCATATTTGTTATGAAGAAATAACTCTTCCATTGCTGCCAAGGCTTGTCAAAGAACAGGAAGGTAAACTTTCAAAGGAAAAACTTGACTTGGCATGAAGCTGGAATGGATAAGAACTTTACCCACTGCATTTAATGTCTGATGTGCCATTGTTAAAGTTGACCCTTGGAAGATGAAAAATATTTCTCCTAAATAAAAAGTTCCATTTAATATATACTGCAAAATGTAAGCATTTCTAGGTAGTTTAAGTAAATGAACCAGTCAACGCACTGAAGGTCAGTGGGATAAGCATAGACATAAAAAAAGCAGAGTGCAAATACCTAATAGAGATGGAGACAAAAACAGTCTGGACATGAAATTAAAAGAGGGAATGGTGAGCAAGAAAGAAGGTGCTTAATTGAAAAATTACAGACATTTATACAGGATTGCTTAAAGAAAAGTTTAAATGTGCCCTAGCTAGAAACCAGAAATTAGTTGCAGTGCAGCTCTATTACAGGTAGTAAAGGAGTGAGAATACAAACGGTCCTCAATTACAGTGTGGCTCTCATGGTTATCATCCCAAACCACTGATTCTCTGCAAATGCAGGCATTTCAAATTGCATGACATTCCTGGAGGGGATTTTCCCTGAACAGCAGTAGAAAGGGGCAGTTCCAGGTGCTTGAAGAAACCCATCTTTGCAATCTTCTCAACCTTTGAACTGAATGGGGACCTTGTTTTCAGAAGAGTTTTCATTCCAGTGGGCATGAGGGCATAAACACAAATGGAGATGTGGATTTAGGTGAAAAAATGCTAAGTATTTATAGAGTATGCTTTTATATTTTACTGTTTAATTACTATTCTATTCATGTTTTAAGATTTGGTAGAAGGGCATTTTAATAATCAAATCATGCATTGTTCACTTTCTAAATACAGACATGACTCACTGTTTAATTGTTAGACCATGTTTAATTGACTTTGTGGAACTACTACTTTTTATTTTTATTTTTAATTTGCATCTAGGGTTCAGCTGGTGGGCGAGGGCCAAAAGGACAACAAGTGAGTATATAGCCTTGCACTGTCTATTTATTTTCCAACCTTGTCAACAACTCTGGGATGTGTATGATGCCTATTTCCAATCTATGCTCATCTGTCTTTTTATAATACAGGGACATGCTGGGGGAGAAGGAGAGCCTGGACAAAGAGGCGACCTGGTAAGACTCAATTTTCACTCCTTTCAGTAGGAAACGTTCAGGCTTAAAACACAAAATAGCTACTGTGTCCTGTAGTATGACTAAATAGTTCAAGGAAGATGCTGTTGCAAACACTGCGCATTTCATAAAGGAGACCTTTAGTAATGTAGCAAAATATTAGGAAGGGATTTTAAATTCAGAGAAGACTCTAGGTGCAGTAAAGTCACGAAGCTGATGTCTCACATTGATTATTTATTCAATTTATACAGCTGCCAAATTGCAAACAACCTAAGACAGACTCCAGAAAGGATTAAAGACACATCATCATCATAAAGAAGAGAAGCAAATGCCATTTGACTAGGTTAGAGTAGTCTTCCCAGAAAGAGTAAGGCCAATAATCCTCTCCAAACAGAGAAGTGTGAGTGGGTTCTTAATTCTTCTTCCCCTGTGTATAAGTCTTTGCTGAACCTTATGGCAGTCTGAGAACAATCATAATCAAGATGTCTATTCCCTACGCAGCAGCCCATTGCTTAAGCAGTCCTCAGAGCAGCACTTCATTTACTTACTTGAGTTTGCTAGCTGGAGCTCCCTCAAAGTGGAAGTTTGAAAAGAAATTCCCCTCCTCATTTAGAAAAGAATGCATTATTCAGGTCAGCAGCTCTCAAGGCCAAGGAAATCTTCAACGTTTTATTCTCAGGTGCCAGTTCTACACTGCTTTTATTAGACCTCCCGCTGAGGGTGATCATTCCTTTGGCATGAACTTCCACTCATCTGGCTGAGAATTCTGGGCCATGACAGCCACAGCCCTGGACAGGGCTGAGGTTGGGGAAGGCATGTGCTAGCTGGTCTGCATAGGCTGTTTCCAGCACAAAAACTTACTAGGTTTCCTATTTTTGATTGTTGCAAAGATAACCTCAATCCAGGAATGTTCCAAAAGTATACCTTGAAATTGACATATAAATGTTTCTGTACAGGAGGAAACTCATCAAAGGCATAACTCATTATTTCAGCTTTAGAAGTGCTTATTCTGTTTTGGAATTTGTGATTATTGCTTTTCAACCTTTGAAGTGGCTTCTTGAAGCATACCTCTAAGAAGAAGCCTTCTCTCCTGTAATTGTAGTAATATTTGTATAGGTAGAAAGAATGATGTGAAATTGATTATATGTAACACTGCACATATCTACGCTATCCTGACATCATTCATCTTGCTTTGTTAGGGTGATGCGGGTTTGCCAGGCCCTAAAGGATCTGTAAGTATGATGAACTGCAGGGTTACTGAAAATCCAAAACATAATAAATCAGCAGAATGTGGCAAACAAGAGGGTGGTTGTTTGCTTTCACAAATGCATTAAAATATTCAGTTCCCCAAGGAAAGAAGTTAAGATTAAAGTGATCCATTCATTTTTTTCCCTTTTAAAACTGTGGATTATTTTCTAGAAGCTTTTTAAAAAGTGAGAAATGTGACTTCCTGTAGTGTGGAGAATGGAAGAGAGATGAGTGTGTAAAAAATGAGGTCAGTAAATAAGTAATCCTGGGAAAGGAATGAAGAATTCAGAAGCAAGGATTGACAAAGCAGTACCTATGAAGTGAATTTCTATAGAGATCATATCCAAGACTGCACACTTTCTAGAGCACACAGAGCATCAATGCTAAGGCTTAAACCCTGTGCACCCTTACCCATGATTCAGATTTCTGCATAGCCATGTGTCCAATTGTGTTGCAAATCAGGATGCAACATCTGGTCTAGTTTAAAGGTTGCTTTAAAATTGTAGCTAGCAGCACTCAAAAATAAGCAAGAGGAAATCTGCTGCTGATTGGAACCCTGTCTTTGAGATGATGAGATACTTCCCCCCTCCAAGTTGGTTTCTGTAACTTACATTGCTTTCGATCTCTCCAAATTATCAGTTCATTTCAATAAGTCATTATGTGGAAGGGCAAAGTGCAAAATTAGCTCCCTCTTACCTCCATGCTAAGATTCTGATATATAGCTGGTTATCCTGCATTTACTGTTGAATAACAACGTAAAAAGATGTAGTTTGATCCCTAATATTGCAGATCTTTTTATATAAACCCAAGTGGCTTCATAGCTTTTATGATGTGTGGGAACATGTGTCAGTGGCAGCTGGAGTGGGACAAGCATTCTTTGGCTCAGTGGTGTCTGGAGTAGAAAATTAAAGTTGATGACATTTAAACAAACTGGGATATGAAAAGTTAGTTTAATAATCCACCTTGTTTGAAAGCCATTAGACATGGTTTCCTGGTGAGGAACTAATGGAGAAATATTTTTATATATTATATATATTGTTATCTGTTATTGCTCATGTGAAGGGAAGAAAAAAGTGAGGGCTGCAAGAGAATGTAACTTGTTCATATATGGTTAAGCAGATACAATGATCTGAATGAGGCAAATGTGCCCTGGATGGTTTAGAAATGAAAAAGAGGCTTTGCTATTTATTCCTGTGTCCTGTGTGGTTTGTAAGCATTTCTTACATATATTCCTCATCCATACTGGTTCTCCCCTCCCCGGTCCCACCATCTGATTCACATGCAACTATCACATTCAGTGGGGAATCCTGAGAAAGGGCCCAGGATTAATATCATGTGGATACATATTGATAATGATATCATTAATATAATGCATGAAGTCCAGGGATGGTGTAATTGAAAGTGGTTGATAGATAAACAAAATGGGCTCTAACAAAATGGGTTGCAAAAAGATATTTCTCCTACCTTTTTTCAATGGTGAAGTACTTGGGTTAATATTATGCCACAATGATCAACAAAAATATCAGTGACTCATCCAGCTATAGTTTTTGAGAGGGCTTGGATGGCTGGTTTTCTACAACCTTTTCATGAGAAAGGGGCATGTCTCTCTCAATGGCACATGCAGAACCCCATACATTCGCAGTGCCAGTTGGGTGACACATTTCTGTCAGGTTATCAAGAAGCACACTTCAGAATTGTAACTTTATATTTCTTAGCCGTCACAGCCATTCCGGCAGCAGCATCCTAGAGGAGGGATGTTGGGAGTTGTTTGATGAAAACACCACTTAATAACCCCACATGAGAAATTAAGTTCTTCTCATAGGTGCTGCATCTGGAACTGATGCTTGCCCATTGCGGTAACTTTTGAAGTGCAAGAGATTTCGTGTGAAGGGTGGCTGCTGATTCTCCTATCAAGTCAACAGGGACTATGTATAGGAATATCACCTGTACATTCAGATTTCCATTGCAGTATGGAGCAAAAGAGCAACATTCCAGTTGGGCTCAATGTCCTTTATACTTTTGTCTGGTCTGGTTCCTTTTTCTGGTTGAGCCTGGAGGGTGCATCAGCTTTTCTTCATTTCTCATTCTCTGTCAGTTCTTGCTGAAAACACCCTACAGTTGGCTTGAACAATGTCTCCAACATGCCATGTCCAGAGTGGTCAGGAATGCAATTCTCATAATTCTCAACCAGCGGGGCTTTAGCATCAAATGTTATGGCAACAGCAAAATTACCCAAATAAGAATAAGTCTTATAATTTTAAATAATATTTTAACATTTTTGTTTCTTTTCTTTTTTTGGTAGGGGGGATTTGAAATGTCAGATTAGCCCCAGTATAATGTTAATATTTAGTATTATACTGTTATAATGTTATATATGAGAGCCAGTTTGGTGTAGTGGTTACGGCACCAGGCTAGAAACTGGGAGACTGTGAGTCCTATTTTAGGCACAAAGCCAGCTGGGTGACCTTGGGCCAGTCCTCTCTCTCAGCCCTAGGAAGGAAGCAATGGCAAACCACTTCAGAAAAACCTTGCCAAGAAAACTGCAGGGGACTTGTCCAAGCAGGCGCCAGGAGTCAAGACTTACTTGAAGGCATTATAGAGAGAGAGAGACAGACAGACAGACAGACCACACACTATTCTAGTGAGAAACCTGATTGATATCATGTCAAACATGAATTATTCTAGAAATGCATAGATTTATATAGTAGTGAGCTATGCAGGTGTTGAATATAGGTGAACCTATTTTAACAACATTATTCCAAGTGTCACCATCTCCATGATGCTTGGCTTCTGGGAAGCAACACAAAACAGAATCAAGAAAAAGAGATCCAATAGTCCCCAATATGTGGGTGGGGTCTTGTGTAATATAGGATATGTAGGATATTTGGAAGCTTTACGTGCCATTTAAAAAAAAAAACCCTCCCTCCCTCCCTCCCTCCCTCTGCAGCTTGTAACATAAGCATCCTAATTTTCTGTTTCCCCAAGAAGAGAAATAGCCCCTCCCCCACAAATGCTTCTATGACCAAATTCAATCTTATCTAATATTTATTTCCTCTACAGTAATATTTATAGAATACAAAAATGAGGAGCTTAAATGCCCTTGTAGCTTATAGCCTTCTGGTAGTTAAGCTGTTTTTAAATATTTAATATATTCCTAGGATTTGTGCAAAGACAAGAGTCTGGAATTGCTTCAGGGATTCATATTGCTTAAGTGATGTTTCACTGCACAGGTGCTGGTGGGGACAAGGGAAATCAAATGCTACTCGCTATGTGGCAGCTTCTTTCCTGGTTGCAGAGAAAAACCCAGCCTCTATCAAAATAAAAATGCACCCAAATGTTAGGTTTCCAGGCTATTCCTCTCTCCTGGGACTTCTTTCTAGGACTTTGGGTCAAAAACAGTGTGAAATGTTGTGATGGTCATAATAGCATATTAGAAAAGGGTGTAATCACTGTTAGGCTGAAACCCATATATCTGGCAATGAATCCCATGGATTCACTGGGACTTACCTTGGAGGAGATAAAAGAAGACCGCATGGTCTGTTTATTGAACAACCTTCCCTTTTAGCAAGCTTATATCATCATTCAACAAGGTATCAAGAAAGTTAACATAAATGTCATGAAAAAGAAACCAGAGTTGCTCTGGTGTGATAAACTTTAACTGTAGGCTGATTCCTGGAATAACGTAAGGAAAGTTGTTTCTACAAGAAATGAGTCTGCTGTTTACTTCTTGCCCCCCTCCTTTGTAAGGTTGGGAATCCTGGTGCAGCTGGTTCACGTGGGCCAGAAGGAAACCGTGGTGTGCCTGGCATAGAAGGATTTCGTGGGCCACCTGGCCCCCGTGGTTTACAAGGGGAACAAGGGTCTCCAGGGCTGCCCGGCAGCCAGGGACCAGCGGTAAGTAACAGTTTCTTTTTACAACATGAGTTTTGCTCTGGCAAGTGCAATTCCTGTATTAGAGGAACAAATGCAGGTGGAAGAATGTATTTCATGCTCCTTAGGTTGCTAGCCTGGCTATTCAGCTGTGGACATAGATATCTTTTCTGTCACCACACTTTATTGGCTTTGTGTGGAGTTGTTTGCGTGGCACACAAAGCCAATAAATGCAAGAGGGACGAAGACCTCCTTTTTTGCCCAAAGCCTTCATGTCGCAGAGACCTTCTGCATCCTGGGCAAGGGGCGCTGACAAGCCCTTTTCCTGCCAATGCGCTTCAAGACTTTGAAGGAGAAATCTGACAGTGACACAATTGGCTGGATCTCTATGAGACTGAAGTTGGTCTCAATGCTCACAAAAGGCTCGTACTTTCCATGGACCTTCTGGGTGACTTCCCCCAACTTATGGCAGCCTCACTGGTGACTTGAGAGCCTCTATTTCTAATATTTGCTTTCATTTAAAGGTTTAAAGTTTTAAGATTTAAGTTGATTGTGGCCATCTAGCTGGCCCTTTTTGATTTTTCATGTCATATACACAATATGTCCCAATATTGATTTATTTAGCAAATTTATATGGCCACCCAACTCACATACAGTATACTGCAGGATTATTTTAAAAAGCAAATTCATAACTTACAGGCTGCACAATGGCATACATTTATTTATAGGGCATTTGTCAGTCCTAAGTAGGAATTTAGTTTTTCCTCTCTCAATTTATATCCAGGGTTGTCATTTTTTAAATTGTCTCTGAATTCTATTTTCATGTATGCTAGCCAGAATAGGAAATATGGGCAGTTCTGTTTGGAAAATGTGTATGTGCATAGAACTGTTGCTAAAATGACTGAATATCACAATGCCAACTTGCTTATTGTTATTTCTTGAGTATGTGTACCAGAAAGACTCAAAATGTCAGTAGGTCCATTGTGAATCTGTTAGTGTTCTGGATCTTCTATGTTCTAAAGTATCTAAGATGCCAGCTGTCATACCCCTTCCTGAGTCCACACATGGCAACATAGAGTTTTGGAAAACAGTTGGAACTATTAATGAAATATATTTCAATAATTTTGTGTAGGCAGCAGTAAAAAGCAGGTTGAACTAAATACACACAGTGAATGGAGCAGGCAAACCTCCTTTGAGAATTAATCCTAGATTGTAACATAACTGACGTTGAAAAGGCCCTACCTTAGCACAGTTAATGCACCCATTTCCATTTGAAAAAAACGACTGTTCCTCAGCCACTGTGCTCTTCAGATCTAAAATTGTCCCTTGCCGACATTTGTCCTTGAAAGTGCTATTTGTGGTAAACTGCACCTGGGGAGTTCAATATCACTGTCGTGTGATAATGAACTTGAAACTGCTCTTCCTTCGAATTAAAAAAGGGAGTAATGAGTACTCCTTCCAAATCTCAACCAAGGTGAGTTGGAGTAGCAGAGTTTTCTGCTGTGCCGGGCCCTATTTGGATACGGTATATCACTTTTTGCCTCTGTTCCCACGCCCCACATGTTCAGCTCCCATCTGCCTCTGATGGTGTCCTTTTTGAAGTAAGGTGCCAGGAAGCCGTAAAAAGGAGTCACCAGGATCCCCTAGTTGAGACATTAATGCATGTCCTGGCCTACATTCCTTTTCTTGACTTTATGTTCCTTGTATTATTGGAATTGCTTAATCTGCAGTCTTGAAAACATGCTTGCAGCTGCAAGATTGTTCCCTTTACTGTTTATATTCTCATCTACTTCATCCTCACACAATCACTATGTTATTTTAATGTTGTATTTGTTTCAGGGCAGAGAGCCAACTGATTTGCATATTAAACAGGTTTGCATGAGAGTAATACAAGGTAAATAAAAATACTATGCTTATATATTTTTAAAGTTTGGTCATGGGTTCATTTGCATGTACAAAGTTAACTGTACAAATATCATGTGTGTACGTTTTATCTTGTCAGCTCCTGCATTCATTTAACCCCGCTTTCTCTTGTGCTAGTTTTTGAAAACCAGTGAGGGCGACTGTACTATAATAGCTGAGGTGCAGGACCCGGGTCTGGAGACTCAGATCCAAGTCTCCTGCTCTGCCATGGCTGATTCTAGGCCAATCACTCTCTCACACAACCCAACCTATCTCACAGGGCTATTGTGTAGATAAAGCAAGGTATGTTTTACGCTACCGTGCACTGTATGCTGTATAGAGCTCTCAAGAGTAAGGCAGGATACAAATACAGTAATAAATGAAATTAATGCCAAACTCAACTAATCCACAGAGGGAGTACTTATTATTAGGCATTTTGACATTTTGTAATAATTGCACGCTTTTGAATTCTCCAGAATGCCTCCTTAGGCAAGATGTTCCATGCACATGGAAAGGCAAGATTAAGGGAAAGGATTATTGTTTTCAAATGTGACTGATTTGTAGCAACGCCTATAAATTTCAATTTTAGATGGAATGCGAGAGAGTGTTTTACATGTCACGGGCATATACAGTATATGCTTTTCTAAGTTTGCTGGGAAGGAAAAAAAAAAGAGTATCTCTTTAAAAAAAACCCTGAAATACAGCCTTTAATGTCTCATCTATGTATATCTCTTGTAAGGTATAGAACCCTTACTTGGTAGTGAGCAGGAACAAAATTATCAAGGCACACTTCCTATTTACACAGTTGAAGGCAATTTTGGCATCAGTATTATTATTTTTGAAGATATGTAGTCAAAAACAGAGGATCGATAATAGCTATTCATTTCTTAAGAAAAAATAAACTCTTCTCCAAGAAACTCATATCCAAACTTCTAGCAGTAAGACATCTTTCTCTTTCTCCCTCTGTCACACACACACACACACACACACACACACTTTCTGTGAAATTTTTCTTCATGGAAAATCTGCTTTGTGATTGTTTTTTTCTTTAATGACAGGGATTATATTTGGAACTGCTAAATAATCATTTGTTTTTTCTTGTTATGGTGGGTGTCAGTTCACTGAAAAAGGAAATAACATATACATTGCATGCAGATGTTTGGCAATTCAGTCCCAAAATCTCTAGGGAGGGCTGGGAAAAACTCCACTCTGAAACTCTTGAAAGCAGTCAAGCCTAGATAGATTAGTGACCAGTCTCCAGGATGTCTTCTGTGTTTGCAAGAGAAATTGATAGGTTCAGCAGAAACCCTAACCCCTTAGCATAGGGTATAAGATTATACCATTAAACAGGTATATGTGTTAGGTGAAAGAACTTCTCTTTTCAATCGTGCTGATATTATTAACCTACATGCATTCATCATAAATAATGCTAGCTAATTGCTTTTATCTAATGTTGTACTTTATGGAGTTCCTTTTGCAAAAACATAGGTAAAGGTTTCAAATGTTTATGTCAAATACAGCAATTCATGGAAATTGGAGGGCTCAGCCCCAGAATAGCAATCTTTCCTCTATTGTATATATAATGAGCAGATAATGAGAACTCTGTTCCTTCAGTTATTAATACACATAAACACATTACCAGCATTGATTTGATTCTTGCTTTGTGCATTACTATACTTGTGCTTTGGGATTTATTGCTCTGGAAAAATAGCTTGCTAGTGGCTGCAACTGAGACCTGCTGGGATGTTACAATCTTGTATTTCTGAAGTTTAAGAGACATTATTGCTCTTTGTGATTTAATTTGAGGCCTTCTTGGTGCAACTATTTTTTAAATTGCAGAGCAGAGTACCCCATTTGTTTCCTGTTGCAATATGTCTTTGCTACAGGATAAACGTTTCCTTCTCCCTTTGTCAGTATCAATTATTCCAAAATGTAATGGCTGCAGGTCTGGGCCAGAGCACCTGTTTTCATGCGGAAGATCCTAGATTTTCAATCCCTACCATTGCCAAATAGGTTACAGGCAACGAGTGTGAGAGAATATTCCTGAGAGCAGTATTCTGACTTGAGCAAGGACTAGTGAAGCAAGCTTTATTATTATGACAGAAAGGAGATTATTTACAAGAAATAGATTATAGGGATGTCAGAGCCTAGCACCTAGCAAGCTACATCCTACCAGGAGCAGAGTCCAAGATCATGTGCTCCACGCACGTGTGCCTGGGAAGAAAGGCAGAAGGAAGTGACCTCAGATTAGCTATCTGTCAGTCAGAGTGAAGGACAAAGAAGGGATGCAGAGCAAATCCTTAATTTTTTACCTACTGCCTAGTGCTCCCTTGTGGTCAGTAGGTCATGAGATCATATAGGGTTAGTGCCATTGGATTTACAAGAGTTTCAGAACTGGAGTGTAAACACCAGTCTACCTAGACCAGATGGCAGCTGTTTTTTCATCCCGAGAACCACATCATTTGCTAGATGTGGGACTTGTCCCACTCACTCACAGAGTTATCCTCTCCTTTCCATCCTGCCATGGGAGAAGGGACAACGAAGCTTTGTCCATCTAGGATTCCTGCTTGCAATTTCTAGATCCTGGAGTGGGAAATCAGCTCTTTTAAGCAGGGCTGTCTTAGAAGGGAAGCCTTAATCTCCCTCTCACAGCAAATCTCTCCAAGGCTGGCTTCTTGCTACATGAACAACCAGCAACAATCTGTTTACCATCAGTCAGTTTAAAACAATGGCAAATTTTGTTGTTTTTCAAATAATAATATGATGATGATAATAATAATACACTATTATTATTAGGGCACTTACACACCAGTGATTTCCACCATTTTGAAATCAGCTCTGGAGCTCTGCGATTCCAGAATGCCAGTGGTATTGGAAAACTGAGCCAATTTATTTCTAGCTCAGCTTTTTGTTGTAACATCAATACTTCCTTTTGCAGTGCTTTGAAACAGTTCATGTAGGTCTTCTCACCCCTGAGCTCAAGGAACCCTATTAGGTCCTGAAAGAGGAATGCTGGCTTGACAGCTTTGCATCTCCCTCTCTCAGCAAGGAGGACTGACATTGATATCCTTTTTGTTTTTAAGCAGGGGAGGAGCCTTGTGCCAAGTACTAGGCTGCTTGGATTTCTTCATTCTTTTTTCCTCTCCTTTTGTGTGGAGTGGGAGGACTTTTGTTTTTATCTTGCTCCAGGACTTGCAGTGATCCAAGCCAGGACTGTAAGCGAATAACATTATTTGCTTCATGAATCATGATATGGGTTGTTTGCAAACTGCCTAAGAGAGATTGCAGAATGGAGAAGGTGGTGGTGTGGAAGTGGTCCTCATGGTTCATCAGTCAGTCATTCTTTTCATTGAGCAGAACAAATGGCACAGATGGCTGCTAGTCTTCGGAGGCCTGAATTTGGGGCTCCTGGCCTCCCAGGCCCACCTGGCCCACCTGGTTCCCCTGGACCTCCAGGAGACAGTGGCTTCCCAGGACAGGCTGGATCCCGGGGATTGCCTGGTCTTAAAGGCCCTCCTGGTGACATTGGGTTGAAAGGTCCCAAAGGTGAGAAATTCATAATATTGATTTGTATATCAGATATATTGATTATTGTGACCTGTTTATTATATTTTATGGAATCCAGTTATTAGACCCTCCATTAAATGGATGAAAATCGTTTCAACTTTATTCATTTTCCTAGGTTTAGGTGGTATCTGCAGGGAGGAGGTTGAAGCAGGCAAGATGATAGATATGGTGTTGTGATGCAAGCTCTACCCCTTTTGTATCTGCATGCAATCTTGATCCATGTACCAAAAGGGCAGGGCATGTATCACAATGCTGTGTCTGCCATCTTGCTTGTCTTCACACCCTACTCCCCCCCAAATGTATGCTGCTGCTGGGTTTGCATGGAGTATGAGAAATATTTCTTCTTTTTTCATTTGACTCAAGGAAAGACTATGAGGTGACTTTTTAAAAAGTTGTATCTAACCCAGTATATATCCCAGTTCATTCAGCATTCTCCAAACACTCTGCACTCTGTGGGATAATGGTGGTGGTTCTGCTGTGACCCTTAAGGTGGATTTATTCATCAAGTGGACCTGTGCTAACCTTATGATTTCATTCTTTTTCATTGGCCAGTCTGTTCTGGATCAAACAGAAATTCCTCAGCTTTATAAATAAGAAGCGTGAGCCATTGGGATAGGCAGAAGAGGTAGCATCCAATCCAGAGCATTGCATATGGGGAATCTCAATAGTGCTTTTTTTTTTTTTTAGCCCTAATCAGAAAAACGGGAAAGAAAAGGTTTGGGAAAAATGGGTGGTTTTGATTCTGAGCAAATTGGGATTTTGGGGGGTTGGAGTGTAATTTGCTTGACCCTGTGGCACTTTTTAACATGTGCTATTTTTCAAGATCAGAGATGAGCGTTCTGATCCATATTATGTTGTTAGGTGGGTTGATCTGGGAGATGAACTGAGATGCCATCATTATGCAGATAATACTCTATTTCCCTATGTAATCTGAATTATGTTAGGCTGCAAGGGGGTAAAATTGATGGCTGTAGGCTGCAATGGATGGAAAATTCCTGATGAGAAATGCAAGGTAGATGTTTGTCATGTCTGGAAAGCTGATATTCAGCCTGGGTTGAATAGAGGTGCTGTTCCCAAACCTACTGGTTTGTAGCTTGGATGCAACTTTGCATTTTACCCACTAATTAAAATTTGGCATGCTATTATAAACTTTTCGAAAGGCACCGAAGCAGCGGCATGATAAATAGCATCTGGTTTTGGAGTAAACCACATTCCAGGTTCAAAATGAACATATATCTGCTGGAGAAAACTAATTCTGTGAAGTGATTCTCACACTCAAAGATCAGAGGTGGCTGAAAGGGGACAGAGGAAGTGAAAATTAACAAAGCTTTAGACCAAAATAACTTGCTCTCTGACAGCGCTACAGGATAATTACCCTGGTTCACAGTAATCAGCACCTGGAAGCACATTACCTCTAAAAGAAGGAGAATATGAATGAGTGTGCAAAATAGAGTAAGCTGGCATGATAATAGCAGCTAATTAACCTGCACAAAGGGAGAATGCAAAGTCTGCATTTTATATCTCACAGTTACAAAAGACAAGAATAGGTGAGAAATTTAAAGCTTCCAGAAGGAGGTAGCCTGCCAAGAGTGGTCCATAGGTAATGTAATAAAATATATGATAATGTTATAGCAGCATTCCTCCTAATGGCAGTTTGGTCTCAATGTAGGCAGTTCACCAAATCAAGCCTGGAGGAAGGAAATTCTAAAAGAGGCAGGAATTAGTCGCAGTCTCAGGAAGGATGCCTAGATCCCATTAGGACAGCCTCCATGCTGCCATAGGCTTTTCTATAATGTCTCCCACAGCTAAACACAAACTATTCTGATTTAATGAACCAAATGGCCTTTTCTGGTTGTCAGCATTGCAGAAAAGTGATGATCTGCAGCATCAGCTGTTTCAGAGTGAACTTAAATTCCTCTCTTACTGCTTAACTATTCCGGATAAAATCAAAGCATATCTTATGCTTAATAGGATGTAAGAAATAGAAACCCACATTTACTAAATGCCATGAAAGACCGGCATTCTCCTTTCGGAAATCAGGAAAGAGGGGCAGAGATTAATGAAAAGGAAAACTAATTGCAAAAGAATCGAACTCTTGGAACTAGAAAATAGGTCTAATTCAGTTTAACTTACTCTTAAACTCTGGTACTATTGGCATGATTAGAGGCCTACATTTGACCATAAAGATAAGCCAGCCTATTCACTTCTAAGCTAAATTCAAGGTATTAGGACTTATTTTTAAAGCTGTAAGTAGCTGGAAGCCGATATATCTGAAAGTGCATCAGGCTTTTAAGATCTGTTCTCAAGGCCTTTTCCAGGTGCCTTGATAAAAGCATCCACCGTAAACATTTAAAAGCATCTAGAGAAGCCCACATTTCTCCAGGCAGAGGTGCCTTAATCTCTAGCCAGCTACCTCTGTAATCAAAGCCACACCAGAACAAAGGAGACTCTTTCCCAGCAGTGACACCTTCTTCGCAGACATTTTCTAGCCAGACAAAAGTCTTCATATTCTTTTTAATGTGTTTTAGTTTTAGTAGCTTCAAGGACGCGTTACACTTGATTGTACCTCAAATGGAAATGTTAAACAAGATGACAGTTGACATGTAAACATTTTAAAGAAGTAAGGGAGTAGTAAATATATGAAAAATAAAAGAAATGTTTGTTTTCTTATTTTTATCTTAGGTGAAACAGGTGAAAAGGGGGAGAGAGGATTCCCAGGTCAAGGGCCCAAGGGCTTACCAGGAACAGTAGGGCTCCCTGGTGAGTATAGAAGGTGGTCTCTAAGAAATGATTAAACTATTTCATGTTAGAAAATCCATTTAACACAGTGCTAGAAATAAAGGTATCTGCTATGAAGAATGAGAGCTTTGTCATTCCCATTCCCCACCCATTCCCCACCCACTCCCACACACACACACACACACACACACACACACACCATTTCCCTCTCTATCCCAATTTCTCTGACCCTTTTCTGTTGCAGTTCTGTGGCCTCTATCTCAAAAGGTGACGTGACTTGGTTGATATGTAATACCAAGCCATACAGGGTTTGCTCTGGATTAGCATGAGTTAACCACACATTTATGATTTAGGGAATCTGTGCAAAGTAAGCCATTATGTTCAACAAACCTTGGTTGAAAAATCTAGGCTTAAATATGTGTGAACTCTGCCAATGTGTATGTCTTTTTAAAATGGCCAATTAGACCCCAGTTTATGGCTCTTGAAACACAAATATTAACCATTCTTTTGTCATGCTGCTTTTTACATCTTCGTCATGGTGGGGAAAACTGAAGATTTACACATTAATAAAAATCAGCTTGAAAGCCAAGAAGCCATAGAAGAAAAGTATTAAAATCAATTTCAATTGATGTAATAGTGTCATAACTGCATAGTATGCAACATTGCATGAGACAAGGCCCAAGCATATATTGAATAAATACCACATACGTTTCCACTTAAAAGGAATTGTGTGAGGATTTGCAAATCCTTTAAATTGATTTTAGTGGCACAACACTTTAAAATTCAGCTTTTGGGTATTAGGGATATAGGAGGAGTGGGAGGCACTGCAGAAGTCTTCATTAGTTATAAATGAAGCAAAAGTGCCCTCTAGTGTTCAGTATAGGACAAATAAGTTGGCATAGTAAAAATAATCTTGTGGTAACTTCTGAAAGACTGTACTACATATACTTCAGTAAGTAACCCCTTTATGTTTCTCTGCTTCATGTAAAATGTATCCTGTTGCTTTAATTTCCCAGCAGATGATCTCCCCCTTCTTTCCCTAGATTACATTATGTTGTCTATGTCACTTTTCGACTTTTTGTCTACCTTTGTCAGACTGATGATTCCAGGCTCCATGGATCAGTTGGGTCTGACTTGGTGTAAAGCACTGATTGTCTTCATGGAAGGAAAGACCTGAATGTTATACTGACTCTGTTTACATATTATGGTGAACTATTCTTTACTGTGGTTGATTGAATAAACTATAATTGGCTCTGTTCACTGAGCACACTAAGCCATAGACCATGGCTTGCAAACTAGGATGGCTGGGTCTGCATATTATCTAGTGTGATAAATCCATCCAGTGAAACTGTTTTTTCATTGGGAAGACCTGTTTCCTATTGGCTTAGCACAGGAGAGAAAATGAGAACCCAACCTCCCCTTTCATATGGAAGGTGACTATCTACAGCACTGTTTTTCAAACTCGGCAACTTGAAGGTGCATGGACTTCAACTCTCAGAATTCCCCACAGGCATGCTGGCTGAAGAATTCTGGGAATTGAAGCCCACACATCTTCAAGTTGCCAAGTTTGAAAAACACTGGTCTACAGCAACAATTGTCCTCTGTTAAGACTTTAGAAATTCACTTTTCCAGAGGTGCCAGTTGTGCAGAGAGCTTCCACTAATGCTTTGCGCCTTCTACATGGGGATAGTGGTTAGCAGGACAGATCAAGGCTGATGGAAGCATCCTTGCAACTAAGACTTTTAAAGCTACCACAACATGATATTAGGTGCTTTTTCTGAACTCTCATGGCCCAGTTTTTGTCTTCGCAGGAGAACCTGGCAAGCCCAGCTATGGCACTGATGGGCGAGATGGCGAGAGAGGCCCCCCTGGAGCAGCTGGTTCCCCTGGTGTTCCGGGTCCCCCTGGCCCTCCAGGTCCTCCTGGTTATTGTGAACCGTCAGCCTGTACTGTGGAAGCTGGATTACAAGGAGGGCTGAATGTGAAAGGGCCATGAAAAACTCAGCTTTCAATTAAATGACACGAAGTTTTGGAAACCATCTTTGCTCCGCAGAGATATCTGACAACCAAGAGAAACCAGTCTAGGAAAATCAGACTGTCAAAATACAGCAATCCTATCAAAGCCTTGACAGATCAGAATGTCTGGTTGTCCCCTCCAACTATTTCTTAAGCAGTGCAAGACAGCCAAACATTTCAAAATGGTGTTTACAAAGTGATGCCAGATTTCTTTTTCCTTTTTTGAATTGTGGTGAAAGGCAGCTGTTGATGTTTTTTCAGCTGTTAATTCTTTGGAGTTCCTGAAGTACCGCATTGCAGAATGGGAGACCATAACAAACTTCTGTAGTACAGTCCAGTGCATTTGAACAATAAATTATGAATGTATTCTTTGCTTCCCTCCCCCAAGGGCCCATTTTGGTGTTGTAAATTAGCCAATTGAACTTACTCTGCATGTTGCTGAGATTTAGATGTAGTCACCCTGTTTTTAAAAGTGTTAATTTCTGAGAAGCGTGTGTATACTTCAGCACCAGGTTTACCAGGAATATGTCAGGTGAAATAACCTTCGTTTCCTGCTCTAATTTGTTTGTTCTTTATTTGACACCATCATCAGCTCCACCATATGTTCATCTGTCTGAATACCTAGAAGTCAGAAAGCCACTGCTAAAGGATTTTAAATCTTTAAGAACAGTTAAAATTTATAGCTGAGTTTATTTATTTTAAAATACCTTATCTCTGGTTGTATAAAAATGAAATAAATAACATTGCTTAATCCCTTGCATTTCTTTTCATAAAAGGCAAATAAAAATATAACAAAGAGCATTGTTAGATTCCCTTTTTTGGAAAAAAAAACCCCATGTTGTTTCTAATAATAATTGGAAGTAGCTTTATTACTCTGTTACAGCAAAAACCAAACCAAATCAAATATTGGATTGCACTGGAAAGACTACCAAAAGTATTAATATATAACATCCTCCAAAATGTTTAATGTAGTTTGATTATAGCTTTTTTTCATGAAAATCCATTATGAATTTATTAACCCCTGTTTTATGAATCACATGATCTGTCATTTGTAAGTCAAAAATAAAAGTGCCCTTTTAAAATAATCAATTCTACTTTTCCATGTTTCTTTTTGTTTAGTTTCTGTGTGTTTGAAATTAACTGTAGTTATTTTCACCTGTGCTTTCCTGGTTACTTATTCCAATAGATCCCTTAAGTTAGTATTAAAGTTCAGATCGCTCTGGCTGTTCAAGCTAATTTATTTGCTAAGTTATTGTAAATTCCTTTTTTTTGTACAGAGAGCATAGAAAATATACAAATGATCATAGTACTATCACAGTAATTGGGCTATTTCTTACAAACTCAGATGGTGGTTGATGACAGATAGAAAAATGACCAAGAGGGCTCTGATTTTGCCTGGCAAGGCAGCAGTTATGGGGAAAATGGTATGGATATATGTGCGCTTGTGTGTAGCCTTTACATTAATAACATACAGTATATAAAATGTAGAAGTACATGTTTCATGCTGGAGAGGGAAGAGTTGGCTCTATTGTCATAAAACTGAATCACCCCTCTGGCTTCAGTAATGCTGTAAGAAGTCCCCTTTAGTATCTAAACAGGACAAAGTTACAGCACACACAGCTATGACAGAGTGACACTTGGAAGAAAGTTATCTGTATGGTTTACTCCACGTTTTCTCCTTATTTCTTAATTGTATCTATAGAATTCTTCATGAATGTATACTGGAAAGCTCAGCAAGAAAAAATAAAAAAGATACCCCAATGATTTCAGAAACAATGAGAGTTTTCACTTGGTCAGTGGAAACAGGCTTGCTCAAAGAAGGGCAGGAAAACAAAATACAAACAGGATTGAACTGGACTTCTGTAAATAAGGCTACTTCTTAAATTAGCGATGTTGCCGACATTATTTTGGTTATAGCTTTCTATAATAACCTTCGATAAATAATATTTATTCTAAATTCTTGGGTTTTCTTGTGAGCTTATCTAAGTAACACTTGAGCAAATAAAGTCTGGCACAAACAGACTTAACAGTTAATGGAGAGTGCAACTGCTTTAAAATATGTTGGAGTACTTTCATGGTCTATGACTCATCTTATCTCATGTGTGTGGTTTAAAGAAACAGGCATTCATTAAGTTTGGCCCTAGTCTTAAGCAGAATGGGGCACCAACAGTACAGGCTGGAGGGGCAGAGCTCTGTGTCTCAGCCCCTATTATGTCTCCTAAGCAGCCTACCACTGAAAATCTTATAGTAGGTATGTATGCGTATATGTATGTACTGTATGTATGTGAGTGTGTATACACATATACATACATACATACATATATACATATATAATGTCTTTGACCTCCAGCAGCAAAACATCTCAGACCAGCCTGGAGATAGTTTGTAGACAAGATGGCTTCATGAAAACTACCTTTGCCTTTCTTGACCATTTTAAAATATCAATTTCCTATGTATAAAAGTCCATAAATTGTAAACTGATGTTGTCATTTTATACTCACTTACCTAGGAGTAAGCCTGTGGAATTCAGTGGATGCTTCTTCTGAGTGAACATGTTTAAGATTGCACTATAAATTTGTTAGTAATTTTCATGGAGCAAAGTACGTTGATTACACTGCTATATTCACAATTGCTCATAAATGCTCTAGAATCTATTAAATGGTTTGCATAGGATCAGGACAGCAAATAAGAAACACAACCTTAAAGCTGTGATTCCATCAGTTAATTTTTATTTTAAATATAGCAGTAACATAAATAAACAATAGAAGAAACTGATAAGAGAATGAAATAGAATGGAAATTGTTGGATGAAATCTAACAATATAAACCAGGAGGAGAATGCAAATTCCATCAAAACTATTGAAATAAAATTTTATAAAATTCTGAAACAACTACAAATTAAATGTGGCTTATTTTTTTAAAAAAATAACCGCATGTTTATAAATGCACACAAAAAACCCCAAAACATACCTGTCAGGTTCAATTCAATGCCATTCAAAATTCATTTAAGACCAAAGCAGATAAGATAGCATATGCAAACAAGTGAACTTTCCACTTGTGGATTTGAAGAAAACAGAGACAGAGATGTGAAGACAAGTAATAAGGCAATATTATTCAGTAATGAAAAGGTAACAATAAAATATGCTACAATCAATTGTTGTGAGCACATGAGATAACTAAATATTTACAAAGAAAAGTTCAGTAAATAATTTAAAAGCATTTGTATTTTATAAAAGAAAACAGCAACAATGAACCTAGATCATAATCTAACAGTAAAGTAAGCATGCTTAAACCAATGAAGATCAGTGGACTAAGCACCTTTAATTGTTAGACTATGACATTCATTTTGGTTCTTGCAAAGTTTGTACATCCATTTGGTCTATTCATATTTACTATCTTTCCTTGCAATTTAAAATTCACTCAAATACTTTTGCAGCTGAAAACTTACAAACATCATCATAATGACCTGATATTTTCTTAATGGTTATCAGAGGTATGGAAAACTTGTGATGCATATTTATATCAAACACATTTGCATGTGGTAATAAAGTATACGCTAAAATTAAAGACAAGGAAAGCAAACAGGCTTATATTAGCCCTAAAACCAAATACATTTTTATATAAAAATATTGATATTAAAATTTAATGTCTGAGATAAATAGTGTAAAGCTTGCACATCATTAACAAGGCATTTTTTATTTATGTAAAAATTGAAATACACTTACTGCTCCCATAAAGAAATATGGAACAAGGTGAGGATCCACAGAAACCCAATGAGAATTCCATCTCATTTGCACAAAGCTGCAGGTGTGGAAGGGGCAAGATAGTGCTCAAGGTTTTGTTACCCTATTATGTGCAAGCTACGTTACAGGTAGTCTTCGATTTAAGGCCACAATTGGAACTGGAAGTCTGTTGCTAAGCGATGTGGTCATTAAGTGAGTCGCACCCAATTTTACAACCTTTTTTGTTGCAGTCATTAAGCAAATCCAACTTCCCCCACTGACTTTGCTTGTTGGAAGCTGGATGGGAAGGTCACAAATGGCAAACACATGACCCCAGGATGCTGTAATCATTATAATTACATGCTGGTTTCTAGGCACCTGAATTTTGATCAGGTGATCATGGGGACGCTGCAATGGTCATAAGTGCAAGGACCAGTCGTAAGTCACTTTTTTCAGTGCTGTTGTAACTTTGAACGCTCATTAAACGAATGGTCATAAATCGAGGACTACCTGTAAATTGTGACTATATCCATTATCCATCCAAAGGTAAGCATTATCAAATCCCTTTGATTCAAAGGGGAGATATAAGCATCTGCTTAAGTTATCTCCTGCTGAAAACAATGAGACTTAAAGAAAAAACAAATATAACCTTGCCTGAATTGTTCCCTTATTTATATATTAATTTTAAGACAAAAAAAGATAAAGATATTATTTTGTAAAGACAAAAAAGGAAACTTGGTACAAGGTTATTTATTATATAGTGCACAGTTTCCTATCTTACATGCATTTACAGAATTCAAACTCTATTAAATCATATGCATAAGGTAAAAAGAAAAAGTGCTTCACACCACCAAATTGAGTTTTGCAAGATTTCACATTAATTAACCTACTCAGAGTTTATGATTTTGCTTAGACAAATCTAAATAATTCTACAATTTGCTTAAGGTAATTCTGAAGAAATAGTAATGGTTTTGTGACAATAAAATGTTTAAATAATCAAAATCAAGGAATATAAGAGCCACATCTTCTTTATTCTACAGATTCCACAGCCAACCCAGAATGTTTTACAGTGGGTTACCTCAGATTTGCTACTGTAAAGACAAGACCCTGAGCAAAAGTGCACAGCCTCTGTGGTCTGAAGCCACACCAAGGGCTGGGCCAGAGCTTGAGAAGCTGTGCAACTGCCAGGAAGCTGATGAGCATGCATACACAACCTTGCCTCACATGAACATATCACAAACACATTAGAAACCTAGACATCCCACCCAACAGTGTCAACTCCTTTGCTCAAAGGAAACATGGAACCAACAGACTTATCCTTTCTACCAGTGAAGGAGAATGGTTGCATTCCTGCTGCCGTTAGCAGCAGAATTACAGTGATTCTCAGCCGTGATGCTGGGAGGAAAGGTGAATCCCCTTAGTTAACTGATGGGCAGAGTACATCCTGGGATCATGGGGGGAGGAGATCCACAGCTTCTAGAGGTCACATGCAACCTGCAACCAATCTAGAGATAAGAATACATAATTGTGTGAAACTGTGCAGGACTCTGCAGTAAACGTGACTTCAGAAACATAGTTCAAGGGCAGGCAGGGACAGGGAAGTAGAAATGAGAGACTCATTTTGTGAAATTAAGATTATGGGATTTCAAGACCTAACTTCTCCACGTAATCCATTTTCACCATTGACTAGGGTCCATTTAGTACCTTTTCTGGATTGCAACTATGATTCCAATAAACCAAGACTGATTCTGGTGTCTGTTGACCTTTCTTCATTGCCTTACAGGAGACAGATTTTGATATGCATATCAATGTGTATTAGATTTTAGTAACAGGCTAAGAGACAGAAAATATGTTTGGGGGACAGAGCAGAAAGCAGCTTTTGGGTATCCTGAGAGACATCAGAGCGAGGTACCATGGGGTAAACCGAGATGCCTTTAATAAAGCCTGCCTTCATTTCTCCAGATCCAAGGACATACCGTATACCAATGTAACAGTAATCCTTTCTCTCTGGAAATGTATCAAGAGAGACAGAGAGACAGACATCCAGAGACAGACTCCTAATTCTGTGTACAGCTTTGCCAGAGTCCAATCTTAAGTTGAACACCAAGATCTCTCTCCACCACAAAACCAAACCAAGTAAAAATGAACACCTTCCCACTCCCATGCTTACAAGGAGTAATTTACTAGGCTGCGGTGCGTATGGATTTCATCTGCAGAAACAGACAGGTTGTGGATGCTTTGAGGTAAGACTTTTATCATTCAGTCACCCAGCCTTATTCACAGAACTGAGACCCAGAGACAACAGCATTTTATCCACTAGTTTCTCAGTGGTCCTCGCATCCTGTTTTTAAGGCGCATAATGCAAAAATACCCATTTTTCTGCACACAGGTTTGATTTGCAGTACTACTTACATTCTATCTGAAAACATCCTCTGAATTTCAGTTCATGGCTTCAGTATCACTTAATAGTTTCAGAAATGATTGACTATATTAGTAGAGAAAAAAATATTTTACTTAAATTGAAAAGTTATTACAGCTGCCTGCTGTGTGGCACATACAGAATAAAGATATCCCGCGGTCTCAGTTAAAATAGGCTGCCCAGACTAATTCCTGATTTATTTTAATAAAATATAAGAATAAACTTCACTACTTAAAAACTATGTGAAGGCACTAGAAAAACAAAATAGGTTATCTGGTTTTGAAGAGCAGAACTAAAATTTCACACACACACACACACACACATGGATAAGAACAGAAATCTTGCATACTTCAATTCATGAAAGATTTTAAGTAACTTTTGAGTTTGGCCTTTTTCTTGCACAAAGCTACACAACATCTTCAATAGTTGACGTTGGAAAGACATACTGCCAAAAATTTTCAGGAAGAAAGTCAAGAGAAATAACTTACATTTATCCCAATCACCTATTAAAACTTTGAACAAATGTTTTTTCCCCAATAGATATAGTTATCAGACACAGGCAACAAAAATGAAAGCAATGTGAATTGAACATATTTTCCCCAAAATACATAAATGTTTTATTTTTCTGATAAATTCAAGTACTATACTTTTACCTCTAAGAATGCCAAATAATTTATCAGTTATATTTCACTTAGTGAAAAGTCAAAATATACACAAAGCGCCATATTATATATAATCTCAGTTACTCTATATATTTCCAAAGTGTGACATTTTTACAGAAGCTTGTTAAAATATAGCAGTTATAATTATTCTCATAGCAAAGTCTAAATAAAATAAATTCTAAAATTAAAAAAAATTGAAAAAGTCTGAATTAAATTTGGAATTGCTAGAAAAGTTTAAATAAAGCAAGATTAACAACTTAAAGCAAAACAAAATCCCGCCAGACACTATAACTATCCAGCAGTCCATTTTGTAATACTGAAACATAGATGTCCTTTTACTCCATCAAAACAGGACAATGATCCAACTTCAGAACAACTTCAGAGCAAATTCCATCACTATCCATTCTACTGTGGGCTGCAGCTGCCAAAACATTTGTCAAATATGGCCCTCAGCTACCATATCACTGTTTTCTCTAGATATAGAAGATATCCCACCAACAAGGAACTACATTTCAACTAATCTGTACTATTCCCACCTAGGCATCTTCCTTTTTTAAAAAATAGCTTTGATGTAGATACATCTATTCTAGGAAGAGCTAAAGTCCAGATAACTTTTTAATATAGAAATCAATCCAGGAGACAGTCACTCTTTTCATTAGTCCTAGATGTCAACACTTTTCATTAACTAATGTTATATCTCTACCGAACAGTTTACTTTCACTTCACCTTATACAATCTTTTTATCCTCAAGATAAATGAAATTGGAATCTGCCTTAATCGCTGAATGTTTCAGAGAAAGGTTGAGTGTACAGCCAGCTAGCCTATCTTATGTCAGTGTATATGAGCTGAGTGGGATTCCTAATGTTTGACTGTTCTTTGATTCTGAACATCTGATTTTACCTCCCCCTGACAAAAAAAAGAGGAACTAAGAAAATGTTGTGACCAAGATGTAAGATGATACATACTTCTTTCCAAACTACAGTTACTTGCAGAATTTCTCCATCTTGTCTGTCAGAATTTTACCTGAGCTAAAGTCCTCATTACATTATAATAAGCCTTGGAAATTCATTAGATTTGTACAATCTTCTATAATCTCTTGTTCTCCAGGTGTATAGTACTGGATGATACCCTAATGTCTATAATAAGCAGGGTATTTGCCATGCTGGCCGGAGGCAATGGGACTTGTAGATGAAGGACTTGTAGAGAATAAGAAAGATGAGCTTGGCAGAAATATGCAAGAACTGTTACCTAGGCAAAGGGGGCTGAAACATTTTTTAAGTTCTAGGAAACAAGATAATATTTGGAAGCAGGTCAAGCAGACACCTCCCTGATTTCCTAGAGAATAAGGCAGGGGGAGAGGGAAGATACAGCACAACCAGACCTGAAGATTCTGTTATTATAGCTTCATAATATAATATACAACTTCAACAAAGGCTACTTCTAGTCTTCTTGTTACATTGATTTCCTGGTCTAGCCTACCTAGTGGGGCTGACAGGACTAGAGGTTGGATATGATTGGACTTGCACAGTATAATAATTATCAACCTAAATATAAGACACCCTAGTATAGCTGAAGTACAAATGTGCATTTTAACTAGGACAAGTTAACTAGGACAAGTTATCATCAGCAATCCCCCTGAGAACTAAACTAGCCTCTAATAATTAGGCTCTTTTTCACTTGTGCAGTGAAAACCCTACAAACAGTTCCTTATAGGAAGGAAAACATGCTTACAACTAGCTTCTGATTGGTCTATAATGTGAGTAGGCTGCAGTTTACTCATGTGCTCTGTTTTCATTAACATTTGTCCCCTGAGTAACAACTAATGGGAGAGAGGCTCACAAGGTAAGACAGCCAGATCTTGGCTGCAAAATCTAGAGAATCACTAGACTTAGAGTTTGCTACTGTCTTGTAGTTGTCCCAATTTTGCAGCCTAGATATGGTAGCCTTACTCAAAAGGTCTTTTAGGTCATTCAGAAATGTAGACGTAATTCAAAAAAACCCTGCAGATCTTACCATATTACATTATGGTGACAGGAGCAAGGAAAATATTGGTTACTACTTAGATTTCTAACCAAACATTCAGAAAAACTTCAAACTCTGGCCACTATATTATAAACCAAATTTGTCATTTAAGACATGGAACTCCAAGAAGACATCCAGCAAAAGAAAACTAAATATGACTTCTGTGTTAAAGGTAAAAGTAGGAAAATCACATTTTTTTAAAAAAAATCATGAACTGAAAAACCATTAAGAGGTCAACAGGCCATCATGATGCATATTTTGCTAAAGAAAAATAGACTAAAATTATAAATATATGGAATGAACTCAAGAAAACAACATCTCTAAATTGGCTTAACTCTGGACAAGAATTGTTCCATTGAGTTGCTTTGTAGAATATATGTAGACAGAAATGCACCAATATTTTAAAGCTTAAATTTCATAATTTGGTAGGAGGATGGGGGAAGAAGTGAAGAAAAGATAACCCAGGAATTAAAATATATCCAGAATAGATGTTCATTTCCCAGTTGTTCGGGGATGAGTTTGAGAGACTTGATGATAGCAATCTGCTGGATTGCATCTTCCTGTAGGGCCAGGTGGTCCCTGGGCACCTGGTTCTCCTGGAGCTCCGGGTGGGCCTTGCATACCAGTAACTAAGCAAACAAATAAACAAACAAACAAACAAGAAACTGCAATTAGCCTTGTTAATTTCAGTCAGAGATCCAGCACTGGGTCTTGACTTTTATTTCAGAAATAATGCATTACAGGGCAACTCAATCCAGGTTAGTAACTGCTTTTTTTTTTTTTTAAATGTTGTGTTGTCAAGAATAGTAGCAGCTGTTTTTACCTGAAGGACCAGGTGGGCCAGGATCACCTGGCAGGCCAATTCCAGGCTCACCTCTTTCACCTTTTTGTCCTCTGTAGCCTAGAGAAGATAAATACAAATGGAATAAGAGTGCCCTGAAATGACATTGTGAAGTTTTGTTAGACTCTTTCCTCAGTAATAATGGCAAAGAGCATTTTAACTTGTTTGTTTTCTGATGCCAGAAATTTAAGCAATACTGTACGTACTTTTCTTCCTGTACACAGAAAATTCCTAGTGGAGAGGAACAGCTATTGACCCAAAGGGTGCTGGCTAGGTACATCTACATCAATTTACTGGCATGAATTCTGCCTAATTTGGATTAAAGGGGATTTGAAGACAGCAAAGTGCAGTGAAAAGGCAGACAATGGATTCTCCTTGTTGATACTTGAAAATAAGTTTAATGGGGAATTGGCAGAGAACTGAATAACTTTGTAGGAAGTTTAGCATATCATTAAAAAAAAGCTGAGCACACAGTATATTATGAGGTGGCTTGCAACCTGAGATTTCAGCAGCATTGAACTGCTAAAACAAGTAAGGGTAGGGCATCAATTTTGTTTAAACACAGGAGGTCTAGGTTTAAGTATCTCTGCATAAGGTATGCATAATTACAGAGTGATTTAGCTATTACATTCTTTATATGGGAGGGTTGCTGAAAAGTTCAAGGTTATTCCACATGGGCTTTATAATATGTAGCCTCACTGGCCAAGTTGATCTTCAGTGTTGACTTGGTTCACATAATTCACTAAGGTATGGCTTGTTTCACAATAAACCATAACTGGTTGTTTTCACAGAACACACAACTGTAAGTTTGTGATTTACTAATTTTGGGTTCATAAAACACGCTAAGCCAAAACCAAACAAATCACATGATGGTTTAGCACACTATATGAACCTAACCACTGCATGGGGATTTGAATTTAAGTTTGCACTAGTATAAAGACCATCTACATCAGCTTTCCCTGATCTGGCACCTTCCTGATGTATTAGGATGGCCATACTGGGTAGAAATTCTGGGAGTGACAGTCCCAGCACATCTGGACTGTGCTAAATTGGAGAAGGCTGCTCTATATGATCAATGGACCTATATGGAAAATAGTGATACATGAGGAAATTATTAAAACAAAAACAAAACAACAGAGGGGACTGGCTTCTCCTCTGAGATCAACACAGCATTTTTTTTCCCCTTGGAAACATCAGAGCCCCATTTTGATAAACATGAAGGAAGTTTACAATGATCTTGTAGGTCTGGGTAGTTCTGTGGCCCTCAAAAATACTTGTGTTTCTGGAGAAGGCAAAAAGAACAGCCCCTATGGTTGTTCCCTAAGATTGGGCTCCAGTATTGCAGTTAATTATATGAGTAGATTTCACCTTATGCAGTTGTTGTATAAGCCCTTCTGAAAAAAAAAGGTTGTGCTTCCCCCCCCCCCCAAAATCCCTTTTAGATGTCTTCAGTGAAATTAAGGGAAAGCTTATAGATCTTCTCTGTATTCAACCAAGATATGAAGCTCTAATCAGATATTTGCAAGAGCTGTAATTTCCTTGGGATACAATGGCTCTTTGGGATTGATTAATAGCAGTTTTGTGATAAAGCAAGATTTTAAAACAACTTAAATTCCATCTTCTACTGCCAGAAAATGAGAAGGATAATCAATGGTTCTGAACATCTGTGAAGCATTAAAGGTATCCTTTTGATGGGCAAAAGGTCTTGTAATCATTATTAAAGGACCAAGATAGATGCAACAGATAGCTGAGAGAAACCAATTCTGAACTGCTCATTTCCAAATGCTGTGTCAGTTCACATTGTTGGGTCACACTGATTTCAGGTAAGTTGCCACAATACTAATGAGGAAATAGATGGTAAGAAATGATAAAATGGGTCCAGAAATGCATATTTGAACTAAAGTAAGTCTTAGATCTGAAAATGCTTAAATTTTTGCTTCTGGTTTCTCATTCTGCTTCTCCGCATACTGGAAAAGAGGTTCAAATTGAATGTTACTTTGAAAACAAAGCATGTATATATTTGCTTTCTTCCTTGATGAAAAGTAAGTGTAAGGGACACCAAAGGACCTAATTTAGGAGTGATTTAACCCTTTGTCCTCTACTGTTATTCATATCTGGGAAAGTCTGATCAAGGAGCATGACTGCAATCTGAAGAGCAGACAAAGATGTATGTCTTCTTCCAACATACCTCTGTGCTTACTTCTGAATAAGGAAAACAAATGCCTTTAGCAAGGCATTCAGAAATCACATAGTTTGACTCTAAGTGGGAAGCAGCATCCATACAGGTAGAATAGCATGCTGTATACTGACCAATAGAAGCCAGTTGACAAATCTACAGTCCCGCAGAACAGCCAAGGTTTGCTTTATCAGTTTATTGTGTAAATGACAAATGCTTGAACTCATACATCATGCAAAGACATAAATCATGATTTACAAATGACATATAGGTTCCCTTGTATGCGAAACCAAAACTAAAGAAGCCACCTTATGGCTTAGGGGTGATAGGTGAACCCAGCCTGTGGCTATCAGCAAGAAAACAAAGAATTTCATCAAAAGGGAAGAAGCCCACAGCTGAGCTTTCTCTGACCAAAGTGAACACTTGAGACGCACGCATGCCAGTGCTAGCATGAAATTAATTTTCTAGGGATGTCAGATGGAGGAAATTAGAAGAACACAATTATGGTTAAATGTGATTTCAATTAATGTTACCTCAACAAAACAAACATGACAGGAAGCATGCACAGTGCTAAGAAAATGACATATATTAAGAAACAAACTGACAGTGAAAAGGGGTATAAGATCTTCATAAATTAAAAAGCAATAAAGACCATTATCTTCATATATTATCTGGGAAACTATGTTCCGTTGAGTAGAATATTCAATAATTCTAATGTCCTTCTATTACCGTGATTATTTTTATAAACATGTTAGTCAGAAAAGTATGCAATTTATTTTAATTGCTACTCTTTCTAACAAGGGCATCTATTATGCTTCCTTTTTGTTATGCTGCCTTGCTTTATTTTACAGTAAAAACCATTGCTCAAAACCAACCCCACTGAGCTATAGAGGAGCATCCTCAGGAAGGGTAAAAAAAAAAAAAAGTCTAGATGAAGCCTGTGGCCATGTGACTGAAACTCTGCTCCCCTTTTCAAAAAGGGGTGAGGTTTTCGTTGTGCAGCCACGTTGGCCACCTTGATTTTTAGCCCTTCATCTGCCCATGGATGCCCCTGGTGCTATGCATTACAGAAGGCTTATCTCCTTAGGTATCTATCACTTGAATGTCTATACGTGTCATGGATAAGAAAATAAAACAATATTTCTTATTTGGAACCATCGGTACACAAGGAAGGAGTAATGTACCCTGGAACATCTGCTGACATGAGTATAAGAGTCAACTCAATTTTTGTGGCTATGTACTCTAAAAAACAATGATCAGCTACATCCAAATTACATAAAATATTTTTACGTTGTTGAGCAACAAAACATTTATGAAACAATTCACCAACAATTTCTAAATTTTGGCTTTATTTTACAGAATCAAAACAGTAAGAAAAGCACTTAAATATGGTAAGAGAACCCCATTCAAGAACAATCCAAAACAAGTATGTGTCATTAACACAGCAGTTTTAAATGAGGTATATTTTAGTCATTATTAAACTTCCAAAGTTTAACTTCACAGTCTACCTGAGCGACATTTTGAATTTATTGCGAAAACTATGGTGTTAATAAAAGGTTTTAAACTCAAGTGAAACAAAGTGCAACTCTAAAAATCTCAAATTAATCCATGATGTAAGTTATTTCAGCAACTATTCTGACTGGTTATTTATTGTAAAGATACTGTTATAATACTGCAGTAAGTTTAATCAACCACCTTGTTAGCCCTGGCAGCATTTGGGTAGTTTAAAGGAGAATGCAAAACCTGTTTAGATAAGCAGTGCTTCTTTGGATGAATAGATGGCCAAGCAGAGAAAACAGGCAGGAATGCTTGGCAAAAAGGGACACTGACAATAAGACATTCCAACATTCTCCAATTAGCAATCAATTTCAGGCTGCACACCCAAATCTCCGGTCCCACTGATAACATAAGGACTACTTCTTTGTAAGATCTGAATCTAGGTTTCCCATTCAGAAGACTTGAAAAGGTGCCGGATTCCTGTTCACCTACAGGTGGTCAGCAGTCTTCTCAGGTGGCCAGCACTGTGGCACAATTTTGAGTGATGTTGGGGATAAAAGATTTTTCAAGCGTTAGCTATCTTGCAAGATTCCGGCCATTAAAAATATTACTTTTCATTAAAATTTGGGGTGAGTGGGTACCATCTACGAGTGCCACAGATGTTATGGTGCCTGTGGGCACCACATTATAAAGCCCTTAACTAGACAAGAAACATTAAAATTGCTAGAAATGTCTGGAAGACCTTTTAATGCTAGGTGTAGGAATTCATGGCCATTAAAAACACCCCTGTCTTTGATGCATGCATGTCTTTTCCTTCTGAATACAAAAGTTGGCATGTTTCATTTTTCACTCAAAATCTGCCTTAGCATATATAACATTCTTTGCATATTCTTATTGAACAGGATGCCTATAGTACATTATAGTTCTCCACACTTGAGAAAACATTCCCCTTGCCCTGCAATCTGATGGTATTTAGAGAACCATTTATGGATTATTTACCACTGAACAGACTGGGTTTCTACAGTCTCTTACTCTGCCCTTCTACTTAATTTAACAATCAGCTAAGATATATTTGCATGAAGGTACTTTCATGATTGGGATTCTGACAGGGTTCAGAATATCTTTTATGTTCTTCAGGAAATATTTTTATCTTACAAATGTGGAGATCTTTGAGGAATATATTATCATATCATATCGTATCATATCATATCAGTGTATGGGGCTAGCTAAGAACAAGATTGTTTAAAAAGTGAGCCACTGATACACGTTTTTTAGAAATCCATGCACTTATCTGCTGCACTGAAAAAACCTTTTGTAGTAATTTTAGCCATTTTTTAAACAAAAGCACATATAAAGTATCTACAGGTAATCCTTGGTTAACAATGGCAATTGGGACTGGAATTTCTGTTGCTAAGCAACGCAGTCATAAAGTGTGATGTCTTGTGACTGCACTGCTTAGCGACAGCAATTCAGGCGCTCCTGGTTGCCATCGTTAAGCAAATCACTGTGGATTGTTAAGCTATGATGTCACGTGGTTGCCATTTGCCATCTCCTGCTGACTTCCCCATTGACTTTGCTTGTCAGAAGCCAACAAAGAAGATCACAAATGGGGACCACGTGACTGTGGGACATTGTGACAGCTGGAACTCCAAGGACTGGTCATAAGTACCACTTGTTCAGTGCTGTTGCATGTTTGAATGGTTGCTGAACAAGTGGTTGTTAAGTGAGGACCACCTGTACTTGTGCTGAAAAGTCTCTATATTTTCTCAATTTTCCTCAGAGTCATATAAAAAATAGGGCCAATGCAGTTACAGACTGCCACACGGCTGTTATTTTTTTTTCAGATAAGACAGAAATTTCAGCTTTAAAATTTACCCACTATAACTAGACTATTATTTAGCTATACAAGACATTTTTATTCAATGTCTCGGTAACTGAAGTTGTTCCTTTAATGCATGTTAGTGGCTGGTGGCTACTACTTGCTTGCTTGTGAGTGTGCATCTCTGTGTGTATGTGTTGGGGGGGGGGATATCCTACTTGAATATTGCAGTGCTAAGCAAGAAGAAGTTTGACATACTACAAGTTCTATTTTGGGAAGCTAACATTTCCTCCCAGCACCAGTTCTTCCTAGCAGCACCTTCCATACCCACCCCACTGCTCAAATGGTATGATTGAAAACAAGCAATATAACTACAATCCCAAGTGATTGCATCTCTATTACCCTCACCACATGAGGAAATTCATCTTATTAAGAGATGTCCTGAAACATCCTACTGCTCAGGGAATTAGGAATCAGAAACAGGATATCAGAATGAAAACCGCAAAAAGGACTCTTCAGCAGGATAGACTCTAAATACAGTCTGAAAACCCAAATGAAGTGGAAGGAGAGTGAGGCTTATTTAAGTAATCTGGTTATTGATTTCAGTATTTTTCATATTATATTATATTATGTTATATTATATTATATTAATTATATTATATTAATTATATTATATTATATTATATTTTGTACTGTACTATACTATACTATACTATACTATACTATACTATACTATACTATACTATACTATACTATACTATATATGCTGTAATATTGGGAAAGATGGAAGGAAAGAGAAGAAGAGGACAACCAACTGCAGGATGGATGGGCTCAGTTATAGTGGCAATGAGTACACTGTTGAAAGACCAGGCTGGGGACAGATCATCAGGGAGAAAATCTATCTGTGTGGTTGCTAAGAATCAATATTGATTGGATGGCACACAATCAATATTACACTATATTACATTATATTTTCATTACCAATATTTGTAGGCCACCTACTCAAGCGACTCTTGCTTATTGACCATTTGCAAATCAGCATTATAAGAATGTTGCAGGATTAAACAAGGCCAAGAATCCCCCAGAACCACTCTTGTCCCTGACACACATGATAGGAACAGTTGTTCCCGTAACACTTCTTGCATTATTAGTGGTCGCAGCACTAATAAAAGTGACAGTACGTAGCATAATTCAAAACTGTTTTCACTGTTGCCTAATCTGAACATTAAAACAACTGAGGCTTAGGGCTTTCCTGCACTACTGAGTTATATTGCTCGTCTCCCATCCCTGAGAGAGAAGCAAAACGATTCTGGTGTGCAATTTGCCTCGTTGCCGATTCATTTCCTGCCTCAATTTTGCACATTCTGAGTCACTGCCAAATGGTGCTGCTGAGATTGTCTGAGGTAAAGTGACTGCTCTCCCTCTTTAGCACAACCCCGGCTGGGGAGAAAAACACCCACCAATCATGGCGCTATTGCAGGAACAGGAAGGGTGACTGCAAGATTCTTCCTATCTTCTCTAGATTCTTCCTGTGCCTCTCCCCCTACGCCCCATTCTACCGGAAGTCAAATAGTAACAAACAAAAAGTCATGAAGGGAGCTGAGCCACAAGCAGGACTCCACTTTGACTCAGGAGTTCTCTCCCCTTCTCTTCTTTACATAGGCAGTAAATGCCCAAAGAACCCTCCATGCTCTGTTGGGGGAAGCAATTCTCTACTGCACTCGTTCAGCCTTGTGATAAGAGTTGAAGCATTTTCAGTACTGCCAGCCAAGCAGCCTAGTGCTACTGCTAACTTTAAATTGGCCATAATTTAAATTTACTGGCTTCCAGTTGGTTCCAATGTTCCGTGGAGGATCCAAAATAATAACATCCTCTTCTCCCATATTGAGATCTATGGGCAGATCTGTGCTTAGGTCCAGGGATCATTTGCAGGCAGCTAGAGTAGGGTTGGCAGAAGAACACCAAGGAATTTCAGTGGCAGAGAAAAAAAGCTCTACGACTCAGAGAGTCCTATGGAGGCCACAGCAAAATGGCAGCAGGTCTGGATGACTGAAAGAGAGGGGCATGCCGACATCATCGTGAAACAGCCAATGAATGCCTCTCTGCCTCCACCCATTACTGCTCTTCTCCCTTCGTCTCTGATGTAATGGGTGGCAAAGTATTGCTAGACCTTGCAACCATCATTGGATGAAGGGCAAAAACAGTAACACTGATACAACTCAGGAACAATTTAAGCCTGTCTCACTCAGGGGCTGACAACAACTTTATGGGGTCACAGCAGAAATAAGATTTTGCCATGATTAGGTATAAGTGGAAAGTGGGGAAAGGCCTTAAATATTTAATTGTTACTATTATTATTTCACAATATTATATAACAACATTACAAATATGTTAATAATAAGTAATTTATATTGCTAATATTATACTTGATTCTTAGTCCTTAATTTATTAATATTACATAACAATTTATTATTATTTATTAATCATTTCAGCAGTTGCTGTCATCCGTGGAGAAGTGATTATGTCATGATGACGCAAGGAAGAGAAGCAGGATTTTTAGAGTAGTTTTTGGAGGGGAGATATATAAATAGAACAATCGGTTAAGCCTTTCCATTGCTCACACCTTTGTCCTATTTTTTGCCACAAATTGGCAGGAGATAATACCTCTATTTTTTTATGGTCTGTGGCTGGATTGGGGAAACGTCTGTGACCGGCTAGCTGCAGACGGGCCACAGCTTTCCCATGATCTCAGACCTAGGGAAATGGATGGAGGCTACTTGATAGTGAAGGGGCTGGCATGCTGACTAGAGAGATACCCAAAAGTCTAACTCTTTGCAGAGATCTGGAATTTGGCAGCTCAAACTGGGTAGTCCTATTCTACAATAGTAACACTGAACATGCAGAATTGGGATGTAAGCCGGCCAAAATGAATTCCAAGTCCCATTTGAATTTACCAGGAAAGGTATCCACTTCTGAGGACACGTGCTGTCTCTATGAGGAGAAAGCTTTGAAGTAAATATATTTTATTAATGCTGAAATGGGAGTTATGAGAGCATTTCATTTATATGTTACATGTGACTTTTTATCATCTATAAATGCCAGTTGTTATTGTTAGTGTTGTGATCCTTCAAGTCAATACTGACTCTGGGCAGCTCCATGTAGGTTTCTTGGCAAGGTTTTTCAGAAGTGGTTTGCCATTGCCTGCTTCCTAGGGCTGAGACAGAGTGACTGGCCCAAGGTCACCCAGCTGGCTTCGTGCCTTCGTGGAACTAGAACTCAAGGCCTCCTGGTTTCTAGCCTGATGCCTTAAGCACTACACCAAACTGGCTCTCTGGATGTTGATTATACTTCTATTATACATTTTACTCACACTTTTCCAGAGAAAAGCTGTGTTAATGTAAGAAAAAGGAGAACAAATTAACCAATTCAGAGTTTGTTGCAGCCTCTTAGAGCCTGTCAATTATATCATGGCACGAAGCTTACATGGGCCTTACATAGGGAACATACTGACAAACGCAAAGAGTATCCAAAGGAACAGCACCCAGCACGTAAAGTGTTTGGCCGCAATCTGTGTATTAATCTTGAAGTGCTTTTAAAACCATGTTAAGTACTTAAACAGTGAATTGCAGCAAAATGTAAGGGAATATTTACAGAACTCTTGGACCAGAGTCCCCAAAATGGTGGCCTGCAGACTATTTCCTTGGTGCTGCCACTTCACCTGTATTTTTACTTCTTTAAAAAATGATGATACAACAACAACAACAACAACAAGAGGTATTGTAGTTGGTACTTTGCCAAACAAAGCCCCAGTATCCAGCATCCTCTTTATGATAATCTGAGTGATGAATGAGTCCCACCAGCATTTTTTAGAAAATGAAAATGAGGAGCAATTGCCATCCAATGTTTTGGAAGTGTTCTCACTTGTCTGGGAGAGGTGACTGGAGAAAAATTAGTTGGGGAGCCAGAGAACATCTTATGAGATTTTGGAGGAGGGATAGAGGGGTTGGCAGGTAACTCTCTGGTAAAATGGTGCTTTGTAAGAGGTTATGCCTCGCGGCTGCCATTTGGTGAATGGGAACTCCCCTCAGCAGCCATTTTGGAAGAGTGCCCACAAGCAATGCTCAACACTCCCAATGTGCCAATTAGCCCCCAAAGGCTGGGGAACCCTGCTCTAGAAGAGTGAATGCAATATTGTGCATTTAAAGAGAGGAACACTGATGGTGGATATATTTTTCTGAGAAACAGATCTTAGAAGCCAGATCCTTTTTGGAAGCCAAAGAACTTGAATTGATTAAATTTTCATCTGCAGCATCAGCTCTGAATTACTGAAATATTTACTGTAAAGGGGTGTCTGCATATAATTCAAAGTACCCATTTTGTTCAACATTTTAAAGCATGGATGGTTTAGGGTTGGTGCATGGGATAATATGCTACACTCAGCCATGTTCTGTAATAATTTCCTTACAACTAAAACACTAAAAAGCAGCTTTTATTATTTTTGTCTCTAGAAGCATTGTTTCTAGTCCTTCACATGCCAATGGGAAATCATTCACATTATATCTTGGCTTGCTGTTTTGTTTTGTTTTGACAAACATCTTAAGCTATTCACTCTGTGCATCCTGGTTAAACAATCTTGCAGCAGAGATATTCAAGTCGATCATTTACAAGAATTTGCATATTCCGGTGAGGAGCAAGCCATATTCTGAAAAACCTCTAGTCCTCCTGTAACAATCCTTGATCTTTTCATTCTGGTTCTTCTCATTCTGAGCTCATCAAAGGTTTGCTCTTTATCAGTCTCTAAGCCTTTATTCTTCTCCTTACAGCTTTGTGTTCCGCCCTTCTTCAGCTTTGCTTTCATGTTCTTCATTCCAGTCTGACTTGCTCTGATTCCAGAGCAGACCAAACTAACAAAAAATAATAATTAAGAACTACCTATATTCATATATGGTTTATATCTACTATCCCAATCATATTTTTACAGTGTGAGCTCTGAATATTCTGTCTGTACATCTAAAATGGCAATATAATATGTACCAATAAAACACTGAAGAGGCCTGATTCACTGAGACCAATGAAACAGAATGCTGAATAACTATAAACATTCCTTTCCCCTCCGCCCCCAATTAATCAATATACTGGTTTACAGAATTTCTTGCTAAGTTTTCTCTAAATACTGTGTAAATCTAATTACAAGAATATATGTATGAATATAGCTAAATTTACTGGAAAAGTAATAGACTGTAACATTTACAGTTCATCATTTTGGCTACACTTTAATTTGTATACGTTTTATAACAGACTGGACCCATAAGATCAGAAACTCAAATAGCTGATTATGGGATAATACTCTTATTATTAGAACTATGTTGCCTTTCAGTACTGTGTTAGAATAATTTCAGATTAATAAAAGGAGTGTATCAGTATCCTGATGTTATCAGTTATTAAGATTATGCACTAATTAGAAGTTTTTAATATCAACGAAACCCACACCTAAACAAATGTTAATATATTGGTCTAGTCTAGAAAGCACTAGCATGGATTTAAAAGTTAATTGTTAGGAAGCTACCCGTATAGTTCTACCCAACTCTGAAGATGTTTGAATGCTTTAAAAATAATATATGTATATAGGAATGAGTTTGGAAGCCCTACCTGGTGGTCCAGGTTCCCCAGGTGGCCCAGGTAATCCATCTTGTCCTGGAAGACCTGGCTTTCCATGAGTTTGAGCAGCTAGCATAGCAGCAGGCAATTTGAGCTGAGACACAAACTGAGTCATCCTCTCTTCATTCATTAAAAAAGCAACAAGGATGATAAAATAGTGTTAAATATCTTCGTAACACTTGGAAAAATGTTTATTATTATATATAGTATGTTAAAACTACAATGGCTTATAATCTTTCAAATTATAAGTAGTCAACTAAATTCTACAATAATCAAACATTTTGCAATATACAGATAGGTATGAACATCTTGTTAGAGGGCAAGCAGCAGCTTCCAGGGGTGATTCAGAGAAAATATAACAGTAGGAAGAAAGATGATCTTCTCCACCCAACGTTATGATTTTGTTCTACATTAGAGCTTGGTGGAGAGGAATTCCCATTTTATTATAGTCAGTCTAATAACTGATGCCCAAGTCACTTTTTAGGTGAGCACTGAACAGATAGCTGTTACACTCCTTACCATCCCCCATGACTCATGTAGGCACGCAGACATGGGCACATCCAGTATGTCAGACCATCTATCTCTGCTTCCTAGCTGAAATATTTCATGATGGAAACCACAGACTGGTGCTTAAGGTCAGCAGGTCAACTGGAGGTGGGCCAATAGAAGTATTCATTTGGAAATCACCTGGTTCAGAAATAGTTATGCAACTTATTCTGAATAGGATAGTATTCCTCCTGGATTATCAGGTTCTCACTTTAGGGCTCCTGGATGAAGTACTACTCGTGGTTGTTCAATTGGCAGTGGAGGCTAAAAACATTTTTCTGTGATACTATGTTCCCTTAGAAGCCAGGGTGGCCTATCCATATACATGAGGTTTCCTAGAATGGCAAATTAAGCAGGATGCCAACTTTCAAGGGGAAAAAAAATCCCTCTGAATCTGTGCTTGGGGTTTGAGGGTGGAAGCACTGATTCCATGGTTTGCCTAGGACTGCCACCACATAATAGGAATGTGGGTCCACATGTTATGAGTGGATAATTAGTGTTAACGGATAATTTGCATTAGAGTTGGGCAGAGCAGAAGCCAAAAAGAAGCTAGAACAGACCTGGCAGTGGACCACCTATTTTTCTGTTTCTCTCTCAGCCTTCTCCTTTTCTGTCCTCTTCCTGGTCCCTCCATTTATCTTTTTCCACTTCTCCCTTTCTTCCCTGGCCTGTTTTCTGACTTTTTCCTGAGCTCTACATTTCAGTTTGCCTATATGTTACCTTTTTTATATGTTTAATTGCCATGGATGCAGGGCCAAGGAGAGAAGCTTTATTATTTTTTTACAGTTTTTAGCACTTTAAGTAGGCTATTGCTGGGTGGTGGTGGAGGGTCCTTGGTCTGAAACTACATTCTGGAAGCATGAAAGTAAATACATAGTACTATGCAACAAAGGAGTCATGTGCACCTCTCCCATAGCCCCATTTGGCTTTCCTTTTCTGCCTTGTCAATCATTTGACCTCCAAGCTTGTGCTGCTTTAACAAAATGATGGGGGGAAGCTGGAAGGGATATGAGAGGCTATGGCAATAGCCTAGCCTGGGCTGAAACTCATTCCTGTGTCAGGTATAGCTGGAGAAAACTGGACCCTGTCATTACCTATGGGGATTCTTGGCATGTGGGCACCGTGTGTGCAATAAACGGGGTTGCATTTTTATCACACCATAGTAACCATAACATTTGATACAGAATGTTGCATAGAGGATGTTTCTGTTAAATAGCATTGACTCTTCTTAGAAAGCTATTACATGTCTTAGATATTATTTAATTCAAAGAACAAAAAGGAGACATTGTTTATGAAACATCTGCAAGTGCCTCAGGGCAGGATTTTTCATTTTTCAAAGATCATTCTGTGATCTTTGTCTAAGTTAGCAAAGGGAAAGAAAAAGCTGAGAAGTTTCAGATCACAACTGGTGATAGGCTAGTTAGCTCCTGGATGATATCGATTAAAGAACAGACCAGTACTGAAGATTCGGTGAGGAGGCTGACAATTTATGCCACTTTTCCTCCAGCTTCTTATGTTTGTGTGGCTCAGACACTGACACTGAATGCCATATCTATTTCTACGTAGTTCGAATTGCCTCTAGTTAGCATAATTTAAGATGGGGAGAGGAAAATCATATGTGGATCTTCTTTTACTTGATTTTACTGTTTCACTTGAGCCTTAGGTTCTTGCCTTGGAATTAAAATTTTGCACATCAAGAGCACACCAACTGATGTCATGCATCAGAGGTGCACAATATTTGGCATTCCAAGTTTAAAGCAGACCACCAAGGACTTAAAAATCTCCTTTTTTCAGCACTGCAAGAAAAAAAAAAGTTCAATTAACTTCTCCTTAGATACAATTCATCATATTTTGGAGGGTGCAGACATAAAGGTTTCATTGTTGTCTGCCCTTCTGACATGTCTTCTACTATCCTTTGTGATTCCAGTATTTTTAAAACAAGCAGATTGGTAGTTAAAAGTATTCTGAATGTCAAACATGTATTTGTGATTGCAGTACGTGACTTGGAAGGAACCTGCCTGCTTTAAGCATTTTAAATGTATTTATATAAGTGACTGAAGCTCAGTGAAATTGTTTCAAATGTTACATCCAATAGGTCCGTAAAGCATAATTGGAAGAAAACATTGACAATGGAAGTGTGAAATAAGTATTACATTTTCTCATACTCCACTTCCTCACCTTCAAAGACTCTAAGAACCTCCTGTCTGACATATTTTTTCATTTCCTCGAAAGAAACTGAATCAGCCTGAAGAAATAAAAAATAAAAGAGATAAGAATAGATGCTTTTGGCCACAAAATCATCAAAACAAATAAAATTGTCTTCCAGCTTCTGTTAAGAGCTCTGCAACAGTAAAAGTTATAAATAGGATTCAGTTTAATGAAAATATGCTATCATCATCATCATCATCATCATCATCATCACCACCTCCACCCGCCCCCCCCCACATAAGCATTATTACCGTTTATAAATACTTATTTCTCACTGATTCCTCCAGAGTTTTATTTTGAACCTTCAAGAAAAGAGATGGCCAACTTCAAACCATAGACTGCATGCAGACCTGAAGGCCCAGAACCCTTTCCAAACACAATTTCTGAATATATAAATTGGATTTATTTGTTTACCCCTCTGATGTGGAAAGCACATAAAAACTGAGCTTTAACATAGGTTTAGAATAGAAACCCATTTTGCCATCTTTGCTCATGTTATGTCTTCCCATTAAGTAATGCCATTTTCCCCACTATAGCCTTACCCTCTCAAAAATGTTTAGGTGCAGCTCACGGACAACAAAGATTGTCCACTCTCTGCCCTTAACCTTACCGGTAATCCTGGAACTCCTGGGGAACCTGGAGAGCCCTTTACACCTGGAGATCCTGGATTGCCTTTTTGCCCTGCAGATCCAATAGGTCCTACAGGTCCTTGGTCTCCGGGTAGGCCAGGCCTTCCTCTTTCACCTTGTGGGCCCCTGTCTCCTGGTATACCTTGATCACCCTGTTGAAACCAAAAAAGAATGCTGTACCACATTGCTTTGTCTGAGCTTTCATTATCCTAGATCTCTTGAAAATGAAAAAGTTAAAGCAAGTAGGGTGGTGCAGTCCTTTGGATGTCAAAGCAAAAAGCATGCGGTAGAGCTCACAAGGGTACTCACAAAGCACCTGCCTGCACCTTTTTAAACACATTTTTTTCTTAGGAATGCACTGGGTAGCCACACAATTCTAGGAAAAGAAGTAGCCGCAGGTGCTATGTGGGCAAGTGCTTAACAGTCCTACTGAAGAATATATCTTTATACTATAGAACAACATGTAAAAGAATCACACAGAGAAGAGCAAGAAAACTGGAATGCCTTAACTGAAAACAAAACCACAAGAAAATCCCATAGTTTCTGTTTTCGTAACAGCTGTGATGTTTTAGCACTGCAAAAGAAAGAAAATATAAGAACACAGAAGGCTGAAGTGCATGACGCAAAGAGGGTGAGATCCACATGTAGTGCTATTCTTCCAACTACAGTTTTTTTTTAAATACAGCAAAAGCTTAAAGCAGATCCTTCTGATCCGTTTTATCTTCTGAATTTTGGATAGAATATGATGGGGAATACAGCAGAAAAAAACATTCTGCTTTCCTCTTTTACTCAGACGCCTCTCTTGGCAAAGCTCCTGATGTCCTTAGTCCATTAATAAAATGGAAAAACATGGGGTAGATGCTACAATCATTAAATGGTTTCATAACTGGCTGCATGACTTTATCCAGAGAGTACTAATAAATGGCTTCACTTCGTCCTGGACTGAATGGAGTGCCAGAGGGCTCTACCATTTGTACCCCTTGGTGTTCAGTGTTTTTTATCAATGACTGGATGAATGAATAGAGGAGATAAGAATCAAATGTACAGATTACATAAAACTAGGAGGAGTAGCTCTTCTTTCAAAGAGAAAGAGAAGATTCAAGATCTAGATAGTCTTGAACAGGAAGCTGAAATAAACAGTATGAGATTTAATAGGAACAAATGTGGGAACAAATATATGAGGGGGGAGATCTGGCTTGACAGTAATAAATGTGAAAAGGATATGGATTTTCTAATAGATCGCAAGTTGTGTTGCAGCTGCTAAACATCAGATATTATTTGGGGATGCATTAATAGGAATATCGAGTTCAGATCATGGGAAGTAATTGTCTCACTCTACTTTGCCTTGGTCAGACTCAACTTAGAATACTGCATCCAGTTCAGGCCACTTCAGTCACAAACTTGGAGTGAATTCATTGAGACTTCTAAATAACCTGCAGTTTTAATTTGTTTGATTTCTAATGCATTAATATTTGCTACAAGCTATAATACTTCAGTTTATATGCATTTATACCTTGCAAGTATGCATGTAAGTTACAAGTAAGCTAGAAAAATATTATGATAATTGGAAAAGTAACTTACACGTTCTCCTTTGGGGCCTCTATCACCAGGTTTACCCATTAAACCCTACAAAAAATGGAAGGCATTGCTAAAATATATATTCTTGTTGACAAAGGCCAAAAGCAGAATTATATTCTGTATACATAAACAGTTTTCCTACCTGAGGACCAGGCAATCCATCTTTCCCATTTAAGCCCTAGGGGGAAAAAAAAGATTCTAATATTACCATAATACCTGACTTTTGCTATTTATATCTTAAGATAGGACAGAACATAAGCATAAAGCCTTCAGAAAAATATATGCAAAACTCAACTGACAAAGTGATTAGAGACAATGTATTGTCGAAGGCTTTCACGGCCAGAACACGATGGCTGGTACGGGTCTTCTGGGCTGGGCACAGAGAGAACTGCTCCTGTCTGTGCTCCTGCCCTCTGAGGATGCCGGTCACAGATGCTGACGAAATGTTAGGAAACAAAACTTCCAGAACACGGCCACACAGCCGGAAGACCCGCACCAGCCATGATTAGAGACAGTTGGCAGTTGCTCCAAGTCTTACTCAGGCTCCAAAGGGCTCAAGGCCTTTTTCAGCCACATAACACAAAGGGGTTCTACCTGGCTGCTGGCCTCAGAGTAGCATTCGATGCCTGTAAATTATCAGTAAACATAACTTCTAAAATTGTTGTTGTTGTTGTTTAGTCGTTAATAATGTAATACAATTACTCATTACTACATACCAGGTAGGTCAGCATATGTACATTTATTATTAGGAGGTCAGTTTCCTTTATAGTCATGTTTAACTGCTAGAGGGGTAAACACAGCTTTATTGCTTCCCTTCCCGAATCACTGGAAAATCATAGCATTGTTATCTAATGGTTTGCAACCAAATTTTAGCTGCTTCATTTTGGGGACCTGCAGAAGAGGAGGGGGAAACAATAATTTTGGTCGAGCAGCATTGCAGGAATTTAATAATAGTAATAATAACAACAACAACCCCCAGTGAGGTACTACCTTGATGTGGTTGTGGGGCTTATGTGCTCCGAGAAGGATGAGAGCTATGCCAGAGGTTCAACCACACTGGACAGGTCTCATCAGAGGAGCCAGACGAAGAGTGTCTCTCCCATAAACAACACAGTGAGACATAATTACAGAAACCTATACCAGATTGATTGTCACCCGGGTCAACAAGGACAGCACTATCTGTTCTAGTTCCTGGACATCTGGTGACAAGTGCGCTATAGGACTCAGGACTGTTGGCTGGGCAACCAGGGCCAGCAGCTGCAGGACTACTGGAAGAAAAGTTGTTTACCAGTTGCAAATATATGAAGACTGAAAACAAAGAAATAATGATCTGCTATTACAAATCGGGTCCAACAAGAAGAGGATATCTGAAAAGAATGCACCAGTTCTGGAAAGAGCAACATCCAGAATCAGAAATAACAGAACAGAGGCTATCGGATCGTCAGTTTATAATATGAAATAAACTATTCACAGAAGTAGGATTGGAAGAACTGCAAAGGTCTACCCAGGGTGAAGAAATTGAAGCCTTGCTAGCTCAGTCTTATAGAGGCAAACCAGGGGGAGTCAGCAGTAGAGGAAGCTAGCATAGCTACTGAATTGTTTTAATTCCCAAACCAGGCACTCTCTCCTCTGCCTTCTCCTCAGAAAGAACAAAGTCCTCTAACTAAAAAAACAAAAGAAACTGAAACAAAGAATAACTGAGCATCTAGAACAGCACAAAAAGAACAGAACAAGGTTGCCTACATTGAAGTTTGTTACAAACAGCTAGAACAAGTATTATAAGATGTCAATACTGTAATATCAAATATAAGCACCAACTCACTGCAAGAAACAAACCAACTAATGTACAGCACAGCTGCAGTTACAATTGAATACCTTGGATGCAAAATCAACAAACAAGAAAAAAAGCCAAACAGTGCACCACCAAAATGGAAGATCAGGTTGGAAAATAAGATCAGCATGCTAAAATCAGATGCAAGCAACCTAGAACAGATGAAAGAAAAGAAGCTGAAGAACAAGATGACCAAATAATACCTGATCAAGAAATATCACCTAGAAACAAGGAAGATCAAAGAAGCACTGGAAATAGTAAAGCAGCAAATAACAGCCATAGCCAATTGCACACTATAGGCAGAATCTCCAATTTCAGTTGAATCAGAAACGTTTCTACCAATCTATCTATGGTGAGACTGCAATGAACCAATCAATACCTGACAAAGAAGAAACAGTGCAGTTCTGGGGGTGGTTATGGGACAACCCAAAGAAATACAACAAGAAAGCAGCTTGGATAAAGGAGGTAGATAAGAATAAAAATGAAGCTGAAATGAAAGAACTTGTAGTAACAGCAGAAATGGTGGAGAAAAGGGCAAGGAAGATCAAGAATTGGTCGGCACCAGGTGAAGATGAACTGCATGGTTTTTGGTTGAAACATCTGACTGATCTGCACCCACTCATTGCCAAGCAGCTTAACAACATACTGCAAAGACGTGAAACTGAAGATTACTTAACGTCTGGCAAAACCTACCTGATAATGAAAGATCCAGCAAGAGGGGCAGCACCAGGCAACTACAGGCCAATTACCTGCTTATCAACAACTTTCAAATTGCTAACTGGTGTTGTAGTTGATGCAGTCTAATAGCATCTAGTTGAAAACAAGTTCTTTCCCCCTGAGCAGAAAGGAAACCGCCCAAACAGCAGAGGAACAAAAGATCAGCTCCTAATTGACAACATGATTTTGGAAAACTGCAAGAGAAGGAAGACCAACCTGGATGTAGCTTGGATTGATTACAAGAAGGCATTAGACTCCCTGCCACATGATTGGATAATCAAGTGCCTAGAAATAACAGGAGTCAGCAGAAACATCAGAAGCCTTGTGTAAAGATCAATGGCACAATAAAAGACACAGATGCTGGTCAATGGTGACAGTCTGGGAGAGGTTAATATCGAGAGAGGAATCTTTCAAGGAAACTCACTACTACTGTTTGTCATTCCATCTGTCAACAATACTGAACAAATCAGGCCATGGCTATCAAACATCAAAAACATCTGCCAGGCTATCCCACCTCCTTTACATGGATGATCTGAAAATGTATGGAAAAACACCATCTGAAATAGAATCACTGCTCATCACTGTCCGAATATACAGCCATGATATTCCAATGGAGTTTGAACTGGACAACTGTGCTGCCCTTAACATCAACAGGGGAAAAATAATGAAAATTGAAGGAATCAAAATACCCTATGGAAATAACATCAAGAGTCTGGATGAAGAAGATCACTACAAATACCTGAGCATCCTCCAGGCTGATAACTTCAAGCACACTGAAGTCAAGAAGAAGGTTAGTAGTGATACTTCATGAGAGTGAAGAAGATCTTAAAACTCAGGGGAGGAAATACCATCAAGGTGATTAACACCTGGGCAATTCCAGTCATTAGATATACAGGTGAAACTCGAAAAATTAGAATATCGTGCAAATGTTCATTTATGCCAGTATGGCAACTCAAAAGGTGAAACCAATATATGAGATAGACGCATTACATGCAAAGCGAGATATGTCAAGCCTTACTTTGGTATAATCATGATGATTATGGCATACAGCTTATGAAAACCCCAAATTCACAATCTCAGAAAATTAGAATAGTGTGAAAAGGTTCAATATTCTAGGCTCAAAGTGTCCCACTCTAATCAGCTAATGAATCCATAACACCTGCAAAGGGTTCCTGAGCCTTTAAATGGTCTCTCAGGCTGGTTCAGTAGGAATCACAAGCATGGGAAAGACTGCTGACCTGACAGTTGTGCAGAAAACCATCATTGACACCCTCCATAAGGAGGGAAAGCCCCAAAAGGTAATTGCAAAAGAAGTTCCCAAAGTGCTGTATCAAAGCACGTCAATAGAAGGTTATGTGGAAGGGAAAAGTGTGGTAGAAAAAGGTGCACAAGCAGCAGAGATGACCGCAGCCTGGAGAGGATTGTCAGGAAAAGGCCATTCAAAAGTGTCGGGGACTTTCACAAGGAGTGGACTGAGGCTGGAGTTAGTGCATCAAGAGCCACCACACACAGACGGATCCTGGACATGGGCTTCAAATGTCGTATTCCTCTTGTCAAGCCGCTCCTGAACAACAAACAACGTCAGAAGCGTCTTACCTGGGCTACAGAAAAAAAGAACTGGTCTGTTGCCCAGTGCTCCTCTTTTCTGATGAGAGCAACTTTTGCATCTCATTTGGGAACCAAGGACCCAGAGTCTGGAGGAAGAATGGAGAGGCACACAATGCACGATGCTTGAAGTCCAGTGTGAAGTTTCCACAGTCTGTGTTGATTTGGGGAGCCATGTCATCTGCTGGTGTTGGTCCACTGTGCTTCATTAAGTCCAGGGTCAACGCAGCCGTCTACCAGGAGATTTTGGAGCACTTCATGCTTCCTTCCACAGACGAGCTTTATGGGGATGCTGACTTCATTTTCCAGCAGGACTTGGCACCTGCCCACACTGCCAAAAGTACCAAAACCTGGTTCAATGACCATGGGATTACTGTGCTTGATTGGCCAGCAAATTTGCCTGACCTGAACCCCATAGAGAATCTATGGGGCATTGCCAAGAGAAAGATGAGGGACATGAGACCGAACAATGCAGCAGAGCTGAAGGCCGCTATTGAAGCATCCTGGTCTTCTACAGTGGGGCAAAAAAGTATTTAGTCAGCCACCAATTGTGCAAGTTCTCCCACTTAAAAAGATGAGAGAGGCCTGTAATTTTCATCATAGGTATACCTCAACTATGAGAGACAAAATGGGGGGAAAAAATCCAGAAAATCACATTGTCTGATTTTTAAAGAATTTATTTGCAAATCATGGTGGAAAATAAGTATTTGGTCACCTACAAACAAGCAAGATGTCTGGCTCTCACAGACCTGTAACTATTTCTTTAAGAGGCTCCTCTGTCCTCCACTCATTACCTGTAGTAATGGCACCTGTTTGACCTTGTTATCAGTATAAAAGACACCTGTCCACAACCTCAAACAGTCACACTCCAAACTCCATTATGGCCAAGACCAAACAGCTGTTGAAGGACACCAGAAACAAAACTGTAGACCTGCACCAGGCTGGGAAGACTGAATCTGCAATAGGCAAGCAGCTTGGTGTGAAGAAATCAACTGTGGGAGCAATAATTAGAAAATGGAATACATACAAGACCACTGATAATCTCCCTTGATTTGGGGCTCCATGGAAGATCTCACCCCGTGGGGTCAAAATGATCACAAGAACGGTGAGCAAAAATCCCAGAACCACACGGGGGGACCTAGTGAATGACCTGCAGAGAGCTGGGACCAAAGTAACAAAGGCTACCATCAGTAACACACTATGCCGCCAGGGACTCAAATCCTGCAGTGCCAGATGTGTCCCCCTGCTTAAGCCAGTACATGTCTGGGCCCGTCTGAAGTTTGCTAGAGAGCATTTGGATGATCCAGAAGAAGATTGGGAGAATGTCATATGGTCAGATGAAACCAAAGTAGAATGTTTTGGTCTCAACTCGTGTTTGGAGGAGAAAGAATGCTGAGTTGCATCCAAAGAACACCATACCTACTGTGAAGCATGGGGGTGGAAACATCATGCTTTGGGGCTGTTTTTCTGCAAAGGGACCAGGACAACTGATCCGTGTAAAGGAAAGAATGAATGGGGCCATGTATCGTGAGATTTTGAGTGAACACCTCCTTCCATTGGCAAGGGTATTGAAGATGAAACGTGGCTGGGTCTTTCAGCTTGACAATGATCCCAAACACACCACCCGGGCAACGAAGGAGTGGCTTCGTAAGAAGCATTTCAGGGTCCTGGAGTGGCCTAGCCAGTCTCCAGATCTCAACCCCATGGAAAACCTTTGGAGGGAGTTGAAAGTCCGTGTTGCCCAGCGACAGCCCCAAAACATCACTGCTCTAGAGGAGATCTGCATGGAGGAATGGGCCAAAATACCAGCAACAGTGTGTGAAAACCTTGTGAAGACTTACAGGAAACGTTTGACCTCTGTCATTGCCAACAAAGGATATATAACAAAGTATTGAGACAAACTTTTGATATTGACCAAATACTTATTTTCCACCATGATTTGCAAATAAATTCTTTAAAAATCAGACAATGTGATTTTCTGGATTTTTTTCCCCCATTTTGTCTCTCATAGTTGAGGTATACCTATGATGAAAATTACAGGCCTCTCTCATCTTTTTAAGTGGGAGAACTACAATTGGTGGCTGACTAAATACTTTTTTGCCCCACTGTATAACACCTCAGCAGTGCCACAAGCTGATAGCATCCATGCCACGCCTCATTGCGGCAGTCATTGCTGCAAAAGGGGCCCAAACCAAGTACTGAGTACATATGCATGCTTATACTTTGCAGAGGTCCGATATTGTTCTATTTCCAATCCTTGTGTTATTGATGTCATATAATATTCTAATTTTCTGAGATTGTGAATTTGGGGTTTTCATAAGCTGTACGCCATAATCATCACAATTATACCAAAGTAAGGCTTGACATATCTCGCTTTGCATGTAATGCATCTATCTCATATATTGGTTTCACCTTTTGAGTTGCCATACTGACATAAATGAACATTTGCATGATATTCTAATTTTTCGAGTTTCACCTGTACAGCTGGAATAGTGGACTGAACTCAAGCAGAACTAGAAGTCCTGGATAGGAAGACCAGAAAAATAATGACAATGAATCATGCCCTTCATCCACGCAGTGATGTTGACAGACTCTACTTACCAAGGAGTACGTGTAAGCGTGGAATATTGCAAGTACACCAGACAGTTGAAGAAGAAAAAAGGGCATTAGAAGAATATCTGAAGGACAGTGAAGAAGATGCACTGAAGCTAGTATACCATGAAGGCTTAATGAATACTGAAGAGACCATACTGGCCTATAAGAAAAACACATGAAGAGTAGAAAACAGACATGGCAAGGCAAAGTATTACATGGCCAGTACACACACATACACACACACACACACACACACACACACACAAACGAGCAGGCTAAGCAGATAAAAACAAGGCTTGGCAATGGCTAACAGCAGGAAAGTTGAAGAAGGAGATAGAGGGGCTAATTCTGGCTGCACAAGACCAAGCCTTAAGAACAAATGCATACAAAGCCAGAATTGAGAAGACGGCAACAGACAGCAAATGCCGCCTCTGCAAGGAAGCTGAAGAAACAGTGGACCATCTAGTTAGCTGCTGCAAAAAGATCACACAGACTGACTACAAATAACAGCATGACAAAGTAGCAACAATGGTGCATTGGAAAATCTGCAAGAAATATCATTTGCCTGCAAGCAAGAGCTGGTGGGACCACAAAACAGACAAAGTAGTAAAAAATGAAGAAGCTAAAGTGCTCCGGGACTTTAGAATTCAGACAAGCACCTGCCACATAACACACCAGACTTGACAATTGTTGATAAGAAAGACAAAAAAGTCTGGATAGCGGACAGTGTAATTCCTAGAGACAGCAGAATAGTAGAGAAAGAACTGAAGAAAATCACAAAATACAAGGACCTGCAAATAGAAATAGAGCAACTGTGGCAAAGGAAAGCAAAGGTAGTACCAATAGTAATAGGCGCCTTGGGTGCAATCCCAAAACATCTGGAGCACCACTTGAAGACCATCAGCATTGACAAAATCACCATCAGTCAATTGCAAAAGGCAGCTTTACTTGGAACAGCTTCCATCCTGTGATGATACCTTTAACACCATCAGACAACAACATCTGCCTATCCCAGGTCCTTGGGAAGGACTTGATAGGTGGATAAAAATGCCAAATCCAGTCTAAACATCTGGTTGACTGTGTGACCAACAATAATAACAACAACCATCCAATAATTGACCATTAATCAACTAATTAGATTAAGAAGAAACATTAGATGAATCCCACTCAGGTCATACAAAAATCCCTTATGAATTACTTACTGGTATTCCTGATGGCCCTTCTGGCCCTGGGAAGCCAACATCTCCAACAGGGCCTCTTTCACCCTAAAGGAACGATAAAGAAACTCTTCTAGTAAAGCTTCTTTGAAAGCAACCAGAATACTAATACTATTATGGGAGTGCTGAAATCTAAGTGCTCTTACAGGTTCTCCAGGGATTCCTGGTGGCCCTGGAGTGCCATGTTTTCCCTGTGAAAATGAAGAAATAGAAAATCACTTTTTAAAATCAATTATTTAGTCTGCTCTATAATTAAAGCTGTTTTAATGAATGTATTAGATGATACTATCTTACACTTATATTGCCTGAGCAATGAATTCTTCCTTAATTATAAAAGCTTTTGGTTCCATTCCTCTGTATACGAACTACAAATTAGTCACCCTAAATTCAGTGAGACTTACTTCTGAATAGATAAGCATCAGGTTTTTTTTTTTTTTTAAAGAATTATTAGAATTATTTGAAATACCTTGTAGTGGTTAAATCCACTAAAGATACAAACCGTACCCTAAACAGCTTTACAGATGGATGACATAAATTAAAGCTCTAGTTATAAAAATATATGATAAAAGGAGGACTCTAATTTTCCTTTACCACACAGCAGGGGTGAGAAGGCCATGGGTCAGTGGCTGCATGTGTCACTCCTCCAACCCCATCATCCCAAGACCAAGCCAAATCTGGCAGCAAAATTGTCCCATTTCTGTTTTCTACTCCCCCACCTTCAAAGCAGAGTGGGAATGGGAGCATAAAACCTCTGGAAGCTGAACTGCTCCTATTCCTATCCTTACATGTTCCCAAGCTGAGTGAAAAATGGGTAAAGATTTTGGTATCACTCTTTCCAGTGATAACATCACATCACCAGACAACCTCCTGCAGCCCATCAACAAGTCAGAAGGCTGAGTTGTAGCCCAACCCATCTGAAGGTGCCCACTGCAGCAACATTGTGAAGTGGATTATAGATGGAACCAAGAAAATGATAGAAAAGATCAATTCTTCCAGGACAGATTTGTTAATTCTGAATGCAGGTGTGGACTCATTTTTTCATCGTCTTATTCTCATGAAATAATATCTAGCATATAACAAGTCAGGAACAATTCTCCTTAAAATATTGGTTTGCTGTCCAGAGGAAATTTCCTCCAATCAATGCTTAACAATCTCTCAACATGAATGGAGATCATGAGTAAGAAGAAAAAGTCAAGGTTGGTATCAACAGTGCAAATAGTTTGGGTGTAGCTTAGTTCCAAATTCTTTTGGAGCTTTATAGTGAGAAAAGACAGGTAACTTGGGGGGTAATTTATAGTAAGAAATGAGTATATAAGAAAAGATTAGTGATTAGGTATCACAATTTTGATTCTGAATATCCAGCATAGTATTTGACTGGGTTTCAAGGCACATCAAGATACTATTTCCCACTATCTGTACACATTGTTATATAATACACATCCAGTAGACTTTACCACTGTTCTAATTATTGTGATTAGTATTCTTTTCCACAATACGGAAACTTCATTGTTAAGAGCATACTTACAGGTATTCCTGGAACTCCTGGAGGACCTACTGGTCCCCGGTCACCCTAAAAAAGACATACTACATTGCAGTATTTCCAAAAATATGTCTATTCAGAAAATCAAATGTTTGCTAAGAAGGCTTAATGAATTCACTCAGCATTTGGGGAAACAATCCCTCTCATACACTGTATGACCTCCTATATATAAGCACAATCTAAAATAGTCTTTATCCTATTAAAATCAAAGGATCAAGCACATATTGTTCTATCTGGATCCTTCTGCCTCATGACACAATCATAAAGACCAACAAACATCTTGTTACTTAGTATGCTTGATTCTCATTTAAATTCTTGTTTCTGGCAGAAATTCTGCCAGAATTCAGAGAACAGCTGAACAAGGCAACTCACATACATTACTCAGGACACGACACTTTACCTTAAATTATCCAAAAGATCTTCAAGACAAAGAATGAACTTTTTACATGTAGTAGTATGTCACAATTATTTTGGCATATTCAACAGGGAAAGAAATGAAGTTTTCTGACTAATGGACTAACAGCACTGGAGGATTGGAAAAACATGGTAGCTTATAGCCAGTGATAATGACGGTGGTTATAACAATAGCTACATGAGGATATTCAAAAAATTTTATTGTACAGTTAATTCTGATATAATCTCCTTTCAGTAGTTTGTTAACCTCACTGCACAGATAGCACATTCTCTTTTCCTATACTATTATTTCTATTACAGTTAAGACAATTCCAGTTTCCTGCCAACTTGGTCTCTAGAGGACATAATAGAGGAGCTACTAAAATGAAGTCAGTTGGATGCAGATTATTCCTGGAATATATCTGTTAAGAGTCCATTACAGTAGTAACAGAACCTCTACCCTCCGGGCCACTCCTGCCAAAGGCAACCCTTCATTAATTGACAATAAATCAATTATCTGATTTGTTACTCACATTCACCTCATACAGATATAGGCTTGTAGCTGCAGGTAAAGAGGCAACTTCTGTGAACATGGGTGTCCTTTATACCACTTATCAGCTTTTCCTAATCTGGTATTTCCATGCTGGCTAAGAATGAACTGGTTGCTTACTTGTAACTATGGTTTGTTAGTGGTTATCTGGGAATGTGCATATATGGGCATTAATGCTGTGCAGTGCCTTTCTCAGAAATGTCCAGTGCTTAGGAGAATTTTGATGGGACCCTGGTCCTGTGAAATATAAAGGGTGTGTATGTCTGTGTGTGTAGATATAGAAGTAGACGTATAGATGTAGACATATAGATGCTATAGATACATAGATATACCCTGACTGCCACAACACTTCTCAATTCTTTCAACTGCCAGAGCAACCTCTGGTAGCAAAGAAAAAAAGATCCATACAAAGATAGTCAATGATGCATCCATCCTTCCAACTTTTAGACCATCCAATTCCAGAAACAATTCTGGGCAGCTTCACAAAATTGAAAACAGAAACACACACACACACATTTATGAACACATGCTTCATTGATTATAGTAAGGCTTTTGATTGTGCTGATCATGTCAAGCTGTAGAATGTGTTCAGAAAAATGGGAATCCCAGAACAACTCATTGTCCTCATGAGAAATCTATATACAGGTCAGGAAACTGCAGTACAGACAGAACATGGTGAAACAGTCTGGCTCCAGGTTGGCAAAGGCGATATACTTTCCCCTTATTTATTCAAGCTATATGCTGGATATATATTAGTAAGGGAAGCTGGATTGGAAGAAGTTGAGTGTGGTTTTAAAATTGGAGGAAGAAACATCAAAACTCTCTCTTAAGACACAGAGGTTTCTGAAAAGGGTGCTGTGGAGGCACAAATACCCGTATGTATAATTCAAACAGACCACAATGGAGAATTTACCAATTATAGTCTCAAGACATCCAGAGGACAGCGAGGTGGGAAATGATCATAGGAGAAGACACAATAGCAGCTTTTGTGCATGTTTTTGGCATGTACCATTCTGAGTCAAAGCTATTCATTAACAGGTAGAAAATGATCTAACAAGTTGCTCAATAACTATCGCAGACAACATGAAGAGATGATTTGGAAAGATTGGACAAGGTTTACACAGGTTGAGTCTGCATCCTGTAATAAGCAATTGTATGCTTTGTCTTAGCGTGTTGTATGACCTCAGTTAGGGTGGTTTAGAAACCATGATTTATGGCTGGTGCTTTATGAACCCAGCCAACCTTTTTCACAAATCATGGCTAACTAAACCATGACTTAATGAATAAATATAAAAATAAATGTAAAATCAAGTATAGTGTTTTCTTCCCCTGCCCTTAAAAGACAATGATCTATCTGAATTTACAGTACATTCCATTTGGATTCACGGGCCATGGTCACCAGTGTGGTGCAAAGCAGGTTGCCCAAAAGAAATAGCAGTTATTATCCAAGAAACAGCATCCAACATTTTTGTTGTTGCATGGCAACTTCTTCTTCTACCTTCACCTTATTCGGTGAAACTGCCCCAGCACAAGCAGCCACATCCAATGAGCTTGGTGCTGTCAGCACACTTTTCTGTAAGCAGATAGCAATTTGCCTAAAATATTCGGTCTTGCTGCTGTTGTAAAACTTTAGTTTATATTAGGATTTTACTTCATTACAGAAACATTTCCTTTATGATTTAAATTTGTAAAGAAGATTTGGAAAAGAATGATTGTCAGTGGGTAAATGCAATCCATCTGCCACATGTCTCTACTATTAAAATACTACCTTTTCTCCAGTAAGTCCTTCTAACCCTGGGAGTCCCATTGGGCCTGCTTCACCCTTGAAAAGAAAAAAGACAATTGCTTCAGATTGCAACATCCTAAGTAAATAAAACCAAATGTATTTCACAAGCTGCTAAACATGCTGCTTACTTGGAAATGACCATTTTTGCCCTGCTGAGCATTTTAAGGACTTGAAAGTAAAAAGTGTTTTCAGATTCAAGATTATTTCCTGTATTGTGTCTGGCTGTATTTAGTTATACAGGGGGATAATACTTGTGATTACACACTCTTGCACAAACGAGGACTAATGGCCATCTTCAGCTTCTTCTAAAAGGAGCCAAGCCACTAAATTGGTGCCCATCATCACAACTGATAAGAGTTAATTCCATAGTTCAACTATATGTGCATAATGTAGTTCCTTTTATTGGCCCAGATTTTGTCTTTTAGCTTTATAGGTAACCCAAATGGTCAATATTGGCTTCTGGTTACTTCAGGAACTCTCCTATCCCTGGCCGGATCCATCTTCATATTATGTTCTCCATGGCCATTTGCTTTCTTTCCCTTGCTGGGACTAACTATCCAGAGGGAGAGGAGAAGGTAAATGGAAACTGATGACCAAACTCATCAGGGCACATTTTACAAATTAGGACACATTTGACACATTACATACCACGGCTCCAGTCTCCCCCTTTGGGCCCTGTAAGAAAATAGGGTACATCATTTATTTATGAGATTGGTATTTTGCCTTCCAATGATTGATTACATGGCCTTTTATCAGAATCAGGAACCTTCTGCTATTGACCAAAGTAGCTCATGAAATATTTTTGCTTTTGATATTTGCTTTTTCTTAGGAACCAACATTCCACAAATGTTCTGATTCTAGAGAAAAATGGTATTTGAAAATAATCTGGGAATTGCCTTTAATTTCCATTTACTGTAATGCTTATATTCCTCAACATCTGCAGTGAATTACTTTGCAAGAAAATAAAGAGAGGTCATTATAGCAGAGGTTTTAAAGCCATCTTATCTTTTATCCCCAAAATGATAAATTAATTCATGTTGACTCCCCTCCATGAATAAAATTCACGGATCCATTGGAGTTAGGGTTGGGCAAGAAATACATATACCTATTACTTTTAATAATGAAATTTTAATGTATATGTCAAATAAAACAACAATGGATCCTTGTATCTTTATAAAATAAAATGCTCTCTTTGGAAATAAACAATAACCAAATTTAAAAGCCCGTTTTTAAATTGAAAGAATGAGCTTAGTTAGTTTTGTATAATTCTTGAAATCTGGATTTTATTTTTGAGACAACCGCTTTTATTTCTCATTTCACTTTGGACCAGTGTTTGCTCTTTCTAGGAGCAGCTGTAGAAACTTGGACAAATAGGTTCTTGCAAATGGAATCAAGATTCCAATCTTCTGATATAATTCGCTGTAATCATTGTGCACATTGATCCAAAATTCAGGGAGAGAATCTGACAGGAATCTTATTTTCAAAGAAATGCCAGAAAAGATATCTATGAATTGCTCCTTCTGGGTAGTAGTGAGTGTTGGCTATCCGTTTAGCAATGTATGGATTCCTTCTCCAGTCAAAATTTTCTATAGCTACATCTGAGAAATGGTTCTTACAGTATAATTTCAGAGAAGATTTAAAATGCAATTCTTCATATGTTATTGCTCTCACTAAATTATTTTAAAATAGAAATGTGTTTACGTTTGCATTTTCCATTTAGTACTTCTACAACTTTCTTAATAAATGACTTTAATGTCTTGAATAATGTTATTATTGCCACTTTGCAGTGAGGTATTCAGTGTTCATTTTCTCAAAAATATTAGCTTCAGTTCAATCTTTATTACAGTCATGAACCAGTACAAAGACATGAGTTTATAAAACAAACATAGTCATACTTAAAATATTGACAACTTGTAGTAGCAGGCATATATATTAAAATACACTTGTTACCTATTCAACCCAGCAAATGAGGTCTAGGATGTAGCCTATATTATCTATCCTAACAATGTACGGATTAAAAGTATATTAAATGTGAAGTATAAAACTTAAAAATCTGCATTGTGACTATGCTATATGTAAAAGTATATATAGGCAAAATTATAAAAAAATTACTATAGTATACAGGCCATTACAGAGGATAGCCTTTCTTAGCTTTTGGTCTCTTGATGAGGCGGATCTTCATTGCTGCTGCGCAAAAACTTGCTACCTGCTTTGTTACTGTAAGGTGTTTATCTATGAGCAGCAATTGCATATGCTTGTTATCTGTGCATCCAGGATATTTAGCAATCCATGGCATAATAAATTTAGCACAGGGGTCTTCGTAAAAGGTGCAGTGCAGGAGGACGTGTTCTATAGATTCAACCTCCCTTGTGTCACATGGACATAATCTAGTGGCCAGTGGAATTTTTTTATACCTTCTCTCCAAAACAGCAGAGGGGAGGGCATGGCAGGTGCTAAGGAGAAAGCTCTCCGATGGCAGGTGATTTCAAGGTGGTCAAGATAACTAGCAGCCGAAACTCTGTATTTTTTAAGTGGAGGGGACAGGAAGAGTGGTGTCTTTCCAATATCTTCTTGTCTCTCAATATCCTTTATTCTTTGTTTTAATTCTTGCTTCGCTCGATTAAAATCCATCTCCAGGAGAGTAGCTGGAGAATATCCTAATTTTAGAAGATTTGTGTTAATGGCCTTAATCCATGACGACTGGAAATTATCTTGAAAGATATAAGATATAAGGCCCTGGGGATGCAATTTAAACTTTAACCAAAGGGTTAGAGAGGCTAAACACACTGTAGCTGCAACCCTAATCATACCAGTTTCAAGTCGAAGATGAGCATTTGACACACATCTAAGCATCTGAAGAAGTGCTCTAATAAATTTGGCTTGCACTTTTTCCAGTGGCTTGAAACAGGAAGAGGAGGGACCCAGTAAGGTCCCATAAAGGAGTTGCGCTAATGACTTGGCCCGGAATAATTTTAGTGCTGCTGGAACATAGGATCTCCCCTTAGATCTGGAGAATTTTAGAATAGCGTTAGCTGACTGTTGTCCAGTGGCTGCAGCGTACTCACAGTGCGTTGTCCTCGAGCCTGTAGCATGAACAACTATGCCTAAGTACTTAAAACTAGCCACTTGCTCTATTTTGTGCAATACTTTTTAGTCTTTTTGAGCAAACCATTATCTTGGTTTTCTGATAGTTTATTTTGAGCTTTTCGCTATCACAATAGCGAGCCAAGGATGTCAAAGCACTTTTAAGTCCTATCGGGGTTCTAGATAGAACAACTGCATCATCAGCATAGAGTAGCATAGCGATTCTGCATTCTCCTACTTTGGGGGGATGGAATTCTGGCTTATTGAGGCAATTCACCAGATTATTAATATAAAAATTGAAGAGTAGGGGAGCCAAAATACACCCCTGTCTCACCCTCTTTTGAACTCTTATTGGCTTTGAGAGAGCCCCTTGTCTGTTGCACCTGATCCTGAGGGTTGTGTTGGTATATAGGGCACAAATCATATGGAGGAGCCTGCGGTCGATTGATGTCGCTTCCAGCTTCTCCCACAGTCTATCTCTGGATATTGAATCAAAGGCTGCCTTCAAATCTATGAAGGCGGCATATAGTGCTGTTACTTTATTTGATGAATATTTTTCAATTAAACGCTGTAGGATCACAAATTATTCAATGGTGCCTCTACCCTCTCTAAACCTGGCCTGTTTGTCTGTTATCAGGTTTCCCTGATCCATCCAGACCTTCAGTTTTTCATACAGGTGCTTGGTGTAGAGCTTGCTGATTATACTTAGTAGGCTTATTGGCCTATAATTTGCAGGCCAATTTTACCCTTCTTGAAGATTGGGACTATAATTGCCACACCCCAATCCTTGGGTATCAATGGGAGTCAATGAAGGTAATGAGTGATGCTAAGATTGGGGTCCACCACTCTAAATTCTTCTTTAATAGTTCTGGGGGTATAAGATCAGCTCCCGGGGCTTTCCCCATTCTGAGTTGATCTATAAGCATCTTAATTTCATGTGCTGTTACTGGGGGCCAATCAGGTAGATCTTCCTCCATTTGCAATCCTGATTGATTAGATGGATCGTTGTACATTCTCTGGAAATGAAGTTCCCAAACTTTTGGGGATATATAGGAGTCTATTAAGGTAGGGGTTCTATACATCTGGTTAGAGATTATCTGCCAAAAGAGAGACGAGTTCCTTCACTTAGCAGCATCAATCAGATGTTTCCAAGTGGCTATTATGTCTCTTTTTTTCTTCTCAGCCACTAATTGTTTGTACTGCTTCTTAAGGGTAAGCAGAGATTTGAGTGTCTCCATATTTTTATCCTTGTCTCCTACCTGCGATTTATACAGGTGTTAAGCAGAAGTAAGAGCTTTCTTAGCCTCCACACATACTTTGTTGAACCAAGGCTTTGATGCATTTATAGATCTTTCAGCTGGAGATGCGCGACCATAAGCCAATAAGGAATGTAAGTTTTGTATTAGGGTTTTATATAAGTTCAGAGGGTCTTGGGTGAACTTAGTTGTTATAAAAGCTGCTCGGCAAGTCTGGATATTCTTCTCTGCAAGCGTCTTTTTCAGCTTTTGGTCAAGTTGTAGAGTCCATTTGGCCCGGCATCTTGCTTGGCCAGCTAGAGTAATTTCAGGGGTACACTGGGTTTCAAGATGTGTCCCCTGACTGGGAGACTTCAGGTTTAGACAAAGTGGCAGATGGTCACTGTCAAAATAGGGCAGAACTTTAAAATTCTCCATAAGCGGTAATAGATTTCTATTGACTGACAAATAGTCTATGGTATTTGTTTTTGTACCTGCCATGAATGTGAATTCACCGGGATGGTCTCCTTGAGTGGAACCATTTAGTGTGAGTAAATTGAATTTGTTCAACATTTTTGCGAGACATAAGCCTGCATAATTAGGCTTATCGTCTTTAAACAATCGCACATAGTGAGTACAGATTAAGTTATTTTCTTGTGCTGGTGGGCATCGGTGGAATTTTGTATATAATGTAAGATCATCTGACCCAGCCTGGCATTAAAGTTGCCTCCCAGTATTACCATTGCACTGGGGTGCATTAGTAGGAGATCCTCTATATACTGCTCCAATTTTGTCCAGACCACACTGGTCTCATCTCTTCTTTGTGTTGGGGCCAGGTAAACATTAATAAGTAACAGAGGAACTAGTTCCAAATCTAATAAAATGGTCAGGGCCAATTGGTCCAATGTAGATATAAGCTTAGGTTCTGCTCTTCAGGAAGTAGAAATAAGGGTGCCCAATCCTCCTTTTCGTCTTCCTGGGCCTCTTCTCGGGGTTGCTCCCAGTTGAAAAGAGTAATAGCCATCAAGTAGAAGATCATCGGCTGTCCAAGTTTCCTGCAACCTCAATGTGTCTTTGCCATATAGGGGACTGGAGGGACTAAGCTGTCTGTTACGACATCAGCCCGCTATATTCCAAGATAGAATTTTTAAACTGTTTATTTTGGTCTAAATATCCTAGTTGCACACTGAAATCACTGTTGACAAACATGTGTGCCTTTCCTCAGTTAAATACTGATAAAATTCATTTTTCACTTCAAAAGCATGTGTCAAATGTTTCCCAAAGCAGCCATTTTGACTCACAGTAAAACAATAACAAAACCAACTCTTGAGAATAATGTTGCCTTGACAGGCCTGGTTTTTATATAGTTCACAATATTTATTGTTGTTTGTAGAAACTTCTCCAGTGCTGGGCTCATCTATTCTGATCAAGTGTTTGCTTATGAATCATTACTCATCCCTGTGATTTCTTTGCAGAAGAGTAAATCCTCATGTATTTTAGCTTCATCAACAAATCTAAACTATGTTATTAAATGAGCATCCTTACGGCTATCCATCACCTCATCTACCTGAATGAAAAATTCTGTGTTTAGCTTTTCAATTAATTGATTTCATATATATGCAATTTGTTGGAAAACAATGTCATTAAATAAAGAGACGCTTGGAAGCTGTTTGTAATCATCTCAGTATGTATCAGAAAATGTAATTTTCTCCTATTTTTGTTTTTTTTTTACAACTTGATAAGAAATGATTCTGGAGGGATATACTTAACCAGATTCCCAATTTCTTCTTTTCATTTCATTCCCTTTTTGAGTGAAAAAAAATCTGAAGATTTGTTAGCTAAGTCATCACAACTTGTTTTTAGAAGTCATTTTAGTTTGCCATGGTTGTATTTTCAATGGACAGCTTTTTCTGACAAATAACACACTAAGGATTTTCTTCTCCAGAAACGATTGGGAAACCAAAAGATACTTAACTTCCATCATGCTTTCTTGATCTAGGCTTACTTTTATCAGCACTGTAGCTTTTTTCTTATCACCAACAAATCCTTTTCCATTTTCAGTCAGAAATCTAAAACTGCAATGAACCTCTGTCATTGAGGATAGACTAGAACCTGGGAGTCCCAGTGTGTGAGTCTAACACTTTGACCACAACACCACACTGGGATTATCCAGGCAAAGTGGGAGCCTGCATGTGCAATGCCAGAACTCTGTCATGGAATCAGGGTGACTGAAACCCAGCGAGGTTTATTTGCATCGGACTGGGCTACATAGTAATATACTATTTTAAAAATATGAATTATAACCTTTACTTTTAAAATCTGTTGACATTTTTAATGGAAATTAAACATGAATCTTATTCCTAATTATAAACTTAATTAATAGACCAAGATATATTATGCCCATTGGACTGAACTGGCTTACCATCTCTAACTGTGTGCTGGTCAAAAGTTGATTAACTTGGAATTTTTTCAACCTGTTTTTTTATTCCATGGAGAAAAAGCCAAAGCCAATCATAATATTTTTTTTAATTTATAAAGTCACATTGAAAAACACATTGAAAAACAAAAAAATCAAGCAGAATCTAGGTATTAGTGAATGCTAGTACTATGCAAATTGCTGTTTTTCTTATCAGGCTTGTTTCTGGACAGAAACAAAGAAAGTGTTGCAATTTGTACAAAATAATTGTATATACTGTATTCATATACAGTAAATATCAAACTATAATAATGCCATGCATACTTACAGGAGGACCAGGAGGACCAGCATAACTGGCAACATTGGCACTTCCCTGCAAAAGGAAACAGACTTTAATTTAAATTAAATGTTAATTCATGCAAAGTGATTTAGTTAATTTTGTGCCACTGGTCCTCCTTTTTTTAATTGATCTTTTCTGGACTAAGAGATTTTTATTTTGTGTTATGTTTCTGGTTTAAAAGTTTAGGTTGTTTTTAGAAGATTTGCATTGTTTTTTAATGTAAATTGTTATAATCGATTGTGTCCCCATTTTGCTATTTTTTTAATCAATAAAAAGCAGGGTATACATTAAACAAAGAAATAAACATTATGTGTTCCATGCTAAAAGATACCTGTAGTTTATACAAACTGCTCATGCCATTTCTTTCACTGTATGGTATACCCTGAAAAAAAAATGAAGAGAATATATTAATTAATAAACCTAAAACTCAGAATAAATCCTGATGTCTTTTAAGACATAAGCACTGCATATCCTTTACCTGAGGCCACAGCATGAAAACAGAAATTCTCCTACACTAGAGAGCAGGCATGGGGAAATTCTGGATCTGCTCAGCCTGTAAAGTCCCTCCTGCTCCTAGGCTACCTTCCTCAAATTGTCTGTTTTCTCCATGGCAGGGTAAACTGTGAGGGATGGTGGAAGGCAAAATGACTCTGGCTTCTCTTTGGATGGCTTTCTACTTCATCATGCAGAAAGGACAGTTATGCAGCTGTTGTGAAGAATGACATCTCCCCCTCCAAAGCCCTTTCTCTATGCAGCAGCAGATGGGAGATTAATCCAGACATGTTGCAGAACTATCACTGAATAACATCTCTCCATTGGTTGCTGCATAGAAGCATGAAGAAAGAGGTGGGAGAGCTTCCCTGCTTTGACTCCATGGACTGTCTTTCTCTAGGAAGAGGTTGTTTCAACTTAGAGAAACAGATAACATTAAGGCAAGGCACTTGTCCAGGAATAAAGTTTCCCCTGACAACATCTGACCTGCTGAAGCTGATAGGAAACTAATTCCAGTTCCTGGACTGGGTTCGGTTCTTCCCTGATACAGATCTTCCCAGTTGATACAAGGCCTAACCTTGTAGATCTGTTCCATCAAAATCAAAGAAGCATACTTTGACATATTTTTAGGACTTCAACCACTTGTAAAAGCATGCGTATTACTTACAGGTGGTCCAGGCTTCCCAGGAGCACCCTCATTTCCCTAAACCAAAAGAAGAATAACACTCTGAAAAGACCTGTTCAACGGAGAACAGCAGGATTTTACAGATCACATACACATAATACTTCTATTTCAAATGTGCAGTATAAAATAAGTAATATTTAGATTTCTTAGAGCTCTTTCACATAAAATATTTTAAAATGCTACCTCTTATCTCAATGGCAATTCCAAAAGCTCTGTGCATTTCACCTTAATGACTAAGAAATATTCCAATCTAACCACAGGGGCTATGCCATGCAATTTCAGGACCTCATTCTATTCTTTTATTTGCAGGTTTTTTGATCGACTCAGAGGAAAAGGACCCAAATCAACACTGTTGATGTGTGTGCTGTAAAATACTATCAGTATCTACTTCACAGTGGGACACAGAATTTGGGAGATGGATGATTAAAGTTAATAGGGCTGGGAAAAATGGAAATGTTTTATTGAAGATAAAAATCATCTTTTTAAAATAACTGTTACCAGTTTCCTATGACAAATTGTCTCTACAATATAAAAACCTTATGACAAATTGTCTCTGCAATATATAAATACAGTATATAAAAATGAAAAAGAAAGTATATTGCTCTGTCTTAAAAGAAGGCACTAATGGTGATTAATCTGTACTATCAAACAAATTGTTGTAGCAGGAGGCACCCATTCTCAAATGAAGAACACTAAGCTACAGATGGGTTATGAGAGCCTCAAGAATGCTGTTGACATTGAAGCTCTCAGAACACTTCAAAGCCAAGTTTCTTATGAACTCATCTACTTTTAGTACACTTCAAAGAAATTGTTTATACTTGTTTAAGAAATCAATTTTGGGTTTTACATGTTGATAAATGACCACATTTAGAGTCATAAACTTTCAGCAAAAATATGAGATCAGAAGTACTACAATTACTGCTTTCAGAAATAATCAGTGGATTGTTATTGCACTATTACTAGGACCCATATTGATAGACTAGAAAAACAGGGCCAAGCTCCAAAAAAGGAGTCCCTAAAAGATTCCTGATGATGTCTGATGTTCAGTTTGATGGTCCTGCAAGCCTGTAATTTCCATGAGTACTAAAGATCCAACAATATACTCAACTGATTACCTGGCAAAAAGAAGCTACATAAACCACAGATCCATAGAAAGTGTTACAGATATCTTCAAACTTCCATAAACTGAAAGATTCAAACTCAGTAGGATTACAGAGTGCACCTGCAATTCTTTATTTAACTAAGAAGAAATTAAGTGAACTAACAATAAAAATGCTTTTAGAAGGAATGTGTATACTGAGTAGCATACCTTCTCGCCTTTTGTTCCTGGTGAACAAGGTTGTCCCGGTCTTCCTACTGGACCCTGTAAAACAAAGAAGTTACATTAAGAAAAGAGTTTAATGTCATAACATTCAGAGTTTGAAAGCTGGGCTTCTGAAAAGTAACTTTAAACAAATTATTTCTTTTTGTCCAATTATTTAAACATGTATATTTAATTCATCTGATGTATCAGTCAGATATAACCCAAAACAAACACTGTATAATAGATGAAACTCATTTTCCCAGATAAACCTTTTATCTCAAGGAAAGCAAATCTTAGCATTATATAAACATCTTCAGCCCCCAACCTAGGACTCAAGGGGCAAGATATCCCTCAGTATTGATATAGTCCCTGAGAAGGTCCTATCACATCCTACCCTGCACTGTCTACATCATAGGTAGGACACAGGAAAAACTTTCTCCATCTGATCTGAGGATATGAATGATACAGCAGAAAGCAGCCCTTCAGGTAATTGTTCCTAAACAAATGTGCAAATAAGTACAAGTGCTACAGGATAAGTGGAATGCAATCCAAGGGTCAGTATGTATAAATATCCTTGCTACTAAACTCAGGACTTGCTAAAGTTTCCAAATATTCTTCAAAGATAGTCCCCATTGCACTTCTTCAGCCTACATGTAACTAAGGCACACGTTACCGTTATACTTGTACAACTACTGCATCTTATTGATACTGTATGTCTTTGACATATTTTTAAAATAGAATGGCTGAAAGTTGTGTTTCTGATGCCATTCCCTTCCTTTTCCCCAACTTTGGCAAACTATTTGCAATGATTTTATTCTGAAATAATGTAATTGTATTCAGCCATAACTAAGGCATATGTCACCACTGTACTAGAGATACAACTGCTGTATCTTACTGATACATCTTTGATGTACAAAACTTATTTTTAAAATATGATGGATGAAAGCAGTGTTTCTGATTGCATTCTTTCCCCTTTCTGGTACTGCAGTGACTAAAAAATATTCATCACACTCTTTTAAATTAAGACAACTATATCTAACATAGCTTGAGGCCTTAAAAGAGAACTTTCATATTCCTTCCTCGACCAATAAACTCTTCTCTGATTCTGTATCCCTAGGTGAGTAGATTTCAGCTGGTTCTATGTGTACAAACAACTGTGGTGGGTTGAGAATAATAATGAAGCATACCTTTTGCAGATAATGCACTGCATACAACTCACCTCAGTGTAAGAATAACAATTATACTAAAAGTGAATTAGGGATATGACCACCCATTTTACTGCAGTTTCTGCAAAGCCTGCAAACATTAATTTCTCCCAAATTTCTATTCATTCAAATTCCAATACTGTCAACATGTTCAGGAATTATTAAATATTCTTTTGTATATAACAAGGCAAGCTTGATGCATTCATGCTGCTTATTGACAACAACATGGAAGTCCTTTGCCCTTGCCTTCTTTTGGGATCTTATTAAAACTTCTCCAGCCCCTCTACATTCCTAGGACTTCCTAGTGGTCCTCACTGAAGAACTAACCAGATCCGCCCCTGCTTAGCTTTTTCAGACCAACCAAGTTACTGCCTTCTGCTGTAACCTATCAAGCACTACTACCTGCACTCAGTTTAGCAGATCCTCTTTTCAAATCATTTTAAGAAGAATATTGAACTGAAGCTGTGAAGTTACAAGGCTGCAGTATGTCATTGGCAAGAATGACATCAAATACTTACAGAAGGTCCTGGTGGTCCTGCCACACCAGGCAGCCCTGGAATTCCTTGAAGGCCCTGAAATAAATCAACATATGAGAATGTGAATATGTGAATGTATGCATGTATGTGAGTGTATGTGTGTGTGAGTGTGCACACATGCATGGGGATGTATAGATGAACTCATTAAAATTAATTGAAATAATATATGTCATTCATATAGGAAGAATATATACTTTCATTACTTTTTATCTGGTAATTTGTAGTGCTCTCTATATAGATTATTTTTTATATTTTATACTTAAAGTAAATGTAGATATACTTAGTAAGTGTAATTATTGTAAACTTACTGTAATACGTTTTTACTGTTATTAAACTTATGTATTGTATATTAATAATGACAATACTATATATGCTGTTGTATACCTAACATTTTGTCCCCATTATTCTTATAACTAGGTTATGCAATAAATACAATTAATTTATTTATAAAGTATGTTTACATTATGTTTACTTGGATTATTATTTTTTTCAGCTTCTTTAAAAACCAATATTTGAGAAGTTTCTTGCTTACTATTTATTTTAGCACTAGAAAGAAAGAAAAAGAATGGATTTTTGTTGCATATTCTAATGAAATAAGATATACCTCTTTAATAAACATGTATTATAATGGAGATATTAGAGGTATTTGGTTCCATAATAACAGTCAATAACTGTTTAATATTCCTTGGCTCATATATAAGAGATAGTTGCATGATGGACAAAGCAATTAAACAGCCATTCTTTTTTCACAAAGAAATCTTGGAGTTTTAGGTTTGTTTGTTTTTTGTTTAAATGGATCAGAGTACCTCTAATGGATAATTCTCAACATTTTCACCAGCCAACATTTCCAAGGATTCTTATGTAAAACAACAACAACAAATCACACTGATAGTTAAAAGGTGCTATAAACCCAAGAGAGGAATGGAATGCTATTGTGAGAGGAACAAGATTATGCATGTGGACTATTTTTGCAGGGCATTGCCTGCCTATGCTTTGACTAATGATGCAAGTAGTGTCTGTTAACATGCTTCTAGCTTACCTGCAACCACTCTGTTGATATGCAATGTTTCGCTTGTGTTTACGTACAGGTTCCACAAGTTGTGCTTATGTATAGGTTCCACAAGTTGTGGAACCCACAAGCTGCACAAGAAAAGAAGTGGAGATTTTGACCACTTCCAGATATCCAGCATTCCATCTCTCAATACTTCTAATTTTATGTTAAAGTATACCCTGAAGTGATCCAGGGCATTTTGACTAATCTGATATAGAACAGGAAACAAATATGCTTCCGTCTCTCCTCTCTTCCATGTATGAACAAAAATTTTAGAGAAGAAGCAGAGACAAAAAGTAAGAGTAAATACTTGCCATTTTGCTCTCAGATTCAAGAGTTTCCCATTGCTACTGCTTGCAATGACAAGCTCTTGGTTATAATATCATTTGATCACTATGTACCACATCTCATGTCAAAACTAGGATTGCATCTTCTTCTAGAAAGTTCCTTTGCATAGCACCAGCCTTTTGACATCAGACACCATTCTGTTTCATTTTAAGCAACTGGAACCAATCATACAATCATTTAGCATAAAAAAGGACAATTGTTGGATCTGTTTGGGTTACAAATAGATCAGATAATAGTTGCTGGAGATGTTAGTTTTGATTCCATCATTGGATAGGAATAAGATTTGTAAAAGAAAATGAGATCCCAAAGTCGCACTGCTCTTTATACTTATATTCAAAATTTAATTTAGTAGATGTATGGAGAGTACTCCCAACATACAAGAGTTGTTTTTTTTTTAAATCTACTTCATGTTATACTTGTTCAAAATGGGACAATTTTCTACTCTCACTCTGTCAGTTTAGTGGAGAAATTTACCATTGGTAAATTTTACTTTTTAGTATGGTAAATATTACTTTACTATTCCTGTACCTGTAATGTACTTGTAACAATGCCATTAATTTGGAAAAAAAAATCCTTAACTTTGCAGGAAATCTATGATAAGATTGATATGCTAAAATCTGGAAAGGGCCCTGGACCAGATATAATAACAAAAAAAAAATAAAGAGAAAGTAGCTCCTATATCCTTGGAGATATTTCAGACATTTTATGGTTCATAGTTTCATACTATTTGCTTATATTACTGTAATTTTGAAGGTCAGAAAGGATCCACCTCAATGCATGAGTTACCATCTGATACCTTTGCTGTTAAGATTAGGTGCTTATTCCAGTTTACAATTAAATTGAAAATACAATAAAAGCTAAAGAATATTGAAGAAAAACAAGGCAAAAGTTCTGGAGGCAGAACATGTTACTGGATACAATAATTCTCCCTTTCTGATGGGGAAAAGAACCCGTATCTAGTACATGCATACTCTCTCAAAATTATCCTGTGGGGTTTATTCAAAGATCAGTGAAACCTGAAACAGTATCAGATTGACTTAAAGTACAACTCCGCTTTGCTGGTCTTGAAATTCTATTTCGTTCAGGCCCAACCCGCTGTACTGGAAATAGGATTAATTTATCCACTTGCAGTGCGATAGAATGTAAGAGCCACTCAAGAGTGCAGATTGCTTAAGAAGCTTATCGCCGGTGCAGCAGTGCGATCCTTAGTAACCGAATGAGTCCATGTGGCACCTTACTGATCTAATAAAAAGTTTTGCCCTGACTCTGGAGCCTCTTAAAAATCTAAGTGCCAATTATAAACCAGCCCTTTTATTTGGGTTTGCTTGTTGCTCCTGGGTTCTGAAGAATGAAGTATTGTCAAGAGTTGCTTGATGTCAGGTGTCTGGATTTTATGCTATTGCTGCTTCTTTTACTGCATTGTAAAGGAACAGATAAATATATTGTAAGCCACCCATATAAATAAATATTGTTGGTTGCCTGTGCTGAATTTAAAATCATTCTGCTTATTTTACTGAACAGGCTTCTGCTAAACTGGTGCCATATTATGCAATGTTATATCGTTATCTTTTAATTTTAGTCTTTGTTAATGGACATGGAGGCATAAGGCATTCATAGCTGTATACAGCTGGAGCAGTATTTAAGCCTCTATCAATGTTTTAAAAAAGTCAATAAATATAGTGTCTTCCCAAAGCAAATGTATTCTGATCATCAGTGTTTGTCAAGGTATTCATGACAGTATGATACTAGCTTGTATTATTCCTTATTACCCATGTTTATTTTACAAAAAGAATAAACTTAGAGAGGTCTTAATAAAATTCAGAAAACCATATGACTCCAACCAAATTAAAACAAATCATAATTAAAAAAAAAACAAAGGGTGTGTGTGTCTTTTTTATCTCTTCCCACATAACTTATATGCTATCCTTCAAAATGGTTGCAGGCATTATATTTAATCACCTGGCTTCATTTTAACAAATTGAAAGAGCAATTTACTCTTTTTGGTTGAATTTATTTTATTCTGATATTCTGACAAAAGATTGCTGATGAAATCCATGTTTGCTTACTTCAGTGTTGCTGTAAATGCTAGACTGAGATCCCCATTTTTTTGGCCTGCAGGTATTTTTAAATTTTAAAAACAACCCTTGGATTCAGCTACCAAGTGGAGACATGGCCAGTTACACAATGTTGCAACATCCACTATCTAGGTAATACAATATGTTCTCTCTCTTGTAAAGAGAGGAGAAACAGGTAGCAAAGAGAGGGAGGTAGGGGAAAAAAAAGGGAGAGAAAGGGAGAGAATAAAATACAGAGAAAGAAAGGGGAAAGAAAGGCTGAAGGAATAAAGGCAGAAAAATGGAAAGAGGAGATTGGTGGGGAAGAGAAGAAGCATGTTATTCAGCAAGGAACATTTTATTCAACTGAAAGGAACAAATAGCCTCTTTCATTTAAGTTGAAAAAAAGCTTCCTGCCTAAAAATGTTTCTGGGAAGAGAAACCCTCTCATTAAAGATCCCTTTGTCCCAAGGATCCTTGGTGATATGAGGAATCCATGATCCTACATTCATATTTTTTGAGCAGAGGAGACTTTTTCCCTTCAGTAATGTGAAGAAGGAAAATCATTTTGTGTGTGTGTGTGTTGGGGGGGTATTTTCCACCTTGTGAGAAATGGATAGTGGAGAAATGCCTTCCCCATGCCAAAGATGTCTTGTTTTCTAGGGTTATAGTGAGAGGGCTAATAGATGTAGCGGCAGCAGCGGCAGCGGCAAGGCTTGTTAAATCAAATGACCCAGTGCAAAAAGTTGTCTGACTGGCTAGAGTGAAGACTTGGAAAACGACAAGAGCTAATGCTAACTGGAAAAGAATTCTTGTGGCAGCAGGAGTAGATCTTCCTACCTCATCACCTTTCTCTCCCAGAAGGCCAGGAAAGCCACGTTCCCCTTTGCTCCCCTAGGAACAAAGAAAATAGACATTGTCTGGTTTATAAAACAAGTTTATCAGAGGAAACATTTTCAAGTAATGGATGCCAAAATAGCCCGGCAGGGATTGTAACACATTCCTTGTTCCATAGCTCTAACAACTGCAGCATCAATTATGGCTTAAATGCCTACAAACATTTACACAGTTAAAATTGCAATCCTGAATTCAAGAGAACTGACTTCTGTTTAATCTTCACAGAATTGCACTGTTGATGTGGAATGACAGACTAAGAGAGATCACTTTGTATATATGAATTAGTGCTCGGACAACTCTGAAAAATCTTCAAGCTAATTTTGCACAGGAATTCTTGGTACTTCACTATTCCTGTACCTGTAAAGTGCAACATTCAGTAGGAGATAAACTAAGGAGAAAAAAAAGAACAGGAAAGGTTTAACAATGCCAATTGTCAAAGATAAATCAAGGGACTAGACTGAGGGGCCTAATCATATGGAAATGATTCCAACAATAAGCTAGTAAGACTACTGCTATTGTGACTCTGAGGACCCTTGTGTGGCTGAGACATTGTTATCTTGAAATCAGCTCAACGTGTAAAACCTGTGATTTGGCAAAGTCCATTGCCTTGCCCAGATTCTTTCTTTTCTTTCTTTTATACATTTTTATAATGTTTCCTTGATAAATTCCGCTCAGTAAGTCTCGCATGCAACTACCTCTTTAATTAAAAGCTTCTGTGCATTTCCAGAAGAGCCGCCAACTGGCTGGTCACTTATTCTGAGGGGGGTTGTGCAGGAATATGGGATGCACACAGGCTTTTAATCAGCCAAAATGTTGATTATTTGTGGTAGTGAAAAACAATGCATTTACAACTTAAAAATAAAACAGTGCATGCATAACTAAATCAAATACACAAATGAGCAAACTTTGTTTAAAAAAGCTCACATGAGGAACTCACCTTTGGCCCTTCTCTTCCTGGGATTCCTGGGGGACCTCTTGGGCCAGGATCACCCTAATTAATAGGCACAAAGACAATGATGGAGGGAAATTAAAAAAAAAAAAAGCCTTGAAGCATGTATTCACAGAGGGGATAATACTAGCTATATCTCCCTAACTTCAAGGCCATGCCTACAATAAGTTTGCAATATTCCCTTTTCTCCTCTGAGAAATATTCTGTTCAAAATATCAAAAGGCATGGTGATTATTCGTCCAAGATAGATTAGGTCAGAGAAGTTTATCTTTTGAATACTTAAAGATCAGGGCAGGGGAAAAAAGTTAATGGACTCAGACTAAAGCTGCAGCTGAGTTTATTCCAAGTATTCCCTGACAGATTTTCCTCCTGTCAAATCAGATTTGGATTCCTCTAATTCTAATAGACCATTTCTTTCATATTTGGATTCAAGGCCCAGCAAAGCTACATGTTCATGCATGAGACAATTACATATACAGATATAAATGACAAAATAAAATATTGATTTAAATATATATAAATAATCAAGATTCTGATAGCATGAAGGAAGGAAAGCTTTAATGGAGGTTTCCCATATTTTGAATTTTGGATTATGAAATGATAAATTAAACATTAAACATTAAAATTAAGAACTATATGTAAGAACAGAGACTGTATACAGGTGGCCTTCATTATTCAAGGGGCTTCTGTTCCAGCCTAAAAATTGCTGAAAAAAACTGTAGATAAAAGACTTTGAAAAAGGTGGATATTATGCATGCAGAAAAGTACATCATCCCTTTTACATTTGTGTAAAAGAAACATTAAAGTCTTCCTCCAAATAGAACAGGCCCTAAGAACCACAGAAACTCTTTACCATAGATAGTAATCTCTGGGCGGATTTACCACCTATGGATAACCAAAACTGTGGATGGTGAATTATGAATAATGAGGGCCATCTGGTGTAGATCTCCCATTGCCTCTAATCATTGTGCCAGCTATGGGGAGATGGCTAGGAGATCAGTGCATGCCAAAACTCTGATAAGATTAAAAGGATCCAAACCATCAAGCCTATGCAGAAGTGTTTTTTTTTAAAAAAAAAAAGTGGGAAAGAGTGGCTACAAAAAGGTAATTACCTTTAATAAAGTACCCACATCGCCAAGAAGAGGAAGAGCAACCTGCAGTTAAACACACTGTTAGACAGGTGCTTACATTATCCCTAAACACATTTTCTTTCTTTACTGTATTTCTTTATTCCATCTTTTCAGATAAGCACTCTTCTGTATCTCCAAGGACAGTTTATTTGGAATTAAAATGTAGCATTGTTTTTAAAGTTAGTAAGATATGCAGTTTGTCCCTATTTTTGACATTGGGAAAGACAGACCAATAACTGCAAAAGGCAATCTGAATTTAACCTGGCATTTTATAAGTTGTTTTGAGATTGTATTGGTACAGTATTTAAATATATTGTTTTCCTTTAATGCTGCTTTTCAGAATTGTATTGTTGACTTTATGGGCCAAACTGAGTAACTCAGGAGAAATATCTAGGGTCATCAGGAAAGTAATTCAGTTGCTAGATAATGTTCTTCATAATTAGCTAGACCCATGACATCAGAGATGGAGGATTTTACTAGACTGGTAAAGCAGCAGTGTCCCCAAAGAGACTGGCTTTCAATCATCCTCCACATTCTATAAAACTGAAGGATGGTGTTCAGGAGAAAGAGGAAGAAAGAAAAAGGGAGAAAAGAAGAAAGAAAGGGTAACAACCCTGGTCTTTGCAATTTGAATGCATATTAAAGCCCAAGATCTTATGAAAGATGGGATACATAACTCACTCAGTTACGTTGCCTATATTTACTTGGTCTGAAATTTGTCTGTGGGATTGTTGGTCATCCTTGTTTTTCATTGTATTCTCCTTTTCCCTTTTTATATCTAAAAATTTGGCTTTATTATACTAACAAGTAAGTTTCTTACTGAAATCTTTCCCATGGGCAAGACCACATGGTTACACAGGTCCCCCTTATGTTTCCAGCTTGTAAAGCCCAGTATTGCTACCTTTCTGTCTGTCTTATCAGGGCTGAGCCAGAGGGAGAAATCTTTGGTGGAAGGGCTAAGAACTCTGCAGCTGGACACTCTTTGGGGTTTCAGGAGGTTCAGTTCAATTGGTGGCAGTTTATCATAATTATTTTTAATAGAGGAAACCTTGGAAGAGATGTCTGCAAGGGAGGCTTTACATTACATAACATCCACAAAAAAAAAAAAAAATAGGAAGAGGGTTGCAGAGAGGAAGAGGAAGAAATTTAGTTTGAAATTCTTCAGATTTCCTAATTTCTCTTTCTAACCCAAACCTTAAATATCCCCCTTCCCATCCTCCCTCCCGACAAAAAAACAGCTCTGGTTGAAGCCTAATTTGGGACATGAAATTTAACATTCAGCATAGCACTAATTCTTGTGGTTCTTCATATAATACACCCAGGAGGCCTTTAAAAGAGGAGTTATGCAGGTTACCTGAGTTTATATCCTTTCTAGCTATGTAAGAACCCTTCAGGGAATTGATTCAAAGGTAACTTAGAGTATTCAGCTGTAAATAATTGACTTTAGAAAATATATATTCAAATGTTAGTCATTTTAGGTACATTTGCAACATTTGCCTTAAGTGTAATAGAGTCAAGTCAGTTTCTATACATACTGGGTCACCTGGAGGCCCCGGGGTTCCTGGCTTTCCATCTCGTCCTGGAATACCCTAAGTATGTATACACAAAAACAGTGCAGGGTTGGTTGTTGTTGTTGAATTGCTTTTGCCCAAGGATATATTACTGTCATACTATTTAATCTGTTAGTACTTACATTAAGGCCAGGAGTTCCAGGAGTCCCTGGTAATCCAGGAGTCCCTCTTGGTCCCTGTGGCAGGAACATTTGGAGAATCAGGTATCAAGGAAGACTTATACAATAAATGCAGTAAAAGTATTGACCCAGGTTTTCTATGAGGTAACTTACTTGGAATCCTGGTGTCCCAGGAGGCCCTTTAAGACCCTGGAAAAGAAAGCAATGAGTGAATAATCATCCTTATTGTCATCATCCTCATCCTCAATTTATACTGAAAAAATGTCAAGGCAGTGTACAGGTTTCAAAACATCATAAAACAATTTATGCTCAAGACAATAATAGCTGCATGGCTACCCCAAAAGTAAAATAATAGATATTCAAGCAGGTTCACAAATTACCCTGGCCCAGGGTCTATTGAAAAAACCAAGCCTTTAATGCCTTCTCAAAAGTCTACAAGTTTGGGGCCAAAGAGACATTGAAGGGAATGTTGTGTTTCTCACTTAAAATGGTTGTGTCAGGAACTATTTTGAAAGAAATGACATATAATCTACAGCAATACAGAACTTTGTTCTCTGATAAATACTAGAATACATTTCCTGGGAAAATGTACTCAGGAAAATGAAATTAAATGTACTTCATACATATTGGGCTTGCCAGTGGTGAAATGTGTTGGATCTTCTGTCAGCTATAAAAAGAGAATATAATCCTGGTAATCAGCCTGTGGATTTTCATTAAAGATAGAAAGACCTTGGTCCAAAACAGAATGATTTATTCTGTATTAAAAACAGGCAGAAACTAAAATACAAAAAAATATTTTGAAATCATTCCTCTTCCTGCAGGCCCATAGATGGAAGGGGGCACAGGAAATGGAGATTTATAATCCTTGATAAGGATTATAAAAGCCTCTTCCCTTCCAAGTTATAGAGTTTGTCTGGTCTTAAAGTAGATCATTCATGGTTATGTTACTCCACAGCTTTTATTATTACTAGATTTACAGGATAATTGAGTAATTTTAATCAGTAATTATGAGGATAGTGAACTTTCCTAAAGTTTTAAAACATGATCTTTTAAATAAAACACAGAGGCACATTTTAAAATATGTAGATTTATAATATTTTATTTTAATTTACTCCAACATGCCCCCTACTTTTAATCTGAATACTAGATTAAAGAAAACCAGACTGAAATGGTTTTACTAGTTGCAGATGTATGCTGCAACTAGAATACTGGTCATGAGTGTGATAGCAATGTATTTATTTTTATAAGATGTTTAAACTTACTTCAAAGGCTGTAGATATACAACATACAGCATCCTTTACTGACATTTACAATGACATCGGGGAAGCAAAATGAAATAACTTGGAAAAAAAATGTTTGCTGCTCTAGCGTTCTCTGTAGTCAAACATCTTGGAGAGGACAGTTTGAACACTAGGGCCAAAGTGCTCTTTATGTTTAATCCCCTCCTCCACCTTCCCAAAAAAAAAAAAAAAGCTTCAGATTGCAAAAGGGCATAAATGTAGCACATGTCTGTTTTGAATCTGGAAGAGATACAGCTGCTTTAATAAGCTGCAGACAGGTGCCACATGCAAGCTCCTGCATGCTCTGAAGCATCTTTTTTGAACTAAATCTGAAGCACTGCATGGACCTTTTCTATGTATGATGTTAAAGACCATAGAAAACAATGAAAAACAGTGGCCAATGACTGAGGGATATACAAATAGTCCTCAGCATCTTGTATGAAGTGTGTAGCAGGAAGGACATTCTCCAGTTATCTTATATCTGTTATAAGATTCCAGATGTCACAGCTATATCTCTGTCACAGTTAGGAAAACATTTCAGGAATGGATTTTTAGTTTTTTAAACAGCTATTCTCTGATAGCTCAAAAGCAGTCATTTGAATAAAAAATAGTTGTGAAACAATGTATGAAATCTTGCTAAAAAATAAAATATTGTAAACTATTATAAGCTAAAATTATGCTAGGAAAAAGGGGGTTATTATTGCTATTGAAAACTTGTCCAAGTAAAAAACCCACCAGGATTTCAGACAGATAGAATTGCATTTCAGTTTTGGTGATTCATCAGCATAAATGCATCACTTTAGGCTAAGATTCTTCTTAGCTAATTTTGTTGATTACAGGTAGTCCCCAGTTTAAGAACGAGTTCTATTCCTAAGGTCCATCCTTAAATCAAATCTGTATGTAAGCTGGAACAGTATTATTGTATAATACTACATAAGTAGTATTGTGTAATTAACTCGAACCATTGTGTATTTAACGTGAATCATTGTGTATTTAACTCAAATTTTTCTACAATAGGCTCTGTTCTTAACTATGGGTCATGCTTAAACAGAGCGTTCTTAACCTGGGGACTACCCATACAGGAGAATACAGTATTAGGAATCATGATAGGAAGCTGCTTTCAGAAGTCAGATCATTGGTGAGTCTAGTTCACCCAGACTGATAGTCACCCTCTGGGATCTTAGTTTGGAGTTTTTTTCCAGCTGTGCTTAGAGATTCTGCAAACCTTCTGCAATGAGGCACTCTACTCTGGCTCCTTCTCAGGGGGGAGGAATAAAAAATTTCTAGGAAACCATTCATTCATTCATTCATTCATTCATTCATTCATTCATTCATTCATTCATTCATACTGTAGAGTAAGGCTTGTCAAGATATTGGTCATGGCCCTCTGTGGGGTTATTAGCAACTTAGAGGATGAGTGATTAAGCTCCACAGGCAAAGCAGGAGAGCTATCAAAATACCTATAGCTCCAGCCATCTGTCAAAACCCTCTGCCAGCAATTTTTTGTTATTATTTACTCAGCTATTACTTATTTTTATTGACGAGGGAGGCTCACACAAATTCATCTTTCCTTTTAGGGGGTTCTGGAATTTGAGAACCCCTGTTGAAGAGAACTGTTTACCATCCGATTTAAGATCTAAATGCAAATGTAAAATATACAAAACATGACATTCATAATTGTATAAAATAACAGAGAAGAAAATTTCCAAAACTACTCAACTTCAAAAGATATGCTTGGGAGAATAATATGACCCAAAGGCATTTTTATCCTTCGGTAGGCAGACACAATCTGCAGAATTGTGCTTCTGGCTTAGTTGCACTCTGGGAAGAGAAAGGACCAATTGCCTTGCTAGGCAGTAGTGCATAATTCCTTTCTGTCCATTCCCTTGACAACCACAAAACCCAAACAGGAACAATTTTATTTAGCCATTCTATTCAGATATGCTAGTAAGTGTAGTAGTGGGATCAGTCAAGAGCCATTTTATCATTTTTTTACGGTGGAAAAGAAATTGTATACAGTATATGAAATCACATATTAAAGGTAAAGTTGCCATCAGCATTACATCAAGGAAGCAATTGCAGAACAACATTCATGTTAATAATGGGATGAAAGGAGTACAAAACAAAGTCTGTACTTACGGGTGGTCCTAGGGTTCCATTCCCTGCTGGCCCCATCTCTCCTGGAGGACCTTGTAGCCCAGGGACCCCTCTTTCTCCCTGATAAAGGATTAAGCCTTTGTTTTAAAAGTCTTCGAATAAAAGCATTACTCCAAGCAATTAAATACAGGATTGGAATAGGCTTTCCCTACCTTAGGCCCTCGTGGACCTATTGCCCCAGGAATGCCTGCTAGTCCCTAAAATAGGAAAAAAAAAAAGAAGAAGGGAGAAAGCTATGTATAATATGTTTTTGTGTAATTAGGAAATAATAAGAATTAATTCTTAAATTGACATGAAAAATTCTAATTAGGACACAGATGTGCTATTGTACAAGAACAAATAAGATACCTTATAATGATAATTGTTCACTGCTGTTTTAGTTTCAGAATAATTTATGGGCTAATTACTTATGAGAAGTAACAAAGGGAATCATGGGGGGGGGGGAGTCTAGAGGAGTGTAGAAATGAATAGCTTACAAAGTTGAATCTTCTGCAGCTGTTGGCTTCAGAGACATCTTTTTAAATGGCTCATTATTTATAACCTGATAGCTCTGAATTACACAAGCTTATCTTTGAAAATACTCAGTGCTGGGTTAAAGAACAAAAGGCAATGTGTGAAAATGGTGTATGGACATGATGGAAGCAAGGATGGTTTGCAAGAATAAAAGGTAGGGAGAGATATAATGAATAGTGTTGGTGAAAACTAGCTGTTTCCTTTTTCTTATGTCATGCTTTTGAATTCTTTGACCTACTGTTTTTTTCCTCCTTTCTGTACTCTGAATAACATCCCTTTCCCTGAATCTAACAGTGTATGCTATACTGGGTAATTCTACTTGAGGTCAGAATTTTTGTTCTGGAGACCTCAGAGTCTTTTCTGCAATAGAATGCTTAATGGTACTTACAGGTTTTCCTGGAAGACTTAATCCCGGAAGCCCTGGGTCACCTTTAGAACCCGAAGGCCCAGGTGGGCCTATGATTCCACCAGAGTCTCCCTGTGTTATATAGATAAAAACAATGCTAAGTTAACAGGAAGTTAGAAGAGCCATATTAATGTGTCTTATTTAAATTATCTGAATTATTTTATCTCCACATTCTTCCTGTGTTGTCAAACCACTTGTCAACATAGGTAGCCACCTTCCTAGCTACATTTCCAAGTAGCCTCACTCAATTAATTTTGTATCACCCTTGTGGCTGGGCCTAAATCAGTGGGATAGCTTGATTTAAAAATCAAGATTTTTAAAAAATCCATTCCAGTGCAGATGACTCTTTAAAAACAAAAGACAAGCCTCTGCTGGGGACTCCTCATGTTGTGATCTCCTTCTGGCTGCCTATCAAGCATCTTAAGAGCAAAGATGCCAATGATCTTTTTGGGGGGGGGGTTGTTGGGGGAAAGGACCATGCTTTGCTGGAAAGTCCACTCCCCAAAATGGATACGGTTAAGACAAAGTGATGGCTAATGCTAAACAAGAACTATATTTAATGTCACCGCAAATGAAAATCAGCTTCCAATAAGTATAATTTCCTATGAATTTTATGGTAACCATAAAAATTAGTCTGGTGGAAACTTCTGGAGTGGCTCCTTTCAAACATTCGGGGAACTGCATGATGCCTGAGATTGATTATGTTTGCTCCCTTTAATTGGTGCGTACTAAGTTCTACTTAGCTAACCCCAAATTTACCATTCGATTTGAATCATTGCCTCAGTTTAAGAATATTCATCACAGGGTAATTTTTTCTCTCAACAAGCAAGATAGCAGAAACACAATAAATTGAATATATCTGAGGTTGACAAGATAAAACCCATACTGTAGCTGGGGCAGACACATTAAAAATAGAATCTCTCACCTAACATACAATTATTTAATACTGGTTGAAAAATTACCTTTTCTCCTTTAATCCCTGGTTTTCCAGGCATACCATGTTCTCCTGGTAAGCCCTAGTTAATTAAAAAGAAAAGCTTATCATCTTGGAATTTATAGCTAATTACCTATTAAAAGAGGAATAATTCTGGAAAAAATACCTCTAATATATAATGGACTTCATTAAGATTTTCCTTCCTTGGATTGACAGGCACAATGCAAAGAATAAAAGTTCTATTTAAAATATTTATCTTCTATAGGAGAGAACCCTATGCTTATCCATGGCTTAGAAAAATGGACGATAAGCAAGAATGGCTTCCATACATTCTATATATTATGCAGCAAGGGAAGTATATGTAACTAGAATATGGTTTTTAAAGGGAAAAAGAAGCGACTAAAGGATTGAAATCTGAGACACACAAAACATTTTAAATGTCTCTATATATTGTACATTAGTTGAAGTATGACAAAGGGGAAGTTAGAAACTAATATTTATCTATAATGTTTTTAGTAATTTTATCTTCTTTTTTCTCTCTCTTTTTGTATTCTTAAACAACCAGTGGTGGAAATTTTGGCACTTAGCTCAGCTATTTAAATTCTTACTTGCATTGTTACAATAATACAATGTACTTAAATGTAATTTAATGATTTTATGGTTAATTTCTAATCAAAGACATACTGAGCACTAACTTTACAATCTTGGTATTTCCTCTGTCTACTTATTAATATTTCTGTACCAGCTATTTTTTATTTACCAATAAATTTAATTATTTACCAGTAACTTTTTCTTATTTTTTCTTTTAGCTTGTTTGTTCACTCTTTTTTAAAAAAATGATTAGTAAATGTTGAAAAAAGAAAAGTTGAAGATGTCCATGGCCAGCAAACAGAAGCAATAAATGGTCTTTCCTTTTTCGCTAGATGGTGCTAGATTTTTGTAAGCCAAATTAATTGTTTAAGAAATTGTAATATGATCTTGGTTTTATTAAAAATAATCATAAAAAGCAGATGTTGTTTATCTGAGATACATTTCTTTTTTTAATTTGCTTTCAAATCATGAGACATAATTTATAACTTTATAAACATAAAGGCTGTAATGAAGAAAGCAGACATAATTACATGGCAAAAAGTTTTCCTAACCAATTTTGCCTCAACCACATGACTTTATTATCTATCCTTATTTTCTTTTTATCTCTCTCCTTAAATGTAGGAACATGAAACATGAAATAAATTAGAATGTATCTAAACAAATGGGGCATTCTAAAGAGCTCTATTCAGGTTTATATTGTGTATGTGACCACTCTAGAATAAATTCTAATGAAGAAACCCAGAAAATGAAATAGCCTTGAGGCTTTACAATTAATTTCACTCAAAGTAATGCTTCTCTCATCTTTATGCTTCATATATATTTCACTGGAAATGGCAGAACTTGTCAAAAAAAAGTATATGAATTCACAAGGGAAAAAAGGAATTATTTCCATTACAGGAAGTAATTTTATTTTATTTTATTTTATTCTATAAAATAACATAAAACACTTTTATTTTATTTCTTTGTAAGGTGAAACTCATAGACTTTGATTACTTGCAGAACAGGTAACTCATTTATTTATGCATAGGAATGTTAAAGAAACTACAGTTCTGAATTATTATGTTCTGCTCATCATACACATGAGCAAAAAGAATCTATGTTTCATTCTCTTACAATGAGCTCAGGATAGCATATCTAGATGTGAGTACCTCACTGTCTTTACAATTCATGTAAAGTAGATTAGCGTGGCAGAGTTTCACTTGTCCAGTGAGTTTCATGAGAATCTGAATTCAAATTTCCTTGGCAGCCACCACCTCATTATTTCTACAGATGGTGGATTAGAAAGCCTAAAAACAAAATCTCTTCTGTGATACTGAGTACTCCTGGAACAGCAGCTAACATGAGTAATGGTGAGGCAATTGAGAAGGTGGTCATGGCCTCTGGACCCAGACGCAAAGGCCATGACACCTGAGAAGTATCTTAGTTCAGCGAGTAATGCATGGAGCTTAAAGGCTGAGCTGTGGCCAGTATGAATCTTAGTGATGTGTTTATTTTTATTTATTTATTTTATTTATACATAGACTTATCCCTGCCCATCTCCCCGCAGTGTTATTAGATAGTGAAGTTCCATGTAAATTCACATGGCAGTTCAAATGTATCTGGGCAAATAGGGCAACAGTGTGATTCAAGAAAATGAAACAAAGTCTCTGGGTTTGGAAATGAATGCAACAAGACGAAGGAAGAAAGGGACTAGATAAAGTCATGAGAAACAGGTCTAAAAGCCAAATGAACCCAAGGCTGAACTTAGTGTTGTGCTTGCTGAGTCCAATATCAAAAGAAAGATACAAGTACATGAATTTAAGGATAGTTATACATTTCAAACAAATAACACAAAGAGATCAAAAGCTTGAGTATGGGGAATGAAAGATCTGAAAAACATCTTAGCAATGTGACTGCATGAAAAGGACTGAATATTACAAAGCTATGGGTCTAGGAAACACTTTTTCATTTAGAAGATAATGTATAAGGGGAAAAAATCTTGATAAGCGATACCACATGGTACATTAAGAAATATTACTTGAGCTGGGACATTTCAGGATTTGTCTATTTTTCCTGCCAGAGGTAAGAGTTGGTCTCACGGTCTGTGTGATTTGAGTAGTGAACTGGAAGTAGATTAGTGGAAGTTGACCTGGAAATCAGATAAGTGTTTGCATATACTTGGAGTTCTACGGGATCAACTGTTTTAATTAATCACTAATGGACAGGCATAAACCATTTAATATTGGTTTCCCCATCTGCCAGGCAAAGATCTGAGGTTCTTGGCAACATTCAAGCCTCTAGTTGCATTCTTCTGGGAAAAAATGTTTTTTGAACCAAAGAGCCACATGATGTAACTAAAAATATATTAATCTATCCTTATACTGTAAACTATTAGGACTGACCTTCTTAGTAACAATAGAAAAGACACGGAAATAGAATGGCATATTCTTAACTACCCAGAGGTATAGCAATAAAGCTATTGAGGCCTTCTACAGTAGCAATTTATAGGGTCACCTAGCCATTGCTGTGGTGATATAAAGCCTGTCTGCCTTAGTGATTTATCACCACAGTTGATGGCTGAGTGAAACCATAAATTGTTAATGTGGAAGACCTCAGCATGTCTGGCTCTAAATCTCTGCACATAGATTACTTCTCTTATACTCCTTGTAAAAGGAGATCACCAACAGTTTAATATTATTATTTCATTGGTTAATATTTTACTTCAATAATTCTTACAAAGAGCAGTATGATACTTGCCATTTCTCCTGAGAGTCCTCTGGGGCCAGGTTGTCCTGGAAATCCCTAGAACATAATTGCAACAATGTGAGTTTTTTTTAGAAAAGGGAGAGAAAGGGGACCCCCCGCACACACATGTTTACACTGTTATCCCCTCCTTTTTATAAAGGGATTTATTTGAAGAAAATGAATGAAAATGTTAGCTTTTTCTGAATAACAGATATAACATACTTTATTGTTTAAAGATATGAAAATCAATAGACTGAAATTGGCACCAAAATAGTTTATAGATTTTTCTGACATCTATATGCAAAAGGAAAAAAATGTGTTCTGATCTAACTAGAAGACCACCTGATTTCCATAAGCCACTCTACTGCATGCAAGCAGAAAATGTAATGTGATTAAGTTAGGTGCCCCCTATCTCTGAATTATCATTCAAAGGCCTTCTACTTCAGAGACAAAGGAGGGAAATGAGATCTCCAGATAGCCTTGGATTAGTTGGAGAGTTCCTTCCAGTTCTTTGAGGAGTATGGGAAATAGGAAGTTGGGCAACTTCTTCCAGTAGCAATTTTCAGAAGCTGTCCTCTGGCTTCTTCACTTTATGAGAAAAGTGGATACTAAACAATGAAAAGGCTTTTCAGCTGTGATGTCACACTTGCAGAATGTTCATAGCATGGAGCCATTCCTGCCTCTGAAGTTGATGTCTTTCTAGCCTCCCATCATATAATCTACCATCTATAATAATATGGCTGGCACTGATTTTATCATTTCAACTTGATGTTTTATTTTTCTTGCATTTTTAGAAGCCTATTCTGGTTTTATTTTTATTGCTTGGTTTTCTGTTAACTACCTATGACTATGCAAATTGAAGGATAAAATATACATTATTGTATACATAGTATGAAATAAAACGCATTTTCTCTGTTTTGGGAAGAAGTAGCATTATAAACTTTAATTCAGGGATGGAAAATCTGTGGCCCTCCAGATGTTGCTGAAATACATTGCACTATCCCTCACTATTGGATATGGTGTTTGGTTATTGTAGTTTAGCAGATCACTGCTCCTGATAAACTTTGAAAATTCCTACAGGAGTTGTGATGACTTAGAAGATTGTAGGAGAACAACTGTCATCAGTATCTTCAAAAAGCGAATGAGGAAGACCTGAAAATACAGACATCTATACTGCATGATGATCTCAAAGATACTTTCCAATTCTACAATTCTATAAACATCTGGAGACCTATAGCTTTATAACCCTGCTTTAGTTGCTAAAGAAGGTCACTAGGCTGGGAGGTGACTTGGGCCTGCAATACAACCTCTGATTGTTTAATTGTGCATTTGGCAATGTACCAATAAAAAAAATTCACAATTTGGACAAAGTTCAGCTACAGTCAGGTTGAAGATTATTATGAAATTTTATACATTTTCTGTATTAATTCAGCTATCATCAGATTTAATTTTTAAAATGCTAATAGGAATACTATGAACATTTATATATTTTAAATATATTTTGGCATTTTGTATAGGTACAATTAGGAAACCAACAGAACTCAGGAACATATAAGAGTTCAAATCATTTATAGCACAACAGACCTGGATATCAATGGTACCCCATTACTGGATTGTAAGAGAATATTCATACACTGTTTATCAAATATAAGTTACATACCGGAGGTCCTGGGTTTCCAGTAGGCCCTGGAAGACCAGGCTCCCCTACTTCGCCCTAAAACAACATTTTAAAAAAGGTAAGTTATCTATATTTAGAGATGAAAGCTGTGTAGAATAGGTAAGTATATATACTAATGAGATACTACCTTTCTTTGTAATATTTTTGCATAAATTTTACTCTAAAAATGGAAGTGAAATCACTTGCAAGGCAAGTAGTTTAACTCCAGAACCTGTTAGTATAATCCCTTTGCAATACATACATTAGATTGTTCCCAATGGTGATGTGCTAGTGGATGGTTTCCATTTATATACAGCAGGGTACCCACTTATTGTAGAAGTGGCCCCTGTGATTCATGGCTTTGCATGATGTGGATGGTAAATCAAGATCAGACAACCACGTTATCCACAGTAAAGGCTTTTGTAAATCTCCACTTTTTGATCTGTGGTTCTGTTTGGAGAACTTTTGGAGTGTTTTCTGTGTGCATGTACAAATGTCAGGTGTGGACTCCAGGTCTTGTTATCTAAAATGGTTAAGCTGGAAAGGAACCCTTGTGAATAAGGGGGCCACTGGTGTTGCCACTTATCCACTATGTGGCTGAAATGTAACCTTGCTGTTTGGGAACCTTTTGGAAGAATAGAGGACATGCCACAGAACAAGGATAATATTGAATACAATTCATCACTTTCACTGGAAGTAACCGATCACTGAGTATCATCAGTAAACAATGAAGAAAAGAATCCATGAGCAGTTACTCAGATTAGTAACTAAGGTACTATCATAGCTTCACAAGTATCTCTGGAGCAAATCAATCCCATGATCTGTAAATTTGGCAAAATGAAATTATTTTATATTATGTGATAATTGGATTACATACAGTAGTGACAAAAAGGTACCATGTTCAAATCTGTCAGATGTTCACAACTGGATGTAACTTTTCCATAAGTTCTATACATTTAAAATTCAAGGCGCAGACTCCCAAAGATGAAAGCAATACAGTTTCAGAAATATCTCCATAACTGGCACCTAAGCATAAATCCTTATGCAAATGTCCCATCTGTAGAAAAAAAGATATGGCAGTCCTACAGGAGTACAAGTGCAACCAATAGATAGCCATGAATTGGTTTCCCCCAGACATGGACTTCTTTCAGAGATAATGGTCCAAAGTAGATTACACTCTATCCCCCTATAAATGCAATCACTTGGGCCAGCTGGTAACAGATATGAAATTCTCCTTTTTTCTACAAAAAATTCTAAATGTATTAACAAGTATTAGAAGTACTCACAGGGTGCTGTTAACATAAGGGGAATTTTGAGCTGTACTTACTGAATCCCCCTTTTCTCCTTTTCCAGAAGGTTCTCCCTGTGACAGAGTACAAGTAATCTCAATATTTATATGGACATTTTGATTCACATTTCTGCATGGAAAATACAGAATTATCAGTGTTAAAAATAGTTGATAATCAAAGCATCTGAGCATTATGGTGACTCCATGAAAGGTCATATAATGCAGAATATCCAATGCTGCACTGAAATCATTCAGAAAATATATTTCTATCCACACACAAACTCCACATGCAAAATATAGAACAGTCAAACAGTGAACAAATTAGCAACTATGGATGGGGATCTGGGGTCTGTTCAGCCATTCTTGCTGGTTGAAGGTGTTAATCAGCTGTAGTCTTACAACATTCATTGCCAGGCTTATTCATTAATAGTAACCCCAAACCAGGCAATTATGAGAGCATTTACTATAGTTATGCGTGAATTGTCCCATATTTAGGAATTCTGATGTTTCAGCAGGACTCACTTAAATTTTCCATTAGTGGGGCATAATTCCAATAATATTTTTTTCCACATTTTGTTCATTTGGGAGTTAGACAAACTTAAACCAGTAGAACTTATTTCCAGGAAAACCTATTGTGGCTATGATGAAATTTGTGTGAATAACAGAGTAAAGATAGTTGTTTAGACTGCTCAAGTTAATTCTGAGTAAAGGTATCTAGAATCAAGTCCTATACAGTTAATTAGGTCTCATATTCATTAACTATGCTTAATCCTGCTACCTTAAAATCTGTCTTGCTACAAAGAAACATGCTTAGATTGCTAAAGGTTTCAACTTAAGATACCTAAAACACTCTAGAGAGGCTCACTCACTCATAGAAGTCCAAACACATCTGAGGATTGCCAGTACTGAGGATTGCTTTGTCATAAAAGCATCTCTCAAGTTTGGGTTCTTTGGAGACAGTATGTCACAGAAAGTAGATGCCCTCATGTTTCTGGGCTCCATAGCATGCAATTGAGCTTCACCTGAGGAATTTCTACACCCTTGGGATAATGTCAGAAAATTTAATTGAAAAACTCAAGAAATGCTTAAAAAATGGGCATTAAAGTCATGCTTCCACTCCTAGATTTTCTCCCTGATTCCAAAGGTTTTGGCAAGAATGAAAGCCACTTTTAATTTTCAGAAATCCCATATAAACAAATCAGCCGTGCTACCATAACTCCCAATTGCAATTGATTACTTACCTTTTCTCCTTTTGCACCTTTTAATCCCTTTTCATCTCGAAGACTCTTTCCCAAAAAAGAAAATGGGGATCAGTTGTGAATGAGGATCTAATTTGTTAACAACTAATAGGTAAGAGATCAGTTTCCCAAAATCTTCCTCTTCATAATGGTTATCCAATATTCCCTTCTATGAGTAATTTATACTATATAATTGCAATCTAAATAGCAAGAAATCATATTCTAAAATAGCGAACAATGCATCTCTGCATTTCCAAATGAATGTAGCTGGCATATTTCAAATTACTTCAAATCAAAAAAGTGTTTTAGAAGTTGAGGATGACATGCCAACAGAGTTCAGTATTGCTTATTCTCAGAATAAAATTGTATGTAATTATGCAATATGCAACATGCAATATGTGCATGGGAATGGAAGGGTTGAATCAATGATATATTGGTTCAAAATGTGGTGCCCTGCATGGAGTAAGCTGCTTTGGCAGAATAACACCTACGTTAAAGGTTGCTGCATTGATTGCTGATTATCTTTCCTTGACAATTCAAACTGATGGTGTTATCCTATAAATTGCTACATAACTCACTCTCACTTACTTCAGGACTGCCTTGTTTGACTAGAAACCACCCATCCTGTGTGTTCATTCGACAGGGGTTGTTCAGGATCCTCATCCTATGAGAGATCAAGGAGACCAGAGGCAAACCATCTTTGTGGTGGCACTGACACTATGGAAGAGCTTAGCTCCCGATGTTCATTCATTGTTTTACATTTGGAAAAATGTAAAACCTGTCCTGTTTGATAGGTATTTATGTGTTAATGGTGATGGGCTATCTTTTGTTTTGGCTGGATTTTAATACTGTTTAGTGTTTTATGAGGGGACTGAAAGATGTTTGGTTTTTGTGATAACTATTCTATTATGTATTCTGTATACTCCTTGCAATTGGGTAGTATACAAATTCATGTAATAAATAATTATTAATATATATAAATAGATATACACAGATCCATCACTAGCACAGTAGCAGCCTAGGCATACTTAGCATCAGTAAGAGCCATTGAAATTAATGGATTTACTATAGCATAATGATGTACTGTATAAACTTGCTAAGCCTAGATTTCTCCAGCCTCTCGTTCTCAGGATAGATATGTACGTATGTATAGGCAAGGCAATAGTTTGTGTGCTGAGAACAATTAATGTTCTAAATGGTGTACCTTATTGTACTGGCAATTAATTTTAAAGTATAATTAATATGCACTTAATCTTTGTTCCTAGCATTTCCCTTTTGAGGAGTCTGGTTCTATCCAGTGCATGAACATGTATGTGAGTGTTTTGTCATGTATACACCCTCTCCCTCCCACGTACACAATATAGACATGGTTTTCATGCACACATTTGTTAGACTAAAAAACAAAAAAAAATCTACAAGACTGATTTTACTTGAAATTAGCTGACATGTTAGGGAAGCTGGATATTATAAAGAATTTTTGAGTATATTAGTAACTGTTTTTCTATCTGATCTTCCTGTGGATAATGATCATGGTGTTGTAACATCTTTTTAAATTCAAGAGTGTCTTTCTTTTAGGTAAATATCGTATTTGTTTTAATGATCCATTAATATCCAGAAAGGGTAAACTGTTCTCAATAGTCATACTATTATACTGTTTTTAGCTTAATTTATACATCTCAGGTCTTGAAAACATGGGCCAGTCTTGTTGCAACCTGAAACTCTGGTTCCAGAAAGTCTAAGTACTTAAAGCTGAAGTTTAGATTGGTAAATCATCTTCCTAAATACTAAACTTAGCACTTCTTTTCTGGAAAGTTGTTTGCTTGAGAATAAATCATTAAATGTTTTGCATTGGACAGCTGAAAGGAGGAGTGTATTAGTGCAGTATGTGAGGGTTAAAAAGATGATTAATTTCTTGAAGATGAAACAGCTGGCCCCCATGTTTTGCCAGAAGATATTAACTGGGAAACATAATAAGGCATAGGAATTTGAAGGGTCTTATAATTGTAAGAAACATGAATCTTGCAGACAGATGCATATCATATCCTGAGGACCTCAACTCCGGTTCATGTCACCTGCCACAAACTTAATCTTAAGTAGGAATTAAGAGGCTACTAAAACATGCAAAATATACCAAGAATGATTACAAGAAGCAAGCTATACATAATGAAGAAAAAAAAAAAAGCCTTGATGCAGTTAGTTTTCTAGCCACAAAGGATTAGGAAATATAAAGCAGCTCTTTAAAAAGCTCAAACATAGCAGTGCAATCTATAGCACAGTAGGTATGAATCATGAATACAACAACAGCTATTGACCTGTACCTATGCTTAACAACCCAGGAAGATACTGATCTTTGACTAACTTGTTTGCACACAGCTGGTCATATACAATTTTTCCACAAACTGGGGAAATGAGCTCATCTATAAAAATGTATGATAGAATACCTCCATTCTGTTTAATATGTTTCTAGGAATCTTAGGCTAGTATATTAATAATTATATTAGTATAATTAGTAGAGCACCATCACTAAGTCAGAGGTAGAAAATTAGAATTTGCCAAAAAGAAATGATGAAAGCACTAGAAAAATAATGAAGCAGTGGTTGGGATACTACAGACATCAAAGTTGACTTCAGTTTTGATGGTATTGGATGGGCCAGAGGAACAGAATAGTTAAAACTGCAGTGATTTTAAGAGAAAGACGAAGAAATGTAAAGGTAGTGGCAAGCTTCTTTCAGAGTAACCCAATCAATCAATCAATCAATCAATCAATCAATCAGTCCAAGGAACTTTCTTTCTGGTTGGCCACACATCCTTAGAAACCCACACAAGATATAGTTTATCATTTGGAAACAGACACTTGGCCACAAATTTAAAATAGGATAGTCACCTCAGTTGACTAAAGTTTAAGAAAGAAGTTACCCAGAACCTGCCAAATGGCTGTTCTGAATCAGTCCAAACTGCTGGCAAGCCATTGTTAGGGACTTTGTTGCCAAACATTTTAATAACAAAAACTGAATTTGTAATAAGTCAAAACAAAATGTCTTAGAACTCTGAGTAATCTGAGATAATAATACAAAGACAAGGAAGAGGAAGAAAATAAAGTGAAACTGCCAAAGAGTGCGGAGTATATGGTTGAGGTTGGTTGAATTCCTGAAAAATTTCAGCACAATCCCCCAGGCTTTCAAATTTACCACTTAGTAAATAAGTAAGCTGCTTGGCTTATTCTGCAACACTTAATCAACAGTATAAACAACTGAACCCTATACCATCCTAGGATTCTGAGAAAAGGTTAATAACCTCAATAATGTGGCTGAGTACACCCACTCCTTGTTTAGTAACCAGTAACAGTAACCAGATTGTTAAGTGGAATGGTCGCTAAGTGAACACATGACTGAGAAACAGGGAAAGACACTGCAAAGATCACTGATTGCTGCTGTTTCATCCAGATAAAGTTCTCTCATACGGCTATGCCAGCATTACTCTCACTCCGGCACGCGCTGTTGTCAGGCACACATAATTAGGTTGTCAATGCACGCATTGGTCAGAAAATGAATTTATTGTTTTTTTTATTATCATATTTGTGAACAATAATTAAATGAGGTAGTTGCTAAATGAGGAATGGGTGTATTCAGAGCTTTGAAGAACAGAATTCACAGTATAGCTGAGAAGTGAACTCACAGTACAACTGAGTTTTACTACAGAACGGAAGCTGGTTATAAAGCTTCCATGGAAGAGCTCTATTAAGACTCCAAAGAAATAATACTAGTATCAGAACTGATCTTTTTTCGTAGAAAGAAAGAGAGGTGGTTAAACTAGGTGAAAGACAAACCTTGGCTCTAGAAATGAGAGTTAGGTATCAGCACAGGAAAGGGACAGTGCCAGGCGGGAACATGAGAAATGGATTCAGAGTCAAGCAAACCCAAGACAATGATTGAAGATTTGTGATATGGGGTTTATTTAGGTAGGCAAATTAGTGAGTAGTAGAAGTTTGAACTCACTGTGGAAGTAACAGATGTTAAACCAAGAGATGATAAAGAGAGTTTGGTTTTTGTAAAATCAAGAAGCCTCCTAGCTGTTTCCCTGAATTAAAGCTAGATGATTAAACATTACAAAAGCCATCTTTCTGAAAGACTGATTTAGCTATACAGATTAAAAATTATATCCAAATGATGATGTAACCTGCTCATTTATTTTGTGTTGAAAATACAAAATAACAATTAGATCATGTTTCTCATCAATGCTCTAATTAGGCCATTTTAAAGGAAATCTTGTGGATTGTCAGGATGGGACAAAATGGTAATTAGAAAGAAATGAATGTTTACAGTATCTGTAAATCCTAACCTTCTCATGGTGCAGCAGAATATCTCATTTAATTATCGCAGATGAGCAAATTTCTGACTTGCACAATTTACTTCGTTTCTTACTAGAAACTCAAAGTCACTCAGGGAAGACTGGTACCAAATACTGACTCAGCTTGGCAAGCATATTTATGAATTTAGTAATTTGTCAACAGTACCAGAGCCAAGTCCAGAAGTCTTTTCATATAAAAGATTAGTTTCCTGCCACACATTTCTTTTTAGCAATGTTATTTCAGGACAAGGAATGAAAAGTTCTAATCTGCAAACCACTCAAAGATCTACCTGAACAGATCCAAATTTATATTCTGCCCACCCTTGATTTAAGGCACAGAGAAAGATACAAAGATTGGTGCTCTTTAAAATGCAGACATGTAGATTAATATATCAGCGTTAAGGCTCCTAGCTTCCACAAAACTCTTCATCACATGGCTGTTTTCAAATTTATCTGTTTGTTTATCACGCAACAGGCTTGGATAAAGCCACTAAAGTACAGTGGTACCTCGGGTTATGAACACCTCTGCTAATGAACTTTTTGGGTTACGACCAGCTCCGGCCGCAAAAAATTACCTCGGTTTGCGAACTCCGCCTCAGGTTATGTACCGGATCCGTGGCCATTTTCCCTCCTGCCACGCGGTCGCGGTTTCCTGTGGGCGAGATCGCGGTAGCAAGGAGACGTTCGGTGAGGCTTGTGGTGTGTTTTGTGGTGTTTTGGAAGGTTTTGGTGTGCTTGTCAGCATGGCTCCAAAGAAAATGCAGAGCAGGCTTGGCAAGAATAATTTGCTTCGGGTTGTGACCAATTCGGGTTGCGACCAGAGTCATGGAATGGATTAAGTTCATAACCCGAGGTACCACTGTACCAGGATATAAATTACATGCGTGCAAAGTCATTGATATTCTCAAGAATAAAACCCATTATTTAGAGACAGAACCATTTAACTCATTGGATCTTCCTTCTAACTATATATTAAAAAATCTAAAGAGAATGAATTAAACAAAATGAATTTTGTAGCTTTACTGAATTTATTCAGTATAGCAGATGGGCTTACCACTTACTTAATTTTCTATGTTCCTTTTGCCAATGAATTGTTACAATTATATAGCAAAACATATTACTATACTGGTTCACCTTCATCTCCATGTGCAAGCTAAAAGAGTCAGAATAATTACCAACAAGAAGAACAAATCAATCAAGATAAGGTCTAATTTCAGAAAGTAGGATAAAACTTACCTAAAATTTATCTAGCTAAACAGCCTAAACAACCCCGGCATTTCAAAGTATCTGTCCTTCAGTCAAGAGACTCTTAATTAAAATAAGGCCAGTGATGACATGGAAACTTTGTTAATAAAGTACATTGATTTGTATTTGCATTAAATATGTGAGAGTCAGCAATTGTCTTCCAAACAATTTCACCAGTATTCTTGTGGTACGGAATTTGACTTTCACATGCAAAAGAGATGTGAGCATCTGAAGATTCATAAGACAGGAAGTTAAGTGAGCATATGCATCAGCAACTAAATTGCATGATACTGAAATGCTCATAATATCCATACCTGATAATTTGCCCCTTTAAAGAAATCTTGAAATCCTGGAACACCTGGAGGGCCCTAGAATGAGGGAAAAAATCAAGAATACAATTTGTCAGGTTTGAAGATTTTTCTCTTAGAAATACACATTCTATGAATCTATTGGTTGATTGGGATGCCTTTAAGGCGTACGTACATCGTTTTATTACTAATTATGTTTCATGGAAAAATGTATGTATGCATTTATGTATTTGCTACATTTATTAACCAGCCTAACCAAACAACTCTGATTGGCATACCACAAAGTAAAAACAAAGCCAAAACAAATAAACAAACAGCCAACATCCCCCTCAAACAAAAAAAGAAACTACATATATTTGTACAAATATATAAATATATAAATGGAGGCATGACCACTTCTAACCAATCAAGTGGAACTGACTGCTTGATGAAACAAGAAAATGATAACAATGTTATGAAATACGTTAAGAGAAGGTGACATTCAGGCCCCTGGAAGAAGCATGTTTCATAATATGGGGCCACCATGGAGAAGGCCTACTATCTTGTCCAAGTTACATGAACCTCCCAGAAGAAAGGACTCTCAACAGGCCTTCCTAAAATGACCAGACTGGACAGATGGAGTTGATTCTGGCAAAGCATTGCATGATATATCCTGGTGCTGTGGCATAAAAAGTTTTATACGCAATAACTGAAACTCTGAATTGGGCCTGGACGCTAATGGGAATGCAGTGTATCAATCAGTATTGCTCTACAATGGAGAGGTTGTCCCAGCAGCATATGGGTGTGGTATTCTGGACTAATTGAAGCTTTTGGTTTAGCTCCGAAAGATGCCCCATATGGAGCACGAGTAGTCCCAACACACGGTGATCAGAGTATGAGTACTATCACCAGGACATCCTATCTGAGGTGAGGCTGTAACTGGTACATCAATTAAAGCTGGGCAAAAGCCTCCTTGGCCATGATTTCTACCTGCTTTTAATCAGGAGCTGTGTGTCCATGAAGACTTCCTAATAATGGACCAATTCTCTTAGGGGAAAACAACCACATCCACAATAACTGCTAGGACTGATGCTAGCAGATCATCCTGATGCTTATTAATGCCAAGGAACTCAATCTTGGAAGGATTTAATTTTGCTTGTTTTGCCCCATCCAGATCCTAACAGCCTACAGACACCAGTTCAGGCTGTCAGTGGGAACTCTAGCTCACCTCTGGGTGGCAATGTGTACTTGGATATTGTCAGCATATTGATGATATCTCACCCTGAACTAATGGATAATATTACTCAGAAGTTGCACATATGTTAAACAGCATAGGGAAAAGCACCAAGCTTGTGGCACTACATACAGGAATCATTGTGGATATGAGCACTGTTCCCCTATGATAACTTATTGAAACTGCCTAAGTAGTAGTGGAATCACCCTAAAACAGTGCCTCCAACTCCCAACTCTTGCAGATGATATACCAGGATGCTATGGTCAATGGTATCAAACTCTGCTAAGATATTAATAGAACTAAGAGGGGTGCATGCGATAAAGGGAAAACACCAGCCTCCTTTTAGTAAGCCACAGTAGCAGGATATAAATGTCTGCAGATTGAGTGCCTGCTCACCATAAAGGCTGCTCTGATAAATAAGCAGGTGTGGGAGTTTGGAAAGAAGTTGTGGGAGATGTTAGATGCCAGAGGACAACAAAGAGAACCTGTGGGGAGCACTCCTGCTGAGTACCCTTAGCAGGCCTGTATAAACAGATTTTTCACCCTTCTGTGCTACCTGGTCTTGATGCAACTAATTATCCAGGCAGAATAGAGCGCTGATTCCTCAAGTTGGAAAGTCATTTTATATTAAATGTTGCTTTGAATTCTTGGTTTAGTCTCCTAAGGCTTCAAGAAGTCTGCTTTTGTTTTCAATCCCTGTTGCTGAATATTCAATGGACTGGGAAGAACAAACTTCAGCACTTTCTCTACAACTTTGCAGAGTGCAGTGTTTGCTTTCGGTTACTTACTAGACAGCTCTTCACCTGTCCACAAGAGTGTCTGCCACTGTGCCCCATCACGGTCCTGGCCAAAGTAATTGGCCAGAGCAATCAGTGCAGTTTCCATGTCATGAATTGGTCTGAGTTGCAGTGGAAATTTTTGAGACTTTTCCTTTATTTATTTTTCCTTTATTTTTTTATCAATTAGATTGCTATGTGGTAAACCACTGCCTTTCCTGGAATTACCTCCTCATCTATCAAACTGTATTGGGGAATTTATCAAAGGTGTCCCTTATCTCTTAATTTGGTATTGAAACAATTGGAACAACTATGATTACATTTCCGTGATATTCTTATTGATAATTCTGTAATTTCTATACAAAGCGTATTCATATTGTTCAATAGTTTGATTACTCAGTTATTTGGAGTAAATCCCATATATTTCCTATTGGCTCAAATGTTTCTATGGAAATTTGTAATAACTGAAGTTTCAATTGCTACTTGTTTAAAATATTTGGAAATAGTTATTCCAAGGAAACTTTCTTCATTTGTGGCACATAAACGTAAAAATGAATATTACTTCAAGACTGATATTACTTAAGAATAGTCCCTATCAGTCTTCTTAAAGGTTTTACTAATTAGTAAGGTATGAAGTATATATATGTATGTATGTATGTATGTGTGTGTGTGTGTGTATGTATGTATGTGTGTGTATGTATGTATGTATGTGTGTGTATGTGTGTGTGTGTGTGTGTGTGTGTGTGTGTATGTATGTATGTACAAATATATATATAAAACAAACCCTAGATTTTCTTTATCTAAATTAGGGCTATCGTATGATGCTGGTATGTCTACTTTTCCTGATTTTCATCTTTATTGTTAGGCATATATTTTTACTTCAATTTCTTTTTGAAATGCAAGCAATCAAGTCCAAAACTAAGTATTGCGCAATTAGGAAGGTGCTATGTGATTCCTTTGACTTCATGGCAAGGATTTGGCTCTATTTTTAGTGATAGCTCTATTATATTTCCTGCGTTAAAGGTTGCACAGCACATTTGGAAAATGTTGGGTTGGAAATATAATTTTAACTCTTATTCACATGATAAATCCCAGTTTGAAATAGAAATCTTTTTTTCTGGGAGGAGGGGACGAATGGACAATTAGGAGAATTAATATTAAAGATCAATTTATTGCCAATCTAGTTTCTAAATAATTTGTAAAAGAGATGTGAATTGTCAGAACTGCAAATCACAATTTAATCCATATGTAGCAGCAGGATATAAAACTTTTGAATTACTATCTGTATTAAAATAATTAGTTGATTCCAAATCGATGTTAAATAAACAATACAAGAATATTCATCATGTAAATATCAGTTATTTTCAAGGACTCTGGAATAAAGAGAATATCTCACATCAATTAATCAATGGCTAAAAATTTTAAAGAATGCTTCTTATGTTCTTAAGATAAGACTAATTCAACAAAATATTCTTGTTCATATTAACTGGATACCCCAAATAATATTTTAAAAAGGGTGGCTATTAATGTTATGAATGAGGGGATTACTCATACAATATAGGTTTGCTGTGCTGTTGCCCTGTTTTAATTAGTTAATATGCTTTTAGAAAGATCACTGTGATTTAAAAATGTGAAAGTACTTTTGAATTATATATCAAAAACTTGAAACTTATCATTCTATGAATTATGGTTTCTCAGACAAGAAGTCAGGAAAAAAAAAAGATAATTCTTCAGTATTGGAAAGGCAAGTATAACCCTAGATTTACAATCTTGGATTACTGATTTATGTTTGTTTTTATAAGACATCTTTCTTGTTTTCATTTATAAGACATTTTTCTATCAGTGTAATGGAAAGATTGGTCAAGGTTTAAATGATCTGTTCAAAAGCTAGCTGAATTATTTCTTATAAGCAACATAATTTATCTTCCTTCTTTTTGCTGTTTTGTGCTTTTTCTTTTTTTCTCTCTTTTTCTATATTAAGATAATAATATTTAAAAAGAGCTCAGTGGTCACTCAGATAAATATATGTTAAATCAGTACTTCTGAATACATTAAAAGATTACTAGATATTACTGATTTATTATAACATCTGAAAGTACACTAGGACAACTGGAATACTGTAGATGGGTTTTGTGCCTGAAGATGCGTGTCTATGAAAAATTAGATGTATATTTCCAGAAGTAGAAGACGCTAGGAAACACTTTCTTGTATACAGCAACAAAACATAGTTAGCATCAATGTCTGCCAAAATAATTTATGTCAGAATCAATAGACAAAACATTCACTAAAAATTAAAACCTTTAACATGCAAAGTATTATTTTGGGAAAAAAGGGAGACAAACATCTATTAAGCTATGCTATATTTTCAGACTTGTTGATATAAAACACTTATATCACAATTAAGTGCCCCACACTCTCAAAGTAGATTGGCCCATCTACTCCAAAACTATTTTCACTAACAGTAACTCAAAAGAATAGGTTGAAGCTAGGTTATTATATATTCCAAGCATGCTCTGTTATTCAGCAGCAGTCTTTCCCTTTCAAGTGCTAACCCCACAATAGGGTCACAGCTCAAGAAATGTACTTAATGATGCCAATTAGGACTGAAAACTCCATTATTAAATGATGTGGTTATAAGTAAAACAAAAACCAAAAAAACCATGTGACCATGCCACTTAGTGATGGCAGTTCTGGCAGTCCCAGTTGTTGTTGTTAAGCAAGGACCACATGGGTCGCTAAGAAAGGACCTTACAGGACCATGACTTGCAACTTCCTGATGGCTTCCCCATTGACTTTGCTTGTCGGAAGCCTGCAGGAAGATCACAAATGGTGAACACGGGACCTCAGAGATGCTGCAATGGCCGTAAGTACAAGGACCAGTCATAACTACCACTCATTCAGTGTCATTCTAAGATCAAATGATTGCTGAATGAGTGGTTGTTAAATGAGGACCACCTGTATTGATATGCATGAAACATAGTGGAAACAAATGCATGGTTTTGGATAATACATTTCAAAAATTATTTAGAGTGAGACCAATAATACAATTGCGTATTGTAAAAATAATGATTCCTTTGAGTTGAACTCAATTCCTAATGATTTCAGTTTTATTTCAATGTCCACATTCACCTTCTGAGCTTTTAATAGCTTTGAAACCAGATTAACCCCTGGGGACTATATAGAGATGCCCATGCAGCTATCCTGGGAACAACATGGAAAAGATTTGCCATTCCTTTCTTCCAGGATGTTTTTGACTTTCCAGTCCAGTGTATAACCCTGATATTTTCTAATGGCCTCTATTCAAGGGCTGCAATTTCTAGCCTAGAAAAAGAATCATGAATTTTTTGTGTTTTATGGTACTATCTAGTGGTGTGTTTGTTTTTTTTTTTTTGCAGCCCAGATATGGTGGTCCTAACTAACAAGGTTCAGCCCTACTCAACTTTTTGAGATCAGCCACCTAGCTGGATATAAATAGTATACACACGCACACACACACACACACACTCAACTAGATGGCTGATCTCAAAATGTTAGGGGATGCAGTGGCGCGGCGGCTTAATGATGCTGGAGTTCGTTGGCCAGAATTGGTAGACTCTCCAACGGTTCGAGCCCAGCTCCGTGTGACAGAAGCGAGCTGCCGTCATTTTGTCCCTTGCTCCTGCCCACCTAGCAGTTCGAAAGTATACCATCTATGAGTAGATAAATAGGCACCCCCATTTCTGTGGGGGGAAATGCTGGCAGCATGGGGGAACAAGAACCAGCGCTGGATCTGCCTGGACGCGATTGGCGAAAGGATCGGTGGAGAAAGAAAAGTCCTGGATGAGCCGACCTCCCTAGGAACGCTGCTGGCCAGCTGGTGCAAAGCTAGCTTGCCCTCTTGTGGTACACCAGTGCAATAAAAGAGCTAGCAATTGCTGGAACCAGAACATCTACCGTGTGTAAAAAACATTGTAGACTCCCTGGTGTTGTATGCCATATGCTAAATAAATAAATCTCAAAAAGTCGAGGGCAACTTTTACGATTACAGTTACAATTACTTTTTTTCAACTATTAATATAGAGTAAGAATTTTTTTCAGGTTGAGAGGACTAACAGTTTCATGTGGGGAGTTGTAGAGAATCAAATTAGTCTCAGAAAACCTAATGAATTTCACTGTGTGCTTGCCTAGAAGAACCATTCTAAGAAAGCTTCCCATTTTGGAACACCGAAACAGGATGTGCAACACAGAATGAATCAGAATGGGAGGCACCTAGGCCCAGAATTACACAATTATAAATATTTATAGCTATGCAAATGTAGAAACTTATTTTGGATTCATTGTTATGGGAACAAAGAAAAACAAAAACAAATGGCCTAACAAAGCAGTTTTAGAATAGATTCTTGGCAAGAAAAAACACATATCTCCAAATAGTTCAGAAAAATAAGGAGCACTATTCCTTTTTTATTGTTGTTGTTATATTGGTCTTCACTCCAGTAATTTTTAAATAGTCAGATACATTATAAAATTCATGTAAGTATTTGCACTCCATAGATTCTTGTCTGTTCCTGCATTGTTTAATGAATGTCTGCAATAAGAGTATTATGCAAACTGGTAGATTTCCCACTTTCTTTCAGTGCCAAAAAACTCATCCCCGAATCAAGTTGCTGCAAGAATCTGAAACTATCCCCAAGACGGGCCTACGCTAACACTTTGGGGTGGGATTATGGCTCAGCAGTAAGAACACATGTAGCACATGCAAAAGGTTTCAGGTTCAATCCCAGTATCTTCAGTTTAAAAGGATCAGGCAGCAGACAATTGGAAAAAGTATTCCTGAGACTTTGGAGAACCACTGCCAATAAAGCATATTGTGCAAAAAGGACAAATAGACTAATATAGGATCAGCATCTTCCCAGTGCTGCCATAAAGCCTGCCATAATCCAGTGTCATCCCCCACCCCCAATACTTATGCCCCACGACACAGAAGATAGCTTTACCCTACTGCAATAGCATCCAATAGCACCCAGATGCTCCATTTTGCTTCTCTTCACCCAAACCAGGGACCATGGACCTATGGAATAATACTAGAGTGTACAGACCTTCCTCTACATAGTATTTCATTAGTCTCCTAGAAAAACACTTTATGGGTAACTTAACAACCAATTCTGCCAGCTGTTATGTCTAATTTTAGATACTGATTCAATTAGCTATAACTTTTGTAACAGATATTACTAGAATGTTCATGTAATAGTATTGCTTTCTGCAAATAATGGTTTCCAATTACTGTAAATCATTTGATTCCAAAAGTAAACTCATTGATTATATTGCTGGAAGAAAAATGGATACTAGAAAGCATAGCTGTGTTTTCGTTTTGTATCACTTTTTAACTCAGTCTTATGACCAAAATATAATTTTTGAGTGACATAATGCAGGATAATGTAACTTTAATGAATAATTATAATAAATTATAATAATACCTGTTATGACCCTTTTCTGATAGTATACTGTACATGAAACTACTTATCCCAGGATCTGATAATATACTGTAAGTCAACCTCTCTTGTGACATGCTTTCTACACTGCTTCATAATTGGGAACAACATACTTGCCTCTTCTCATCTTGGGTGAGATAGGATAAATCTGCTGAGAAAAGGCGGCACAAATGTGAAATAATATTGTAGTTCAGCTGTTGATCAGTATGGGGACCTAAGGAGAGTTTATTTGAGGCTGTTCTCTCCCTCTTCAGGGGGAGCTTCAGTGTGAGGAAAGTCTTGCTGATTCATAGATTCTTGATTTAGACACATGGTAAAACATTGGTTACAAGACCTTTAAAATGGGAAGAAAAAGAGCTCTGATGTATATGCAAATAACTTCAAACAATTTGTTAAAGACACAAAGTTCAATAGAACCCTAATTTTAAAATGTATGGCTGTTTCTTTTTTATGGGTTTAGAAAGGATGAGATGGTTGCCCAAGAGAGGATCTTTCAAATGATGTCACTCTAAACATTTTTCAGGTTTGCTTCAATACTATTAAGTAATATAAATCAGGTTTTGATCTACATATGGATCTTAGAAGATCTAGACTGAGGTACTTCCACTTAGGCCCACTATAGTAAATGGAACATGAGGCTGAGAGAACATAGAGAGCTAACAGGAGTTTGCTAATGGAGTTTGCAGATCATAAAAATACTGAACCATAAGCTTTTTGAAGACTTAATTACTAGAAGGCAGTCAATATGGATTTCCCAAGAACAAATCTTGCCAAATGAACATTAATTCATGTTCTTATCAAGTGACTTTCTTAATAGCTTGTGGAAATGCTGTAGATGTCATTAGTGTTGATTTCAGCAAAGCATTTGAAAAAATACTCCATGATATTTGATTAGCAAGCTAGTGAAATATCAGTTGATACAAAGCTGGTTTGAAATTTGTACTGTGAGGTATGATTCTGAGCTCTTAACTCTTCAATATTTGTATTAATTGTTTGAATGAAAAAGTGGAAGAAATTCTTATCAAAGATGTAGATGACATAAAATTGAGTGGGCTAGTTAATACCTCAAAAAACAGAAATGAATTTCAAAATTATCTTAACTGGTTAGAGAAATGAGGTGCAAGTAACAGATTTAAATTCAACAGCCACAAATACAAAGTTCTTCATTTAGGAAATAAAAGGCACGGGTATAGGACATGTGATATATACATGTAGTCCTTGTTTAGCGATTGTCTTGTTTGTGGTTTAGTGACTGTTCACAGTTACGACAGTGATGAAAAAGTAACTTTATCACCAATCCTTGCATTTACGACCTTTGCAGGTCTGTAAAGCAAAGGAAAGCTGAAGTAAGATTATAAGCACAGTTGTGGTTTTACTTAGCAACTGCTTTACTTAACAACCAAGTTTCCAATTCCAATTGTGGTCACTAGACGAGGACTACCTGTAATAGTATTTGTGAAAACAATCTTGGAATAGGAGGTGAATGAAAACTGAATATAAGCCAGAAGTATGATTCAGCTGCAAGAAGGAAAGATACAGAAGAGTTACTTATAGAAATTCTGCTTTGATCAAACCTCATCTTAAGTGCCAAGTCCTGTTATAGGTTCCACTCTTTAAGAAGGATTCAGAGAACCGGAATGGATTCATATAAGAATGATTCTGAATCTAGAAATTAAGTCCTATAAAGAGAGCTGAAAGAGATGGCTATTGCCCTAAGAAGACAAGACTGAGGAGAACACTTTTCAAGTACATGAAGGGATGTCATATAGAAGAGTGCCAAAGAACATCCCAGATGACAGAGTCTGGCATAATAATAAGATTGTTTGACTTATAGAAAAACAGTTCTTCACAGTAGGAGCAGTCTGACAGTGGAACCAAATACCCAGACAGGTGTTTGACTCTTCTTCATTGGGTATGTTCAAGCAAAGACTAGAAAGTCATCTACTGAGGATGGATTCCTATACTATGTGGGAGTTTGGCCCTAAATGGTCCTTTCCAACTTCATGATTTTACAATTTTAAGTTAAATATGACTTGTGCTGTTGATTTCTTTAGAAACCACATATAGTACACCTTACTATGGTTCAATCCAGCTCAGTATAATATTGAGATAACATAATTAAGATAATCAAAGCACAACCAAAAGCAATATTGTGTTATTTCCTCATTACATTCTCTCCCTTTCGTTTCCTTCCATTCTCTTCTGCTTTTATTTTCCCCCCACAAAAAACCTGTACAATAGGTTAGTGATTGGTCTATGTTTACTCAGCGAGTTTCATCACTGAAGGCACTTCCAGGTGTCTATTTTAATTTGCCCACAAAACATTTCATCTGGCTGTTCAAATGGCATTGTACTCATCCCGTTCAACTCATCCCTTTTTCTAAAGGATTACTTTTCCTCTACATCTTATTTCTGGTATATCAGGAACCTCAGCTATGATTCTGCAGCTCCTGGGGGCAATCTGTTTTCCCTCTGAAATAAATGCAGGCAGCAGCTCCCCCACTGTTCACCTCCTGTATTCAGTTAGCCATTGCACAGCAGCTACAATCAAGTTTCTTTCCTTTCTTCCAGAGGGTTAACATCTTATTCATTTACCTTCCAGTGTCTGGGCTTTTTATATGCATTGTTTGGAACTGATCTTCCTTTACTTCCTCTAATATCATAATATACCCTCATGCTCACAGGCAGTTTAATGGATCTCTACTGCTACACTAACTGCAGAACTTCTGGGCTGAAGAACTTTTTGAGCTATAGGCATGGCGGCATGGTATTCGCAGAGATGTTTACATAACTCAATTAATATTCTCTTACTGCTATTCTTCATAGCAGCTTTTCCAATAAATATATCCAAATGCATAGATTGTGTTCAAGTGTGTGATTATGTGAACACCGGCATGTTATTTTCTTTCCTTTTTATGGACTGGGGATGAAAGAATTGTTAATTCAAAATTAGTTAAAAACCAGAGGTGGGACGTTAAGCTTTTGGTCAGTTAGGTAATCAGAGGCAATGTTATTGTGATATTCTTTGCTACAAAACCTAGACCCCAAAGTATAGTCATGTTAATTGTTATAGTATTTGAATACTGAAATATTGAAATATTGGAAAAAAAAAGCTTGAATGAAACAAAATTTGGTTTAATATGTACTGCAGAGGCTTCAGACATGGAATATGCTGGGGGAGATGGGCGGCATACAAATTTCATAATAAATAAATAAATAAAAAAATAAATAAAAAAATAAATAAAAAAATATTGATGGTATTGAAACACCTTGAATATAGTTTTGAACCCCAATCTCTCTGCTCCTTGTTTAGCATTGCAGCCATGTACTGGCTTATTGTATCAACAAATAGAAAATCTTAGTTACATTATGAAATACTTTTCAAATCTCTAAATCTGAGAAATATTTTGCTTGATAATCCTTTGCTTTAAAAAGAGATATCAAATCTCTTGCTGAGAATGCATATACAGTGAAAAAAAAATTCCCCACAATAAAAACTTGGTGAATTTGTTAAAATAATTAATTACTATAATAACATTTGTTATTTTTTATTTTGTGAGATGACCGATGAAGCTCTAAAATAGTTTGATGGTCTGTTTAATGAAGATTTTCCAGCACTACATAAGAGTGTGAAGGAAAAAAATCACTAGAGGGAGCTGCTGTTCCATTAAAAATGAGCTTGAATACTTTTTCAGCTTGAATGACCCACACATTGAACAGAATAGATTCACAGCAATATAATGAAAATGTCTCTAAAACAAAATAAGTGACAACAAAATAGAATCCAGAAATGTTGTACTAGAAAGAAAATCACAATTCATGTTCATAATTACTGATTCTTAAAGGCATTTAAAGAGAAACATAAAAATAAACTCAGAGAAGTACCGTGGTTTTGAACAGAAGCAATTGATATTATTTATTCCTTCTGTGGAATCTGAACTTGGACCAACAAGAATTAGAGAACTCTTACAGAACAGTGTGTTAACCAAAGTCACCAAGTCTGTTTACTGAATTATCAATATGCTTTCAGCTAGTTAAGAGTGCTGGAAACTATTTACTCTTTGCCAAACAATGAAATGGTTCTAAAATCATTCAACATTTGTCAGAGCCAAAGCTGTAGGCTCATAGTGTCAACAGGAATAGAGTAAGAGTAAAAGATATTCTGGGTTTACTATAAAACATATCAGACAAACTTCAAACATCAGGTAGCTTTCTGATTCTGTGAAATTCATGCTTGTTCTGCTATATATTGCTCTACATAGTCACTTTTTAAACCATGATTTTATTTAGTGCTTGATGAAAATTTCCCATCCTAGTTGGATCAGTTATGAGGAATGATAATTACTCCCATAGCCCTAGGCACACAAACCTGTATTGATCCCATTAAAATGTATTTTTTACCTTCCTTGTAACAGCTTACTACCCAACCCCAACAGACCTACAGTATTTGGTGAAACCTGTGACTTCTCACTCTGTCAGGACACAGAAAAGTCTGTTTTTGAAGTGGGAGATAAGCAATAATAGTAGCTGGGGCAGAGAAACCTTATCTGAGATGCATTTGTTCATCTTGCTTAAAGTTATACCCACCACAGTATGTCTTATATTTAACAGTCACAATTGTGAACATATTTATCACATGCATTCATGCATAATTAATTTCATTTAAACATTAAAGTAACATCTTCCTTGAGTTGAACTTGACTCTTGATGACTTCATGGACAGGACTATGATGTTGGGTTTTGTTTTGGGCAACAAAATTATCAAGTGCTACTTTCTGGGAGGTTTTTCAACTGTCCAGTCTAGGCCAGAGATGGGGGGGGGGGTGTTTCCTGATGGTCTTCCATCGAATTATTAACAGGATCGATGGTACTCAGCTTTTTCAAAATCAGCTCAAATGGACTAGATGCTACCAACTCTTATTCTATATTGTTCCATCCTGCCTGTGGAATGCTTTATTGCCATGATATAAATGACCACTAAATGAAGCCCACTGGGCCAGGAGACACAACAGTGTAAACAATGAGCTTATCAGGATCTTCTTTTCCTGCTTCCCTGACATCCTAACCACCAGGGTGGGGTAGTGCTACTCTTGGGCCGAGCTCACGGTCTCCAATTATTTTTCTGATCTAACATAAAGTGCTACTATATTAGCTATCCAATTTTTGAAAAAAAAAAAAAAAGGAATCAGAAGACAAAGGCAGCATCCCTACTATGGTTTGGTATTTAGCTCTGTAGAGTCTATTCATGACTCTGTTATTCCAAGATTTAAAGCCACCTCAATGTCAGCCTAGAACCCATTTAATGCTAAGAACAAGTGCCATATTTACAGCATTCTTAACACACCAAGAAGTCTGGTTACTTCATATACAGTATTACAGTTGTAAAAATTACAGTACAATAAGCTTGACTGCTTAAGACAATGTTGGCTCAAGTTCAAAACACTCCAGATATTGTAACAGGAATATCTTGTATAAGGAACCTGAGTGGGGGACCATTTTGGTATTTATATCACAAATTTCTATAGATTTAAAATTACCATTAATTCAACAAAAATATGTTGGAGTCTACTGGACACTTCTGTGTCCTTTTCGGAAGAAATGAGAAGGTTCAGTTAATTTGCTGGACATGTGGCACTAATGACACAGCATTGATTCATATGATGAGTTCATGTGCTGTAATAAATCTATTTTGGACAGAAATTATTTTATGTATTAATTTTGTTCCAGAAGACTCATTATTTTTTGTAGATCCTTCTGTTTTGAATTATATACCAACAGGAGGACAGCAGAAATAATTAATACTACGAGATTGGAATGATGTCGGTTCTGTCAATTATACAATGCTCTGAAGAAGTCTTTTTTTTCTTTTTCTATAACTGGATAAGTATTTTTTTCTGCCAGAAGTACCATTTGGAATGACCATTTTAGAAATTTGGGGTGCAATTAATATCTAAAATTACCCCTGTATAGAATATGTTTGTGAACTTTCAATGATTACAGAAGAATCAAGTAGGTAGCACACCAAGAAAAATAGAGGTAGCTTTAATGCCATGATTTGAAGAATCTTCTTAAGATTCAGCTGTATGACCAAGCACAGATTCCAGTCCATAGGCATCCACCAAAAACCCCCCAACATACTTGTTATCAGAATTAAAACACAGTATAATTCCTTTCATACAGTTTATGTATCTCTTAATCTTTTTTTAATTCTTTAGCAAACTCATTTAATCTGCAGCCCAATACTCTTTCCAGTATTGGGTATAATCCTTTCTGCCATTCAAGCAATCAGCATCTTTGAAACTGCCCTTCTAAGTCAAAAATTATCCCATTTTAAACACATAGCATCATTGGTTTGGGTAAAGTAAAATAGTTAAATTTCTCAGACAATGTACATAGTCTGAAATGCTCACCATTTTCTTCCATTTCCACCAGTTTCAGAAATTATTATCCTATATTTTCTATCAGACCCATATCCCACACCTCTCTATAGGCCTGAACCATTTTTCTTGTCTTTGTTTCTCTGCAGAGAAAACAAAAGAATTTCTCACACAAGTTCTCTTTGGTATCTGCTACAGGTTGTGGACTAAACTAAATTTAATGCTATCCTTGTGTGTACTCACAGGTGGCCCTGGTGGTCCTGCTTTTCCAGGGAGTCCTGGTTTGCCTCGTCGTCCCTGGATAAACAAAGAGATATGAAAGCAAGAATTATTGGGACAAAGAATCATTTATTTGTTTAAAGAACATGGTTTTGAAAAACATCAAGTGTTTACTCTAAGGCAGGACTATCCTCTCAATTAAGGAAATGTTCCAGAGCAACTATTCTAAGAAAACTACTGGAAACGTGTGGTTCCTGCATCATACATGAAACTTTTCTCCTATAAAAAAGCAGGTTTGAGCAAACTGTAGATGGAATGTTTTCCAATGACATCCTTTTAAAAAAATTGCTTCAAATAAAATAGAGCTTTCAAGATAGGTTCAACTTTACTTGTTCAGAATTGCAGTATGCTAGAAGGATGAAACAGGACGAAGGCAGAAGTGTGTGTAATTTCCTTTTCACCAACACTCTTTTATTCAGAGAACATTAACTTGAATAGGTGCTGCCTTTTTTTCAGGTCATTATATTCAGTTTACAATCTTCTATTGGCTATTTTCATCCACATGACCAATACAGGAAACAATGTTCTTACTCTAAATAGGATTTGAATTTATTCAGTGACACCATATTGAATTCTGGGGAAAAAAAATCAGAAAGCTTTACTTTTAATCCTTTCAGTGGCCATTCCTAGCAAGGACCAATTTATGCTTTTCCCAGCACTTTGAAGGCACACTTGTGTGTATTTGAAAACTGATACAGCAGTAACTATGGTAGCTGAAAAATCTTTCTAAACTGAAGCTGGAAGCCACATAGAATTGGCTGTAAAGCAGAAATAATAAATGCCATGAACAATGAAATAGTTTCAATCACTTTAAGATTTTTTTTTCCAAAACAAGAAAGGTTTGCTTCATCAACATTTTAATTAGCACTTGTTTTGCAAGTTATGGTTCAGGGATAAAAGCATTTTCATGTGATATCTATCAAAATACAGCAAACCCAGATGAATTACCAAAGAGGAACAGGCACAATTGGTAGTGGAAGAATCACAATACACTTGTCATCCTAAGTCTTATAAATAGGCTGTGCATTACAGATTTACAGATATCCTGCCTCCATTTTCTAGGCTGATTTTCACTTGTTTGTATCTGAACTGAATTATGCGCTTCTTACTTATTGATCTCCATTATTCAAATCATCTGTCACTGTCAGAGATTCCCAGTCAACTAATCTGGATTTCATGAATTGAGCAGTTCTATGGATATCTAAGACCAGGCAACACTGGATTAAAATGTTTCAGCAGCCATGTGTCTTCTAACATTTTTCATGTGTTTCACATATGGCCATCCATATTTAGGTCAACGTGCTTTTTGTTAATCTAACTTTAGTTATAGCTTTTGATGATTTCTGTTTGATGGCTTCCACATGGGTATTTGTATTTTAGGAGGAAAAATATGTGAGATATGTAAACATTTTTCAGCCTTATTAATTTTATTGTACCCCACAACTCTAAACCCAGTGAGTGCAACTAATTATAAAATAGGGTTATATTATCAAGATTAATGTAGTCCTTTGGGGTGTTCAAGGTTCATTGCAATGTCACACCACACATTTGTAAAAATGACTGGCTGAAAAGTATTTAGTAGGTTTTTTTTACATTACTTCAATATTTGGCTATAATTCAAAAAGTTTCATGTGTCACAACGTACATACAATATTAAGTTCAGATGAGCCTTTCAGAGAAAAAATGAATTTTACTACATCACTAAAGTGAAGGGATATGGCCCTGCAGGCAATGGAGTTGCACGGATGCAGAGAATGATAATCTTTATTATCATCTCCATTGAAGTGATTGGAAAAGGTCTTGCATGCAATAGAATCTATGCATGATCAGAGCTTCTAAATCAGGCTTTTTATGATATGAACCTTGGTTTCCCATCAAATTCATTAATTAAGTACTTGCCACTTGAAGTACAGAATGAAATATGAGATTTAAATTAAAAGCAGTTTGGATTTGTTAAAAAATTAGATACTGCTGAAAAATTAGACTGTTGATTATCTTCCCAGTTCCTGACCACCTGTGTTAAGTAACACGTTAAGTGAGCACAAACTAAAGAAGTAGCTGGGAAGTATTAAACACATGATAGGATTTTGATTGGCATGGACAAATGTGATTCAGCTTCAGAAAACAGAACTGAATTCTCTGTAAATTAATTTTTCAAAAAGGTTTGCTAATATAAGCTTAGGAAGTATAATATTTTTTCAGATTGTTTCTATACTGATATACTGATTACTGATTGTCCATAACAGACCCATTGCAGAATACCTAAACAAATATCGCTATGGAAGTAAAAGTTCATTTATATCAATAAAGCTTGTTAACATTTTTCCTACTTTTTATGACTCATAGAAAAGAAGGCATTGTAAAAAAAAAAAAATCAACCCATTACTAGTTAGTCACACATAGTGCATTCACTAGAAGTTCTGCAAGAACTATCATGAAAAGATTTTGGTACGCATGTCTTGTTCCTTATTAAATAATGAGTGGCTGGGAAAAACACAAAACCAAACATAAGTTTTCTCACCTGCCTTGCTCCCTGTATAACCCACACAGTGAGCAAATCCACCCTAAGAATTATGGAGTATACAATGTTCAGACCACCTTTCTGAGTAGAATGCTTAGTCTTCTCCTTCTATTCTTGTAAGATTCTGTACTATAGGAAGAATCATACTACTGAGTTCTATTAATAACAAGAAATGTGAAGATATTTCTTATTTAAGGGCAACTTCTGGAAGTGCTAGCAGTCCAAGATATTCTTGTGAAGTTATTGCATCTCTTTCTTCTTACAATTATCTGTACAAGGAAAACAATAAGGATATTTATTTCATGGGAGGATTGTAAGCAGAAGGTTACTTCTGTAATAGTTAGTAAATAAAGCAGGATGACTGAATAATGATAGCCTTATCTAGAAATTCCCTAGGTGAAAGAAGTTGTGGATGGTAAGACAAAGGCACCAGAGTACCAGAAACCTTATGCTAGGACAATACTTCTTTGCTATTATGCTATGTTGATGAATTGAAAATAGACTGAAACTCTAGTTTATTGGGACAATGAATCATAGAGTCCACTGGAGTTGGGCAGCCAATAAAATTAAATAAATTTACAATGAGATTAACATTTTTCAATATCTACCATAATGTTCACGGTTTGCATCCAGATGGTATGTGTGACTTCCTGAATTCAATTTCTTTTCCACATTTCTGTTGTTTTTCAAATAGTAAAATGTTTACATATGGGCAAGACATCTGAAGCTCCAAGTGATTTAAGTATGTGCAGTTTCTTAAACTGAAGGGGAAAATATTCTGTTCTGATTCCTTAGGGTTCTTGCTATACCAGTGCTGTCCACATTTGGGGGATAAAGGACTACACATGTCTCCTGGGTGGCATGCTCACATTCCATGAAATAGGTGTACTGACATTTAATAATCTCTCCTTTCTGTCTCATTAAAAATTACAATTTAGTGGCAACTTTTGAAAGGCTGTTGAGATTGCTGCCATGGTTGTTGTGGCCCCCATGTTCTCAAGATCTCTGGTTGTGTATCACAAGTCTATAGCATAAAGGTGAATTCTCCTTGCTGTCCCTCTGCCTCCAATTCCTAGATATCAACTGTTTTTCAAAGCACATGAGACAGAAGGAAGGAGGAGGAGGTGGTCACTTTAGAATGTGACTTCCTCAGGGCAAACTAGATCTGACTTTGAGAGAAGAGCATGGAATCTTCATATTATTTCTTACGTAAATATTTCCTTCAGGGAATTCTGAGAATTCCTGTAACACAAAGGCAGAGGGGAGAACCATTACTCTTTCTTAAGGTACCACTGCCCTAAAACAATTTCCTCTGAACTAGCTTATATGTTGAAGATCCAGCTGACATCTTTGAGGCTTCCCTTGAAACAGAATAAGCAGCTTTAGGATTCATTGGGATAGGACAGGGATATATATTCAACCTTTTCTACCTCCTCCAAACTTCAGGAGCCAGAGCTCTTAGACTTCCCCCAGGTTTAGACTACATGTGGCTTCTCACTAAATGGGAAGTTCTGTCTCTCTTTTTACCTCATGCCAGCAGTAGCTTGGGATAATACGTTGGGGTCTGTGGGGGCCTGAATGGGGAACAATAGGCTTTGGCTGAACCCTGACAGGAGTGAGTGGCTTTGGGTCTTGGGCCCTTCTGGTTCTGGGACTTTGGTACTGGATGGGGTTGCATGCCCCAAACAGACCCGGTGCATAATTTGGTGTTCCTTCTGGACTTACGACTCCTGCTTGAGGAGCAAGTGGCAGTCGTGGCTAGAAGGGCCTTTGCACAACTACGTGCTGTGTGTCAATTGCACCTGTTCCTGTATCGGGAGGCTGTACTCACAGTCACTCATGCTCTGGTCACTTTCTGGATGGATTACTGTAATGTGCTCTTCATGGGGCTGCCCTTGAAGAGTATTCAGAAGCTTCAGTTAGTGCAAAATGCTCCTAGAACACCACACATTACTTCTTTGCAGCTCCGTGAGCTGCATTGATTGCCAGTTTGCTTCTGGGGCCAATTCAAGGTGCTGGATTTGATCTTTAAAGCCCTTCATGGAGCTGGGCATTTAAGGGACTGCCTCTTCCTTGATTACGTCTGCCCGTTCTGTCTGGTCCTGCAGAAGAGGTATGCTATGTCAGGTTCAGCTGGCACTGCACGCCTAGGAACTTGCCCAGCCGCGCTTTAGTCAATTTCACCGCTCGAGCGCTAGCGCAGAAAGAGGAAATGTGAAACCGCAAGCTAATGAATGGGCCCCCTGGCGCCACTTCGCTAATCCGGAGCGGATGCGTTGTGTTAACGCCAGAGGGCCGCGGGCGCTATGGACAAAGGAGAGAGCCGCGGAATTGAGGAAAAGATCAGCGCGCGAGGGGATGCTCCCGGCTGGGTGCGCGACAGAAGCCCCAACGAAGGCAACGACCACGCCACAGGCAACAACAATCAAAGAAACGGAGAGAACTGGGCTGAACCTGCCATTCCAGTAGAAGGGGGGGACGACAGGGGGCAATCTGCAATTTAATTTGTAATATGTAACCTAGCAACGGGGCCCGCGGGGGGATTGAGACAACTATAAAGGAGTAATGTAAATGTACCAAGCCAGTCCTGGCTTTGCTTGTGACTGCTACGTTACGCATGAGTAAACCTCTTTTGTGAACCACACGTGTCACGGGAGTTTCTCTGTCGAACGGGGCAAACCTTACATGCTATGGGTCCCATCTGTTGAACAGTTACATCTGGTGGGACCCAGGAGGGAGGCCTTTTCTGCCATGGCGTCCCCCTCTGGAACATCATTCCTCCAAGGTGAGACTGGCCCCATCCTTGGTAGCCTTCTGGAAGTCCCTCAAAATGTGGCCATGTTAACAGGCTTGGGGAGTTCAAGGAAATGGAAATTTGTTGAAATGGCTACATTGTAACACTGAATATGCTGTCTCCTAGTCTTTTTTAATGATATTGCTGCTTGTATTATGGAATGTTTTTAATGTTTGTTTTTTAAGGTTCGTTCTCTCTAAAATTATGTAAATAAAAGAACTTGGATAAGCAAGCCTTGAATTCCATGCATGCTGAACTGAATGGAATTAAGTGTATAGTTCATAGGACTGGGCTATGTAGCACCTACAATCCTGGTTCCTTTTCCTAATGGGACAAGATATTTTCTAGTCAAGTATATAAATGTAATATTTCAGGATACTTTTAATTACTTATTTAATAAATACATTTTATTAATTGCATCCGTCTTTGGATTTTAGTGTAACCCTAACCCTCTCCACTCACACCTGGCTACTAAATCTGACCTGCCATCCAGTAGTCTTCTGGAGTCTTGAGGCCAGATCTCATAGCAGTACCCCCCACCCCCCATCCCCAACCTTCCCATTTCATATGAAATGGAGAAGAGTAGCAGGAAGAGGAAAGAAACTATTCATTGTTAGGTATTTATAATAAATACCTAAGTGCCTATTTTCAAGTAGTAACAGCTGATTGTTATAACTTTATGATTTTTTATAATTCTGATCAGGGAGTCATTTAAGTAGGTGAAGATATAAGGAGGCTGAATAATTTAAAAAAGGTAGGAAGGAAGTCCTCAGATTGTTACATATCCTTATGAGGTTTCAGTCCTATGGGCAAACAAAGGTGCCACAAGAATTTTCCCAAATTGGGGGGGTCAGAAATCCTGCCTAAAAAGGAGATGCATGTCTTCCAAACTCAGTGTCCACTTTCCACTCAAGAGAAAGTGCTTGACTGCTTGTTCCCTCTGCTGACACTCAAAATACCCTCTCTTATTTTAATACAAGGAATGGGACAGTAGTAGTCACAAAGAAGATGGTCTTCTTTTCTCATCATCCCTTTCTCTCTCCCTTCTTCTGTATTATTTAAACAATGAGATGTGGTATATTATGGGATGTAGTGTATTATGGGGTAGTTTCTTCACATTACTATGTATTCTTTCTCCCAAAAGACACTGTCAATGACTGTGTTTATACATCATGCTAAGCCCATTGCATTTTAGCTTACCATTACTGCCTTGCTTTTGTCTGAATATTTTACATTTACTTGGGGTCTTCATGTGAAAAAAAGTGGGCATAACAAATAGCTAAGCATGTGGTTCTAGCAGTTCACTTTTTTTCTTTTTGTCCTTTGCTCTTATAGCCGTATCAGGTACCAATATAGAGCATGTGTGCTTGTTGTTCGTTTATGTGTGTTTGTTTATATATGTATGTATGAATATCCATCCATCCATCCATCCATCCATCCATCCATCCATCCATCCATCCATCCTCAGACAGCTGATGCATGAAAGATTGATATTTGTATATTTCTTTTCATTTTCAAATATTTCAATAAAATAACTTCCCATACGGAGTCTGGAATATAATTGTTGACCTGCAACATGCTATTGTAATGGGAGGTTTTCCTATTCACTCTTTCATTCCCTCAGCCTGGCCATCCTCCAGGACACTCCATTCCAATTCCTACTCCCCCCTGGCCTTTTAAGAGGGTTCAGCAAAACAACAGGGATCTGTCTTTGTGATGGAATGTATCTACGAGGAGGAGAGTGATGTGGGAGATCAAGGCTATGGGGAAGGAGGGGGTGCATTCCAGGAGGGGAAAGGAGACAAGAGGCAACATAGTCCTCAGGGGCAGCGTGAGAACAGAAAGAGATTCAGGATAGCCACTCCCTAGAATCTCCCAGGATATATCCACTAGTTGCTGTAGTATAGATTTAGTTTGGCAAGATTCTGTCTATAAGGTGTAAGCTAATAAGGAACTGGACTGGACTGGACTGTTTCATCGTTGTTCTTGGGCTGGGCCTGACAATGTTGTGCATGTGGTAGTACTTTCCGTTAAGGCAAAGCAACCACTGGATTCATGTAATAATAGCTGATTCTTGGGGTTATTCTGGACAGGAGGATTTTTTTACTAAAAGAGTCCTTTTCATTAACAAGGACCTATTAAATGGATCCAGGAAAGTTCCTCATTTTTCAGCAGTACTAACAGTTTAAAAACTGTTTAATCATCTCTGCTTGGTTTAGTCTAGGGTATTGCAAGCTTCATTTCAGCTGTGTCTAAATGAATCTGAACTGAGGTAATGCGATTTGAAAGTCCACTGCAGTGAAAGTTTCGCATGCTTGGAGTTCTGATTAAAAAAAAAAAAGGTCTTTCATGTGGTTTCCACTAAAACTGCAGTTGTTCCATTACTTCTCTAAATAGGTTTTCATGTTCATTTTTCTTGCAGTAGCTTTAAATAGCAAGGGGAAAGATTAATTCATGGAAATGGCAGAGCAAAATGAAGAACGATACAAATAATGTCCCGGCTCATCACTGAAACCCCTGAAAGGTAATCAGACTTGAAACTACTAATATATGCATTAAACAATGCATATGCAACAATAGAAAGAAGGAAATAAGCTATTTTGAAATATCTTGCCAAAATGTATCGCTCCATACCGTATTGTCTCATTTCTGCGTACTGATTTGCTAATGTTTGCCTACACAAGGCCCTCTGAAAAGAATATAATGGGGACCTTACTTCCTATTCTATTCAATTTTTGTCTAGCAAATTCTTAACCAAGGCCATATTTTGAATTGGACAAATGCCAAAGGGCCTGGAAGACTGGCTTAGTTCAGCGACTTATTCCCATGACTTAAGGGATGAACTAAAAATCATGTAAGAAAATTATGATGGAATATCTGAGGTTTACATTTTTCTCTCTCAAAACAGGCTATGCCCCCGCCCCCTCCATTAATACTATGATTTGGGGAATGGGATTCAATCCTTTTCCTTTACTACTTTAGTTTCCTAATTTAAGTACAGGTAGTCCTCATTTAAACTGCCTCATATACCAATTGTTCATGGTGATGAAAAAATAACTTTACGACCAATCCTTGCGTTTACAACCTTTGCAGTGCTGTAAAGTAAAAGAAAGCTGAAGTAAGCACAGTCATGATTTCACTTAGTGACCACTTCGCTTAATGACCAAGTCACTGGTCCCAATTATAGTCACTAAACAAGGACTACCTGTAATCTCTTAAAGCTAATATTTGCCCAAATAGGGATCATATTCATACACTTTCAGAAGTAAATATAGCATTGTGTTTGTAGATGCCATAGTCCTAGTTTGTCCTTCCTTTGCCACCTCACTAGCAGTTACGTTAAGAGATCTAGTATCAGTTGTAATGAATAATAGCAGAAGAAAAGTCTGTTCTGAAGGCTAGATCTGAAATGCCTCTGAGCTAAATAGGCAGGCCTCCAGCTGCAAAATCCTAGTAAATCTTTTAGAAGAAACGTTTGAAAAGATAAGTTTTCATTTCACAATTTGTAATGTACATTTTTTTCAAAACCCAGAATGCTTACTCTACACTTGAGAACTTTGAGGCCTTGTTTCTATGGTAACTTCTGCTTGTTCTGGAATAAATGTGCAAAGCTGAAAGAAACAGCTAGCTGAAACTTAAAGAGTAAAGGAGGAGGCAGCAATGGAAAATTTAGTTATTTGGTAAAGATATAATTCTGCAGTAATCTTAGTTAAAGCCAGTAAGTAAATGCAAAAGTAGTTCTTGATGAACCTTTCTTTTTCTAGATCTATGTGGAAAAAACTTCAACGAAGTCTTTTGTTAATAACAGGCATCCAACAGCACACAAACATAATTTCACTAACGGAAAAAGACTTCTCCTTGGTCTCTCCATTCCCACCCACACCTCATAATCCAAAACTATTCAGAAGAGCAGATGTCAGATTTTTTTTTTTTCCCCAGACAGAACAGCTTTGCACACAAAGTTGCAGGTGCCAAACTCAAAAAACAGAATACCTTGTTTTTTTTAATGAAAATGGCTACAAACTCATGAGATTATATATGGGAATATAGTGAATGTGCAAATTTTAGCTGTCCAATGACATGGCAACCATGCTATTAATTTTTTAAATCAGTGGGTATCATTCTGGTATCTGCATTAAATGACACCACTTGATACAATCTGCCACCCACCAAAGCCATTCCACCATCTTCATGGCAATTAATACAAATGCATAGTACTTCTAAAGATTGGCTTCTTTCTTTAAAAAAAAGAGACAAGGAAAGGATTAAATTCCAGCTCTGTCGTGCATTCCACATTCCTAGAGCAAGGACTGCTAATTTGGGTGGAGATATAAGAAAACTGTGGTTATAACTGGTTTAATTATATATGACCAAAGATAAGACATCTTCTACCTAAAGCCAAGGCCAATCATAAGACTGTGGGGAAATAGGAAAGCCACTTGACTGGGACTTTACATTTAGACATGTGCTAATTTATTTTCCTTAAAAATATTCAAGTTACATCTTCAAGTTACATCATAATTTTTATTATGGCTAGGAGCCTTCAAAGTCTGGATCATTCTACCTTTTCAAATGTAATATTTATGTAACTATAGGTACACTCTAAGTAAGAAACAAGTGCTAAAATTGCAAACATCAACACAATTTTCATCCTTCTTCCCTTAAGGATTTTTAATCAGAAGCTGCAGTATTATTGGGAGAGAATCTAACGTCCTTAGCATCTGGTACAGAATGGAGGATGATTACTTTCTTTAACACTATTTCTTCTCTTCCAGAGTCGTAATAATAGTGAGACATGACTTTGGTAAATTCAACTTCTAAAGAAAGACTACTGCTAGTAGTCATATATGCAAAATACTAAGAATAGCAAGCTGAATCCTTTTTTTACTCAAACCAAAGATTGAGCTTTTAAGTGCCTCCTAAAAAAGTTTAAAAAGTTACTTATTTTAAGCTTCTTGCTAAATTCTAATATTTCTTTTCCTTTCCTATTCCTTTATTGACAGGAAGAACATTTCAGAAAATGTTTGTTTGTACTATTTTTACTGTTTGCACTGAGTTGACTTTTTAAATTGCTTTCATTTCAAAAGGAAGGTTTCTTCTCACCTAGAATCACTGTATTACCGTATGCAACCCTATAAACGATGCTTCAGGTACTTACACTTTATAATTATAATACACTTAACGGGCAAGGTCCAAACATATTTATGCTGTGAGTGAACCTCAGTATGAACTTCAGTTACCAGCAATTATTGCATACTTTAGCAATATTTTCTTTAGTCACTTCAGCATTACTAAGCTGACTTGCATAATATGCTAAGCTTGCTGGTTTATGTTCTAAAAAGAATGCTGAGAGAAGTCAATGGGTTGTGCATGCTTTGAAAGTTACCTGGAATAAATGCTTTGGGCTGCTGTGTAAATCTGAAGAAAAAGGTGCTATTGCTTTAAAAGTTGCATTAATGTTAATAAGTTAATTCCTTAAAGCAGCAGCATCCTTTTTTTCAGGCTTGGCCAGAAGCCTGAACCAAGTTGAGTTGCTTTAATACTGTACTGTAACTGCAGAGTGATATTGTGCGTGTTTGAGGCCCAAAGATTTTTTCTGATAATCCAATTGTGAAGCACACACAGTATGAGAAATTAGTATCTGTCAGTTGTTGCCATATTTACTCACCCGCTGACCTTCTTTTCCAGGTGGGCCTTGAGGACCTTCTATTCCTGGCACGCTCTGTAAACATAGGCAGTTTTCAAATGTTACTTCCCTCATTAATGTATCTTAAAGTAGTTGCTCTGTATTGCTAAAATAGTAAGCAAACCTTCATAAATAAAGTTTAATTTCAAGCATATTCATATAGGTTCTTATGGTTGTGGTTAGCAGATGCTCAGGTGCATAGAAAGGTCACACTGCTTTAATTGGAAAGGCTGTTTCAACTGCAGAAGTTAGCAGTTCTTGCTTGATATTTTTTAATGAACACTACGTGCTAAGTTTTGAACTGCATATACATTGAAGAAAGAATGTCAGCCTGCTTTATGAATAAATGGTAGCTTCTATATCTGAGGGTTATTTTGTATATTAATTTTTGCACATAGACATTTTTCTATGCTCTCCACTATTCTGAATGGTGAGACCAAGGCTTCAGGGGAGCCTTGACTATCCTGATGCCTCAATATATATATGATTACAACTCTCATCATCTTCAGTCAGCATGATCATTGATCCAGAAACTAGCATGCTTACTGAAATACACAAAAGCAGAGCACACATAAAGATTATAAAGAAATAGCCTGGATAGTGGAATGTCTTTGTACTTGGGAGAGCATTTGAAGAGATTTAGGCTTTGCTAAAAGATACATTTTAGAAGCAAAGTATATCCAAAAAAGCAAATGGTGGGTGGGTAAACTGTGAATGTAGTCATAGAAAAAGGAGTAATAGGAAGGAATGCTGTAGCAAACCAAGGAGTAATGCTTCGGATTTTATTTGGAGGAGGGGAAGGAAAGGGGTATAGAGGTGACAATAGAAAAACTAGGTAGGAAAAACATAACTTTTCCTTTCTTTCTCCTCAATATCTTTATGAAACATAGAAAAGAAGAATGGGGATCTGTAAGGTAAATCCTGCCCCCCTCAAATAATTTTTTTGATTAAAAAAATTTCTAGGAGAAGCCTATATAATAGGGAAATTCAGAAGAGATATTCAATCAAGCTACTGTAATTATAGGAACAACTGGAATTCGAGGCTTCAAAAGACAAGGACACAAGAGGTATAGAAACTTATACTCCCAATTATTACAGCAAAAGCATCTTTGGGTCCCTATATGGAGTGTGTGTGTGTATATGTGTGTGTAAATTAGGCATGTTGAGGTTGGTCTTTATGAAGTAGTTCTGCATATAGTGTTGCCCCCACCCATTTTCAGTTTTCGCCCCACAACATTGATGAGAGAATATCATCTTTGGGATGAACAGGTTTCTAGGTCTCACACTACTACATGTTGTCCTATGTAATCTCAAACCAGTCACTTGAGAAAGCTCTAGCTGATTTAAATTAAATGATATTACTTTGGATGACATGGCTTTAGGTTCATGGCTTTCATTGATTTTGTTTTCAAACTTCAGATCAGTACACAAGATGCGTGACCAAGATTTGAATTTTTCCTCTCTTAAATCAGCTTTGCAACCTGGGTGACATATATTTATGAAGCCAACAAAAGGGAATCTTTGTATTCATAACTACAGAGCTGTTCTCTGTCTTATATCATCAAACCATTAAAAAAAAAAGCTTTCTGTACAGCCAAGTATGTTTTGCATATTTTAAAGTAAAAAGAATTGAGGTCAACTTCAGATGATTTATCATTCATACCAAACAAGGCCAGTTCCTTTATCCCTGGAACAACATTTCTGTTTTATCCAAAAGAGAGGTATGAATTAGTCCTTGCAAAAGAAGGCTCTAGTGGAGATATTAGAATGGGGCATTTAAATAAAATACATAGGTCGTACATGACAACTTTTCTTAAATTAGCATGTCTCAAATTCTTCATAGCATGACTAGCTTGACCTCTTGATTTTGGCTAGACTTGATATCATACTGTACTCATACATTCAGCAGTGAAAGTGATAAAAAATTGAGATGAGCTCAAAAGATGCTACAAAAATTAAATTGCCAGATGATCTGTCTCAGCTAGAAGGTACAGCTGGATTCAATTAATAATGTAAATATTTTTAATAAAGATTAATTACTTCACAGAGTTCCTTCTCTCATTTTTTAATTTTTTTCCTCCCTGGCTTATATACCCAGGAACATTCCTCATGCTTAATTCATTAACCATAAACTGGCTGCATTATGGTGACATGTTATATGAAATCACAGAAGTTAAACTTCCCCTTGGGGGTCAAACACTTCCTACCTCAGATTTGGCTAAGAGGAAACGGACAGCCTCTGCTTCCTTTTTACATCACTAGTAGTTTAGCCTGTTGTCCAAGCTGTATGGCACAAAAACCGCAGCTCACAATGTCCTAACTCTCTTTTCTTTCCATGTGCTGTTTCTCCAGCTATTCTCTGCTCTACTCACCTGCTCCACCCACCATGGATTCCTCAGACTCCCCCACATTCCCTAACATCTCCAGGTTTCCACATTCATCCCTGCTGAGTTCAGCATAGCTGTCCCCACTCACAGCTTCGTAGTCCACCTTCAGATTCCCTGAATATCTCCAGCTGCCCAACCCTAATAATCCTTTACAACCTAGCCTCTAGCCTCCCAAAATATTACTGGGCACGTTTGGGCTGCTATTGGGGTTCTCTCTCTCTGTGTTCTTTTGTGGCTTATCAACGCCAAGAGTTTCCCCAAACCTGCTGATATTTTGTGTAAATATATCAGTTTGTCTACAAGGCTCCAAAGAGGTTCTGGCTGATTTCCGCATCTTAAATTCCCTGGTCATGATAAAACATTAAAAATGACAACCTGGAAGACAAAATGTTAAGGCTGAGGCCTTGTTTGAATTTAAGGCAAATTTCAGTTCCTACACCCATCCACCCATCCAAAATAACAGAAAGAAGCATATACATGTTTGCATTGTCTTCATAACATGAAGTGGCATGTGTTAAATCAGATGAAGGTGTTCCTTACAATTAAAAAGGCATAGAAATGGCATCGCTGGCTCCAGAGTGACAAAGACCTTCACCTTCCTTGTTGTTGTTGTTGTTGTTGTTCAGTCGTTAAGTTGTGTCCAACTTTTCGTGACCCCATGTACCATATCATGCCAGGCCTTCCTGTCCTTCACTGCCTCCCTGAGTTTGCTCACTTTCATGCTCATTGTTTCAGCAATGCTATCTAACCATCTCATCCTCTGCTGTCCTCTTCTCCTTTTGCCTTCAATCTTTCCCAGCATCAGGGTCTTTTCCAAAGAGTCCTCTCTTCGCATTAGGTGACCAAAGTATCTGAGCTTGAGCTTCATTATCAATCCTTCCAATGAGCAATCAGGGTTGATTTTCTTTAAGATTGACTGGTTTGATCTCCTAGCGGTCCAGGGGACTCTTAAGAGTCTTCTCCAGCACCACAGTTCAAAGGCATCAATTCTTCAGCACTCAGCCTTCTTTATGTTCCAGCTCTCACAGCCATACATTACTACTGGAAAATGATCAGCTTCGTTATTCCACCTCTAATCCCTATATGAGGAGTATGGACATCTATGAAGTCTTCTCTTTGTACATATTCCTACTTGACATGGGGAGGGGGGAGAGGAATCTTTATGACTTTGGAGGCAGAGCAAGAAGAGCAACTCACACCCACTCTTAACCAAATGGACTATTGGCTTGAGAGGTTTTGCCATTTGTTCTAGCCCATCAAGGTGATACCCAGAGGCACTACTCAGTCTGAGTCCTACCATGACCAGCCAACTAACCTTCTCTGCCATATCTGCAACTAATGAGTATAAATGTAGGATATAAATCAACAATATAATATCATCTTAATCCTACATCATCTATTATATTTCCAAGTCTATCTCTTATCAGATAATATTTAGTCTTTTTATTTGGTATATGCTTAAATGCAGTACAAGACTTATTTTTCCCCATAACCACCACTGTATGAGGTAAATTGGGCTGAAAGAGCATGACCAGTCCAAAGTTAACCACTGAGAGCTTCCATGGCTGAGGCTAGATTCACGTTAACCACTGTATATACCACACTGGCTCTCAAAACGTTTCTGCCAGTTTTTACATGTCAAACCAGGGTTTCCACCACTACATTAGTGAGAATGACTTACACCCAAGTTGCTTTTACGCATGTCTATGTCTGCACGTTTCTGAGAATTAGTTTGTTATATACCATGGTGGCCCTCCAAGTCAGAAAATCTCTGAAGGGGTATGGTAAATAATGTCCTGCTTCATTATATAAAAAGTAATGTCTTAGCAAAGTTAGCATATTAACCAGAAAGACTATCACAGCCTGAGCCCTATTAGTGAGTAGTATTTTTATTTGTTATGAATTTATATTTAATCCCTGTAAAGTCCTATGCTTCCCCCCAACAACCCTGTGAAATAGATTGGGCTGAAAGAGACTGACTGGCCCACTGTCATCCAGTAAGTGTTCATTCCATGGCTAAGGGTAGAGTAGAACCTGGGTCTCCACTGTCCAACATCTTAATCACTGCATCACACTGGCTCTCATTATGCTAGTTTTCTGCTTGAAGGGAGTTTTTCCTAGTGAGAATTGTGATAAAATACGATCCATGCCTACATGGATGCCTGAAGTAGTGCAGTTCACTTTGAACTACCCCAGCGTTCTGCAGAAGAAGGTCCCAGGTACACATCACAAGCTGCCAAGGTAGAGCTCTGGGCTTTGTGATATTGAGTGGTGCCATGAGAAAAAACACCAGGAAACAGATAGTTCCTGCAACAATGAAAGTATAAGCAAAATTAAAGTTATATTTTCAAGGATTTCAGTTGTTGGTGTGTATGTTAATTTTCATGTCTCTCAATTTCAGTAGTGCATGGCAACTATTTCATTGTCAATAGGTGATTAATTTCAGAGTTTATAAACTTCCATGTACAAAATAATCTCAGTTGCATAATTTAATGCCAAAATAATACTTAATATGACTTTATAGTGCATTAGTAACAGAAGGGACCTCAAACTATTTTCATTCTTTTTTTAAATGAAAAACTCAAATATTTTTGTTAGTTACACAGAATATAAACATATTTATTTATTTACAATGACATTTTTCAGAGGCAAAGCCAATTCCTTAGAGAATTTTTGTTTTATTGCTAAAAAATTACTAGATAAAAATTGTATAAAGTGACAGTAACATATTTCAGTCCTTTAGAGACATTTGCATTGACAGGATATTCCCACTGCTTGCAGGTAAAATAAACTAAGATTAAATATACAATACCATTCTATTATGGTATTAATAATAGGGGATTAAATAAAATGCTGGGCCTAGATAACTCAGTCTTGATTTGACTCAACTTTGAAGACTGAGGATACGAAGAAAAGGTACTATCAAACCAGTTACTGCTACCAAGAAAAATCCATGGAGCATTCCACAAAGTCACCAGGAACTGAGCTTGATTAGGATAAGACTTTAGGTGTAAATGGCCCATCTTCCTTTTGCTTCTTTGATCTTTTTCCTTATCCTAAAAAATCCTTTCAGAAAGGAAAGACAAAAAACCCTGTATAATGTGTTTTAATTACTAAATTGGGAAGCAGCTGTCTGGAAACACGCTACTTAGTACGTATAGTGAAGTAATCCTATTTTTTAAAGAAATGCATTTTTAAAGATACTAGAGAATTGAGAAGGAAGGAAGGAAGGAAGGAAGGAAGGAAGGAAGGAAGGAAGGAAGGAAGGAAGGAAGGAAGGAAGGAAGGGTAGAAATTAGGTAAGATTTATAAAATATTAAGAAAAATGGGGAAAAATCCATTGTTATTCTACTATTAGCATAAATTGGAACAAAATATAGTCATATATTAACTGATCACATATCACTATGGCACTTTAAAACTATTAATAGAGGTAGATCAGAAATTAACAAAAACAGTAATAAGAATTATTAGCCAAAATAATGAAGAAATTACAAGAATGTCTAACTAATCTGAAGCAGTCCATCCTTTTAACATTATGAAAATCAGACAGAAAGTGTTTTAAAACCTTTATGTTAAGAGAAAGGCAAACTTGAGATGTGGTAAAAATCTATGTGCAGAATTTCAGTCCATAATCTACATAACACCTTGTTAAAAATGTAAGAAGGTTTATGGCCTACTTCTAAAATTTTAACAAGATTTGATATAAAGCATTACTTGAATTAACTATAAACCATTTTGTCCGTGAAGTCTTATAGAGTAGATTTAAATTAATATTCAAATAAGTGTGATTACATCACAGCAAAACTTGGGAGCCTGATAAGTAAATAAACCATTCAGACTTTTTTTCTTAGAGAAATTTAAATTTAATATTATGCAAGATCTATTCAATGGGATTAGATATTATGAGATTGTGGGCACTGAGGATATACGCTCAATTTATGTTCAACTATAGAAAGTACAGAACTCATACATAGGATAAACAGAGATCCTAATGAAGAATATGACTTCAATAACATCTAGAGGATTATAGAGCCCTTTCTCTGGATTAGGTTTTGATTCTTTTCAATCCTTCTGGGCTTTTGGTGCCCTGCTTTGCAGCAATTCCAATCCTTCCTGTAGGGATGCACCCAGAAGTGGTGCTGGGAGACTACTGTCCAACAACTATTTTGTTAAGCTATGGTGTTCCACAGGACCTTATCTTGTTCCTATGCTGTTTTACATTTGTACATCAAACCCACTGGCACAGATAATTTGGAGTTTTGAAATGGGGTACCATCACTATGCTGATGACACCAATCTCTATTACCCTCCACCATCTCATTCCAAGGAAGCAATCAGCACCCTTGAAAGCTGCTTAAACTTGATAATGGGTTGAATGAGGAAAAACAAACTGAAATTAACCCCAGGCAAGACAAAGATGTCTTTGGTAAAAAGAAAGCTGACTTCGGGACTGAAGAAAAACCTATCTGGCATGGGGTTGCATTCCCTCATAAAGAGATTTCTTGATCAACAATGGTTACTGGATTTGCAGGTAATAGCTGTGGCAAAGAGTGTGTTTGTACAACTATGGTTAGTGAGACAACTGGACCCTTCATGAGCTGGTCAGATGTGTCAGTGGTTATCCATGCCTTGATCATATTCCATCTTAACTACTGCAACATGCTTTACATGGGTCTGCCTTTGAAAAACATCTGGGAATTGCAGTTGGTGCAAAATGAAGTGGCTAGGCTAATAATGCCTCTATGTGAAAGATCTGCAGTGGTTGCCAGTTGTCTACCAGGCACAATTTAAGATGAGGAATGGCCTCTCTCACTATGAACCTGCCCAGTTACTCAGATCAGCAGAAGCACTTTAGAAAAGGCCCTTTTTGCCAGAAACTTATTTATCTGGACCTTCTCCTTTGTGAACCCAGCCTAGGATATGGAATGAATTCCCAAACAATGTTAATTTGGCCCCCATTTTCCCAGTATGTAGAAAAAAAACAACAACAATCTCTTTCACCAACCTTTTAACAATTAGTTGAACTAAGTTTTGATTTTAATGATACTGATTTTAAATTTACCTTGATTTTAATTGTCTTGATTTTATTCATATGTCTTATAACTTGTCTTTTTAATTGCTGTAGGGTTTTTTTGAGTGTTGGACAGAGAGAAAAATAGGACACAGATTTAATTAAATAAAATAATAAAACAATAATAATAATAGCAATAATCCTATTATGTCATTTGATTGGATAATGATTGAATATTTTTCTATGAATAAAAGGACTCCTGCTGTCCAAATAAGAGTTTTTGAAATAGAATGTTGTGCTAGAGGAAGAGGAATTTACTGATTTTATCTCCTCTTTATAATCTCCATGCTGCCATGTACACAATTCCAAAAGATTTCAAAATTCTCTAGAGCAGATTTTATGAGATGGAGAATCTGGAAAAAATGCCATTTGTGTCTTCTAATGGCAAGACATGAGTGGAATTCTGCTGAAAGAGCATCATTCTTTTGAGGATAAGATAGGATTCAAGACAGAATAAAGTACAGGGTCTGCTTTGTCTGTACTGATATAATTCCACAGCCAGCTTGATCAATAGAATGAAGAGGCTATCTTTGGTGGAAGATATGGAATACAAAAGATCAGCAAACTGCCATCCATCCATCCATGTTATTATACTATTAGTGATAGGAGACGTGCTTGTGATATTCTAGGGTCACATGTGTTAAAATAATTAGGATGCATTTAGATAATCTGCACTTGGCTAAAAGGATAGGAGAGTATTATTTACTGCTCCACTTCAGGCAGCAAAAGTATCTTGGGCTAGTTCTGTCTTGAAACTGCATGATGCTACTTGTTAACTGCATTAACTGTATGTGGCAGTAACCACAGAACATGTCTAGGTCTGAATGACTAACTTCTTCATTCTGTTTGCTTTGTACCAAATGTGTTATCTGACGCTTCATTTAGCCAGGACTTGAGGAATATGGAGCCAGCATTCCAAGTATCTGTTTAGTAAGCACATCTAGGTGTTTTTGCTTGTGACGGGCTTAACCCTTGGCTTCTGCTTAAGCATTTGGTGCCATCTGGATGAGTATTTTATAACTCCCAAAAGGGATAGGCCCACAGGAACGTAAAAATGGATGCTCATTTTCCTGGGGAACTAAAAGCTGTGGATCAAATGTCAAGAGGAATAGTTTTCATATACTTTATGAGAGAGATCACCATACCACCTTCCTTCACCTGTCACTCTTGTGACATGGCATCCACAGGCTTAAGCTATGGATGCCAGAAAGGAGAGAGGAGCTTAGCCAACTGTGTCATTTCAGAGAAAAGCCCTGACTCCTTCTGCCTTAATTCAGCACCTTGACAAAACTGTGAAGATAAAGCTGTCATCTCTGGTGTTCAGTCACTGCATGGCCCTTGTGGGATATCAGGACTTGAAAACATCATTATTTTAACATTAGGAAAACAATCTACATTGTGGGAAATTAAACATTCATGTCTAAAGTTAAGAAGTTATGCTTTAAGTGAGGAATTATACTATCTTACAGCCATGCTTATGTGTCTATATGATTTTTTCAGGCCAATTCCAAATACTTTTCTTAGAAAAAAAAGTCCACTGGATCTTTTTTCAGTATTGCTCCATGCTCAAATAGAGAGTAGACAAAGCCAACTATTATAAGCGTTTCTGTGTCTATTAGTTAAAGTTTAATTGACTCATCTGGATTACTAAGTAGGTGACACTAGGGAAAATAAAAACAACATTTTCCCCCTAGGTGCCCAAAATGTAATAGTCACTCTTCTTATTAGTACATAGGTGACTCCCCTGTTGGACCTCAGTTTTCAAACTCTGACTTTATAGAGGCAGGTTTTAAACCCAGTATTTGAGGGGCAATTCTGGAGTGAATGTAGGTTCCAATAAATAAAATGAAATTTAAATAAGGATGTTGCCAGACATCTGATAGCTCTTTGCAATTAGGTTACAGTTGAGCAAGGACTGCTAGACTCCAATCTCAGTTTTCCATCTCTATTACATCTGTCATACCCCCAATAATTTTCCTCTGCTCGAAAAGCTCCGAGAGATACATTTGGCTGCTAGGGGAAAATGCAGCATAAGGGATTGATTTTCCAGATCTTTGAAGGCGTGTCCATTCCCCATGTGACTGGTTTTAAAGCCATCAGGAAAACGATGCTATCTGCATCTACTTCCGCTAGGGCAGTGTTGTCCAAACTTGGCCACTCTAAGATGAGTGGACTTCAACTCCCAGAATTCCCCAGCCAGCCATGCTGGCTGGGGAATTCTGGGAGTTGAAGTCCACTCATCTTAAAGTGGCCAAGTTTGGTCAACACTGCGCTAGGGAAAAGGCACTGCGGCACCTCAGTTGTCCTTCTGAATGCATTACTAAATATGAAAAGTGATAAACAGAGTAACATATTCTTTTCACCTATCAGGTTATTTTGCAAGTGCTTGCATGATCTCATTTCACACAATGAGATAGCCAGAGCTCTTTTGAAGAAAGTGGAAATAGAGTGCATTCAGCCGAACAAATCTAATAGTCCTCTCACTAATTTTATAGGTTGCTAGTTACACATTTTGTACAACTGAGAAAGTGATCATTTCATTTAGCTAGGTAAATTCATCAGTGCAAAACAAAACAAAACAAAACACCATCATATATACAAGCCAATACCTAGAAGATTTCTTCTTTGTTTCCAAATTAATGTACTTACTGCAAGGGCAGCAGGTCCTGGAGGTCCTGTATCACCCTATAATATTAAGAAGAAAGCAAAAGTCAGCAATCTCATATTAGTGCAATTTTTAAAAAATGCCACTACATTTTAAATACTTAGCTTGACATCTATGGTCCACTCAGCATCATTTGAAATACTTAATTCAATATATTTAGTCTCTATTCAATTTAGTTAAAACAAATCTAATGAGACAGTGAAAATTAAAGTGATGAGCAGCCCAAAGTCAGAAGATATCATCTGAGTGGAGATCCAGGCTTATTTGTGGTAGCTCATTTTTCATGGTACAGTATTTTGGTCAAAAATTCGAGGGTCGGCTTATCAGCAAATGGACTTATGTGTAAGTATATACAGTAAGTCTGTTCAATCCTATTTCTGCATCAGCTTCTGTAACTATTTCTAAAATGTCTATCATGAAACTTGGTTTGCATTTCTTCTGCTGTATTTTTGTACACTTTTTCATCATATCCTCCTATCTGAAGGCAATTTCCCCTATCTGTGCATTTTTTGGAAGTAATTTTCATAATGCTTCATTGAAACCACTTGGCAAGGTGCATGTTTTAACCATTTTTTTGTGTGGCAGACTGCATTTCTAAATTCAAAGAAGTGAGCCTGCTCTGCTCATGTAGACTGTCCTGATTCCTAGGAGGAATCCTAAAGGAAGTAAGAGCATTATTGTGATGATGTGAAAGCAGTGGGGGAAGAAAGACAGCTTGTTCTCTCTGCTATCAGTGTTTCTGACTGTGGGTGGTAGGAGGGAGAAGCTCAGATCCCATTCCAGCTGATGTTAATGGTATGTGCCAGTGACATGCAAGGGGGTATATGCAGAAAAGTGTATGTACAAAAGGACATGCATGGTCCTGAACCCACCTACCCTATATGTTTCAGACATTTGGATTAGGTAAATTCAGTTTACCTAATTTAAAATACAAATTAGGCAAATGTCTGCTTCAACTATAGGAGGACTGGAGTGTCAAGGTTTGCTGAGGTTCATAAGTTTTCTGATGAAGGGGAGACATACATTGTATAGGAGTACAAAGCAAGAAGCAATGAAGTGGCAAATAATGAAATGGCAGCAATGAATTTGTGGCACTTTTAAAAGGTCAACTCTTCTATTGTGGCATACGTTTGCCATGGATCATGGCTTCCTTCCTCAGATAAGGAAAGTACTGACTCTCGCAAGGGGACAGGCATATAGATGGGAGAGTCTGCTTTATGTACTGAGGGGAAAGGATCCAGTTGTGGAAGTGATGGTGGGTCACACTACTCTACAAAATACCAAGAGTACCAAATCTGGTAAGCCATGATCCATCTTTAATTAAAGAACACTACAGATGATCAGGTCTAATAATATTAATGGGATAGAGCAATACCTCCAAAGGGACATTTGCTACATAATTAAGTTATTTACAAATGAGGCAGTATAATGACATGACAGATATGCACGTAGTGCTTAGGACTGCAATGTATTTGCACTTATGCTTGCAAGCAGAAGAGGAAGAGGGAGAGGGAGAGGAAAAAAGAGAGAACACGAACAAAACTGGATGGAGATGAGGGGAGGGGAAGAAGTAGTTGCATAGGAGCAAAAGGAAACAGTTATCCTGCTTAGGTAAAACTTGGGCAAGTAACACTTCCCAAGCAGTTGTTAATATTCAGGCTAATCTTCAAAAACATCCACACTACAGCACTGGATGCAGCCCTTAGTATTTCTTGTTCATTCTTTTGTTTTCAGCAATTTCTTCTGTCCTTTCAACTACACAGTCCTCCAATTCTCAGTGGCCTCTTAGTTCAATATAACTATTTGCACGTAGACACACATGCATACCTTTTCTCCCTTTGCACCAGTCATTCCATGATCACCAGTATCACCTTTTAAACCCTATGGAAAAAACAGAAAAGATAAGGAAACATATTTAATTAAGTAAGTAGGAAGAGCCAGTTTGGTGTAGTGGTTAAGGCACCACGCTAGAAACCAGGAGACTGTGAGTTCTAGTCCGGCCTTAGGCACGAAGCCAGCTGGGTGACCTTGGGCCAGTCTCTCTCAGCCTGAGGAAGCAGGCAAGGGCAAACCACTTCTGAAAAACCTTGCCAAGAAAACTGCAGGGAATTGTCCAGGCAGTCATCAGGAGTCAACGCTGACTTTAAGGCATGCACGCACACACAGAGAAAGTAAATAAGACCTTTTCCAAATCAGTCTCAACTCTTTTTGACATCATGGATATGTTTTCTTGGCAACAAAGAAGTGGGTTGCTGTTGCCTTCCATGTGTTTTCTTCAACTGCCCAATCTTGTCTGGCGACCTGGCATTTTATGGAGGTCTCGCATCCAAACAGTAACCAGGCCTGAGTCTTGCCCCTGGTCCAGACAAAGTCAACAAGGCACTGAGACATTATTTAATGAACCAGTATATTATTACAAACATCACCAAAATAAAGCCTTGGAAATTCATAAACATCAAACCAAAGTGATGATCTATCAAAGAGGAACGGAATGAATTACCTGACATAAAGCAATAAATACACATGGAAAACTTATAGCACTTAGGGATAAATTCATCCCAGTTTGCTTTTGTACCATTTTCTATATTTACATATTTCTTTTTGTAACATTTTCTTTATTTTACTTTATTTCTTTTCAAGAAATGGAATGGAAGTTACTCTGGAGACAACTCCTGGCTGTAGTATGGATCCAGCTTGTTCACGCCCAGTTTTTCAAAAGATAGTACTTTTGAATGCCATTTGTTTTACATCTACTAAAAATTTCATGAATGAAAATATCTCTATATCTGCTTGAACCAAACACATAATTCTCAAAAGTAGTCTCATTAAGTATACCAATTAACTCCTATAAAAATACTTTCACATTTTGCTGCAGCAAAGGCTAGAATCCTTTGCAATACATTTTCATGGAATATTCACTATTTGAAATAAATTCAAAACTGTAATCTCATTCCAGCTTAATCCCTCTTGATATACTGAACTAAGCTCCTATTATCTCCTCACAGAGGTAGTTAAAGACATCTGAGCGCTATCACGGGGGTGAAAAGAGGAAGTGAAAGAAATTTTCAACTAAAAATAGACCTTATCATTCAAACAGCATCAGACATAAGGGTTATTAAGCACTTTCTGATACCAGGGAACAATGCCAACTTTCATACATGGAAATGAGCAACAGCAACAGATTTTATTATTATTATTACTACTATTATTTGTGATGCTAGTTTATACAACATTGCCTGAGCCATTTTGAAAAGAGAAAAATTCTGGGAAGACATTAACGAAATAATACAATAAAACGAACAATGCAGAACTCTAACATTGGCTTATATGGGTATGACTGGCACTCTAAAATGTGCCATGTTTATTTCTACAAGAGAAGGAGCATTTATGATTCAAAAGTCCTCGTCCATCTAAAGATTTCCCTAAAATTACTACGTGGTTTTCACGACAAATTTGGTTGAGAAAAATTTGATATTAAAATGATAAGCAACATCTCTCCTATGGCAGGCAAGAAACATTAAATTAGAAAGTGTTCAAAATGCTCATAATTGGGAAACTTCACTTTCTGCACAAATTACATTAATTCACCATTTGGAAGAAATAGTTAGAGGTACATCAGCATTTAAGTAGCCATTTTAAATTAAATGATGGGTTTTAATACATCTGATTTCACTTTTATCGTTCTTGTGCATGTAAGCAATCAAAGAGTTAAATCTAAAGTGATATTTGTTCTGTCAGAAGAAGACAGACCAAGCAAAGAGAAACGAGTAGGGAAAAAATCTTTCTTAATGCCCATGCTTGAACAGCATAAATACAAATTACACTATTCAGATTTCTGAATGGATATTTAAGCAACTGAATTTCTGTGGACTATAAACAAAAACGGTTATGAGATTTCAGAAAGCAAATGGAATATGTACACAAACATACATATTTATCATGCTATTCCCTTTCAGGGTATGCAGTGTTATACAGTGGGCAAGAAAGGAGTAAGAAATACTAAGAAAAATAAAACAAAATAGCTGAAACTACTTAATACCATCATCATTCATATAGTTCTCCATACCTCTCTATCTCTGCAAACCAACCTTGCTTCCTCCACATCCATATGCTGCTTAATATATTGCCTTTGTTCTTTACACTTCCCATTTCTCTCTTTCTGAGGATCTCATCAATTTCATTCCACCAGAGTTTTCTTGGACTTCTTTCTCTCAATCCATTCAAACTTTCTTCATATATTTGTTAAACAATTTAGTCCTATTCATTTGTTTCTGTACGATCAATTCAAATGTTGTACTTAATCCACATTTATTCCACACCCATTCATTTTTCACCCCATTTCTTCTTGTTTTACTACACTTTAAAAAAACAACAACATTCCCAGTCCATTCATTTTATTTTTATGTTTCTCCTTATATATCAAACTCTCACTTCTATATACGCAAATGGGAAAAAGCATGCTCTTATACACAGCCATTTTTGCTTCTTTGAGCAAACACATTCCTTCCTTGAAAGCAACTACCTACTACCTTTCTACCAACATTTGCTTATCTAAAAATTTCTCCATCCATTCCTCCTCTTTACTAAAAATTTTTACTAAGGTACACTAATTCATTTACTTGCTCTAGTTTTTCCTTGTCAAAAAATAAAAAAGCACCTTGGTCTTTGAGATATTAATCCATAGTTCATATTGCACCATTCATGTCTCTAAACAACACACGTCTAACATTACAAGCATTCTTTACATCTTTATCAATAAGTACATTTAAACCATTAAGGCCGCATCACATATCCTTTTCCTCATTTTGCTAAGCATTCCAGTTTGTTTGTTTTTTTTAATGAAAGCTTTACTTCCATCATATACCACTCTTTTTGAATTATAACTAACCTTCAACTCTGTGCTTGCCCAAAGCATTTCATAATTCATTATTTTCTCATCATATTCTTAATCTAAATTAAGATACAGACAATAAACTTTCTTTCTCACATTCTGATATTTTTCAGCTACTTGCTAAAGAGTAAAAATCTGGTCTTGATCCCCCTACCCAGCATAAAACTACATTTGTTGTTGTTCAGTCGTTAAGTCGTGTCCGACTCTTCGTGACCCCATGAACCATATCGTGCCAGACCTTCCTGTCCTTCACTGCCTCCCTGAGTTTGCTCACTTTCATGCTCATTGCTTCAGTGATGCTATCTAACCATCTCATCCTCTGCCGTCCTCTTCTCCTTTTGCCTTCAATCTTTCCCAGCATCAGGGCCTTTTCCAAGGAGTCCTTTCTTCGCATTAGGTGACCAAAGTATCTGAGCTTGAGCTTCATTATCAATCCTTCCAATGAGCAATCAGGGTCGATTTCCTTTAAGATTGACTGGTTTGACCTCCTAGCAGTCCAGGGGACTCTTAAGAGTCTTCTCCAGCACCACAATTCAAAGGCATCAATTCTTCAGCACTCAGCCTTCTTTATGGTCCAGCTCTCACAGCCATACATTACTACTGGAAAAACCATAGCTTTGACTATGCGGATCTTTGTCGGCAAGGTGAAGTCTCTGCTTTTTAATATGCTATCTAGGTTTGCCATAGCTTTCCTCCCAAGAAGCAAGCATCTTTTAATTTCATGGCTGCAGTCTCCGTCTGCGGTGATCTTGGAGCCCAAATAAATGAAGTATGTTACTGCTTCCATTTCTACCCCTTCTATTTGCCAGGAATTGATGGGTCCAGATGCCATGATCTTAGTTTTTTTGATGTTGAGTTTCAAGCCAGCTTTTGCACTCTCCTCTTTCACCCTCATCAAGAGGCTCTTTAGTTCTTCTTCACTTTCTGCCATTAGGGTGGTATCATCTGCATCTCTGAGGTTGTTGATGTTTCTCCTTGCAATCCTAATTCCGGCTTGTGATTCTTCCAGCCCGGCATTTCTCATGATGTACTCTGCATATAGGTTAAATAAGCAGGGTGACAGTATACAGCCTTGTCGTACTCCTTTCCCTATTTTGAACCAATCGGTTGTTCCATGACCGGTTCTAACTGTTGCTTCTTGACCCGCATACAGATTTCTCAGGAGACAGGTAAGATGGTCTGGTACCCCCATCTCTTTAAGAATTTGCCACAATTTGTTGTGATCCACACAATCAAAGGCTTTTGCATAGTCAATGAAGCAGAAGTAGATGTTTTTCTGGAACTCTTGTGCTTTCTCCATGATCCAGCGAATGTTGGCAATTTGATCTCTAGTTCCTTTGCCTCTTCGAAACCCAGCTTGTACATCTGGTAGTTCTCGATTCACGTACTGCTGAAGCCTAGCTTGTAGGATTTTGAGCATAACCTTGCTAGCATGTGAAATGAGTGCAATTGTGCGATAGTTTGAGCATTCTTTGGCATTGCCCTTCTTTGGAATTGGAACGTAAACTGACCTTTTCCAATCCCGTGGCCACTGTTGCGTTTTCCAAACTCGCTGGCATATTGAGTGCAGCACTTTAACAGCATCATCTTTTAGTATTTTAAATAACTCAGCTGGAATACTGTCATCTCCACTAGCTTTGTTGTTAGTAATGCTTCCTAAAGCCCACTTGACTTCACTCTCTAGGATGTCTGGCTCAAGGTCAGTGATCACACCAGCATGGACATCAGGGACATTAAGATCTTTCTTGTATAGTTCTTCTGTATATTCTTGCCACCTCTTCTTAATCCCTTCTGCTTCTGTTAGGTCCCTGCCTTTTTTGTCCTTTATCATGCCCATCTTTGCACTAAACGTTCCTTTGATATCTCCAATTTTCTTGAAGAGATCTCTAGTCTTCCCCATTCTATTGTTTTCCTTGATTTCTTTGCATTATTCATTTAAGAAGGCCTTCTTATCTCTCCTTGCTATTCTCTGGAAATCTGCATTCAGTTGCTTATATCTTTCCCTTTCATCCTTGCTTTTCGCATTCCTTTTTTCCACAGCTATTTGTAAAGCCTCATCAGACAGCCATTTTGCTTTCTTGCATTTCTTTTTCTTTGGGATGGTTTTAGTTGCTGCCTCCTGTACAATGTTACGGAACTCCATCCATAGTTCTTCAGGCACTCTGTCTACCAAATCTAATCCTCTAAATCTATTCATCACCTTCACTGTGTACTCACAAGGAATATGATCTAAGTCATACCTGAGTGGTCTAGTGGTTTTCCCTACGTTCTTCAAATTTAAGCCTAAATTTTGCAGTAAGAAGCTCATGATCTGAGCCACAGTCAGCTCCTGGTCTTGTTTTTGCTGTCTGTATAGAGCTTCTCCATCTTTGGCTGCAAAGTATATAATCAATCTGGTTTCAGTATTGACCATCTGGTGATGTCCATGTGTAGAGTCGTCTCTTGTGTGGTTGGAAAAGAGCGTTTGCTATGACTAGCTTGTTCTCTTGACAGAATTCTATTAGCCTTTGCCCTGCTTCATTTTGTACTCCAAGGCCAAAATTGCTTGTTATTCCGATTACTCCTTGACTTCCTACTTTAGCATTCCAATCCCCTATGATGAAAAGGATATCTTTTTTTGGTGCTAGTTCTAGAAGGTGTTGTAGGTCTTCATAGAACCGGTCAACTTCAGCTTCTTCAGCATCAGTGGTTGGGGCATAGACTTGGATTACTGTGATGTTGAACGGTTTGCCTTGGATTCGCACTGAGATCATTCTGTCGTTTTTGAGGTTGTAGCCCATTACTGCCTTTCCCACTCTCTTATTGACTATGAGTGCTACTCCATTTCTTCTAAGGGTTTCTTGCCCACAGTAGTAGATATAATGGTCACCCGAATTAAATTCACCCATTCCTGTCCATTTCAATTCGCTGATTCCCAAGATGTTGATGTTCAATCTTGTCATCTCATGTTTGACCACATCCAGCTTGCCTTGGTTCATAGATCTTACATTCCATGTACCTATACAATATTGTTCTTTACAGCATCGGACTTTTTTTTCGCTTCCAGATACATCCACAGCTGAACGTCCTTTCGGCTTTGGCCCAGCTGCTTCACTCTTTCTGGAGCAACTTGGAATTGCCCTCCGCTCTTCCCTAGTAGCATATTGGACACCTTCCGACCTGAGGGGCTCATCTTCTGGCGTCATGTCTTTTAGCCTTTTGACATTGTCCATGGAGTTTTCTTGGCAAGGATACTGGAGTGGGTTGCCATTTCCTTCTCCAGTGGACCACATTTTGTCAGAACTCTCTGTCATGACCTGTCCGTCTTGGGTGGCCCTGCACGGTATAGCTCATGGCTTCACTGAGTTACGCAAGCCCCTTCGCCACGACAAGGCAGTGATCCATGAAGGGGATAAAACTACATAGCACATTCCAAATTATGCTAACTAATTAAATCTCCCTATAGTTTTTGCATTCACTCTTCTTACTTTTCCCGTTGAAAAGGGGAAGACTAATGACACTCTTCCAGTTGCCAGGCATGGATGCAGTGCACTGCCACTCCATAAACAATCCATATCCATATTTTAATATATCAGTTATACCCTCTACACCTGCATCCTTATCATTTTTCAGTGATCACACACTTTTCATCTGTTGTTTTTTTTTCTGGAATACTAACATTTATAGCATTGCTATTATATCCCTGACATAGTGTTATCATTCCCATACAAATCTCTAAAATTTTCCTTCCAGCATTCCCTCACTTCAGTGCCAACACTTCACTGCTTTTATTTTTAATTCCATTCACTGAGCTAGAGGTTCCTAGTTTAGTCTTCTTCACCCCCATCCAAAACAACATTTAAAAAGATATTGATAGGTTACAAAAGTGGGCTGAAATAACTCAGTGAAATGGAATAGAGAAAATGCAATGTTCTTTACTTTCAAAAACAGATACAAATCTGATTAAAAACCTAAAGTTGATAAGCTATATCTTAAATAATACAGTTTATCAGGGCACTAAGGACAAAATACATGGCAAACAATGCTAAATAATCATAGAAAGAAATCTCCATTGCTTTTGAAGTATTTGTTGATTTATATAAAATTGTACTGTATTTTATATAAAGTTTTATTGGATTACATCCAATGTTCCCTCTGCTCTGTGGACATAAGAACTTAAGGAAAGTTTTTTATCTTTAGAACCAGTAAAGAGGACATTTTTAAAGAGTTTTCCATCCATCTCTACATACAAGATATCTGAAAATAAGCTTTCCTCTCATTCTGCTAATGGATGATTCCACTGGATTAAAGACCCTTCTTGCAGGAGCGCAGAATGACCTATGTTTCTTACCACTAAAAGAACTTTGGCTAACTGGTGAGTTATCAAATTTTACTAAAAAAGGGAAAGGAAAACTGAAAAGTATAGGAAAAAGAGATTTTCCCATTTGCTTCTTCAAGTGATTGCTAAACCAAACTCTGCAAGTGTATAAATCCACAAAGAAGTGAAATAAAACATACATATCAACTTACATCTCTTCCAGGTATGCCATCTGTTCCTTTTTCTCCTTTTTCACCCTAAAAGGAAAACAAACAAACAAACAAGCAAACACTCAATTAACTTATGTGTTAGAGAAAATATCTTCTTGGAGACCATTGCAGAAACTTTTAATTGACAATTTCAGTATAATCTGTACTTATTACCTACAATACTATATTTTTATTTTTTACTAATTTAATTCTGCATAGTTCTCCCATGGAATTCAAGCCAAGGAATAACAAAATGATTAGATAAAAGCACAACTAAATTTGTTAATGATGTTTTCACAGACTTGGAAAATATTTGTTTCCATCTTCCATGGCATCATCATCACTTACCTCTGAAAAATAGGACTCTAGTCCATACAAATATATGGTACAAGAAGGGTCAATGATTTTATTATTCCAATAGCACCTGATCATATCATACTGATTCAGATGAGATGCACTCCATATCATCAGAAGAACCCTGAACTCCAGAAGTGGTAGCTGACAGTGGAGCTAGGTCTTATTCAAATGATCTTTGTTTTATCAACATGTTAGCCTTTATTTGACAGTTCATTTAATTCCTACTCAAAGACAGTAGTATAATAATCACACACATATATCAATGCCTTAAGAAGAGGAGATAATATTCTTGCTATGGCAGTTTTGCCACATAATCCAAGTCACCACTTAAAAAAAAAATCAAGGCAGATGTCTAGGGAGAAAGAATGTGTGACTTTTGAATAATAAATTAAATGAAACAAAAGGGTACAATTTTGGTATAGGGATAAGAGATGGCTATAATAATGTTCCCCTTATTTCCCTTTTTTTTTTCTTTTTGTTAAGGCTAGGGTTTATCTCTGAAAAGTCCTTGGCACCCAAAGGCAACATCAAGGTACCTCCATCTAAGCAGGGATAATTTGGAGAAAAACGTAATTTCAACACTAAAATGGAAGGATTACTTGCATTTAAGATGGCCCTGTGTCCTATTTAATACAAAATAGTTATAGGCACATCCATCCAGCCACTTTGCCATACTTCCCTCCCCTCCTCTTCTGGAGCCAGCAGAATATTAAATTGCCCTAAATCTTGCTGCCCCCACAGCCCACTTTTATGGTGTATAGCATAGTTTGTGCTATGTTGCTACCATACAACTTTAATGTGTGATATTCTAAGGGCCATGATTGGTTGTTCCCTCAGATGAAATTCTAGCTCCAACCATCATAACCCACTATGTGAAAAACTTTTTTTTTAAGGGGGGGGGAGTGGCTGACAATCCTAGAGAGCAATTGGAAAAATTTCTTTTTGCTGGACTGTACAAAATATTGAAGAAATTTGAAATAAGGATCAATAGTCATCTGAATGGATTAAAGAACAACTTTGTTTTGCTTAAAAAGAAAGAACACAAAGTCGGTTTATTTGGCCAGGGCTAAAATGGGACATGTTGCTATTTTGGGTGGTTCTTTTTGGATTTGCTGATATCTGGACTGGAAAAATGATGTGCATTGAATTTGCTTACATTTAACATGGTATTTAAACTTATCCCCCTACAGTTACTTTATGTATCCTAATTTGACAGCATTTAAACTCGCTTTGCATTTAACTGTCTTTTTATATCCCTCTTTGTTATGTTAAGTTTTAGTCTTTTGTATATATTAGGATACTGGGATTACTTTGTATTTGTTAAATGTGGATTTATTTATAGTTAAGAATTGAGATATGGAATGTTTATTTGAATGGGATATGTTGCTATTTGGGATGGTTCTCTTTGGAACTGTTGGCATTTGGAATGGAAAAACTTTGCAGAGTTTTATATATGTTAATTAATCTTATTATTTTAGGGCTCTGTTTGGACTTTTTGCTGACGCCTGAATTGGAGAAGACATTACTTACTGGATTTTCCTAGTTAAGAGATGAGTTATGGGATGAAGAGTTTTATATCTGTTAACTGAGAGGAGGTGAAGAGATTATGAAATTGTTTATACTTGTGATGAGGGTGGAAAGTTGCTTTCTTAGGGTTGTTTTTTTTTTTTTTGCTTTGCTTTTTTGCCCCTCTTTTTTTTCCTTAGTTTGTATTATCTTTTACTGTTGCAATTAAAACTTTTAATAACATTATTTTGAACGAAAATAAAATTATAAAAACAACAACATAAATCTTCAAGTTAATGCTTTTAATTGTCCCATCCCTCAATCAACTGGGGCTGGAATAAAACAGCTTTCAACTGTTTGCAGAAGGTTAGTTGCTGCACCTACCTTTGGGGACTATTCCAAAGAATAGGGGTTTTCCCATATGGTTTTTCTTTGGCAATGTGTTAAACAATGTGCCTTGTTTGCCATTTATAAATAATCATCTCAGGGTCCAGATTTAATGTTTCATGCAGAAATATGTAACATCAGCTGATTTTTTACGGCAGTGAAGCAAGCGGAGACTCTAAATTGGAGTGACTGCATGAGAGAATGTTTAAATCCTTTCCCCTCCCAACGGCATTTCTCCTGAAAAGACCCCGACTTCTTTTCTCATCGCAGGGTTCCAGATAAAGGTAAAACCTCCACAGGAAAACGAATACTTATGGGAATATGAACATACTTTTCCCTTCATTTCTCTACTCCAAATTGTCCATTTCCCACACAAAAAGTGAACTATAGCTTATTCTACATATCTGTTTGTACTACTGTACTAAGTTTGTTGTCATTTGACTTTGTTAAAAGTTTAGAATAATATTTTCATTAAACATGATGTATTAAAACAAGAACAAATTGCAGGTATTTATATACTGTCCAAGATAAGAAACCTGTTTATACTGAGATATTAAATTACAGATTTTCTACTGATGCATGGAAGGAGGTAAGAGAAGGAGAGAACTCTGAGATTGTTTTATTTAAAACCAGGGTTTAGAGTAAAAGCACTTTTTAATGTAAAGAGCAGTAGCATTTAACCAGTTCTCATTCTTCTCTGATACTTTCTTTGACCTTCACAATTTTATTATGGATTCTCAAAAGTTCATGACAGCTCAACTAAGTAAGAATAAATACCCAGAGGATCACTATGCATTATTAAGAGCACTAATGTTATTTAGTCTTATCTCTCCCCCCGCTCCCCCATCTGATCTGAGCATTGTATAAATGAGAGTGAAAGATATTCCAGTATAGTTACACTATCATAGCTGGGGTGAAAACTTCAAATGACCATTAGATGGCAGAAAGAGATAGAGAAAATCCTTGCTGCCATCTAATGGCCACCCAGTGCTTTTCATGAAGATATACTAGCCGCATTTCAGTAGTAGGAGGCTGTATCTCTCTATGTATTTAATCTTGCTTTTACTAGGAACAAGGATAACTATGGAAATTACAAATGGCTATGGAAATAAACAAATGAAAAGGATCGTGATGCACTACCATCTTTATCAAGGAAGGAAAACAATATTATGTGAAATATGTCAAACTTTTAAATACTTATCTATTTAGAGAAATCAGATCAGAGTATCTTCATGATTCACTGGATTAATTCAGCTAGCTGTATGATATAGACCATTCAGATAAGGTTATCTTACTACCCTGTCATAAGTCCCAGATTACTCCAATGTTACTATCTGGGAGAAATGAGTTTATACAGCATTCTTGTAACAGTGGCCGAAAATAAGAGCCACGGCAGTATCTACGAAATTGTTTTGAACAATAGAGATATTCACAAACCTCTTCAATATGCACATGGAAGACACAGACTGGAATTAATTATATATCAAGGGGTCCCACTGTTCTCTATGTATATACTTGAATATGTAAAACCTGCAGAATAAAACCAAATATTTGCATTTTATGGGTTTTTAAAAGCACTATATTAACATAAATTGTTTTTTAAACATTCTGTGTTTTTTTTAAACATACAAGCCAAACATATGAGATGCCATTTCATAAGATATAGGGGGGTGGAAAGTTGATATCCAGAAGGATTTGCTTACATGAGAATTCAGTGGGTGACATTGTATCTTAATAGTATAATCCATATAGTCAGTGAGACTTACTGAAAAGTAAGTATACTTAGTACTGCAGCAGATCCAATGGGAAGGCCATCCTTAAGAATTGAATGAAACTGCATCATGTGAAAAAAATCCAAAATCTTAGCTGCTAGCTCTCTGAAGTAAGATTCATATTTTGTAAGTCAATACAGTGAACCTGGGACAGCCAAATAGTCAAGAAAGGTTGCATAGCTTGAACAAATACCATATTGCTCAGAGGAAAGATGATCCTGAATTTAAGATGGCACCCACAAAAGGAAAAATAGACAGACAAAAATCCTGGATAATGCCAGCTTCCTCACCTTGTCATCATTTTATACGATCCACTAAATACCAGATTTGTGAAAAAGGCAAATTTATAAAACATTGATAGTACTCTGCTCATTTCTAAAGTATTTCAGACTGATGTCCCACAAATGTGAAATCCTAGCTATCATTTTGAACCAACTGATGACCTGTATTTGAGAAACGCAAAAGAAAATGAGAACAGTATGCTAGGGGAAGGAAAAGAATAATTGAAAAGGGAATCAGAAAACAAAGAACGAAGAACTAATTGTTAGAAGCTCTATGTGTCCAATAAATATTGTGTATTTTCCTTCCTTTGTTTGTCTCCTTAATTCTTCAAGCAAACCCTTTACTTTTTTTATACATAATTCATACTTTTAAGAGCGAGGCGATGCATCTTTTCATAATTTAGTATTGAATTCCTATATTGTCACATAACATGTCCAATAAGAGATAGCATAAATGATACAGCTTTCTTGTAAAAGGCTTCTTTTTCCCTCCCTATTCCTATGCTGTACAGGTCACCCCATTTATTAATCATGAAGAGAATCTGTACTTTTACATTTTACATCCTCGTAGAGAGCACTTGCAATGCTGGTCTAAACCACTGACTCTTCCCAAAGCCTACAAAAAGGAAAAAAACACACTTGCTGGCAATCTGGTTATGACTAACAGATGGACTATATGGCATTTAAGGTCACTTCCAGGCCTAAATTCTATCACTGAATTTGCATTTTCAAGACTACCAATTTACAGCTCCGTATTAATTGGAACCACATTACCGTAATGCCTAGTCATTTCCCTCCAGATGTTTAAATTTAGTGAATTGGATCACTGAACTGAAGTCACAGGCCTTTCAGCTTTTGTTCTGTTTTGTTACAGACAGAAATCCAATATGAAGGCAATCCAGCTTGGAGGCATCTTTGGATTGCATTCATGCTGCCTGGAAACATGTTCTCCCATTAATAAAAATGAAACAAACCTTGAAAATAAAATATTAACATAATCAATGTTCTCCTTCCTCTTTATAGAAATGAAATACCAGGAAAGGGGCAGATATACAATGATCTTCAAAAGTGGATGACATAATCCATCTCCTAGGGAAAACAAAAGCTGGAGGTGCTCTGATAGGTTCGCACAACAGGGTCAATATTTAATCTTACTGTATTTACAGTTTGATTTTTGATTTGATTTTTCTCTAGCTGGAAAACATTGAGACTGTGCAATATATATATATATATATATATATATATATATATATATATAAATAAATAAATAAAAGACCATCTAGCCCATTCCCTTTTCTTTTTATAGGTAGTGAAGAGCCAATCTTTTTCTGTCAGCAGATGACAAATGGAATTACTTTCATGGAATGCATTTTTTAAGATCTCTATACTTTCTGTGGCTTCAGTAGAGTGATGCTCTTTTTTTTTTTTTAGAGGCTGGTACGTACTGTGTAGTCAGTGATTGCAACCATGCCAACTGTGTGGTAGACTGGGGAGTACATTCTGTTCAGCCTGACTTCATACACTTCAGTTTCATTCCATAATGTACAGTATCTGCTACCACTGTGACTCAGTTCATATTCTTCACTTAAGTATTTGTTACATTTTTATCTCAAGCTCAAGTCAATAATGCCCAGTTTGGTCAGGTTGGGGGTGGGGAGCAGTTTCCAGAACAACTTACTTTTCTCCCAATGCTAAAATGGGGGAAAAAAGCACATCTTTGAGACTGTGCGAGTGAGTTTGTAGATGTACAGCAACAGGTCTAGTGGTCAGAGTGATAATAAAATATTTTGTCTTTAGTGTAGTGAGGAAATGGCCTTCTAGGCAGGTAAGCAGTGTTATTCCAAACATTTGTTGAAGTGTTATAGAGACTGCTGTAAGCGTAATCTATTCAGCTTTGATTGTCTTTTTTTCCCAAAAAAGTAAATTCTTGCAGTTATTTAGCTGATGTACTGGACTTTTTAAATACTGAAACCCTATGCTGGCTTACTTATGAGTAAACACAACTGATGACCATTAGGAATTTGTTTCCAAATAAACATTCAATAGGTTGGGCCCCATGCTTTTCTCAACTAGAAGTAAAGTCTTTTTAATCATTCCTTTTCATTTAGACTGAATCCCCCACAGGTATTTCTGAGAGCAAAGGAGTTTACTGTATGCTGGTTTTCTTTCTCTATTTTCTTTCAATTTGTATCTTCTCACAATGTTATGGATACCATTATTCAACCCGGGAAAATCAATACTTGGCTTTAAAGCAGTCACGCTGGAAGCCATGTTCTTTGCTAGAAATACTTCATGGATTTTATATAGATTGAATTATTTCTCCAGAATAGACTATTTGAACCTGAACATTCACTGCTGGAAACTGAAACCAGTGCCTGCACTCTAATATACTTAATTATTTTACTCTTTTCTATGTAAGAAAATGAAACATTGCAAATTAGCGTATGTATTCTCCACTCCATGGAATCTGCTGATCAGAAACAAAATGTGATTTATATACTGTATATTCCACAATTCTGTTCTTATGTGCTCACATTAAGACTTTTTCATCCTCTTCATTTCTGTATCTTCTTTCAAGAAGCATCTTTTATACATATGATTATCTCAAACTAGCCTGACTGTATTGCAATGTATTGCAGACCACTGGGAAAGTGGCTGCTATAAGTTTTTATTTTCCAGTCAGAATATTAGAAATTATATCCATATGAAATCTTTAATCAACATATTATGTTGAACTCATGTTAAAAAATAATACTACACAACTGCTAACTAGAAAACAGCAACACATATTTTACTGTTGCAATATTCTTGTCCTTCCAATTTTTTTATTATGTACTACAAGAGTTGGGTTTACACATAATGCTAAATGACAGATATGAAAATTAGCTACAGTAAGACTTGGGCATACTTGCTCTCTCTTTCCTTTTCTCTGGAGTTGCTAGTTTAGAAGCCTTTGTTCAGTCATAGCTTATTGTTCATTTTAATCCAATGGGCTCTGGTAAACCTTAACTATGGTTGTATTTATTTTACTTAGAGGCTGCCCAACTTCTCAGTGATTCTGGATGGTTTACAATTAAAAGGAAAAGAAATATATATATACACACACACACACACACACACACACACACAGATAAAACGAAACAGCCAAATGGAAGACTACCTCAGCATCACAAAAAACAAAAACAGCAGGGCCTCCGCAGCCATCCCATCCCAAGGCCAAAAAGGTTTTTAACAGTTTCTAAAAAATCATTAAGGTAGGAGCAGATGTGTGGGGGGAATGTCACACCAGAAGGCAGATACCATCACTGACAAGGCAGATTCCCTGGGTCTCTCAAGATGACATTGTTTAATTGACAGGACTTGAAGCATGCCCATTCTGCTTGTCCTCACTGGATGGGCAGAAACATTTGGAGACAGGCAGTCCCTCAAGTAATTAGGCTGTAAGCCATGAAGCCAACTGGAAACCAGTACAGCTCACATAGCAGAGGGGATACGTGAGCATATTGTGACATACCCATCACTGCTTGGCTGCTGCATTCTGCACCAGTTGAAGCTTCTGGGTGGTCTTCAAGGGCAGCTTCATGTAGAGCACATTACAGTGGTCTTGTGAGGTGACTAAGGGATGAGTGACTGTCTGAAGGGTCTCCCCTTCAAGCATATTAGCTGCAAGACCACAAGAGTCGGGGGAATAAACTAAGCTGTGGCTAATCAAAAGCAGACACCTGGTTAGACAATGAGATTTATGTTGATACTTTTGCTTAAGATATCATTATTGACATCAACTCAAAAGAGAGACACTTGGGACACCAGTTGCTGGGGAACTCAAGCTAAAGGGTGCTGTAACCATCTGGATCATACTATGGAAACATAATGGTGGACTAAAAGCAGATCTTTTCTCTGCTTCAGCATAGCTCTTCTAACTTACTATGTGGCAATGGATGCTATGGTGAATTATGGCATTAAATTCTCAGAATGGAAAAAAACACATTATTGGGCAACGTGCCAAGGCCATGAAAAAAAAAAGTGAGGCTGTATCCTGAAAGCTCAACTGCCTTGAGTATTCACTGCCTCAACATCAGTTGGTTTTAATCTCTGTGGCTTCTTTGAGCTTTTACAATATATATTTAAGGTCCAAAAGCAATTACTAATCACATCCAACTTTATATAAACAAGTGGAAGTTTTGTATGCTAGTGACCAATTCAAATTAGGTCATTCAACTTCTCAGCATGTTTGTCTAGAAAGTGTAAAAACAGAGCTTTAAAAAGTAAAACTGAACATCATAAGGTTTTGCTTACTTCAGAATGATTCAGAAGATATGCCTTAAACCTCCAGCAAGTGCAGTATTTCTTTGGTGTTTACTAAAGCAGCCCTTCTCTTTTTCAGGCTTCCATGTCAGCCTGAAATAAAGATGGCACTGCTTTAAGAGTCATACTAACTGATAAATTAACTCCTTAAAGCACCCACAACTTCTTCAGATTCCTGGGGAAGATTAGTGGAAAAAATCTGGTTGCTTAATGAACAGCAGGGAGATATTGTCTTGTGTGAGGTCCAAAGCACTACTTAATACTTTTCAAAGTGTGGAAAGCCCTAGAATATTAATTGAATATTATACTCACAGATGGCCAGACAGTCAAATAGTATTATTGTCTGAACACTAATAAGTGAGGCTCAAAAGACTTAGACTAAGGCTACTGGAAAATGACCTCCATTTTTACACAGAATTTGCAAGTGGCAAAATGGAGTGAACGGTCCTGATTTTTCAGGGGAAGGGTGAATGAAATGGCAAATGGTTTGGGGATTTCGGCAATGGCTTTTGATACCTTCCCTCTTCAACAATGATGCAAGGATAAAATTTGGGGAGGGGTTCTTGCTATCAATTCTCTTAAGTGGCCACCATATCTACCTTCAATCTAAGTACTTCTTGAAATGATGCTTGGGGATTGTGAAAAAAATAATGGAGATGCATGGAGGCAACAGTTTTTAGAGGTTTCTATGCTATTGTTGCTCCCTAACATAGTGTCCAAAGAAGGGGGGGGGGAATGAATGAAATGAACCTTCTCCCTAAACCTTTTTCAAGAACTTCCTTTTAAATAATGCTACCATTCCTTATTTCATATGTCCCCATAAAAATGTTTTGAGATTTTTATGCTCTTATAACATCTCACTTGCCCTCATTTTTAAGGTACAAAATACTAAACAATGTTTCTTTGGGCAACTCCTATACTGGAATGGAATTAACTTATAATAGCAACTGCTCCTAAATTAACTCTATGGGAAAACTGAGAAGATGAGATTGAGAAGATGAGATTTCTCCATGAGTAAAATTTAGAAGATAAGATGAAATCTCAACTTGCAAGATCTCTTGTAATGATTGGATTTTGATTGACTGGCTGATTGACTGATAAGTTGAGATTTCATCTTATCTTCTCAATATTGTGGTTTATTTGATGTGTTGTGTAAACTGTGCCTGCTGTAGTTTATTCAACAAATCATGGCTATAATAAACTTGTGGGCTAGCACAATGAATGAATTCAGCCTTTGTTTTTTCAGCCCTTGGAGATCCATTAAAATTTGCAGCTATACATCCATAAATTTGCCAAGCAGCTTGAGACGTGATAATGTCACTCTTTTGAAGACAACTTAATAATGCAGTTCTTTAAATTGGCGAGTTTTGTCTATGTGGAATATATTATATTACAAGAGATCCAAAAGTAATTGATCTTATAGGATTACAAGGGGTACACCAGAAAAAATAAACTCAGAGGCAGTGTTTATTAGTGCTAATAATTATGAGAGAGATTTTTGAAAAAAAAAAATCCTGGGACCTCTGTTCAGCATGTTCTCAGTTTTAAACTATTGTCCTTTTAATGGTTTAAGCAGGTTCCCAGCAGCTATGCCAAAACATCCTTATGTTTTGCAACTGTATTTTTGGGGACATAATGTCATGACTCTAGATGATGATGACATTCTGACTGAAAAATCTTTGTGTTCAGCTTTCTTCATTTTGGGGCAGTCTTTGAACATGGGTGTTCTTCAATACAAATAGTTTCCTGATTTTCGACTTGATTCCAAGAAGTCTGTTGCAGTATTCCACAATATTATAAGAACTTCTGAGTGTTTAAAAAGAGCTAGCAATCAGCAATTGTTTTCTTTAATTATAATTATAGGTTTTGTAATATACACTGATGTAACAATATTGCATAGGAGTTTACAGCATGAAGCCAGAAGTGAAAAAATAAAAACAAGGTCTCTGGAACATTACATTTTTTTTTAACAAAGGAATAAATGCATTACTGACTCTTCCCAAAGAGAATTTGAATGTACTGTAATCATTACAGCATGGAGAAAAATCTATGCGGTTGCTAAGAGTCGACAATGCATTGAGGTATGTGTTAACACAATGCCAAAGAGTAAAGACTTCAGCAATGATCTTAGAGAAGCAACTGTTGCTGCCCATCAATCTGGGAAGGGTTATAAGGCCATTTCCAAACAATTTAAAGTCCATCATTCTACAGTGAGGAAGATTATTCATAAGTGGAAAACATTCAAGACAGTTGCCAAACTTCCCAGGAGTGGATGTCCCAGCAAATTCACCCCAAGGTCAGACTGTACAATGCTCAGAGAAATTGCAAAAAATCCAAGAGTTACATCTCAGATGCTACAGGCCTCAGTTAGCATGTTAAATGTTAAAGCTCATGACAGTACAATTAGAAAAAGACTGAACATGTATGGTTTGTTTGGAAGGGTTGCCAGGAGAACATGGCAGCATGGCTTAGGTTTGCAAAGTTGCATCTGAACAAATCACAAGACTTCTGGAACACTGTCCTTTGGACAGATGAGAACAAAGTGGAGACGTTTGGCCATAATGCACAGCACCACATTTGGCGAAAACCAAACACAGCATATCAGCACAAACATCTCATACCAACCGTCAAGCACGGTGGTGGAGGGGTGATGATTTGGGCTTGTTTTGCAGCCACAGCACCTGGGCACCTTACAGTCATTGAGTTGACCATGAACTCCTCTCTATACCAAAGTATTCTAGAGTCAAATGTGAAGCCATCTGTCCGATAGCTAAAGCTTGGCCAACACTGGGTCATGCAACAGGACAATGATCCCAAGCACACCAGGAAATCTACAACAGAATGGCTGAAAAAGAAAAGAATCAAGGTGTTGCAATGGCTCAGTCAAAATCCAGCCCTCAACCTGATTGAAATGCTGTGGTGGGACCTCAAGAGAGCTGTGCATAAACAAATGCCCGCAAACCTCAATGAACTGAAGCAATGTTGTAAAGAAGAGTGGGCCAAAATTCTTCCACAACGATGTGAGAGACTGATAGTCATACAGAAAATGATTACTTCAAGTTATTGCTGCTAAAGGTGGTTCTACAAGCTATTGAATCATAAGGTGCATTTAGTTTTTCACACGTGTTTTCTCCATTTTGGCTTTATTTTTGTAAAATAAATGATGACATGGTGGAATATGTCATGTGTTGCTGTTCATCTGAGGTTGTATTTACCTACTTTTGAGAACTGCTAAGGACCAGATGATTTTTATTATGTCCTGATACGTAAAACCATAGAACTCAAAGAGGGTGTACTTTCTTTTTCACACAACTGTATAGCCATCCTCTCCTTGTTCATTTTTGTTGCCTTGCCACAAAGAAACAACAGTAGCCTGAATGCAAGCTCTATTTGTCCTTTCAATTATTCATCTCACTTCTTTAGAGGAACCACTTACTTGTATATTTTCTAGGTGACATCAGTTAGGGGATGAGTGTGATTTGAGACTTAATCAATATTCAGTTAACAGATAGGAAAGTTTGGCATGGATAGTCATATTATACTGGTCAAAACAAAATCTTGTCCAGTGAATTCTACTGAATAACATGCAAGCTTAAAACTGATGCTATAAAGCATTAGCCAATTTCATATACTGAGTCCAGTAAGATAAAACATTAACAAAAGTACATTTTCATATTCATTTAATTTCTTTACTCTAAAAATGCATGAAAATATATCAGCTCCAGCCAATCTGTAACAGTAATATGCCATACGAAGTTCAGTTCAGTTTCTGTCTGTCAATTCCTAACAATTCTATTCTTATAGTTAAGATAGTTTCTTCCCAGTTCTGCAACAGTTTGCAATAATAAAAAAAGAAAAACTGCATGTAAAGAAGTCAGTGAAATTTTGGCTGCATTAAATGTCTTAGTATTCCCAGTTTAAAAGCATTTCCCCCCAACGTGATGTGTTATGTATTATATTCTAATTAATTACGTGATCTTGTACACATTTCATCTATGTGTACGCTTACAAGGACAGCTTAATTATATGACCAGTGTGTCAGCAGATATAGCTCAACCTTCTACAACCTGGAGGTCTCCAGATGCATGGGATCAGCAACTTCATATGGTTGGACTGGCTGTGAATTCTAGGAGTAGCAATCCTAACATCTGCAGTTTGGGAAAGTTGGTCCTTCATAATGTAATTGACTCAACAGGCTGATAAATCTGGTTTGGATTATGTTTCTGTAGTGTGGAATCGACTTAATTTAACAATAACAGTTAAAGGATGAGACATTAAACATAAATCTTGGTCCAGCTTTGTTTTTTTATACTTGTGGTTGTGCAATTATTAAGTGTTGTGCAATTACTGAAAAGACAGGATGGTTAGTAATTAACGTGTCAGAAGAGGATTGGGGCAGTTTGGGTTCAGTCTTTACTTAGCCATGAAGCTGATATACAGCACAGTGCAGACATTTTTCTTCTACATAATTGACTTGGTAGGCCTTTTCTGAAGGTGAAATGGGGTGGGGATAGGGCAAGGACAGGTATACCGTCATAGTTCCTTGAAGCACAGAAAAATGTTAAAAAATGTTTTCAAAAAAACAGGGATGGTCTCAAAATAAAATTAAAAATGGAGACTGAAACCCTAGAGGCTTAGAATGTATGTGTGGGAATATGCAATAAATAAGATAAATAAATATATGAATAAATAAATGGAATGGAGGAAAAAGTAGAATAAAAACCTAAATAAACAATTTTAGAGAGGTTAAATATAACTGCTTATATTATATTTTATAACTGCTTATAAGTGCTGTGAAGAATATCGGAAACTACTTCTTTATTTCTCTATATCTTTCTTTATATCTTGCTCTTTTTTTCTATTTTCTTCTATTTTCTTTTAAGCATTTCCCCCCTAACGTGATGTGTTATGTATTATATTCTAATTAATTACGTGATCTTGTACACATTTCATCTATGTGTACGCTTACAAGGACGCTTTTCTTAATGTACTTTTAGCTTTTTCTGTTTTTTTTCACTTTTTCTGTTCTAAATTAGAGAACTAGTGCAGTTCTTATTATTGTTCTTAAAACTTTTAATAAAAATTATACACACACATACATACAGACACACACATCCTAAATAAACAATTGCCTATATCTTTAAAATAAAGCCTGTTCTCTGAAAGCTGGCCTTAAACAGCAAAAAAACAAACAAAAAAAACCCAGACTGGTCTAAAAAGAGCTACTTGGCTAGTTGGTATATATCTAATTACCACTAGAAAACTCATAACATATGACTTTTTTTTTGTTAATCTTAAAATGAAATATGATCGGTGCCCACAATCCAATGAAAACATCAATTATCACATTTTTAAGCAGCCTTCTTATTATACACCATATGCCTTGTAATTAACAACAGTGTCATTCACTCACACAGGACAGGGATTTGTATACAAAATAACAAGAGATGGATATCAAATAAAGTGGGAAATTATTACATCAATATTTAGTTATACCAAGCAAAATCAATTTGCAAAATTCAGTATAATTTACCTTTTCTCCCACTTCACCTTTGTCCCCTGTCAAGCCATGTTCACCCTACATTTGAGAGAAATGTAAAAATAATTTTGGTTTTATGTTGCTATGTTTAAGTGAAAATCCTGCTCAAAGATTATTTTTAAAGAATGACAAAATATACTTTTAATTCACAAGAAAATAGATCTACTTCCACTCTTTTTTATCATCTTCATCTGGAAAAAATGCTAAGGTTCTACACTTTTTGCATCATTAAAACAGAACACTTCAAAACATAACCATTGGACTGCCTCTGTGAAACATGAAACTTTGAACAGGAAAAAAAATCTGCAATTTTACAAAAAATACCCACTACATATCTGACAAAAGAAAGTTTTATCTGAATAGATTGAACTGTGCTTAGTATTTTTCAAAATGGAATAAGAACTGTGCATCTTCACAATTTCTTGTAAGATTATATTTTGACAGAAAGACTTTACCAACATATGTTTTACTGAAGTACCTGTTAGTGCTAATAATCTTTAGGAGTTCACTATTGCACTGAACATATTCCTTCTGTCTTATCAAAACAGGCACACAAATGCCAAGCATAAAAACAGCCTGATTTAATAGCTAAGGTCACTGTTGTGGTATTCATACTGACAACACCATTGCAGTAGATAAACACTGAATGCCATTTCTATTGGTGTACTTTTTGTAAGTAATAGAATAGCCTGGATGTAGGATTTCTATTGACTTTGTCCTTGAAATTTGGTAAAGAATGTACCCAAGTTCTGTTTCTGTAAAAAGCATTCATTATTTTAGATAAAATAACTGCTTATATAAGCAATAAGGGCTTACAAAATGAAAGCTGTAGCTTTCTGATAAAAGTTGAATGCTTCTTAAAAATTTAGTAAGCATTCAATAAAAATGCCTACATATAGTGTAGAGTTTCTTTGAATATGCATAAATAAAACTATTAACCCTCTGAAAACACATACATGTTGCTTTTTAGATCAGTCTTCCACAGCTGGAAGCCATGTTGGATTTTAAGTTCCCCAATTTCTAGAAAGAGCGATGGCCATATCTGAATTATGGGAGCCAAAGCTCAATATACTGGAAGGTATCAACTTGCAAAGAGAGATGGTTTTATTGCTAGCAAATAATATGTATTATGGAGTTCTTTTTATATTCTTCCTTTTAATAGATTTACTATAGTAAAAATAAATACTGGTGTACAGTGGGAAAACAAGGAAGGGTTCCAAATGTAAGTTTATTTTATTGGGCACTTAAAGTCTGGGAACAAGGCACAGGAATGACCAAAACTGGAAACACACCCTCTAAACTGAAAGAACCTCCATGCTACAGTCCAATAGCATTCCACTGTTGTCCTCCTCAACTAAATTTTTAGCAGAAAAAGAAAGAAGAGGAGTTAATGGAAAAACAGACAAGGATTCTCAGTGGAAGATGGCAGAACTTATGTCCTCTGTAAAATTCTGTGAATGAGGCAGGGAGATTCCACAATAAAAATCTCAGCTGGAAGGCTACACTGTCTTACTGATGTTATCACAACAGACAGAAACCTATCTTTCTCTGGGATCTTAAGATGAACATTTTAGCCTGAATGTATAGAAACTCAAATAATGAACTAGAAGGGCAGGAAAAATGGTGAGTGGTATCAAGTAATGTCCATCTGCAGAGTACAACTTCTGCAAACAACAAAAAGGAAAGTTAACTCCCACTGATATTTGGAATACTGTAACTTATTGATTAATATAAATAATTGCACAATAACTATGAACTTCTACTTGACAAAATGGCAACATTAATATGCTCTTCTACTTGTGCAACTGCATTTAAAAGTTTTGTGTCAAACAACACCATATTTTCTATAGAATATGCATTTGGATTACTTATGGGCTTATTTACCTACTTATGATAACTTAACTTTTCCATCAAGGAGTTAAGGATGATATACAGGAAGTCATCTTATTTTACTGTTACAATAAGCTTTTGAATTAGGCTGAAACACAGGGATTTGGTAAGAAAACTGAATAGGTTTAATGGCCAATTTTCATTTCTGCTTATATAGAAAGTACTCTAGTCTTCTATACAGTACATAAAAACATGAAGGAAAAGGGAAGAGAGAAATAAGAAATGTCAGAACAGAATCATTTTCAAAGGCTATACATTGTCTCCACAGGAAAACCTCCCAGTCCTGATGGCTATCCCACTGAGTAATATTAACACAGACTGCTTCTTTTGCTCCTATATTATAGCAGGTGATGCTGTTTTGAATAAAGTTTTTCCAAATCTCTTTAATAAAACTGTGATACTGAAGATGGTAAAGATTCTGTTCATTGTGCATAAATCAGCTATTGCCTGATTTCTTGGTTAAACTTTGATACTAAAATTCGGACAGTGATCCTGGCATGAAGAGTACAAATAATACAATAATACAGACTACAAATATGTTCAGTTATCCATCTTTCTGTTTTCCAGCTGCTTTCACATAGGGACTTCAAGGCTTGGATAATATTAGATTACCAAATGACATTTGAGATATACATTCATAAAAACTGGAATCGGCAAAGGTGGCTGGAGGTAGAAGAGGCTTTCAACTTGATGCCGTTCAAATTTCTGTAGCATGTTTTGGTCAAATATGGATTTCCTTCTCTCTCTTTTTAATTAATGGGATTAGAATTTGGTATTCTAAAACTTCAGCCAGAGTTATTACAAAAAGAAGATCAGGAGGTCTTGTGGAACTCATCAAAGATGCCCTTTATCTCATCTTATATTTAATTTGAAGTGAGCCTTTAGTTTATCTTAGCAGGCAGGCAGAGTAGATTTTGAGCATAAAACTAGTGGGAATTGAATGCATTTTTATTACATAGCAATGTTGTTATACCATTAAACAAATATATCACTCCTTCTCTCATATCAAAATAAATCAAGTGATGACGGTAGATTGTGCACCATCACTTGCATGGTTATTGGAAAGAAACTCTGTCCAGAATGTTGACTTGAACAAGCATTTATGGAACAGGACACCAGTCAATTTTATTCTCTGTTCAATATTAGATACATTTGAAGCAGTTGGATCTGGCTAGCCACACCTCTGGCCTATGACCAGCAAAAATATAACTATAAAAATTCTCCTGCTATCTACTTGCAATGCACCCCAAATTTGTGAAGCTGGAACTTGTTCTGCACCTCATTTATGGATATAGATTTGAATGCTTTCTCCAAAATCTGGCATCACAGCAAAACTGAGGACACAGGCTTCAGTTTTGCCCAGGACCTAAAGTGCAAGAAGAGAAGTTCTGGATATCAGAGAACGCTTATTATGTTGAATGTATTTGTCCCTCCTCAAGTCCTGTTATGTTGCCCAGCTGTGGTAGAGGTGGGGTGGTCCTGGGAAGGATGTATGAAGAATACTGGCAGTGGCATACACTCCCAGCAGAGTTGCCCAATGCATGAAGGTCATCCAAATTGCTCAACTAAACCAAGCATACACTTATATCAGGTAGTAGTGATGCTGCAGGTAGATGATCACTTTAGTGACCAAAAAAAAAAAAAAAGATGCAAAAGCATCATTTCATACTGCACAGGAGACAGCATAGGTAAATCACTCCTGTATTTAAGTAAGAAAAGCACATGGATGGACAAGATAGCAATTTATGATGTAATACTGAATGATGGGCCCCTCAGGTTGAATAGGACTCAACATGCTATTGAGGAAGAGCTTTGGAACCTTTTAGAGTACTAATGGTGTTTATGATAAACTATCTTAAAGCCTTTAGGACATGGCTGATATTGCCATGTAAGAACAGAAAATCCAAAGCTGCAAAAGCAGAATTATGGTGGGAATCATTTAATGTGACAGTTACCCAAGTTTATGCTCCAACCACTGATGCAGAAGAAGTGGAGTGACAGGTTTTATGGTCAAGTTCAATCTGTAATCAACAGAATATGAAAACAAGATGTACTGCTTGTGGTTGGAGAATGGAATGCTAAAGTTGGAAATGGTATCAAGGAAAACATAATTGGATTATAGAGCAGCAACAAAAGCAATTCAAATGCTGCGATATTCAAATGCTGCGATGTGTACCTTTGCATAGCTACAAAGTTCAGAATCATGCTGGCAGAGGTTTCCTCTGTGACACTCTACAGAAGCGAAAGCTGGATTTGACAAAGCAAGATGGAAATAATATTGAGGCTTTTGAACTTTGGCATTGGAAAAGATACCTGAGAATATGATGGATAACCAAGAAAAGAAACAAATAGATCATAGAACAAATCAACCCAGAGTTCTCACTTGAGTCACTTGAGGCACAAATGTTTTTCTCCTGCAATCTTGCTTTTATTTATTTTCTAAGTGTTTTTGTGATTGTGACATTGTTTTAATTGTTGGTTGTATGCCACGCAGATTCACATTCAGTGAGGTGGGCAGCTATCTAAATTTGATGAATGAATGAATGAATGAATGAATGAACGAACAAGCTCAGATTATCATATTTTGGACACATTATGTGAAGACCCAGTTCTCTTGAGAATTTATAATGCTGGGAAAGGTAGATGGAAAGAGAAAAATATGGCAACCTGAAGCAAGGGGAATGGATCTGATTTCAATGGTGATGGATGCACTGTTGAAAGGTCTGAAAGGCCAAGTTAGGAACAGATCATCCTAAGGAAGGTCTATCTATGGGGTTGCTATAAGTTGACACCAGCTTGAGGGTACACAATCATCATAATCATGAATGTATTTGTATTTTCTTGTTAATTTACTTGGTATTAGACAATTAAATAAATAGTAAATATTTCCTGTACAAAAACTTGTGCTAAAAAGGGAAGAGGACTGCTATTCTGACAGCCAAATGCAGACCACGGACCCAAAGATTATATATGTACCTTTTCACCAGAAGTACCAGGAACACCAACCAGGCCATCTTCTCCCTAAAAGAAATCATGAACTGTATCAACTGTTATTCATTGGTCATTCAAAAAAGCATTGCATTATGAAGAAATAACAATAATTGTCACCAACCACAAAATGTTATCATCTCTTGTTTATTTCGACAGGACAGTTAATATATATATTATACTAAGAAAACTGTCATGCTAACTAAGGTTAAAATGATCTTCTTTGCTAAAAATATTTATTTAAAATATTTTATCTATTTATAACAGAATCTGACCTGCTTTTCAAGAGAAGTAATCCTGAATAAGAGCCTATTTGACTGATAACTAATACATAATACATAATGTGGCATCTATAGGGTACAGTATTTAGACTACTCAACTTGCTTTTCAGAACATTTAATAATATTTGTTCACTGAGTGAATCACATGTGCAGATGTTGAAAATGTAGTACAGGCCTCATTTATGGGATTTTACAGGTGCCCTGATGAGGATTTTAATTCTCTCAATTTAATTTAATTTAATTTAATTTAATTTAATTTAATTTAATTTAATTTAATTTAATGTTTTTCCACTGCTTATACTGTCATCTTTCTTACCACGGTAAATCTATTATGGAAAATGAGATAGAATAACCACACAGTAACTTTTGATTGTTAGTACTAGTCACTATTCATAACCCCCAGCTCCCCTTAACCATTGAGATTTATTTCCTTCTATGCTCTTCTTTAGGAAACAAAGACATATGGTGCATAATAGAAGTTGAAGTTCTTCCTGCAGCCTCCAACAACTTGGTACATGGTATCTCCAGGACAGAGAAGAAACTTGTACTTCTATTATTGTTGTGAGTTGTCATAAGCTTGGAGAAAAGTGCAAAAATCATAAATCATCAGTCAAAAACCTCAAATAAATGACTCAGATCTTTTGTGCACAGTGATGTTTGAAACTGTTCAGAACCACTACCTAACTTGGGGAAAGGACTTTAGATAAAAGAATGATTTAGATTTTGAAGATGAGATGAAGATGAAGATGCATTCACTGAATTCTAGGCAACTTCCATATCCTTCCATTATTAGTGCAGCTGACATCTCATCTGGGATTTAAAAAAACAAAACAAAACCCTCAACTCTGTAGCAGTGCTTAGAGCAGACTTCTGTAATCTGGGTATTCTCCAGATGTGTGGACCAACTCCTACATTTCTTAACAATGGCCCTGCTGCCTGGAGAATTCTAGGAACTGATGCCCATATATCAGAAGGTTGTGGAAGGCTGATATGAACTGCTAATATTGATTGTGAAAGGGAAAATGTTTATCAATTTAAAGTTAAAACAGTGAGCAGTTTGGGAAAAATGACCATCTTTAACAGAAATCACAAATGAATTAATTTCTCCTCTATATTATTTTTACTCATTCTAGTACTACTATTTTTCTTGAACATTAAATTACAGAAATGACTTGTATGCTTTTCTGCAATATAACTGAGGTGTGGTTATATGACACTTTTTAGAACTGGCTTGTAGTATTGTATAGTGACTGCAGTCACTGTTCACACATAAATATGCTTGTTTGCTGGTGATCTCACTTGTAAGATCAAACTGCACATTTATAATTAAAGTTTACTCCAAATCTCTTTTTAGAAGACATTTTTCCTGGTACCATCAGACCTTTCTAAAAGTGGTGAGTGAGAAAAAGAGACATATGGCCAGAGAGTTTGTTGTTTGTTATTTATTAATTTAGATTTGTAGGCCACCTAATCAGAAAACTCCAGGCAGCATACATAAACATATTTCAAAAAATATATAAAACATATAGACAAGTACAATACACTAGGTGGGGTTGGGGGTTGGGGAATACACTTAAATACCAATCATCCATCCTCTACCAGTCAGGATCACAAATCACTTGGCTTCTGGCCTGTTTGAAAAGCCAGTTTTTTAGAACTTGTCTAAAGAATGGCAAGATTGAAGCCAGACAAACCCAAGGGCTTAGGACTTAATTCCCCCCACACCAACTGTACCTGGAGAAAGAACAGCCACTCTAAAACACTACCCTCCCCCAAAAAACTGTAGTCAGTCCAAAAGGGTATCTTGATGGAGAAGATTAAAAGTCAAGAGACCAAAGAGAATGAGAAGAGTTGCACCACCCCTATTTGGTCCTGCCTGAGGTCATCCACAAATACAATCAATGTGGTTTGGTGCTATTTTCTGGTCTGACTGAAGAGAATCAAAACAATCCATTTCCTCCAGAGCCCTCTGGAGCTGCAGCCCAACTACCTTTACTACCATCTTCCCCAAAAATTGAAGTTTGGAAACTAGACAAAAATTGTGCACCATGCCACTTTCAAGAAGAGACAACCCTATCCCTCAAGGATCAATCACATCATTTCCTTTATCTTAGCATGATGCAGTGAAGACAACTAGGTGGAAAAGGCAAAGTAATAGTAACAGTGTGGTCTTTTGTCTTTTTTAATGGTAGTATGAATTCAGAAAGTGAGTAGGCAGCTGTAGATAAGTTCTGATTGTGGGATTTTGCTTTGGAAAGTTATTTCATACATTAGAAACAATAAAAATGCATGATAAATAGATATGCACACTTTAGAAAGTGATACACATCATACGAGTAAAACAGATGACATCCATTTTTATTCATCTGAACACCTGTCTTCTCAAAATAGTGATAACCAAATCAGCCATCTAATTATTGTTTTAGCTTGACATTTTAACTACCTCCAGCTACCAAATGTCAGAACATTGAAAAGGATCATGACAAATTTCAGGATCAGGTGAGTCTGTTAATGTTCATTTATGGCAGAATGAGATTCATAGGTTTGGATAGTAAATTTTCTGTTCCTACTTTTCTGCATACTTAATTTGACTAATCATTATACTCGGTATACTCTGGTATACCAGTTATTTACACACAGCATGTTTTATGTCATTCCTTTCTTCCAATCCCTGATTTAATTCTGCATGTATTCCATTTGAGGGTAATGCACCCTGCCTTTCATTTATTATGAAACAGAAAAGGTCCGCAATGTTAGGCAGAACAGAAAATCTCCAATTTGAAGGCAACCTTGAGACATAAACAGCTGCTTTAGGATACTGAAAGAATGGACCAGCTGAGTGTCCCCATGTAGATATAAAAGTAAGCAATATAAGTCCTGATCGATAATAATATTGCCCCAGTGATACTTGTTGAGATTTCATTACTATTTCACATAATTTAAATGATACTGTGCCTTTCTTTTAAATGACAAGATTATAATTTACAACTAAAGCTAAGTTTTTCTAAACTATGAATGACTTTGTGAAGTTACAAAATGAAGTATGCAATCCTATGCAGTCTTCCAGGAAGTAAACCCCATTAAAATTCTGAGCAGGCATGTTTTTATATATATGCATGCATGCATGCATGTGTGTATGTGTGTGTGTGTGACACACACACACACACACACACACACACACTTATTCATTCTCAATGGGTATTAAAATTGTTTTCCAATAATGGAAATTATATAATATAAATTATATAATTTATACTATTCAAATACTGTATTAAACATAAGCTACATTAACATCTGCCCCTCTTCCCTTGTCCAGCCTCTTTTTAAAAACCTCCAGAGATGCAGAGCCTGTAACCTTCACAGGTAGATTGTTCCAAAATTGTACAAATATTCCTTACATTTAAATAAAATTTAGGTAGGTGCAACTTATATCCATTACTTTTGGTCCTAATGCCCCTGGAAATGGTCCATGAGGTCACCTAAGGCATGAATCTTACCTTTGTTCCAGGCAAACCAGGGATACCATTTTCTCCTTTAGCTCCTTCTTCACCCTATAGAAATTAATTATATATAGGTAAGTCCTGTTGCCCAAGTTGTAAAATATTTAATAAACAATTTAAGCCTCCAGATGTGTAATTCTGCTTGATCCTGAACTTTTATTGAGTAGCACAATAATCCTACAAGGACAAGAACAATGAATAATCTGTAAATACAGTTTTGCATAGTTCTTGAAAAGTGAAATAAAGCTGAGAATATAGATAAGCTTTTCTACATTTTTCTAAATGATATTTTCTAAAGTCATATTTAGTATATGATATAAAGTATGTGTTCCTTTGGTACATTAGTGTTAAGGACATTTGATGATGGAAAAAAGCAACTTTCTTCCTGTTCATTTTGATTGACAAAGTGCAAGAGTTTAATACTTACATTCTCTGCAGAACACTCTTCTATGCTGAATGCAAGGGGTCATTATTACTCTATCATTAAGCATTTAATGCTGACTTAAAAAAAAACTTTAAAAACTTTTTAAAATACTGCAAAAAACATACCACTCTTATCCCAATTTTTTTTATCAAACCTAATCATACTTAAACTATATGTGCCTGCCCAATGCTGTTTTTGCCATAGATATTTTGTGTACGACAAAGCTTTCAGATTAAAATACTGTAAAACAAAATTCAAATGGTAGCCTTCTAGCATTTGTAAAGATTAGATACTCATACATATGTAAGTAAAAAAGCTCCATTCACATTTATAGACCGAAGATATAAGGATCGTTACGCTAATGAACTAATAATATTATCTGCTTTAGTTGATGAAGCGCTGAAGATCAGAAATTAAAGGAAAGCAATATTTTAGTGCACAAGAATAAGCTGGCTACGTATGCTTGCCCTTTATCACATCAATGAATATGTTCTATTAGCACTGTGAAAGTAACAATTCTGTGGGCACTTCTTGCATGAGCTGTAATTATATCTCTTGCTTTTACTGATTGCCTCTGATGTTCATATGCTATGATTCTAAGAAATATACTAATCCTGGGAGCTGCACTTTGCCTTGATGCTTTGCCGGGGGACAAGAGGAAAGATGATTAGTGAGCTCACTGCATCAATACAAGTGCAAGCCAGATTGGGAGCCTTTTTTGCATTGATGGCATTAAAGGATAATATGGGTGTTTTAAGAAGGCCTCACTTCCCCCAATGCAAAAATGTCCACAGATGTCAGACCATCCAATTGGGGTATGTGTATCTGGGCAGCAAATGGGGTGCTGGGTATGGGTTGCCCTCCCTGGAACTAATGACTTCTCAATTTCAAAGTAGAATTTCAAGAGGCTAAATTCCAGTTTGAGTGTTGGGAAAAAAAAAAAAGTAGGCAGACTACTTTTGATTTTGATTCCTGTTTCAGCATTCTGCCACATATTAGGGATAAATGAATGTTTGGGCCCCAGGTATCATATGTGATATTTATCTGGTAGTGTTGCAAATGTTCGTGCGTAAGCACATACATCATCCTGCCTCCAGCAATTCTGATGTAGCTGAGATTCTGAAGGAAGGAAAGGTTAAAGGGCATTTTAAAGGTTAACTTTAAAGGTTAAAGGGCATTTCCACTCCCTCCTTACTTGCATGGTCCTTCTGTAATTGCCCTGATTTTGTGGAAGTTTGTGCAAACTCATAGATTCTGCTCAGTGGAAAAGCCCGAAAATCCAATGCACTAGCATCTGTTTAGGTAGGTATCAATTGCTATAAGACATTTCAGGCAGAGGTTGACTTCCTGATAATCTTATTCCTTACAATGTCCAGTGTTCTTCAACAGAGAAGCCAGAACTGCCTCTGGAGTTCTGGAGAAAACTGATGATCCAGTAAGGATGTGTTTTTCTATTTGATTGTCAGCTAGCAACCAAGAAACAAAGGTGAACTATTAGGAAGGGCAACTTTTCAGGATTTTCCAGGAGCCTTCAGTCTCTCCTGACTGGCCCTTTGCTTTTCCATGAAAGGTAGGGTTCATCAGAAGATGGTTTTCAGCTGAGAACTTTATGGACCAGTTCTGCCTCACAAACCAAAGACTCTATGGTGCTATGCTATACCTTCCTATATTGTATCCATATTTTTCTATCTATGATTTAGCCTATTTTCAAAATTCTAAGCTGTAGTTCTTTACTAATTATTTGTAATTAGTGAATGCATCCTACAATTGGGCCATTTGGAAATCCAAAAATGAATAAAAATAGTGACTATTAGGTGAATATATGCTTAGAAAAAGGCATGTTTGTTTCAAATATGTGATTTAAGCATAGTATAGGTGGAAAAGAAATGAGCATATCAGGAAAAATGTAGAAGTTTAATGCAGTGGGAAAATAGTAGTTAAGATGTAGGAAAAAATGAAGAAATAGAGTTAAGAAAATGGGTGCTGAATAAATGTAGATTGAATACAAATGTGAGTGGCCAGAATGAAAGAACCACATTAAGATGGTTTGGCCACATAGAGAGATCAAATGAATTGCAAAGAAAGGAGGAATGGATCAAAAGAAGAGGAAGATTGAGGTAATGGTGTACACTAATTTTAAGTATGTATTCTTTTCTTTTTCTTATTCATTTAATTTCTTTGGCTATTTCTTACTTCCTTTCTATTCTACATAATGTTTCCTATCCCAGAAAGAATAGTGTAAAGGTATGTTTGCGCGTATAATTAATTACTACAATCCAGCTTCATAAACTTTTGGGTATATACTGACTGTACTTGCATGAAATATTAAACTCAATTATTTTTTTTACCTAGAGCTGGTACAAACCAAATTCTTACATCAAATTAAGTTAAAGCATAGCATCTAATGCTCACCAATTTTTCACAAGGGTTCTGAAAGCATTCAAATGTGTGTATATCAAAATGGACACAGCATTAATCAAAGGTACTCCATATGTGTTGGCTCCAATCCCAATTGGGTCACTGCAACTTTTATAGAATTTTTTAAAACATTGCAGTAAAAATTAAGGAGATGTGGTATTGTAGCCATGATGACTGTTTTATCATCCAAGTCTTGACTTGTTGGGTAGCAAATAACCAGATAAGTATGTTACCTGTTGTTTATCCCAGACTTAGCTCAACATTTTATACAAATACATTCACTAATGTGTTTCCATTAACAATATGATTAATTGCAGTTTGTCCAGATTCAACAAATGCAGCAAGTGCCGTTAATCATAAATGAAAACAATTATTTTCTGTGACATTGAGATGGAAGAAGGAAGAAGCACATAGCCACAATAGTAGGTTTGGTCTGTTTTTATCATGCTAAACTTTAATTTAGCTTTGCATTCAAACCAACCAAATGAATCAAACATTTCCCCAGAAACTTCAGAAAAGGCAGGTATTTTTTTAGATTTGATAACTATGTCATCCCATAAATACCTGTAGGTCAAATCTAACCCTAACATTTTATAATTCATTGAAAACCAATGTAGCAGACCTGAAGTTTTTCAGTTAATAATTCTTATTCTGCCATGTGTTTCTATAAGAAAAAAAGCTATTCTTTTAGCATCCACATTAACAGGGAAAGGGAAACTTGAAACATTAGATATATCACATTTTTTTACTACCATTAGCAATAACTATCATGAGTATAAAAGCAGAATCTGTAACAAAATCTGAGATAAACAACTTCCTACAACATTTGGAGGTTGGGGCTTATTTCAGTCCTTACTATTCCTAAAAGCATGAGTAGGCTATAACTGTAGAAAGTAAATAGCCATGAGGCAAAGTTCATATTATTTTTTTAAAGGCATTTCTGCAAGTCACGATGTCTTTTATATGCATTAAATTGCTTCCAAAGGCAACATCCTGCAGCTTTTATACCTGCCTTCCTAAATCACAGTTTTCATTCACAGAAATTCAAAGACTTGCACCTGTAAAATCCAGCTGGCAGCACTTACTTGATGGCATGTGAGCAGGGGGTTGAGCAAATCAAGTCACACATGCTGCATTCGCTCCAGAAATTCAAATCCAGTGAATCAAAGTAATGATGTTTAGTACTTCCCATTGAATGGTTTAAATGTAAGTATGTTAAGTTGGCTCAGTCTCATCAGCAGGATGACATTTAAACTATGCTATTAGCAAGCACTACAGTATTTAAGAAAGTAAAAGGGTAACATGGCGAGAAATGACTTGTGTCAGCTTCTGTGGCTATCCACAGAATCAGTCTTATATCCTATTTTACTTCCTGTGTTGCTTCCCGATATTTTAGCCCTGCTACAAACCATTTTGCTATCAGTAGCGGTATATCCGGGCATCCTCTGAATTCATGCAACTTTCTGTCTCAGACATTTTAAAAACTCACATTTTTAAAAATAAGGATGTTTATCATAGTAACCAAAATGGTGCTAAATATGCACTCAGTTGCTTCATAACTACCATAAATAAACTTTGCTCTTTAAACTGCTAGTAAATAAAGGAAAAACCAATTATGAAACAATTATTTATATCTTGCAGTTGTGGTTTTGATACTTAAAAGGTCAAATTAAACAAGATATGCAGTTCACCAGTACCTGATCTATGCTGGGATACCAACATTGGCAAAAGGTAGTTTTATGCCACATTGGTTATTTTCATTACGAGAATTTACTTTCATCTCCATCCTTTTTAGCCTATTATGGTTGGTTGCACAGACAGCCAGATGTTTAGACTGGATTTTGCATTTTTATCCACCATATACATGATGATGATGGCTTCCATAAATCACATTGCAAAGTACAGTAGTTTGCTAGCCTTTAAAAATTGTAAAGAACAGCTCTGAATCAAGTGTTAGGCTTTATGCTATACAGTATACCAATTGCAGCCTGCAGTCCGCTCAGTTTCTAAATTAAATAACAAGTATCTAGCAATGATAAAACCTGAGTTATGCAATAAAAAGTTCACACATTATTTACTCTATTTTCTGGAAAACAAGATTGCTGGCACTTTTCAGTCTGCTAATGATTGAAACTATCAAATTATTTTACATGCTGAGGCTAACAGGGAACACTAAAGTATTAAGGACATCTCAGGTGAGTTAAATGTAAGCAAGGGTAAAGTGATGTCCTTTGGGTTATGGGATGTATGTATGTATATCTATATAGATATTCATGTATATGTTGATTCAATCTGAGTGGGCAGTGACTATCCAAGAATCTTGGGATAGTGGTAGGTAACTTAGTGAAAAGACTGAGATGATATGCAAGCATTATAAAAAAGGCAAATGGTATGTTCAGGATCATTAATAAAGAAAATAAACAGTCTGCCCATGGCTGCCCATCTCAAATTCATGATTCTGAGCAGTTAACAGGAGTTAAAAACACCATATAAAAACCCATGACAACAAAAAATAATAAATAATTGTCAGCCAAGGTAAAAAGCCCAACCAACCAGCCAACCAATCAATCAACAGAACCATTGTATGGGCTCTGCAACACATCGGTAATGTGCAATTCTGGTCTCTAATACCCAGAAGAGATATTACAGGTTGGAAAACATGCCAAAAAAAAAAAAAATGACCAAAACGATAAAGGCCTAGAAAAAAATCATGTTTAAGAAAAATATGAAACTGTTTAGCTTTCAGGGCAAAAAAGGCGAATAATGGGAATATGATCAAAGTACACACGATTATTTATAATGGGGAGAAAATAGACAGAGGTATGTTTTTCTCTGCTGTCTCATAATATTAGAACTTTGGACCATATGATGAAGTGGAACAGTATGAGATTCAGGATACATCAAAAGGAAGTACTTCTTCACAAAATACATAGTTAAATTGTGGAAGCTGAAATCATAAAATGGTATCAACTTCGAAGTGTTTTTTTTAAAAAGATTATATACATTCACTGAGGGTTAGGCTAACACTGGGGGTAATAATTGTGAGTGTTCCATAATACCTTCTGCCCTCAATGTTATCAAACCAAAATAAAATACATCAGATGGTGCCAGCAATTGGAGGAGAAGACACGCTTGTCCTCACAGCTTTCAGGCTTCAAGTTAACTGCTGCAAGAATGTAATTTCATGATAAGGATTCCGAACATAGTTTGGTAAGCAGTCACCCGTAAGTTCTCTCTGTTATCAAAGAAAAGAATAACCTCTTTGGGGGTTCATAAGAAACCTGTTAGAAGCTGAAAAATCTCCACCTTAATATATTGGGGAATAAAATGGTTCTAAATTGGAAATAGTTCACTTGCTGAAATTCTATCTTACCCTATCTCTTTTATTTCAATAAATCTTGTTACAGAAGATTCTGTAATGATCCTGTTGAAATAAGATGATTCTGATTTTATGTTTTTTACTGTTTTTTTTATTATTTGAAAGCTGCCCAGGGTCATGGTGCTTAAGGTGGTTAGCTGTATAATTCTTTTAAATGAATAAAATAATTACTTTCCCCTAAGCCCAGTGCCAAGAGACTGATACTATAATAATGTTAGACTAGATCAGCTTTTGATTGGATCCAACACAGCTGTTTTGAGTTCTTACAATCCAATATCTCACCAACCATTGCTGAGTAAGCTGCTTCCATCCCTGGGATAAGTATTAATCATAGTGTTAATAATTATTCAATAAAGTAAATGGAAAAGAAATAGTTAAAAATATTAGTCTCAGCTCTTGCTACCACAAAAATATGTCAGCTAAAAATGCTATCATATTTATCATGTATTCTCTCACCTGAACCACACGAGGACCATTATGCATTACTGCATCTCTCGTACAGATAAAAGCTCTGATTCAGTAAAAGAAATATACACATATGTGTAATACTAGAAATTGAATTCAGAGACGCTATTGGTTGCTCACTGCCACCTGCAATGAGATGCTTCTCCCAAGGCAGTGGCTAATCAGTCTTTTTCCTGTACAGTCTCATGTGGAGTGATTAGTTTCTGTAGAACAATTTGGGGATGAATAAAATTGCACTAGTGGTCATCTCCCCAAGAAAATGTATCATTCTGCAATTTTAATTATAAAATCAACTCTGGGTATATTTTAAGAAATTCAGCTTATGCTTTGTGGATTGCGAAGATCCCTATTGGATGAAGCCATGGTATAAACTCACCCTGAAATGTAAAAGATAAAAAAGCTTAGGAAAATTAATTTTAGTACTTGAAGTTTAACAGAATTTTTACAAACTTTTTTTAAAAAAATGTTTATATCATTCTTTTCTAGTTTTCCTTTTCACACACACACATTTATTACAGCCCTAAGGCCAGATACAATCAAAATATACAATAACAACCATCTTACATTTATATATATCTATAAAACAAAACAATATTATTTAATCTAGTAATTAAAATAACAGTGCTAAAATATATCAAGGTAGGCTACTATGTTGTGGAATTTTAACTCTAAATAATGGTGGAGCAAATTGTACAGATGGTAGCACAGAACTGGGCAATTTGGGCAGGATATTTCCGGGTCTTTGTCCGAAAGGAGTAGCATTAGATAGAAGTCACACTCCCTGCCAGGAAATCTCTTCAATATCGGATATCTATCTATCTGTCTATCTGTCTAGAATCCTTATATAGGGAGCAATATAGTAACATATGGCTTAGTGTTTCTATTGAGCCATCTCCACATGGGCATAATTGAAGCTGCATAGGAATGCCCTTAAAGCATCCAAAAAAGGACTGCCGAGGGCAATGCGTCCATTCTAGCTAGGGTGAAAGCTTTGCGAAATTTCAGAATCATAATAGATGTTAAATAAGTTGGAATGAACCCTTGTGGTAGAAACTGACAAATATTGGGGTGCAGCACCTTACTTAAATTTGTTTGTAAATCTATATCCCAGATACGTTGTTTAAGGGCAGTTCTAGCATTATCAAATCCTAATAAGCACAGAGTTTCCACAGAGAAGCCCAGCAACTGAATTCTATCTAAGGCTTGTTTTTGCCACGATGATTTGAAATGATCCCTAAATACTAATGGGGCTAAACCTATAGGAGACAGTAATAACTTTAGCCAGAAGGTAAGAAGAAAAAAACATGCTCTGACAACCAATGAAACTATACCTAATTCTACCCTTAAGACGGCATTTTTAACACTTTTTGGTACCATCAAAATGGCTCTCATAAACTTATTTTGAATAGTTTCAATTTTATTGAGGTTTGCAAAGGAGCAAATCTGAGAGCCATAGAGGAGCTGAGGTATTACTTTAGCTTGAAATACCTTGCATGCTGCAGGGATATAATGGGCTCCTTTTGAGTGGTAGAATCTTATAATTGCTGATGAAGTGTGCTCTGCCACACTTGCTCGGTAAAGGAAATGTGCATTCCAGAATAGAGAAGCATGGAATTGCACTCCAGGGTATTTATAGGTGCGCACCTGTTCAATTGGGATCCCATATATTTGCCACTTATGGCTTTTATGATAGTATCGGGCAAAAACTAAAACTTTAGTGTTCTGATAATTTATTGAAAGTTTTTGATCTGTGCAGAAGAAAGCTAGTGCCCTAAGTGCTCTTCTCATTCCCACTTGTGTGGTAGACATAATGACTACATCATCGGCGTATAGTAGTGCTGGGATTGCACGGTCAGCCAGAATAGGTGGATGATGGGCTGCAGCAGCAAGCGCTTGAATTATTGGATTTAGATAGAGATTGAAAAGTAATGGAACTAATATGCAACCTTGTCTTACACCTCTGTAAGTTGGGACTGCTCTGGATAAGTGTCCCCAAGGGGTGCATCTAATTTTCAGGGAGATATTTGAGTAAAGGGACTTAATAAGAACCAGGAGCCTTTTATCAATCGTGGTATGTCTCAACCTATCCCACAGTCTCCCCCTTGGTATTAGATCAAAACCTGACTTAAAGTCAACAAAAGTTTCAAAAAGAGAACCACAAGGAAGAGTAGAATATTTTTCTGCTAAATGGTGAAGAACTAAGCAATGATCTAGTGTTGAATGTTCCTCTCTAAACCCAGCCTGTTCTTCAGCAATAATATTTTCATTTTGTACCCAATCCAATAACTTTAAATATAGAAATCTGGCATAGAGTTTGTTTATTGTATTTAGTAAACTAATAGGCCTATAATTTGTAGGGTCAAGTCTATTTCCTTTATTTTTGTATATCAGTACTACAATAGCCTGATTCCAATCAGCTGGAAATTGTCCTGTATTGTTAATATGTGTAAATAAGGTAGCCAAAACTGGGGCCCACCACTCTTTATTTTCCTTTATTAATTCTGGGGGGATAAAGTCACCACCAGCTGCTTTACTGGTTTTAGTTGGACAATAAGATCTTTAACCTCAGCTATGGATACCGGCGGCCAATCTGGGAGGTCATTACAAGGGGGAATCACATCTGAAATTTCAGCAGATTCCCTTTTAAAGATATTATTAAAATGATCCTCCCATTTATCTGCAGATATTTATGTAATAGAGCCAAAATGTCTATCTGTAAGAGAACTGATTTATTAGATGCCAGAACCAAGTGGAATTCTTGAGCTTTGCTGCTAAGATCAAGTTATTCCAATTCTCTCTTATAGCCTGCCGTTTCTTTGTCTTCAGAAGGTCTTTATAATTTCTTTTTTTTTTTGAGTCTTAAGTAACTTTAGAGCAACTGAAGAGTTTTCCTGGCGAAAGGAGATTATTGCATTTGAGACAGACTTTTTAGCTTTAATGCAGTCATTATCATACCAAGATTTAGATCTTTTATGTGCATAAACATACTTTGGTGTTGTACATCTTGTCAGGGGGCCCTGAATATTAACAATAATTGATTGATACAATGATATTACTTGTTCATATGAATCAGATGAACAAATTTGAGTATGTATCTGACAGAGGGGCTCTGAGGTCAGAATTCCAGTCATAATTTTAGCTAAATCTTGAGACCATTTATTTTGTACTTGTCCCTTCATTGTGATGTCAATGGGGCAGTGGGCCACTTCTAGTGGTTCAAGGTTTGTTTTAGAGTCAAAAAAGCAGATTAGTGGAAAATGGTCACTATCAGGGCGAGTTCCAATATAAAAATAAGATATATGACATACAGAGTTCCGGGAGATCATAATATAGTCCACCACACTGGCCCCATTTGGGCGCCAGAATGTAAACTCCCCTTTGAGGTCACCCCTGACAGTGCCATTTAGTATAACTAAATCTAAACTATCCAGCAATTGAGCCAAACGAAATCCTGCAACATTACATTTTTGATCTTTAGATTGTCTGGCTAGTAAATATCCCATGTCAGTTTTAGGGGGCATTTGCCAATTAAAATGAGTTTGTAAAGAGACATCAGATTGGCCCATGCGTGCATTGAAACCACCAGCTATTAATATGATGGAATCTGGATACTGACATAATAGTAAATTTATGTAAGTATCAAACTGATCCCACAGATTATTTATTTCCCTGTGCCCACGAACTGAGGGCAAATATACATTGACAAGTAATACAGAATAAACTTTAAATCTGAGTAGGAGGGTTAGAGCCATATTTGAGCAAGACTCCAGCATAAGTACTGGAGCATTGAGCTTAACAGAAATCATAGTACTCAGGCTGCCTGATGGTCCCGTTTTTGTGCTGGGAATTGCATTTAAAGTGAAGGAAAGGTATCCAGGTATTAATAGATCCTCCCTACCCCATGTTTCTTGAAACAAAAGGATATCAAAAGAAGAAGTATATTCCATAAATGAAACATCTAACATCTTTGCTTTCCAGCCTGCAACATTCCAGGAGAGGATAGAAATGCCCCCTTCTAGAGGGTAGAGTCATTTAGGGTCTGAGGGTACTATCAATTAATTAGCCGTACATACAGAATTTTCCTTCTGGAATGGGTCCAAAATTGAAGTTTCCTCTAGTGCTGCCTGGTGTAGCACCACCTGAGTTTGACAGCTTCCGGGTGGATGATTTTAGGACTTCCAGTAATAAAATCCCAATCTGAATTTTGGGAAAGAGAACTAGTAGGTTTCAAAGGATGTAATAAAAAGCTATCATGTGGAGAAGGTCTAAGATCCATAGAGCATTGTTCAGCATCTGCCTGTGATATGGGAAACACTTCCTCCTCAATAGTTAGCAAGGGCTGGTGCTCTCTAGCAGGCTCCCCATTCCTTCCATGGGGGCTGGGAGAGTTATTATTTGGGTGGCAATTTCCATCCATTTCATTGTCCATCGAGAAGTGGCAATTTGTGTCAGTATTTGAAGACACAAGATCAATAAGGGGTTCTGCTGTAGCAATGGTGAGCAGTAAAGTTTCCTTGAGATTTTCTAGCTTACGTATTATGTTATCTTGTTCCTTCCTGGGCAGACCTCCAAAAGCCTTAAAAAGATCACCTTCATCTGAGTCTGGCATATCTTCATTTTTGTGAGAGAGACTGACTCCCACTTCCTTGCTTTTTCAAGGTCGTATGTGGGAAGGAGGGCTTGATGGCCTCCGTTACAATTGTGGACTGAGTATGCAGTCGAAATGAGTTATGACCAGATAAAGAGTTAATTTTAACATCGCGAAAAACTCTGGTAGGGAAGATTTGAAATGATGCTAAATATGATCTCATCTTTAATAGCATTAATGGAATGGTAGTCGGGTTAAAGGATAGCAAAATCCGTTTTCGGTTTTGAACAGTAGGAAGTTATTCAATGGCATGTAGGGCTATCTGACTGTAGTGACAATGCAGAAGTTGACCTAAAGAAGTTTTAATTGCTCTCCTAGAGTCCCAGTGTCCAATATTGAGACTGTTTAGGGAGATACAGAGAGCAACCTGCTGTGTCTGAAGTAAGCGGTTTTGCTTATGAGGGATTTCCTCTTTTGTATCCAGAGAGGCATTGATCTGTATAGGACTACCCCTCTTTACCTTATCAGTGAGTAAGGATTTACTAGTACAATCATTTAGTTGTTGCATACTTTTGTCAGCTTTTTTAACTTTATTGTCTCGTCCTTTATCAGAGCACATGTCAGAGATGTCTTGCTTTATCGGAGTTTCTGCATTAGTTTTAATGGATGTGGCAGGTCCAGCTGCATACTTATAAACAAAAGACTCAAAGTCTTTTTTCAGCAGATCTAGATAATTTTTTTGTAGTTGACAGTTGTTCAAATAACGAAATAACAGTTTGGGCTGTAAGAAGACATTGCCTTGCCATCTACTCCGTTGTATTTTCCCAGGGGAGCCTCTCCAAGTTTGGATTTTGTATCTTATTTTTAAACTTATTTTTATTTCCCTTAGCGTTATTAGGGGAACTAGCAAGTTGTATTGGAGACATACAGTCAGAGACCGAAAGGGAGTCCGGGTTTTCATTTAGCTCTTCCCTGTCAGATAATGAAAGCTCTAGTTCTGTTTGTAAGTCCCATTCAAATGATTCAAGGGATGCAAATTTGTTGGAAGAGGAGGGAAGATTTGCTTTACTTACAGTTTCATTTCGTGTGAAAAGTTCTTCTATCTTTGGTTGTTTAGCTGATTTTGAGGAGGAGAGAGAACCTGGGCTAATTCCATGTCTCTTCTTCCTTTTTCCCATGTTAGGCAGTCAGCTCAGACACTTTTACTCCACAATCGTTGTAGAAAATTGTAAATATATTTAAAATAATCTAATAATAAAAATCTAATTTAAAATCTACATTAACCTAATATTGTGTAAAACATTAACCTAAAAGTGTAAAATATACTATTTAAAATAGTGTAAAGCTAAAAGGCAGGAGCATAAAAAAACATGTGTTGCTGGGCTGGTGAGTGAAACTCCACCGTTTTCCTTTTCCAAAACTGTGATTGTGATTTCCATATGCTTTGTTCTCCATAGAGCAAAGGCAGTAAATATAGGACCTTGAACTCTTTTTTTTCTTCCTTGCAATTCTAGAGACAAACAGCCTTCTATTGCTGAATTCCAGAGAGCCTCAAGCTAGAGATTAAATATGTTGCATGGATCAGTGGGCATAGTCTATTATTCTTGATCAATCAAAAGTCATCTTAGGCAGTATGATCCCCAGTGTATGCTTTGGCATAAGTGAAAAAGGAGAAAGAGAAACTGTAATCTCAGATTGGTAACAGAATATTTCCAAATCTCTATTCCAAATACTGTTCAGTAACAGAATCCTATGTTAAGAAAATGTGTTACAGTTACATTACATTTGCAGGAAGCTAACAATATGTATAAGATGCCATTTTATCAATATATTCTTCCTATTAAATACACTAAGAACATGTTAAACATTATAAGAGTTTTCTATCAATTAATTTTTTTGGCATGTTCATCTTCATGGAAATACATATTTAGTATTGAAGCCAGGGGAGATAAGCCTGGTCTTAATTTTATATAGACAGACAGACAGACAGACAGACAGACAGACAGACAGATTCCATACTTTTAATAAGCTGCTTCTAATAGAGTGATGTTTTGTAAAATTTATTTACACATCAGTCTATATCTACATATCTATGTAGACTTTATGTAGGTCCTGCCATTTTTCTTCTACTTCTTTAGTAAGTAAATAAAAAGAACAGTATAGAAATAATGCCAACCAATGTAGAACTGGTCAAATCAATTGGGCAATGTTTTTCTCTACTGTTTACTGTCCATTGCTACCAGTAGTCCAGTAAATGAGACCTTCTTACTCAGTAGAGTACTCCTAGAAGAAAGGAAGCATTACAGCTTCCTCCCTTAGCAGGCATCATAGACACAACCATTTTGATTTTTCCCTTGTTTACCTCTCTAGAAAAAAAGTGGGTGTGAGGAACCAACTATCCCAAGATAAGAAATCCCAGGCAGACACATTAGCTCTGTTCACACAGCACACTTAACCTAGTTACTGAATTAACCCATATTCTGGATTGGCACAATACACACAAGCATACCCCATCCAAATGACTCTCGGGTAGATAACACTTTAAGCCACAAAAAGGGAGTACAACCATTAGGGCTTAACAAATTTGGCTCAGTTTATTGTGTGAATGTAACCCCAAAGATGGCTGATCTTCTCTCACTCTTCAAATGGCTTTGCTCAGATATCTGGCTTGTCCTGCAACTGTTGATGCCATTAAATACATGCAGTTACTCCAATATTGCGGCAACAGTGTATATTTATTCACACTTCTGTTCCATTCACATATAAAATGAGGTGAAAGGATGTTGATAGTACTTTAAAACTAATGAACAGATGAGAGGATCTTGCTTTCTTCTTCTTCCCTGACTTTGATACCTTTTGCTCCATCATTTCAAATATTTTTCTCTTTTCTTCTTTTGTTTTCACCTCGCCTCTCACACTGGAACCAGGGAAAACTCTGAAGGAGCAGAGCTACAGTATATGGCAAATGGAAAAAGACTGATCTCTTTTTATTTTTGTGCTCCTTTCTGGGAAAAGGTCAGCTTATATGTAACAACTACCCTATCTTATTTATTTGCTTGTTAGTCAAATTTAGAAGGCTGCCCAACTCCATAAAGGTTATGAGCAGCACACAATGTTAAAATAGAAAGAAAAATAAAACAAAGAAACAATGCTCTATGTCTAGAAGAGAAAAACCTATAAAATTCTATAAGAGGCTTACACCTAGCCAAACCCAAGGCCTGAGGAAAAAGCTAGGTTTTTACATTTTTTTTTAAAACACAGTCATGGTGAGGGCTATGGGGATCTTTGGCGGGGGGGTGGGGATGTTGATCCAGATGGTAAGTTCTGAGGCAGAGAATGCCTGCTTCCTGGATCCTGTCATGTGAGGGATCTGGACCACGCCCACTCTATCCAGTCATACAAGATGGCCAGAAAAAGAAAAAGAGCTTTATAGGTTTTATAAGGTTTTATAGGTGATAACCAGCACCTTGAATTGCCCCTGGGAGCCAACTGGCAATCAGTGTAGCTTCTGGAGCAGCAGTATTATACGGGCATGCTAAGGCATGCTCATTACTGCTCACACTGCTGCATTCTGGACCAGCTGTAGCTTCTGAGTGGTCTTCAAGGCCAGCCCTTTGAAGAGTGTATTGCAATAGTCCATGTGTGAGGTGACTAGGGCATGAATTTACCATCTGCTGGATCTGTGCAAAGGCTCTCCTGGTTCCAATTGTCACCTGCTCTTCAACTGGGAGGTGCAAGTCGAGAAAAACTTCCAGATTGTGCTCCAGTCCTGAATGAGAAAGTGCAACCCTATACAAAATTAAAGATGGAAAATTTGAAGATTGGGGGCTCAAATACCACAGCCACTTAGGTCTTGCTAGGATTCATTCCGAATGTATTCCTCCCCATCCAAACCCTCACAGCCTTCAGACACAGGGACAAGACATTGACAGCACCACTTGGGCAGATTGGGATCAAGATGTACAATACTGATGATACTGGACTCTGAACTGACAAATAGCCTCATCCAGCTGCTCAAGTAGATGTTAAACAGAAGGCGTGAGCACGTCAAGCCCTGAGGCGCCCACAAATGAGAGGCCTTGGGCTCAAACTCTCCTTCTCTGCCAACACTGTCTGGAATTGCTCACATATAAAGAAGAAACCACTACAACAAGGTGCTCCCCTTCTCAGTCCTTAAGGAAGTCCAGTAGTATACCATAAGGGCTGGTAATGACAAATGCTGAGAGATCAAGAAGAACCAGGGTGGTAGCATCACCTCCATTCCACTCCACAGAGGACACTGACAAGTGTGATCAGTGCTCTCTTAGTACCTGGTCTGAAACGCAATTGAAATGGTCCCAGATAATTCATTTCATCTAAGGGTCTCTGAAACTGCAGTCCAATCATCTTCTCCACAACCTTCCTTAAAAAGTGAAGGTTGGAGACTGAATGAAAACTGTCTGGGACTATTGGATAAAGTGATGTCTTCTTTGGGGGATGGGGGAGGTGCAGTACCCAGCCATAGCCAAGCTCCCATTCTGCTCCAAATGCTATCTCTGTGACTAGCAGCGTCCACATGGGCCATCAGAGAAGCCACTGCCAAATCCAGGCCACCACAGCCTGCAAAACTTTGTTGGCTGAACAAGGCTGAAAACCTTATCATGCTTGGTTAAAAGCTTTGCTATGTCACACTGACTTCCAGATTGCTTCTTAAGTCCTTGTCCTCCCACTGTTGTCATTGCCTCTGCCATTGCTTATCCCAACCACAGATGACTTACACGCAGATGGGGATGTGGCCAGACCTTCCATGACTCCAGGATCTTGGCCAATACAGCTCTTCTTATACTAACAACTCCCAAATACCAAAAACCACAACAAAAACACAGCTTCAAGCCCCTCCAAACCATGCCACACTTCTGGATGCCATCTTTCAAATCAAGATGGCCATGTGAACCTTTTGTGATCAGAAGCAGTATAAGAAATGTAATATGCTCATTTGCAGCAGAACCAACAATAGAGAGCTAGCAGAATCTGTCTGTCTTTCCCAGGTGATATCAATTTTACATGCAGAGAGCATTAGCTCCATTTTGATCACAGATCTGCTGTTCTTTCAAAGGTCCCCTAAACCATATTTACAAAACAGGACTAATGAATGCATGTCAGCCCTTCGAGATAGGCCAGGTCAGGAAACAGACACCACCAGGTTTACAGGAATGGGACTTTATTGTTGTAGGGTATAATAACAGAACCTTGAAAGCCTGCCAGAGTTTCTCTCTGCCTCCTCTTATACCAGACAGAATCAAGACAGGGTTATTTTGAATTTTGTTTTCATGCTTTCTACTTTTCGAGGACTCTGTTTTCAATTTTCTTCCCTTGACAACTCATTTATTATTTCATGAAGGTTATCTCCACATTCCTTTATACAGTGTACATAAGGAACCTGGTAATGCCTTAGTTTGATACTCTGTCTTACACTCAGTTACCTATTCAATAAAATGAAAAGGTATTAAAGAAGAAACCTGTAATGGTATGTGGGAATGACCTTGGGAGACAGGAGGAAGAACTGCTGCCTAGATGACAGTCTGATAAACACAAGATTCTGTTAATGTAACCTTATAATAAAGATAGAGCTAGTATTCATTGTCGTGGTTCTTGCCTGGAGTACCTTGAAGGGCTAACATCTATCCTGCAACTCTGAAAGTACTCCTCCCACCCCTCACTTTTATTCTCCTAAAACCTAGGGACGCTCCTGCCACCCCTCCTCCTTTGGACTAAAATTTCATTTATCAGACTTTTGTCTAGCCTGCGGTTGTTCCTCCTGTCTACAAAGGTCATTCCACAAACCATTACAAAGCCTGAGGAAGCAGAACAAACTATACACTTGCAAAATACAAGAACCACTTCTGAATGGTCAGTGTCTTAATAAATTGTATTGTTGAAGGCTTTCATGGCTGGCATACGATGGCTGGTGTGGGTCTTCCGGGCTGTGTGGCCGTGTTCTGGAAGTTTTGTTTCCTAATGTTTCGCCAGCACCTGTGACCGGCATCTTCAGAGTGCTGGTCACCAAAACCAGCAGCCACTCAGTAACCCAACCCCCACCCCCCAATCCCCCTTCCCCCCTCAGATCTCTATAAATACCCACAAAAGGGTCACATCACCCTGGGCACAGAGAGAACTGCTCCTGTCTGTGCTCCTGCACTCTGAAGATGCCGGTCACAGGTGCTGGCGAAACATTAGGAAATAAAACTTCCAGAACACGGCCACACAGGGCCAGAAGACCCACACAAGCCATCTTAATAAATTGATTAAAAATTAGCCTGCTGGACTCTTAGTCTTTTTCCTCCAAGTTTTCAACATAAAAAATGCTAATAAATATTACTCTGTGCCTGTAGGTTGAAGTGAATGAAGTTGTTTCTTCCACCTCAGCTGTAGATCAAATTTTGCATTATGGACTATGATGGCATTCCCAGGCATCTGCTAAATATGCCTAAATATGACCAAATCCAACTGTGTTTCACATCCAGATACCAGTGAGATTCTAACTGTAATGCTTTTGCATTGTTCTCCTTTCACATCAAAGCTTCTTAACTCCTAAAGGAAATATTAGAAGAAAGAACAATATAAAAGGAAGAAAGGGTAAAATAAGAAGGAACATAAGACAGGTCCTTGAAAGGTAGTCTCTATCAAACTAATCTGGATAAGACAATGAATTTTCTGGACCAGGGAAATGCAGTCAGTCTAATCTGCCTGGATTTCAGCAAAACATCTGATATTTTGCTAGAGAGAAAATTAGTACTTAAATTAAAAATCACAATCAGGAAGTCGGAAGGAAGTTTGCATGGAAAGGCTTTTTTTTCAAATTGCTGACTCTTGCTGTGGGTTGCTCTAGAGCTCAAAGACTAGTTCATTTACAGCTTTAATAATGGGAGCAGGAAGATGTTGATGAGATTTGATACACAGCTGAAAAATGCTGGTGATGTTGGGACTTCCAGCAGAGGTATGGCAAACTGAAGATAGCTCCGCAAAAGCAGAGCTGACTACTGCAGCAAAGACCAAGGAACCGGTGAGTAGACTGGATAAGGAGAGAATGGGAGATTGCCCACATGTGCTCCAGATGGCTGCTCTTCATGAGGAGACTGCAGGACAGTTGTTTTCTGCTGGCTTGAGCACCAGGAGATAACAGGATTAGCCATCTTACTCGCAATTGTGGCAGAGCCTTTTGTTGTTGTTGTTTAGTCGTTAAGTCGTGTCCGACTCTTCGTGACCCCATGAACCATATTGCGCCAGGCCTTCCTGTCCTTCACTGCCTCCCTGAGTTTGCTCAGTTTCATGCTCATTGCTTCAGTGATGCTATCTAACCATCTCATCCTCTGCCGTCCTCTTCTCCTTTTGCCTTCAATCTTTCCCAGCATCAGGGTCTTCTCCAAAGAGATCTCTCTTCGCATTAGGTGACCAAAGTATCTGAGCTTGAGTTTCATTATCGATCCTTCCAATGAGCAATCAGGGTTGATTTCCTTTAAGATTGACTGGTTTGACCTCCTAGCAGTCCAGGGGACTCTCAAGAGTCTTCTCCAGCACCACAGTTCAAAGGCATCAATTCTTCGGCGCTCAGCCTTCTTTATGGTCCAGCTCTCACAGCCATACATTACTACTGGAAAAACCATAGCTTTGACTATGCGGATCTTTGTCGGCAAGGTGACGTCTCTGCTTTTTAATATGCTATCTAGGCTTGCCATAGCTTTCCTCCCAAGGAGCAAGTGTCTTTTAATTTCATGGCTGCAGTCTCCGTCTGCGGTGATCTTGGAGCCCAAATAAATGAAGTATGTTACTGCTTCCATTTCTACCCCTTCTATTTGCCAGGAATTGATGGGTCCAGATGCCATGATCTTAGTTTTTTTAATGTTGAGTTTCAAGCCAGCTTTTGCACTCTCCTCTTTCACCCTCATCAAGAGGCTCTTTAGTTCTTCTTCACTTTCTGCCATTAGGGTGGTCTGCATATCTGAGGTTGTTGATGATTCTCCCTGCAATCTTAATTCCGGCTTGTGATTCTTCCAGCCTGGCATTTCTCATGATGTACTCTGCATATAGGTTAAATAAGCAGGGTGACAGTATACAACCTTGTCGTACACCTTTCCCCATTTTGAACCAATCAGTTGTTCCATGACTGGTTCTAACTGTTGCTTCTTGGCCCGCATACAGATTTCTCAGGAGACAGGTAAGGTGGTCTGGTACTCCCATCTTTTTAAGAATTTGCCACAGTTTGTTGTGATCCACACACAAACCTCACTTTCTAATCACTTTCAGAAATTGCTCATTAACTACTTCTCAGCTATTAGAGATGTTCAGAATGACAAGTTTGAAAATGCTGGGTGAGTCTGCCTTCAATCCTGAATGAAAGAACATTTTAATCATAAGCTTAAGAATTTAAAGAATCTGAAATAAACAGCAAAAAACTAAATAAGACTTTGAACTTAGAAAGTTATAAATGAGCTAAGGGTGCAGATAAAATTGGAATGTTGAAACTTTTACAGTGAGATTTTGAAATTAATTATAAAGAACAAATAGCTTCTTGTGGGAAATAGTTTCTGTTTTGGGTTTTTACAAGGCAAAACACAGATAAGGAATTTCATGATTTCAAAAACTGGACACTAGAGGGAACTAAAGTTTTTAGGTAGAGGAAAGATTTACAAACCTGTAAAATGTTGCAAAACTTTCTAACAATGAAAATACTGAAGGAGACTTTTGAGGAATGGAATCAGAAAATAGTAGCCACCATATCAACAATGTCAGTAATGATGTCTGCTTCAGTGGATAGACTATGTCCAAAAGATGTTATTGAAGAAATGACAGATGTGGAACATTACAGAACACTCCCTCACTCTTTTTTTTTCCAGCTCCAATCCCATCTGCCAATGAAAGGAAACCTTTCACTCTATCTTGTCCCATACCAGATAGTAGTATAGATTCCACCTCACATGGAAATCAGAGGATTGGACTTGAAGCACCCACAATCAAAATATTTGGATGAAAGCCAAACAAGACCCCAGTACAACTTGATCAGCAGTTGGAGAATAAGATCTCTACCAGGCTGGATATAAGACTGTGGATAAGAACAAAACAGGCAGCAAACTAGGCAAGGTAGAGAATGAGCCACAGGGTAGATCATCAAGAAGAGCTATACGTCTGCTCTTGTGTCAGGCCTTCAAGGTAGGCAAGGGCAAGAAATAGGTGTTGCTAGAAATCTCAGAATGTATTTTAATGCAGTTAGGGTATTGTAACAGAATTTTGAAAGCCTATTAAAGCCCCTCCCTACTTCAACTTACACTTAGCACAATCAAGGCAGAGTTGTTTTGAGGGTTTTTTTTTTCACAATTTCTATTTTCCCTAGGTTACCTTGGCAACAATAAATGGATTTAAATTGGCCACAGTGGAATTAATGAAATATTGGCAAAGGAATTGGTTGGGTTTTCATGGAACCTTTCCATAGGCCCACAAAATTTGAGCTGAAAGTGAGATTGTCTGTATATAATTGAGCCAATAGTCTAGTTCTTTTTTTTTTTTTGAGGTAAGCCACAAAAATATGTCCATATTTAAAGGGGAGGGGACCCACTATTTTTCAGGTGCACTGGCAACCTAAGCATTGGTTTATCAGGTTTCAAACAAGCAACAATGGGCAGATATTGACACCAGTAGGAAATAAAAACAAGAATAAAAAGATTTGAAAACGCTATTTCCTACTGATAGACTGTGATTCAGTACTACCGATCCTTGTCAAACTAATATTCTGTTAATGGAGATGAAACAAAATCTCAATTCAAATTCCAACTATTCCAACTTTTTTAGAATTTATTTTAATTAATATTACAGTTGAAGAATTTTCATAGCATTGACTGACTTCATGGCTTATCTGCCATACTGTACTGGAAGGTTGCTCTAGGTTATAGTAGAGAAAGTTTGGTTATATTAAATACAATTTCCAACTAAAAAAACAATTGAAGTAGTATTTGCTACTGTGATATCCTTAACAGATATGTTCATTGCAGAGTTGTTGGCCAATTGCCTCTTACTGCATTAAAAAGCATTAAAATGATACCACCTGGAAGTAAAAAGGGCAGGGTTTAGACAGAAATAGAGAGACTGTGTTTTGTACTAGACAGGGGAATGCCAAATATTTGAAAGGCTGTCAGAAATAGTGATATGCTAATCACAACTCAGCAGGAGTTGGAAATTGCCTGTCAACAGTCCTCCATGAGGTGTGTCAGGGAACTTTTTCCATTATAGAGAGCTGTCCTTTCCAAACACTTTGGGCAGTTTCAAGCAAAGAATGGTAAGAATGGAGAGCAGGGGCTTTGAATTGGCCTTCAAGATGGAGCATCGGGGTAACATCTAAGCATGAGATCGCAGTTTTTGTTATGCGGAAACATATTGTCTTTTTTCTTAAGTTACAGTTGTCATATCTATTTTTGCCCATGCACACACAGAGACAAACCTAGTGATTCACATATGCAGACCTTATGAAAATATATGCCTATTTTTGTCCTCTCTTTTGGGGAGAATATATAAGCAGTTACCACAGATGAATGTATCTGAGCTTAATTGGCATTGGATGCAAATAACATACTTCTATTCCTCTGGTTTTTCATTGTGGGTTTAGAATCAGTGATTGTTCTGTTTTTAACCAATATATAGTACTTGACAATTTTTAAACACTTTATAAAAGATAAACCTGACAATTATTTAGAATTAAGAAATAAATTCTAAATACTAAGAGGTTACAGCTTCTGAGTTATGATGGCTTTGTGGTCAAAATGGAGCAACGGAAAGTAAGAGACAACTATTAGCATACTTAGAAAAACATCACAAAGATATTGAAAATATACACAGGGGATGTGGGAGAGAGATAGCATGGTGTAGTAGTTAAAGTGCAGGACTAAGAACCCAGGTCCTCCCTTTGGCATGAAAACCAGCTGGGTGACTTTGGGCAAATCGCTTCCTCTCATCCTTTAATCAGCATCAGGCTCTGCAACAAGCCAGCTGAAATATATATTTAAAAATTACAGGTAGTCCTCATTCAGCAACCACTTGTTCAGCAACCATTCAGCACAGAACGAAGAGACTTACAATGGGTCCTCGTAGTTGTGGCTGTTGCAGCATCCTGCAGTCCCATGATCACCATTTGCGACCTTCACTGCTATCTTCCGACAAGCAAAGTCAATGGGAAGCTAATAGGAGTTCACAAATGGTAATCACATGATATTGCACCTAACGACCATGCAGGATTTGCCTAATGACAGCAACTGGAACTGCCCAAATTGCTCTCGTAAGTCGAGGAGGTCATGTGATGTTGCGCTTTACAACTGTGTCACTTAGTGATGGAGTTCTCCATCCTAATTACCATGGTTAATCGAGGAGTACCTGTACATCATTTATTGATAGCTTCACTACAAGAACTGCAATAACCCCAGTCAAAACAAGCACAGTCTGCGACAAACTCTAGGAACACCATATACTAGGAGTGGGAGAAGAACACTCTAAAGGAAGCTGAGTGGGCACAGAGTACTGAATTTTGGAGTAGAGAAAGTGAAAAATTGTGGAAGTCTGATAGAATAGAGGGGGGTACGGCGGGGGAACTCTATGCTGCAAAATTGTACGTTCTGTTGTTGTCTCACTTGTTATTACTTATTTTCCAACTGCTAATGACAAATTAAAATATACCTAACAGAATGGACATCTGCTTACTTCAAATTGAAAAATTACACATGCCAGGCAGTTAAATAACATTGCACAGAAAGTTAAATGAAAACCTCTTTATTTAAATACACATGGGCACACACACATGCGCACACACACACATTCCTTTGTATCACATTCTGAAGGCATCAAAAAAAAAAGGGAACTCAAAGCAAGAAACCATATAGTTAAAAAAAAAACCATACATAGCTTCAAACTAAACAGCATCACTGGAGGATACTTGTCCTGAAAACTAAAACTGACCAAAAAAAACTTTACTAAGCAAAACTGTTTTCTTCAGTTACTTAAAAGGTATTAGAGTAAGTGGCAAGCAAATCTGTTTGGATAGAGCATATCTCCACTGGAACATTATACCAAAGAAAGTCCTCTTCCTAACAAATATGGACATAACGTCTTTCCAGTTTCTGGAGAACCAACACACCAAACAAAAGGACAATATGAATGTTGCCCCTGAAGCCTTACCTTTTCTCCCTTGTGGCCTGGCAAACCAGCTACCCCTGGCAATCCTGCTTCTCCCTGTTGAGAATAAAGCTAAGATATTTATTCTAGAATCTTATATATGAAAAAAAAAAAAAAAAAGTAAGCAATGACCTACAGATAATGCCCTTACAGGGTATATGCCCTTGCTTGTATAATATGCCAAAGCTTTATCTTGTGGCAGTATTATTGAAAGAAATGCCTTGGTGACACCCACAGCTGTTAAAACAAAGAAAGTCCTCTTCCTAACAAATATGGACTACAGTGGTTTTGCGCTGTTGCTCAAGGTGTTCAAGAGATCTAAGCTGATGTTTTTGATTGGAATAATATTGGAGGATGTTACAAAAGCCATTTTCTCTAATGCAGGGAGAACCAGTCTTACACCTTTATCCCTGGGATCAGGAATCTGTGCCTCTGCAAATGCTGCTGAATTATAACTTCCACTATCCCTCATTGGTAGCCATGATGGTATGGACTGGTGGGGGTTGTAGTTCAGCAACATCTGGAGAGCACCAGTTTTTCAAGCCTTGTTCTAAGCAGTTCCCTAAACAGCAAGCACTACAGACTTCATTTCTGGATAAGTTTATAGATCCTATTTTCTCCCACTTTTTGCTTTCCCACCCAGAAGATATACTTGTTCACTGATATGCGGAATATGATGATGATTCTGTATTTTTAATTTTTTTTCTGTATTTTTAATTTTTTTTATTTCTAATTCATTTTCTGTGGGAAACAGAGTAAACTGAGATGAGTACTGTACATCCTTTGTGCACACAGCCGCACATATATGCATATATATCCAAACATTTACCGTATTTTTCTGACAATAAGACGACCCCATGTACAAGACGACCCCCACTTTTCCAACCCAAAATTAAGAAATCAATATTTTAAAGATAGCGCAGAACACATTTTTATTTAGTAATTAGTTAACATTTACCTGATACACTCGGTGGGAGGAGGTCCAAACCGTCTCTCTGCAGCTCTATTTCCAGGCTCTTTTGCATAACTGATTACATTCAAGCACGAGTGAAACTGCAGATAGCTTTTCTCTGCAAACAGCCTTCCTCTAATTGGTTTGTTCAGCATCAGCTGACATCAGTTACATCAGGCTCATGACTGGAGGAAGTCTGTTTGGGAGACAAGCTATTTCACTCGTGATTGGAGGCTAGCAATAGGAGGAAGCCTCTTTGCAGAAACAAAGTATGGGCAGTTTTGCAACTGCGCGATTCTCCGCTGACTTCCTTGAATAAGACGCCCTTCAATTTTTAGGGTAAGGATTTTAGAAAAAAGTATCGTCTTATAGTCGGAAAAATACGGTATGTATTCAACTTTCTCACTATATTTTATTTTAAAATTAAAATTGCTAGGCTTCAAGATTAGCTATGTGGATGTTGAAACAGCAATTGGCTAAGAGACACATACTCAAATTTTGACGTAAGAATACTGTAATACTGTAATGAGAGAGAAAGAATGAAAATAAGATATATTCTACTGCAAAATATCTGCTGCAGCTTGATGTCTTCTATGTTTGTGAAAATTACATGCAAATATCTTTATTTTAATTGACAATGCTTTATGAAAGTCACGCAAATTGCCTGGTTCAAGACCTTAAATGATACCCTTCTAGTAAAGACAGATACAGTTTCTCTGCAATGCATCCATTATTGATTCACAGGTGATCGCTGTCACGGTGATATACAGACCTGTGCTCCCTCCCTGTTTCTAATGTAGTATTTGTGGAGATATGAGGGTGTCCAGGGTCCCTATTTGGACACCCTCATGTCTCTACAATGTTTGGGTCATCATTTAACTTAAAGGTTGCAATAATTGTGAGTTATATTAAATAACCCATGTTCTTCCATATTGACAAGATACTCAGCTGCTATGCTCAAGTTAAGAATGGCCCTGCTAAGCCCTTTAAGGATGGATTCACAAACTACCGTATTTTTCCGACTATAAGACGATACTTTTTTCTAAAATCCTTACACTAAAAATTGAAGGGCATCTTATTCAAGGAAGCAAGCCGAGAGAACTGTGCCTGCAAACAGGCTTCCTCCTATTGCTAGCCTCCAATCACGAGTGAAACTGCCCATACTGTCTCTGCAAACAGACTTCCCCCAATCACGAGCCTTATGTAACTGATGTCAGTTGATGCTGAACAAACCAATTGGAGGAAGTCTGTTTGCAGAGACAAGCTATCAGCAGTTTCACTCGTGATTGAATGTAATCAGTTATGCAAAAGAGCATGGAAATAGAGCTGCAGAGAGACGGTTTGGACCTCCTCCCACCGAGTGTATCAGGTAAATTTTACCTAATTACTAAATAAAAATGTGTTCTGCACTATCTTTAAAATATTGATTTCTTAATTTTGGGTTGGAAAAGTGGGGGTCGTCTTGTACATGGGGGCGTCTTATTGATGGAAAAATATGGTAGCTACTTCTGTAAACAATCATTCATACTGTTTGGATATTTCATCATTGTACCATACCTTGGAGAAATATTTCTTCAATCAGTTTGAAGTGGTTGTCATAGGAGACTTTATTATAGTAGACTTCTAAGTTGTTAGCTTTCTAGTTGGTGTCATCCTTGTTAAGTTAAGGGGTAACAGCATATGAGTTTTTACAATTAAAATGATTTCACTGAAAACACAGATCTGAGGTAACTCTCTACTATTTTAACACAAATTGTCATCCTCTTTGCAGTACAACATATGACTCTATATAATCACTGTCCATATTTTGCCTCTCATGTGCATCAATCAGTTTATAGAAAAGCTTTTCCCAAACTTGGCAAAATACAGCCAGGTCCCTAATCATGTCAAATAATAATGATCATTTCTAGGCAACATGGCCATCGATGATGAGTGCTTCAGATTATGAGAATTGTGGCCTGCCACTAAGAAGACCATAATAGAACAAAATACTGTATAACTTTCTTTAATATTCAATATTATATGAAAAAAGAACAACAGTACAAAAGTTCAAGTAAAAGGTTAAATCTGTTCAAAGAAGTACACATTTAATAGATCACACATGGAAAAAAATATAATGAATTAGGGTTCTACCTTGTTCTGAGAGCAAAAACATTTTTCTCCAGAGTTTTTTTCCATTATTGGAAGCGCATGTATTTCACCAATGTGACCAATTGATGGTGATGCTGCAGTAGTTTTCAAGCTTTTCTCCAAAGGTTGCTGAAATTATGAATACGTATTATCTGGATTGAAGACTATTCATCAAGATCCAATGCTATTATCTATAGTATCTTCTGCATCTGCAGAGACTACATTTCATGATGAAAAAAATTAAAAATAACCTGTGTTGACAGGTTAAGTAATCTGAACTGAAAATCTGGAAATAATAATGTTAGGGAATTACAGAAAATGCTGTTATTATTTTAAATAGCCCCTACTTTATACTTACGTAACCCTTAGTTCATAATGTAGAGTGCACTATGGTACAAGAAAAATGCTTGAAGCATATACGAATAGAGCAGTGCCTCAGAAACAATAGCAGCTCCAGTGCAGACACTTTCCCCATGATACTGATGCCCCTCTGTTATGGTTATTTGAACATGTTTCCCTTATTACTTGAGAGGTAGATGAAATTCAAGATTCCTTACTAGAGTTTAGGAAGGAGCTCTATCATTTCCCCCCCCCCCCCGATTTTTTAAAATACTCTTGTTTAACTTGTGTTTTATATCTCTTATATTTATTTTTTAAATGGGTATTTTACTGTGCTGCATAAGTTCCAAGAACCATTAAGGGGCTGGGTAGAATATAGATTTTCTAAATGAATAAAAATTTAAGGATCAAAACAAAAATGTTGTTTCAAAGGATAGGCCATGCGAATAATGCCATGCAGCTTTGTTACGTTGCTAAAATGGAGTAGAAGAAAATTATTGTTCTGAAAGAGAATATTTACATTTTTATTTTCTCAACTTACCACATGCTCAGATAATTCGCAACAGTTCTCCTGAGAAGCAAGGCTCGGATTGCAGTGTAAGATCATGCGGCCAAGTTCTATCTGTTTAGTAAACATGATGATGCTTATCAGCTGGGAAGTAACAACACTGAAGCCTCTGTGGCTGAAATCCACCACACCATTAAATAATTTGAGCCCACTGAAATGAATGGGCTTAAATATCCCCAACAGAGTTTTGGATTTTGGCCACGAACTTTTAAAACACAATAAAGTTTGACATTTTAAAATACTGCATTTGCATTTATTATATTAGCTATCTGAGCAACTCACAGATTCTAATCCAATCATACCAAATCGAATTTGAACCCAACATAGCACTTCTCCATATCTTTTTATAAAAGCAGCTGGATTTAGGACTACAACAGTCATTGCAGTTTGATACATTCCTTTGGTCAACTCTCTGGCCATTTGAAGGATTTATTTTTACAGATGGGAATTACCTCTCTCCAAACTACGCTACCTTAAGTCAATAAAACGAGAGTTTTAGACAAATTCTGCTAGCTCTATTATTAATTTATCACTGTAAATAACCCTAGGAATAACAGATTAAAGTTTTTAATTTAAAGCCTTGCTCTTGGTTGTTACAGCAGCATCACTGAAGTCAAAGAGGCTGGCCTCATGAGCCAGCATGATTGCATATTGCTCCCCAGCCATGAAATAGTCCCAGCTAGGACATACAGCAACTAGTCTTGCAGCTTTTGACAGAAGACCAGCTGAAACCATTCTGCTGCAACTACGGAAGCACTGCAGGAAGGGGGAGAAGAGCAAGGCACAATATTCCTGGAACTTTGGTAAAAGCATGTTTGCCGAAGTTGGGGATCTCAGACAAATCTCAGTACTGCACATGTTGTGGACTGAATCCTCTCTCCCTCTCTCTTTCCACAAACATCTGTAGAATTCTAATTAATTCTAACTTGAGGACCCTATAGAGTTGCAGGTTTATTCAAAAATATCTCTCTCTATAACCCTCTTTAAGCTCTCTTCACATGCCCTCTTTCAATTGGTTTTGCTTGTCCTCTGTAATTTATCAATGCAGTCTGATTTACTATGTAGATTTGTAGCATCCTCCCAGTCACTCCATGACTTCAGTTGGCTGGTTCACCCATATTCAGGAAGTATATATCAATTGATGCTGAACTGATTTAATTTGCCTTCAATGATGCCATCCCATAGTCCAATACAATTGGCTACATAGCACTGACATATCCCTGTTTGCTATGGAGATCTTTATTAGCATGATCACCTGACACTGATAAAAAAAAAGGAGACACAAAAATATGCACACACACACACACCCCATAGAAAAGAGCAACAATCCATATGAAAGCGTATTTTTTATCAAGAATCATTGTATCATCAAATGTATGAATTGAAAGGGACCTTATACATCATGTAGTCCAACACCCTGCTTATGCACAGACTTTATTAACCCATTCCCAACAGGTGGCTGCCCAGCCTGTTGGAAGGTCTCCAGCAAGGGAAGTGTTCTACTATTGTTCAAAGTAGACTGGTCCTCTGCTGTTACCATAAGGAAATTCCTCTTGATATTTAGCCTGATACTTCTTTCTTTAATTTCAGCCAGTTGGTCCTTGTTCTGCCTTTGGTTTCAACATTGAAATAAGTCTGCCTTCTTTTGTACACGTCAGCCTTTTACACAGATGGAGATTGCTGTCATGTATCCCTTTAGTCTTCCCTTTCGCAAGCAAAACATACTCATCTCCTTCCAATGTTCCTTTCAAAGCTTCATTTCCAGACCCCTTATTATTTTTGCGGCTCTCTTCTACTTCTGTTCAAGCATCTCCTTGTCCCCTTTAAAGTGCAGTGGCCAGTACTGGACACAATATTCCAGGTGTGGTTGAGCCAGCATAGAGTACAATGAAACTATTGCCTCCTGCGGCTAAAGTAGCCTGTTTGTCTTGGCCTTTTTAACTACTTGCCTGCATTCATCTAGTAATCCACTAGTCTCCTAGATCTTTTTCACATGGCCTGCCACCAAACCAGGCTTCCCAACACTGTACCCTATTCATTTGATTTTTCCTACCTGAAGCACTATTTTCAGCCGGAAAACTGAAAAAAGAAGGTACCCAACCTGCTCTTATTATTATTATTGGGCCTTACACGGAATCATCTGCACAATCTAGTAGGAGGCAGAAATCTTGAATTTTCTGTACCTGGGATTAATTGATCTGGGGGGATGGTGGGGGGAGAGATGATATTTTAAGCTGCTTTCATTCTAAGAAATAAAGTACTGTAGCCAAGAGAATCCTTTTTTCATACACAGCATACTCTCTAAGAATTTGGATGCTGCAGCAGAGACTTTGCATGCCAATTGTTCTGTGAGACATTATTTAATCTCTGGAAAAAGAAACCAGATGGAAGAGTCAGTGATGACCTTTGAACAAAGGAAAAGGATTAAGAAATAAAGGAAATGTGACAAAAACTAGAGGCACTAAGTGAGAAGAGTGGCACATCGATAAAAAAACGAGGAAAGAAAAAATATATAGTAGCATAAAATTGCTATAATTATATTTCTCTTCCATGTATTACTATTGTGAAAGTTAACCAAATGGACAATATTGGAAAGGTGTATATGAGCGGGTTACCAAGTTATTAAACAGAAAATACTAAATCATCCATCATATATGAAACTAGTTGTGCTGCAGCTGTTTGCTCACTACCTATTTTCCTGTGAAGAAAACACAATTTCCTTTAAAAATACTAACAACTAATATGGAAAGCACTTGTGTCTATCTCACAGCCACTGTGCACGTGAAAAACTTAAGACTACATCAGTTAAATACTTTCAGCATTTTAAGGCTTTCCTTTTAACATAACTTTACGAGTCATATATATTATACAGTAAAACTATAGGTAGAATTGTTTAGCTTTTATAAATACTAATAATATATAAATAAACTAACAGAGGTTCATAAAAGATGACCTTTTAATATTAGGTGTAATATTGTTCCAAAGTCTACGGATTTTTTTATATGGGAAAAATTTAATATCACTCTAAGGAATATAAAAGTATATTAGGATATGACTCTTTGAAAAAGATGAATTACGTAGAAATTAATGCCAAAACAATTATTTCAAAATATGGTATTTTATGATCCAATAAGCTATTAGATGTTTTTTCTAACCAAGAATACACACATTAGATAAAACTGGTAATGTACCTCTATCTATAGTTCTTTGAGTAGTCATCTATGAATTTATACACACATGATACACCTGTGCAGAGCCCCAGTTGGGATTTTCACCCCCATCTGGCTACCACTGAACCCTTTCATTTCCCAAGTCCAATTCAGTGAGATGAACATATCATCTGAGACCAAGTCAGGTAGGAGAGTGGGCTGTGTGAATTCACAAATGACAAATGTAGTTACAGATAAATAACTACCTCTTCTTCATTGTGATCTTGGTGATTCTCACACATGGATGACTAGCAAGCTTCATACCTGGACAAGGATCTAATCATCAAGAGTTTACCAAAAAATGCCACACCCTTCCAAAGGCCACATCCTTCTAGGATGATTTAATGCTGGATGAGGGCTGAAGGCTGAACCCATGTACAGTAGCTGCTCACCACTGCTCCAGCAGCAGAATGCTCTGGAGGAAAGCTGTTGATTCTGCTGGTGCTCTTGTGGAGTAATCACAGATTGGAAGAGGGCACAGCTGTTTGGTCAGATTGTAGTAAAACCTACGATTAGACTATCCATCTGGAAAAGTGCTGAATAGAAAACCATGGCCTTTAGATTGGCCTTGGGAAAACAAAAATAACAGTCTCAGAAGAATGCCATATGGTCCAGATAAAAAGCAAGGTCATGATGGATATCAAATAAATGCAGAGATGTTTCCAATGGAGCTGAGGAATTGGGGGAAAAAAATAAGCAATATTATATCCTAATTCAAGTGAAGAGTAGAAACCAACTTTAGGAGGTTGGATCAGGAAAACACTTTGTCCCTATAAAAAAGGAGGAAGGGAGAGTCTTTTCGTAAGACACATGGTTCTCCAGCCTGATTATTTGAAGTCATGGACACTAAAAGCTACTTTCGAAGAAAAAAGATAAATTAGGGGAATAGCCATAGGCTCAAAGGGTTTTGATCTTAACACAGTGATAATAAGGGAGAGGATCTATGCCAGAAATAGGAGGGAAGCTGGAAGATAGAGATGTGCTACTTCTTTCCAAAATGCTTCATCAGGAGGCTGGAAAAAAAGAGAATCGTCTTTCCTAAAAGGAAAAAAAGTTTTGCTGCTGTTTTAAGTAGAGGAGAAAAGCCAAAATGTTATAAATGTATTACTGTAGGGGGTTAAATTACTGTGAGGAAAATCCAAAAATTTTTTTTTTATTTGGTTGCATAGGAAGCCCTAATGAAAACTTTATAAGGAGCTAATGAAAAGTTTATAATTCAATCTACTTCACTCCAGAGAAGTTGTAGAACTAAATCCTCCAAGCTGGAAGGCAGAGGGAATCAGGCTTTAGGTAGAAGCCTTGACCCTGATAAATGGAGAGTAGATTGGGGCAGTTCAAAAGGTGGAGATACTCATGATGGGTGAGGCAGAGTCACAATTGCCAAGGTTATCAAAGTGTGATGAAAAAGCAGTTGGTCAAGTCCCTTTTGATGTTTTCCAGAACTTTGGTGGACACATAAAACATTACATAACATAAACTGCAAGTTTGAGCACCGGGAGACAATGGGATCAGCCATCTTGTCCACAAACCTCACTTTCTAATCACTTTCAGAAATTGCCTATTAACCATCTCAAAACTATTACAGACCTTCAGAATGACAAGTTTGAAAACTCTTCATTGGGTGGGTTTATCTTCAATTCTGAACAAAAGGAAAATGAATTATAAGTTTAAGAACTTAAAGAATTTGAAAGAAACAGCAAAAAGCTAAATAAGATTTTGATTTAAGAAAGTTGTAAAAAGACTAGGGGTCCAGACAAATTTGGAATATTGACTTTTACTATAAGTTTTTGGAATTAATTATAAGAAATAAGCAACTTCTCATGGGAAACACATATTTTGGCTATCCTGGCTATTGCAAGTTATAACAAAGATAAGTGATGATTTTACAGAGTGGACACTAGAAGGGACTAAAGATTCTAAGCAGAAGGAAAAAAAAAATAGAAGCCTGTACTTGATGTCAGTTAATACTGGGACTTACAAAATGACACAAAACATTATAACACTGGAAATATTAAAGGAGATTTTTGAAGAATGGAGCCAGAAATTAACAACTACAATATCAGTTGTATTGCCAGTAATGATGTCCACTTTTATGGATAGACTATGTCTAAAATATGTTAATGAAGGAATGACAGATGTGGAACAAATTTTATCTGTCAAGACAGAGAAAGTACCAAAAGTGGAACTACAAATGATGGCCAAGAGAATGATTTGGAAAAGGATGCTTTACTGGATACACAAAAGAAACTGGCTGAAGTTTTAAAAATTAAGAGAGAAATACAAATGATAAACCAAGAGAATGACCTAGAAATGTTTTCTTATTGATCTACAAAAGAGGCTTGTTAAAGCCTTCAAGAAATCTGTGTGATGGGATAAAGAAGAATTCAAGAGAAATCAAATCCTACCACATTATTTGACTGAATTAAACTTTAAGACTGTTAGAAGTAAAAGGAAGGAATATAAAGTTGGTTTATTGATCAAGCTTAAAATAAGACTTTTTTTTTTTTTTTTGGCAATGTTCTGGCAACCCTTTATGGACTTTTTGCTGACACCAGGATTGAAAGTTGATGTTTTATGGATTTGCTTATAGATAAGGGATGGGATATGAGATGAAGAGATATTTGTTTAACCTTATAGGGGTGAAGAGTTATTAAATTTGTTTATACTTGTGATGAAAGTTGAAAGTCACTTCTTTATATATTTCTTTTCTTTTTCTTCTTACTTTCTTTTTCTTTTTTCCTGTACTTTTTATTATTTCTTTCCATTCTCCTCTATTTCCCTAAGTTTAGTTTGTATTAGTTTTTATTATTGCAATTAAAATTCTTAATAAAAGTTCTCTCTCTCTCTCTCTCTCTCTATACATATATATATATATATATGAAGATAATTTTTAAAAATGTTTCACTTTTAGCACAGTATAGAATGTGTACTAAAGCAGATGTGTATCCTTAAATGTGCCACTGTATCCTCTTTATTATAAGTTAATTCCTACTACTTAAGTAATTTTCAGAATACCTCAAATTAAACTTAAAGCTTTGTTTGATGTCTGCAGTACAGAAGAGATAACACTGTAGAAAAATATGGTACTTTTAGGATTGAGTCTTCATTTCTAAGGATCACAGGCCATCAAAATTGCAAAATGTCTGCTTTCTAAACATATGTAAAATATATATGTCTGGATTCAGATCTGATTTATTGATGCAAGGCTCACTGCTTTTTCTGCTGAATAGCATTCACTGCTATTTCTACAGAAGGTTCTACTTGAAGAAGAGATGAGGAGGCAATTTTGGTTTATTCCCAGTTCTCCCCTTCAGTCCCAATCACCTCCAATAATTTTTGGAGATTTCCAGAACAACTTTTTAGGGAGCAGGGAATTATAGGGAGAAGGAAAAATAAGAGTTAATTACTTTCCCTTTTCCAGAAAAGTGTCCCATCAACAAAGTTGATCCAATTCATAAGCAGAAGTAATTCAAGTTTTATCCAACTCACCATTTTGATGTTATTGAAGCATTCTCTCTCTCTTTCTCTCTCTCTATTTTTTTATATTGCCCTCTTATAAATTCCTTTTCCATAAAAGCAGCATAAACCACTTAATTCATTAAAACATGGCATGAACACTTACATCTACAGGTTTTCCATCTAAATAATGGGTAGCAATGAGAATCTTTCCTTGAAAGTCAGGGCTAGCTTTTTCCTCAGTCATCCGTTGTTCAATTAAGCTGCAGTCCACATAAAGAGAAATCATCCTTGACTGTACACTGATACCAAGCTTATGCCATTGACGGTCAAAGATAGGATAGATTTTGCGGCTTTTAAAGACGTAGTGCAAGGAGTTCCGCTGGGTGGATTGCATGGCGTACTCTATAACTCTTTTTAAACCATCAACTGAGATGTAAGCCTGAACAAAAATATATACATATACAAAGTTAAGCACTTTCAAAATGAATAAACGGTAAATTAGCAAAGAAGAGAATAAAATCATAGAAGTCAGTACATGCCAGAGATCTTTAGAATCACCTTCTCCTTCCTGTTGCAGCCCCTCAGCCACTCTCACAAACCTGTAGCTATCATTTTATTGGGGGTGGGAATAGGAAACAACTGAACAAACACAAATTAGACAAAGAAATAACAGTAACAAGTAACTAAATTTGTTCTCACCTGTGGCAAGTTATGCTGATCTAAAATCTGCAGTAAATACCAGCGTTCTCTTTTGCTGTTTCTTCTGACACGAAATGTAGCTGTTAAGAAGTATTCCTCTGGGAACCCATTTGGAAACACTTGCCTAAAAGTTGGGGTGGAGGTTGAGGAAACGGTCTTATTAGACCAACCCTGATAATTCTTATAAAACATGAGAACAAACATATGTTGAAGTACACAGAAACTAATTATGAGTTTATAGGTACTTGAGCAACTCTACTGTATTCAAAAGACTGTTCCATCTCTTGAAGTTATTGAAGTCATAATTATTCAGGTCTAATGCTACCCACAAAACCCCACCCTGTTGCAAATCTACATTTCATCATCGTTATTACATTTCATGCACACGTTACTACTGAAATTACAAGAATTAAAAATAAAGAAACTCATTCCCATCTTTTTGCCAAACTCAACAGATTCTTCATGAAATCAAAAACCCATTCTTCCATCATGAAAGTTAACCTTAAAAAAAAAAATCAAGAAAACCATTTCTGCAGGAAAAAGTAATCCTTCTAAACCTAACTGAAAATTTACTGCACACTATGTAAAATATTACCCTGGCCCACTCATCTCCCATTTGCACTGTTGTTAATGTACAGGGCAATCCTATAAAAAGTATGTTCAGAAGTCCCAGTATGTTTCAGGCTTCATTATTTAAGTTTTAAATCAGGCAAAGTGTGTTAAGCTACATTTTGCTTAACCATGACTTGTTGGATAAGCCAGAATTGGATAGGTGCACAGAACTCACTAAATCCCAAACAAAGCAATCATATTTTGGCCTAGTGTTCAATGGTCAACACTGAAACAAGACATCTAATTTTAGTAATGATAGTGCAAGCATTCATTTTTACCAATATTTATTTTTAAAACATGCTACTATATTTCTCACTAATGGAAGATGACATGGCAATGACATAATCCTGATCAAGCTGTTATATATTGGTCCTATGCAGACATACATTTGTGTACAAACTATGAACTACCTTCTCCATAATCAGGAGCTGTAGATGCCCAGAGAGATTAAAAGCATATCCCTATATATATAACCTATAAACTGAAGATGGAGAAATTGAGAATCATATGTAGGGGAAATTGCCTGCATTTGAGTAGATATATATGGGTATTGTGAAAAAAATCAGCAGATGAAAGCAGGAGAACTTCTTCCATGTCTATAGCTTTATGAAAGTTCTACATAAGTGGACACCCATTCTGTGACTCTTCTAATTATCTGAGGGCTTTCAATGTATTGCTTGCATTAAGAGGGCTATTCCAGAAGTGCTGAAATGATGTCTGATCTCTCTGAGTTTAGAGGACTGCTCATGAAATGGTTACTGGAAGCCAAAAAACAGGAAGCTCACATACTCAGTCATGTCTGCTGGCAGCAGTTCCTGTCTGTTGCTTCTTCGCCACACCCTACAGAGAAAGGCTCTTATCTTTCATGGGATAAATAACTGGGCAAGCTGCCCATTCATGCAGCACATTTTCCAGAAGATATTCCTGATCAGCCTAGTGCCCGGGCACAAGACTTACATACAGCTCTCAAGTGCAATCTGATAGGCAGCCTTTCACTGGCCTTCTGCCCAAGTGTGAGTTTTACCCCAGGTGATCTCTGAACGCAAACCAAAAGAGACTTATAGCCTCTAATTCAAGATAAGACATATGCTAGTCAAGCCAATAAGTTATAATTACAAGTTAATTATAATTTCTGAGAAAAACCACACCTTTGATATGTCATGGCACCTAACTACTATCGAGGAATAAATTCAGATAAACAAAGGGGAATAACATTAATATACACCTCTTTAGAGTAAACACTTCCTTCTCACACTGCTGAAATGTGTATTGCCACACTTATCTTCATATAAGCAACAAGTGAAAGTATATGAAGGAATAAATTCAAGTTGATCATGTGTACAAACAAATTGGACAAATACAGAGTTGGACTCAAATATGCTCTCCCATAACTCAAAGCATTTTCTTCACAAAAAGGTCACTAACCCAGTAGAGATCCAGCTAGAAGAAGAAGAAGTTATCCTCACAGATTCCACTTTCCCCTGCAGCTCCCAGCACTCCTTCATGGGTGTTCTGGAGAACTTACAGCCTTCAGGAGCAGAATGTCAAGGGACACAGGGGAAGGATGCAGGACAATTTTAATTTCCCACTAGTTCTTCCAGTGAGAATGTCCTGGAGTGGAACTCTACATAAGAGAAATCCAGTGTATCTTTTGGAATCCTTAACAAGACCTTTGAATTCAATTTGATTACTAGTAATAGAACCTAATTTTAGTTAATAAAATCATAATATCAAAATACAGTTACTGTATACCTGCAAAAGCTGGGGAAAAACAAAGCTTATCAACACAAGAGGATCTGACTGAGAAAAGCTGAGCTAACACTTAATGATGATTAACTTGTATTAAACAGCTATGGGAGAATAGTCTGTTAATGCTTATTCCAACTATTGAGGAATAAAAATTTTAAGAAGTTTGAAACAAAAATTATAAATGATTGTACATTTCCTCATTTTGATTTTCTGGCACTAGAAATTATTATGCCCCATCTTTATTTAGTACTGTATAGCTCAAGGCAGTCTACATAATGCTCTCACCTTCTATTTTCCCCACAACAGCCTTGTGAGGTGGATTGGTTTGAGGATTAGAATCCACAGTCTGCTGGTTTCTAGTCCAGCACCTTCCCCACTACCCAAAACTGCTTCTTTTTATATACTGGAACTTTCCTCCAGATGTTCCAGCTTCTGTGGTGGCAATGAAGCTGAAGAAAGGCAGCATGTTTACACCACAATCACTCTTCACTCCGTGAAACGCTCAAGAAAGCTTGTACTGTACTAATCTGACAGGGAGGCCTTAAATTGTTGGAAGCTTGGTCAGAGAGGATGCATGCTGTCTAAATTGAAAAAATATTTCTACTTGCCTCAGTGAAGTCCCCAGCTGTAGGAACTCTCTCTCCCCCCTTTCCTATAAATACATATATAATGCCCTCATTCAGAATGCTCATTGTTCTACTAACATTTTTTTACTATTTTTTTTTAAATTTTCTTGAATTTTGCAAGTTTCTATCAATTATTGATAGTGTGATCTGCAGGCCACATCACTGGAATCAGCCCGACCACTTTGATCATGCCAAGAGAAACAGCTAGTTGTGTCCCATTCTGGGGAGGTTGCGAGGCCAAGGCCTGGAGGTATATTTCTGTTACTGGCCTGAGCTGCTGAAATGGCCTCCTGCAAGAAATGCATTTGGCCTCAACTCTGGTAGCCTTCTGGAAGCTTCTTAAAATTGAGCTTTTCGGAGAGTGTTTGGGGCCTGACACCAGACGCCTCTTGGACTTAGGTTTGTCTATTTCGATTGTCAGTTTTATGTCTCATATTTTACTGTTATTGTTGTTTTTCTTTTATGCTATGAGCCACCAAGAGTCTGTGTACAACGGTGGTGGGGTATAAATGTGTCAGCCCTTCAAGGTAGACCAGATCAGGAAGCAGACTCCACTGGGAGCTACAGTAACAGAATCTTGCAAGTTTGTCCCTCCCTCTTATAACCAAGGGAGTGGGAAGGGAGGGGAGGCTAGTCTGCATCTCTCTGGTCTGTCTAGAATTAACACCTGTTTCTTCTGTACCGGGTATTCCTCCAATGCCTCTGGATTCTTTCTCCAAAGTCATCTCCTTGGCTCTCTACAAAATGTAATAGATGTGTATTATATGTGTGAGTATGTGTGTGTGTGTGTAAATGAATGACAAACAAATTCAACCCACAAAAGAATTTCAAGAAAACAGTACAGGTAAGTGTCACATGAACTGCGAATGCTGAAAATCTTACAGAAAGCTCAACAGAGATGCTCCAATGCCCTTTTCCATGCTAGCAAGGATGAAGAAAGGGCCAGTTATACAGGGCCGGTCTTCCACTGTTATGACTATAACCTTGCTAGGTGCACATATTTATAGCCACAACCCTCAGGGAAAATGAAAAGCTGCAGTCAGAATATATCCTAACAATGCAAATCTCTGCATGTTTGGTATTCAGTCTCAAGAGTGTAGGGAAAGGATAGCACCTAAAGAGTTCCACAGACTAGAAGCCTAAATAAATCCTCCATCTTTGAATGGCTTATTAACGTATCTACAATTGTGATGGGGCCGCAGCTAGCAAACTGGGGCTAATTAAGCAAAGCGTACCTTTAAGCTTTGTATCATACTACAGAGCTTGGCACAGTCACATGGAGCAAGGGAAGGCAAGAAATGTTGAGGAAAAATTATTAGCAAAACACACATGGCTCCCCATTCTGTACTAGAAAAACCTTCTATAAGTCTTGTGCTGAATAAGGAAGAAACAGAACAGATGAGCTGTTTCTGAACAAGTGTTCTGGGCAGGCTTCCAACTTACTCTACACCTGTTATGTCCCCTTCTGGTGCTCAGTTAGAACCAAGCTCAACAAGGATGTTCCCTCATGGCTGATTTTGGGTTTCCCAGTTGTTTTATTCTAGCTACTGATCAGCAATGCATGTCATTTACATAGCAAATGTTAATTTGGGATTTGATAATAGCCTGCTTTTACTTAATGAAAGTTATTTTCTGTAAGACTGCAGAAGATAGTTTTCTACTTTTCTTTAAACTGCTGTTGAGAGCATGAGGCAGATAAAAACCAGTCCTCATCTAGTTGAATTGTACATGTAAGGAAGGGGCATTGCTTAGCCTCTATGAGCTACTCAAGAGAAAGCCAACCACTACATATCTTTAAGAATTATTACAATATAACTCAAGATGCATGTAATACATGACCTATATTCTCCTTGCTGGGAAGAACAAGTATAAAGGGGCTCTCTGAACTTTCTACAACTCACCTAGATACAGCCCATTTCCACAACTCTAAGCAAGACCCTCCCATAAAAAGGTAACTTAAAGAAATGGGCCAAGTCTTACAAGATGATGGCAATCTTACCCACAAACATTTGATAAAATTTTGCATGAGAATTCTGAAATCATGTGAGATTTGTCCTGCCCCATGGTTTCCCCAAGAAACTGGATTTCCTGGCTTATACCAAATCCTGCCCTTTCCATTGTGTTTCCTTCCACTCCACATTTGTTAGACATGGAAGTTAAGTATAATCATCATATCAATTTTTTTCTTCTAAGTGTGCATGTCTCTCTCACTCTTTCTCTCTGTTAAAAACTAACCTGTAATTTTGGCCTTGAATAATCACTGTGTAAACTATTATTTTCCCCTGTAGAAGTTGCTATATTCCCCATTTTCTAAAGAAGCTCATACATGCCCCTGAAAAATGACCTTTTATTTTCATGACTATCTAGACATGCACACAGGCATATGCATAAAACTGGATGCGCAGGAGGCAAGACAGTAGCCAGTCTAGCCTAGGAGAAAATATTCCTTCCCACGTCCCCTGGAGTGATCCTCCAAAGTGGCAGGTAGGTCACTGTGCTGGCATTATCATGCTAATTGCTACAGCTGAAAACAGATTTTTATAAGCTCCTTTCCTGCTGCTTATGCCCAGACTCTGAAGACTTTATACCAGTTTGCCCAATCAGCTTGTCTCCAGGTAGAGGGAGGAGTTCAGATCACATCATCCCCAGGCAGCTTTTAGAGTGCAATGCAAAAGCCACACAAAATTGGAGTAAGTTTAATTCTTCTAGCAGCTTGTTCTAGACCTACAGCAATCTTCTCCCATGTTCTGGGCCACATACGCAGCTTGGGTACCTTCTAGCTCTCCAGAGCCTAATTAATTAGTTTCTTGATCAAGTTACATGTCACCAATTTCATTATGACCCAGGATTCCCAGTCTGCAAAAAAACCAGGCATTGCAGTCCACACCTCTAGAGAGCACCCAGGATGGAGAATGCTGCTCTAGGAGTGCTGTGGTGGTAAAGATGCTTTTTATAAGATACTCTGTAAGTGGGACTGATGCTAGAGCATTGTGAAAGTTCTCTAGCAAAGGCTCAATAAATGTATTTTTCTTTCATGTTCATGTTCCTTTCTTTGAGATCTTTTCTCTTATTCAGGTACTGGCTCTGAAATGTCTCAAACACCTCACTGCACATATGACATGGCTCATCTATTTGAGCTGCTTGACTGACTGATATACAACATTCATGCCTTTCTCCAAGCTTTGAGCAATTCACAACAATAACAGAAAATCATGCTGACTTTCTGTCTCAAAGATGCTTTGATATACTTTGCTTTGGTTTCTCTGATATACTCCTAGAACAATAAAGGATTATATATCAAAAGGAACTGTAGCCAATAATCCTTTTCATGCACTGATTTTCTATGAGCTAATTATGGCAAAAATGCCAATTTTCCAATTAATCATTCCCTACCTGCTGCTGTTAAAACATTCACCATTTGTCTTGGAAGATGAAATATGAAGCATATCCTCTGAGACAATCATAAATTACTTGTGTAACTGAATACCAATTAATTGGCTGGAAACTTACTTTTCCTTTGACATACAGTCTTTCTGTAGAGACCAAACAGATAATCTACACTGTTTGGATCTTTGGCACACAGCAGCTATGCTACAGCTAATAATATTCTCAAATAACAATATGCCATACACACACACAATAGTTGTTTTATAAAATGTGATAAATCAAGAAATGAATTTATGCTTCTAGGCCTTTTGAGTCTTTGGGCCATCCCAAGTATTTAGTGAGAAACATAATGACAAGAGGAAGAGACATTTTATCCAAATTTTCTAGAGAAAAAGACAAGTCACTCTTTCAGGGACCATTTAATGACCAACATTCAAGCAACTTAGCCTGATTCTGAATCACATAAGTAACAAGAGCGACTGTCTTTTAGAAAGTTCATAAAGTCTGGTTAACAGCAGTTAAGGCAAAGATCCTTAATATTACAGGTAGTTCTCATTTAGCGAGCACAGTTGGGACCAGCAACTCGGTTGTTCATAGAAGCGGTCACAAAGTGAAACCACAACTGTGCTTACAATCTTACTTCAGCTTTCCTTCGCTTTACAGACCTGTGAAGGTTGTAAATGCAATGATTGGTTGCAAAGGTACCTTTTCATCACCGTTAACTGCGAATGGTCACTGTCTGAGGCAGTCGCTAAATGAGTAATCCCTGTAGTACAATTAGAACATAAAAGACAAACTGCTAAAGATAAAAGCAAAAGGAGCAGTTAGACGAAGTGTGTAGTTCAATAGAGTTAAAATATTAGCATCTCTAACTGACACAATACCATCCATTTACATTAGGTCATGATCTAGTTTCCAATTAAATATACATTTCCAAGTAAATGCGATCAGCCCATTCTGTTAGTACTGCTCTAACAGAAATCTGAAAACTGGAACAAGCTATGAGGTGATTTCATAAAGTAATCTGTTAAAATTGGCCACAATGCACCATTCTGTTCCTTGCCAATATAAAGAAATGTCCTTGGCAATTTCACATGCATGGGAAGATGCTAATAAAAACTTGCCAAGAAAGCTCTAAAAGGGCTGTCTAGGATGCAAACATCCAAGTATCCACTGGCAGCAAGGAGTCTTCTGTGGCTCTTTGCTGCCATCTTGTGGGTGTCTAGAGTTCTGCTACCCAGATAAAGGAGCTGATAATTTGCATTCTGTCACTAAACATGGAAGTTCACACATTACCATTATGGCTAACAGTCACTGTTGGATAAAGGCTGTGCTCACATTTCATGCTAAATTGATTAAGCAACAATTGGCTGGATTGATACCAAGCCAAACCATACACCAGGATCTATTTATTGACTTACTTGGGCACACAGGCTGCTTCAGTTGCAGATAACTCCAAGCAGCATATACTCAAAGTCTTTGCCTCAATTACAGATTCTCCCATCTCCCAATTAGTTCACTAATCCAAGGTTTCATTGTATTAATCCTAGATAATATTCATTATGAACTTTAAACACTTGAAAGGGTTGTATAATAATGATATTGTTGTTGTTATTACTACTATGGAATTCTTGATGAGTTTATCACTGTGGAAGAAAGAAGAAATGGTTTATGAGGGTGACATTCCTCATCAAAGTCAGAACAAGTATGCATTAAACTTTAAAACAGAATAGTGGGTGCTGAGTAAGCACCATGTCACTGGTACTTAAAAAAAAACAGATTCCAGGTGGTTTTATAGATGTATTTTAATTTTGTCTCAAATTTTATTTATTGATTTCTTAAGATGGATTTATAAGTGCTCACAGATCACTCATGGACATATATTTTGTACTGCTCTAAGACTATAATAAACTGACTGACTGACTGATTCCAGTACATTTCTCTTAGGTGTAGTATCAGATCTGTCATCCTGTGCTCAATGCCAGGGGAAGCAGAGTTTTGTACAGGTACCAATAAGAGACAACACATTCTTTGCTTCAAGCTGAAGCAATTCAGTTTTCATTATTGAAGCTGCCTAGGATAGCCCCAGAGTTGGTTGTGTATGACCATCACGTAGAGAGAAATGAAAGGCCAACTTGATGCTGAGATGTTTTTTTCTTTTTTAAATGCAATACCAAAGTTGCAGACTTTGGTTTTAATGCCACCATAGAGACAATTCTTTAGAATTAAAATCAGTGGCATAAGTCCATCTAAATCTTTGTTCTGAACAGTGCACAGTGAACAGAGAATATATAGCTGGGCAGGAGGGGGGAATTAGTAGCACAATGAAAACACGTTCATGGAAATATGGCAAACAACAGATTACTTTGGCCAGCTTCTGTATCAGGGAGTACAGAAAGCACTACTCATGAACTGCACCTTATGGCCAAAGTTACTTGAGTTAATAGGCAAGTGAAGTATGTCCTGTGTAAAGGCAGAATACAGACTACAACAGGTTTCCAATCCTATTCATCTCCCTTTTAGCTTTCCCTAAGTGTTTCATGTGAGAGCTGGTTTGGTGTAGTGGTTAAGGGACCTGGCTAGAAACTGGGAGGCTGTGAATTTTAGTCCCACCTTAGACACGAAGCCAGCTGGGTGACCTTGGGCCAGTCACTCTCTCTCAGCCTGAGGAAGGTGGCAAGGGCAAACTACTTCTAAAATCTTGCCAAGAAAACTGCAAGGACTTGTCCAAGCAGTCGCCAGGAGTCAACACTGACTTGAAGGCACCAAAAAAAAAAAAAAAAGTGTTCCATACTTTCATGCCTGGCTCTCAATAAACCAAGCAGAGTCATAACTGAAATATAGGCAGACTGAGTGGCAGGGCTATTTTTGAGAAGTGGTAGGAAGAGGTACCCCTATCAAATTTAGTAAGGCAATCTTTATTTACCTTTCAGATTTTGCTTTAAAAAGCACTGATGGAAAAAAGCTGCTATTTTTAAACATTATGAATGCTAATTCTCCCATACTGAATGAGACCAAATTAGAGGTTGTGATTAACTTCCGTATTTACATGTATCAATGGGGCCTCTAGGTTGCTGAATGTCTTCCAGGAAGAGAAAGCTGATCCAAGTTACATTTCCTGAGAGTGAAGTGAGAGATGTTTGGCGTTAATGGAAAGACATTTTGTCTTCCAGCTGACACCTACCGTCACCTGTCATCTTGCAAATAATTTAATGATCAGTGATTGTGAGGCTGCTAGTGTGAAACACCTTTGTCCTAAGATGGGGATGCTGCATTTAATGCCACCTTAAGTCAGGACTTCAGGGGCTTCACCTGTTGTCTAATCTCTAGCCTTCAACCAAGAGAGGTTACTCATGGAACGCCAGAGCTCAAACTCCCCAAACAGTCATTCTTTTGCTAATGTTGTCAGCAGCATTTATAATGTGGAATAAAAAAATTGCAAACAAATTGTAAGGTTTAAGGGTTTAAAAAACCCTTTAAAAAGGGTTTTAAAAAAAGAGCAGTGAGCAATTAACAAGCTGCAGCTGCAACTCTTTGCCAGCATAGAACATTTCAATGCTTATTTAGTAAGAATCAGGATTAACTGTCTGTTATTCAGAATAAAGTTAGAAAGTGGAGATATATCATCATGCAGCTGGTTCAAATGCCATTTGCTTCATTTTTATGTTTTAATATTTCCATAATTAACAACTTGATGTTCATTTTATATTGTGTTGTGTCAGAGTCATCAAACCACATCATGACTGTCCATTTAATAGGAAACTGGTGGACAGAATAGGAGAATCATGATATTTCTCCAGATTCAAGTTGGTAACAATCAAATGAAGAAGTTCTTTGGATGTTATCTTATAAGGAACCACACTATATGGTATTTAAAAGAAATGCATTGCTATCCTAACTTGTTAAAAGAGTTTTCACTTAAGAATTTATTTTTAAAAGTGAGAGGAATTTTAAAGGGATTTATATGTGGGAAAATAATCTGTGTCTCAATTTAGTAATAGTGATTACAAATTCTAACAGCTACACTTAATGTTTGAAAACTCAGTGAAGCCTCAAATACAGTTTTCAGATTATTTTCAACACTCCATCTTGCTGGCCTAGAGGGCTTCTTCCAATTCTAAATACTAACATACTAAAAATTATGAGAGGTATGAACTTCATTGGTTTAGCCTTCTGAATCTGAGTTCTGCATTTTATGCCTCTGTAATGTCAATAAGCTTCAGTCTGTAGCATCTGAGTTTAAGGGCAATTACAGATCCTTCTGCAATGATGCTAATGGATTTAGCTCGCTGGCTTAAATCCAGATTTAAACAACTTTTAAGAGTTCAAAAGTGTGAACCTCTACCCTCCCTCCTGGTGAAACACAGTTAGGGAAATAGATTCCATGCATGCTATGATCCTTCAGAGGGAATGGATAAAATGTTTCCTGTCTGATCTAGGACACTGATCTGGAAGCTTTTGCACCCACATCTAAACTTAGGAAAAATAAGACAAGGCAAAGGAGGAGCAAAAAGATAATACTTCCAGTTGCTGGTGTAAAATTTCTTGGAGTATATTTCTGATGTGACACCATAGAACTAACACATTTAGTAAATAGCATTCAGATAGGAAGTATACATTAAACATCCACTAACCAAGTATCTTTTAGCCTTGGAAATAATGTTGAATTTAACATAATTTTTTAATGAAAAGAAAATTCTGTTTAAATTAACAGATTAACTCCTGAATAAAGTGAAACCTCATTGTAAAAAATTAATTGGGGAGAGGGAATGACTGTTATACATCCATTATATATGAAAGTATATTATTGCGTGATTTACATCATTTGTGTAATTACAGCATTATGTAAATTACATTAATCACTGCAAACATTTGGAAAGTTACATGTAAAGTTGATTATATATGTAATGGTATGTGGGAATGAGCTTGGGAGACAGGGCAGAGATGCAACCAAGAGAACAGTCAGATAAGAGGCAGCTGATCCTGCAGCAGGAATGTGGACAGGGCAAGAGGCTCAGAAGGGCCTCTTCATAGTTTTTGGGCTGTAAAGGAGACAGGGGGAGATTTGTACTTTCAGACTTGCAATATTCTGTTAATGTAACCTTACAATAAAGTAGAATTAGCTCATCTGGTTGTGTTTCCTGTCTGGTCTACCTCGTAAGGCTGACAATATCAGTTTGCTAAATCAAAGTTTAACTGTAATCAATTTTAGATTAGGATACCTTTCTCACTTTGACCACTGCTCCTATTCTTACGCAATAGCTCACATATACCTATCTCAACTTTCTTAACCCATCCACAACAAACAAGAGGAGAAGCAAAATATTCATTTGTGGTCAGGTTGAACAGAACTGCCATAAAAAGATCATATGCTAGAACTACTGGTGAACAAATTACTGAGATTTTGTAGCTAATTGGGTGGAGACTAAGTCTGAGAAAGCTATTCTTGGGTATTCAGTGGATACCATCTGTTGTCTGGATGTAAAATCTGATTTAAATTGAGAGATTGGTGGTATTTATTATCTTTTTTTCTGAATTTCAACTTTCTATCCCTTCTAACCAAAGAAAAATATATTTTGAGATGCCATGAATGTTATACCTGACTGAGGACTCATCCTCAGATAGAGTGGCTATTAAAATACCCTAAAAAGGAGGACAATTATGAAGAGTATTTTTTTACAATTAAATATACCTCCAACTACCAAAAATACAAATACAAAAACCCAAAATAATGTTATTTGTATACTCACCAAGCCTACACAGACACGCATGTACATGCACATTATATACCTTTTATCTTTTTCACACAAAACACTTTCTCAGTTTTCTCCTCCCTTTCTCTCTTATGCACACATATGACGATTTTTGGCTTTTTACTAGGTAGGTCATGGCAGCATCAGTGTCATGGTAGTAAATGTTTCAAATTTGCACTAGGATCTACCTGGGATCCACCAAAAAGAAAGGTTTGGAAGCTTGACTCATCTGTTTTGCAAACCACGCTGTTGGTTGACCATTATGCAGACCTCTTGGGGGTCAGCCAAGTCAGCCTTGTGCCTCTGTGCACTCTTCTGCCTTCAAATTTCATTCCAGATGTTGGGAGAGTACAACTACCTTTTTTGAGAATACAAAACTCCAAATGACCATGAGATGACAGCAAAAAGATTAAAAAATACTTTAAAATCTTTGTCACATCTAATGGTTGTCCAGATTTTCTACTCTAGGCCCATAGTAAAATCATCTGATGCACAGCTAATCAAAAAAAAAAAAAGGACAAATGTCAAGTCTACCAGAGGATGGATGTGGATAGAGAACAATTTTTAAAAAAATCTAGACGGTCAAGCATATTTACAGATATCTGGCCATCCTATCCTTGGATAAGCAGGGGAACCATGATCAGGCATTCAGAAAGCCCAGGCCCAAACAACAGCAAGCTCCAATAATCATGACCTTGTCCCAGTTGATTCAGGTCTTGAACCAGCCAGCTAGCTCATGGGAATGCAACCACTGCATATAGAAAATCAGAGAACATGAAAGTGTAGGAGGATGCAGCTGCACTGAAAATCAGCTAACTCAGACAGATCTCAAGAGTGGCTGTGTCAGAATCCTCGCAAGATTTTATAATAGATTATTAGATGGCTAGTTTTTTTAAAAATGGTTTTTTACATGCTGCGGTTCTGCCATTGTAAAAGGGGGGGGGGGAGTAGGAATGAGAAACCGTTTAAAGCAGATGGCTCCTTATCACAAGCTCTGGCATGCTCAAGGTCATACCAGCAAGAGAATCAGAGGACCAAGAAGTAAGGACGATGTAGGGGGAGGAAAGTAAGAAAAACAGCTTTTGGCGCGCTTTTGATCAGTCTTAGCAATGCTTTGGATCTGTACACTTATTCTCAATAAATGAACTTTTCTTTTGAATCAATATTGGTTGCAAGGAAAGTTACTGGATTTGGGATCAACAGGTGGCAGCTCGTTACAGGCTGAATGATTCACTGAACTCACCCAACATACCCAATACACCCAACACCCAACAATGGCCTGTTGTTGGGAATAAGGAATTATTCCTACTGTATTGTCGAAGGCTTTCACGGCCGGCATACGATGGCTGGTGTGGGTCTTCCGGGCTGTGTGGCCGTGTTCTGGGAGTTCTGTTTCCTAACGTTTCGCCAGCATCTGTGACCGGCATCTTCAGAGTGCAGGAGCACAGGCAGGAGCACAGACAGGGGCACAGAGAGAACTGTTCCTGTCTGTGCTCCTGACCTCTGAAGATGCCGGTCACAGATGCTGGCGAAACGTTAGGAAACAAAACTCCCAGAACACGGCCACACAGCCCGGAAGACCCACACCAGCCAATTATTCCTACTGTTAATGAGTGGGAAATCCTGATTCTTATCACCTTGGCTGACAGAGGTATAATTTAAACTATATTACTAAGTCTAGCCAGAAGGGCTAGGACAACATAGTACTGAAACTAAATTCTCCAGTGCGAGCTCAGTTCTTTACTTTGGGGGAAGAGGGGAGTTATGATGATGGCAGAATACCTCTTAGTTCTCACAAGGTGGCAGCCATCACTTCCTTCCAGATAACTCCTACAAAAAAATTCTAGAAGAAAATGTGATGGTGGACGAGGAGCATTGCTGCCAGTAAGACATCTGTTCAGAAAATGTTGGAAATGCTTCAACTGCGTTACAGTACTGCGAATGAGATGGCAAGATTGAGGGAACACTAACTTAGCCTTGTCAAATCTAGTTGGCAGTTAAAGAAAAGGTAGTGTTTGCAGCCTGATGCCCAATAATTAGCATATGAATCCTTGGTTTGACTTAGGGCAGCTGTCTCTGTGTCATTGCTTAATATGATTCAGAAAAATTATGTGAAAAACATGAACAATATATAAATGACTATTAATAGTCTTTTAACTGAGCCAGTGTTTTTAATTTTGCTTTACTTTTCAAATATGCAAAGTTATATTGAGTCATGCCTTATTTTTTTAAAATCAGTAACCTGAATCACAAGATATTTTTGTTAACTGCTTATAATCAGACTGGCATAATACCAATTAAGAAATAAAAAATCTTTTATCTTAATAGGGGATCTATTCAGCAAGATAATAATGCAGTCCAGTTATCAGAAATGCTTCTCTGTGCTTCAAAATTAGACTCTGAAGAGATTCTTTAGACTGACATACACCCACAAATATTTATACACTAAAAATTTAGTATCTTTTATTACGCTTAATCCATCATATAGGCATTTTATATATTAACTAATATTATACTACATTGCATATAGTCTTAATACCATTTATATTCTGTTTTGTATATTCTGTTTTGTAGTTTTTATATAGATTTTAGTGTTAGTGATGCTGACCTTACACTTTACATTATTTTATGTTAGTCTATGACTGTAATAGATAGGTAGGTACAATAGGTAGACAGACAGATACACATACTTTTGGATTGAATGAACAGCAGAAATGTATTTATCTAATCAATTTATTGGCTACCTCAGTTGCCACAACAACTCTCGCAACGTACAACAATATAATGAATCTAAAACAACAACAAAGAAAGAAGAAAAATAGCAACAAAAGAATTAAAGGGGAAACAGCAAAACAATTGCACAAGCCTCACATGTTGATCAGTCACATTCAAGTCACTATCTCAGGCAGGGACGCAAATCACCCAGCCCCAGGCCTGCTGAAGGAGCAGGGTCTTCAAAGCTTTCCCAAAGGAGAGCAGTGTTGGGGCTGTGCAGACTTTGGAGAAATGCTGTTTCAGAGGGTAAAGCAGCCACGATGGAGGTGGACTGCATGGAGCCATATGATAGCAATCCTTTGGGAATGGGAAGTGAAGCATTCATCCTTGTCAGATCTCACCAAGGGGCAGAGATGTTTGGAAAAAAGTGGTCCCATAGGTATCCAAGCTCTGAGCCATGGGAACTAGTTTTTTTTTTTTTAATTGCAGTACTACTTCCTTCACTGCAATTAGTAAACTGCAGTGGACACCCCTTCTTGCCAAAACCCACTGAATAAGCATAGACCTTTTGTTGAGAATGGAAATTGGACAAATTCCTTTTTCCACCATAGTGAAAGGACATTTTTTGCTGGATTGTTATTCCCGTGGTTCAGCAATCTGGGCCAAATACTTCTTTCTGAGCCTCTAGGTGGCAGTAGAGAGCACTTTCCTAGCTGATTAAGGTGGGTTATTTCAAGCTGGATTCCACAGAACTCTATGGTTCCATGAGGACTTGAATGGGTTTTGTGGGACTATGGGGAAAAACCTCCTCACAGCAAGGGACTGAGGGGGGCAGGGAAACAACCTCAAACACACTCATCCATCTACTTCTGACTCAACCAACCAATTTTTTCAGCACCAAGTATATACATCAATTTGTTTTGTTACATTTGGGAATTTAATATCACAGGTACTAATCAACTAAACTATTGCAGGTGGCTAGCAGACCTGAGCTATCTCAGCCACACCTTCCCTTGAGATTGGTCACCTGGAAACTACAACTAATACAAAATGCTAGATTGCTGAATGTGATAATTTACTCCCAACATATATTCTCAATATATGTTCTGAGGGTACTCAACTCGCTAACAGTTTGCTACCAAGTGAAATTCAAGGTAATTCAAAGACCTTTGTGATCAGGATCTGGACTTCCTAACTTTTCCTCCAAAGCTTTGTGCTGTCAGCTAAATAACAGCTGTGCCCTCTTGAAGGTGCCACATCTGCCAAGGTTCATTTTGGGGTGATCCGAGGGAGAGCACTGTTCATAAAAGTGACCCACCTGTGCAGTTCTCTCCCTGCTTAATTATGAATGGTGCCAAACATTTTAATACTTGGCACCAACATAAAACAAATCTTCTCCCGCAAGCCTTTAGTTAAACTACTGCTACGTGCCTTTCTAGTCTGGTTTGGTACTGTTCTCAGTTCTTTCAGCACATCGTCAAGGACTTTTAACTGGGTTCTTTTCTTTTCAATTGTTCTTAACTTAATGCAAATTGTTTGTAATTTAATTTGACAATTAAAAATGTAATAAAATGTGTAAATATATTTCCATCTCCTACTTTCTCATTTCCTTTTTCCTCACTGCTTTGATTCTTCCTTTTTTAAAGCTTAGAGGCAAAAAAGAGGTTCGGTTGAACACCATTCAGAATTGAAGCTAGAATAGCAGAATTCATTTACTTTTGTTCCACTTCTGTAAACTTAAGATTTTTTAAAAATTCCTATTTGTTTTTTATCTTGTAAAAAGATATGTTGCCATTATTTAAGGGAGAGAATATGTAAACTTTCATCCAACATTTTACTGATGGAAGCAGAGATATTCTTCTTTCTTTCTTGGTAACCACCCTATTTATTATTAATTACACAACTTTTTAAGGTCAGAAGTTGCAGTTCACCTTTGAGTGGTATGCCAAGAGCTGTATTCCAAGAAGTTAACGCAAAAAACCCTCACAACCCCAACCAATTCACATTTAAACTGAATGATCTAACACCCCACATTTTGCACAGTCATCTGGAGGAATGGGCCCCCAGGTTATGTACTCCTGCAGTCTGGATGTTAGGCTGAAACAACAACAACAACCACCCTTTCCACTTATTATGAGTTATATTTATTAAGTCTGGAATAGTCTGCCTACTATTGTGGCTGCTGAAGCAAACAAATTTGATCATGCTAACTCAGTTTCTGTTGTATGGATGTGCACATGTGAATATAAATTTAATTTGCAAGTTTTCACACAGATTCATGACACACTCAGCAGACTCAAGATGCATTATGTGCACAATCCAGACATTTAACTTGTTATGGAAATCTGGGGAACGACATTGAAAGCTGAATAATAATAAGTAATCCACATAAGTGCCTAAAATCATTTTGAAATGTTGTCTTTCCCAAAGTCAAAATAAAACCAAAGATTTAACACAGAAAGATATATGGAAATAGAAATCTCTGATAAACAGGTACCTGGAACCCCTGAATTTGCAATGTATTCGTTTTTAAGATAATTCCATAGTGTTGTTGATACGAAATACTGTATGTCTAAGTCTCCAACAGTTTCAACAAACGGTGTCAGATTGTGTAATGAGTATTTAGAAAACCTAATGATATGAGACTGTAATGTGCTGAGCCCATAAAAGATTCAGGAGGTACTCAAGAGTGCAGTATATGACTGATAGGTATAAAAACAGAAATCTCTCACCAACTGCACAGTGCAGCATTCTAAATTTCCTTATTAGAATACTTCATTAATTCCAATTATTCATTTTAAATGTTAAGAAATAATAACACTTTAAAAAGCTGGGACTGATGATGATTTAATGTTTAATGTAATGAAAACAGACAAGATGGCACAAATCCTTCCACACATATTTACAACTCACTGCTATTCTAGCCTTGAGGCTTTAATCTATACATGACATTAGCAGTGCAATTAGCAATTGAATTATTTTAAAAATAATATGGGTAAGAGGAGATTTTCATCACTGTATGAGCATTGGGGAAGGAACTTAAGCCTTTGTTCCCAGCAAAATCACTGCCCCTCCCCTAAGATTTGCTTTAGGGGAAAAATATCTCTTTCAGTGGTAAAAGTCATTTTTCCACTGAATGCTAAGTATCACAGAGTATGGAGTTTCCTTTGAGCTTGCTGATAGGAAAGGAAGTCCCACATCTCTCTTGCTAATTAATTAACTGCTAATCACATTACTAATATTATGTATAGTTTAACTGTAAGTCTCCATGGGGGAGAGTACATCAGGCATTCTTAATTTTAACTGCAGAGGAGAGATGGGAACTTAACTGGTCAAACTTTCAACTGTGACAAACACTTGATGACAGAATGAAAACAATTACAAACATCAAATCATAGGTAGAAAGCTTTACTAAATGTCTACATTTTAATGAAATAAGCGTAGGAATACTTTTGCTAATAAAAGTGCCATGATGATGATCCAGGTTTCTGTCAACGCTTAGCGATCACATAGATAGACAATGGTGTCAGGCAATCAGTGGGTTGTAAATAATTGGCAGACTGTTGCTGACGTTGATGTAGATGCTTGTGAGGGTACTAAAACCACTTTCAGCCATTTTGAGTAAGATAATAATTAGGAAATTCTTTCCTTGTAATAGTCTTACAGTATAGATATGGAGTCTTGACCAAGACTTCTTGGTCACTTCTCATGGAAACATAGGTGCCCTTTGATAATTATGTTGAATAATCTGGCATGTACTCTACACATTTGCAGGGTTTTCAATGTCCAAGTTAATTCCCAGATTCCAGATATAACTTCCAGCCAAAGCTTTCATGACAACTATGCCAGGATGTGCTAAGTAAGAAATAATTCTGACAAAGTCAGAAACAAGAATTCTGAAGCCACACTAGATAGTTACCATAACAAGAGTCAGGTAGAAACATTTCTCTCTCTCCTTAACAGGGAGGCTTCAAGCCCACTGCTTTGTGTAGGTGGGAGAAAAAGCTGCAAGAATTTGAATCTTGATCTCACTATAAATACGGCTTGCATTTGACATATAGCAGTTCCTGGAAACCTTTCGTAATAGGTTCTTTTAATTTGCTTACAATAAAAGTTACTTATCAGAGATTTGCATCTCTGAATGTCTGCACTGGCATCTAGTTCTAGCTTTTGATACAGGAAATCAGACAAGCTGCATGCAATGTGATTGAAAATGTCTGGTAACTCCAGTTCTAGGAGTTGGAAACATGATTTCCCCATAACAGATACTTTTTTTGGTCAGATACCTTACATTGCTAAACTTCCACACCCAGTTTAATATAAGAGTTTAGGATCCCAAGCAGTAAATCCTGCAATTTGATCAGTCTAAATTTGTGGGTCTAGAAGGGGCCTTCACATCAGTGTTGGATAACATTTGTTCCAGCATGTAGGCAAGTACATCATCATGTTGTACAAGAGGTTCCAGTATTGTTTACTAGATTATATTAAGAGTGTAGGCTTGGTATTAGACAAGATTCTGAAAAGAGGCTTGCATTCAGCCAAATTTTGAAAGCATGGCTTCAGAGATAGTTGTGGGACTTTTTGATTCCTACATTGAAACCAAGGGACTTTTTGTCAATTTGCACATAGTTCTATTCAGTAGAAGACATGGCCCTAGAATAGTAAGCAACAAAGCTTCAGTGTCATCTAGCAGTATATGACTAAGCACTACCTCAATACCATAAAGAGAAGCAGTAGTGGGTTGTTTTTTTTCATCAAAAAGTACAAGCACAATAATAATTCCTTAATTTTCTAGATAGCATCATCATGCTGTTGAATCAGCATCGCTGAACTTTTTTGCCCAGTACCCAGTGAAATGGCTCAACCAAAGCTGCCTTTTATGGAAGGAAGACATGGTAAAAAAGTGAGTCGCCCTTGGAAGGCTTGAAGCCCTTATTTTGTTTTTGGAGCAGATGCATCACAGACTGCTGTACTTTATCATGGGCTAAGTAAGTACCCATAACATAAATACTAAGAATTTGATCCTGGAAAACTTCAATTTTGCACTTTTCTTTTTTGAAAGAAAAAAAAGATAAATTTGTCAAAACGGTGCAGAATTTCCTGAAGTTGAATAACAAGTTCCTTCACTGGTGATCCCATATTTAGGACATTATCAAAGTATGGCACAACAACTGGGATTCCAAAAAGCAAAGTCTCCATGAAGTGTTGGAATATTCCAAGGGCCACAGAGATTCCAAACTAGAGATGTTTAGCTTGGAATGTTCCACAATGAGTGATGACAGTCTGAACATCTGCTGTAGCATCATCAACAGCCAGTTACTCATACCTTTGATTTAGGAGTTCTGCAAAGACTCCTAAGCAAAATAGATGCTGTTTAATTGCCTTATTTACAGTGCATTTATAATCTCCACACAACCTCAATTTCCTGTTACATTTAATATAGCTACAATTGCACCCCACTCCTTGACTGAAAAGATGTTCAGATTCTTCAACTTCGTGCAAATATGTATCTGAAAGGAATGACAGTGGATTGCCTCTAGATGCTCCCAATTTCTCAAACAACACTTTTGAAATTTCTAAAATTCTTTCTGTAATAATGGTGTGCAACCTTCTGTAGTAATGGTGTTCACCCTTTGGACACTGATTCCTTGTAGTAAGAACTAGTTCCTTCTTAAAATGATTTCTGTAATGATGATGTCACAGCTTCCAGCAAGATCAACCTTTTTTCCACAATTATGGAGAAAATATTTTAGCTCCATAACTTAAAGGAAGTTTCTGTGAAAATACAGGTAGTCCTCGCTTAATGACCATTTGTTCAGCGACTGTTTGAAGTTACGATGGTGTTGAAAGAAGAGACTTATGACCCATAGTCGAAGTTACAGTGATCTGGGCTCTTGGCAATCAGTTTGCCTTTACGACTGGTTGCCTAGCGCCCGTGATTATGTGATCACCATTTGTAGTCTTCCCTGCCATCTTCCCCAGAAAGTCAATGGGGAAGATAGCAGGGAAGGTTGCACACCACTGTTGCCTGTGGAGAGGACTCCCCCTCACTCTGGGGGCTGGCTGAAAAAGGTCCATCCCAATATCCAAGCACTCAGTCCAGAGTCACTTGGACTGAAATGGGCAGCTACAGAAATTGCATAAGTAAAATAAAATTTTAAAAATTATCTTTTGAACAGTCAAAATTGAAAATATGTGATAGGACTCAGTACCATACAATTCCTTGGTTTCCTACAGTCTACTTACTGTATCTGGCCCCTTTTAATACAAAACCTGCATTCTGCATCCTTGGATTTGCCCACAGACTGCCAATGTACCTCTCCACAGCCTGAGCAAATACTGGTACATCTGGGCTCATCTGCATTTGGCTGAATTTCTCTTGAATTTTCAGTCTGCTTCATTTTTATTTTGTTTATACATTTTCTTCTTTTTAATAATTTTATTAGATTTTGATTACAATAATAAAAGCAAACTGAACTCAGAGAGAGAGAAAATAGAATAAAAACTGCAAAGAAAGCAAAAGAAAAAGAAAAATAGGTAAAGAAATGACTTCCAATCTTCATCACAAGTAAAAACAAATTTGATAGCTCTTCACCCCCTATAAGGTTACAAACAAATATCTCTTCTTCCCATACATTGTTCCTTATTTATATGCAAATCCATAAATCATCAACTTTTCAGTCCTGGTGTCAGCAAAAGGTCCATATAGGGTTACCAGAGCTTTATAGAAATATGTCTTGTCAACTTTATATTCCTTCCTTTTGCTTCTAACAATCTTGATCTTTAATTTATTCAGATGTTGTTGTAGGATTTGATCTCTCCTCAATTTTTCTTTTTCTCATCCCAAAAGCTTCTTAGAGCCTTTAGCAAACCTCTTTTGTAAATCCCATAAAAGTTGTTATCCAGGTTGCTGTTTTGATTTATCATTTGTATTTCCACTTTAATTTTGAAAGCTTTATCCAACTTCTTTTGTATAGCCAATAGAAAATCCTTATCCAGGTCATTCTCTTGGCTTGTCATTTGTGTTTCCACTTTAACTGCCTTCTCTATTTTATAATCCACACTTTTTTTATTATCCAATATTTCTGGTTCTAATATTTCTACATCAGGCAAGATTTGTTTCATATCTGTCATTCCTTCCTTAACATCTTTTGGACATAGTCTATCCAAAGAAGCAGACATCATTGCTGACATTGTAGCTGCTAATTTCTGACTCCATCCTTCAAAACTCTCCTACAGTATTTCAAATGTAAGAACGTTTTGTATCATTTTGTAAATCCCAGGACTAACCAAAAACAAAAGGCAAGGTTTCACTTTTTTCCCCTTTTTTCTGCCTAGAAACTTTAGTCCTCTCTAGTGTCCAATTCCTGAAATCATAAGGTCTCAAATCTCTGTTATGACTTAAGATAGACAAAACAATTTGGTTCCCATGAATGGCTGTTTATTTATATAATTATTTCCAAAATCTTATAGTAAAAGTCTTAATATTCCAAATTTGTCTGGACCCTTAATTTGTTTATAACTTTCTTAGATCAAAGTCTTATTTAGGTTTTCGCTGTTGAATTTAGTTGGTTAAATCCTTAAGCTTATAGTTTATTTTTCTTTTGTTCAAGAATGAAAGTAAACTCACCAGGTGGCTTTTCAAATTTGTCATTCTGAAAATCTCTAATAGCTTTAAGACAGTTAAATAGGTAATTTCTGAAAGTGACTAGGAGGTGAGGTTAGTGAACAAGTGTCCTTTAAAAGCGTCCCCCATGGCTGTAAGCATGATGGCTCACCCCTTCATCTCCTGGTGCTCAAACCCATGAAAGACCACGGTTCTGCAGTCTCCTTATGAGGAACAGCCATCCAGAGTACACGTGGGTAATCTCCCGTCCTCTCCTTCTCCAGAAAGTTTCCACAGGACTGGTCTACTCGCCAGTTCTTTGCTCTTTGCTGTGGTTGTGGTTTCCGCTCACTCGGAGACATGCTAGTTTGACATGCCTCCCCCGGAAGTAATTTGTTTACCCATTTTCAAGGCCACCAGATTTCTTGTTAACTCTGGGCAGCCAGAGATAATAACAATACAAATAAATATGAGTAAGAAGAGATCCTGGCCAACCAAAAGAACAATACACCCAACCGTAAGGCAAATATGTGAATAGCAATTATATTGGTTGCTATCTCCTTGACTTCTGTTACTTATAGCAGTGATTCATGCTCTTTCCTAAGCAACTACAAATGATGATTTTGGTTCAGACAAAAGCTTCTGTTGGGAAGGCATCATTATAAACCTCATACACAAAGCAATCCCTCAGCATCTCTTTTAAAAAGTCCTCCAAATTGCAATGTTGAAATAAATTAAGCAGCTCTGTGATATATGCAGAAATATATTGAACACTTTTGTGACATATAGATATCTTTACCATGACTGATGGTGCAAGTGAGAAATGATCCTTCAGTACTTTCATAAGATCATTGAATGTTGTGGACTTTAGTGAAGTGGGGCAACGAGTGCTTTATTACAGCAAAGATCTGAGCTCTACCAAATAGCTCTTTTTGCTCACAGCTATCTATTTTGTTTGCTTCAAGACAAAACGGAAGCCTCTTTGCATATGAACCCCAGGAAGTAGGCTGATTAGTGTTTAACTTTACAGAATATGCAAGAATAACCATTATTTCAGGTTTCTCAATGCTTACCAGAGCATTTGAATACCAAACACCTTCCTTCTGATCTTTACCTCTCAGTAAATGCTGTGTTACACTAGGAAGAATTTAAATATCATACATAGGCTCAGATACAACTATTTATGAACAAACTGTTAAGACTGTTGATAAAACAGCATCCATCAGGTACAGCTCTCTGGAATTATGTGAGCTACAGTAATCAAAAGCTACTACTGATGCACAATGCCTACAACACATGTAAGAAAAATAATTCATTTGATCATTTTTATATAAGTTGGGTGGTAGGGAACATTCAGTATGAGCTGCCACCTGCTCACCTTTTGCAACCCTAGAATAAAAAACAAGGAAGCAAGTGGCTTGTTTTGCATTTCTTTTGTTCCCTATGCCAGATCACCTAGAACACTTCAGGTCTTTTTCTGTTGGACTACATGCTACCTAAAATATTCTAATAAAATTTTCTAAGTGAGGCTGATTTGTTCCAAGCTTTTAAAAATGATTCTTACATTTTCCTAAAATGAAGATATAAACCTGTATGTTTTCCATTTTGCAAATAATTGTTCTTGCATGTGATGTGCTCTGATTGATAGCTATGTGAAACTTCTTGGGAACATTTATTTATGTTTATTGTATGAAGATGGAGAATAATTCATATGTATTCATTCAGAAACATTTGTACTTTTGCAACCTCTCACTGGGTTGGATTCACTGTTCTGTGTGTACAGTGGCAGAAGCAGTCTTCTTTTTCTCCTCCTATAGCATTTCTTATAGTCCCACATAAATGCTTCAGGGGATCAAGCAGTGCTGTTTCATCAAGTTCCCAATTATATAGGGTGGGGCTCATAGAAAGTGCCACTGCTCAATTTTGAGGTGATTTCTCCTTCCCCTCAGCCTTTCCAATATAGCTTACCTACTTAGTACAGTCTTCTACTGTTTGTGTAGAACTGGGGGTGGGGTTATAGGAGCATCATTATTTCTGCCAGTTTCATTGTACATCTAACTCTGGATCCATTGTATTATGTTTAAGGAGGAGGTTACATATGTCTGTATGTATTTTAGTTTTCAGTTAGAAATAAACCCCCATGTCTTGGGGTTTAGTTCTTCATAAATGTGTTTAAAATTAAAGCGTTTTGGGGCTTAGTTCTTCATAAATGTGTTTAAAATTAAAATCATACATGAAATACTATTTTTACATACTTGAGAATTAAACCCATTGAATTCCCATTTACTTTTAGGTAAATACACTTGTTCTGTTAATGTACAGTACTTATTTGCATTTTTAGCATCTCTGAAGAAGGTGGCATACTGGGCATATATAAAGATTTTGCTCCTCTTTTTTTTATATTTATATTTACTGGTTTTATGCACACAAACTGCAAATTAAAGACCAACTATGAATTTTAATTTCAGCCTAGTTATAGTTTAAAATCCTATTAATCTGTATAATGCGGAGATGGAAAATCATAGTGCTGACAGGAGAAATAGTAAAAATTGCTTCTCAACATCACTTGACAGAAAGCATCCAAACTATTATATAAATGTGAAAGTTAACACTAAGGAGAACCATGTCTATTCGAAGATGTGTTAAAACTCTTCTATGCAAATAATCCTCCTTCTGAAAAATATAAACTTTCAGAAACATTTTAAATGGAGTACATAGTTAAATAATATCTTAACACAATATTTTATATGATATAAATCAGAATTTGTATCTTCCACAAGTATTTAGTTTATATTATCTTGACTTTGGGCCCCCAAACTCTTGAGTTTTTTTCCCTACATGCTAGTTGCTATAATTATACTATCTAGTATAATTAGTAGTAGTATAGTAATAGTACTATAATTAGTAGTAATAAAACATTATTTACAAAACCCAAAACTGATATTGATTCTATACTCATTACTGTCTTCCCTATACTGATTACTACTGTGTAAAAGTTAAATGGTGAGAGATAACAAAATGATTCATCCAAATATGAGATCAAGATTGACAAAATGATTTCATCAATGTTGTATGCAAGGGCTAATATTGCTCAGAAGCTCTGGTATACTTAATCTTTTTTAAATTAAATGATTTAGTTCATGTTTTTATTCATACTCCATATCCTTTTTTTAAATAAAAATGAGTTCCCTTTGTTCAATTGAAAGGAGGAGTATATTTTTTTAAAAAAATAAGTATTCTATCTATCAATACATCAGTGTCTTCTGCTTTAATGATGAGTATTTCTCTCTCTCCTAAAATATGCTGCAAAAACTTCTTCAGTCTGGAGGATCCTCATCTGAAACACATCTAGGGGGAGCATAGACCAACGAAGAGTAGAAATTCAAACAGAAAATCTCATTTATCTGAATATTATTGGCAATGGATACAGTTGGATATATCCCAAGTCACATATCTCTGCAAACTCAAAGATATCTTCCCCCAAATCGGTTAATCTCATACATTGGATAGATTAATATATTAAGCCATAATATTATTTGTTAAGTTTTGGCTTAGCATATTATTTGAATCCAGCGAACTACAATTTAAAGTTTTTTCAAAAACCATGGTTAAACAAGACAATGTGCGAACATGGCACTATGAGGTGTTTCTGCTCATAGAGAAGGAAAATCAATTTCCACTATTTCTATCATGCTGCAATTTATTTTTCTGTGCCGTTCTGGAAAAACTGCAGAACTCTTGGGAGAATACAGGATAGACCAATGTGACTAATGTTGGAATAAAATAGCAGAAGAGATCCTCTTTAGAATGGGAAAAGTCCAATAGACATAATCTGGATTCATACATACCAAAAGAAACTCCCCTTAAAACAAATGAACCAACTGGAAAAGCACTGAACTGTTTCATTCTGGCTCACAAAGAAAAGAATCTATAGTCTCTTTATTGTATCAAAAATAGCCTAAATCAACTTTCAATGTTGAAAGGCAAATCAAAACCTACAAGTTACCGCATTATTCATGCAACTCCCTGCTGCAGCCTCTGTTTCTCCATCTTACATTAGTCCAGAAGGACTGTCAGCCCTCAGGAGAAATTTGGGAAGATGCAGGGGGTTATAATTCAGAGGGGGAAATGGGGGAAGTCTGGTAAGCAGCCACATAAGTGCAGTTCCACTTAATGTTCTCTGGAACCAGCCCTCTGCGTGTGCCACCAATCACAACATCACACCATGAAGGTAACAGATGTAGCATCTCCCTTTGTTTCCATCTAAATACATTAATACGTTAATACTTAAATACATACATTAAAAAAAATCCACAACCTCTCACTTCCTCCCTTACTGTGGGAAAGAATAATTTTTTACAGAAGCCTCAATAGTTGCAAGTCCCCACTGAAAAATAAAATGGCATCACACAACAGAAGAAGCCTAGCATAGTTTACAGTCACTCATGCTATAGCTGAATGAGTGAAATGTAAGGGGATATTTGCCAAGCTACTTGACACTTTCAAGTCAGCTTAATCAGATACCCTTTCATTTCCTGTAGTGGGAGACCAGTGTTCTGCTACTCACTATATCCCACAATCTATTTACATATTCTAAGAGAAGAGATGAACTCTCAAATCATGTCATTGATTGCACTGCTGTGTCTTTTAAAATCAAATAATCTGACTGTAAGAAAAGAAGGAGGCGGCAAATTAACAGAACATACTGCAATTCAGCAACCGAGATAAAGATGTTTTCACTGCAGAACTTTAAACTCCTAGACTTCTCTTTATAATCTCACCTTATTAGCTCTGTGTGATAAAAATTTAAAAGTGTACAAAAACATATTTACAGATTTGAGGATTTCCTCTTCAAAAGCATTGTACACAGGAACCACAGATGAGGGTTTCAAAAGTGGTTTGGGAATATAGGGTAACGTGCTGTGTGCAGACTGATGTCAGCTTCCTTTTAAACTGTCTTTGCATCAAAAGCCACAAATCATATATATATATCTAGAAACATTTATAGAGTACTTGGATCTTTGAGGAGGGAAGAAAACAAATGAACAAGAAAATCTGCAGAGCATTTGGATTTGGGTATGCACACATATCCTAAACTTGAAACTGTGGGCTTTATCATATTCATTTATTAATGTGTGCATTTGTTCATAAAGAATGGAGAAGAATCAGACAGGTTTACAAAACTTTTTATTTTGGCAAATGTTCTTTTTTCAAATCGTTAGTGTCGGGGAACATTTTATACAAACTACAGTTTGACTAGCAGCAGAGGAGAAAATCCAAAATAAACTGATAGCCAGCATGGAAAGATCTATTCGTATGAAATGATAATCTGTTTTGCTACATGATCCTCTTTCTAGTTTTTTTAAAATAAACTTATTATTACGTTTTCCAAGACCTACGTTAAAATTGAAATTGAACTTTAGAATGTTTCACACAGCATATAAAAGCTTCTGTTCTATTATTTTTATTCCACTGTTTATTTGTGAATAAGACCTAAAGAACTGTACATGACTATCCAGAGTTCAGAAAAAAATAACTGCTTTGGAATTTACATAGCTGAAATTCAAACTAAAAGCTGCAGAAAAAGCAATTAATCATTGCAGGACAGAGAGAATGGAAATTCAAACACGGAATAAAGAAACCCAAGGAGAAGAGATAATGAATATGAAAAAGAGAATTAAAGAACAATATAAAATAACATTTAGAGATTATAAATAGTTATCAGTGGTGTACCTAGAGTATTTGACACCTGGAGCAGACCATATCTTAATACCCCCCCTTCCGTTGCTGCTGTGCCATGCCACCAACTGCCAGACAACTGATTGGCACGATGGCAACAGTGACCTGGATCCACACCCCCCAACCCTCCAGACACCTCATCATCATCTACAAGTCACCAGGCATTGCACCCCCTTATTGTCAGCGGGCTGCCCCAATCACCCCACCCTTGATACGCCACCAATAGTTATCTAAGGATAGTGTATTTTATTACTTACTGAGAATCTTTGATAAGAGGTACATTCCCCAATTTAAAACATGGTTTTTCAACTCCACATGAAGTCTGCCTCAAAGAGAAGCTTTCTGCTAAATCAAAACCTGAAAAATGTAATCAAGCAGTATCATTTACTGTCCACTTAATGTAAGTTATTAAAGCAGATAAAATGGCGCAATAAGCTTGTTGGTTTTGCCAGGCTAAATGATAGGCTATCTCAGATCTTGGACACAACAATGTCCAGATCTCAGTTTTCACTGTTAATAGTATATTAATAGGAAATTCTTCTAGTAGTTGACTTGGCAACCTCTGAGGAATGTACTTGTAGTTTTTTGGGGTTTTTTGCATCTGAATGAGCTGGAAATGCTGCTCTCATTTTTTCATACTAATTAGAGCAAAGATGAATGAAAAACAGAAAGATGATTCTAAACTCATTTACAACATTCTGAATGAAATGTTCTTCTTTCATTAAAACACATTCCCAAAAATTAAAGGCACAATTTATTATTAAAATCAAAAGTATGCATTGTAATAATGTTGGACATTATCTTATTTAATATAAAGAAAACTCACCTGAAACCCTTGAGTTTTCTTTGCACAGATGGCTGAAGTGATGTCCTTCTACTTTCAATACTGGGCACTCAGTAGCTAAAAAAAAAAAAAAAAGAATACAAAATGTTCTAAACTTTGAGAAAAACAGAACAGCAGATTCCACTGTCTGCTACAATATACCTAACTTGAATATAGAAAATAATCAATGATGAGCAATCTGAAGACTCTGGGATACATGTGGCTTCCAACCCACTTCAACAATAAGCTCCTTCAAAGAGTGCATCTAATCTTCTTGCAGTTGGTATGGTGCACAGAAAAATTTCAAAGTAAGCCTTAAATGCTCTGCTAGATGGCAGTATTGAGCCAACTGTGGCTGATCTTGAAAAAGCTAAGTCAGACTTACTTAGTATTTGGATGGGAGACCACAAGGACTATAGTCAATACTAAGAATTCTAAAAACCATTATGGAATTGGGCAATGATATGGCAGTTCCATCTTGTTACACTTAAGAAGACTACATGGCCTGCTCCATGAAGCTGCCAGGTATTGAGCTTGACTCAGAGAAGACTTGAACTAGAAATAGGTTTTACTTGATAACATAAACTATAAACCTAGCTTAACATTAAAACCTCAAGAAATCTTTAAAAATATAACATTTCTGTCCCATCCAAATCTGTGATCTGGATGTGCTCCACTCGCTGCAGCCCACAAACACAAATATAAGTGAAGCCCTGATTGCCCATTCCAGAACATGATTAAAGTGCAACCTTGCTATTTCTTTTAAATGCAGTGATATCAACACTTTACACCGCCCTGAAGTGTTTATTATACAGCATTTGAAACTGAAGAGCAAGACAATGGAGAGAGTAAACGAGGTTCAATTTATATACTTCATTTTAATATCCACTTGAAAAAAGCCTAAATATTTGTGCTGTATTCTTTTGGGGAAAGATGTGAAAGGATCTGAAGGAAGAAAGATGGAATCCTTGTTCTTAAAGGGAGGTCAGTAGCTAAAGGATAGGAAGACAGAAAAGGTGAAATTCTCTAAAAGAGAAAAAAAAACTTTTAGAGAGACGTAGGTGGTTGAGCTGGAAATCTCAGGCAGGGATAGATTAGAAACTGACAGCAACAAGATATAAAGGGCAAAGGCATTTCAGAACTTTGAAGATGAAAATGGGCCACATCCAGTAGGAATTTTGCCTAGTAACTTGGGTTATAATGGAAGGAAGGAAGGAAGGAAGGAAGGAAGGAAGGAAGGAAGGAAGGAAGGAAGGAAGGAAGGAAGGAAGGGAGGGAGGGAGGGAGGGAGGGAGGGAGGGAGGGAGGGAGGGAGGGAGGGAGGTGTATGTGTAGGATCCCCAAAAAAATAAATAAAAGAAGTTCTAATCTGCAAATTTTAATTTTACAGAAGGGAACTGAGAGCAGATGTGTTGGAGCTCCAAATTAGGTTGCCTTCTGTAAATGTCTGGAAATGAAAAGTTTCTTCTACCTAGAGAGATGGTTCCCTTGTTTCTTTTGCTAAATGGCTCGATTAATCCTGTTTATGACCGCAGAAGAAAGTTTACTAACAAATATGTACATTTGTATGTGCATTTCTCAATATACATATCTTTACATGCAATTTTTCCACAATGAATTGCAGCAGGATGTTTTTTGCGAAAATGCATATTATTGTGAATATTTTCCTTTAACAGACAAATTTGCGTCTATTTTAGGTTTTCAAGTCACATCATATTTACATGAGTTTCAAGTTCTCATAAAGAAGTCCTAAATCACTGTTCTTCTAACAATTCTCATGTGACAAATTTCTGATCCATCTCTACTTTTATATCCTCTTTCCTAATTGCCTATGCAGCTTCAAAAGAGGATTTTCTCCAGTTCCAATTCCATTAGTTGCTAGTCTTATCACTAGTTTTAAAAAATTGCATTCTAAAAAAGGTAATTGAAAATACTGTATGCCTTTAAAATCTCATGTAATTTGGGCAGTAGAGGGAAGAATCTGAAAACTGATTAAGCAGAAAAAATCCTTTTCTTCCATTATTCTACACTTGAGAAGTCGCATATAGCCCAGGAAGACTTTTTTAATTTTACAAGATATATTCTTCAGTTCCTGATATATCTTCCAGTGAGAGATTTAAAAATGACAATTCCTGCAATGCTCATTCTTCCTTTTCATTCTTTCCAACCCAACAGAATGTTGAAAGAAAGTATGTAAAGGGCTTAGGACTCATGTCCATCAGGATAAATCTCCAAACACTAAACAGAAAGGGGCTGAATTTGGAATGGCTAGAGAAGCCAACAAAGTTTGAAAATGGGCTGGATCCAATTGGAAGCTGCAGAGAAAAAAAAAATCCAGAAAAAATTCCCCCTGAAGTTAACAATGACTTGGAATATTGCCAACTGTTCCATTCTAAAGCCTGTCCCCTACCTCCAAAGTAGAGCATTTGCAGCCTGCTTTGTGCCTTCCACCCATACCAAACATGGAGACAATGACCTACCTTGACTAGACCTTCACACACACACACACACACACACAAACACATATGCACCTGCCTTGAACAGACCCTCACAGGCACACATGCATTAACACAAGACAGGTAGATAGAACACATTACTTTGTTATACAGGAGAAAATAAGATGCCTCTTACGGCCACGCTGGTAAAGTGGTAGAAAAAATTCCAGAAGCCCTGCTCTGGGTGCTTTCCCTACCTCGTTTCTTCTACCAACCAACAACCAAATTGTGTGCCTCCGAAGACCACAATATTCTACAAATATTGGGAGACCTTTGGCCCTTGTTGGCTGTGCTTTTGGTTGCTATTTTTTATAAATTTACAATCAAATGCTTTTAATTTCAAATTGCCTAAATATATAAAAACTAACAGTAATAATAATATAATGTGATTCAATTACCTCTGATTAAAGGAAGCGTGCAGAACACTTTATAACCACAAATAATTATGAGTTGAATCACAGTTGAACAAATAACTTCAGTGGACAGATATGACTGTATTTATTTGGAAAGAAAGCAACCTCAAATTAAAACTTCACCCTTGGAAAATTAGGGGAAAAAACCCTAATCCACCTCTTACCATGTTAGTTGATTCCTCCAATTTTAAGGGTCAATCATTTAGAACCAAATCTTGTTTTTTTCTTTCAGGTAGGTACAGTAAATGATATTTTAACTTCTATGTATAGAATGTATATGTATATGTATGTATGTATAAAATGATATTTTAACTTCTAGGTTGAAATCAGAAGAACTAAAACCTACTGAATTTGGGGTGGATTGTATCCAATATTTAAATTAATATTCATCCTATTTTATTATGCTTTTCCTAGTAAGATATAGGACAGCATAAACTACATATTTAAAAAAAAACTATAAATGCTACATTTATATCAGAGGAATAAATCCTATAGCTGCATTATCAAGTCAAGAACCAAATATTATTTATCAGGAAAAGTTGAGCAGTATTAAGCAATGGCACCAAAAATGCTCTGGAAATGCAGTTATAGGGATTGATTTAAACATAATTCCAATGTAATCATGCTCATTTAGAGTGTTTGAACACAATTTGTTAAATGATTAAATATAATATAATGTACTACTTAATTTCCAAAATCATACCATAATAAAAATATCAAATTGTCCAATATTATTAACTGGGGTTCCATGAGAGACCATGATTGAAAAAAAAACCCCAAACCTTTGTTTTTTGAACTTCACGTGCCACACATTGCTGGCCCTTGCAGTGGTAGGAATTTTTACGTGCCATGACTCAGTTGCCGGTCTTCAGCTTCGCTGTTGTAAAATGTGGCTTGTATAGGTGAGAAGTGAACTGTATTATGAAGTTTTCATATTTTTGGCTATTCTTATACAGGTGTTCCCTGAGGCCTGAAAATTACTTCAAGTGTTCCTCCAGAGTAAAAAGATTGAGAAAGGCTGCTCTAGACCCACAACCCTCTATTTAGGAATAGACTTACTCGGCAAAAGACTCAGATACAACTCAGCCACAATAGACTCTGTACTGCAGACAAAATAGAGCCATATGCCCTCTGCAGTACGAAAAAATCAATGCCTGTACAACAGGCTTTGCTCCATAGGTTAAATTCTAGTTTTCTTCCTGACACCTTTCCAAGTTAACAGATGTCCAGCAGTTTACTTGCCAGCCTTGGCAGCTCAGATAGGTTCATATAACATTTCTCTTCAGCCTGGGAACCACGGGCTGCCACCCCGTCACATTCAAACCTGACACTCCCCAACTAATTAATTTCTCAGTGCTTTTTCTGGATGACAATATTTTTTTAAATATTGCAACGTTATTAGTTATGAGGGCTCAATCTCCCATCAAGTTGAAGTAGGAGCCAGAACCTCACTGCTTGTCATTTTCAAAGTATGTACAGTATTTGAAAGATAATAGAATTGCTGCAACAGTACAAATCTAGCACTCTCACATCACATGGTTCTCAGAAACATATGCAGAGAGATGCCCAAGGGCACTTCTGCGCATGCATTTTGCACTGATCCCAGATTGGTTCCACCTCCACATAATCCCACACCATCAGCTTGACTTCCAGTTCAGTTCCACTGCAAAAGGAAGCACGCGGAAGCCAGTTGTGAAAGACCGTACAGCAGGCTGGAAATGGAGTGGAAGAGAACACAGATATACACAATCAAGAGAGCATGCTGGGTGAGTCAGTGGACAGTTTATCTCATAAACAGCAGCTTAGCCCAGGTGGAGAGAAATCTGGGAAGGAGCATTTCAGATCACAAAGAGACTGCTTTAATTAATTCATTATGTAGGAAGCTGGGAAATTCCTCCTGCAATTTCCAAGATCCTCTACTGTCACTGACCAGCATGATAGATACCTTAATGTAGATTTTATTAATGCAGCTGAAGACAGCTCAGTGGTTTTATGCACAGGGATTCTGACTCAGCAGAAGTGAAGACAATTATGGATCTTTTCAACCTGCTTTAGAGAGAGAGAGGGGAGCAGAGATGGTGACTGTGTGCATAGGCATCCACAGCTAGCCAATTTAAAGCCAAAATAAACACACATCATGATATCTCAGCCCCAGACTTACTCTTTTGTACTTATCTCACGAAGTTAAATGCAAGTAAAATGTATTGTGAGAGCCAGTGTGGTGTAGCGGTTAAGGCACCAGGCTAGAAGCTGGGAGACCATGAGCTCTAGTCCTGCCTTAGGCATGAAGCCAGCTGGGTGACCTTGGGCCAGTCACTCTCTCACAGCCCTAGAAGGAGGCAATGGCAAACCAGATCTGAAATTTTGCCAAGAAAACTGCAGGGACTTGTCCAGGCACTTGCCAGGAGTCAACACTGACTTGAAGGCACCAAAAAAAAAAAAAAAAAGAGCAAAAAAATATTTTGCTCTGTGATGTCATGATGCACATTTTGTCACAGCCCTCCCTCCTTTCTGTGGATGCCTATGGCTCTATGGGCAGCCCTAAGAAATAACAGCTTAGATCCAGACTTAAAATGAACTCATTGATTTCAATTGGTGTACTTTAAGTCTGGATCCAGTTGATTATACTGTAATTTAATAGATATGCTGTGTTTAGTTAGTCTGGGCATCATGCAGCATTAAATTATTGGATACATCATCCCCGTCCATCATATTATTTCCTTAATGGTGCAGAGTAGATAAGGCATTGGCTGGCGTCCCATTCGCCATCTCTATTCTGTTGCGGTTATGTACATAAAAGCATTAAGGATGGAATAACCAAAAGCCATTCCTTCTGCAACCATCCATGCTCATCACAGAAGTGTTTCTAATGGATCTGGAAAGTTCTGCCCTTTTTGATATAGATAGAGATAACTGAGTTCTTGCCTGTTGTTCATATCCTTTGCTCCGTTTTTGCCTGCCTTTTATCCCATTTTGCCAGTTAACAGTTTTTGATATTTGATGTTTAATAAATCAACATGAAGCAATATTTTTTACCAACTATACTGTGTGACATGTGTGCTTGCTCTGATCTGGGCACAGGGACTGACTGGGAGTGTGCTGAATGCAAACAAAACTGGAATAACTGAACTGGTAATTTTCCAACACAAATGACATAGACCAGAAATGTCCTAGTACTACTGCAATATTGCTTAAAGGAGTGACCATGTGTTAATTATTTGAGCTCAGCTCTAGCCTTCTCATGTAGTGTTGATGGAATCTGTGCTGAATTTAAAATGGGAAGTTCCTAACAGCAGGGGATTTCCAAACAGGCATGGGGTTAAATAGAGAAGAGAAACTAGTAACCTGGGAATGCTTTTAAGAAATTCAAAACCCTCAGAATTAAAAGTTAGATGGACAATAAGATGATTTGAAATGTTCTTATTGCTGCAACTATATAAAATGTATGTTAGGTGCCAGAACTACTATTCACCTAACTTAAATATATACAAGAGCAACCTACAACAATAGTATCACATTAGATCTGAAATCTATATTGGTGACAACAGGGCAGAACAGGGAACCTCTATGTGGCACCTTGCTTCACCCTTTTCTAATCATTTTGTCTAGCAGCCTCCTCCCCACCTAGGATCTAACTATATTGGCCACAGATACCAATTTACCTGCAATAGGAGTCTGCACGAAACAGAAAATATACCTGCATTCAAATCCAGAATAAACATTTATGTGTTGGAAGCTCTGAAGAACTGTTTTGGATGAACTGGGTTCAGCAGAAACAAAACCCAGAGTATTTTAAGTGTTTTGGTTTTGGGTGAAACAAAATCTAGAGATCTCAAAGGGATACTAGGAGACGTTATGGGGTAAATAGGGCAAGGCTGTTGCATCATCACTTCCAGTTCCTTAGCAGGTCGTCGTGCAGTATGTCCCATTGGCTTGCCTTCCCAACTTCCCAGTACCTTTTCTTCCCTCCCTCTGCCTCCTCTCAGCTGCCCTTGCTAAGGTACTGGCCTGTGAGCCTGTAAGTTACAGCGACAGTTTCAGCAGGAAGATTCGACATATCTCATTATCCTGCCCACGCCTGATTGTCCCAGCACCTTCCCTTTCCTCCTTTGCTTCACCTCGAATGACACTGACATCCTTAGTTTTTTTTTCCCATTCTTCCTCTTCCCCAAACTACTTCTGCTTAAACAACCACCTTTTGGTCCCTGACAAGAACAAAGCAGCCTCTTATCATTCTTTTCTTGGGCCCAAGCATGCTTATTTCAGTTTGGGCCTGGATTCTGCAAAAACAGCTGTTCTGTGCATAGAACAGTTTGTACATGGAATGGTTTGCACATCCCTGACCTTGAACTCCTCCTTTACAAGACTCCCTGTTCTGCCTAGAATGTATGTTTTTGAATGAGTCTTTTAATTACTTTTAAAATGGGAAGACAGCATGCCCAGAATAAAGTGTTGGTCTTTTGCTTCATCTTTATTTCCAAGCATACTTCTGGATCATCCATAAGCAAACAGTTTATGTGTTTCCTGACTAAAAAAGAATAAACCTGTCTAACCCTGATATTTGACTGATGGGGAGAAGAATCTCTGTTTAGAATTTTTGTCCTTAATACCTTCTGGACATTAAGGAACATTTGCTGCCTGTTGTCATTGCTTAGTTTTTTGTCAGTCCCAAAAAACTGAAAATTCATGATGTACCAGGATGCCCCTCTCTCAATATCTCATATGATTTATACTCAGTAGATAATTGCGAAGTCTATGCAACTATTAACATGCTCTCTGACAATTTAATACATCCAAATACAACTGAGAGATCAGTTACAAAATCTGACTGTTGTTGTTTGGGCTCAGAAGCTAAGCAGAAGACGGCCTGGTTAGTACTTGAGTGGGAGACCAGAAGAGAATACCAGGATTATAGGCTAGAGTGGGAAGTAAAAAAAAAAGAGCCCAATATTCTGGAAGAAGACAAAGGTAAGTCACTTCTATGTTAGAAGTGTTATACTATGTTAATATAGTATGCATAATCTAGAGCTAGAGAATTAAAAAATCTTGGAAATTGGAAAAATACTTGGGTCCTAGAGAAGCTTATGATTCTTAGACTTATATTTGCCCCATTTATGTGCTCAGACTACTGAAATAATCAAACTGCACGTCTGTTTATTGTAGAAATACAGCCCAATCTTTATCCTGTATCTAAAGTGCTAGGAAATTAAGTCACAACAGAGCAGAAGTGCTCTTTCTCCTTGATTTCTAAGACTAAGGGACAGCATGTGTGACTTTCTTAATCTATCTGTAGGAAAGAGCAGTAGAAGTGTTCTGCGGTTGCTATGGTTCTTGGTTTAAAAGCATTCATAGTTCCTCTTTTGTGCCATCCAACCACACCCTTTTTAAAAAAAATAACTTTCTGCGGCATCATTATGTCACACAGAGAGAACAAGAAATGGCTTATTAGATGTTGGTATTCCATTCATTAAGTTTAGTCTTACAAGCAAATTATTTAAAGTTAGAATATGACAGTTTATTTATGTAGGCAGTCAATGCTGACTGTGAACCATAAATAGGGTGTGAGTTGCAATTAAAAGTCCTGAGAGCATTAACTTTTCAATGACATTCAATGTGCAGCATACAGTCAATGTCTTCCCAAACCCCTGAGTAAGTCCAAATGTAAATGGTAGCACAGTCATGAATAATCCCAATGAAGTAACTTGAGGAATGATTCATTGGTGCTGTTTTAGGAATGCCAATAGATATCAATAATATAGGGAAATTACAACAATATAGTAATGTGGTATTTTATAAGAGTCTATATATTACAAAAAATATTACAATGCATTGAGATCCCAAATAGGGAATCTTTTTAAATAACTTAAAGTATTTTAATTGTAGGCAGTGATTAAAGCAATTATTTTAAAGCAACATTTCTTCTTGCTTTTTGCCTATCTTAACAATCCATTTATTTCTTCCTGTCTGTCACTTTCTGTGTCCAGAATGATCAGGTTTTATATTTCACTTCTTCAGGAGAGAGAGTTTTGACAGTTGCAGCTTGCCATTTAATGTAAGGAGCTGTATCTGCTATGCTTCTCTCCTTTTAGTCTTACCTTACAAATGTCTATGCTGTTTCAGTTCTAAGACTCTGGATGGCTTCCAGATAAAAACAGAACCATAAAACTATAAAACACAGAACCAATAATAAAATAATAAAAATATAATAAGTAGACAGAACCACAGTTGTATCTGCAGGGCAAGGGGTCAAAATCTACACAATGGCAGGCACGGGTCACGAATCTTGCAGATTTTGAACCCCCTGAGAACTCCAATGCAGAACCAGTAGGACATAGCAGTACAGCCTCCACCTCTACCATAAATTATAATACAAAAGCCCAGTGGAAGAGGATTGTTTTCACTTTCCATCGAGAATGTTAGCAGGCAGGAGCCATCATTACATCGAAGGGTAAATTGGCTACTAAGTGAAAAGTCTGTTTCCTGGTCCCTGCCCTCTTAGCTTCATGGGGGTTGGAAATATTCAGCATACATTCACAACCAACAGGTACCACAGGCAGTAGAGCATGTAGCTCCAAAGGTAGTCAGGACCCAAGCCACAAAAGACTTTATAAACAATAAACAGCACTTTGAACTGTACCCAGAAACCTACAGGTAGACAGGACAGTAATATCAAAAAAAGTGTCACTCTGCTAAAACACTTCTTAGATTATACACATACTATAAGCTGCTACATTCTATTCCAACGGAGGTTTTGGAATAGCCTTCAAAAGCAGCCCACTGTAGAGCATGTTCCAGCAGTCCCAACATGAGCTGATAAAGGGCATACATGAATGTAGTGTTTTTTCTTTCTCCTCTTCTCCCTCTAATGCACTTTCTTTCTGCTTCTCTTTAAACAATTCTAAAACAATGGATGCAATGAAAGCAAGAAAATGGAGAAGGTATTACTTGGAGGCCTATCTTGCATCAGCACATGACCCACCTAGAAAATCAATGGATTAAAGACCTTGCAAGCTTCAGTGGGGTTTGCATTAAAATTCGCACCTCTACAATTTTCCCCTATATCTCATATGTTACTTATGTGCTCTGTGCCATATAGCAGAAATCCAGGATGTCTTTTCTTCAATATTGCCAACTTTTAATTTGTACAGCCTGAATCAAAATAGTCAATACAGAATGAAATGTATTGATGTGAGAAAGTTTGTTGTGCATATATTCATTTAGAGAAACTGTATAATAAGGATACTAGGCATGGGTTATGCATTATTTTGCATGAATATGAAGAAGGTTGGCTGCTGCACGTAGTAAGAGTGGTATATCTTGGAATACATGTGCCTACATGTGTGAGGATAAATGAAATGCTTAGTCAATGGGACAACATGGAGCAGGGAACAAGACAAGGAAGTGTGATGTCTCCTTGGTTGTTTAATGTATTTATGAAATATACATAAGGAATGCTGGTAGTAAAGTCAATTGTGTTTGTTGGGATGTGACTATGTATGTACTTTTTAATGAAGGTGATCCCATGTTGGCTGAGAACTTGAATAATTTGCAGTGACTGTAAGATTCAACAAGGAGTATAGATCTGTACATTAACGTATCAAAGACCAAGGTAGATGAGTTTAATGGAAAATGGAGTGAACAAACTGCTGGTTACATATAACTGGAGAAAAGCTAGATCCAGTAGATGGGTTTGTAAAGATTGATAGAATGCTTACTAAAGGAGAGAAAATGGACACAGACATCTTAAGATGTACAAATGCCGGTGGACAGGTAGTGGTTAGCATGTAGTGTGTTGTGAGGAGTGTTTGTTGCAATAAGTGAAAATGGCTGTGCGTATGAATATGTTCCTGCCTGTTTCATGGAAGTGAGAGTTGAATATGCTAGGAGAAAAATAAAAGGAAGTTGAATGTTATGGGACTGTGGTACTTCAGTGTGCATGGTAAAACAAGAAGAGAGAGGGTAAAAATTTATTTATTTATTTATTTATTTATAAATCAAATTTACATCACCGCCCAACTCCCCCACAAGGAGGGACTCTGGGCGGTTCACAACCAAACAGTTTAAAACCAATAAAAACATAAATAATACAGTATAAAATACAATTATTAAATATAGTAAAATCCAAGCGATGGTGGTATTATTTCAGCCTGTGACCAGATAATATTGGTCAAAGGTAAGACTAGGGAATCAGCCATCCCCAAAACCGACTATTCCCATCCCCACCCCATGCATAATGACAAAACCAGGTCTTCAGATTTTTTTTGAAATCTAAAAGGGAGGGGGCCAATCTAACTTCTGGGGGAAGGATGTTCCAAAGGGCAGGGGCTGCTGCAGAGAAGGCTCACCTCCTGGACCCCATCAGATGAAATTCTCTTGCAGATGGGGTCTGTAGTATGCCCTCTCTGCATGACCAGGTGGGACGGGTTGATGTAACGGGGATGAGACGGTCCTTCAGGTACCCTGGTCCCATGCCATGTAGGGCTTTAAAGGTGATAACCAACATCTTGAATTGGACCTGGATGCAAACTGGCATCCAATGCAGCTCACGGAGCAAAGGTGTTATATGTGCTGATCTTGATGCACCTAAAATCATCCATGCAGCCGCATTCTGGACCAGCTGAAGCTTCCGGATATTATGAAAATGAATGGTAAATGGTAAATGAATGTGAATTAGATACAAATTTGACTAATCAATACATAAAGGTGGTTTGGTCTTAGGGAATGAATAAAGACTGAATTGCAAAACAAATATCTGAAGAATGAATGGCTTGAAAGGAAGAAGAATGGGGCTAAGAAACTTGTAGTTGGGTGGAGTTGATGAGATCTTGAAAAGAAGAGAACTGAAAAATTTAAAGAACAAAAGGCAATGTAAGAATCTATGTATGGATGCGGTGGAAGCAAGGATGGTTGCCAAAGAAAGAAATATATGGAGAGGTGTAGGGAATAGTGCTGATATAAACCAGATGCACCTAGGTTTTCTTTTCTTATCTTGTGCCTTTAATTTATTTCTTTCACAGTTTCTTACTGCTTTTCTGCACTTTGCATAATGTGGTTTACCCTGAAAGGGAGTAACATGTATGTATCTTTGTATGTATGTAACCAGTTACAGTCAGCCTGGCTAACACCAACATGCAAATGGTTTACTTAAATGTAGTCTTGTTTCCTTCAGTGAGGCTTACTCCTATGTGAATATGCACACATGCCATAATAAGCACTGAGTTTGAAATTTGACACTGGTTTTGATGGGATACACAAACCAATTTTCTGTGTGCTTACTTTAGACTAAGTCTCAGACTTTAATATGACTATTACAAAGCAGCTATGCAGTCCTATTTAAGAAGCTATTGTAAGGAGGCTGGGATGTATGATAATTTTTAAGAATTCAAAATAAATTATTAAACCCAAATATTTAAACACAAGGATTAAAATAATTGCAAGAAAACATGTTAGCTGTTGGCAGCATGATGAACTTCAGTACTGTAGGTCAATCCTTTCATTTAGTTTTGTTATACTTTATTTTTAGCAGTAATCACTTCCCTCAAGTAAATAGCTGTTATACCAGCAGCTCTGCATCAGTGAAAATGGAGGGAAAATTGCTGTGAGCCAAAAAGCTATTGGCGTACCCTGAAAGAAGCTACTGCAAGCCTCATCTGCCATTCCACAATGGCTTCCTTTTTTTCCTGTCATGCCATTTCCTTAATTAATACAATATTAGCTAATTAAATGAAGCCATTGCCCTCAGGATACTAAGCAGAAGAGGAACCTTCCTTCTTTCTTCATAATAGTGCACACATGTTATCGCTCCCATTCTTTTACACAAGTAATTGCCTCCATATTCAAAATCCTATTTTAATAATCAAGGTTAATTGGGATCTGCCTGTGAAGCTCCATGTGTTCTTAGAGTCATTTCAATGCAATTTAGCCACCGTAAGCAATTTGTAAGGATCTCAATCCAAAACAGCCTTAGACCCTTAGAAAACCAAACTCTACTACAACAGATCATCTTAGCTTGGAGGAAGCAGTGGGGAAGGGTCAAGAGTAGTAAGCAGAACCACAACAAATCCAGGGTTGAACATGACTTAGTGAGTAGAGCTTTAAAACATAGTTAGAAAATTCACTGTCCTTTGAGATGCACACCTCAGCCTTTTTTTAAAATATATATATTCATGGCTTTGATTTTGCTCGCTGTTTTATGCTGAACTAAGGCAAATGCTTTTCCAAGCTGCATCCTCTGAAGTCCGTCTCTAAAATGTACAAAAATAAGGCGCATGTTACAAAGAACTGTAGAAACTCAAGGATGCCAGCTTTATTCTAATTTCAGGTTTGTTTGTTTGTTTGTTTGTTTGTTTGTTTCTGGTAAATGATGACTTCCACCAATGGCAGATTCTCATCATTCTCTAATCCGTGTTTTAGGGTTGGTATTTTCAATTCAGCTATTCAAGGAAAGATAAATTTACTTCAGAACTTTGTAATCTCACACCTTCAGTGGGCAAGGAAAGGCTAAGGAGCATCTGGTAGTTTACCTCACTTTGTTTCAGGAACTAACATTAGCAAGTCTTAGGCAGTCTTTGCTGCCTTAATAATTTGAGAAAGAGCCTGAACTGCAAGATTTGCTAATCCGCAGTTCTTACTGTGCTTCAACACATTTTTGATAATTTAATATTATTGCTATTCCACAACTCCCTGATGAACAATCCTTAAGTTTGGGCTCTTGGTGATCTAAAACCAATATTTAAATATTTTAGATATCTATTTTGAATAGGTATGAAGTCAGTAGCATTTAATTTCTATCCTTGAAAACTCATACTGAGTAAATCCACGACATGCTTTTCTTTGACTTCTGGTATTAAACCAAACAATATTGTGTATCCTGTTGTGATATTCCACAGCATCCTGCCGTATAATAACCACTAGAAACTGTAAAGTGTTTTTTTTTTTGAAGAGGTTGATAACTTTTTTATTTACATACTTCATTTATTGACACACACCCAAGTGCATTTGGTGATACTTTTAGGCTACCCAGTAACAGATGTTCTAGAAGTACAGTAAAAGACTCAAAATATGGGTGAAGGAAAGATGTATAAAGGCAGCCTTTTGGAAGAAAGAGATGTTAACACAAATGACAAGCAGGATAGAGGGGAATAAAACGAATAGAAATAGCAAACTGTGGAATGAACCTTAACTGTCATGCATTTTTACACTTACTCAATTTTTTTTTCTCCCATTTTAGATAGTTTATAATTTCCAGGGCATTGCATATCCCATTTGTCAGACACATATGAGCATTCTCATCCTGGGAAAATTTAAGGATAGCACAGTTGCTTCTTTAAAGGTCAGCTCTATTAATTTCAGTTGAATTTATTTCCAGATAAGTGTATTTACCATCACAGCTTAAAGACATAATCTTAGAAGCAAATCCTATTAAAACCAATTGAACTGATATTCTGGAGTAAATACTGTTCTGAGTGTGGCGCAGAGCATATATAACTAATGAAATAAAAGCGTACTTGTGAGTCTGCTCAGTTTCCAAGCCCAGGATTGGGTTCTTTTTGGAGTTGTAACTTAAGAAAACGAGGAAGTATCAATAACAGCACAACATAACTGTTAATGAGCGTATGCACGTTCTAAATGTAGGCTCCTGTGAGTGATCAGGAAATGGAAATATTGCTGTTGGCTATCTTAGGTGAAAATATCTTTTCAATTTAATTACATGTTCCCCAGATCAGAAATACTGTTTAGCTTCCAAAACTCCATCTGAGTCTTAAAAATATTTGTCACAGTTTAAGTAAACTACAGTTTTCTACATAGCTGTATCATGACCCAAGTGTTTACATAAACATACTCTGCCTCAGTATTTTTCCATGTAATTGTAACTATCCAGCAGGATAAATATCATCCCAACAAACTTTCTGGATCACATTAGAAAGGAGGAAAATAAGAAAATACCTGTTTTGTCAGTGACTATGGTAGAATGAGACACGGGAGGGAGGAGGACTGCAAACCAAAGCCATCCTATGCAAGATCCAACAGCCTTCATCTCCTCTCGGACACATGTGAACAAATGTCCAGAAATCTGAAAAGAAAAATAAACTTGATTATAGACTCTCTAACAATGCTTAGTGAACCTGGGTACACATTAGACATCAATGATGTAATTATGAATAGCCCAAGGAAAAGGAGTTTCCCTTATTTTTGAGTTTTTATCTCATAGCTACTGTTTTTAGGATGAGATGAAGGATGATTTGGCTAAAATGGGGAAGGAATAAGGAGAGTTGTGGATTTCACAAAGGCCTCCTCTCTTTTCTGGTGCATGGCTAGCCTTAATGAAATTAATGGGGCAGGCAACGCTGACCAGGATTTCAGCTTAATAGTCTGTTATTAAGTGGGGCATGGTGAAAAGAATAGCTTACTTTGTAACATTCATTCAACCAAACAGTAAAATTAGTGCTGGAAGATCTTTTCTTCTTCTTCTTCTTCTTTTTTTTCTTTTTCTTTTAAAATTAGATGTTATTAAATTTTTGTAAAGCTATAAAAAACATCTCAGCCAAGGAACTTCCTACTATTCCCACCCATCCCCATCACCTGAGCTACACTGTAGTGAGCTATATAAAGCCAGAATAATTATGAACAAATCAAAATAAGCTTTTCACACGCACATATATAAGCTTTACTCATAAACACATCCAGCAACATATCCTAGAGAAAGAAAAGGTGTGTGTGAGCAATTATAAGCTAGAATTCCCTGCTATGTGCTAATTATCATAAAGATCTAAAAATGGATTTGGAATGTTTGTATATTAGCCAAGAACATCCTGATGATCAAAAATGTTTATTTTTCTTAAATGCTAGAGCTAATAAATCCTCAATCATTTTTCTGTATGGGGAAGAATGGACAATCTCCAGTTTTTCAGAATTGTGTTTTTGACTGTAACAGCTGTTCTGAAACCATTTGTTCTCAGCCTTGTAATTATATATTTTGGATAATTTTTGTTCAGAAGATACTTTATTTTGCCTTCTGGGAGAATTTTTTTATCTGAATATGGACCTATCAAATGAATATTATGAATGTTTTACATTTTTGTTACATTTTGACCTACTTTATAATTAATGTATAAATTAATAATAATCTATAATTAATTTTGTTAACTTTGCTTATTGAAATGCCTTGTGCCTGACAGCAATACAGCTGAAATTAGCTTGTAATTTTTGCAACATTACAAGAGATTGTTAAATAGAAAAAAGAATCTATTTTAAAAAATCTCTATCATCAGGGTAATAGTAATACTCCAGAAAAAGCATGAGTACATTAGCTGAATTTTACAGAGGGAATGAGAAGTGTTTCTCAACTACTTTTAAAAGACTGATGAGTAATAAGTTTCAGGCAGCTGCACAAAGATTACATATTTTGGTCAATTAGCCATTAAGTTATTAGTAACAGCTGATTTACATTTTTATTTCAGATTTTTTGCCTTTGTTATTTCAATTTAAACAGGATGCACTCACTATAGCAGAATGCTGAGCTAGTTATCATATCAGACTGGAATACATCATTCCTATATTTAGATTTAAAGGAATAAAAGATGAGCAAGACCACCTTTTCTTTTTCAAACTGAACAAAACTAAGATTGAAAGTATTTTACAAATTGTTTGTTCTCTACGCATAATTATGTCTTTTGAGAGTGTTATAATGAATAGAGAAGCAAGACTGATCCAAAATAATATATAAAAATAAGTTCCTTTAATAAAGATTATATAATCCTATCAATATGAAAATCGTGATATTGGAAAAAAAATCATGATTTATTCGTGCTATTTGCATTTTGTGACACTAATTTTACCTTTATAAAGGCAGGATTATTCTGATAACAATAATGAAAAAACAATTAGCAACAATAATTCACAACAGAATATACTTGCCTTTAATGTTGGAAACAGCATAAATAAAAATGAACAGCAGTGAAACCCACAAAAAAAATTTTGTTTAATTTCCAGAGGGATAAGCAGAGTTTCTGGGCTTGAGAAGTGCATGCACAACAAAATCATAATCACCTATGTTTGAGAGACTCGCATGCCCCTTAATTTAGGGTGCCCTATGCCTTACTTTACAGTCTTTTACTTGAAAGTCTTCCAAAGGACTGTCTTTTGTTTTGGGCTTCCTCTTTTAGACGTGACAAACCATCTTCTTCCTCTCTGGCAATGGAACCCATTCATACCTGCCCAGGTGTATGTATGTATGTATGTATGGGCAGATATGAATGGGTTCCATTGCCAAAGGGAGAAGATGGCTTGTAGATATATATAGACAAAGAGATATAGATATAGATGATATAGATATAGATATAGATGTAGATATATAGATACACCCAGACTTGTGTTCCTACTCATCTGAGATTGACTTTCTCTCTCCATTCCTACCATGACTTATCTGCTTACAAGGTATGAGCAGGAATTATCCGGAAGATGCTGGCAGAATTAATTCTTCCCAAGCCACTGAAGGGTCAGAATGGAAGTTCCCATCCTCCACAGAGATACTTTTGACTATGCCCCAGCACAATTTGTTCATTACATTCTGGCTCTTTATGACCTGGTAAACTTCATTGCTTCTTTGAGGTTTTCTAAGCTTCTGCTCACGTTATCCGTGAAAAGAACTAAACACCCTGTGTTTTGTCAGCCTCTTTTTCAACTGCCTTCAATTTTTGCATGCAAAAAAGTCTTCTCCAATGATTCTTGCCATTGCATTATGATCCAAAATACTTTAGCTTCATTATTAGTGCTTCTACTCATTAGTTTTATTTCATCTAATACTGAATTATTTGTTGTTCTTCTGGCCCATAGCATTATTTTTTCCAGCATCACAGTTCAAAAACATAGTTTTTTCTTCATTCAACTTTCTGATGGTCCAGCTTTCATTACAACTGGGAAAACCATGGTGTTATGATGGTAATGTCTTGCCTAATAGACAAATGTAGATGTTTAATACACATTTATGAGGCACAGATGTTTTTTGCTATGTACTCACAGAACCAGATTATTCCAGGCCTTCCTTCTGCAGAATACACAGGTTCATTTTGGTTGTTTTAAATTTAGGGTAGGGGCAGAACTCATAGAAAACCTGAGAAAGAAAGCTAGGAAAAGGAAAGGACTCATCCTTCCTTCCCAGTCCCCACCAGCCTCAGATTAAAGTTTAGAATTTTAGAAAAAGGGAAGTCCAAGTAAAATGAAGCAGAAGCTGTTTGCTTCCAGGAAAAAATATTATTTCTGTAGAAATAGATAAATATGTTCTAGCTAGGATTTGTCTTAGACTCTTTTTTTCTGCTATAGTCTAATGTGCTTATTTGTCTATGTAAATTATGAAAATGAGTGTGTAATCTCAGCCTTTTATTCATACTTCATCCTCGGTGTGAAGTTATAATATTTCAGAATCTTCTTGGAATTTGTATATTAACCTAGAATATCTTCCTAGGGTTTGCTAGAAGAATTCCTATGTGTACAAGACCAGTACCATCTTGAACATTTACATTTTCTTTTTTTAACCAAGCAGCATTTATTTCTTCCAGGACTGAATGTTTGTATTTTGGAAATTTAAAGCTAAAATGTTTTTTTTAATGTTTATATTTTATTTTTTCTAATAAAATTTGATTTTGTTTATCTCCTATCTTGATCTTCCACAGGAGAAAAAGAAGGGAGAAACCTCTAGCCGCGCACACTACATGACCTGGAGTTTACACTACTGAAATTACTTCCATTTCTTTGTATTTTTTAGAGTTAATCACTAGAAAGTCAGCACTGGTTATGAGAGTCCTCTCTCTTTTACACACTGGGTTTAGGGGAAGTATATCAGGTGAGGTGACCTCTGGAAGACAGTTGGTGGCAATGGGAACAATCAAACTGCTATCCCAAAGCAGGAGTTGAGATAGGGTGTGGAAACCCAAAGGGCTTCTAGGATTGAATGTTTAAGACCTCCGGCATCCCACCCTGTGGGTTCTGCTAGGTTTGCTATTGCACGGCCATTGTTGTGTACCTTTGTTGTCAGTAGGATGTCTCTGCACTTTAATATTCTGTCTACATCTGTCATAATCAACTAACAAGCTGTATTATGGATACCTGATAAAATTGACTAAGTTGTAACTTATGTTTCAATATATTTTAAAAGCCAATCACCATTCCTGAACTTCAATTATTTGATATATTTTCCAAGATATATTAACTAGGAAAATGAGGTTGCAGTAGACATTTGGAGGGGGACAATAGCAGTACTTATTCATACCGGGACTACACTTCAAAAAGTAGGAGAGGAAAAGACCAAAGTTAAATTAAATTTGATTTAAATTAAATATTTCCTTACTTCTATCATGTTACAAATTACAATTTAGCAGCAACGTTTGGATGGGTTCTTCAGTGCTTCAGAGTCCCTGCATAGGAAACCCTGGTATGTTTTTTTCTATTTTAAAAATTAGATGATATTTTGGGGCTTCTGGGGGAGGTTTGGCAAACTGAAGATGGATCTGTGAAGGCAGAGACGATGACCGCAGCAAAGAACCAAGGAACCAGTGAGTAGACTGGTTCCTTGGAACCTCTCCAGATAAGGAGAGGATGCAGATCACCCACATGTGCTCCAGACGGCTGCTCTCCACAAGGAGGCCACAGGACAATGGTTTTCCACAGGTTTGAGTGCCAGGAGATGATGGGATTAGCCATCTTGCTCGCAACCATGGCAGAGACTTTTAAAAGGACACTAAGTTCACAAACCTCACTTTTAAATCACTTTTGGAAATTGCTCATTAACTACTTCTAAGCTGTTAGAGACTTTCGGAATGACAAGGCTGAAAACGCCGGGTAAGTCTGCCTTCAGTCCTGAACAAAAGAAAACTTTAATTCTAAGTTTAAGAATTTAAAGAATCTGAAATAAACAGCAAAGAGCTAAATAAGATTTTTATCTTAGAAAGTTATAAAAGGACTAAGAGTCCACATAAAATTGGAATATTGAAACTTTTACAATAAGGTTTTGGAATTACTTATAAAGTACAAACAGCTTCTCATGGGAAATAGATCCTGTTTTGGTTTTTACAAGACACAACATAGATAGATAATTTCATGATTTTAAAAACTGGACACTAGAGGGGACTAAAGATTTTAGGTAGATGAAAGATATACAGACCTGTAGGATGGTTATGACAATAAAAGTACTGAAGGAGACTTTTGAGGAATGGAATCACAAAATAGTAGCCACGACATTAACAATGTCAGTAATGATATCTGCTTCTATGGACAGACTATGTCCAAAATATGTTATTGAAGAAATGTCAGATCTAGAACAAATTTTATCTGACAAGATAGAGATAGTATCAAAAGTGGATTTATAACTGACAGGCCAAGAGAATGATTTAGACAAGGATGTTTCACTGGATCTACAAAAGAAACTGGCTGAGAGTTTAATTAAAAAGGAAATACAAATGACAAACCAAAATAGATATATAACACTGTGGAAATTTTAACAGATTACCCAATTTTTGCTTACTGAAATATGGAGGGGTGATTTGGTTGAAGTGGCATGGCTGAGTAGCAGAAACCATTTCATCCAGCCTTGTCTTTCATACCCAATCAAAATCCTCTTTGGAGTTTCCCCCTGGAAAGGCAAACAGCAACTGGGAATGGAGCTGACTGAAAAATGCAGTGTTACTACTATAGGATCCATTTCAATTAAAACAAAAAATACTGCTGGAAATTCAATTACATTCTCCACATGTAAAGTGTAATTTCCAGGTTTTGAAAATCAGCTCCAGCTATATGAATCTCCAGAGTTTAGTTTCCTGTACTACTTTGCATCATATCCACCACTTTAGATGTGAGACAAGATGTTTTAAGTCTTCCCTGAATCTGGATATATGCATGAGTTTATATGTATTCATTAATTAGGTGTGTATATGTTGTATGTCCTCTAGAAGCTCAAGATGATGTTTTTGGCATGTCCTCCAATGAACAATCCTGTGAGGTAGGCTGGGCTGAGAGAGAAAGACTAGCCCAAAGCCACCCAATAAGGGGAAACTGGTTTTACTGATACTGGCAGGACAAAAGAATGTTAAATCCACTGAGAAGGTGGCGTTCTATACAAACATCTGCCATGAGATGTTCCCAATGTGCTTCGGAGAACTGAAGAAGAAAATGGGAGGTTGGTTACTGCTTAATTCACAAGAAGCATTTCAATTTGACAATAACGATAAATCTCTCACAGTTTTCTGGAAAAACTATCTGCCAAGAGCTTCTTGTTTTAATTGTCTGAAGACAACTGCAATAGTGTTCAATGCATTCTGGATGCACTTTTTTTCTTGTATGCCACTTCATTTCTTTTTCTAGCCAAAAACTCTTTTATGTGTAACAGTACATATATTTACACAACAACATGGTGAAACTAAAGAATGTTGCAAGGATAGCTGGGTGGGAAAGAGTGTATGTTTAAATTCTTAACTGCCTCCTGGGCAAAAGAAACTTGTACAGAATTCCACAAACCAAACTATTAGCCTATGGCCTTCTGATGCTTAATCTTCTAAGCAAAAGACATTAGATGAGTCATTATGGTGGAGAGCCTAGAAGAGGTGCCTGAACATTCTTGCTCAGGTAAGGGAATGGATGTAAAATAGCTGTTAATTCATTCCAGAAGATAGCACTGCATTCTGTCTTCTGTGCTTGGTCTAACCCCTGACACATGGCAAGTAGTTCTATTGACTAAGACCACCAACTCTGTTGTCCTCTGTGAAAGCTTCTTTATTTTTGACTGATCAATGCCTCCAGAAGTAGAATTTCAACAGGAGAGTTTTCTCCCTGCCTGAAAGCATGGTGATTGCTTCTCTGCTGCATTTTTGCTGGATATGCAATTACTGTATACACAGTGAATCCTGCTTGCAAAAGGTTGTCACAACTCTGCTAAAGGGCTCTTGGCATACACCAAGTTGCTTTCCTCTCATTTGTGAGTAACCAGCAAGAATGTTCAGGCATATCCCCCCTTTCCTTTGATGTGGATCCCCTTACCAAGCTTCAGTATTCAAGCTAGTGTTCCCTCTTTTGCCTTTTGCCTTCCTCTCCAAATGCTCAAGCACCCATGACCAAAGTTGGATTGGAAAATGGTCTATCGTCCAACCTCTTGCTCCAGGATTGGCACTTGTCTTACAGCTGTGTAGATGGGGGAGGGCGCTGTCCATGTGCCTGACTGCTTCTCCAAAGTTCCCAGGCAGGTCACATTCAGAAGACTAATAAGGAGATAAGCAAGCTAACGGCAGCCAATCCCAGACTGAATCATTTTAGATTGCTTGTGCATGTACTTATTTCCCTCACGCTCTCAATTCATTGCTTGCATTAGGTGATCCCTGGAGTTTGGCTGGTCCATCTTCCCATTTGGGCCTGGCTGATACAGGTAGCAGACGAATATGAAGTTGCAGAGTATCTGGGGGGCAGGTGCTACATGGCTCTGATTCAAATTGCAATGAGAAGGGCACACATTTTAAAGCTCTTCCATGTTTAAAACATTTCTTCACAAACCACCAAACAAGAGTTTCAAAAAAAGCAAGCTTCATCTGTGGTATGAACCTCTACATATTATTTTACCACAGCTTTTACTATCTCATTTAATCCTAGGTATTCTAATCAGGCCTTAAATGTACAAACAAACTGAGGTAACTCAGTAAAAGTCTGCCACTGATTCTTCAGCAGCTGGTATGATTATCATGCCTTCTTATCCTTACCTTTTCAAAAGCAGGCAGGCATATAAACTTTTTTTGTTTTTTTGTTTTTGTTTTTTGTTTACACCAGTGATCATCATGACAGGAATGTTTTTACCTGTTTAATAAGTATGTCCCATTTACAGTATTATTAGAGTCACAAAGGAGAGCCATTAAAAAGAAGGCATTTCAGTGTCTTAAGTCAGTATGTCTTCTTGTGACTATTTCCTTGCTTCCAAAGAGTACAAGACCTTGCTATTTCTATTTTAAGCCATTCACATCCTGATTAACACCACCCCACACCTTATCCATTGGGAAACTGCATGCTTTCATCACAGCTCTTGGAAAGCCACAAAGTGAGCATGTGGCCCAAACTGAGGACAACTTCAGTCATGCCCGTACTATGTCAGAAAAACGTGAAGCCTGGGCTAATTCCAGCGACAGGCTAAGACAGTGGAGCAATTTTACAAGGAACCAAGACAAATATTTAGGATAATTCACAGGTCTGTTTTTAGGCATAGTGGGAAGTAAACAGAACAATGCTTCAGGTCTTCATAAGCATATCTCATTCTTAGTTAAAACTCAGAAGAACTAATCCCTGAGGGAATTCTTTAGTACTGGGGCAAAAGGCAAAGTGAAAAGAGGGCTCACACTTTCTATAGCTTCTAGCTGAGGAGACCTGCTCCAAAGCTATGATTAAAATAGTGAGGGTGACTCCAAGTTTGGAGAAAGGAGCCTGGAGGAAGAGAAAACTGTTTTCATGGTCTTTGTACATTTTTTAAAATAGTTTTGTCCACTATGAGTGATGATAAGCCAAGCAAAAACACGATGGTGCTTATTTTTCTATTTTCTACTACCACATGGAATAGCTGAAGTAGGGCTCTTATACCTGAGAGAGGATATGCACCAGACCTACACTTGTGCGAGGCACGAGGTATAGGATGGGAATACCTGGGTTACCTTTTCACCAATAATGAAGTCGGATGAACAATGGAAGCGCAATAAGGTGGTACACTGAAATATGCAAAGAAGTCATCAAACCTTTTTTTTCCCTCTTTACTAATAACAAAAAAATAAGAAGCACAATCCAACTAAAGGGCAGCATATTCAAGCCTACAGATCTGAACGGGGCATTTAAAATTCTTCCCCTTCACATGAATGACACTCTCTAGCCTTTGCTGAAAGCCATGCCCTAGATACATCTGTGATTATGCATAACAGCAACACAGCAGAATAGGAAAGTCTTCAGAAATAGTATCAATAGGGAAACAAACCATTTCCAGTCAGAATAAAACTACCAGAGAAATGGAATGACATCTTTTACTGAATACTAGAAATTCGTTTACAAATAATGATACACTTTACCCTGGTTGCTCAGCCCTAGAGAGATCACTCTCTTGACCCCAAATCTTCATCAATATAAGAAAGCAAAATAGCACGAGAGAGCAAGAGAGTTTGATCCACTAAAATGCAGAAGCCCTGTAGTTTCTCATGGGAATTGCAACGCGCTAGAATTCCAGCGTTCCTTTAAGCTATACCTTTCTCCCACTAAGTGTCCTGCCTACACAATACACATTTCAGTGTCACGGTCCATCTATGGAAAAGAGCAACAGCCACATCAACACACACTTACACTTAACAGCTGTCTTCTTTAACATTCTAGGCAGTGAACAAAAACTCTCCATAGAATTCATCCTTGCTGTGCCAGTTATACACATTAAGCCTTAGTTTTAAACTGTGTCCTGTGCTCTCAGACGAGGCGACACATTTTCAAGCAAGGTTCTTGTGCAAACAAACGCCTGTCCTGCCATCACAAAACTCTGCAAACTCTCTGACACAATCAGCATCAAACAAGCAGTCTATTTATCAGCAAGCAATGTATCACACAATTCACTGAGGGCTCTGTTAAATGCTGACAAAACTCAGCAGCAGAGCAGACAGTACTTGTGGGGTATGCTTGGCATTAATCAGCTGGTCATAAAGAAGAGGCTCTTACCTTCAATTTTTATTTATTAAGTTTCCCCCAGAAGCAGAGCCAAGGCCAGTGCAGAGCTGCTGAGGAGTTGCTGGAGTCTCTAAAGAAAGGGAGAAGGGGGACGCATCTCTGTCCTTATTAGTCTCACACAGTGTGACCCTCCCACTCAGCGGAGACTGAGAATATAACTGTATGACAGGGCAGCCCCGAACTCAGGCGCTGGTTTCTACAAAAGCCTATGCTAATAGCTTGCAAATCTGGTAATAACATTAAAAGAGTTAGGTTTGTGTCACAGAGAACCCTGCCTGGGTTTGACTGCCTGAATGAAAGAGTGTCTGGTTTCCCCACACTGCCTCTGAAGTCCCACACTTGATCCGGGCACAACAGCAGGGGAGTCTTCCCCCGCATGTTAAATGCAGCCGCATCTCATCAATTTGTCAGACTTGGTCATACCTTGCACATCAACTGGCCAGAGGCACGCTGCACTTACTCACGACACTGATGCTGCAGAGAAGGGGGGACGGCTGCTATCTGGCTTGGCTTTGGGGAAGCTCATCATCGGAAAGCAGAGGGTTCTTGCCCTGCAACATCTGCTGTCAGGAAGAAAATGGTGTGGTGCTCAGCCTTCCTGCTAATTCTCCCTTGCATCTGCTCAAGTGTGCTTTCAGAGAATTCTCATGACAATCTCCAGGGCTGCCTTTCTGCATTAACTAAAAGATAAAAGGACAGTGAGAAAATGAAAGGATTGTAACACATACCTAGGAAGAAGAAGAGGATCTTGGCAGATAGAATTTATACCTATATATGGAATATTTTCCTTAAAATTCCCCGCTTCACCCTTATAGCCTTGTCTAATTTTTTTCCCACTATTTCTTCTCTACAAACATCAGTTAGCCTGAGTTGCTGATTTCTTTTCTTGTGTTTCACCCAGGGCAGAATTACATAATGTAAGTTGCATTACACACACGTGTGTAATTCTGAGCAATAACTTTCTGTTTTCCTAATATTTATTTGGTTTTGAGTGATCAGAGAGTTTTTACCTATGTTAGTTTGTAATGCTTACAACAGCCCGGTAGGGCAATGAGGCTGAAAGAGAGGGACTTAGGGATTCATAGTGGAAGGAGTATTTGAACCAGTGACTTCATACCTCAGTTGCTTAACCATTACACTCTCTAAATTCTTATGGGAATAATATCTTACTCAGAGCTACAAGAAGGAATAGGACCAAACTAGACATGCTGCAAGAGCACTGTGTGCAAAGAGCTACACACCTCTGTGTATGTACTTCTGTTAGATATGAAATGGTCTGAGTGGCAAGAGAATCGAAAGCCAGGAGAATACATAGACTGCCAGCAGAATGCAAAGGAAAGGGAAGAGTCAGCTCAGCAGAATGGAGAGAACTTCACCTGGAACAGGACCTGAGAATGTGATGGCCCTATATTTAATTCTTGGTATCTCTAGTTTCTGTTTTGTTTTTTTTTCCCAAGAACTGGTTATCAGGGAATACAAAAATACCCTTTTTTGCCTGAGATACTAGCCTTCCCAATCTGATGCTTGCCTGCTGATGCAAAATACAAGCTAGCTAGGTAGAACATTGATAAAGGCAAAATCAAGCTGAGCTCATTGTGACTGCATCCATGATAGAAGTGGTCTGCCACTGCCTTCTGAGATGTTTTTGCAACTTCCCAATTTAATCTACAGTCCTGGAGTTCCTGGATGGCTTCCTATCCACATATTAACCAGAGCCAATCTGGTTTAGTTAGAACAGCCCAGATGGACTAGGTGCTGCCACCTGCAGAGGCATTAGCCTTCATGACCCCCTGTCATTTTTAGTTTCCTCAAAGAGACAGAGAATATTTTAAGATGGATGAAAGTTTACTGTCAAAATAACAGAACACTCAAACTTACAGGAACATGAGATGGTCTTCTAGCCCTTTTCTTTAAAAATTATTTAAAGCTAATGGCTGTTATGGCACACTTCAGAATGGGATTGAAATTGTCCCAGGAAATAGTAACCACATATTATTTCCAGCCTGTGAGGGGGGGAAAAATGTTTAAAATATAAATTGCTCAATCGTGACTCTCTCTAAGTCTTGTATGTTCCCTGCCTAAAAGAATGATGAAAATTTTTGAGATGCAAGATAAAGAAGCAATTGAAACAAGAGAATGTAATAACCATGATTATGTGATTTCAAATATACTAACATAAAATAAGTAACAGACAAATGAACTGATTGAGTTCATGTAACAATAAATTGTAAGACATATTAAATCAAATAACTCTTTATTATAGTCATAGACCACCACAGACATATCTAATTTAATAACACTATAATAATCAGTATATGTGTAAGTAGGATGTTATGCAGAAAACGTGGAGATCTAATTTCAAAAGAGGAAACTCCTTAAAAATGGCAGAACAAGTTAAAAAGGATGACCCAAAAAAGCTTCAGACCTACCGTTACAGATTAGCAATTAGAAGCACTGAGTCTGGATTTATAAATTAAAATAAGCTATAATTTGTTTGTAGCTTAGCACAATATGAAGACCAAGGTATTTTAGCATATAAAACATGGTTTAAGGTAGAGTGGGCAACTTTCTGGTAGCAGGAGGCTGAGCTTAACATTTTGGGGCAGGTACAAGGGAGGAGGCTGATGATGGACAGGATTTTTTGTTTTAGGAGAGAGCTTTCTGTTGTGCATGCGCTGCAGGGAGATTCTTAGATATTTTTTTCCCAACTATATCAAACCTGTTTTAAGGCTTCCACTATACAGTTTTCATGATCAAAATGATGGGCAACAGCTACTGGGGAAAGAGCTTCAGGGGTGGGAGGCAAAAAATATTTTGGAGGTTTTTTCAGCATAATTAAAAACATGTCTAAGAGTAAAATGTGAACCCAGCCAGAATGTCCAGAAAAATGGCAGTGTGTAAACAACAAAGTACAAACAGGTAAAAAGGGTAAGAGAACATGCTTGACTAAGTGGAACATTCCTTGATAAACAAATATGGCTGGGCTCATGTAGGCTCAAGTGTGATTTGTTCATTTATGGTTAACTATATTATTGTTGGAGACTGCATTATTTCTTTGCACCTATGAGCTGCTTTGACTAGCACAGCAAATGGTGAGGCAGGCAAGGGGGTCTTGATATACTGCCTGTTCCTGAGTCTGTTTCTTACCTGGCCTATTCTTAGTGAAATGTATTTAAGAGATGAAAGGGAACTTCCCCAGCTCCCTCTCCAAGATGTAGTTTTGATAGGAGAGGGTTTATCCTCATGCATTTCTTAATAAATCAACTTTTTACTTCAAATAGAATAAATATCTCTTGGCATTCACTGATAGCTGAGTTAAGCTCATCCTCTGCATCCAAGACAATTATAAGCATTTTACTCTTATTTTTAATGAAATGTTCAACAGCTTAATTAGTGTTCTTTCAGCAACCTGTGTTTGATCAGGAGCACATCCCCTAACAAGGATTACAGCTAAATTCAAATCAAAAGCAGTTGGCCACTAGTAAATATGGGTCAGGGAGGAGGTTGCATTTTCAGTTATTTGCTTCTCAAATGTCTTTGTAGTTTACTTTATTGCAAAGATAGGTTTTCATTTGAGAAGCATATAACTGAAAACATTTTTGAAAAGAAAGAAAAAGATCTTATATCTCAGATGGAGGAAATGAGAGAAGTGCTAAAAATATCACCTAGCTGAAATATCATAGCAGGATCAAATGGACATCAACATTTAGAGCAAAAGCCCAACAAGAGAATCTTTTAGGGGGATTTTTCTGCAATTTTACAGCATGAGAATCAGCTGTTCATAGGTCTGATTGGCTAACATCTATGAGGTTGCCAATATATTGTCACCCCAGTCATCAAAGCAGCATTTTATTTAAAGGAATATTTAGATCACTGATGACAAAAAGGGCAGCATGAGGGTAAAACAAAGGCAATAGTTGAGCCCTTTATTTGTGGAACAGAGTCCATTTTAAAATGCATTGTCTTCTGCTGGTGGTGATGGTACTTGCATGCTATTCACCATTGATTTCATTTCAGTCTTCTTCTCACGCCATGCATTTGGAAAGGTTTGGTCTTTCTAAACAGATGGTGATGGGGAATTCAGTAGTGTACACTCTCTTTGGACCTGGAGCAGTTTTGTTTTTGAAAGGATCAATTTTAAATTTATGAAACTATACAAAGATCTGTATTGTTTTATGTATAGGTGGAGTTGAATGCATATATCAGTTTATACAATCTTTGGTTTGCTCTCTGCCCCCTTATTTGCAGCTGCTGAAATCAACCAAAGAGTACAGTTTGATCCTGAACAAGCTTTCTTGGGGATACTGACCATCCTACATATTTCAATGTTATTAGTCTTCATTTTAAAACATTTCCTCTAGTTTTCACAGAGAAAAAATGTGATTGCAGTATAACTTAAAAAACCAAAAGCCTAGTTTATCAGATTACTATTTATTTGTCTCCAGATTAAATCTCTAAAGCTAGGGCTACCAAATCTAAGCTGCACAAACTGGTCAACAGTACCTCTGGAATGCAATGTTGGGGTGGGTTACTTCTTTTTATCAGTTGATTTCTACACAGATCAGGAGCCTTCATATCTGCTATCTTTCTAATGTCAGAATCTACAAAGAACAAATGTATGGAAAATGAGAATTGCAAATTTTCTACGCAATACGGATGACCTTGAATGGGGGTTGGGGGATCACGTACTCTGCTCAGCTCAGAAGTGAGTCAGGTCTAATGCATTTTATCTGAACCAAATGCCTAGATCAAATATCCCAGATAAAACCCACAATAATATACAGATAAAAGCTACCATAATATAAGAATCTTAAACTCCACCAAGTAAAATTACAGGGGTATAAAACAGGAATAAAAGATACAATTTAAGAGTACACCATAAAAATAGGAACTATTAAAATACCCTTCAAATAAGTGCTAAAACATCTCTGAGTTCTAAAGGAAACACTTAGTTTAAAAGTCCTCCTTCCAATGTGATCTTATTTGAGTCATCCCCTTGGGAGGTCCGAAATTCCTCTGCACATTGCAACACCCAGTTCTCTTTTCCAGGTCAAATCCAAGCGCGGTGCTATTGGACTTCTGTCAGCCCCACCCTTTATGTCTATTGGAGGAGGAGATGCAGGGTCCTAAACTTTAATGGCAAGAGAAAGGGAACTCTTTTCACAGGTTGTCCCATCCACCCACAAACAAATTATTTCCTGGTTGGGTCCCATGGCAAACCAGTGTATACTGAATTTATTTAGTTAGCTGGGTTTGTACAACATGCTGAACCATAAGCTAACCTATTGCGTGTTTTTTTTCCTTGTGTTTAGACAGAAATGTTTCATTAAAGGGATTAGACAATTTAGTGAGAAAGGGAAGAAAAAAAATGGGAATTGTTAGAGTTAGGGTTTTATTTCTTTAAAGCATTTTACTCCATTTTCCTCTAAAAAAAAAAAAAAGATCTCAGGATAAGGAGAAAAGGAGTAATCCAAGCATCAGTTACAAAGCTATGTATTTTTTATAAGGAATGACCACATGGTGATGCTTTCTCAAGCTATCCAACAGAATGGCTGTTGTAGATCACTACCGAACAATGAGTCTCATGAACAAGAGCTAACAGAATAAACCTGCAGCCCCCTTCCCCCAAGTGCAGAGTCACCTTGGCTTCTGTCAACCCACCCCTTTATGCCCACTGAAGGAGGAGATGGAGGGTCATAAACATGAATAGCAAGAGGAAGGGAGCCCTTCTTATAAGCAGATTGCAAGATTATTTAAAGCCATTTATATCCTACCTCATTCTCCAATATATGCTAATCAGGTTGCAATACATAAATATGTAACCTTTAAAACACTTCTTGTAGGGAGATAAGCAGGTTATAAGTGGGTTAAAAAATGATAAACAGGGATAAGCAATGGTGTTTGAAGCTATAAATGTGCATGAAGACACCTTCCTTGCTGCTTGCCAAGCTTTCTACATACTTTTTATTTTAGATTCTATTAATTAAAAATAAATTAAATGGAAAGCTAGCATACTGAAATGCAAAGTGCACACCTCAACATTAGTTTGAAGAATGCCACTATGGTCCCATAGGCTTCTTTCGGAAATAAAGGTGACTAGTAGCTGCAACCTATGTTTTGTTCAGAGGTGTTTCCACCTGCTCAGGGGAAAAAAAGAAAGATTAAGAGAAATTGAGATAGTATTCACATTTGGTACAACTAGGAAGGGTGATAGGAAATGACCTCTCCAGTTTGCCTTAAAGAAAATTGGTATTTTGTGATTGACTATGCAACCATTTTATGGATAGCTAGATTAGTTCCATAGCAGCTATTTTCTGAGAGCACCAAAAATTCCAGAAGTGCCAAAAATGAAGGGTCACCTTTAGAAAAGTTACCAGAGGTTGCCATAGCCACCCAAATAGTCATTTCCCTATACAAGAAAATATTCTTGCATATTAAGAGACAGAGGGGAGAGGGTGACCTTAAAGGCATAATGTCCATTAAATATGAATGGGACACATGCATATTTAATGTATTTTATGCAACTGATTGTATGGTTCATACAACACACAAAGATATGTTGTTTTGTTTGGCTTTCCTGTGATTTACCATTGCTTTCTTCCTAGGGCTGAGAGAGAGTGACTGGCCCAAAGTCATCCAGCTGGCTTCATGTCTCACGCAGGAATAGAACTCATCATCTCCTGGTTTCTAGCCTGATGCATTAAACCACTACACAAACTGGCTCTCACCACATCCATATTAGCAGAATAGTATTAGCAAGGAAATGTTAATTATGGTAATGGCCAAAGCTTAATTTTTCTATCTCCAAAGCCACATGATTTGCCAAAAGTTATAAGGGAAACATTGTACTTGAGTGTAGTGGACTGAGTGAATGGCCGTGAGGGACAGGAGGAAGAGCTGCTACTAAGACAATAGTCAGATAACAGAAACCTGAGTCCAGAACAGAACTGTACCCTGAGAAAGCATCAAGACCTTCCCTAGTTCTCACAAAGATAAGGGGGTAGGGGGAGGGAGCACATTCAGACTTACAAGATTCTGTTACTATATCTGTATAATAGGTAACTGAATGTTTTGTGTGAACCGCCCAGAGTCTCCCCATCAAGGGGAGATGGGCAGGGGAGAAATTTAATGAATGAATGAATGAATGAATGAATATTGGCCTGCATGATTTTGGTTTCCTAATCTGGTCTACCCTGAAGGACTGACATTGGCCTTTGAACTCTGAAGCTAGGCAAAACTGGACCTGATAGGTAACTGAATGGGAGGTCATCAGGAATGAGGGACTGAAAATTAGATTGGTAAGTTGAGAAAAACACCCTGAAAGAAGGTAACAATGAACTATTTTTGTATTGTTGCTAAGAAAATTGTATGGACATGTCCATGAAGTCATTAAGAGCTGAGCTGGACTCAAAGGAGACTCGACTTTACAAATCTCATTTCTAGAAGTTCCAGATGTCTACTGTTTGGTTACGGCAAGCCATGAGTAAGCTTATATAGTAAACTTAATTTAAGGAGCCAGGGAGAGAAGGGAAATGGTGCCATGTACATTTGTTAATCAAGCCACTGAACTGTGAATTAGAACAACTGCTCAAAACCAGAAGTCCTGGGTCCTCCTGGACAAGAAGAATTTTTTTCTGTTTAGGTTAAGCCTTGCCTAAGCTGTAGTTAACTACTGTATGCAAACCAAGCTCATATACTTAGCTTAGTTAATAATTCAGTGTGACATGGGAATCCAGAAAATCAAATTAACTTAGAAAACCATGGTTCAATTAAATATGGGTAAGCTTGTTATGCAAATGCAATCATAGTCTTTCATGTGCATTCTTGTGTGTATGTTTTAACTTACTCATGAGGCATGACTTGTGTCTTTACCCTTTGGTCTTGACAACTGCTTTGTTCTTGGCTCTAACATCTGGCATCCGGCTTGGTTTTGACTCCTGTTTGTTTCCTGGCTCAACTCCCCACTCCTAATTCCCAGCATCTGACTCACACTTGATGACTGCTTACAGCCCAACTTGAATGATAGTGGAAAAATGGGAGTCAAACAACAATTCCCAATCTATATTCCAGAACATCTCCACAACTTATAGTTCTGTGATTTCTGTACACGGATTTCTGTGTACTGCAAGCTAAGACTAAGGACTAAATCAGATAGGACTCATCCTGATACATGATAACCTCTGACCCCACTCAAAATGAGAGAAAAGCATCTGCATGAAACTACAAGGAAAATGAACTGCAGAGGTAGGCTTCTTAACTTATTATCCACTCAGAACCTCTTTTTCTCTGTTTCTCACACACCTATAACATGCAGACATAAATATTGTAACTTTCTCGCTTTGTGAGGAAAAAAAAAAAAAGTATCTTTCCCATCCAGCCCAATATTCTAAGCAGTGCTATGCAGCCAGATTGAGCACCATGTCTGTTATATCTTGTCCCATTGGGGGATTGTGGGAAATCAAAAGGTTGGGCAAATACTATATATGGTTGTTTGGAGCACTGCCACCACAGCTAGATAATTTGTAGAGGTCTTTAAACAGAACAAAGGATTTACCACTTAGAATATTTTGCTAAGAATCCCTTCAAAGCTGGATCCGGGCCTTTTGGAAGTTGTGATTTAAAGTAAAAAAATGGCTATAAAGCAACCACAACATCCCTTCTTGCTTTATTCCTCCTCTAAATCTTTTTTCCTCCCATCAGCCTTTTATTTTGCTCATCTACATGTTTTAAGGGAAAGAATTACAAGTGCTTATCTAACATGGTTTGATATGAGAGCCAGTTTGGTGTACCGGTAGTCCTCATTTAGCAACTGCCTCAGACAAACAACCATTCCAAATGTGATGGGAAGTATCTTTGTGACCAATGGCCACATTTATGACCATCGCAGCATCTCTATTAAATCAGAGGTGCACAACTTACATCTCAGCAAAGCCTGAGACCCCCAACCTCTTCTAAATGTAACTATTTTTATTTAATGTCATTGAACAGAACATTTATTAAGTGCTTAGGGAATTATGACACCAGTTATTTTAATATTTTTTTGTTTGGGATCTGGCTGTTTCTATGTTCTGCCCCTAGCCACTTTTCAGAGTGTAGCTTCTGGCATGGCTCTCAAAGCTTACATTCGGTCCTTGGTCCCCAAATGGTTGCCTTTTACTTCATGTTTTTTTGGACAACTGTTTCCATGTTCAGCAACAGGAACACTTAATAAACTTAATGCAGCAAATTACAGATTGACTCTATATGGGGTCAAACTGCAGTGTCACGAGAAAGGGGATATGTCTTTTACTTAAGACAGACCAAAATATTAGCATATAAGAATATAAATGTAATAATATGTTTTACTAATGGAAGCTGATTTACACCTGGTTCAAAAATGGATATTTTCATAATTGACAATTCAATCATTTTTTAATAAATACCTCTATAAAAATGCAATACAAATAGAAATAATAAAGCAAAGTCCACACTTTTACTGTTGGGTAAAACTGTTAATTATAGCACTGTTACTTACTAACCAATTATCCTGGAGTAATTCTGCTGGTAAGAATACAGAATCTAATTATCCTTTTGCAGGCAGTGTTCATCCATCTATGGCATAGTATTTAAAAAGCACAAGGGAGATAGCTTCTCAAAAAAGTTCCAAAGGGCAAACAAGTTCGTCAGTTCTGTATCATGTTCTCAGACAGCAAAGGAAAGACAGTTTAGATATTTACAAAAATATATCTGAGAATCTGTAAAAATTTGAACTGAGAAAGAAAAGGTAAGGGAGAGAATCCCTTGGTATCTTTGCATTCCACATCAGCAAGACTGCACGGTATAATCACAGACATACATCTATATATCTAAATATAGGGATCTGATTGATGGTCTCCATCCAAATACTAACCAGCAAAAGAAACCTGCTTTGCTTTTTGAAATCAGACAAGGTTGACTAGATGCTGTTGCCTGGTAGGGCCAATGCCTAATTCACTTTGGGAAGGGACACATTAATTGGATAAAATATAACATGTAACTTGCAAATAAATTTCATTTTTATGCAGTGCTACATTGTTACCAAATAGGTAATGAAGGTAGATCAGCTTTAATATAATAGCTTAATTCTAAATTAAAATACATGGGATTGGACCATAAAGATGCTATGTTGAATCACCACTATATTTTCATTTTAAAGGTTTTAAACTTTAATAGCATTCTTTCCCCCTTCATGGATCACTGCCTTGTCGTGGCGAAGGGGCTTGCGTAACTCAGTGAAGCCATGAGCTATACCGTGCAGGGCCACCCAAGACGGACAGGTCATGACAGAGAGTTCTGACAAAATGTGGTCCACTGGAGAAGGAAATGGCAACCCACTCCAGTATCCTTGCCAAGAAAACCCCATGGACAATGTTAAAAGGCTAAAAGATATGACACCGGAAGATGAGCCCCTCAGGTCGGAAGGTGTCCAATATGCTACTGGGGAAGAGCGGAGGGCAATTCCAAGTAGCTCCAGAAAGAGTGAAGCGGCTGGGCCAAAGCCGAAAGGACGTTCAGCTGTGGATGTATCTGGAAGCGAAAAGAAGGTCCGATGCTGTAAAGAACAATATTGTATAGGTACCTGGAATGTAAGATCTATGAACCAAGGCAAGCTGGATGTGGTCAAACATGAGATGACAAGATTGAACGTCGACATCTTGGGAATCAGCGAATTGAAATGGATGGGAATGGGTGAATTTAATTTGGGTGACCATTATATCTACTACTGTGGCCAAGAAACCCTTAGAAGAAATGGAGTAGCACTCATAGTCAATAAGAGAGTGGGAAAGGCAGTAATGGGCTACAACCTCAAAAACGACAGAATGATCTCAGTGCGTATCCAAGGCAAACCATTCAATATCACAGTCATCCAAGTCTATGCCCCAACCACTGATGCTGAAGAAGCTGAAGTTGACCGCTTCTATGAAGACCTACAACACCTTCTAGAACTAGCACCAAAAAAAGATGTCCTTTTCATCATAGGGGATTGGAATGCTAAAGTAGGAAGTCAAGGAGTAATTGGAATAACAGGCAAGTTTGGCCTTGGAGTACAAAATGAAGCAGGGCAAAGGCTAATAGAGTTCTGTCAAGAGAACAAGCTAGTCATAGCAAACACTCTTTTCCAACAACACAAGAGACGACTCTACACATGGACATCACCAGATGGTCAATACCGAAACCAGATTGATTATATACTTTGCAGCCAAAGATGGAGAAGCTCTATACAGACAGCAAAAACAAGACCAGGAGCTGACTGTGGCTCAGATCATGAGCTTCTTACTGCAAAGTTTAGGCTTAAATTGAAGAATGTAGGGAAAACCACTAGACCACTCAGGTATGACTTAGATCATATTCCTTGTGAGTACACAGTGAAGGTGATGAATAGATTTAGAGGATTAGATTTGGTAGAGTGCCTGAAGAACTATGGACGGAGGTCCGTAACATTGTACAGGAGGCAGCAACTAAAACCATCCCAAAGAAAAAGAAATGCAAGAAAGCAAAATGGCTGTCTGATGAGGCTTTACAAATAGCTGTGGAAAGAAGGAATGCGAAAAGCAAGGGTGAAAGGGAAAGATATAAGCAACTGAATGCAGATTTCCAGAGAATAGCAAGGAGAGATAAGAGGGTCTTCTTAAATGAACAATGCAAAGAAATCAAGGAAAACAATAGAATGGGGAAGACTAGAGATCTCTACAAGAAAATTGGAGATATGAAAGGAATGTTTAGTGTAAAGATGGGCATGATAAAGGACAAAAAGGCAGGGACCTAACAGAAGCAGAAGAGATTAAGAAGAGGTGGCAAGAATACACAGAAGAACTATACAAGAAAGATCTTAATGTCCCTGATGTCCACGCTGGTGTGATCACTGACCTTGAGCAAGACATCCTAGAGAGTGAAGTCAAGTGGGCCTTAGGAAGCATTGCTAACAACAAAGTTAGTGGAGATGACAGTATTCCAGCTGAGTTATTTAAAATACTAAAAGATGATAGTGTTAAAGTGCTGCACTCAATATGCCAGCAAGTATGGAAAATGCAACAGTGGCCACGGGATTGGAAAAGGTCAGTTTATGTTCCAATTCCAAAGAAGGGCAATGCCAAAGAATGCTCAAACTATCGCACAATTGCACTCATTTCACATGCTAGCAAGGTTATGCTCAAAATCCTACAAGCTAGGCTTCAACAATACATGAACCGAGAACTACCGGATATACAAGCTGGGTTTTGAAGAGGCAGAGGAACTAGAGATCAAATCGCCAACATTCGCTGGATCATGGAGAAAGCACGAGAGTTCCAGAAAAATATCTACTTCTGCTTCATTGACTATGCAAAAGCCTTCGATTGCCACAAACTGTGGCAAATTCTTAAAGAGATGGGAGTACCAGACGATCTTACCTGTCTCCTGAGAAATCTGTATGCGGGCCAAGAAGCAACAGTTAGAACCGGTCATGGAACAACCGATTGGTTCAAAATAGGGAAAGGAGTACGACAAGGCTGTATACTGTCACCCTGCTTATTTAACCTATATGCAGAGTACATCATGAGAAATGCCAGGCTGGAAGAATCACAAGCCGGAATTAAGATTGCAGGGAGAATCATCAACAACCTCAGATATGCAGACGATACCACCCTAATGGCAGAAAGTGAAGAAGAACTAAAGAGCCTCTTGATGAGGGTGAAAGAGGAGAGTGCAAAAGCTGGCTTGAAACTCAACATTAAAAAAAACTAAGATCATGGCATCTGGACCCATCAATTCCTGGCAAACAAAAGGGGTAGAAATGGAAGCAGTAACAGACTTCATTTATTTGGGCTCCAAGATCACCGCAGACGGAGACTGCAGCCATGAAATTAAAAGACGCTTGCTCCTTGGGAGGAAAGCTATGGCAAGCCTAGATAGCATATTAAAAAGCAGAGACGTCACCTTGCCGACAAAGATCCGCATAGTCAAAGCTATGGTTTTTCCAGTAGTAATGTATGGCTGTGAGAGCTGGACCATAAAGAAGGCTGAGTGCCGAAGAATTGATGCCTTTGAACTGTGGTGCTGGAGAAGACTCTTGAGAGTCCCCTGGACTGCTAGGAGGTCAAACCAGTCAATCTTAAAGGAAATCAACCCTGATTGCTCATTGGAAGGATCGATAATGAAACTCAAGCTCAGATACTTTGGTCACCTAATGCGAAGAGAGATCTCTTTGGAGAAGACCCTGATGCTGGGAAAGATTGAAGGCAAAAGGAGAAGAGGACGGCAGAGGATGAGATGGTTAGATAGCATCACTGAAGCAATGAGCATGAAACTGAGCAAACTCAGGGAGGCAGTGAAGGACAGGAAGGCCTGGCGCAATATGGTTCATGGGGTCACGAAGAGTCAGACACGACTTAATGACTAAACAACAAAAAGCATTCTTTCAATAAATTAGGGAGTATGGGGTTCCTCCTCCTCCATTTTGTGTTAATAGCAATTCAGTAAAATAGATGAGGCTGAGAAAGAGTTATTTTTCAAATTATGGCCAAATGATTTTGGGGGCCGGAAGAGGATTTAAACTCACTGATGATGGAGTTGATGACACCATTTACTGACTTGGCTTGTTTAAAAATTATTTATTCATATATCTGGATATGATATTTTTGAAAGGTAGCCTTTCAGAATCAGGAACAGGGTCATGATTACTGCAGTGTCCTTTTTTTCCCCCAAATAATTTTATTAAGAATTATACATGAAAAGAATAAAAACCAATACAAACTACAAAAAATACAAATGAAAAAAAAATAGGGGAGGAGGGTGAAAAAGAAAAAAAGAAGAAAAGAGAAAAAGAAAATGAAAAAAAGAAGTAACTTCCCCCTTCATCCCAGCAAGGCTATTTCAACATCTTAACACCATTTCTATAATCTCCCCTCTACCAATAGCTCATCTCTTAAGTAAAAAATAAAACAAAATCCAAATGCTTCATCAATCGTTCTTCGTCAGCAAAAGTCCAGTAAGGGCAACCAGATATAACTATTTTCCTCTTTTAGCCCTGTTTGAACAAGCCAACTTTGTATTCCTTCCTTGGGTTTTTAAAAATATTCTTTAACCCCTTCAAAGAGAGTCCCAAAGGTAGTTTGCTGGTCATCTGTTTTTCAAGGCAAAAATCTTTCAAAACCTATAACCTCTAGCTCCCTCTAGTGTCCAGGCATCATGGTCTCCTTATCATGAAAAAGCCAAAACAATCACCATTTTCTTATGAGAAAATATCTTCTAATTAATTCAAAGCTATAATTCCAAATCTCTCTGGCCCCTGAATGTGTTGTTAACTTTCCAAAATCCATATACTAAGCACCCTTTTGCTGCATAGTCCAAAAAAGAAAAAAAAAACATACATTTTCAAAACTTTTAAAATCAAACTTACACCATCATCTTTTAAGAAGGAAATTCACCCAATGAATACAGTAAAACCTTGCCAGTTCGAAGGGTCTTAATCTCTCCAGTACAGTAAAAGAAAATCATCCAAAAAATGTTTAAGAAATGAGGCTCAGTTGAGCTTAATGTCCGTAAAGGCTGCTTTGTGAGTGTGAGATTGATGGAATCCCAACTCCCAGTCACTCCACTCATAAGCCAGCTGCAAAGCATCAGTTGTCACGAGGAGCGGCTGTCCAGAGTCACACAGATAATCTCAACAATCTCTCCTTCATCCAGAGAGATTTGGCCAGTCTGGATCCAGCATCCAGCCACAATTCTCCTTGGAAATCCTGTCCTGCCAACCAGCAGGATGTCAGCTCACCATGGCACTCACAGGAAGTCCCAACTATTGTAGTGTCTCACATGTAGCACAGTGTGCAATCTGTGTTCTTTGTCCCAAACCATGAAGAGATAGATCCTATGGAAGCAGACATTAGTAATTAAGGTTGAAGCAATGTCCATCATTGGAAGCAGTCATTTATAAGCCCAAGATCAACAAATATGTCTAATATTGAGAGAGGGCTAAGTGGGGCTGAAGCAGTGGCCCAGGGAAGGAGTCTTCAGGTAGTGAATGAATGAATGAATAAATAAATAAATAAGAAAGAACAAGTAAAAAATATTTAATTTAACATTACAAGTAACGTTAAATATTTAAATATTAAATATTTATTAAATATTAAATATTTAAATATTTAAATAACGTTAAATATTTAATTTAAAGTTACAAGTAAAAATATTTAATCTATGCTTTGAAAAGTTTCATTTTCTGATTTCTGCAGAAAGTTGTTCTCCCTCTTTCCTGCTGATTTAATGGCTTTCTCCACATAGTGTGCTAAGCTAAGCTATTCTATTTTGTAAAGCATGCTTTGTGGCTGCAAACCAGCTAACACTGATTTATTTGGAGAACTGTGATTATATAAACCTTCGCTTAGTATGATGTGTTAGCTAGCCATTGTACAGTGTCAGGGTGCTTTTGAGGGTCAATTATGGTTAGAGATACTAAAACATTGTTATAAACCCATAGGATAGTTCACTTATTTTTGGTTGACATTCCATGTTTTAACTGTATCTATCCCTTAGAATATTTTGTGTGTTTATCTTCAGTTTTCAATCAGTATCAGATGGCATTACAGAAAGAAACAAAAACAAGAGTACTGCAGCTGAATCCACATGTAAGCTTCAAAAAGCTAAAAAAAAGAAATTCTGAGCAATTCACAAATACTCTTGAATAAATGTGCATTAAATAGTTCGTCCAATTAAGAGCTCTCTCTACACTCCAAAGAGTCACCATGGCCAAAGTGCCAATTGACACTGAAACAGATTAGATTGATTTGTCATCCTCCAATCAATTTTATCTGTTAATTAATATTTTTGTAGTTCCTGCAGAAAAGAACGCAGGTTTTGGGGATAGCTTTTCAAAACAGGATAGTCCCAGCAAAATGGGGCAACTAGCATATGGAATGATTATCAACCTATATGTTGAAGAGGCAGCTGTCAAAACAGGCAAGATGGAGATCATGGCATCACAATCAAAACCCTGCCCCTTTGGCATGTGTACTGATGTTATGCAGATGTACAAGGTGGCAGAATTTGATTCAAGGTGCTGCAATCCCCATCTTGTCTGTTTTAACTCTACTTGCTAATGCTGCTGTTATTTAACCCTTTGGATTTATTATCCTTGCTTGATTCTGAGGTCTATTTCATGCAACAGTTTAAGCCAGAATGTGGGTATTTGGTTTTTGCTTAGTAAGTTATAAGAATCCAGCCATTGTTGTCTGGAAACAGTAACATATGGCTTAGCACACTGTGTTAATCAACTCAGTAATTATGGTTAAGCTAATCATAGCTTAGTGTGATATGTGAACCCATGTCATTCTGGTCACTTTCCCGTGAGGTTGCTGGGAAAAAAATCTATTGGGATGAATTTATTTATGTCATGCTAGTTTGGAAGTCATTACAGCTCCTGATTTCCAGACAACAATGTGAATTGAACTCATCACTTAACAGTCATATCTCTTTGAACTTTCCAACTTCAGCAAGTTCAGTGAACTTCAGTATTTCTAAGGGGAACCAATATGAAATAGTAATTACATTCTGCAGAAACCTGTAGCTTACCTTTTATCCTTTATGAGAGAAAAACCAGCCCAATTAACGAGCCATATATTATCCATGATGTCTAATATTATACATCTTTTTATATACATGTGATATATAAAAAGTAACTGAAAATACTTATTTTGGAACAGATAATAAATAATTGTAAAACTGGATATATAATATGATAGTTTGGGTCATTTGGGGAATGGAAGAATCAGTTCCAGTGGCATTCTTGGCCTTTAGTTACATAGGAGTTAAAATTTCTACATGCAAGAAAATCTGAGTTCACATGCTGTAAATTGACCTACTGGCCTACACCCACAGTAGATCAATGCCACAAGTAAGGTTGTTTATACGGCTATTTTGAGGAGCTCAGGAACTAGTATATTAATATACTGTAACAGACACATGTATCATATGTCAACACTGAGATGAATATGATTGTTTCCCATATGATTAAAATAAGACATTATAAGTAACTTTCCTCAAGTCTGATTTTCTATGAAGCCATTTGATCTAGTATATATGTAATTTATCCATATTTTGGAAGATATCCAGTTTTTTACCAGTTGTAATTCAACTTGAATCATTCCCTGCAGCATAAATTCAGTCATTTATTTATTAGTATCTTTCTTTGCTTGGATTTAGGTAGTCATATCACCCATACCCAAAATAGCTGTACAACAGCAGACTTGGAGTAACCATGAGGTTTACAGAATGCAAAAAAACAAAACACAAACAAAACAATCCTACAAAGAAAAAAAATCTCCCCCACCAAAAGATTGTGGGGAAATGAAAGTGGGAGCAGACACTGACAGCCTCCCAGTTTCTTCTCCAGCAACTGTGACATCTGTAAAAATGACACCACAGCGCAGTTCAAGTTATCCCTGATGGTGTACCGTTGATGTGCAATAATGAGTCTCAGAGTGGCTGAAGGGATGATTGTATCATTTGTGTCATGGGAATAGCGGCGGTTTCATGGTTGAAAGCGGCTGTGGATAGAGAGTGTGTTTTCACACACTGTGTTGTCTTACGGGGATTTGTTTTATCAGCTTAGTGCATTGTGTAAATCCAGCCAAATATGATTTGTTCAAATACAGCACAACTATTTTACGATGGCTCAATCACTGTGGCTGATATTCACTCTCTCCTGTGCCGTGTGGTTTTTATTTATTTTTTTAGTAACAACTGTTTTATATTTTTAATCATGTTTGTTTTTATGTATTTATTGTTTTAATTAATTACTGTACGCCACCCAGAGTGGCTTTTTGTGAGATGGGCAGCCATATACATTTGATAAATAAATATAATAAATAAATAAATAAATAAATAAATAAATAAATTTACTGTACAAACCTATTGTATGGACTAGTCTCTGCAGCAAAAACCCTACACTATTGCCCCTTATTAAATCTAATACTTTGATCAAAGAGAGCTTCCTAGGAAGACAGTTGCAATAATGTCAATAGTGTTTATTTTGATGTAGTCTTCTTGGGATCTATTTATAAAGCCCTGAATATGTTGTTGCACCACACTTATTCAAACAGATAAACTCAGACATTCTTATTCAATATAGAAACAGCTTTCCATTTTAACAAAAGGAGCGGTTAAAGTACACGAACAGGATCTTCTCTAAGTATTGCTGTTATGTATGAACGTTCAGCTCATTAAGAGTTGAAGTAATTAGAAACGACAGCAATAAAATGTGTGAGCCCTCTACTGGGCAAAATATAAAATACCTCTGAACACACTGTTAAGATTCATAGTAAACTATAATCCATATTTCAGGTATTGCATAAAGGATCATTTTTTTCAGAATGGAAGCGGCTTCTCTGTCTTTACTCCTTTTAAGCTTTTTAATTGTTGCAAACAGAGAGACTGAACTCAAGCAGAAAAATGAAAGCTTTATAGATTGGCAGTGTAGAGGGCATGACAAGTCAGCATACATTTCTCAGAATGAGAAACAGAGCTGATTTGGGAACCTTCTTTCAGATTATGGCACTACATTGGCCCTCTGCATTCACCTGGCTTTTCAGTCTTGTGAATATGTGTCCTGTTGTGTTTCAGATGGCATTGCACGCAGTTCCCTATGTTTCAGTGGCTGCTGTTGACAAGCACCTGTCCGCATGTTCTGGCCCTGATTTCTATTAAAAGCAGTCGGACTGCAAGACTGTTTTCATTACAGCAGTGTTTGTATGATCTCTACATTTTTCAGAGATGATGAAAAATATATTCCCCCGGAGTTCATAAAATCTACTATATCCACCAATATGCAGGCTAGGTTGCCCCCATGGATAGAATGAACTCAAAGATTTCATTGTATCACCTTCAGTTCTGCAACCAGTTACTTCCTGTTGGTGAGGATTAAATCCAGGATGGTATATCGCCTTGCTCTTTTTTCCACTTCTGACAATGAAGTTGTCAGCAAGACAAGACAAGAACTGCTGGATGTTGGATTCTTGGTAGTGTTAGATCCCCAGCAGATGTCAGGATAATTGAAATTTCTCATTATCACTAGTGTGTGCCTCTTTGAAATTTTACATATACAGTAATACCTCGGTTCACGAAAGCTTCTGTTCATGAACAATTCGGTTCATGAACAGCAGCGTTCACAAATTTTTGCTTCCGTTCGTGAACTCCACATCGGGTGATGAACACGACCCGCGACCGTCTTCCCTGCTCTGACACGTGGTCGTGGCTTCCTCTAGGTGAGATTGCGGTCGCAGACAGACACTTGCTGTGAAGCTTTTTGGTGTCACCTCAAGCAAGGTTAGTGTTCTCTTTCTTCATACTGTACTGTACTGTACTTTGTTTCATATTTTTGTGGTTAAAAAAAAATACATATGGTTCAGAATGGATTAACCTTATTTACATTGAACCTTATGGGGAAATTTGATTCAGTTCACGACCATTTTGGTTCGCGACCAGAATCGTGGAACGGATTAAGTTCGTGAACCGAGGTACCATTGTATACATATACATGTTTGTATGTACACACACACACATGCACTGTAATACCCCTACCCTACAGGTTCCTTGTAGATACTTTTTATTGGGGCTGTCCTGGCTAAGGGGAATCTACACCAAAGCGTGGATCACTTTTTTTGCAGATGTTTTGCCTTGTGTTTAAGCAAGGCTTCCTCAGTGCAAACAGTTCAGAAGTGGGGATTGCTTTGCAATATTTATAATCTGTGCAGAGTTGCTGACTGAATGATTCTTGGGAAGTATCCACTGATTGAAGGTTGGGAATGCTGTTGGTTCTGTTCTGATCTGATCCTTTTGGTAAGCTGAGGCCTTCCAGTGCTGTGTGCCGATCCATCCTGAGTATCGTGACATTAAGTTTCAGCGATGCTCGTCACATCAATATTCTCGTCCTAAGTTAGGATCACTAGTTATCCATGTTTATTTCCCTGTGTACTGGTGTAGCAGTATTGGAGGTTTTGAGTTATACCACCTATAGGCCTTGTTGGTGTAGCTTCTTGTGAAACTCTGAGTCCCCACCCTGGCCTTATGCAGCTCCCTCTTTATCTTCTGCTTTTTGGGCCCCAATTCTGGACTGCATATTCAGTTCTGCAGTTTTGCCACCATCCCCCTCTTGTTCTAGTTTAATGCACTCCTGATGAGACTGAGAAGATGCCATCTGAATACTGCCTTTTCAAACTTAATAAAATGGAGTCCATTTCTTCCCAGGATTCATTTCTAAAGGTAATACAGGTCAGTGTTGTAGAATCCAAACCCATCTGGGCAACCCAATCTGCATATCCAGCTGTTGACTTCTAAAATGTGTTTTCTCTCCTTGCATTGTGACCTTCAACTAAAAGGATACATAAACAAAGCACTACTGCTGTCAGTTCCTTTACTTCCTGTCCAAGGCCTCACAGTCCCCAAGAAATTCTTTCAAGGTCTCTTCTGGCTGTGTCATTCATCATCGCATGAATCAAAAGGAATATATAGTTGTTTGTACAATCTTGGTAACCTCTCCATCACATCTTGGGTTACAGGCACTTGAAGACAACACACCTCCCATGATGCTGTATCAGGTTTGCACAAAACTACGTTGTTTCCTTTCAGCAGGAAATTATCTACCACCATGACATACCTCTTCTTTCTCAAGGTAGCCCTTGGGTTTCTTTGACCCATGGGGACCAGGTTTCTTCCATCACATTTTGTGGCAAGGTTTCCTTGTGTAGCTGTGAATTGTCCTCTAAGGGAGAGCTGGAATGGTTTCTGAACTCTACTGGCAATGAGTGCTTCTTGAACATCTTACTTCTTAGGTTACATGCTTCATATCACTGAAATATTAAAGGAATTTTTCCTATGTAAGATTAGCTAAAGAGACAGAGATTTTGTCATACACTGAAATAGTTAATGATCATAATATCCTGCTCAACCATCAACTGATTATAAAGGAAAAACGTTAAGACACTAAAAAGTAAGGCCACTTCTGTTCATTTTGACCAGGTATCACATTCATTATAATACAGAAATATTTTAATTTATCTGGAGTAATAAAAGCATAACAATGGCTACAATCTAGATTGTGGAGAAAAGTACTACAGGTAGTATTCAGGTTATGATGGCAATTGGGACCAGGACTGCTGTCACTAAGCAATGCAGTCGTAAAGCATGATGCCATGTGACTGCATCACTTAGCAACAACAATCCCAGCAGTCCCAGTTGCCATCATAACCCCAAGACACAAAGGTTGTTAAGTGGGAAGTGGTGGGAGTCCCAGGTAAGGAGCATGGGGGTGCCACAGAGGGTGGGGGGGGGATAGGGGTGGCCCTGGGAGGCCGGGCACAGACTGTACATGAGTTGGGGAGGCTTGGTGCAGGCTGTGCAGGAGCGCAGGAAGGCTGGGGGTTGGATGGCATGGCAGGGCACAAGTGCAAGAAGGCCGGGGGTTGGACAGCACAGCATGGTGCAAGTGCAGGAAGGCTGGGAAAACTTACCAGAGTGACTTGTGACCTTCCCTGCTGACTTCCCCATTGACTTTGCTTGTGAGAAGCTGGCAAGGAAGGTTGCAAATGGCAATCATGTGACCGCGAGATGCTGCAATCATCGTAAGTGCAAGCCAGTTGCCAAGCATCTGAAACATGATCGCATTGGAACTTTGAGGACTGGTCGTAAGTACCATTTGTTCAGTGCCACTGCAACTTAGAACAGTTGCTGAATGAGTGTTCAGTAAGCAAGGACTACCTGTATGCAGTTAACTCCTGTAATCTCAAGAGGAATCAGAACTGCATACTAGACTTCAGAAGAGCAGATTTTGATGAATTCCAGGGGAATGAGAAGAGTCCAGGAAGGATGTAAAATCCCCTGAAATATCAAAATGTAATTGCACGAAATTCCTACAAAAAGGAAAAAGTTGGAGAACTCTAAAAATGCCAGTGTGAATACATGCAGAACTTTACAAATTGCTGTAAAGAAAAAAGGATATGAATAAGAAATGGAAGCTGGGGCATATAAACAAAGAATACAAGGCCATTTCCAAAAACTATAGGAATTTTATCAGAAAAGCTAAAGCTCAGAATGAGCTGAGGTTTGTAAAACATACTAAAACAGCAAAAAGGGCTGAGTTTGTTTGAAATAAAAGGAAAGCCAAAGGGAGCATATATTTGTTGTGGGAAAGTGGCAAATTGGTAATGAGTTATTGTAAGAAGGCAGGACTTCTTAACTCCTATTTTGCATATGTCTTTTCTCAAAAGGGAAATGGTCATCATTATGTCACTGGGGCTAAGGATAGGCAAGGAGAGTATAAGAAAGAGCTAATTTAAATGAACTCACATATTCACAACTGGTTGGATTACATCCTAGGATACTAAAGGAACTAGTGAAAATTTAACCAAGAAGAATTCTTGGTAATCTTTGAGAACTCTTGCAGGACTGACAAGGTCCCAGAAGGCTGGAAGAGTACACATGTTATTCCCTTCTTCAAAAAAGGGGAAGGAGGAGGACCCAGGAAACTGCAGACACGCACCTTGACATCTAAATGGACAAGATTCTCAAATAGATTCTCAAACAGCAAGTCTGTGATCACACTGCAATTAACAGAAGCCAGTACTGGTTTGTTGCCAACAAATCATGCCAGACTAACCTTATCTCATTCTTTGACTGAGTTACCTATCATTCTCCAATAGAGTTTAGTAGATCAAGGGAATGCTGTACACATGGTGTGCCTGGACCTTAGGAAAGCCTTCATAATATGCTCCTTAATATGGGCTAGATAATAGAACTGTTAGATGGACTCCAAGTTGGCTGGACAATTACACCCAAAAGTGCTCATTTATTCCAATTCAGCTTAGAGCCTTGGAGGAAACCATCGAGTGGAGTGCCACATGGCTCTGTCCTAAGCCAAATGCCATTCAACATTTTTATCAATGACTTAGATAAGGGAGTTAAAGGAATACTTGTAATTTGCAGATGTCATAAAACTGGGAGGCATGGCTGTTAGAAAAAAAAATTCAAAAGAAGATTGAACAGTGGGCTGAAACGAATATGATGGAATGTAACAAGGAGAAAGGTAAAGTTCTAGCTGGATAAGACAAATTTAAGGAACAAGTACAGGATGGAGGAAACCTGGCTTGGCAGTAGAATATATGAAATATATCTGGGTGTTCTTGTCAGTCACAAATTAAACATGAGCCAGCTATGTGATGCAGCTACTAAAAACAGCAAACGCTACCTTGGGATGCATTAGCAGGAACGCAGAGTGCAGATTATGGGAAGTAATTTGTTTCACTCTACTCTGCCCTGCTGAGACCTCACTTAGAATACTGTGTCCAAATTGAGACACCACAGTTTAAAAAAGAAAGAATTCAGAGGGTGGTTTTCAAGATGATGAGTGGTCTTGAAACTAAACTCTGTGAGGAACAGTTAAAGGATCTGGCTATGTTTAGCCTACAGAAGAGACAACTGTGGAGAGATATGGTAGCACTTTTTAAAATATCTAAAGGGTTGTCACTTAGAAGAGGGACTGCAAATATTCTTTATTGCCCCAGACAGCAAAACCAGAACGAATGGGTTAAAAATACAAGAAAGTAGTTTCAGGGTAGATGTCAGGAGGAATTTCCTGAGTGTATGAGCTATCAACCAGTGGAACAGGCTGCCGCATGAAGTGGTGTGTTCTCCTTTGCTGACAATCTTTAAACAGAGATTGGATGGCCACATATCAGAGATGCTGTAGTGCAGTGTTTCTCAACCTTGGGAACTTTTGTGTTGGGAACCTCAAATCCCAGAATTCTCCAGCCAGTCATTCCCTGATGCTACTAATCAGTAGCACCCTATTGAACTCAAGGTGTAATAAAGATGATATAAAGACAAGGGAACACCTTTCTTCATGTAATCTTTGCCTCTGGTATGATTGCTGAGATCAGATTGCTGTGACATTTATTTCCTATTACTACGCTGCTGCAGCATTTCTGATGCTATGAAATAAATTTACTAAATTAACAACAATAGAGTTGCTTATATATTGAAATGTTCCCTTGCTGCATCTCACATCTGAATTGTGTCACACTTTATTTGTAAATAAAGTGCATATATAATTGAGGATGACTTCACAAAACAGAGAAAAGGCATTTCTCCAATATTGCCTCTTGAGATTGAGTACCAGGGAAAGTGATCTAAACTGACATTTAAATAAATAAGATGCAATTATCCTTTTGAATGAATTTAATCATATAATAATCACAATTAATCATAATTATTACATGTGTATTGCTTTATTGTGATTAACATATATGATTTCTATTTCAAAATGTTATTTTAATTGATTTGTTCTGCATGATTAATGTTAAGTGCTTCTGGCATTTTTTAATGAAAACATGGAATATAAATCTTATAAATAATCTATCTAGGTTTGTTTCTCTGCCAAGTTCAACTATGAAGCTTAGTAGGTGACATGGTTAAAGAAATATTAAAGTAATGAACAAATAAAGTATTGTTCTGCCACGTCTAGAATCTAGCTGATTGGAATATAATGTAACATGGCCTTGAAAAGGAGGAACAAAGCTGAGCTCTTTTTCCCCTTCTTTCTTCCCTTTATCCAGCTACAAAATCTCCAGTTTGAAGATACAGCAAATCCATGTTCGGCATTTTATATCACTGCTTCTCTTTTGGGAAGTTAGGCCAAGGACGTAACCAGGCTTTAGAGACCAAAACCATCCAACAGGACTTTTGCCATTTCCCTAGAAAATACTGCTAGGCACCCATCAGTTCTCGAAGTAGTCCATGTATCCTCTGGTATAATGTTACTGGAAGCTTGTCAATGATCGTAATAGTCATATTTTTAGAACTTAGTGTTCAGCATAGGCTGAGGTTCACCAAATAAATATTCCACAGATATTTCTATACTTACTACAGCTTCAACTTGATTGTGAACCTGTTCCCTGTCTCTGTGTCTCAGGAAAATGAAATCTCAGGGAGCATGAATTTACATCATCTGATGGCAAAAAGAAAGGAGATGGAGAAAGAAAATTCACACTCCCTTCGAGGAGGAATCTCCACCTATTTCTTTAACCTTTTAGACAACCTTGTCTTTTTAACAAGAGAAAGAGAGAGCCAGTTTGAGAGCCAGTTTGGTGTAGTGGTTAAGGCTAGAAACTGGGAGACCATGAGTTCTAATCCCACTTTAGGAACAAAGGCAGCTGGGTGACCTTGGGCCAGTCACTCTCTCTCAGCCCTAGGAAGCCGGCAATGGCAAACCACTTCCAAAAAACCTTGCCAAGAAAACTGCAGGGACTTGTTCAGGGAGTCTCCAAGAATTGGACACAATTGAACAGATTAAAAAAATATCCTTAGAAAAGGAACCTGAGCTCTAAGATTTTCTCTAGTAGTCCTGACTCTTTGATTAACTGCTGTCCTTTCCAAACTTTCTTATGGTATTCAAAGATCACTGAGTCAATTATTTATTTATTTATTTAATCAATTTGTATGGCTACCCATCTCAACAAGTAATTCTGGACAGTGTTATGTCAGTGAAGATTTTGGGACCCAAAGCATTCCTAGAATGCTGTGAATAAACAAATCATACTACTGCCTAAATGAAACTGTTGTTTTAAGGGTCCATAGTAAACTTTTTTCCCAGCAAAAGGATGAAGAGAAGAAAGGAGTGTATTGAAGACTGAAAGGAGTGAGGGGAAAGAGGGATCATGAAGGCCTCCTGGACCACAAATCGTTGGTACGTGATCTCATTCTTTTTGAAGTAAGATGGAATCATAGAAGCTGGTTATTTCACTGCAAGATAATGGAGCACTTGAAGTAGTATTCCTATTAAAATGAACAATTAAAATATCAAACTATATCCCAGTACGGTCCCAGTCTGGTTATGGAAGAGTACATAACTAATACTGGTAAAAAGCATTTAATTTTGTAAAACTATTATTGCTTTATGATATTCCTCACATAACTCTGAAATTTAACAGCATAGAGTAAAAGTTTACCTTTGATGGGCGACAGAGGAATCATCTATTTTTAAAGTATACATTACAGTCATAATTTATGGGTATTAGTCTTGCATTTTTTATTGGTACTCTTTTATTTTTATTCTTAAAGCTGGAAGCTTCCAAAGGGTTGAAAGTCAGGCCTGAGGTGACTAGTAAGGCCAATCTTTTCTTTGTCAAGAGGAGAAAAAAGTAGACAAATGTGTGATTCTTGGTTACAGAAATCTGCACAGTATAGAGATCAGATATACTATTAAAGTTTTAATCCAACAATTCATCAATACATAATTTAATTGGGGTAACCTTTTAAAATTAAATTAATAAGCAACAAAACATTTGATCCCAAAAGTGTTTTTGAATATTCCTAGAAGCACAGAGGTTTATAAATATTGTTTATATGCTTGTCATAAGCAAAACAACAGAAGTATTCCATTAGGTGATAAGAGGTTTGTTGTTAGAGTCTGAACTCCCCCAAGAATAGAAAGAGCATAGGAAGAGATAGTTATAAATGTTCACGGCTAATTATGCATTTTGTGTTTACAGTTTTATTAATCTAGTTTCATTCATTAAAATTTTAAAAATGCAAATATGCATTACTTTTATTGGTTGGAAAAATAGCATCTATTGGGAAGTTTTGAGCAAGCTATGTAAATTTTTCAGTTCTTTGTGGTATGTGGTAATATTTCGTTTCATAAAATGCATAATTAATTACCACAAATGACATCAAGGGGATTATTTTCTCCTGGCCATTTAATCATTATAAATTAATGATGAGAAATGCAAAGATGCCACAATGGTTGTGTATAAAAATAACTACTAGCTTTTATTTATAATGGAAAGAGTGCATGGAAATATATGCATTATGCCAAATGTCAATTTGCTTTCAAAAGAAGCTTTGCTATTGAAACCAAAATATATATTTTTAAAGAAACTTACTCCTTTTCATTGCAGATACTAACCACCAATTTTCTCTTATAAATTTGTACCTAGCTTGCAACATCAACTCCAAATATGTGTTTCTTAATATAGATAAAACCCATTTGTGGAAAGATGCCTTTCTGTGATAAAAGCAGAATGAGTGTACAATCCATTTCCCCCCGATATCTTGGGTTAAGACGGATGGGTGGGCCCCCTGAGTTGAGGAATATGGACGGTTGGTCTTGCCCCCTCTTTTATGGATGTTTGTTGATTGTATGTACTGTTGCTGTTTTATATTGAGTGTTGGCAGCTTGAGAACCTAGAGATTTGAAGAGCTATCAAACATGCTGAAAGAAGGAAAGGCTAACTAAGACAAACAGAGCAAGCTCAGCAGTGACTGAAAACTTATTGTTGATAGTACAGGAATAGAGATTTCCTGAAAGAAAGTGCTGCAATTGTGAGTTCCCCTTTCACGACAGAATCCATGCTGTTTAAAAGTGATCCCCTCTTCTGATAATCTCCAGTTGATTATCCAATTTTGTTCTGCCCTCTTACCTCAGATGGTTGGCTCCTCAGCCTCAAATTCCTACATGCTATTAAACAGACTAAGAAACATGATTCAAACTTTAGACCTCCCAATAACTATCCACCAGCTTTAAAAATCTCCAAGGTTCAAGAAGGGAAGTCCAGGAATAAATGAGAAGGAGGGAAATCTGTTTCAGGAAAACTACTATCTTTAAAAGGGTAGGTAAAAAAGAAAAGCTTAGCTAGATATATTGTGTTACCTGAATTTTTATTCTGACTGTGTGTGGTTATGCCTAACATTTTGTCTCTGATGCCTATTCTTCCTGTACCAGCTCAGTCCCACCAAGGCAAGAGGCAGAGCTAGGGTGTGTAGATCCCCAGAGGGCTTCTGGGAAAGGAGGTTTGAGACCTCCAAACTTTCATCCTGTGGGCTCAGTTGTGCCACTGCAGAAAGACTTTTGAAGTCTTGTCTCTACAGGTAGTCCTTGTTTACCAACCACTCACTTGGTGATGTTTGAAGTTAGGATAGCACTGAATAATAAGACTTACCGCCATACTCACAGTTGCAAGTGTCACAGCATCCCTGCAATCACGTGGTTGCAATTTGGGCACTTGGCAACCAGTGTGCATTTATGATGGTTGCAGCATCCCACAATCACATGATTGCCATTTGCAACCTTCACAGTGTCTTCTGACAAGCAAAGTCAATGGGGAAGCTGACAGGAAGTCGCAAGTCATGGTCATGTGACATTGTGCTTAACGATTGCACGTGATTTGCTAACGACCATTGCCATTGTAAGTCAGACACAGTCACATGATTTTTCATTTTATGACCATGTTCCTTAGTGAGAGTTGCCAGTCCCAATTGCGGTCACTAAGTGAGGACTACCTGTATAGTTATGTAGTATTTATGGCAGAAAAAGAAACAAAGGGACTTTCCCTATTTGCACCTAACAAACATGCCCTGGCAATATCTATCTTCTGTCCCTTGATATTATTTTCATTTCATCTCATTCAGAGACAACTGCATGACTTAGGAAAGATCAAATTCTGTTAAAGATTTCCTCAAACAGAGATTGACTCAGTATTGTTGCATTGGCAAAAATATCAATGCTTTATTCCAATATGTGTTTCTGACTTCCCAGTCTAGCCTATAGTGCTGGACTTTCCTTGTGGTCTCCTATCCAAGTATTAACTAGGTCAAACCTTCTTAGCTTTTCCATGATCCACCCAATTCACTAGGCGCTGGCATCAAATATCTCTGAACCCATTCTAGTATCTTTAATCCACAGACCAGCTTACTTTTTGTTCCTTAGACAGCCAGATACAGATGCTGACACTGAATTTGTATAAACTGCCTAATACAAAAAGCATTTTTGTAGGTATCTGGGATGAGTAGGCTCACTTTACTTCCACAGAACTCTCCACTGGGGCTTTTTAAAAAGTATTTTTCAGAGCTAGCCCTGCCATTAAGCAAAGTGTTCCCATGACTCAAGCAGCTGTTTTTGAATTTCATGAAAGACTAGGAAATTCCTACATATTTCTTATGATTGTATTGTTTTTGTTTTCGCAAGAGAAGTGAATATTTGTAGGATCTTATGTCTCTGGTGGCAAAATAATTGGATACAGCTTGCAAACTATATACATTGACATAGAGTGAGGGAATCGGCCTCACTCTCATCCTCCATCCATTGACTCCCACTTGGATCTGATCACTTCTAGTCTGGTATCCCCACCTGTGGAGTGGTAAAATGGATGAGGAGGAAGAGGAGGAGGCATCACAGTTTACTACAGTATTTTTTTTTCCCTGTTATTTGAACTAAAGGGGAAAAGTGGCAGAAGAACACTGTTTTTCTTTCTGTTGATTAGCTAAGCTGGGGAAAGTGGCAGAACTTTTGTAATGTCACCTAGTTAAAAAATCAGAGCGAGAGACAGAAAGAGAGGTGTCTGTCTGTGAATTTGTTAAAACACTTTGCACTGTTCCCCTGGTGGTTGTGTAAAAAGAATGGCAGTAGGGAACAGTGGTGGAAGTGGAGGAGAAGTTCCTGCCACAGTGTATAGTGGCTAACTGGAGTGGGGGAGTTTGCCTGCAGTGACATGAAACAAAGCAGGCGAACCAGACAGCACCACTTGAGCCAACACAAGTCAGAAGAGATTATTTTTCATGCATAGCAGGAAAAGACATGGAGAGGGGTTTTTTTCTTATGAGTAAAAAATAGACCTGTGCATTCCTGCCGTCAAGAAATGGTCAGTGACCTATACTCATGCTGTGGCAGGCTGGTTGTGCCAATCAACCCAACTGAATCCAACCATAAAAATATAGAAACAACATGATCAACTGTTAAGGTTGGAAAGGAGAATGCAAATGAATAAGGTATTATTAGAATGCGGAAATGCATCTTACAAACAAGGATTTTAAAAGGGAAAAGAAATATCTGCGAAGGATAAATGCAGTGATACTTTAATTCTCCTTTAAAAAACAACACCCCAACTTAGCCCTCTAGGTTTCATCGTTGGCCACAAGATGCCAGGGGAAGGCTATCTTATTCCCACAACTCAAATACTTTGCTGGAAAAGATATCACAAGTAATTGTGAAAGAGGAGAACATAGTTTAGCTCCACTTGAAAACTATCTTGTGCTTAAAAAGAATAAAAATAAACAATAGGGCAAAAGTAGGTAAAATCATTATAAAATTTCCAGGCAGATACGTGTCATATTGATTGTCCTGTGTTTGTGGAGTCTACTTGAAACAAATGCATTTGGAAAGAACTTCCTGCAGCCTTCAGATACATGTCAAGGGGGAAGAAATTCCAACAGTGCCTTAAACTTACTATAGTGCTTTGACATTTCTCTTAGAATTTTTAAGCAGAAACTATTCTTAAACACCCAAAATAGGACTACAGGTTTAAAATAATTTAGAATGAGTATAATCCTCTGTACACCACATTGATTTAATGGAGCTTGTATTCAAGTAATCCCACATGGAATCGAGTTAGCACATCAATTTCTATATATTTTCTAATATTTCATCATACCTTCCCCTTTCTACTTTCTTGCCAAGAAGAAACATTTCTGACAGTCTGGTATTACTCTTCTTCTATTTCTTTGAGTCTGCCAGAGGCAGGCACAAAAACTCATAAGGAAATTAAAAGAAAAAAAAAAAAGAACAGATGTGTGGGTGGGTGCATATTGTGCTCTGCACGCACAGTTTCTCATTGTAGGCTGAATGTGCCAGGCTGGTGGGAGAGGCTTTATATTTTGTTTTCCAGCTGAAGAGAAGAAATTCCCTGTGACACCATACATCCATTCCTTCTTTCTATTAAAAAGAGAGTAGTTTTATGTAACTATGATACAGTACAAGATTGTTATGGTTAGGCTGGAATTGAACATAGTGTTGTTACAGAAAAGTAGTGGTTTTCAAAGGAAACAAGTTCGAGTTTAGGACAACATAGTATTGCACAAAGCTATTATCTGTATATGCCTATCTACTTATCTAATTACCTACCATGTTCAACTTCCATTTTCTACCTAAATTCTATGTCCTACTGAATAAATCTTACCTTTTAGAAGATACCAATCTTAGCAACTTCCCATCAGCTCAGAAGACCAAAGTAGGCCATTGTTCTCTATGGGCAACTAAATCTCAGTATTTCTTTGAAACAAGCTGTGTCATTAATTTCAATAGCATTTATTTTACATTATTAGCTGATTTGGGTTAAGCTACTCATAGAGCATAACATGATTATGAAAAGGTGGGGAGAAGAGGCTGGAAAACCAAGAATTTGAACATAGTGGATGGAGTGAATTCATGCATATCATCACCACCACCACCATCATCATCATATAGTTATTTAAGTTTAGCAGCTGCCCGACTTCAGAACCACTCTCGGTGGCTTACACTGAAAAATGGCAGAACAATAAAAAGAAGGACCTCTGCATTGGGATAAACCACACTACATATATTGTAGCAAATAACCAGCTGGGGCTCCACAAGTACCGCACCCCAAGGCCTGGGAGAAGTTCATCACTGTGAAAGCTACATAGATTTCTGGGGAATATTATTCCAGAGGGCAGGTGCCACAACAGAGAAGGAACACTCCTGGGTCCTGATAGATCGCATTCTTTAATCAAGAGAACCAAAAGTGTACCAACTTTGCCTGATCTTACTGGACAGACTGGGAGGTAGGAAGCCCCTCGAGTAACCTTAAGCTATAATGTGACATAGTTGGTTTGAGTTTAACATGTTATATAAGCCTAGCTAATTATGATTTGTTTAATAAACAATTATTAACAACCCACAATTTAACGTAATGTGTGAATCCACTTGTTTCTGGTACCATTCTTCATGTTCATACATCTAAATTTACTTGGATACCATCTTTTTGCCATAGCAATGTCCATCTGAGAAAAAAAAATATTCCCAAATGTTTGGAATTGGAACCTCCAATCCTAGACATATGAAGATGGAGTGGCAGCAAGCAGTGTGCTGTGTTCATAAGGAAACTAGTTTCATTGATGGGGTCTCTGGCAAAGGAGCATTGCCTTTGTGGTTTACAACCAACACACAGAATAAAAGAATGTCCAGAAAACTTAAAAAATAGAGATCCTGGTGGCTACAAGGCACAGATTATGCTATCTGGGATTTGGATAGTTGAGAGATCTGGACTGCAGACAACCATCAAATTGATACAGAAAACATTTTGCAGGAAGACAATGCCTTCCAACAGGAGCCCAGCACACTCAGGCTGCCTGGAGCAGGGTCAGAGGCCCAGTACCAGGACTCATCGTGATGCTCCCCAGGAAATAGCCCAGGAAGAGTCCCCCTTGGAAGAGGAGGAAGGTGAGACGAGACAAGAGCACCACAATCCTGGCCAGGTCATCTTGGACATTGCTCAAATGCAGGTTGGGGCAGTTATAAGAGCCACTGTAGCAAGTGCAAAGGCCACTGAAGGAAAACTGCAGCCCCATGAGTGAGTTCTGACAGCAACCCAGCTTTGAGGGCATACGCCTGCCTTGCAAGTGCACAGCTGGATTTCCACCAGAACACACTCTCTTTCTGCTTGGACAAGCTGACAAGAGATTTGTCCAGGCACAGTGGGAGCCTTGTTTGACAGAGGGAGCCTTGCCAAAGCACAGTCTGACAGTTTTATACATGGGATGGTAGGTCACACAAATTCATTTATACAGACCCCACCCTGGGAAATAAATAAATCCTTCCCTGGTTGACCACCACCATTTACATCCTAAACATAAAGTACATTGCTTTAACAGAGCAAAAGAGCAATCATGAGCCATGTACACAATCTTGCTTAGCAAAGCAACTGTTTACACCTGAAGTGCTAAAGGAGCAGATTGAAGCACTGCGGTGAACAGCCCTCAAACTAACCAATGCAGATGTGCCACTGCAGCAAAATGTATCATGAACAGAGCCCAGAGGAAGCTCAGGGAGCAGACCCACCTAACCTAGCAGCACAGAGTCTTTCTGCCTTTTTTAATTGCATTCTAAGGTCCACACATAAAACGGCATGAGGGAACGCAATGCACAAGTACAATCAACAACACCAAAGCCAAAACTCCAGAACAAGCCATCAAATCAAAGGAAACTGTCAACATAAAACTTCTGGGGAAACAAAGATAACTAACCTGCATTGATGAGGGCCTGCCGAATTGTGGTATGTATATACCCTCTGTGCAAGCTTTTTTGTGGAATTTTTGAAGCTGAGGGCACGCTCACTTGCAAATATAAACCCATCCTGATTCACAGCATCAAGAACCAAGAACATCCCCAAAAGTTCACACACACCCATGAGTTTGCGCATGCACAACCACACACCCCCACACACATCCCCCCCTAAGCAGCAGACCAACCTGTGCAACATAGTGCTAGTATTTTTTGCACTTAAAACGTGTGAGCTTAAGCGTAATAGTGCATGCATAGGCACAGATGAACATTTCTTATGTTCCTTCCAGCATTCCAACTGCTTTTCTTTTGAGAGTTGCACACATTAACCCACCCACATGAATCCTTACAAAAAACAGCAGTGGCTTACCTTACAGGCAGTCAGGCAATAGTGTAACGAGTGGGGAATAGTCCTCTTTTTTTGGTCTTTGTTCATGATACATTTTGCTGCAGTGGCACATCTGCATTGGTTAGTTTGAGGGCTGTTCACCGCAGTGCTTCAGTGTGTGGTCTGTTGCTGGCCAAAGCATCCTCTTCATAGGGCACATCAGGGTATTTTGAGTCTATGTGTCTTAGCGCCAGTTTGTCAGGGACTGAGGCCTAGTAACATCTTCATGAGCCATGAGTAAAGATAGGTGAGCTATGGCAGTGGGTTTGAGGGAAGATGAAGAGTCATGAGAAAGTTGGTGGACAAATCCCACTGCAACTCAGATAATGCAAGGACCAGATAAACCCACATGGAACTTCTTCCATTGTGAGCCTCACTCAGTGGTGTTTTTTAGGGACTGAAAGAGACAACAGGTGAGCTACATGGATCTAATCCTGGGTAAATCTCTCAGGTGATGTATGCTGAAACAAACAAGAAAAGAAAAGAAAATTAGACAACAAATAAAATGGGATCCAGGCGGTGGATGTTTCCTCACAGGCAGGCAGACAACCAGATATGTCCCACTAGTCACTGCCACTCCAGTAGAAGCACCAGTCCAGCCATTCATTCCTTGTAGAGTCCTTGGGGTTCTCTGAGCTTGGTTGTTTTTTTGCAGACATTTATTCCTTCTTAGCTTAGCTTATTCTCCAGTCATTTTTTTTCTCCAAGAGCAGTTAGATATAGAATGGCTCCCTCACTGGGCCACGTGCTCCTGAAATGCCACATTGCTTTATTTCAAACTCCATCCTGCCCCACACTCAGCTATGCCAATAGCAGAAAGGACGTGTCCAGGTCCCAGATGAAAGAATTCAATGGAACATCCCAATTACAAATGGCAGGACAACTTCCAATCACATCAGTAAAAAAGAACAGAACGCTTGAAATCTTTTCTACCCAAAGAAACTTCTTTCTGGTCCATACCCAAAACAAAACTGTTCCTATCATTTCACATTCAAAACACATGCTTTGTTTTTGTTCTTCAATCATCCCAGAGCAGTTCTTCTATGCTTAAGAAAACCATCATTAGCTCTGATGGGAGTGACTAAAGGAATCATAACTGATGAAGTGAGTGATTCAGTGCTACTATATAGCAGAACACAAATAAATGTTATGCGTAGTACATTACATAACGTCCTTTCACAATGTCCTCTTTTGCACTCTTTGAAATACGATGACCCCAATTTTGTTTAAAATTCCTGGATTTTTTATTTTACATCTATAGTAGTACTGTAGCTCTGCAGGTTGTGCCACTTCCCTTATATTTGTTCATCCTTACAGTTACCTCCCTAGTTGATGTCAAATGAATATCTACTGGCTATATTACAACCATGCATTTGATAAGGATGCAATGGTTGGGAAGATCATGTATGGGAGAAAAGGTATTTTGTCAAGTTACTTGATACCAAGGTATTGTGGACAGGTAAATGTTAAAAAAAAATTAAGTGTAGGTCCATAGCAAATCAGCAACAAATGTAATTCTTTCAACAATAGATACTATAGCACCCTATACCACATCTGGTGCTAGACTATGCACTAGCCCCATCTAGAGTGCATAACAGTAATAAAATTGTGAGGTTATGATGCATGGATCACAGTAGCCAAGTTATCCTTGCCAGTATTGGAGGCAAGTTAGCCCTGGAGACAACTGCCAAGGAAATGAAAAAATAAGTCACCCAATAGTATGCATAGTGATTCTCCACCCCTCTCTTGTTAGGTTAACCTAGGCTGTTTAAGTCTCAAAACCAGTTCTGAACCCAGTGTGAAATGAGTCTAGAAAATCAATTTCCTCAATGATTGTTTGGGATTCTATTCTCACAAATATTTTCCATTAGAAGGCTATGGGTGAAAGGTACAACTAGATTATAATTATCCAAAGTTTCTGGGTCCAGTACAGTTTTTTTTTTTTTTTTTTCAGGAGAGGCCACCCAACTGCCTCTTTAAGGGTGGTCAATACTCTCCTCTCAGACAGTGATGTGTTCATTATAGTCTGGACTCAACCAGTCCATCAGCGATGATGGACATGGTTTAAGAGAAGAGGTTCACAGCATTACAGCTATAAACTCATTGTCTGCAACCTCATGCCACAACAGAAAGCCACAAAACTGAAAGGGATGGTGCATTGGACACTCCACTTGAATCCACTTGAAATCTAGTAACCAAGTCAGCATGAAGGCAAATGATTTAACCTCCAAAGTGCTTAGCTAATTTATCACAGAATACTGTACCTTGGCAACCCAGCCTCCAAGGTTGAATCATACCAAACAGTTCTACTGAGTCACTACCTGAGGATCCAACGGAGGAAGTAAAATGAGCCTTTACTGCTGGTTGCATTGCCATGTAATAGCTATAAGTAGATGATATAGCATGTGTTTGGTCACCTTCATGGCAGTTCTCTACTATAAGTGCTCTAGCCATTGTCCAGCCTGTTTCATCACTATTATGAACTGGGGCCTGCCACAGCACCACTTTTGTATGAGTTACTAAACAGCCTTATATGTTTCAGAAATCCAAAAATAAATCTCTCATAACCAAACAATGTATTAGCTATCGTTTGAGAATAATGGTACAAAGGCAACCAAATAATAAACAGTTGACAAATTATGAGGAACATAAAAAAGAATATTAAAACTGAATCAGATAAGAAGCAGTAATAATCTATGAAAATGTAGCGCATTATTCAGTTCAGAGAGTAGCACAGTGAATTTGAAGAGAGAAGGGCAAGGGATTTGGAGAGTAACACACTGGATTCAATAAAATAAATTAAATAAAAGCATGGAATTCAGAGAACGGCAGGGGAAATTGGGGAAATTTAAAGAGGCTTTCACTTTATATAGTGTTCAGCTACAGAAGAATGCAGAAAGAGAAACATGGAGACTTTTCCTGTAACAAGCAAACCAGAATTTGGGAGGCTTCCTGACACAGCAAAGAGGGAAAGATGTTTATAAGATGTAGCATTCACATATACATACATGAATTAAGGAGAAACACCTATTGCGCAGATACTACCTCACTTGGGAATGGAGACCAAAATAAAAAGAATGTTTCTGGATTGAAGAGGGGTGGGGGAGAAGCCCTTTTCCTTTGCAGCTTGTGAGCAGGGTTCTTGTCTTTGAAGGTAGGTGGATCCTCAAACAATTGAAAGAAATATAGGGGTCCCTATCAATAACTGCTTTGCCAGGGCTCTTTGGCTTGGTCTCCTAAGCGTGCTTCTTGGCTTCCTGCAGCCATGGTTTCCTGAGGTTGGGGATTCAGATCAGTTCTAAGGGTGGCTATACCACTCTTTTGTCTGCTTCTTGATCTAGCCACCAGATAAAACCAACAGGCTGTTCCAAACTGCGAATCCCAATTCAGCTGGGTTGCTTCAAATTCAGGAAGGCTGTGCTTCCAGAATTTAAGAAGGCAATATACTGGAGTAGTCTAGTTCAGCTCCTGTAAGGTCTAGCAACCTCCTTGAGTCTGTATTACAAGTCCAACTTAGTGGAGGATCCCGACAGGTCTGTGCCTGCTTGCGGGTCATAACTGGCTGGACTCAAGTTCATTTCAAGGGGAGATATGGTTTCAGATGACTAAAAAAGGTTACTCTCTGGGATAAACAGAAAGCTAGCAAGTGACAGCGAAAGCTCAGGGCAGCCTGGCTGTCCCACTTGGTAATTCTTCTGAGTGTTTCCAGGAGTAGATGGCAATGAAAAATGAAGAAGGTAGTATATTTGAGCAATGTAAGCTACCTAGATGAGATCTGCTTCTCATTGTATATGAGATTTCTGTCCTGAGGAAAAGTAAGTAATCCATCTTGGGAAAATGGGGGAGAAACAAAAGTGATCAAGACTAACAAAATAGGATCAGAAAGAGACAAAACAATCAAGAGATTGGATTCAGTTAATTGCTCCTCCTTCTCTATCCCCCAGAAAAAGTTGCCCAAAGTTTGATGGCCGCAAAAAAGTTTTTTTAAAAAACAAAAAAGACTCTGTGATTATCAAAGAGGTTTAAAGCAAGAGCCAATGAGTCTAGCTGATACCTATTCTAATTAACAATATGAGTTAATAGCTCTGACATTTCCTTATGCAGATATCTTTTGTTATATCTGCCATGGTTTTACCAAGAACCAGCAATCAACCATGCAAATAGGAAAAGTTAAAGAGGGATGTCTGTGCAATCTTAGTTTGGAAAGGTCATTTTAGTACTTTTAATATTAGTTTTATTCCCTCTTGCTACTAGAATTGCTGTGTGAATCATGGATTGGGACTACTGAGGGCATCTCACTTTTCTTCAAACTGTTATGCCTGTAGTCTCCTTGAGCATAATGATATCAGTTTTGACTGAATGAGGAAATTGATTCCTGCAATCAGAGTGGATTGACCACAGAATCAATCTTGAGCTGAATTGGGGTATAGAATTTAGAGTGGGAGGAGCAAATAATTTAACTCACAGTTCTACTGTGCACTAAGGTACCAAGTTGGAGAGAACACTAAGAAGTTATCTTGTCAACAGTTCATCTCATCTCACCAACCAAGGCCATAACAGGTTCCGCAATTCTAGCCACCCAGAATTTCCACAAAGTCTACTGGAATTCACCAGATTTCAGAAGTCTCCAAGGCAGACCATCTTAACTGATTCATGATCCCATTAGAGGGGAATCTTACCAAGAAATGACCTGACTATGACAATGGAACCACTTGAGTCCCTCCTGTCTTCAGACCATCCTCTTTATCCATGTATGAAACCTAAATTGAGGATGTGTTTCCTCACAGTAAGTGATGTACAGTAGTTACGTTTTTTGTCCAGCAGATCATTCTGACTGCTGCATTGTAGAAAGACTGAGCACAACTGTTAAAGGTAGAGACAAGACCAGAAAGGGTATAAAGTACCATGGAAGTATTTTCACACAAAACGTTAAAAATACGACAGCTCTTCAGCTCAAAAAATAAATGGCTAACAAGAAATATGATACAGGCATATGAAACCATAAAAGCTCTTGAAAACGCTAGCAGAGAACAGCTGCTCACTATTTTACACAAATATAGAAGAGGGCATCTAATGGAATTAACAAGCAAACAAAAAGAATGACAGTGTGCATGTGTGTGTGAGAGAGAAACACATGCAAACACCCTATGTCAAGCTGATACAAAAGAAAGTATGCATCTGAACATGACAATGACCAACAGTATAGAAGTATAAATATGGAAAGCTCACTATAAATTGTTTCTGGCAATAAAAATAAAATCTTAAATACACGGTATATGCTGTCAGAAATCCATTCTCTGAAGACACAAGATTCTTTTGAAAGCAAACATCTGGTATTTTTTCTTATCAAGGCTTCTGTAATAATTATATATTGATTTTGTTTACTAAGCATGGCTGGAATATAGGGACCATCTTATATATCATTTGAACTTTTGAGTCCTGAGATCCAGAATTCCTCATTTTACTTAGTTGTAGCTCGCCCCCCCTTCCAAAGTGTGAAAATCAGTACTAAAAAAATGTGACCCCATAAGGATGGGTTGTGGGTGAAGATACCACAAGAAAGAGAAAAAGGCTCTCTGTTTCTCCAGCCTTTTCCTTCAAGCACAAATCATCTAAGCATGTGGCAGATGCGCTGCAATTCTGGGCATACCTCTTTGTCCTCCATCCTTTTTTATTCACTTGAACCACAAAGTAAGGTAGAATATCTTAGCCAGTCCAGTCTTCCCTCTGTATTACATAGAGGCTCTTCTCAGATCAATGGACAGTGCCTTTTAATGCAGTCCTAAAATAGCCTTGTTAAAGGTGGAAGAGAGAAGAGAGCAGAGGCAAGAACTTTCCCTCTCAAAATAACACAGTGCCTGGAAACAATTACTGTAGCTACTTGCTCTCCTAGGCATCGCATCCCAAAATCTGAGGAAAAGCAGATCAACTCCTTGTATTCTGAAAACCAGAGAATTATGGGAGATAACTGCTTTATTGCAGGCATTTCTGTCTTTGCATGAAACCTTGAACCACAAACGAATAAATCACATTTTAACATATGCTGGGCAAATCCACCCTGTATAGTTAGTTTAGGACTCAGTGTGCTGTGTGAAAAACAAAACGGAACACTGGGTTAAGTAACCATAATTAAGTCCAACGGTAAGTACTGTATATCACACAAACACAGCTCTTTTCTTTTATGAAACAAAACAAAACCAAGAAGTAGCCCCACTTATGTTATCATTGACAGCATGCTGCAAACTTAATTGTTCTGTTACATTTAGTATTGTCACATTTTTTGTAGCCCTGAATTGGTCTGGAAGCGGGTGTGACAAAGGAAAGTTGCTGCTATGTCTTTGTCTAATGGCAGAAGTTTGGAATTCACTGAAGAAGATGCACTGAAGCTAGTACACCATGAAGACTTACTGAATACTGAAGGGACCAAACTGACCTGCAAGAAAGACCAAATGAAGAATAGGGGGGAAAAAAAACATGGCAAGGCAAAGTATTACATGGCCAGCATATACACACACACACACACACACACACAAACAAACTAGCAGGCAAAGCAGATAACAAGACCTGGCAATGGCTAAGAGCAGGAAAGTTGAAGAAAGAGACAGAGGGGCTAAATCTGGCTGCACAAGACCAAGCCTTAAGAACCAATGCAAACAAAGCCAGAACTGAGAAGACAGCAACAGACAGCAAATGCCACCTCTGCAAAGAAGCTAAATAAACAGTGAGCCACCTAGTTAGCTGCTGCAAGAAGATCACACAGACTGACTACAAACAACGGCATGACAAAGTAGCAACCACGATGCATTGGAATATCTTCAAGAAATACCATTTGCCTGCAAGCAAGAACTGGTGGACGACAAAACAGACAAAGTAATAGAAAATGAAGAAGCTAAACTGCTCTGGAACTTTAGAATCCAAACAGACAAGCACCTGCCACACAACATCCCAGACTTAATAGTTGTCAATAAGAAAGACAAAAAAGTCTTTCAGTGGACATTGCAATACCTGGAGACAGCAGAATAGAAGAGAAAGAACTGAAGAAAATCACAAAATACAAAGACTTGCAAATAGAAGTAAAATGACTTTAGCAAAAAAAAAAAAAAAAAAAGCAAAGATAGTACCAATAGTAATAGGCACCTTGGGTGCAATCCCAAAACATTTGGAGCACCACTTGAACACCATCGGCATTGACAAAGTCACCATCAGTCAATTGCAAAAGGCAGCTTTATTTGGAACAGCTTATATCCTGTGACGATACCTCACCATCAAACCATCAAATCTGCCTATCCCAGGTCCTTGGGAACGACTCAATAGGTGGATAAAAATGCCAAATCCAGTCTAAACATCTGGCTGACTATGCGACCCACAATAATAATATTTTTATCCTGCCATTTTAAATATATTTTGGTCAATTCAAGGCAGCGATCATACCTAATACTCCTGCCTCCTATTTTCCCCACAACACTCCTGTGAGGTAGGTTGGGCTGAGAGAGTGACTGGCCCAAAGTCACCCAGTTGTGAATTGCATGGCCATAAAAAGGGGGTAAGGCTTTGACCACATGATCGCAACCACCATCTTTACTTGTTTTGTCGCTTTTGACTGTAAAATTCCTACTGGAGTTGACTGTTATCTTGGCTCAAAGTCTTTGTTATCTCTCCCAGAAAAAGTATCCCCCCACCCCTTTTTCTTAAAACACAATATATATATATATATATATCTGTAAAGGCTAAAGCTGGTATAAACTAGCTGTTCTTAGGCCAGACAGAACTTAGGTTATGTCAGTTTTGAACAGGTGCTTCCCCTTAAGGCTGTGAAAACAACAAATATTCATCGATTTGCAAAAGCAGGAGGAAACATCCTAGAATTTAACCCCTGAAAAATCTATTTATCCGCCCCCACCCACCCATCCATCCTCTTTGATTACTGTGAACTACAGTAGGCAGAAATTCTGTTTGCATATGTGTACATTGACTTCTTATTTAGCAACTGCCTTATTTAGCAATCGTTCGCAGTTATGATGGTGATGAAAAAGTAACCCTTCAACCAATCCTCACATTTACAACCTTCACAGCTCTGCAAAGCAAAGGAAAGCTGAAGTAAGATTATAAGCACAGTTGTGGTTTCACTTAGCGACCACTTCGTTAAGGACTGAGTTGCAGGTCCCAATTGTAACGAAGACTATTTGTATACAGTTTTATCCACGTCTACAGTGGAGAAACTAATCTAGCAAAGTTGTGTCAGCCAGACTTCTGCCAAGTATGCCTTTGCCAGAATGAGGATTTAGTGTCTGGAAAGCTGAGATTTACAGCTGTTCCCCTATGAGGCCTGACAGCTGCCATCTTCCTTTCATTCATGAAAAGAAGTTAATATTCAATATTTCAAATCCTGGAAAACATATTAATCAATATAGGAGTACAGATGAGTCAGAATTTTAAAAAATTATATTATATGGAATAAAATTAGATATGTTTGTTTTTCTCAAGGCCCTGGCCTGGCTTGGCATGGTATGGCTTTGCTTGTCCCAAAACCACTCTGTTTCCTTCTAATTTTTGCATGCCAATAACAATTTCAGTACTATTCTCCTTATCTCTACCCGCCTTTTCTACCAGTCTCCTATTGGTTTACTACTTTCCCTCAGCTTTGGCTTCCTTATACAGTGGAACCTTGGGTTACGAACGCTTCTGTTCATGAACTTTGCGGGTGACAACCAGCTCCAGCCGCAAAATTTTGCTTCGGTTCGCGAACTCCGCCTCGGGTCACTAACAGGATCCGCGGCCATTTTCCCTCCCGTGACACGGTCCGCGGCCATTTTCCCGCTCCTGACATGTGGTCCACGGCCATTTCCCACCCCTGACACGTGGTCCGCGGCCATTTTTCTGCCCCTGACACGTGGTCCGTGGCCATTTTCTGCCCCTGACACGTGGTCCGCGGCCATTTTCTGCCCCTGACACGTGGTCGTAGGGAGGGGGACTCTCCCTCCAAGCAATAGCCACCTCCCTGTCCTCCACACCAGAACGGATTAACGGTAATTACATTGAACCTTATGGGAAAATTTGCTTTGGGTCGCGACCAATTCGGGTCGCGACCAGAGTCGCAGAACGAATTAAGTTCGTGAACCGAGGTTCCACTGTATTTGTTTTTCCTCTCTAAATTGGGTAGGTGGCACAATTTTCAATTCAGAGGGCAATGTCTCTATCTATCTATCTATCTATCTATCTATCTATCTATCTATCTATCTATCTATCCATCCATCCATCCATCCATCCATCCATCCATCCATCCAATCATCTATTTTTCTACTTAATTTGTATACTCCCTGCTCTCTGCTAAAGACAACCCCATCCATTCCTGTAATTTTCACAATAATCCCACAAAGTAGGTATGCTTAGGAGAAAGTCATTGAATTCACATAGCATGCTAAGACACAGTTTGTCAGTAAGCAACAAGGCCTGAGTTCACATACTATGCTAACTCATAAACCACAGTGTGGAAGCCAGAGTGGCTGGAATCCCACAATACTCTAAATAATAACGCAGTTTCTTTGATTTCAGTTTTGTATGCTGTGTAAATGCAACCTTGATTGGATGATATATGCCTGAGATTCATACAACATGAATGATGAATGTGTCATTTGCAATCAAATGCAGTAACGTCAGGCTGCAGAGATGATAGGTAACAGTATATATAGAACTTAAGTAAATGTAATAGCAATTGGTATTCAGCTACAAAATTAATGTGATTGATTGACAAAACCACATTTTCCTAAAATTAAAACTGTTCTAAAAATACAGTGTTAGATCCTAAGTTCTCTAAAATGAGCAGAAGAGTTTCTTCCATGCCTGAACACTAATGCAGAAAGAGATTTCAGCTGTAGGCAATTTTTATCCATTGTCCCTCCATCCTAAATACTGTAATGTGAATTTTCTGCAGTTTCAAGCAGTTTCAAACAGTTTCTCCTCTCACCAAATTTCTGGAATAGATTTTTAGAGGTGAAGGTTGCTGAAGAAAAAAGTTAAAAATGTATTCCTTTCTTCTGGTAACTAGTATGCCCTAGACAGGGAACTCCTCTGAGAGAACATTAGCAGGTGCTTCTGTTATTTTCAGGTCCCTTTGGAAGAACAGCTTTTCTGCTGATAAACGGAGATGCCAAACTTTCTATTCTCAATTCTTGATACTGAATGACACAAGCACAGTGATTTCAGTGAAAGTGGAAGAAACACACACACATACAAATCCATGGTTCTTAATAAATGTGGTTCTTGGGGTAAAAAAAATTAGACTAGATGTAGACATAGTAACACCCAGAATATGATTTTGCTGTCTTGTAAATCCTTAGCTAAATCTGGGTGGAGACAGACAAGTCCCAGGCCATTGCTTTAATTAGTAGCTCAGTATGGTTGACTCTTGTGACATGATGACCGATGAAGAACCTGGCAAACTCTGTAGGTCAGTTTCTTCCAATAATCCACTTCAGAACATCCAGCTTGTTTCACCATCTGTTCAGCCAGCCACTTGCTTGAGAATAATGTGTAATTGTGACAACTCAGATATGATTTCTGTCCACAAATTATTCAGATTCAAGGGCTGAAAATGCAGATCTGTTGTTGGAAGTCTATCCATATGTTGTAAATTGGGGCAGAGTTGTAATTTATATATATTTATGTTTTTAATGTTTGTTGTGAGTCGCCCAGAGTTCCCCCATTGGGGGGAGATGGGCGGCTGAAAATTAAATAAATAAATAAATGTAGCAAGAACTGTTTGCAGCTGGACTATCAGCACATTAAACTATTTTGAATATGAGCATACTACAAACAATACATTTTTTCCCTAGAATGGCCCTACAAAATACACACACATACACACACACACATATTACGAAGTCTTCTTGGTCATTCCATGGGTCACTCCATAGGTGCCCTTGAGGGGGGTATGCTAACAATCACAGTTTGTAGTCAAAGCTTTTTTAATATGATTTCTGAATATGCTACATGAAATATATTCAATACATTCAATTCAAGATACTGGTTTTGACCTTTAAAGCCCTTCATGGGATTGGGTTATTTGAGGGACCGCCTCTCCCCGATTACATCTGCCTGCCCCATCAGATCTGGCAAGAGAGACATGCTGCTGGTCCCATCTCTCAGGGAACTACACTTGGCAGGCCTGAGAAGGCGGGGCTTCTCTGCCATGGCGCCTGCCTTATGGAACATTCTCCCCCATCCCCAAAGTGAGGTGAGCTCTATCTCTCCTTATTTCTGGCAGTCCCTCAAGACCTGTCTATGTCATCAGGCCTGGGGGTCTCAGAGGACCAGTGTGATCTTGAGGTGGCTCCGTTGCTGACTGAATCTCTTGTGTGTGTATACGACATCTGTGTTTGACATCTGGAGCACCACTTGAAATACCATTGGCATTAACAAAATCACCATCAGTCAGTTGCAAAAGGCAGCTTTACTTGGAACAGCTTATCTGCAATGATACCTTTAACACCATCAAACAGCAACATCTGCCTATCCCAGGTTCTTGGGAAGGACTCGATAGGTAGATAAATGCCAAATCCAGTCTAAACATCTGGCTGATTATACAACCAACAATAATTAAAAAAAAAAATCCAGGCCTTGAGTAGGTAGAAAACTATTCAGAAATAAATCACACTGTACTGATAGCTGAGCTCAATTCTTCCTCAGAAACATGGCTGGTGAACAGTACTGACCTTATAGTTTTAATGTGGGACAAGTTAAAGCAAGCAAGTGGTGGACGTCCAGGGCTTCATTTCCCACCCCATTAAACATAAACTCTGGAGGGAAAAAAACAAACATTTTAACAGGGTCAGGACTGGATCTGGCCACTAGCCATGAACTGCAGGTGAGACCGAACACCTGGTTTTCCATTTACCTTGTAGTTGCCAAGGCACACCATGGTGCTCAAGAGCAGGTGCTGTATTGCCAGATACAACTTGGCAGATATGCCTCCCACTATGCCTCCCAAGCCAAATTCATGTGCCACCACATGGTAGGAGGAAGCCAACATTTCATTATGGCCACCCTTTCTACCACTGGATTGCAGGGGTGCTTAACACCATGTTGACTATTGGATCAATGGCCATGACACACCTGCTGATGGACCTGGCAGAATGTCCTCAACACTGAAGATTTATAGACCTTGGCATCCTGCAAATGAAGCTTCTGGTTCTTTGGTGCTCCCCTGCAATGTCTCATGCACTCATTTTTCCTCCAGTTGGAGAATGCTACAGAACATGTGCTTTGGAGCTACACTGGCAGCACCATGCAGAATCTAGTGCATGTGGTGATAGAAGGGCAGGAGCCAAGGGCATTGCTCAACCTGTTGTTGTGTACCACAAAAACTTTTATCTGAGCCATAGTGCCTTTGTCTTGGTCCAATACACTGTCCCAGAGCAGTGAAACCCCTTGTTGCCGAGCTCAGCTGCAATTCTCTCATAGATGTCAATGTTGCTTGTTTCTGCGGCCAAGGCGGAGCTCCTCTTACACTTTCTGCTTCCCCCAAAGATCTATTTGGCCCCCAGCCACATTTTGCCTTTATTATTAGTTTTTAAATAATCAGTTAATCTGATTTTAAAAGCATAGTTCCCACCAGACAGGAAACAGAAAGGAACACTGGCCATGAGAGAAATTCTTGTTGGACTGAGCATTTCGATACTTGAAGGGTTGACTTAACAATGAAATACAAAAACAAAGGGGGAAAAAAAAGAACAAGCAAAGTAGTGGGGAGATCACAAAAAAGGAAGGGAAAAATTGACAGCACTATAATGTAGGGTGGCAACCAACCTGCTTTTGTGGGTTGTTGAATTGCTGAGTAGCTTCTGAGATTGGCCAAAATAGCTGACTACAGGAAAAATTGCCCAGAAAAAAAGCTATTAGTGCCAGAGAAGCATTCTTGGCCATAGATATAGTAGGAGCAGAATGCAGGAACAGAGCAGGGTGGGTAGTGGACATGCTGGCATTGTGACAAAACCATCAGGCCTGGCATCTGGGACACACAACACCACATGCTCCATTGCCTGTACAGGGTGTCCTGAGGCAGCCCATCATGGGAGCATTTCCAGCACCTCAGTCCCTCCTCAGGATGGCACAACTGCACACAGGAAGCAACTTAGACACAGTGGCACGTAGAAATGCCATCTGGAATTAGGTGTCAGGGCAAAGAGGCTGTATGGATTTGCCCACAGAGGATGGCACTATTAGGATAGCCCCTGGAAGCCAAGATGACGATGTGTACCGCCATGCTGGACCTAATGGCAGGTTGGTGCTTCCTTAACATTGCTGTGCTGGCAGATGGTTGCACTATCTGGATTCCTTCCGAACCACTCTATCCACATGTTGCCTACCCATCTTCCAACTCTACTTGTTACACTGTGTGTCTGTTGGTGGGAGGATGCACGTGCGCCCACACACGCACGGTAACTGAGGCTAGAGAGTGATCAGTATTATCGGAACTTAACTTTGCGTTGGGAAGATATCCTGCGGGCATCGTTTCTGTATTTCTTTGACACTGAACCACGAGCCTCTTGCAACTGACGCTTCCCTGCTTCAGACTGAGCCGCAGATCCACCGAACCCGAAAGCCTCAGCACAGCTCTACCTTGTAAGAACCTCGCTGAGCTCGCTTTCCCTTATTGGCTGATGCCTCAGCCAATTGGAGCATTCCAAATGCGGTCGGGGCCATCAGGGGGAAGGCGTGGTTTATCGGTTCCTACGGTAACGGCCCCACGCCCCTCAGTTAGCTCCTCCCCTCACGGCGACGTCGTCCTCGTTGCTGCTCTTCGCGTTAGTGCTGTTGCCGGAAGTAAAGATGGTGGCCTTTACCGCCGAGGCGGACCTGGTTACGGGATGGTGTCTCTTCGGCCTCGCTTTGCTGGTAGGAGGAGTAAACGAGGGCTCCGGCTTTCCATTTATTTTCCTCCCTCTCCCGTTCGTTTCCTCGCTACTGACGAAGCTAATACACTTCTCCCCACTCTCAGTGGCTGTGGGGCGAAATAGTTCGGTCTCTGACCCAAAAAGGTTTCTGGGGAGGCGGTTGAGTTCATGCTCAGCACCGGCCCTGTGCTTACTCCGGCAGCGAGCTGCACTTTGCCCAGTCAGGCTTACTCCTCACGTAAACTTAGCAAAGGCAGAAGCCGTAGTTATCAAGGTTGTATTGGAAAGTGCGTGGGCTGCTGCAGGAGTTCAGCCTGTGGAGCTGTTATGAGACTCGCTGGCTCTGTAGTTGGATGAGCGCGGGAAACTGCGCAGTACTGGAGCCGAATTGGTTTCTTTTTTACTTAGCAGAACGTAATATAAAGTACACAACTTAGTCATGCTCCTGTAGCGCTGAGCAACTCATTAAGTCAGTTATGGTTATTTTGGTTATGCTCGCCAGAACTGACTAGGCCTGAAGCAGCCTTTTAAAATCAAAAGCCTCTACCATTTCTAAAGCAACATTCCCTGTATGAAATCACAAATCTGTGCCACTACACCAGTATTTGTGGTATGAAATCATACGTTTCTGTGATATTCCAAGTCTGCATGAGGTAAGCCAGCATTAATAGATAATCTCTGTTTCTTACAAAAAAGACTAACCATCTGAAACCCAGGTCAGGAGTCAATGCAGGCATGGTATTTTTTTGTAGAAAATGCAGTTAGGAAGCGCTGCTTCTGTTTCTCCTGTTTAATACCTGTAATTCCATTGCCTCAGTCCTGGACACTTTGGGACAATATTGCTTCCTGGTCAGACAAAACTAGACAATGGGGGACCATATGTGCCTGAGAAAATCTGGACATAACCATGGTTTGTTAAATCTCATTAGCAGTGTCCACACAACACATTAGAGCTAGGCCAAAGCCAAACTACATAATTTCTTAACATGTTGCATAAAACTGTTTATCTAGTAAACTAATATGGTGCAGAAAACAGTTTAGTAAAAGTGTTTCCTCTGATGTGCTAGTTAACAATAAAAAGGGAACTTTTTTTATTGCCTGTATTTCTATGACAGTCTTACCCATAGTTAGCTGAAAGAAAGTAACATTTACTTCAAATAGAACTTGTCCCCTGCTAGCTTCATTGGCATATCCATGCACTTTTCTTAACATTATAGAAAGAATTGACCATTGCTACCTTCCTGTTTTAGTTTTTTCAATCTGCCTGGTCTAACCTACAGCCCTGGGCTTTGGAATGTCTTCCATTCAAGTACTGTTCAGGCCTTGACTTTTCTTAGCTTTTTAAGATTACGAAGGACACCTAGGCACTGTACTGCTACTTAGATGAACTAGTTAAGCTGAATCATAGCTTATTCAATTAATCAATATGTCTGGATTTGCATAAAGGGTAGGAAATTATCATAATTATATTGGGTATTCCAGATCCCTTTGTGATGGCCCATATCAATCAAAGTTCATACTAGCTATATAAGTTCATAAATCAGTAAAGATATAGAGTAGATGCTGTATCATTATGTCATTGTTATTATATCAGATATATAGCAGCAGTTTACATGAGGAAATATGGTGCTACATGTAAAACAGTCTGAATAGATTATGGCCAGTACAGTAATGATAATTGACTAAACAAAAGTGCAGTGAGAGATGAGGAAGCTGTTTGCTTTAGAAATGTGTCAGTTGGTAGGTTGAAATTGCACTTTAATAATGTTTGTGATTTTTCTAACAAGTGTAAGTTAGAGAATAAATTTCCCCAAATAAGCAGAGTTTGAAAGATAGTAGAGTTATTGCAGTGTGTGTATGAAGAAACAAAATTATGCTGTAATGATAACTTTTCTTATTTTTTAGGTCATCCTGGTGTTTTGCTGGGTTTATGTCCGCAAATACCAGAGTAGGCGGGAAAGTGAAGTAATTTCCACCATAACATCTATTTTTGCTTTGGCAATTGCACTTATTACATCAGCTCTCCTACCTGTCGACATTTTTCTAGTTTCTTACGTGAAGAATCAAAATGGAACCTTTAAGGTATTTATTCATCCCCCACTTACTATTAATCCCATATAATTTTTATAACAATTTCTGCTCCTGTGGCTTTTTTGTTGTTTTTGTTTTGTTTTCAAAATAAGAATTATTTGAGCTATAGCTCTAAACATTAGGAAGCAAGCTGAAGTAAGACTGACTTAATTATGAATCATATTGCGGTGTTTATACTGTGATAATTAGATTGCTGCTTGTTTCTTTTTTTACAAAAATACTAAAACATATGTTATGTATATAAAATGTGGTTTTTGTTTAAAGCTTTTGATCTGAATATTTGCCAGAGTTAAAAGGCAGGATAGAAACTGAATGAATAAAGTAAGTAAGTAAGTCAGTCTTCAGAACAAACACTTAGAAAGCCTGGTTTCATTCTGGCAAAGCTGGGCTTCATTTGCTTGAGGGATACAAATTAATTCAGTACAGTTTATATTAATCAGAATAGGCATTTCCTTATACCAGATGCATAATGTTGGGTATAAACATTTTTCTAGAACAATATTTTGAAACATGTTGGTTCCATCCTTTTGTTTTATTCCTGCCATTAAGATTTTAACACTGATTTTTAAATTAAGTGATTAATACTGGTAACAGAAAAGAGAGATTATTCTAGTGTGAATTCCAGTGGAAGGTATCTGATACCAGATGAATAATGTTGGGAATAAACTGGTTTTCTCGAACAATATTTTAAAAAATATTGGTTCTGCATATAATCGTAGGAATGAAACAAGAAGGTCAAACCAAGTTATATTAACATATATAATGATGTGACGCCAAATAGAATCCATAAAGGAACACAGCCAAATCATATGGGTCAAGGAGTCTTCTGATTTCTTACAGTGGCATCACAAAAAAAAAAAAATCCATTATTTTTTAAACATTCTTTGGAGAATCTAATAAACATTAAGCAAGATTTTCTGATAAATTAACTTCATCCCTAAATAATATGGGATGACTTAAAGATTCTTAAGATTTGGGCCCATTGATTTTCCAAGACTTCCAATTCCTTATTCTATACATCATACATATTGCCACTATTAACTTTTATCTTGGTTGGATGTTGCTTTGTTTTTGGTGAGTTTGGGTGGGGAGCTCCTGGGATAAGCAGCTAGCTGAAAAACAATGTACTTAACTGGTTATGGAGACTTTGGCCTAAAGCATAGAAAACCCTGAGGAACAGGAGCCAGTAAAATTAAGTTGGCAAGAACATTCATTGGTTTTTTTCCCTGTTTAGTGCTGCATGCTGGATTTGGGGCAATTACGGATCTGTTCCAGTCCTCTGTTTGCTCAGACAGTTTACTGATTACTGAATACTGACTTTGAAATGCAGATCTCAGCATCTTATAGTTTCTTATAGTTAAACTATAATCTCTAATCCCCTACTCCATTACTTTTTATTAAAATAAAAATCCTTCTTTTCTTAATTATTCTATTGTTGGGTTTGCAATCTAGCACCGCATACTCCAGAATTTCTTATGCCTAATAACCCTGGTATACAGTGGTGCTTAAAGGTTTGTGAACCCTTTTGAATTTTCAATATTTCTGCATAAATATGAACGAGTGTATTGTTTTTGACTAATTTGTTTAATATGGCTTCTCAATATCTAGTTTTAGGACTTGTGTGGAGAACAGATCACATTTTAGGTCATATTTATGCAGAAATATTGAAAAATCAAAAGAGTTCACAAACTTTTAAGCACCACTATAAGGGGGAAACTGGATTCTTCATTTAACATCTTATTTTTGAGGAAAGGTATTTGCTGTTCTGCCCCAGCTGATTCTGGAGTGGGATAGAGCATCTCCCCTTTCAAGAACAGGTGGTTACAGTGTAATTATTTCTATCTTAGTACTCTTTTTTACACATTCAGATACCCTGGAATTCAGGAAAGGGAGTATGAGAATAGAGATTTGCATTAAATGTGATTTGCAAATCCTGTCAGCTGTGTATTACAATCAGAATTATGCAGGCATGCTTCCACTTGTACATAAGAGCAGTCTTTTCTTTATTACTCCTTGAACACCCCCAAATCTGCCCAAGAGTGTTCCTGATACCTCTGGAAGGAGATTTGGGAGAAGTGTGGAAGAAGAAGAATTTGATTGGCCAGCAGTGTCTGGTGAAATGGCCTTGTATATTCTCTATCAAATGAAAATTTTAGATGGTCTTGAAAGACAGTTTTATGTATAATGCGTTGCAGTAATGCAGTTAGGATGTTATATGGTTGTTAATAATTGTGGCTAAATTATCCCTGTTCTGGAAAAGCTGTAGCTGGCAATCAGCAATGTCAGTAGAAGGCCTCTCTGCTACTGGAACTACTTGGACTTGAGTCACAAAGCAAGAACTAAGATCCCCAAATTGCCAAAGGAAGTACAACCTATTCTTAAAGGTGGAACGCTGTTTCTCAAAACTGTGTTTGAGTTGGAGTCAATCTATTTGACTATTTTCTCAATAGCTTATTCTCTTTCAGATTCTTACATTCTGTTTTTCCCCCTAATTGAATGACCTCCTTTCATATTCTTCTATTCCCACATCATTCCAGTATTAGATTTTGTGACCTGTTCCCTTTCTATGAAGTTCTAATATCAATATTGATATTGTGCTATTTACTATAATTGAAGTTGGATATAGCCTTATAGAATAGATTGGTATGACTGGTTCTACTAAATAAACTATGGATATATGAGAGAAACTCATCACACTTTTTAAAACTCTATCTTCACCCACCCACCTCCAAACTAAGCATAAAACTTTACCAGATATACTAGGAAAAAATGGGGAGGGGGAGAGAGAAGGTAATTTGCTGTTCAGAGAGCTTTCAGTTTAATTTTTGTGTCTTTAAAACGGGTTCTTAACCTTTTTGTACCATGGACCCCTTTGACAGTCTGGTGAAACCTAAGTACCCCTTTGCAGAAAAATATATTAAATGCATAAAATAAAATACAAAGAGATAGATTATATTACAGAGGAAACCAATTATGCTTAAATAGATTATCAAAATATTTTTTAAATAATAAATATGTAGTGTAATATAGATGCTTCTTTATTAATCCATTAAATCAATAACAATATCCTTTTAGGTTGTTATAATTTTAGATGCTAAGATTTATTGAAGGCTTTTTTAAGCTTGATTTTTAAAAAAAAAACATTAAAGAAGAAATGTACCTTGGGGAGGGAAATGTTATCCAGACCTTCATGCAAGTGAGATCTTATAGGCTGTCATTCCCAAGCATTTGGTGTTTATCAAAAGGAACGGTGGAGTCATGTGCATAGCTTGGGAAAACAAGAAATATAGAGATGCTTGTGGCCTGTATTCTGCAATGCAAGAATTCTTGCTTTTGATCATCAGGTTGATGTGAATTGTGTTGGTTGTTAATAAGGACAACCTGAGAATACTTACAGACTGAGTACACTGTTTTTGGTGACATTGAGGTTGGGAAAGTAACTAACCTTTAGTGTTAAAAATCATAAGATGTAACTAACATGTATCTGAATGCTAACCATATTCAATACTGTTTAGCTTTTTGATAGCAGCCAAGTGCTACAGAGGTTATATAAAAGATGTTTACCATATGTCTTGCAGATGATCACTGAAAACAATTTAGGATAATTTAATAAATTAATTGTATCTGGGATTTAGAATCAGAACTATTACAGCTGATGAGGAACTTAGAGTTCTGCTGCCAATACCTGGTGAATGCAGTACAGAATTTCTTTCAGAATGATATTGCAGGAAATTCTCATCTAGATTTTTAATCCCTACAGAGGTAAAAAGTTTTATAGAATCTTTCACAGGGGCTTGTGGATGTTTTCAAGGCACTTGAGACTCTCTAGAGGCATCAGGAAATGTTTGCTGCAATGCAAAGTATTGTTCTCAGAATTTGTACTCCTGACATTGTTAGCATAAATAAATGTAACATTTGAACTCTTTCCAAATGTGATCTACTGTTGAGATTCAGGGCTATATGTCAGAAGCTGTTCTATGCAGTCTTTCTAAAATCCAAGAAATTATAAGAAGTTCTGTAGTTCCTTAGTGATTAATACCAATAGCATAAGGATGGGATAGATTTTAGATATAAAACAATAATTCTACAAATTGATGGTCATTATACAATGAGAACTTTTATTCAACATGGATTATTTTTATTTTAGGTATTTATATTCTATAATTGTATGCATCTCAGCATTGTTCATTTAATATTTGTATATTTGTTTTAATTGATGAAGCTGTCAATATTCTGGCCCAGTGTCGGGAGGTTGTTTGGGTCTGGATAAGGAGTAACAGGGTCAGGCTCAGTCTTGAAAAGTGCCTGTGGATATTTGGCCCCCTAGATCTGGAGACTTTTCATCTTTAGTCTTGGATAGGGTGGCACTTCCCCATTTGAGACTGGAGTTCTCTCAAGGCCTGGGGCTAGGGTGGTTGTTGAGTGCCTGTCAGCTTTTTGTTATGTTGTATGGTTTCCAGATGTGCATGGTTCTTTTTTGCTCTTCTTTATAGGATTTTTTTTTCATATTTTTAATTGTAAACTGCCCAGAGTCATTTGGAGCTGGGCAGCTTCTAAATTTAGTAAGATGAAGAAAGCACTCTACAACATTAAAATATATCACCTACCTGTTTTTTTTAAAATTTATTTCATTGTAATTTCTCATTAGATATATTAATATATCTAACTATAAGAAATAGTGGCTACAAATAATTGAATAGGATAAATATCATTTATTGGAAAATGTCAGGGTGACCAAAACATTTTCAACATGTGCTTTGTTTCCAACTTAATTAATGCATCTTAATAATATTTTTTGAAGAATCATTGTTGATGTTGCTTAGTTCATCACCATACAATACATGCTGATTTTTTTTACTATCATGTTACACATTTATTCATATAAAGAATTGTTGAATGTTACTTGTAAATGGACTTGAATATTATTTGTAAAGGTGATTAATCAGATACATTTATTCTGTTTTCACAGTAGCAGAGGTTGATCTTTAAAAAAAAAATGTTCTTGTTAGCTGGATATACAAATTGATGTTTATTTACTCTAACAGTGTTTTCTTCCTCTGAACATTTGTAGGACTGGGCTGATGCCAATGTTACAAGACAAATTGAAGACACCATATTATATGCGTATTACAGTGAGTATTACAAGTACTCCTCTGTATTAATGAGATTTTTCATGAAGTTGCAGCAAGGATGGGAAGCCTAGCAAATTTCCAGAACCACAACTGTTGGCCATGCTAGATAGACTTATTACTAATTTTTATATGATGCTGTTGTCCAAAATGGCTCCTAACTGATCTTATGGGTATTTCTTACATCTGGTTTATACAATTTCAAAAGTTTTATGCTAGTTCTAACACTTAGGATGATGTGCCAAGATATCTGTGACATTCACTGTATCACCTTCCCTGTACTTTTTTCTCATTCTGTTAACATACTGTTCCATATGTTCTTAGAGACTACTGAGCATGACTATTTTCAATGAATTTTTAAATTTCTGCATACCTATGGAGTCACTTGTATAGGAAGGCAGACCGATTTGACAGTGTTCATTTTTCCATAATGGCCAATCATGTGTACTTGTAAAGCATGTTAAGACAACAAGAGCTATTCATTGTTTTATCTGACCCAGAACCCAGCAGTAATTAGTAGACTTTGACTGATTTCTGAAACCTAAGCAAGGTCTGATCTAATCAGTACTTGGTAAGAAACTACCAAGAAATCCTAAAATCCTAGAGCTGTAGGCTAGATTGGGAAGTTGAAAGACATTCTGGAAGAAGATAGTGGCAATCCAATCCTGTATTGTTGCAAAGAAAACCACAAGAACAAGTGCATAGTCATCAAGAATGGAACTCGACTCAAAGGAGATTGTTCTTATATCTTGTATTTGTATGCAGTATATATATTTGTTCTAAATATATGTCTGAGTGTATTTGGTTTATTAAATTAATTGATGTATGACAATTTTTCATTTCATAAAAATGTAATATGTTGGTTAGCATCAATTGTTTTAAGAAAACCATTGAAATTCCATAGGATCAATCAGAGTTATTTGTAATAAATCTAAATTGAGAGATTTAACCTCAGCTTGAAAAAATATCAGTTACTGTGATTGTGATTTAAAAAAAAGAATCTTCAATATGTTTGCCCATGTCCTGAACTGATAATTAAATGTTTACAAATTTTAATCACTACAGTGCAAAATCTGGCAACATTATACTTGATAAATGATTTCTTGTTTGACCGAAGAAAATCAACAAGGAAATCTTTGTATTGACCTATAAAGCATCTCAATAAGGGTTTGTTGACTGCTTTAATAATGTCAGTCAAAGGTTTGTTGACTGCTTTGGTAATAGGGGCAATATAAAACCACATGTGTGACAGTCTCTATGACACCTGTGTGACAAATTCTTTCATACATAGGAACTTAGTAATGTTCATTAAGACTAAGGAAGATATGATGGAATCTTGTGTTTAATAAGAGAGTATGTGATTTCAAAAGTAAATTTCCTTTGTTTTCACAATAATATCTATTTTTGCGCCTTCAAGTCATTCTTGACTCCTTGTGACTGCCTGGACAACTCCATGCATTTTTCCTGACAAGATTTTCAGAAATGTTTGCCCTTGCCTTCTTCCTAGGGCTGAGAGAGAGTGACTGGCCCAAAGTCATCCAGATAGCTTTGTGCCTAAAGCAGGACTAGAACCCAGGGTCTCCTGATTTCTAGCCTTAATCACTACACTAAACTGGCTCTGTCTGTTATGGATTGCACTTTTATATGAATCACTGGAATTTTGAACGTGCAGGTCTGAAATTATGAAAGAAGAAATATATAGTGAGTAGCTGAAACCAATCATGAAAGTTATAAATATTTCCTGTTTTGGAAGAATTATGTTTAGTGCAGTATATAAAATCATGGAAGTATTTGGATAGTGTATAGGTTTGGTGCTGTTGCAGAAACCAGCCTCCAGATGGTGGTAATGATTTAACTACACATTTTTTTGTTTTAAGTAAATCAGATTAATGAGGTAGATCTCAGTTACTCATTCTATGTTGAACTGAACCATGATTTAATAAAACAGGTATCAAAATAGGCAATAACACAAGCTAATGTTAATCAAAGCAAATTATTTTCATCATGGATAATCTTGGGGCCTAGTTTTTATGGTTTTAAGAAAATCCAGCATGTCAAACCATTTCTGTTTCAGTTTACTGCAGTCAGATCACTGAACAGTTTCTTCCTATCCTTCTTCCATCTCCAAAAGAAAAGTCCTAATTTTTAGATTATTCTGAAGGACTCCCACTATTTTCTCTGTGTTGGTATATTTTCCTGCTTTCATATTATTTTGCTTCATCTTTAATTTATGGTTATCTGTGACTTTTTTCACATGTCTGATAAATGTTGGCAAGCCATTTGCAGGTATGGGTGTGACAGGGTATGTGGAAAAAAATGTTGTTCGTCTTGTCCAAAGTTGAATGTGCTTGATTGGAGATGTGGTGCAAGTTTTGGCTGATTTGAGACTAGATGGCAACAGTGAAAGAAGGACTGTTTCACGGATGCTGAAGAATTTCTGATATTGTCAGTTTTGAGAGAAAAGGCTTTTAACCATTTTCTTCAGTGGGGAACTCTAGAGTTAGAGCAACTTGCAAATTGTATGCTTTGATTTCCATTTAAGATAAGTCCTTTTGAAAATGGACTCTCCGTTTTCTAAGGCAAGAATTCTTTATGTGCTATCAGGCTCTGCCAAAATTAAAGAATATGTGAGAAAAAAATATACTTGACATTTTTGGGTCAATGCCACTGACCAGCGGACACTTTCAACTTGCATTAACCTGTTTGAGAAATGCCTGCTTCTTATTTTAACATGAATATTTTGATAATCCATTTTTAGCTTTAGTGGAGATTCTGGATGGCAGAGCCTTTATGAGATCTGTGGTTGTAGAATAGTGAGACCATGTTTATTAGTGCTTAGGTTGCTATATTTTCTGTAAAATCAGCTACTTGTTTATTGCTGCTCACTTTATTAAGAAGAAAGGCAGATGTCTAATCAAGGTTTTTCAGGTATCTTACAGCCTTGGAGATCCATGATGGCTTAGACTAATACTGGTTTTATTCTAGGTGTAACCTTAATAATTATATCTAGCTCAGGGATAGCAACCTATAGCTTGTGGGCCAGATGTGGCCTGTCATATGAAATTATCCATCCTATGGTCCCCAAAAGAAATAAATTTACTTGGCCCACACAAAAGGGATAGAGCACTCAGAGGCGCCCATTTTATCAACAGCTTCACCAGCTGTCTCAGTGCGAGTAGAGCAACAAGTCCTTTGGAAATGGCGGTGGTAGTAGCAGCAACATGGCCTCTGGCTGATACATAGAAGAAGCTTGATCTAGCTAATTGTCTGTCTAATATTTTTAAAATGATCAAGCACTTCTACCAAATTTGTTGTTTGAAATACTAGTTGTTTCAAATAATGAATTTGAAATAGAATTCAGTGAAGTTGACAATGTAAATATAATGAAGTTGAAATTGAATTTGATCACTAGTATAAAAGCCATCTAGAGTCCTGTGGTAACTCATGAGTGAAAATGTATTAGTGTATGCTAACTGAAAACAAGTGGGATCATTTCCTAAATTAACTATTTTTTTTCTTAACATTTGATCAAGGAATTAGAGAAAACAAAGGACTTATTTCACTAAATAATTCCATATACAGTGGGGCAAAGAAGTATTTAGTCAGCCACCAATTGTGCAAGTTCTCCCACTTAAAAAGATGAGAGAGGCCTGTAATTTTCATCATAGGTATACCTCAACTATGAGAGACAAAATGAGAAAAAAAAATCCAGAAAATCACATTGTCTGATTTTTAAAGAATTTATTTGCAAATCATGGTGGAAAATAAGTATTTGGTCACCTACAAACAAGCAAGATGTCTGGCTCTCACAGACCTGTAACTACTTCTTTAAGAGGCTCCTCTGTCCTCCACTCGTTACCTGTAGTAATGGCACTTGTTTGACCTTGTTATCAGTATAAAAGACACCTGTCCACAACCTCAAACAGTCACACTCCAAACTCCACAATGGCCAAGACCAAAGAGCTGTTGAAGGACACCAGAAACAAAATTGTAGACCTGCACCAGGCTGGGAAGACTGAATCTGCAATAGGCAAGCAGCTTGGTGTGAAGAAATCAACTGTGGGAGCAATAATTAGAAAATGGAAGGCATACAAGACCACTGATAATCTCCCTTGATCTGGGGCTCCACGCAAGATCTCACCCCGTGGGGTCAAAATGATCACAAGAACGGTGAGCAAAAATCCCAGAACCACACGGGGGGACCTAGTGAATGACCTGCAGAGAGCTGGGACCAAAGTAACAAAGGCTACCATCAGTAACACGCTATGCTGCCAGGGATCCAAATCCTGCAGTGCCAGACGTGTCCCCCTGCTTAAGCCAGTACATGTCCGGGCCTGTCTGAAGTTTGCTAGAGAGCATTTGGATGATCCAGAAGAGGATTGGGAGAATGTCATATGGTCAGATGAAACCAAAGTAGAACATTTTGGTTTTCAACTCGTCGTGTTTGGAGGAGAGAGAATGCTGAGTTGCATCCAAAGAACACCATACCTACTGTGAAGCATGGGGGTGGAAACATCATGCTTTGGGGCTGTTTTTTTGCAAAGGGACCAGGACGACTGATCCGTGTAAAGGAAAGAATGAATGGGGCCATGTATCGTGAGATTTTGAGTGAACACCTCCTTCCATCAGCAAGGGCATTGAAGATGAAACGTGGCTGGGTCTTTCAGCATGACAATGATCCCAAACACACCGCCCGGGCAACAAAGGAGTGGCTTCGTAAGAAGCATTTCAAGGTCCTGGAGTGGCCTAGCCAGTCTCCAGATCTCAACCCCATGGAAAGGAACCCCTTTGGAGGGAGTTGAAAGTCCATGTTGCCCAGTGACAGCCCCAAAACATCACTGCTCTAGAGGAGATCTGCATGGAGGAATGGGCCAAAAAACCAGCAACAGTGGGTGAAAACCTTGTGAAGACTTACAGAAAACGTTTGACCTCTGTCATTGCCAACAAAGGATATATAACAAAGTATTGAGATGAACTTTTAATATTGACCAAATACTTATTTTCCACCATGATTTGCAAATAAATTCTTTAAAAATCAGACAATGTGATTTTCTGGATTTTTTTTCCCATTTCGTCTCTCATAGTTGAGGTATACCTATGATGAAAATTACAGGCCTCTCTCATCTTTTTAAGTGGGAGAACTTGCACAATTGGTGGCTGACTAAATACTTTTTTGCCCCACTGTAGATATAGATTGGATTTACACATTATTGAAAGCCACAATGTAGTTTGTTTATTTTTGGTTTAGTTATTTATATAAGTTCAACAATCATAGTTTGTTAAACATGATTTAGATTTTAACATGACATATGAACCCACCTTTTATGGCTTATTCAACAAATTGTAGTTAAAATAAACAATAACTCTATATATGAAACCAGACTTGTGTATATTCTTTATGAGCCTTCAGAGGATTGACAAAGTTATATAAAAATATTATGTCAGTTAAAGAATTTTAATCTTATTAATATAAGCTTAATCTTATTAATAAACTTCATTTTATCAAGACAGATTGACAGTGTGCTTTATATGAAGCAAGTATTACTTCTAACAAATCTTTAACAGATAAACCAGAATGACTGTAGATGAAGACATGCTTTGTTTTATTTATTTATTTTATTTATCAATCAAATTTGTCACCACCCATCTCACTGAAATGACTCTGGGTGGTTTACAGCAAAAATAAAATTTGTTAAAATACAGTATAAAACAGACCTAATAATAAATAGCTTCCAAGCAAGATGGAAAGTTGGGGAATAATTCAAGGGAGCATTGTCAGGGTGCTAGCCACCCCCAAGGAAACTTAGAGCCCATATCACTCCATGTACACTAGCAGAGCTAGGTCTTTAAACCTTTTCAGAAAGCCGGGAGGATAGGGGCCCGTTGCACCTCTAGGGGCAGAATATTCTGAAGGGCAGCGGCAAGGGGAGAGAAGGGTATCCTCCTGGGCCCCACCACCCAACATTCTCTTGATATAATTATTCCGTTGTTCCATCTCTTGATATAATCATGAACTGCAGTGTGATTATATCTGGATTTCACTTATTAATGTTTATTTTTATTACATAAACTTTTATTTATTTATTACAACATTTGCATTTCATCTGAATCTGAAAGTTCTGGGCAGCTCATTTTTTTTTTTTTTTATCTGCACTCAATCATGACCGATTCTGCGGCAACTGCCTGGACGAGTCCCTGCAGTTTTCATGGCAAGGTGTTTTTCGGAAGTGGTTTTCCATTGCCTCCTTCCTAGAGCGGAGCCCAGCTGGCGGGCATAGGAAGGCGTGATTTCCGTTGCTTTGCGTCTTTATGTACGCGACTTCTGCATTACCAGCAACTGGTCCCATCTTCTGTACAAGGCGCTGCCAGCATTTTTCCTCCCACCAGGATGAGAGTACCTATTTATCTACTCGTGGTTGCTTTTGAGCTGCTGGGTTGGCAGAAGCTAGGGATGAGACAGGAGCTCACTCTGCCGCATGGAGCTGGGCTCGAACCACTAAAGTGTCAACCATTTCTGGCCAGCAACTTCCAGCATCATTAAGCCGCAGTGCCACTGCGTCCCTTAGCTCATATATAGGAAAAACTAAAAACAATCCAGTATAAATTGAAGTCTCTTTAAAAATCCAGGCTAACAATCAAACTTGTGAAAAATTAAATTAAAATTAACAACAGTCCTGCAAGACCCTCTATTAGACCCCAAATGCTTGACAAAAAAGTATTCTCTTGGCTGATTTCTGGAAAGCCAGCTATGTGGGGGGGCTTTCTTATAGAGTTGCTATGATTACCTGTAACAGAGTTCAAACTGAAGACTGACTTAACTTTTTTTAATAAGACAGTATAAGGGAGGAGAGCTTTTTATCTTAATTTGAGCAAATCACCATGTCATACCTATTGTTTGCTAGTATTGTAAAAAGATTATTGCACTAGCTACTTGTTATAGAGCCACTGCCGTTTAATACTGACTATTGTAGCAAAAGGAGAGAAGGAAAGAAATCTTGCTATTCCCTAATGTCTCTAGCATAATAAACTGGACCATATCTGCATTCCTGTTAAATGTTACATTTCCATGATGTCTTGTCCTAGAACAGTATCACACTATGGAAATTCCAGTACTGTGTATGTTTTAGCTACTGAGTGTTTGTAAAAGTTTTACTCTAGCTAGTTGATGGTTCTAGAAGAAAAACTGAAATTAAACCTATACATATGAATGTATTTGTATTCCTGGCTGCATTCTTTTTGGTTTAAATTTAGAGTATACGTTTTTGTTCTTATGATAGTTTGTAAAGCAGTACATATACTAATGACATAATACAAAGGTGCATTCTTTTAGTAGTTTGTAGATTAAAGCTAGAGAGACCTACTTCAACAGGATTCTGTTTTTACAATATACCCCTACTTTATTACATTAATAGAATGGCATTGTAGTAAAAATGAATTTGAAGTTATCATTTTGTGAATTATTTTGTAAAGTTTCAGAATATCCGTGTTCTCTCATTCTTTCATTTTAGCCCTTTACTCCATCATATTATTCTGTGTATTTTTATGGATTCCCTTTGTCTACTTCTACTATGAGGAGAAAGATGAAGATGATGGCAATACATGTTCAGTAAGATGCTTATATTGCTATTGATTGCTTGGTTGGATATATAGTGAATAAAATGGGTTTGATTTCCTTGTTCCAATGGTAGCTGAAACATTAAAAACTGTATCATAGTGAACAGAAATCATGTTCTCTTATATAGCTTGAAACTGGGCTTAACCTTGGTTCCTTCCTGTCTCTGAATATCCTCATGGGAGCACAGAGAGCTGCCTCATATAGATCAGATTTTTCATCTGTTTAGTTCAGTATAATCTGCTTTGACTAGGAATATCTATTCCAGGGGGAAGGGGGGGGGGTATAGAATCATACTGGGGTTTTTGCTTTTACCTTTTACTAATCCTTTTAACGGATATCAGGATTATCTAGTTCTTTCTCTATGCAAAGCATATGTTATATCACTGAGGTATATAGTTTCTGCCTTGCATCCAAAGCTGTAGGCTTCTTAAGTCTGTTCAAAAAATTGATTGAAAACCTAATGTTTCTAGATATCACGTTAATGATCAAAAGCAGTAAAAATGCTGTGTTTTTGGCCAGGTTTGCTAATCCATTAAAACAAAGCGAAATGCACTGTGTTTATAAATGCCCATAGATGTATATTTATATATAACCAGCATTAACATCAGTGCCTTTATTACTATATAATACTGGTAACCTCTTAGAATAATTGTTCCTTTTTTCTGTTTGGCAAATATGCCTGTTAAGACAGAATTGGAGATCAACTTTACAGTAAACCTTAAGCTTAACTAATGAGGGAAAGGGTTTTAATTAAAGCTGAATATCCATTAAATGGAGAATGGGATTTTTCAAGCCACAATTTACATTTGTACATGAGAACCTACTCTATTAATTACAGTGAATAATTAATATTTTCTACACTCATTTGCCAAATAACATACTTTGCTTGGAACAAAGTCTGCTTTTGCCTAAAATTTGGAAAAAGATAAGATCCAGCAGATTTTATCTGTCTACTAAATTGAGATCTGTTAAATTGAGGGTTCACTGTAATATAGTGAACTACTTAACATTTGTCTACAATCATAATTATCAAAATGCCTCTTTTTCCTGATTTGATAAACAGACGCTATTGCTACTACATAGTGGCTTATTTCTGTTCTTCTCTAGAAGCTAGGTTTGAAAGCATATTATCAGTGTGATTTTAAAATGAATGAGAATAATTCCAGGCATTAAATGTTACTTTCCAACCTGACAACAGTAGCCAAGAAAGGGAACCAGAATTTCCCTGCTGATATAGTGGATTGAAACATTATTTTACAATATAAATTGTTCAGAGACTGAACAAGAGAATGGGCCTTAATAGACCTTAAAGTAAAATAGCTTTTTTGGGTAGACAAAAATATTAAGGTGCCTACTGTGAAAACTCACATTTTTCCAATAGAAATGTCAGGGCATTTCATAGAGGATACATCCTTCTCACATGTTCAAAGACTAGAAAAATTCTGACATTATTCCTGTGCAAAGAGATGGATCCTTTTCTAGTTCTGCCTCTGCCTTGCTCCAGCTACCGTGCATACCCAACACTGGGCTGGCCTTCCAAACAGTCAGGACTCCCTCATCTAGCAACGTAGTGCTTTTTTCCTTCTCTTTGTTTCTTTAGTTTCCCTTTAGACCTCTCTGACAGATGGGCCAAATAAGGTGGCTGGCCCTCAGTAGCATGATAACATATAACCTCACCTTCCTTCCATCTTCTAGGGTTTGGCTCTTGAGCCCTCAGCTGCAATCTACAAATAGCTGGGTCCTTCATCACTCCTCTTAGAACTGGATGGTTTGGGCACCAAAGGGGATAAAATTGGCAGTGTTGGATGCCCAGGCTACCTGCCCCATCAAAAGAATGGCAGTACTGGAATGGCATAATTGGCTCTTCCTAGTTAAATCCCTGCTCAAGCTACATGCCTTTCCGAACAGTAGAGGTCTCCCAGCGTGACCATAATATACCCAACATGCTATACCCTTCCCCCAAGGTAGAGGAAATATGGGAATTGCTACCTTGTGTGCTCCAGTTGGGATGGACCACAAAGAGGCAAGGAGTGGTATGGAGGAAACAGCATTGATTCCCATCCTATCACCTCCTCTTTCTTGGAGGTCTCCTTTCCAGATCCCCACCACAGACAGCAAAGTCTAGGCTAACATTTCATGGTAAAGATACATGCCCCCAAGTGAGGGACAGATGTCCAATCTCTCACATCTCAAAACTACTCAGGAAGGAAAAGGAATTGTTCCTAGGTGAGGAAAAGGATCAGCAGACAGACCTGTGAAGTTTTTCTAAGAAGCAGGTTTCCCATAACTACCCAGAGAAATCTACGATTCTAAACTAAAAGAGCCAGAGCCATCTATTTCCAAGGATCCCCTGTTGGATCTGTTGGTAGCAGAGGTATAACCAGTAGATAACAATCCCACCATATGCTTCCCGTTTCCCAAGATATTTAACAAAATCCTTAAGCCTAAGGGGGGCCCAGGGTATCAAAGATTGTCATCTCATTGGCTACCAAGCTTTCTGCTAACAGTGTAAGGTCTCAGGCTATCCTTAGTGCATGCCTCTTTGAACTGGTCCTCATATTGGGCCTGTTCAAAGACAGCAAGCTATTTGTAAATGTTCTTAATCAGACAGTGTACTGATTAAAACTAAAGACAAAAAGGAAATCCTTGAGGACCTGGGGTTCCTGATCCACAAAGAGAAGAGTGTTCTCAAACTAGTGTACAGATTACAATAACGGTTCAGTTCTGAACCCATACCACAGAAAGCAGTCTGCTGTCCCTACTAGAAGAAAGAAAGACCATCCAGCAACAAGTCACATCAGATTTTGGACTTACTGTTTAGATTTCATGACTCTCATCAGTCGCCAGGACCAGATGACCAAATGTGTGAAATTAAATTCACATCCTTTTCAATAGATGTTCCTTCCTTACCAGAACCTAATAGCTCAAAGATATCCAAGTTTCCTGGTGCACCCAACAAAAGTGAGGAGTTTCAAGTGATACCTCTTAGAAGTCCTGTCATCCAATCCGGGTCATCATAGATGCCTTCCTCAATCGATGGGGACATGCTGCCTAGGTAGACTAGCCAGGGGAGTCTGAATGGAAGAGGAAGCAACAAATCCATACAGACCCTTATACCATCCTGCTGAGCTTCCACCATTCACATATATGACTTAATGTGTTTACTATATTCAAAGGTCCCCTAGCCCTAATTTAGTTCAAGCCCTAACCTGAATCCTGTTTAAGCATTGTACAAATAATCTGTAGAGCACTGATCAAGAAAGTGGTATGCATAATAACCACTTCAGCCAGTTAAGGGCTAAAAATAGGACCATTCTCTGCCAAGTAGCAGTTCTGGATTGGTGAGTTTGGTCTTCTACCAGAGCCAGAAGATTGTCCTCTCTTTCTCCTGTCCCAACTCCCAAACCCAACTAGAGAAGGCTTGGCATAAGCTAGACACTAGACCAGCCTTTGAGATCTACTTAATCGGCTGCCTTCAAGACTAATAGCCCCTGGAAGACATACAGTGGGGGAAAAAAGTATTTAGTCAGCCACCAATTGTGCAAGTTCTCCCACTTAAAAAGATGAGAGAGGCCTGTAATTTTCATCATAGGTATACCTCAACTATGAAAGACAAAATGAGAAAAAAAATCCAGAAAATCACATTGTCTGATTTTTAAAGAATTTATTTGCAAATCATGGTGGGAAATAAGTATTTGGTCACCTACAAACAAGCAAGATGTCTGGCTCTCACAGACCTGTAACAACTACTTTAAGAGGCTCCTCTGTCCTCCACTCGTTACCTGTAGTAATGGCACCTGTTTGTGACCTTGTTATCAGTATAAAAGACACCTGTCCACAACCTCAAACAGTCACACTCCAAACTCCACTATGGCCAAGACCAAAGAGCTGTCGAAGGACACCAGAAACAAAATTATAGACCTGCACCAAGCTGGGAAGACTGAATCTGCAATAGGCAAGCAGCTTGGTGTGAAGAAATCAACTGTGGGAGCAATAATTAGAAAATGAAATACATACAAGACCACTGATAATCTCCCTTGATCTGGGGCTCCATCCAAGATCTCACCCCGTGGGGTCAAAATGATCACAAGAACGGTGAGCAAAAATCCCAGAACCACACGGGGGGACCTAGTGAATGACCTGCAGAGAGCTGGGACCAAAGTAACAAAGGCTACCATCAGTAACACACTACGCCGCCAGGGACTCAAATGCTGCAGTGCCAGACATGTCCCCCTGCTTAAGCCAGTACATGTCTGGGCCCGTCTGAAGTTTGCTAGAGAGCATTTGGATGATCCAGAAGAGGATTGGGAGAATGTCATATGGTCAGATGAAACCAAAGTAGAACATTTTGGTTTTCAACTCGTCGTGTTTGGAGGAGAGAGAATGCTGAGTTGCATCCAAAGAACACCATACCTACTGTGAAGCATGGGGGTGGAAACATCATGCTTTGGGGCTGTTTTTCTGCAAAGGGACCAGGACGACTGATCTGTGTAAAGGAAAGAATGAATGGGGCCATGTATCGTGAGATTTTGAGTGAACACCTCCTTCCATCAGCAAGGGCATTGAAGATGAAACGTGGCTGGGTCTTTCAGCATGACAATGATCCCAAACACACCGCCCGGGCAACAAAGGAGTGGCTTCGTAAGAAGCATTTCAAGGTCCTGGAATGGCCTAGCCAGTCTCCAGATCTCAACCCCATGGAAAACCTTTGGAGGGAATTGAAAATCCGTGTTGCCCAGTGACAGCCCCAAAACATCACTGCTCTAGAGGAGATCTGCCTGGAGGAATGGGCCAAAATACCAGCAACAGTGTGGTATTTTGAAGACTTACAGAAAACGTTTGACCTCTGTCATTGCCAACAAAGGATATATAACAAAGTATTGAGATGAACTTTTGATATTGACCAAATACTTATTTCCCACCATGATTTGCAAATAAATTCTTTAAAAATCAGACAATGTGATTTTCTGGATTTTTTCCCCCATTTTGTCTCTCATAGTTGAGGTATACCTATGATGAAAATTACAGGCCTCTCTCATCTTTTTAAGTGGGAGAACTTGCACAATTGGTGGCTGACTAAATACTTTTTTGCCCCACTGTATATGGGACTACCAAATGTAATCTTACTGGTAAGCTTATGCCTCAACTGCTGCAGAAAATACTTATTAGCAAGAACTAGGAGCCTTCCAGATGTAGAATTACATCACAGAAATAGCTGTGTATATGCCCCTATAGAATGTTCTGGTTCCCTGTAGGAAAATGATACATTTTCTTACCATGAAAGGTTTTTATGTTGACACAGTAGACTTACCATGCTTTTTCTAGAGCAGAGACAGGGTATTGAGCCTAGCCAAGCTTTAACAGTAAAAAGGAAGATTTATGAGAGACCATATCAATATTGGCAACCATTTATGTCTAATTTGACATATCTCTCCTCTGTTCCTATCTTTATCAAGCATTTGTCTTTGATAATTCTTTCTGGTTCATCTTTCTGAAAGAAGGGAAGGAGCTATCCTTTTCTATAGGAAAAATGTCAGAACTTTTCTAGCAGTGATTCCAGAAGTTAGGGAGCAGAGATACCCACTATACAATGTCCTGGGTCCTCTTTAAAAAAGCATTTTCATGATATGCCTGTGTTCTGTTTAATGGAAAATATTCAGAAATTTGTTTGACTAATGAGTTCCCATTCATCAATATGTTGTAGATGTCTCTGGTTTTACAAAATATTCTAGTCCCTGATTCAGATTTTAAAAAAGTCTTAATTTTAATGTGAAAAAAATAACATTAGGAAGATAATGTTATGTTAAAAATGACATAGGAAGAAAATTGGGAGCATTTGATGTAGTAAATAAAACATGACTAATGAATATTGGATATTTTTCTGTTGTACAGGGCATGGAATGTTATATTCATTATATGAAAATTGAGTTCATTTTATATTAAAAGAAATTCTCTAAAAATCATAAGTTAGCAGGTAGCTGTTGTTATTTTTTTCATATGCTTTCTTCTTCTTATTTCTTATTTTATTTTTACAGCAGGTTAAAACTGCATTCAAGTATACACTAGGATTCCTCCTGGTTTGTACAGTTCTTCTAATGATCGGGTAAGTAATATGCACACATACACATAAGCATGCACACATTACAATAGTATGGTTTATTTAACTGCCTTTGTAGTTTTCAAATTCGTTCATACAAACAGCAGCAAATATGCATTATTTAATCCTACTGAAAGTATCTTACATACATAAATACACATGGGTCATATTTTTTATTTTTGTTAAACGGTTCTTATTTGAGACTACAAAGGAACTGCAAACACCAGTAGCCAGTGAAAATTGGTACATTCCAGGCCCTGGTGTTTCTGATGGTTGGTGGAGTCTTACTTCTCATTTTGAAATGCTGTAAAAGGTTGGAAAGGTTCTGTTTCAGAGGAAGTTTGGAGTTGTTCATGTCATGATGGTGTAGCACAGTTGAGCTTTTATACTGTTCTATGATTGAAGAAAAAAAATACCACGTCTTTGAAATGGAACGGAAGGCAAATCTTGGAACTCTTCATGAACATTCTTGCTTTCACAGTTTTTTCATCAATTTTTGAAGAATACCTGAGGTTACCACTTTGAATTTAGTTGACATTGTTGGCTGTGGATAACAGTGTTTGCTTGGTTTTCACTGAGCTGTTGTATTAGGCTTATGCCTGCTCCTAAGGGTTGAAGGAACTCTTCAAAGTAGAGTAATGTATGGCTGGATATATAAAGGGAATTGATTAGAATTGGGTACTCATGCTAATGGATTTTTTTTCAGTAAGACAAAGTGACCGTTAGATTTCAACTTTTGCACTGGCAAGCTATTTAGGAATTATGTGTAGGTAACAATCTTGATTAGAATGTAAAACAGGACAATTTATCTCCTGTTCAGCCTAAAAATATGCATATAATTTGTGTTGACTCCAAAATCATGAATCATGCATGAGACCTGAAAGATTACTGTATGAAGCTGCAATCTTTTGCCCAAATTAATTAAATACAGTGCATGCCCCACACAAATGTCATTGTCTCAGGTCTCTTTTCTAATATGTAGCTTGTATTTGGTGAATATTTATTGCTAGCTTGAGCTCCACATTCATTCATTATTTGATTTTTTAGCTGAGAAAGTTGGTATTTAGATAACAAAAATTCAAAGCTAATGCATTTTTGCTTGATAAATTTAATGTTTCTTTGATATTTGAGTTCTATGAAAAACTAATAATTTTGATTAAATTTGGGTACTACAATAGTTCCATGAGGGGGGGAAATCAACATTTCTCTCTGCCATTGAAAATTTAGCTTTTGGAATCAAAGGACTGAAGGTTTGAAATTGTTCTTTTTTTTTTTTTAGATTTAGTAGGGTTATATATGAGCTGTGCTATTAATCCATTAGAACATTGACAGTTGATTATAAAACTGTGTCTGCATATTCTTATTAAGATAATACATTGAATCAAATTTCTTCTAGATCAGACTTTTATTTAAATTCCCTCAAAATGGAATGTTGCAGAAATCTGTTTTTGTCATCCATTTGTAATCTTGCTTTCTTAACACTACTTCTGCCTCCTTTCCTCTCTCCCCTAAGTCACTTGAAATTGCACTTAGTTGTACAATCTCTTTTATATGACAATACCAAGAATTATGTTTCTAGATGGAAATTCACTGTTTATTTTTCACAGGCCTCATTTACTAATTTAAAATAAAATGTGACCTTAAAGAAATGAGCATGGGTAAATGACTTAGTGTCATCTTAAAGTGTGTGTTATTCTCTCCCTCTCCCTCTCCCTCTCCCTGATGCTGCTATTTAATCATTGGTATAAGAAACCATATATCTGTTGTACTGAATGGATTTCTTTTTTGCTGTAAAAAAATTAACTTCAGCTCAGTATTATTGAGATTTTACTTTTATTAAAATGTGCTGTAGCAGAATGAAGCACTTAGTTAACAAAAGCAGCCCTAGTTTATCATTATAAGTTGTGTGGGTGTTGGAGACACAGATGTTTGGGCAGATTGACTGTTGAAATACTTCTTTTCAATGTGGTACAAATGCATACCTACTTCTTTGACATAAAATGCCTGCATTATAATGTAGCATATCACTTTTCATATTCTAATTATTAAAAGAGAGTTGCTTCCAAAGATTTGGGGGAGAAGGTTGAAGCCAATTTTTATTCAACTATTCCAAGATGTGCTATAATGATGTAGCAATAAAATGTGTGATATTATTTGCTAAGATGTATTTGATCTTAACACAACTCCAGGTTTATTTTTAATCCTTGTTTGGAGAATGGTCTTATCTGCGTATGTAAATAGATAGCATCAGCATTAACAAAATATCTTTAAAAGTAGATAGAATATATTTATTAATTTAAATATTTTTAGTCAGCCTTGATATAGTCAATTAAAAAGTAATTAAAAACAACAGTAAACAGAGAAAAATATAATTGTGTAACAGTGCATAAAACCTAAAGGGCAAGATGAATAGCTATTGTTTATCTGGGCACCAAATAAAGAACAAAGCTAGAGAGGGTATTCCATAACCAGCACACCAAACCTCCCAAAGATGGGATACACTGATAAGCACCCAAGTAAGTGTATGTAAAGAAAGGCAATTCCTTAAGTATCAAGATCCCAAGTTGTGATTGCTAATGCCTTGTATTCAAACTGGAAGCATGTTGGAAGCCAGTATATTTTGTGTAAAAGTGATGTTAAACTGTGTAAGACCACTAATTTTGAAATAGATGTTTCTGCTATCTGAATTGGCAAGACAGAATATTCATATTTAAGCTTCCTCTACTCTTCATGTTATGCTTTTATAGCAAATGCTGAATATCTGAAAACCAAGATTCAAAACAATTAAAATACATTTTAAATAGAGTAGAACTATGGTTAAATCAAAAGATAACTTTCACAGAAACCAAGGGATTAGGTGCCCAATTGGAATAATTTTCTTCCTTTTGGAGCAGGAGCCTTAGTGCTATCTTGCATCTTCACACCTGTGCACCTCTATGGTTCTGCCCGAGTAACCCATTCATCTTTTTTTCCTCTTGTGTGGCTGATTAATCATTAATTAATTGTAAGAATAGTGGGAAATGTTCACTATTTCATTTAGGTGAAATTAAAATCTCTTATTTCCCAATGATCCTTTATCAACATTTTGGTTGCTAAAAGGTATGGTGAAGCAGCATTCTTTATTATGTGGAAGTTTGGAGCACCCTGGAGTTTTCTGTGGAAACAAATGCAGTATACATTAGTAAATTTTGAATGAAGACATGTTTAGAGTTGTATTAAAACTAGATTGTTGCAAGTTCAAATTAATATCTCTTTTACTTGCTCTTGAATCTAACATAAGTTCATGTTAAGTATATCAAAATAACTTGCTCTTATGCATTCTGTACTTGGCTGGTTGTCTCAGCAGATGGCAGTGCCTGGTTGATCTTGTCTAGGTTCATAAGTTAAGGAGGGTCAGGCTTGATGAACATTTAAAAGGGAGACACCAGACATTGAGAGCTGTAGGTTAGGCTAGATGGTTGAAGAGCATTCCAGAAGGTGGCAGTGGTAAGTCACTTCTGTGTTTTGCTAAGAAAATTACACACATGGGTCCACAAAATCACTAGGAGTTAGGCATCACTTGGAACAGCTAGTTTGCCTACTTATTTGTTTTCTTGCTTTCTTTACTTTCTCTGACATTCTGATTTGTCACAAAAATCACACAACTCATCTCAAGCTAATAATATTGCATTAATTTTTAAAATTATATGTAAATTTGGACATAGACATGCCTTAAAATAAATTGCTCTTATATGGAGTGAAGAAGTTGGCTAATTTTTTTAGTTATTTTAAGTTCAGTTGCTTCATCATCCTAATGATAGGATGCTTGTCATACAGGTTGCTTTTATATGTTTCATTTATTCCTGTTACAGAGCTTTTGTTCCACTGGATATTCCTAACAAGAAAAATTCAACAGAGTGGGAGAAAATAAAACTTTTGTTTGAAGAACTTGGAAGCAGCCGTAAGTTTTTTTTTTCTTGTAAATCAATTGGGTAATTTTGTATTTTCTTACTCCAAATTCCACTGGATTGGGGTGCCTTGCATTTCAATGTGTGTGAATTAAAGAACTGCTAATCTTGAGGGAATAATCCGGGGTAATATGGAAATACTGCATTAGAGATAGTTTCAGTATTAATGAAACTTGAAGCCCTGGATACCACTTATACAGAGAGATCGTGTTGATGCTAGTTGATTCTGAGTTTTGAGTAACAAATATAAATAACTTGGGAGAAACAGCTGGGGAACTCTAAAGTTTTGCTTAAGGAGCTAATTTTCTAAGGCATGTCAGTATTGAGACCCAGTTTTATTCCATTGCTGCACATAACTTTCTTACAGAGAGCTGCTTATCTATGGGGAAATATCTCATGGAATGGTGGTTCTGCTCTGCTGGAATTATTAAGCAGAAGCTGGAGAGACATTTATTGGGGTATTTAAAACATCATGCATTGATCATGGGGCTGGACTAGTTAATCTCCTTAATCCTCTCAGATTCTATGATTTATTTAAAGTATTCTTATTCTTTCGAGTTATAGCCCTGTCCAGGCAGCATACTCCTAGTGAAGAAACAATAGATATATTTGAATGATAAAACTTAGTAATCTTACATCATAAAAACACTCCAGACTTAACAGCATAAAGAACTGTTAATTGGGACTAGTGGTCATAGGATCTTGAGCACAAATGCTGTTAGTATTTGGTGTTGATATTATTACTTAACCTCTTACTTAACCACTAGTAATAGAGAACTAGTGACCCTCCCTTGTTGGATTCTTACTCTCATCAGCACTACCTAGCATAGCCTCAGATCAAGGATAATAAGTATTGCAGTCCAACAAGGTCTGAATGGTCACCAGTTCCTCACTGTTTGAATTATCAATGCCAACATCAATTTCTAACACAATTTTTTTTGGCGGGGGAGTGACCACTGACATTTGACATTTTATTCTGCCTTTAACCATGTTTATACTACCAATTTTTGATAGTTTATACTTCCCTATGATACTGGATTGCACTCAATTCATTCTCGTTTGGTTGTATACATTTTAGCAAAGCATCTCTATCTTTTCCCTTGCAGATGGTTTAGCTGCCCTCTCCTTCTCTATAAGTTCTTTGACCCTTATTGGAATGGTGGCAGCTATTACCTATACGGTAAGCAACAGGCTTTTTGTCTTATCTCCATTTAAGGCTGGCTGTATTTTTCAACACTTTGAATTCTGTCATATGTTAATGCAGGATCAAATCCAGTGTTCTTGAAGTTAAGGGATAACAGGTGATTTAAGTTGCAAATCTGTAATGCTTCCCTGAATACCGTATTTTACCTTTTCTCAGCTTTAGGTCAACAAGTAAAGTGAGGCTTAATGGGATGATATAGTTGATTCTTTAAAAGAGAAGATCTAGATTAAGAATGATGAATTTTTGGCCCTTTTGATGTTGTTGAATTACACTTCCCATAATGCTTGTTCTTTCTGGTATCTGCTTTTGGAATTGAAGACAACATTTGAATGGGTTCCACACTGATTCTAGACTCCAATATTTGTTTTGCAATGCTAAATGTTTTTTTTCTTTTTAAACTATATGCAGGACTTGTAAGAAAATAAGGATAAATCAGTAACAGCTTTTACTATATAAGCAGAAGCTGTGCAACAAAATTTTCTTATCTACCTTCAGGTGCCCAGATTTGTTTGGAAAATCTTTAATCTGCAGAGCAGATTTTAAGGATATGAGAAAGGCTGCAGTGGGGAAGGGAATGATGCTTTCCCTGTTTTGGTGAGAAAAGCACTTACAGCAGCAGCAGGATTGTGCTTATTTTGCAGAGGGTACTTGACAGTATAAATTAGGACCAGGGAATCCACGTGACTGATGTATTGATGAACCAAATTTTTAATGAGAAAGTAGTTTCTTTGCAACATTTAAATACCAAACAGTTGCTTTTGAAATTTTAGATAGTAAGGCAATATGGATTTGTCCAAAAGTATATACATTTCATGAATCTGGTTAGTTTATTTAGTTGCCTTGAAGTGGTAGTATACTATTATTACATGTCCTCAAAATTTAGTATCCAGGGAGTGAAGGATATTAAAATGAATAGTGCAGTTGTGATGTATCATCCTGACTCAACATTACAGTCAGCAAAAGTTTGGTGCCATCTCTTAAGTCGATGTGTCAAAGCTGAGGATACAAAATGGAATCACTGTTATAGATCTTTGTATCCTTAGTACTGAACTTCTCAGCATGTTGGCTAAAATGTTTCCCTGGTTTAAAAGCTTTTGCCTTAAGAAACTCTGTTTCATTAAAATATTTTTAAATTCCAGTATAAAGATTGTATTCTATTATTAATTTATTTAGAAAAGAGCAATTCATTTTTATATTAGTCCCTTTAGCCTACAGCAGATATTTTGGGAGTTACTTCCTAAAGAATACTGGTAAGTGATAATTATGGTCTTCCCTACTTGTATTATAGAAATAAGTAAACAACAACTTACAGAACTTGGGTAAGTATTTCTAAGATTGTGTGCCGGAGATGGCCTTGAAGGGAATATTTAGAAGCTGTGATAGAAACAAAGGCAAAAGCATTCCTCAAGGCATGGGAAAGGAAATAGTATTAGGAAGAGGCTTAGGCAGTCTCTTTCCTGACTCAATGGGGTATAAGAAGGAGAGAACATTAAACACAAGCAGACTTGGCAATATTCTGTTACTATAGCCTAACTCAATAAAGTTTAGTTCTAGTCTTTCTATGGAATTGGTTTCCTGATGTGGTCTACTTCATAGGGCTGACAGCTTCACATACTTCAGTGTATTTCTTAAATACATTCACTTAAATACACTCAGAGTGTGTTTCTTTAAAAATGTTGAAGTTTTTTTTCCCTCTTAGAATATTCACCAGTTGAGCAAATAGGAAAGCTCCAGTAAGCTGAAAAAGATCTGCCACTTGTGAGTGTACATTTGGACTTTCTGGTGAGAAGTTTGTAATTACGGAGAGGTTAACCAGTTTAGAGAATGTTTATCAAGGGCTCCCCATACAGTGAGTGTTGGGGGGTGTTCCTCAACCCCAGGGCCTGGGAGGTGCCCAAGGGATTCACTGTTAGGGGGTTGATCATTATAGGCCCGAGCTGATTATAGTAGTATCTGGGGGAGTGGTCAGGAGTAGCTTGGTAGACTGCTGTTTCCTCCAGTGGAAAGTAGAATTTTGTATGACTTTAGGAAGGACCAAAGGAGCAGGGGTGGTGAGGGGATGGGTGCCAAGAGATGAGCATGGTATATATTTACAGTGACAGAGGGGCCTAAGAAAGGAGGCTTTAGGCTGACTGAGAAGGGAGTTTGGATATCTAGTGACAGTTTCCTCTTCTAGCTTACCTATCAGCTGTCTTCTAGCACACCTGTCTATCACCTGCTTAGAGATTGCTGGGCCTAGGCCCTGGGCTACTGCTGGTAATGCCAGGTTTGTGCTTAGCAAGGCCATGTCCATCCAAGATACTGTGATAGAGGAATGCTTGGAAAATGCTAGGTGAGTATGGGATGTGGTTGCACCTCAAATCTGCCTTCCCTGGTTTTAAGTTCTTTAGCCTTTCAATGCTAGGGAGGTGAGATAATGACCAAGAGTCATGCTCTACCAATGACTTTGGATGAATGGCTGTATGAGAAATGGCTGTATTGCAAGAACAAGTTTAAGATACTGCTTGGAGAGCCCCCAACCTTGATTATGGTAGGATATAAATGTGTTCAGGAATTCATGGCTTCTGTGGCAACTGGTGTGTCCAGGTGCTAGCTGGGGGAAAGTCATATGCCACACCTAGTTTTCACCTCAGAGCAGTTGGAATATAACCTGAAGATGGAGTATATTAGTCCTTTGCTATGAATGGATCACTTCCTGGTAGATATAAGGCTCTTGGGTATCCTCTGCAAGGGTGGAGGACCGACTAAGATTGCCCCCCCCCCCGGCCTTATAGATCCATTTTATTTCTGGTAGGTGCTTCAGGATTTTAGCAGGCAGTTCCACTATGTACCTCATTCAGCTTTGGAACTCAGAGACAAGGGTATTCTTGAGATTGCTCCCAGGTGGCGTCTCTTTATTCACCACCTTTGGGCGTTCCTTGATTTACTGAGGAATTCCAGGAGATGAAGTATCAGAAATGAAAAATGAAAAGTAAATTTGCCAGATGCAGGCATTAGGTCACATTTGGGTAAAGTCACTAAGGCATAAACGCCCATGAGCAAATTGCAGAGTCCTTGATAAAGTAGATGATCTAGAACCCTTTCAGATATGGACATAGATGAAAATTGCATTGGTTACTCAAGTGGATGAACTTTATTGAAATCTGGATAAAGGGAGTTTGCTCTCTTGGTCCTGTTAGACCATTCATCTGCATTCACTATCAACCATAGTTTCCTCCTGAACTGCCTCAGTTGGAGTGGGTGATACTGTTTTATGGTGACCCTGCTTTTTCATGAGTGAGCAGTTTCAGTTGGTAATACAGGTAGTCCTTGTTTAGCACCCACAATTGGGACCGGCCACTTGGTTGTTAAGTGAAGTAGCCACTAAGTAAAACTTCAACTGTGTTTATGATCTTACTTCAGCTTTCCTTTGCTTTACAGACCTATGAAGGTCGTAAATGCAAGGATTGGTCGTAAAGTTACTTTTTCATCACTGTTATAACTCTGAATGGTTGCTAAACAAGGACTACCTGTAATAGGGAAGAAAAGGTCATGACCCTGGCTATTCCTATTGGGGAGGTTCCACACTGCATGTGGGCAGCACAGTTTTATTTTCCTGGACACTTGGAGTCTGGTTATTTTTCTTTAGCATTTATTTGATATGTTACTGTTTTTAGAATCAGGAAAGAAGATATGAAATCTGCTTGGAACAGAGTGAAAAGATCTATTATTTAGCTAGCTAGCTAGCAACTGGAATAGCCCTGGCCCTGAGAATGGGAAAGTGATGAATGAACTATTAAGGGTGATTTTCAGAAAAGATAATTCAGTCCTGAGAAGAAGAAAAGATAAGAAATAAACTCGAAATAACCCCATGTTGATTTTGTTTGGTACAAGATGAGGCAGAAGGACAGTCCGAGAATCCCTGCTGTCCCTGTTTCTTGACTTTGCCTACCCATAGGACTCACAGTGTTGTACGTATATAAACAGCATGAGTACCTCCAGCCATAAAACAAGCAACCATACAAAAGTAGAATAAGAATCATCACACAAGAAAAGCACAAAAAGAGAGAGAGATGCTTGAAACCACTCTAGGCCCAAAGGCCTGCCAAAATAAAACTGGGTTGAGGTCCTTCCTGAATTAGGTGGGAGCTAATTGCATCTGCAGGAGAAGTGTGTTCCATAAGTTCTCCTAATTTAAAACCTCATTTATTTCCCACTGGAAAAGAAGATGATTTGCATAGTTTCTAAAGTCTGATGGGCAGTAATTCTGAATACTATACAGTAGAAGCAAAGCATTATTATTATTAGTAGTAGTTGTTGTAGTGGTAGTAGTAGTAAAATTTATATGTTGCCCAATTCCCAGCAACTTTGGGCAGTTTACAGATTAATTAAACAAGACATTTTCCCCATTATTCTTCATGAAATTTGCCATCATTCTATTTCAGAACTTGAAAATAACTAAGATTTTAGCTTCATGGGTTATCTTCACTGATAACGTAGCTGTTTAGCCATTTAGAAACTTAATCCTTCTTTCTATTAAGTACTAAAATACTTTGAGATGTATAACCTGCCAGTGCATTTAAACAACTGACACAAATTCTCCAAATTAAATGTAACTTTAGTTTTATTTGCAAATGCTGTATCTATTCTGTTTATTACATTCAATTTAACTCGTGGGCATTTGGAGGTAGCAAGCTTATTACTAGCAAAGCGTTGTCTCTTCGAAGTCTTTTTTATTCTTATTATTTGTATCTACAATATTGGGACTTAACTGGTACCATATTTATAAGCAAAGAAGCATAAGCACAGCACCTTGAAACAAAATGATGGCTGTCAGCAAGCCAAACATCATTTCTCATAGTCGAAACTGTACATTTTCAAGCTTGCAGTTCAGTTTCTGTAAATTTAAAAACAAAGCATGATATATGATTACTAGTTAAGAAGAACTTAGAGCTTAGTTAAAATTATTTTAACCCACTGGCTGAAATCACACAGGCCAAGTAATAAATAGCTTCTTGGAGTTTGATTTAATGCAAGGGGACAAAAAAATGGCCCAGGGGCCATGTGCTCCCCCAGCCCCCCTTTTTGGCTTTCAGAGGTCCTTCCCCATGATGGAGCCAAATTTTTTAGCCTTTTCTTTGATGGCCGTTAAAGGAGAAGAGAAAGTGGTGCAATAAGTGGTGCTGGCCTAGAAACCAGGAGATGGTTCTGGGCCTCCTTTAGGTATGAAAGCTGGCTGGGTGACTTTGAGCCAGACTCTCTCTCTCTTAACCCAGCCCACCTCACAGGGTTGTTGTGGAGAAAATAGGAAGCAGGAGGATTAGGTAAGTTCGCCACCTTGAGTTATATATAAAAAGGCGGAATAAAAATATAACAGTAGTAGTAGTACACATATTTAAAGGAAAAGTGTCTTAAGGAAACAACCTCCTCCCACTCAGCATGGATTGGCTACAGAATATAGATTTTGAGCTGGGGCCTAGAAAATGGTATGGTAGGAGTAGAATGGAGTATTGTGCAAGGAAACACGTTGACTGTGTATTCCAGAAGTACTTTTAAATTGGATCATTCTTGTTTCAAGTAAATAGATAGATGGTTTCTGCAAAGCACTGAATAAATGGTTACAGTATTGTGTATTCCAGAAGTACTTTTAAACTTGATCATGCTTATTTTGAGGATTTTTTCTGTTAATATATATTCAAGATTTGTTTGTTTGTTTGTTTTGGGGTGTTTTTTTAAGTAATTGCTGCAGTCCCCCCCCCCTTCTTCTTCACTTGTGTATATGTTTTAGATGTCCTTTCTTCTTTGCTTCTGGTATTTTCCTATCTTTCAATTGTTAGGTTTTCTGGATATAAGCAATTTTCATTTGTCACTTAATCTCAGTCAGTACTGCAGTTTCTATCTTTATCTTTAAATAATAACTTTCTGTGTTTCTATTTTAGAAATGTTACCTCCTCTCTCCTGTCTCTATTTTATTTTGTCCACACATATTGACACTGCACTTTGATGTCTTGCCTTTAAGGTTTCCTTCCTTCCTTCCTTCCTTCCTTCCTTCCTTCCTTCCTTCCTTCCTTCCTTCCTTCCATCCATCCATCCATCCATCCATCCATCCATCCATCCATCATAATTTATTGGTGCATAGACTGTTTTTGCAGAATTGGTAGCAGTTCTCTTTCTTTAGTGTTTGTTAATTTCATTAAAGGCTTATCTTCCTTTTGGTACTTTCGCCTTCAAAAGCTTTCACTGGTGCAATATGATATTGCATCTTCTGTGTCACAGTGCATTGGCCGTGGAACAAACTCTCTAAGAGGATTTCCTGACACTCTGATTACTGAGCTTAGCTGCCAAATCAAAATTACATTATTTGCTCAGACTTTTTGTGAATATTGCTGCTGTGTGTTGTGACTGCTGTTTTTAATCTGCTCTTTTTATTTTGAGGGACAACATTTTTGTGCTATAAGAGATGCTTTTAAGAATAAGAACAGCATATCTGTCTGTCTATCTATATCTTCAAGATACCTTAGAAGATATTCCTTACTTAAAAGAACCTCTAGTACTAGAATATGAAGTTAGATCAGCACTCTAGTCATTACCAAGTTGGAAAGCTACAGGAACTGATGGAATACCCACTGAAATATGGCAAGCAACAGAAGAAAAATCATCAAGATTCTAACTAAGCTATGCCAGCAAATCTGGAGAATGACAGTGGCCAACCCACTGGAAGAGGTCAATCTACATTCTAATACCAAAAAAAGGAGACTTAACAGAGTGTGCAAACTGTCATACAATATCTTTAATTTCACATGTTAGCAAAATAATGCTTAGGATTATCCAACACAGATTAGAGCCCTACATGGAAGAGATGCCAGATGTTCAAGCTGACTTTAGAAAAGGCCAAGGTACATGAGACATTATTCACGATGCACGCTGGATAATTGAAAAAGCCAAAGAATACCAAAAAGAAGCCAGTATGTGCTTCATCAATTATAGAAAAGCCTTTGATTATGTCATTTATGTCAAGGTGTGAAATGTGCTCAGAAAAATGGGAATTTCAGAACATCTCATTGTCCTCATGAGAAACTTATATACAGGTCAGGAAGTCACAGTCTGGACAGAACGTGGTAAAACAGACTGGTTCCAGGTTGACAAATGAATGCAACAAGACTGTATACTCTCCCCTTATTTATTCAGCCTATAAATGGAATATGTATTAAGGGAAGCTGGATTGGAAGAAGATGGGCATGGTTTTAAAATTGGAGGAAGAAACATCAATAACTTGCACTATGCTGATGACACTACCCTGATAGCTGAAAATGCAAAGGATCTGCAAGCCCTAGTACTAAAAGTCAAAGAGCACAGTGAAAAAATGGGACTAAAATTAAATATAAAGAAGACCAAATAAATGACAACCAGCCTTATAATTGACAGTGAAGATATCCCACCATAGAGGAATGGTTGGTGAAATTGACAGAACTTGCTGAGATGGACAAATTGACATATTTGATTAGAGAAAGGTCATTATTGACATTCATCAATGACTAGAAACCCCTTATGGACTTTTTGCGTGAGAAAGAAAATGACTTTGTGATTTATGATTTTGATGATTAGAAAGAATAGGTTATAGAAAGAAGGGAATTATGATGAAATTGGGGAGAGTGATTTGATTAGAATTTTATGTATAACTGCTGAGAGGGATATCGGAAGCCATTTCTTTATATAAGCTTTCTGGGGTTTTTTCTTTTTCTTTTCCATATCTTCTTTTCTCTCTTTTTTCTTTTCCTTTATTTTTTTCCTTTTTATACTTACTTTGCTATATATTTTTCTTTGAATGTATTTCTTATCTCTGTAAAATTTCTTAATAATTTTTTTTTTTAAAAAAAAAGACAATGAAGGTGTCAAAGTGGTGGATAGCTTCTGCCTTTTAGAATCAACCACCAACAGTAAAGGAACAAGCAGTCAAGAAATATGCTGGAGACTAGCACTCAGTAGAGCAGTCATGAAGCTTGGAAAATATATTCAAATGCCGTGATGTGTCTTTACCTACAGTTATCAGAATCATGCAAGCCATGATATTCCCTGTGACACTCTATGGAAGTGAACGTTGGACTTTAAAGAAGCAGGATGGGAAGAGTATCGATGCTTTTGAACTTTGGTGTTGGAGAAGACTCCTGAGACTATCTTGGACAACCAAGAAAACAAATCAATGGATCATTGACCTAATCAACCCAGAATTCTCACTCAGGGCACAAATGACCAGGCTCAAATTATCCTACTTTGGACACATTATGAGAGGGCCCAGCTCTCTGGAAGAGGCTGTAATGCTGGGAAAGGTAGAAGGAAAGAGAAGAAGAGGATGACCAGCAGCAAGGTGGATGGACTCAGTTACAGAGGCAATGAGTACACATTGGGAGACATGAAAGAACAGGTTAGGCATAGATCATCTTGGAGAAAATCTATCTGTGTGGTTGCTAGGAGTTGAAAACAACTTGATGGCACATAATCAATATGCACTCATTCATATATTTTCAACCTATTGAAGCTCCTAGAAGTTTTTTTCTAACTTTATTATTTTTTTCCAGATTTATCTCATTTGATAACATGTGCAATAAGATCATAGTGTTTTATTTTCTTTACTTTGTTTCCTTGAATCTCAGGTATTCTCATATTCTTTGTCTCCTTACATCCTCATTGTTCTCGTTGCTTTTTATAGTTGTGTTCTCCTGTGCTATAAGAGCTCTACTTTTTTTTTTTTTAATAAAATGTTTTATTCTTTACAACAAACACAAAACATACATAAACAAACAAGAACATACAAAGGCATAAAAAAAAACATCTTCCATTTTATACCATGTGTCAACCAGTTACCAAATCATTGGTGCCCCTTTCATAATCTTCACTCATTTATATAAATTCTCATATCATCTATTCAAAATATACTTGTATACTTATCAATTATCAATTATCAATTATTAATCATTTGTAGCTAGTCTATAAAATCATTTATTACAAGAAATTTTAGCTTTCATTATAGGATTAGTAATACATTTTTATCCATCGATTATATATGTATATATATATATAGTAATTAATATCAAATTTCTATTATAAAATTTCCTAATCCATTACATTACTATATTTTCTCATCCAACCATTAATAAAACAAATCCCGTGTCATATAAAATTGCTTATCTTCTTACTCTAATTTCAAATATCAATTTAACTCATCTCTGCACATTCCATAATTTTCAATAACTTCCTCCTGCATAGGTACTTTTTCATTCTTCCAATTCTTAAAAGTTACAGTTCTAACCACTATCAAAACATACTTCATTCCTCACTACATGTTTCAACAAGAATATCTCTAGTTTAAAATCTATATGTTACTATGTCCAACCATGTATGAATTTTAGTCTAATATCTTAAAACATTTACAATCAAATACAATTCTTTACTATATATCTCAGTTTTATACCTTATTCAAACGCTTGCATAGTTTTAAGTTCACCCTTTTCATTCAATATCCCAAGATATCTAGCTGTTTATTCCTTTTTCTATATTATTGGATAAGAGAAAGCAATAATAAATGTCCTTTCAAACATTCTGCTTTTTGAAGCTTCTGTCAGTTCCATCATTGTTGTATTCCCCTCGTTTTTTCTTTAGGCATCTGGAGTAGTTTCTTTCAATATTGTTTTACTTCTTCTTCTTAAGTATTCTCTTAGTACAATTTTCCATTATAATCTTGTATAATCTTTTTCTCACCCTCATTACCAAGAACAAGTCTGTCCCTCTTCATTTATCAATTGATTAACCCTTTTTGATTCTCAGTTTATAAGCCTCAAAATAGTTCTGTTTAGTGTTTCTGATTTCTTGTGCTATTTCTTCCTTTTCCATTGATCCCGTTTTATGTTTAAGTCCATTTTAGCTTTGATGTCTTTTTTTTTTTTCTTGCGGGAATTTCTGCAGCTCTTCTTCCAGTTTTTTATAGTCATCCTCGATAGTTTAAAAATCTTTTTCTGCATTGTGTTTCTCGTATAGTCTATTATCAAACCCCTTGTATAAACCTTCATTAAGTCAAAGGATTCTTTATCTTTGTTCTTGCCAAGAGAAAGAAAAAAGAAAAAAAAGAAAAAAAAAAAGAAGAGGAGGGGAAAGGCCAGGTCTCTTTAAAAGTCCAACTGGGGGGGGAATAGAGAGCCAAGCAAAGCTTCTACCAGAAAGAAGAGCTACTGCCACTAAACAAGGCTCTTGTGACTAACTCAAACTTTCCATCTTGAATATTTTCAAAATCGCTTTCAACTCCGCTTTCTTATTTATAGTTATTCGGATGGCACCTGTATAAACATGCACATCCCACTATCTTTTTAGAAAGCCCAAAGTCCTTGAGTATACGTCACAATGAAAAAAAAAACACTATATCAGGCCTCTAGATGGCAGTGCAACTTTCTTTCATTTACTTTCTCTTAACTCCACTTTCCCCATTTCCAAAACAAAAAATATAGGTTTCTTATAACAATAAAAAAAATCTTAATCAAAAAAGAAGCTTGAGATAAAAGATTATTGAGTATTGAAAAGAAAAAGCCAGTCCAGTTAAAAATATTTTTTTTTAAAAGAAAAACATCTTGCCAATTCCACTAAAAAGGGAAAGTTAAAAAACAAAGATTTTTTTCCCCTTTTTTTTTATAAGGCTCAATCTCGCCGCTTAATCCACTTTTCTTCACTTTTAAAAATCTCTTTAAGTTACTTAAGGTGTTCTCTAAGAATAGTTGAATAGTAAAGGTCCATCTCACCCAGTTGACACGCCTCTCCTTCTTCTTCCTTTGGAGCTGTCCCGGCTTTCGCAGTCATTAAATGGCCGCCTCTCCTCCGCCGGCTTTAAGAGCTTCTCCTGGGATCAATCTGGGACTTGTGGTGTCCCTGAGATCCGCAGGACGCGCCCTTTGCAATCACCGTCTCTACGGGACAGCTTAGGTCCATCGGGACCATCCGGGGGGGGAGATATCGGCTGCGATCCTGGGAGCCCAGGATCGCCCGCCGTATCGCCGCGACGCCAGCTCCGCCCTTCCTATAAGAGCTCTACTTTTATATCCCCTCCTTCACTGGTCTTTAAAAATTGGGCTACCATTCACCATGTAATCTTAAATCAGTGCAAAACAGTTCCAAATAACTGTCTTATTGTAGGCCAAAGAACTTCACTTTCTCTCTTATATTTATTTATTTTTTAATGTATGCACGTTTTTGCCATAGTTTGGGTGAATTCTGTATTCTGTAGTTTACTCATCTTCCTGGTAAGGAGAGTTGGGTTCAGAAACTGTCATTATGGTTTGTGAGTGAGTGGTGCAGAATCATACATCTATAAAGTTATACGTCATAAAAGAATATGACTAAATAGTTTGATGTCAGAACTAAATACTGATTTTGCACTACTTAAGATGATCATTTAGAAGTGATAGACTTAATTAGTATTCTGTTTCATTTTTCTCTAGGCTTACGGTATGTCTGCTTTGCCTCTAAACCTTATAAAGGGCACAAGAAATGCTAGTTATGAACGCCTGGAGAACACTGAAGATATTGAAGATGTTGAGCAAAATATTCAAAGAATTAAATCAAAGGTTCGGTGCTACTTTGAAACATTACTTTTAGAACTTTAATTCTGTGTTTTTCTAAGATCACTTAATTTTCACTCATTATTAGTTTGAACACCTGAAAAATGGAATATATATTAAAGTAGGATTTCATTTCATTATTTCAAAACACAATACAGTATATATTAATGTAGGATTTCATTTGCACTCATTCACTTTGTAGGAGCCCAATAAAGTACCTAATTTGCTGATAACTTGAATAACTATTAAAAGTTACGACTCTAGTATATGTGGTTCTTTGGATTGTTAATTTGTATTTATTCTGTTTATTCAGTGAGTTTTAGTTTGTTTGCTTATATGAAGTTTTTATTAAAAGTGGATGAATAATAATCCCTCAGATTTTAGTATAACATTTCTGTTTATGGTACTTTGGAATTGGAAAACCAATGCCTTTACCATTTAACAAGCATTCTTAGTTTTTTAAAAGATTTTTTAAAATTACACTAAAGTGAAATTAGAACTCAATTTCCATGAGTAAGGATTTGAATTAAAACAAACGTGAAGATTGTAATACTAATGTGCAAATGTTGCACTTTTTCTTACAATTCTCCTTACTAGTGCAGAGATGGTCGGCCTTTACCAACTCGAGAGAGGCAAATGCTGCAACAACTTGAAGACAAGCTAAGAACTCTTCGCAAAAGAGGACGGCGTCTGGAATATGTTGAGAAAAGCTGCTGGACAAAGTTCTGTGGTATCATGAGACCCCTAAAAGTAAAGATCATCATATTGTATTGTAGGAAAACTTTTTGTTTGTACCACATTCTGTTGATATCCTACCAATATCTCATAAAACATTCAAATTATTGGAGACAGACTCCATTCAGAAGATCAGAATGGCTCTACTGGTACCATAAAATGAGACAAAGCAGTACCATTGTTTTTGAGGTTTATTTTAAACCCTGTTGCTTAGGCCTCATGCCCAAAGATACTTTGAGTATATATGTGTTGGTTAGCAGTCTCTTTCCACTGCATAAAGTTATGCAACAAAATGTTTTGAAAGAGAATAAAGCTGAAAAAGTGTCTGTGCTATGAAGATGATGATGATGATAATGGCTTAAAAATCCCATTGGGGAGTACAGGCGCTTAGGTTAACTTAAACCTAAGTTTAATCCCAGCTATTGTATTTCATAAATGTTAGCACTACCTGTTCTGTAAGCATAAATGTTTTTCAGACAACTGCAAAAAACACTGGATACTAGCTAGGCATCTGTGAGACTGCTGGTGTGGAATGCTTTGCCTGACTCTTAATTGCTACTTAGAAGCAGGAAGCCTTGATGCTTCAAGCAATCCCTTTGATGAGGTGCTTCGCATAGCCCTAATACAACTCTTTAGAAGAAAGACCCAGAGATAGCTTTTGCTAATTCAAATGTGTGTAAGTGTGTAAAACGGATAGAAAGTATCAGTTTTTGTAAAACATTCACTTATTTAGATGTAAAGAAATAAAATGTTGAGTGAATTATCCAATTATTATAATGAACAAAATTAGGATGTTCAATAATTGTAATATTATATCATGGAAAAAGTAATGCGAAGCAGCGTATTGTGCCATGGGTTTCTTTTGAGCTAATCAAATCACTACATATATAATATTAATAGATAACCTTTTGCTATATTTCCACATCTTTATTGTTAATATATATCATGGTTCAGAACTGTAGCTAAAATCAAGTTGTGGAGAATGAGGGAATTCTAATGCAGTGTATTAAATGAGATCACACATCAGTTTGATTCTTATTTGTTGATTTACTTGAAAATATGGCTCCCATTAAATATGCTGGGAGTGGAGTCTCATACAGTTGTATAGTGCCATGGGGTCAGATTCTATTTTGCAAGTGCACAGATTAACTTAGAAATTGGAGAAAGATTTATGGTTTAAGTTACTGTTACAATTGGACAAATAATGGATCAATGTAAAATGGGTAGACAGGAGGAGAAATTTGTGAACAGATTTGCAGGATGAACAAATAAGCAACAAATTCAATTTAGTGTTAGAAAACCATCAGGGTATGAATGTGGAAAAAGGAAAGATACCAAGAGAATGTAGAAACAAAAAAGCCAAGACACTAGGGATTTTAAATTTCCATAAAAAGAATTGCACCTGAATGATGCTGAAAATACACCATTACTTTGTAATAGGCATGTTTGATAGCAAAGATCACTCTCTTATTGAGACTAAACTTCTACCAGAAAATGTTATTTTGTCATAAAAATAATTTCTTTGTAGTGAAAGATATAAAAGTTATACGTAGCTTAAGAAGATTACGTTGTAATATCCAGATCAAACTTATTTCACTAGACTTGGAAACTTGTTTAATACTCTGTATTTGGCAAGGCCTCTTATGTTTATTTAGTATAAAGATCAATCACAATTTTGAATCAAGTTTTTGTAAATAATGGTGTAATGATGTAATAGTAGATAACTAGTAGTATTCTTATAGCTACCACATAATATAATGTAAGCAGAGTACAGTATTTAAATGTACTTTGTATTGCTGTGAACAATGAGAATCATAAAATCAAGTCTACTTTTAAATCAAAAAAACTAAAAACAGAGGTAGGATCATATTATAGAATAATACATTATTCCAATTCATTTAAATTTAGATAACTCTCTCTTGTAGTATGTACGAACACATTAGGACTCCAGCCTTGCACTGAGCTCTGATCTTATTGCTTTAATTATTCAAAAAAGACTTACTTTTAAAAAATGAACTCAGTTTGCTAGGCAGCAATTATGTCTAATGTAATTTTTCTCACTTGTGGAAGTGGTACCTCATATGTGTTTATGTATTTATGCATTTTATCTTCAATCTTCATGGACTAGATTTTATTTATTTATTATTAGATTTATATGCCGCCCATCTCCCCCAGAGGGTGACTCTGGACGGCTTACAATTAAAAACGACAATAAAAACATAAAAATATAAATACCCCTGATTAAAACACAAATAACAAATCTATAAAAGCAATATACAAATCAAGATGATGTGGGAAGCAGTATCAATCATCCCATGAGCCAGCTCCAGCAATGCGAGCCCCCATCAGGCCCCAGGCCACCCAGCATAGCCATGTTTTTACACCTTTTCAGAAAGCCAGGAGAGTGGGGGCAGCCCGCACCTCAGCTGGCAAGCTGCTCCACAGGGTGGGGGCCACGGCAGAAAAGACCCTCTTCCTGGACCCCACCAGCCAAAATTCCTTGAATGGCGGGGTGCACAACATGCTCCTTCTGCCAGACTGAGTGGAGTGGGCAGATATAACGAATATAACCACATATATATATATATATATATATATTTACAGTTGCTAAAATAGTAATAAAAATACATAAATATGTGCTTTAGTTGTTTTCTCCACTTTTTAGAAAGATTTAAATGTACATTGTCATCTGAGCAGATCTTTTCCTAAATGATCAGCTGAATAAATTAAGTCTGCTTATATCTGGACAAAATTATTTTTCAGAAGATGAATTGAGGAATTCAGCTTAACTTATAACTTTTTTCTTAATTACAGTTTTGGACCCTTATAAAGATAGTATTTCTAGTTTTCTTGTTTTGCTTTGTGTGAGCAAATATGCTGTGCAGAACTCAGAACAGTTTCTGATATTATTAGCAGAGGCTTTGGAAATAGATGTTGCATTTTTAATTATGAGGGAAAATGCCCTGCTAACAAATTTCGCATATTTATCTCATTAAATTATGACAGAACAAACCATGCATTGTTGAGAAACTTGCTAAACTGTTTTCAAACTTACCTGTCTTTTAGGTTGTATGGGGAATATTTTTTATACTTGTAGCCCTGCTGTTCACTGTTTCTCTCTTCTTGTCAAAGTAAGTATATAATATACTTTGCTTTGCATTTTAAAATGTATCTGCTGAAAATCATTCAGGCAAACTCAAACAAGTACTAGATATGAATGTCCTTATCAGGCATTCACCAGAAACCCGCGAGAGCTTGAAAGTGAGCAGAACATGGGTCATGTATGCAGTCATATCCACCATTTCTCTTGTTTAGCACAGAGGGCTGAAAGTATCTTCTGATGTTTATTTGAATATTAGTCAGCTGTTTACATAATAAAAGAGGAATTGATTGCAAGGCTGTACTATTCACATTTAAGCAAACGATTCTTCAGTCCTTTCTGAGCATGTGAATATTGGAGAAAGTAGGGTATATGACCAGTGTGCATACCATATTTCCGTCTGCTCTCAAATCCTCATACGTTCAGAGACACACGTGAAGAAAAATTTTAATGTTCTACTTCAGTGCAAGCTTTTGGCAGTTGCTTCAAACTGAAAGTATTTCTTCCAAATAAGATTCTCTCTCACTGCTTTAACAAGATTTATTGAGATGAAAGGGACAGGGTTATTGAAATCTCAGCAAGTAACTGTTTTCAATTTAGAACCAATTTATCTCCCAATATATTATGATGGAGACTTTCTTTGTTTCTTTCTAATGCCTTTCCGATGAACTGGTGGGGAAGTAGTTTTCCCTGATAATGGAAAAGCATGCAGGTAGCTGTTTAGAAACCATATCCTTATCAGTCTGTGAACTAATGTTTACAATTAGCTTGTTTCTTTTACAGCCAACATGATATGGCTTAAATACTGGACTTAATAGAGATAATGTATTCACTACATTTTTTTCTGTATTTTTGTTTTCATTAGTCAAGTTCTGAAGGAACATTTGTTGCAGCCCCTGTTTAGCTCATGATGATCTTCATATCAGGGGATGTGTAAAAATTTCTGATTTGGGGAATGGAATATTCCCACTCAGGACCATTCTGTTTTGGGAGTGTTTTGCTATAAATCCTCCATACCATAAATGGTTTGAGGTGCTCTGAGTTGATCCGGCCCCCAGGCAGGCCTGCTTCATTTAGAGACACTTCAAACTGCTTACATTCTGGAAGATTTATTGTGGAAATAACTGAACAACCCTAAAAAGGCGTAGTCCAGAAGAGATTAGGAATGGACCAGAGAGAGATTGGAATGCTGCAAAATTCTTTGGAACATCATTTTCAAATCAGTATGTTTTGCATAAGAGCCACTTTGGTGTAGTATTTTAGGGCACCAGGCGAGAGACCAGGAGTTCTAGTCCTGCCTTAGGCATAAAGCCAGCTGGGTGACTTTAGGTCAGTCACTTGTTCTCAGCCTGAGGAAGCAGGCAAGGGCAAAACAATCTTGCCAGGAAAACTGTGTGAACTTCTCCAGGCAGTTGTCAGGAGTCAAGACTGACTTGAAGGCACCAAAAAAAAAAAAAAAAAGTTTTGTACATCCCTAGTTCATATATATATTAAGATGAAACAGTTGGGATGAAACACGTGCAACCTAAAAGAAATAATCTGTGTATGCCTCTCCTGACTGTAGTGTTTTTAGAGAATTATTCCTGAGTTGCTGTCAGTGTGAACATACTGAAATACATGGGTTTTAAAAAAACAGATGTCTGCAACATAATGTGCAAAAACATATAGGATGCTAGTGGAGGAGTGTGAATTATAATGCATAATATGTTGTGGATAGAACAGAGGCTATTAAAAAAGGCATATAATACATAAAATTTAAAAAGAAAAACCCAAATATATTTCTAGCTTTTCAAAAGGCTCCTATAATTTTCTGCACTAATAGGGAATTCATTTTATTGCGATGGTGACAAATATGTACAGTTTAGCACTGATATTTCATTAGCCTACTTAGTAATATCATCAGCGCAGGAGTTTTGGAGAGAAATTTCTTGGTTCCGCATTTTTCCAAAACTACGGTACTATGATATTACCTAGTAGTGTAATGAAATGTCAACAATCCCAAAACCAAGCTTGGAGAACTTCAACAATGCAACAGTTCATATTAATGTAAACATGGATGATAATTATCAGATTAATCTCTACTTCATGATTCTTCTGAACTTTCCTACATAACAAAATGGTACCTTTTCTGAATATATAAGTTACTTAGAAGATATATACACTTATCAGTCCCGATTTGTGTACAACCTAAAAAAAATTGCAGTGTTCCTAATCATTATCACCATCAAATGCTATACAGTGATTTCTAAAATGTTGATGTATATCTTTTTATCTTTCAGTACTATACTGTACATAGTAAATGTACTTAGAACATACCACTTTCTGTCATTGTCTCTCTTGTTTTCAGAAAATCAAGCAATAACAATTTATGTTTGAAATTCTTACAGTTTGGATAAAGCGCTTCATTCTACTGGTATAGGTTCTGGATTTATAATCCTTAAAACTAATTTGACCAACCCATTGAATATGCTGTTACCTATTCTACAGACAGTAAGTAAAAGTTACCTGGATCTAGAAAGACAGTGGTGAAGCTTCGGTATGGGAAAATTCCCAATTTGCTTCTACTGAATGTAAAGGACTTGAATGCTAAGAAAATAAATGAGTTTTAAAAATAAATAATATTATACAGTAATGAGTTAATTATATACATGAATGAGTAAGTACATCTTTGACAGTGACTGATAGAAAGTGAAAACTCTGAGATTTCAATAAATGATTATCTTTTGAAAACTACTGAAACTATCACTAGTTCAGAATATCATAAATATAATAAATAAAAATGTTCTAGCCAGTATGTTTTTTAAAATGTAAATGGTTTTAAAATGTAAATTCTGACCTGATATTAAGTTGCTATTGATCCATATTTTGGATCAGGGAATCTGATGACTGTCACCCCACACAATTCACTAGGGGTTCTATTCATGCTACCTCACCCTCCATAAACTAAATGAGTATTGAGTGCAGAAGAGTGTTTTGGTGGGGGACATATCAACTCTGTCTTTTTAGGAACCTGTATAAGACTATTAATACCTCAAAATTTGGATAACATACCACTTTCTGTCATTGTCTTTCATTGCTGAGCATATTAGATTTAGTAACTTCTTATTTTTCCTTTAAATTTTACTTCTTGGTTTTCCTGAAAATTTTATAGGGGAAATAGGATATGGATATTTAAAGTATTAAATTTTCCTGATATATAAATATTGTGCATTTATCTTCTAGGTCTTCCCCCTAGATTACATTCTTATTACTACCATCATCATGTACTTCATATTTACTTCAATGGCAGGAATTCGCAATATCGGTATATGGTTCTTCTGGATAAGGGTAAATTTATTGTGTCTTTCACCAACTTTCCAAATAATTTAGTATGTTTCACAAATAAATAAAACGTTGCAAATGCACATTAGAAAATAAGCAGAAAGTTTTATATTATGTATAATATTAAGCCAAATACATATTTTGTCAGCTTTTATGTCAGCTCAAGTACATCATTTCACTTCACATCAAGATAACTTATGCAGGAATCATTCTGAAACTGGATGCCTTGGAATTTGTCCAGAATAACTATGTGGCAATTTTGCTATATTTAAATGCTTAATTTCAAAACATAGATATTAGTAGTAGTAGTAGTAATAGTAGTAGTATTTAAAAAACCATTTTAACATACTGCATTTCATAATATGCTATTAAGTATGGATTCAGTTTTAAAGCATTGTGTATAGGGTGTTTTAACTTTTAACATTTTTTATTGTATTAAATGTATGTTTTTATTTAAGCAGGGCTGCTTTGAAAATAGACACTTGCTAGAAATGTAATGTTTAGATGTGGTATTTTTAAAAAAGAAACAACTCTTACCTAATTTTTATGTCCCTGGCCTAAAAGAAACACTTCTTAGCTGTTGTCATCAGTTTTGTATTTAAATGTTTGGAAGGCTAAGACATAGATGAGATAGCACACCATTTTTTTTTCATTAGTCCTAGAGCAGCTCTTAATCAGTAGTCCATGCACCCTTTGGAGGTCTGTAGATAGATTTCAGGGGTTCCATGAACTTGGATGGGGGGGGGGAATTATAACTTTATTTTCACATATACTATTAGACATTTGTTATGTTTTAATATTTGATAACTGTATTTGAGCATAATTGGTTTCTTTGTAATACAATCTATGTATTTTACTTTATGCATTTAAATATATTTTTCTAGGAAGAGATCCATAGGTTTCACCAGACTCTCAAAGGGGTCCGTGGCATAAAAAGGTTAAGAACCTCTGCTCTAGAGGATAGAGTCAGTAACAACAAATTCATATTGCAAGAAATTGGATTTGACTATAAGTAAAACTATCTGGTAGGCTGTTTCCCCTGGAACAAATACCTCATAACGATGGACTCTTCTTTGTAAGAAGTTTTTAGTCAAAGACTGAATGCTATAGCAACAGATTTTTGCAAAATTGGACTATTTATTCTTCATTTATTTATAGGATTTATATAGCCACCCATCTCAAACAAGTGACTCTGGGCTGCTTACAAAGATTAAAATACAAAAGAAAAGACTAGGTTACTTTTAAGTTCCTTTCCAACTATGAGTTCCACAGAAAGGATGAGAAGCATTTAGTATAATCCCCCAGTGGAGCCCTCATCACTCAACCATAAGATCTCAAGCCACATGCCAAATACCTCATTCATGTTTTGCTACAGTTCTCTCTCTTCTCTTTTCTCTTTCTTTGCTGCTTTTGTTTCCTCTCCTTGTTTTGTCCTCTGCTGTTAAGCACATGGTATAATGCTCTGTGTGGAAAAGAACAGGAATATATAACACCAGGGTAGATGTACTTATAGTTTGGCTTGGCATAACCCAGTTGCCTGTAGATGAATACATTTTAACATGATGATTCCATATTTAGATAAGTTAAAGCACCCATTCACCAGTAATATATGCAAAACAATATTTTGATTGTATAGAATAGTAAACTCCTATAACTCTTAAAAACTTGGAACAGAAATTGCAAATGAAAGGATAGCCTGTTTAAATGATATTTTGAGAGACTTGTTTTAATGTCAAAAACTGACTCATAATGTGTTAATATAACATTTTTTAAATTTTAGCTGTACAAGATCAGACGGGGAAGGACACGACCTCAAGCCCTTCTTTTTCTTTGTATGATACTGCTATTGATTGTTCTTCACACCAGCTATATGATCTACAGTTTAGCCCCTCAATATGTTATGTATGGGAGTCAAAAATATCTAATTACGGTAAGATTTTGGAAATTCAATATCAGCCATCATGCATTTTGAAACAAGCACTTTTTTGTCTTTTGTTGAACATAAGTTCAAGTAATAAATTTAGTGTTCAATTGTGTAATATCCTAAGCATTATAGTGATAATTTCATAACATGAAGGACAAAATACCATTATTTTTCCTTTTCATCACTTTTTTCCAGTTCCATCCTTCAATATTTGTTTAGACAATAGTGTCTAAAATTCTCCTTCTAACATCAAGAGTGGGTTTCCTCCATATTCCTCCCCCCCAGGAAATCAAGAGGGGTTGAACTAGGGGACAGGCCTTCTTGGTAGTGACCCTCCTCTTGGATCACAGTTGCCCCATAGATGTGATTAGCTCCCACTTTCTTGGTCTTCAGGAAGGGCCTCAAAACAATTTTATTTCAGTGGGCCTTTGGGCCTGAGTACATGTTCAGGTAATCTTCGACTTACAACAGCAGTTGGGACCGGGATTGCCATTGCTAAGTGATGCAGTCGTAAGGCACGATGTCACATGACCACATCGCTTAGCAGTGGCAATCCCGGCAGTCCCCATTGCCATTGTAACCCAAGATGCACGGGTCATTAAGCGGGAAGTGGAGGGTGTCCTAGATAAGGAGTGTAGGGGTGCTGCGGGATGGTAGAGGAGGCCCAGGGAGGCCCGGCACAGGCCACGCATGAGTAGAGGGAGCGGGTGCTCAGTGCTGCATGAGTTCAGAAAGACTGGTGAATGGGAGTGTGGAGTGCATGCAGTCACAGGGAAGCCAAGGAAAGAGGGTGTGGGATGCATGTGAGCGGACGAAGAAAGGCTGGGGGAGACTTACCCCAGCGACTTGCTGGCTTCCGGTTGAGTTTGCTTGGGGGAAGCCATCAGGGAAGGTTGCAAATGGCAATCATGTGATCACAGGTCACTTGGCAACCAGTTGTAAATGCGAATGGGTTGCCAAGCACCCAGATCACAATCATGTGACTGTGGGGGTGCTGGGACAGCTGCAATCTCAAGGACCAGTCATAAGTGTCCTTTTTCAGCACCATCATAATGTTGTAACTTGAGGACTACCTGTATGTTTTATTGTGTTCCAAACAGGTTTCATTACAGGACTTTCTCTTCCTACAGTTCTAATTTACCATGTATGTCTTTCACTTCTGTACTTTTCTTTCATGTCTTACTTACTTACGGTCCAAGACCAAGTCACAAAATTTAAAATAATGCAGCACACCATTAATACCTGTATAAATAATTTTATATAGTACATACATATATAAAAGGAAGAAACCCTATAAAGTTAACATTTCATGGAAAGGACCAAACAGTTTCTATAAGCTAAGGCTATAAATAAAACTTTCACTACCACCTTCAGAATACCTGGGTATTGGTCATTTTATAAGAATCCCTCAATTTTGTTCTCAAGAGTGGACTTTATCAAACTAAAGAGTGGGTGTATTAGCTCTGATTGCCAGTATGTACTTTCATTATTTTTCAAGATCCACTCTTGATACTGTCAAATAATGGTCTTTCCAACATTCAGAACCTCTCATCTCCTTTGTATCCTCACTAATTCACTCAGCCTTTCATCATAAACAGTCATGTTTTAGATGTACATTTATTCCTTTACCTTGTGTACATTTGCATAAGTTATACTTAAAGTGGTATTTGTTAAAGTGTGGGTTCTGACAACAGATGGAGGGTCACCAGAGACTGCTCTGCTATCACTCGTTTTTGAGGAGGCTTACCAGTTTGATGTATACTGAATAAGAAGTAATGCAACAGTTCCAGAGTTCTATGAAGCCGGAGTGTTCTTTTTGTTCTTGTTTTAGCACAATTATTTATTCATTTATTTGATTTTTATCCCAACTTTATTTTGTATAACTCAAGCAGTGTACATAATACTCCCTACTATTTTCCCCATAGCAGCAACCTTATGAGGAGGGTTGGGCTGAAAGAGAATGACTGGCCCAAAGTCATCCAACTGGCTTACACACCTAAGGGTGGACTGGAATTCAAGGTCCCTTGGTTTCTAGTCCAGCACTTTAACTGCTGTACCAGACATGACATTTGCCTTTCAAAGGAGAAGTAATCATATGTGGAGGGCACAAGGCTTCTGTGTAAAGTTCTGATCATGCAACCAGGTGTTCACTCTGTAGAGGAAGTCGCAGTGTAGGGGAAGGGAGGAGAGATGGAGCTATGATTCTATCGCAGTGTACACCAAAAAGAGCACCAAAAGCAAGTTACAGGCTGCCAATATTGTGCAAATTGCAGTATTTAAAGTGCAATTTAAAAGAAACTGATTTAAGGGAAGGATATAGGGATTTTTTTAGCCCTTACTTTGATGAATGACTGTGGCTATCTTTAAAATGAAAATCAGGTTTCAGGTATTATGCAAAAGTAAGAAAATTCCTTCCCATTAAAATATTATTTGATTTTTTGTTGTTTTGCTTATTTTGTATAGTTGTGAGTTTCAGTAATTGTTTTATTTGATAGATAAACTAAAAATGAATAACTACAAATAAGTGATATATTTATTTTTTGCCCAGGCCTAACCTCAGTGAATTCTCTACTTTTATTCTTGAGGGTGGATGTCACACAATTTTTTTTTATACTTTCAGAGGCTCACATATTACAGAGTTTGAAAGTCTGTTACTTAAATCATGTATTCAAAATAGACTTTTTTTCTAAGCATTTTCAGTCATTCCTTGATGAACCAGTCACTTTTTCTGTACTCTATTATCTCATTCCCTTCTATCTATTCATGTCACCTAGCAATATCACTTTTTTCCCCAGAACTCATTCATTCAGTTTCTTGGTAGGGATTTGACCTTGATAGCAGATTGAAATTATCAGTTTTTCAGCTGATGGAAAGTTATCAAAACAGTTTACATATTGTTAATAAAACTGTTTGCATGTCAAATAGTAAAGGATTGAAATGTAGTTCTTCTAATATTGCATGTTATTCAAATACCTCTCTTTAAAGGAAAAATACTCGTAAGACTTATCTAATGTCTGTTGCACAAAAATAAAACCCATGATGTGTCTCTGGCATTAGTATCCTAAATGTATTATGAAATGATCCTCAATTAATGTCTTCTTGTGCAGAATAATAAGACACTTGAAGGACACTTGAACAATGCAACAACATACGTATCCAAAGTCTGTGATGCAGATGCGCCTGAAGGTGAGATAACTTCATGCCTAGTTCTAATATATAGTGAAAGATAACCTAACTGGTAATTAGCATATTTGAATGTACTGATTTTTCTTGGAAGGCTCTGAAGCTACTCAGAAAAAACCTTGCAAATAACCACTACCTGTGATGGAACTTGAGGATGTCCTTGGAAGCTGGGGGGAAGAGATGTCGCCTAGGGAATGATTAGATAAAAGAGGAAGGAGTCCACAACAGAGTAACCACTAGAGAAAGAAACTTAGGAAGGACCAGCCCTAACTACTCAGGAGGTAAATAGGGAGGGCAGGAGATTTGTATTTTCAGACTTTGCCTTACAATAAAGTAGAATTAGCTCATCTAGTCATGTTTCCTGTCTGGTTTACCTGGGAGGGCTGACATCAATCTTGCAAGTCTGAAAGGGCAGGTTTCTTTCTCTGGCCATTACCCTCCTTTCTCCTTCATCTGATCGTTCCCTGGGCAGCATCCCTTCCCCCTCTCCAGTCTTCCAAGGTCACCCTCATATTCCATCACACTATCAGAGCTCACCTTGCAACTGTCATTAATTTGATTATTAGCCCCCCACTTTGGTTGCAATAATGATGAAATACCTACTATTTCATGAATTTCCAAGAAATAAAAATACTGTTAAAGCTCTTGGTGAACTGTGTTTCTGTTTTCACAGTCTGTTCTGATGTTACATGAAGGCTTTGACCCTGAGCCATCAAATTCCTTTCAAATATATCAAATTAGAAACTTGCTGATGCTTGGACATGATGGCTTCTTTGAGAAGTGAGCCATCATAAATAGAGTTCCCTCAACAAAGTTCCCCATCCATATTGTTTTTGCCGTTATTTTCAAAAGAGTACACTCTTAGATTGTCACTATATTTCTGTCGTCCATTTTGAAATGACAGTTTTTGTCACTCTTGCGCAGTTTTTAAACAAGTTTAACATTCAGAAGAATGTTCCTTCACTGACAGCTATTTTGTATTATCTTCCTCTCAAATAGTCCAGATGCTCCAGTACTCTCCACTTCATTCGTTAGGCAGGTCTAGGGAGGTAGACTATTTGAAGGAAGATCTAGCCAGGAGTGAATGAGAAGGTATTTGCCACTTCCTCTCAAGAGGTTTTTTTGTTTGTTTGTTTCTGCAGGGAATGGCTGCCAGTTTCTTGCATATAATTTCTAGAAGGCTGTTGGGAAAAATGTGTAAATCAGTCTTCTTTGCCTGATAAAACTGTGACTGTAGTCTTAAGCATGCTTATTACCTGTCAGTAGAACTACTTCTAAGTAATGTGTTAATGACTAGACTAAGTTTAACTTGTTGTACTTTGGAATAGAGATGAGCATTTGGCCACTAACTAGATAATTTATTACTTTCCCCACCAGCTTTTGAGAAGGAAAAAAGTGCTGAGATGAGGGAGCCTTTAATAAAGAAACTGACACACTAATTCATTTGTAATAAATTGTTTTGGCTGTAACTACTTGTTCAGCTAGAATGTTCTTTTAAATATGTTCATTGTTCTTTGGTGCAGTATATTTTAGCAGTCCAATTTACTTTCTAATTTACATTCTGCTACCAGTCCTTATGGTTTATGTACCAGTATATATTGATTATGTAGTTGTACTGACAGAAGAGTACGAGAAATAAGAGCATTGTTGATGTGATTGCAGATGAATTCCAGTTTCTTTGGTAATATAAGAAGAGGTTGTTATGGCAACTACATTTCTAAAAATATTACCTCAAATGGAAGAGTAACCTGGCTGAATTAGACCAAAGCGTATCTACCCCAGTATCCTGTTTCCCACAGTGCTTAACTTGATGCTTGCAGAAATAACTATCTTCCTCTTTTCTTCAGCAAATGATACTTTAGAGCATTATGCCACTGATCTTTGGAAGTGTTGTTCAGTGATTAGAGCTACTCATAATTTATCCATCATTTATTTGTATAATGTTTCTTTAAAGGCACTTAAGTTGTGAGCCATCATCATATCTTATGGTAGTTAAAACTATGGAATTCATTATGTACTGTAGGGAAAAAAATGCTTTATTCTGAATGTCCATCATGGAATGACATCAGTTTCTTATTTTAGGAAGGAAATTAGTTCCCTGTCTGTGTACCAGGTATAAGAATGTACAAAACATTCTTTGCCTTGTGATATGTTTAAAATATTCTGCAAAAAATACAATGGTTTTAAACTGGAAAGCTGGCAGGCTGCAAAGCAAAACTCTAGCCCTCAGTGCTATATTTATTTTCAGAAGTTAGTCTGGGTCTTCCCTGTCTTCCAGAGGTATTATTAGGAAATGAAAACAGGTGATTCAGTTCAGGTAAAAAAGAATTGTAAATGGGATAATAAGGTGTATCCTTATTCACAAAAATATTGTAACATAAACAGTAGCATCTTGAACTAGCAAGGATTGACCAAAAAGGAATCTCAAGGTTGTGGTATATATTTATGTATAATGAAAATGTCAAGAGCCTTGAGAGTGTGGTAGCTTATAAATCAATAAAATAAACTTTTGCAGCGGGTATAAAAGAGGGGGATTCTGTTATAAAGATAGTAAGAAATAGATTTGAAGATAAAACTGCCAGTTCTGTAATAACTTTCTTCAGCTGTATAAGGCCATACTCTTGAATATTGTATGCTGTTCTAAAAACAATGTTATAGACTGGCAACTATATCCAAAAAATAATATTACGGAAAAAAGCAACCAAAATTATTAAGGCTCCCAAACTATCCCTTGTTTTGGCATACCATGTGTATACTTACATTCCAGGGCAACGATATGATATGAAAGGAAAACAGATATTAATGCTAAAATTATTGTTAAAGTTATTCAAGAGGTTTGGCAAGGGATATTAATCAGAAAGCTCATTGACTGATGTTCCACCTTTTTTGTAACAAGTATTTAAGGCAGATTCAAATCCAACTATGCAGCATATACCAAATCAGCTGTATCAACATACTAATTTATCAGTATTTATTTTCTTCACATCCTGTAGTCCTTAATGTTATTACAGTGCAAAATATTTAATTGGTCTATATTTCCTTGATCCTTTTTTAAAAATCAGTGTTTGGGGCCTGGTACAGAGAAGAGGAAAATAATCAGTCTTGTTAACCAGTAAAATACATTTGCTGGAAGTGTACACAATTCCATGATTGATCTCTTATAAACTATCAGCTAGATACCCATCTCACAGATTTTTCCAATAAGGTCTAGAATATCTCATGTTACCAATACAGTGGTACCTCGGGATACGAACGCCTCTACTAACGAACTTTTCGGGTTACAACCAGCTCCAGCCGCAAAAATTTACCTCGATGTGTGAACTCCGCCTCGGGGTATGGCCATTTTTCCGGCCTGACACATGGTCCGCGGCCATTTTCGCTCCGCGCCGCGCCTGGCTGTTTTCCCGCCGCGCCCGGCCGTTTTCCCGCCGTGCCGCACCACGCCCGGCCGTTTTCCCGCCCCTGACGCGTGGTCCACGGACGCCAGAACGGATTAACGGTAATTACATTGAACCTTATGGGAAAATTTGCTTCGTGGTGCAACCAAATTCGGAGGGCGGAACGGATTAACCGGATTTACATTGAACCCTATGGGGAAATTTGCGTCGGGTTACAACCAACTCGGGATACGCCCAGAGTCACGGAACGGATTAAGTTCGTATCCCGAGGTACCACTGTATATTTGTCTTAGATTTTCAGTTCAGTGTTAGATATCTGCCCTGGGGTTTTTAGATGATCTTCTGTTAGATTACCAGGAGTAAACAATTTTGTTTTAAAAATTGAAAGTGTATCCATTAAGAGAGCTACAAAAATCTGTTAATACTTGCTTGAATTATCAGATTCTAATTCTTCATGGAGGATTTATATCCATTAAAAAAAAACAACATAGTTTCAGAGTTGAGCTTTAATATAACTGACCCACTGCAAGTGGTAGTGGAATGGATGTCTAAGGTGAAACCAAACAGACTTCCTTCTAATAGAGGCGAACATGTGTAGCTCAGGGTTGAACTGTGGAGTCCTTGGGGTTCTCTGAGCTTGGTTCTTTTCTTGCAAACGTTTCATTACCCGGTTCGGTAACATCTTCAGTGCTAAAATGAGATGGGGTTTGCTCTCTATTTATGTACTGTGGCATGCTTTGCCAGTGCTGGTGGGGATTTTGTTTTGCTCCTCTGGTAGTTCCTTGATTAGCATATGTTTACTGTTTGATTGTGTGTCTGGTGGTAACCTTTGCTTATCTGGGTGATGATTGCTGGTGAGGCGATCTTCTGGTCTTTTGTCTCTTTTGAATAGTATGTAGATGCTGTTTATTTCTTTGTGTCTATTAATTGCTGCCTTGTCTGAATACCAAGCTTCCAAGAATTCTCTTGCATTTTTGGATTTAGCTTAGTCTAAAATGCTGACAGTTTCCCAGTTAAAACTATGGTTAAGTCTGTCCATGTGTTGTGAAATTAAGGAGTTTTCATCATGTCTTCTGACTGCTGGTTGGTGCTCGTGGATGCGCTCTGCCAGTCTTCTGCATGTCTGTCCTACATAGTGTTTGTGTAAGGTTTGTGTAAGAGGAGCTAGGTATGAACATTATTCAAGCGAGGACGAACACATTGCAGCAACCCAGAACAGAAGAAAAGGGGAAAAGACCACCTATACATCTTCCAACAAAATGGATATCCACGCAACTTTATCAAAAAGTGCCTGACCACTCAACCTACTACAACACAACCAACACAATCTATGAAAAGGATCACACTGCCATACATCAGAAATGTCTCAGAAACCACCAACAGACTGTTACAACCATATGGCATCTCTGTAGCACACAAACCAACAAAATCACTCCAAAATATCTTAAGTAGACCAAAAGACCCAGTAGCACAAGAAGAAAAAACAGGAGTCATCTACAACATACAGTGTAAGGACTGTAACAAACACTATGTAGGACAGACAGGCAGAAGACTGGCAGAGCGCATCCACAAGCACCAACTAGCAGTCAGAAGACGTGATGAAAACTCCTTAATCTCACAACACACGGACAGACTTAACCATAGTTTTAACTGGGAAGCTGTCAGCATTTTAGACCAAGCTAAATCCAAAAATGCAAAAGAATTTTTGGAAGCCTGGTATTCAGACAAGGCAGCAATTAACAGACACACAGAGATAAACAGCATCTACATACTATTCAAAAGAAACAAAAGACCAGAAGATCACCTCACCAGCAATCATCACCCAGATAAGCAAAGGTTACCACCAGGCACACAATCAAGCAGTAAACAGATGCTAATCAAGGAACTACCAGAGGAGCAAAACAAAACCCCCACCCCCACTAGCACTGGCAAGGCAGGCCACAGCACATAAATAGAGAGCAAACCCCATCCCATTTTAGCACTGAAGTTGTTACCTAGCCAGGTAGTGAAACGTTTGCCAAAAAAAGAACCAAGTTCAGAGAACCCCAAGGACTCCACAGACTTCCTTCTCTACAATAAGCCACTGTATGTTTTAACAAGCATTAAATGTTCAGTACATTGAAAGTACTTCATTATTATTTATTAAACTTGTATGCCGCCTGACTCTCAACAACTCTGGGTGGCTAGGAAGAGGGCATAAAACAAAATTCTTAATCTTTTACCATTCTTTACTGCAAGAACATGCGGTGAGATGTACAGCAAATAATTCTAAGGCTTAGGATGGCAAGAAAATGTTATCCACACATAAACATTCTGTAGTTCCTTATTCTATGTTAGGTTTTAGCAATGCTTTTGAAGCCAGGATTTTTTAAAAAATTCCTATGAGGCGCACAGGAGTGCGGCCAATAATATGACATTTAGTAGAGCAAGCAGGGTTTTAGGTAAGGTCAAAACACCCCAAATCTTATCTCACTCCTCCAGAGGGCCAAACATTTTGGTTCTGCCTGCTCTAGGAGCGCTCTGGAGGCCAGACAAATGTTGGGTGTGGATAACAGGCAGTTCACAAGCTGTGGCTTCCCCACCCCTGCTCTGTGGTGATATATTTCCTTCTAAGCTAAAAGATTACCCAGCTTCTAAAAGCCAGAGTTGATACAAATATTATTTCACCTGTATTATTTTGGATATCTCAGTTGTTCCTATGTGTGTCTTAAGAAGTTATAGTATGGTTTTGATCTGTATTTTCCATCATTTTTCATTATTTGCTATGAAGTATTTTCCCTAGATTTTTAAAATGAAAGGTTTTTTTAAAAACCATATTGCATATATCCTTAGCTGTCACTTTATACAATTATTTTCTAAAACTAGAAACTCGCGTTATTTGCATGCTTATAACATAAAATAACTTTGAGCTTACCATAGAATGAGCCCCTAAATCCCTATTTTGCAGCTAGCTGAGATTACGCTGCTAAAATTCAGAAACAACATGCTAAATTGCAGGTGTCTGATTGCCTGCCAGTATTTCAAATTTAAAAGAACAAAAGGTGTATAAACCAGTGAGTAGGCTTAACAAAGGTAAAACATAGAATAAAACACATACAAAGAGCAAAAACATCAGCTCTGTCCACTCGCCATGACATTAATGCATTGTTGGCCTGCCTGCTGTGGCCCTTTTTAAGTGTGGCTTCTATATCCATTGAAAGGCTGCCTATTCCTGGCTTAGCATCTTAATAGAATTGATTGTCCTCAGCCTATGTCACAAATAAAACAGCAAGAATGTTTTGATTTAAGTATGACAGAAAATAACTTACTGTATATATTGTTAGCCAGTCATTTCTACAGCCACAAACTTTGAAATATGGAGAAAGTCATAGGATGTTGGAGATTCTTTTCAAGCTAAATGGACAGCAGAAAAGTCTGTGGAAGAGGAGTTAAACCAGTTCTTCAAAAACCAATTCTGTTAACTGCTGAAGAAATTATTTCAGTCTGAGAAGTAGAATGCATGTTGAACCATGGCTAGTAAATAGTTTAGCTGTGTCTAATGTTACAACATTGTTGAAGCTATGCAGATGTTTACTGACTACTTGCCTAAGTGTGAGACTTCAGAGAATCCTATGCCAGCTAAATTGAGTTTTATAGAGGAAGAGTTAGGATAATAATGAATGAAATTAAGAACACATCCCCACTATATCTAAAGCTCGCCTTTAGATATTTGTATACATTAGCATACAGTATCTACCCCTTTTCTATAGAAAATATAGAAATACAGTAACTTGCCTTTCTGCTTCATTCACCTGTTATATTGTTGAAAATGCTGCAAACATTATGTTAGAAATGTAGGTCAATCCCATGGAGCTCGTTTTTCAGCTTGGCTTAGCTTTAATTGTGTTCTTTAAGGACACATAATATTTAATTATATGTTGTCGTAGATTTTGAAGCAGAAGAAAGTTGTTAGAAAGTGTATGTGAGCTGAGACAATTTTCCCATTCATTGTAGTCTTCATAACAAGATACAGATCAAGAAGAAATGGACAGTTGTGAAAAGAGCTGTCCTTGAAACCAATGGAGAAAATTTATCCTATCCACCAATATCAACCCAAGTTTATCAAGCCAGTTTCTCTCAATAGCTTTAATAGGCAGTGATAATAGTAGACACTAGTCTCATTTCTGAACATGCATGCACCATTTTTATCCAATAGGAAGGTGATAGTTATTTCTTTAAATAATTATTTGTGATCTCAGGTGGTAGTTTTACCTTCACTGGTAAGAATCAAAGCTATTAAAAACAAAGGAACAGGCAAGTTCTGCTCCAAAACATGGATTCCTTTAAAGATTAAAGTTGCTTGGGCAAGCTGATTGTCAGATGAATTTAACATTTTTAATCCTAAACAGGACTTCTTTCTTTCCTTTCCTTCCATGTCCAGGTATCTTTTCCCCTCCTCTCAGCTCTATCCAAATTTGTTCTTTCCCTTCCCAGGGCAGATTTTGTAAAGACCAAATGGGTCCAAAAAATCTGCTATAATTTGTTTTGTCAGATTACTGAAGAGAGCCATCTGTAGGCCTGTTCATTTTCTTTAATTCAGATAAGCAGCTGGAGGGGTTGCATATGGCATGGAATATGCTGCTTTGATTTACTTGTGTGTTATTTTTTGTCACATACAGCATAGTAGCTGGCTCAGGATGTAAATCTCCTTCCCTGCAAAATTAGATCTCAATTTACATTTTGGGCTTTTTTCTGCATGTTTTATTTGTTCATGTACCACCCTTTTCCGTAAAGAAAAAACCATCCTAAAGGTAGTTTACAAGCTTAAAATTGTAGAATAATAATGCAAAAAGTGAGAACCCATTTAAATTATCTCGTAGAGGGGCAATCTCTACACATCTGCTTAGTTACTTCAACTAGCAGGAGAAGCCCCTCAATGATGCCTCCACTGCTGTTCCCACAGTATGGAATGCATTGCCTATGAAGGTCTGTGTGGTTCCCACTCTCCAGGTATTAGGAAAAGGTAAAAAAACATCTCTTTTGCCAAGCTCTTAATTGTTAATTGTTTTAATGATTAATTTTATTGACATTACTGTCACATTTAAAATTTTGTATTATATATTGTATATAATATATCTTGAATGGTTATATAAGCAGAAAAGCAGTGTCTGAATTTCATAATAAATAAGAGCAGCAAAAACAACTTCATTTGTAAGAAAAAAAGTAAAGGTTGTAGAGTAATGGAAGAGCAAGAACCCATTTAAATTATGTTGTAGAGAAGCAGTCTCTACAAATCTGCTTAGTTACTTCAGCTAGCAGGAGAAGCCCCTTAATGATGCCTCCACTGCTAAAGGGTTGGTGAAATAGAAATGTTTTAAGAGGTAATCTAAATAATTGGCGAAAAGAGGATTTGATTTGTTGTAACCTAATAGCCTGAACCAGTTCAGTATGTAATGTCGGGATGTCTGGACAATTTTACAGCAAGTATTCTTAATTTTTATTTTTATGTCTATGCTGTGAGATTTTTAATAAAGAGCAAGTTTTTGTTTAGACTATAACTAGGGTACTTCCATGTTTGATATGAGGCTAATTGGCATAAGATACAATCACTAACCTTGGGAAATAGAGTAAAGAGGTCTTGAAGCTGGGTCAATTAGAAGCTAATACCCTTGGTAAGTAAAATATATATTTTTGTTGCAAATATTAGCAGCTCAGAATAACTTCATTCTTAATTATGTAGCTGGCCATTTGTCCTCTGAAACATCTCCAGGTTGAATGCTAGGGAATACCACTCTGTCCTTTAAAATATCATTGGATCTTCGAATGAACCCCAAATGCATTCTGTAATTATTACAAGTAGTCCTCATTTAACGTCCATTTGTTCAGTGACTGTTTGAAGTTGTGACAGCGCTGAGGCATACTTATGGTGGGTCCTCATGGTTGCAGCTGTTGCAGCGTCCCCACAACCACATGTTCTTGATTCAGGCACTCAGCAACTGGCTCGCAATTACAATATTGCAGTGTCCCACAGTCACCATTTGCAACCTTCACTGCCAGCTTCCAACAAGCAAAGTCAATGGGGAAGCCAGCAGGAGGTTGCAAATAGTGATCAAATGACCACAGGACACTGTGACCATGCGGGATTTGCTTAATGACAGCAACTGGGGCTGCCGGAACTGCCATTATAAGTTGGCACGGTGATGTGATGTTTTGCCTTATGACCAGGTTGCTTAGCAATGTAGTTCCCAGTTCCAATTACCGTTGGTAAGTGAGGACTGCCTGTACCATATTAATTACTTAATGTTATTTAGTATGTAGAAGGTCAGATAATACATTGTGAAATATAAAATACTGTGACATCATTTCATATATTCCATGTTAGTCAATCTTGCAGTCTGAGGTCACTGTTAAAGAAAAATATACTAAAATAATTTTTAGCAGTTATATGTGTGTTTCAAGATTAAAAAGTGCATGATATTCCTGCAGTAATTTCCAACATGCCTCATCACTGAAGTAAGGAAACTAAAAGCATATTTGATGCAATATTTTCATGACTTAGGATCAGTATAAGCATTTCCTGTCTTTTTACAAATGGTAGCACCTAGCCATCCTTGTTTGGGCTTAAGCAGGATCCAAACTGGTTAGTAGAGGTTGACTTGAAGGAGATTCTATCTTTTTCACAAGGGATTCCTGAAAGAAGCTTGGAATGGCATCTTTAGTACTGAAGTCTGTCTGATTTTAAAATGTTTCCAAAAACAAGACACTTAACAATATTCATCAGTGATTCTTTGTAGTTTTATCCTTTGATTTAAAAGAAAATAGCATATAGATAATTAGCCTCTTGAATTTGTTCCTTAACTTTAGATTCATTGAGTTTATCTTTAGACAAACACTGCTTGATAAAGTATTAATGGCTCCCCAACTTTTTCTTTGGATCTTGCTGAGATTGCTAGCCAAACCCAGCATTGGCTTTTGCTTTCTCTAAATCCAGCTTGTCTGGGAAACATTTGCACTACGTACTCATTTGAGATATTCTCTCGAGAAATCTGTTGTAGAATTTTACTTTTAATACTGCTTTGTTGTGTTTGTGTTGTATATAATCTCTAGCATGTGTTCAAGCCAACTAAATGGGTCTTTAAGATATATCTATCTTGATAGGAGTAAGGACCAGAAGACCTTAGTTTATTTTTGTCAGGCTTTACAGGACACTCTCCCATTGCATCAGTAGTGTGGGTGCATTATATTCCCATGGCAACAGTTCCTTGCTCTTCTTTGGCTCTTCATTATTTAAGTGAAGGTGAAACAGATAATCAAGCTGAATTTCTTCTTGACTGACTGGTAGAGGAAAATGAAAAAAAAAAACTGAAGTAGTATTGTGTACTATGACAGATTTATTTCTGAAACATGTAGGTTTCTTATCAACATAAGCATTTAATGTCAACAGCTTAATACACACGATACTTCGTCATGGGAATGGATGCTCTGGACATTTGTTCTATGGAGATGGCTTGTAGGTCCAGACAAGGAAAAGTGATATAGGTTGGAGAGAAGCAATTATCAAATTGGAGCTGTTGAAGAGTAGGTCCAGAGGACAGCAGCAAAGATAAGGGGCCTGTAAAAACCTATAAAGAACAGTTGGAGTTCTTGAATATGTTTAGCCTGGAGTAGAGAAAACTGTGGGGAGACCTAATAGCTGTCTGCAAGTATCTGAAGTGCTGTCATGTGCAGAAATGTTCAGAGTTGTTCCAAAAGACAGGACAAAAAACAATGGGTTTAAATTACAAGGAAGAAGATTTTGTTGAACATCAGGAAATGTTCCTAAAGTAAGAACTGTTCAACAAAGGAACAAACTGCCTTAGGAGTGGTGGACTGTCCTTCACTAGAAGTGTTTAAACAGAATTTGAATAGCTATCTGTTGGAGATGCTGTAGTGGAGGTTCCTACACAGGGCAAGGTGTTGGACTAGATGATCTCCACCCATTCTATGAATCGCACCAAGATGTGCAAGAGGGAATGATCCCAGGCTAAATGAAAGGAAATCTCTTTTTTGTCTGGCTCACTTGTATTGATTTACATTGGCTCTTTTAAGTAGTTTAATCCCTCCCCCCCGCCATGGTGGTACTTGAAAAATCAAGCTCAGTGTGATCCATAGAAATCATGGAGAAGCACATTCCAATTCCCAAATACAAAACTCTGTCAGCGATCTTAGCCCAGTCATTCTCTCTCAACCTTATCTGTCTTTCAGAGCTAATTTGGATTTCTGGGTTCAGTCAATCAATCATACTTATATAGCCGCCCGTCTCACACAAAGTGACTCAAAGTGGCGTACAACAATTAAAAAGAAGATATACATAAAAACAATTATAAATAAAAAAGCTATAAAAGCACACAAAACAGGAGGGGATAAAATTAATAAGGGAGCCATTGCAAAATCGCCCTGGTCCCCTCGGAGCCCCAGGCCTGATCACACAGCCAGGACTTGAGGGACTTGTGGAATGTTAAGAAGGATGAAGCTAATCTCACTTCTGGGGGGAGAAGATTCCACAAGGCGGGCACCGTGGCAGAGAAGGCCCGCCTCCTGGGACCCGCCAAATGTAATTCTCTGGCAGTTATGTTCCTCATTTAACACAGCATATTGAAGATCCACTTGGACCATGTTTTCTTGCTTTTGTTGTGTGCACTCGTAATGACACTAATCTTCTCAACAGCAACTTGCTCTTGATTTGCATTGTTGATACTAAGGCAAGCATTTTCTTTTCCCAGAGAGGTAACGTACTTTAGAACATGAAAAAGTCAGGCAGGATTTTCTTGAAGCATAAGAGTACTAAATACAGGTAGTCCTAGTTTAGCGACCATACTTGGGACCAGCAACTTGGTTGTTAAGTAACCCAGTTGCTAAGTGACCCAGTTGCTAAGTGAAACTGCGACTGTGCTTATGATCTTAACTTTAGCTTTCTTGGCTTTACAAACCTGAGAAGGTCATAAATGTGAGAATTGGTTATAAAGTTACTTTTACATAACCGTCGTAACTGCAAACAGTTGCTAAATGAGGCAGTTGCTAAATGAGGACTACCCATATGTGAGTGACCAGCAAGAGGCTATGGAGAAAGCTGAGGCTGTAGCAACGCATCAGTTTTGAGTGGACATTAATTGAATGCAGATAGTATTAAGGAATAATACCAAAAGATTGTTAACATAATCAGGGGGTTAGACTAGTTGATCTCTAAGATACCTTCCAACTCAATTGATTTGATTTTATGAAAATAGATTGTAGGTGATGCAGGTGGCTGAATCTAGTGGTAATTCTGGAGATCAATGTTGACTTGTGAAAGTGAAAGCAGATGAGTAATTTGGAATGGTGTGTTGGATGGGGGACGAATGGGTGCTATGTTTTTTCTTGAGGCTTGAAGTAGACATTAACTAAGTTCTGAATCTATCAGAATGCTATATATACAGTCCACCTTCCCTTAAGCTCTCAGAGAAGGAGATATGAATGTTAGATTGTCAGATCTCCATGAACAAGGTTTAGATTACTTCTACTTTTCCCACCTTGGAGGGAAGGGAATTCTCTATTTTTACATAGCATACAGGTAGTCCTTGCATTACGATGGCAATTGGGACTGGAATTTCCAACGCTAAGCGATGTGGTCATAAAGCTCGATGTCACATGACTGTATCACTTAGCGACAGCAATCCGGCACTCCCTGCTGCCATCATTAACTGAATACCACCAGTTGTTAATCGAGGACCCACCCTGATCCAAGCCATCCCTGACTTGGTCCCTCCCAGCCCTAAGCCTCGGTTCTTCCAAGGTTGCCTCCTTTCAACTCACCCCAACTGCCTATTCCTCCCATCTCTGCCCTTTCTGGCTGCTTTCCATCCTGCCTTGTGGGGTGGCATGCAGCCCCAGAACCACGCAAAAGCCCCAGCCGCTCCTAGCTCTGTCCAGCAGCACGGTGCGAAGTCACAGCCACCCCAGGAAGCCTCAGCCACCCCAGCCTGGCCCAGCACCATGGCATGAAGCCACAGCCACCCCTAGAAACCCCAGCTGGCCCAAACACCCTCACCGCCCTGCAATCCGAGGCCCCTACCACCCTACACTCTGCCACCCCAGCTGACTTTCACCATCTTCTTGCTCCTGCTGATGATGAGGCATACCCGACCTGGCCCTTCAAGAGGCAGTTGCTGGCCATGCAAGGCCTTCTCCTGGTCCTGTGAGGAAACTGCCGTATGCTACCTCGGGAAGAAAGCCTTGCATGTCCAACAGCTGCCTTGCAAAGGGCCAGGGTGGGCGTGCTTGGTCAGCAGTGGGAGCAAGAATATGGCAAAGGTCAGCTGGGGTGGTGGAGCACAGGGCGGCAGGGGCCACAGAGTACAGGGGGCCAAAATGGTAGAGATGGGAATGGAGGGAATTGAAGCGCTCCTTTGGTTGTAAGTGCAGGCAGGCTGCCAAGCACCCAAATTTTGATCATGTGACTGCAGGGGCACTGCAGCACCCATAATTTCAGAGACCAGGCATAAGTACCATTAGTTCAATGCCACCATAACTTTGAAGGGTTGCTGAATGAATGGTTGTAACTCAAGGACAACCTGTGTATCTTTTGTAGTGTTGTTATTTATATAGACCGTCAGGAGGCAATATGTGACCAGCTTGGTCCTATATTGGGATTCATCAGATGTATATAACCAGATCTTTTCTGTCAGGTTCAAACCCTCTACCAGGAATTGAACTCATAGACCATTACACTTTAGATGACTATATACAGTGCATTAGCTTGAGAAATCCCTACCCCACCCCAAATGGTGGTGAAAATCATGTAAAACCTTACATGCAGGGGCATGACATAATGCAACATCTGTATTTCTCTGAGAGCTTAAGGGAAGGTGGATAGTATATATACTATTCTGATAGCTCCTACATATCCCTTCCTGCCGTGCTGCTGAGTACCAGGGCCTGGATAGCTGCTAAAGCTAATGTACTATATGTAATCATCTAAAGCTGGCGGTGGATGAGTTCAGTTCCCAGTAGTGGGTTTGAACCCCACAGAAAATATCTGGCTACCTTCATTCAAGGAGTCCCAATATAACAAAAGAGCAGTCATGTCCTATACAAGTAACCCTATATAAGTATAAACAAGTTCTGATATTTAAATTATAAAATTGCATCTTAACTATTAAATTCTGTACTGTAGATCTGTGTATTTGAGAACAAATGTAAATTTATGTACAATAGTCCTCAGTTTAAGAATGAATTCTGTTCCCAAGTTCTGTCCTTAAGTTGAATTTGTATGTAAGCCAGAAGAATATTATTGTATAATACTATATAAGTGGTATTGTGTAATTAACTTGAACCATTGTGTATTTAACTCATATCATTGTGTTGAGTTTTGCTACAGTGGGTTCCTTTCTTAACTATGGATCATCTGTAAACCAGAGGTTCTTAACCTGGGGACTACCTGTACTTATTTCTTAGCTAGCTTATGAGAATTGTCACTTCATATATAAACTACATTTTAAATTCTTCTGGAGGACTAAGAAAGTAGGGTCAGTGAAGTAAGTTGACTCTACTGATACTATCCTCCTAAATAAAATGGTAGAAGAACAAGGCCTTGCCTGTGAGATGTGGCTAAGCCTTACTGCAGTTTGCCAACAATGTCCATTTTTTCTTAACCCACACACATACAAATTCTTTTGAGAGTAAAGAGTAGGCTTATTCAGCATATATAGATTTCAGATATAAAATTGCAAGACATGCTATTTTGAAAAAAATCAGTTTAATAAATGTAGATTTTTACAAATTGTCATTTGTATACACTTGTGTTTATGGATCCTTTCCCATCCTTTCAGATTGAAAAATGAATGGTGTTTGATAAGTATATGTATCAGCAGTAACTTCAGTTGTAATTAATTGTCCTTTTGAAAAAGAGAATCCATGTATAATTGGAAGTATCATGACCTTTTTTTAATCCATTTCCTAACATTTGAGAGCAATTCTTAGCTGCTGCTTTTCCCCCCCCCCCCAGATCAATGCACTGTTACTCGGACATATCTGTTTCTGCACAAATTTTGGTTCTTCAATGCTGCATACTACTTTGGCAACTGGGCTTTTATTGCAGTAAGTAATCTTATTTGAAGATGATTTAAATACAACTTAGTGTTCTGGTATAACTATACTTATCATATGTGCATTGTGGCAATATTGCCTCGCATAAATCTGTTACTTCCCTCAGCTGACCTCCAGTAATACAGTGTGTTGATGTACATTCACAGGTTTTCTTGATTGGTTTAATTGTGTCATGCTGCAAAGGAAAAAAATCAGTCATTGAAGGTGAAGTGGACGAAGATGATTCAGATATAAGTGATGATGAGCCATCGCTCTATTATGGTTGACAGCCTGCAGTCCTGAAGGTTAAAGTGTACAATGTAAAACTGTGAAAATGCCACTTTTGGTTCTGACTTTATTCTAGGAAAAGTTCACCTTTGCCAATATTGAAAGAAGTAATATAAAACAGGATTTGGAATTTCTGCAAATCTAATTGACTTATAGTTAAGTTCATTTGTACATAGGCACAACAGCTAATTTTATGAAGGAAAAATTAAAGAGAGCTATTTTTTGAGTATATGCTATAAAGCTGTGATGTCATTTAAATGCCATTTAAGTTTGTTTCTGTTAGTCTTGAATTTTAAATTTGTTTTTGTCTTTTATTCCTTTGGACTATTGAGAAATCTTAATCAAACTGACAAATGTGTTACATACATCTTGTGGAAATCTAAAGTTACCAGTGCTTGTTGATACACAACTAATATCTGAAACACTACCTATTGGTATCTGAAGTGATACTTAAAGGCCTTAGAACTGAATAAAACACCAATTCTGGTCATCAGAATGAATCCCTCCCATATGAAATGTGAATGCACTATGACTGGGAGGCAGATGGGGTGCAACATTTACGTTCAGTAAAATAGTGGGAGAAATATGCATGCCATTCTGAGTTTTGTTATTTAGTTTGGTATCTGCCCACATATACTGTTCTCGACCCAACTGGATAGAAAACAATAGATCTGGGCAGATTAACAATACAGCATACAACGTCCTGAACTTTCTAATTCAAAATAACAATGTAAAGAAAGATACTTTTTCCATTTTTCATATAATTTGTGTGCTTTAATTTCTTCGTGGTTTAAACTAAAACAGTGTGTACATTTTTAAAATACATTAAATATTAATCACCTAGCTTAGTTACTGTTTCCTATTTACTGTTTCTTGGCATCATAATACCAAATAGGCTGAACTAAGCTTTAAACACTAAAACAATTATTCAGTATCATTTTGCTTAATTATAATTGATGAAATGCACAATTGCTTAAAATCATGCCATTTTGTTCCTTCTTTTGTAAAATAAATCAGGATCCTATATGCATACTATTCTGAAGTATTCTTGTAATGCAAACTCTGTTATTTAATCTTAGTCTTTAGTGTTCTTAGATTTGTCATTCCTAAATAATTACTGATAAAGAAAACAAATTTCTGAGTGTGGTGTTTTCCAGACTGCAGCAATTTCATATATCTGCTTCCTCAAAATATTATTATGAAATAATATTTTAGGCTTACAGTTATTTTTTGCTTATTTGGTTTAACCCACCTTTTGTTCTAGGATTTCCCATTATAGTTATAGAAATCCTGAGAGGAATGATGTGGTCTAAAGAGAGACAAAAGGACTTGGTTTAACATGCTTATTGGAAAAGGCTATTTTAATGAAGGGAAGGAAGGGAAGGAGAATCGTTTTTGCTTCATGATGATCTCTATCTTAAGGAGCTTTTCCAAGGGTTATGCCCAAAAAGGGAAAGGGAATTTTTCTTTTCAACTTCAGAACAAAACAGTCCCTTTCAAAATTTTTCACTGGATCATTGTAAATTGAGAACAGCAAGAAGGACAAAAACAGCTAAAGCTCTAATGCCCAGACTCTGCAATTTAGTATAGCCTGTGATGTAATGCCTCCAACACACACAGAATACGCACACACACCAAAGCTCACCAAACCAACTCAGACTATCAGCATGATGCTAATAATGGCCTTTGCATTATAACTTAGAATCTCAGCTCACTGACAACTTCAGTGCATGAAGCAGAGTAGTCCATGAATACTCTCATATACTACTTTATATTTACTTGCCTTCTATATTATTAATTTGCCTTTTTCAGGCAGCCTCCCTGCAGAAAGGAGCATGATATAAAACAGTTGTCCAGGTCCATAGACAAATGGAATAGATTCAGCAAGAACTAGGAAAAAAACTGTTTATGTCAAAGACATAAGGAAGCAGTTGATGCATGGCTAATGGCATTTGCCTAAACATGGTTCAATTTCATCTAAGGCAAAAAGATCAGGACACTGTTCACTGTGATTGCTCCCTAGAATTTATTTGGTGCACTTGGAAAACCTTAATTTAAATCCCATTTAGAGGTTTAAGATGATTTAGGTATTTAGAATTAAACTTCTGACATTCCTCAAACTGCTCAGCCTGTTATGGCCATCAAAGCCATTCAGCTCCAGTTCTGAAATCCCTAGTCAGATCAAGAGTTAATTCAATTTTCTTTCAGGCTCTGATTAAAAAATGGCTGAAAATATTTCCTTGCGCATAATTTTCAAATCCATAGGAGCAGCTGCCCAGAAATAGGATATTCTCGTTTTTATTAATTTATTAGAGGAGTACAGGTAGTCCTTACTTAACGGCCACAATTGGGACTGGCAACTCCATCGCTAAGCAACACAGTCATTAAGTGAAACATTGTAACCGCACCCAACTTATGACATCAGTTCTGCTGCGGTTGTTAAGTGAATCACTGGTCATTAAGCATGATTTCATGTGACCACAATGTCCCATGGCCATGACTTGTGACTTCCTGCCAGCTTTCCTATTGACTTTGCTAGTTGGTAGCCAGCTGTGAAAGTCGCAAATAGTGATCATGTGACCATGGGACATTGTGATGGCCATAAGTTTGAGGACCAGTTGTAAATCTAATTTTTCAGTGCTGTCATAAGTTCAAACTGTCACTGAATGAGCCAGTCATTAACCGAGGAGTACCTGTATCTATATATACCAGTAGAAAGCAATAGTGCAATTTTTGCTACTATCAGCGATCTATACAAGACCCTCCTCTTCAGTTTGGCATCATCTTGGGTATTCTCAAAAGTGCTGATATGTATGATATCTTGCAAAAGTAAGAAGTGCTTTTGACATCCTACTTGAACTCAGGACACACTTTTTCTTCTCCTGGATGTAATAGTTTTTCCCCAGTCATGCAGAAACTACTTTGGACATAGGTGTTACTTTGTATAGAAGTTTTCAGAACTGGCATGCCCACTTCTCCCAAAGGTGCCATTTCTATGCTTGGAATTCCTGCAGTTGATCCTGACCCACATGTTAGCCAATCAGAGATGCAATATTTCAAAAGTGCCCCCAGTCCATTACCTTTTCTGGAGGTCACTTTTTTATGTTCATTTAGTTGTCCTATGATGCTATGTATATCCTGAAATTCTTTTTTCCTTGACAGTTTGGGGATTTGGGGGGAACAAACTAAAGCCAGTTCTTATATTTAATGTCCTTGGAATTTAAAAGGGCAGAAAGTTCAGATTGGATAATTATCCTTTAACTAGTGGTTTGGGCTCCCATCTAAAGCAGATGAACCAGGACTGTCATAGTACCAGTTTTTATTTTAGACAGGGAAAGGTTGAGTAATTTTCGAATAACTCTTTGACCTCTTAACAGTTGGGTTGTAAAATTAGCCATGCAGTGTTATACCTGTCACAACTTCTGCCATGCAGTTTTTTTTTTGAAACTCCTGCATTTCTGCGGGAGGTCAGGCATACTAGCTAAAGAAAAACAGATTCCAGATTAAAAATTAAAACTTGCTGTTTTCTGTGCACATACTTAACAATTAGCTAGATAGCTGATGATTGCAGGCTGGAGCCCTCTAGTTTTTCATAGACACATATTTGTTTGGACCTTTTAGTGCTGCATCATCCCAAACCAGATCTTTTAAAAGTACAAAAAGCCTTTCTGGCCACTACATCAGTGGCTTAACCATTCAAGAAACAAATAGAAATGATGTCTTAGTTTGCTAGGACTGAACATTCTTAGGTCAAGACAGAATGTTTGTTAGTCTGATCCTGTGTTTTTTTACCATAAGAAAATAAGTACCCAATTGGGAAAGATCAATTAGCATGGACCTAGTATAGAGATATAGAGCCAGTTTGGTGGTGTGGTTAAGGCGCCAGGCTAGACACCAGGAGACCGTGAGTTCTAGTCCCACCTTAGGCACAAAGCCAGCTGGGTGATCTTGGACCAGTCACTCACTCTCAGCCCTGGGAAGAAGCCACTGGCAAGCCACTTCAGAAATCTTGTCGAGAAAACTGCAGGGACTAGTCCAGGCAGTCACCAGGAGTCAACACTGACTCAAAGGCACAAAAAATAAAAAAATATAGGGATCTTATTCAGCTTGCCATTTTAAACAAACTTCTGTGCAGATGTGACCACCAGAGCCTCTCCTGACGGGAACAAACAGCCTGAAAACCCAGTAACTTGCATGGCTCCTGAGAGTAACATGCTGAAATTATATGCAAGGCTTATCTAGGGAGGTACCACCTCTTTCATCAGTTATAATGGCATAAAATCATTAATGGAACTCCTCTAATGTAGAGCAGGCATTTTGAAAGAGTGATTCAGGTAAAGACAGATTTGTGTCTCTCTATTCACCAGCACATATTTTCAGGTTGCTCAGAAAAAAAATGTATTTCAGGTAGTGAGTTTTAGAATGCTGACGAACAACAGGGTGGATCCAAAGTTATACAGACAAGTAGGATATTGCCAGGTATCCCTCAAATAAATGCTCTGAAGAGTTGGAAGACATCTCCTATGGAAGGATGTGTTTGCACAGCGTGGGTGAAATCTTATGCCCCCTTCCATTCAGGAAAGCCTCACAGATTCCATACCTCTTCTGTAATTAAAAGGGTGCCTTTACTGATAGGGAATGCCTTTTAACCCAAACAGTAATCCGTGGGTGTGGGGGTGTCAGAAAACCACAGCAGCACTGCAACACGTGCAAAATAAATCTGATTAAAATGTCAGAAGTCATGCAGTCTACTTTGCATATATGCTTTTTCTTTACACAAGAAAATATTCAGAAGTTAAATGTTTTGGGCAACTCATGTTGGGGCAGCTTGCAAACATCTGTGTACACTTCTTGTTTAAACTTGTTGCATAGGTAATATGTTCAATGTGAATGACCTGTTTGTTCTTAGTATTGCTCCTGCATTCTGTGATCCTTTCCTAAGGTATATGAGTTCAAGTCATTATAGAGAACTGGGAGAAACAAGAAGTGACAAGGAAAGCATCGGAGTGGAAGCCATTTTTAAAATAACATGGGTAGCTGTGTTCTGTAGAATGCTGAAGTTCCTGAATTGAAACCGAAGATGTCTGACATGTCAGTTGTTTCAACTCAAGGCAACAAAGGTATAAATAAGGGTAATTAAGTCTTGAGAAAAAAATGTTGCCTTCCTCTCAAACATGCCAAATCCTAGCATTTTGAGAATGGCCTGAATATCTTTATTCATACCTCTCCTTATCTAGGTTTCAGTATCCGTTGCTTCTGCTCTCATATGATCATCAACTATGTGATCTTCAAGTAAATGAGTTAGATTTCAAGGTGATGGAGGTACATCATTTAGAGCTGGATCTTTCTAAATACATATATACATTTGAAAAGGAGCATGGAAGAAGAGGACTTACGTAGCACTCCAGAATGGAGATGAGATGCTGGCTGTCTCATTTCTAATATTTCTATTATTCAATTGGTACTCTGACCTTTATGCCAGAAATAAGCAGCAATATTCTGAAAGAGTTCCACAAATCCCATGGTGAACCCCAAATCCCTTACGATAATGGAATCAAAGATCTAATGAGATGCCCCCTATGAGACCTCTAAGTAATCTCATAGTCAGTTGAAGCCATGAGAGTGCCAAATTTGGGTCAAAAAGTAAAGCTGTTGAGAATCCAGAAAATAAATGGTAGCCATGCATATTTAAAACTGGAGAAAAACCATTAATCTCTCAACAATCTTCCCCCAAACTTGGCTGTCCTGTCTATATTCAGGGTAGAATTTGTTCTGATTTTAAAAAGGAATAAAGCCCCTTCAGATGTCAAGTGGACTAATGCTCCCAGTATTTTTAGATATACCACCTCATATTTTCAGCAACCATCAGATTCACTCTTTTTCCCAGCAGGTTTTCATTAGGCCAAAAGAACATAGGGTCATTTGAATTAGTTGCCTACAAGTTCCTGAAAACAGTATTTCCACATGGGATCCTGCAACTCCAGACATCTGTTTGCACAGGGTCAACAGTCTGTAGAAGATGGTAGAAATTCTTTGTGGCTCATCTGTGGTACAGTTGAAACCACTGCAAAACTAGTTTTTTGTTGCTGTGGCTTTGTTTTCCATTAATCACAACTCTTACTTCACCCTCCTGAGCTTTGGGTCCTGGGAGAGAAAAACTTGCTTTATCAATGGAAAAGAAAAAGTGGACAATAAGATTTCATGTGGTCAAGGTTCAATTTTCTGTTTAAAAACAGAGTTCGTGGTCATTTGTGTAAAGATATAAGTACTTTTGTGTATTGCAGGTAAACAGAAAAATGTTATGCATTTTTCTTCTTTATTTTTCTTGCTATGATAGAAGTGCTACCCTTTCATACGTGTATCATAACATTATATGCAATTAGGTGAGGAGCAGAGTTTGCATGTTGAGGTTGCAACATGTTTCATCACTCCCCCCCCCCCCATGGATGCCTAATGCAGAGGACTGTCAGATCCCAAAGCTTGTTTAGTTCCCACTGGCAGGAAGGAAACTTGGAAGGGAGAGTGGAGAAAGAACTATGCAAACTTTGAAGGAATTGACACTCCACATGATGAGACTTGAACTATCCAGCTTTTGATTCAGAGCATCTTACAAGCAGGAAGAGATCTCATATTGCTTCTTTACCTGAGAATCTCCCTTTCTGCAGGTAGACAGTGAGATTTCCACCGTTTTGGGGTCCCTGGTATGCTGTCTAGGAAACAATGGATTACACTGAGAAGCCTCAGTCCAATTTTTAGTTCTGCAGCTAATAAAATAATGTCATATCTCAATAAAGCTATTTTCTATTACTAACAGCTAAAACTGTTCTGATTTGATTATGTCAATTGCCTACCAATACATTTTAACTTGTCTCATTTCTATTATTTCTTTAACTGCCATAGCATTTAAGTATATGGTAAACCCTTATCTGAATCTTCAAATATTGAAAGAATTGTGATTAATGGATTACATTATGCTTATTCTCCAGGGAAGGGATCCAACTGTACATTTTCATTAGTGAAAGCAATAGAAAATGGGGTAATTCTGTCTTTTCTATTCAATTCCCTGGCTGTAGTTATGAAATATACAAGACTAGGTTAAAACGGAGTTGGGTAGTTCAATTTATTTATTCAATATTATTCAGTAAATATTCATTAAAGAAATAATAATGATTTAAAATATAAATTGATAAGACAATGAAACAGTAAAACAACAATCACACCAGGGGAAATAAAAACTTAAAAGGCAAACACTCCAGCAGGTTGACAATTTGCCCCAGCCCAGCACTTATTTTGACAACCCATCTATTACTTGGTATGAGAAACCCAGATCATTATATTAAGCCAAATGAAGGTAACCTTTTGGTGTCCATAGGCCATATTTAATGTTTTAGAGAGGGCTAAAGACACAAAGAGGATATGGTCCATCACACACATGAATAGGACTGGGCTTGGGAGGGAACATTTGGGGCCCCTTTCATGTGTTTTTGTTTTTAACCATGCAATTACCATTTTAAGGATTTTATTAAAGTTTTCATCATTTCCGTATCTCATAATGTCAGGAGACTGTACTTTCAGTGCTGGCAGCAAGTAGCCATGGATTGCAGAATCCAGAAGTAGTCCATGGAGTATGCAAATTGGTATGGTGGTAGGCAAAATGAGGCCTCCACCCCTCACAGTAATCAAAAGAGTAAGGAGTACCCCCACACAAAACCACTTGTTCACCAAAACCTGTAATGCAACAGAACCAGCAAATAGCAAAGTCCAATATTTTAAACACAGGTTTAGTGCTCTACCAAAAGACTGCTGAAGCCATGTTTAGGAAACAGGTCTAGTATCCTGTCAAAAGAGTTCTTTTTTTTTTTTTTTAATCTGTTCAATCAATGCAGTTTTCTTGGCAAGATTTTTCAGAAGTGGTTTGCCGTTGTCTCCTTCCTAGGGCTGAGAGAGAGTGACTGGCCCAAAGTCACCCAGCTGGCTTTGTGCTAGGTGAGACTAGAACTCAAGGTCTCCTGGTTTCTAGCCTGATGCCTTAACCACTACACCAAACTGGCTCTCACAAAAGAACTCTAAACATGCATATATCAGGAGACCTATTTGTTGGAGGTGGTTGCATACTTACATCTTCTGCACTTCTACCCTGACAATCGCCTGCCACAAATGAAGTCCTAAGAATAGGCATTCAGATCTATTTTTGCATAGAGTGCAAACACTGAAATCCATGGAATTTAGTCATGATTAGGTTTTTCCACTGATTTCAATGTCTACTCGAAAGAGGATTGACTATGGGTATAAACCATAGTTTAAATACTTTCAGCAACAGCATCCGATAGTCTTATGATATGCTACAAAAGTACACTATGAAATTAACTTGGTGGTCAGAACCAATAAGGTCCAATAGTAGAAATGAGAATGGGCTTCAGGTCCCAGATTGCTGACTTTCACATTCTTTTTTCCTCAAAGTGAGAGTTTAAATGACTTGCCTCACACTTTCATTTTGAAGATAAATGTGGTAAAGCTTATAAAGCACTCTCCAGGCTAAAAGAGCTAGATATACAGCAAGTGATGCTTTAATTTAGTTGCTTGTTCTGACAGTTATAAATTTCAGGATCAAAGCTAAGAAGTTGCAGCTAACATACTTGTTACATGATTACTGACAAACCTGGACACGGACTGACTGTGTTTCAGTTGCCTGCTCTCCTGTAAATGTAGACAGCACATAAAAATATAAGAACTGCTTTGTTACACTTGGCCATCTGTTTCAAGCCATAGCTAACCACTGCATCTGGGTCGCAACGGGGACATTATGGTAAGGTACTAATATATCTAGATGCGACTTCTCCAGCAATTCAGCGCATGACACCCTTGGACAGTCAGGGAGCCCTTAAGCCACAGAATCTTGACTTTCAGTCGGCACCAGACCAACCATACCCCAGGTTGACACTATAATGCTATGTCGGTAGCATCTTGAGCAATTAACAGCAGCTACCCGCTACCTGATGTGAGCAGGGTGCAATAATAGGTCACCAACAGGCTCCAAGCCAGGTTTCAAGGTATTTTAAATTGTACATCCCCAGCTTTCCTCTGTTGTAAGGCTCTTCTCCAGTGGGAACAAGGTCAATACTATACTCCCTCCTCTGCAGATATACGTCTAAATAGTAGCCAGTTTCCAGGGTTAATTAATTCCCTCTCATATTTTTGCAGGATTTCATCAAGCTTTAGGGTAGCCATATACTGTGTGGCAGCTATGGTCACTACTGTGTGCAGATTTCTCCCTTTCTGCCTATGACTCTCCTGGCCCATTCAGAATATTTTCCCTTTTAAGATTCTTTAATTTTTAAAAATCAAATAGGAAGTTGGCAGCAAATTCCAGTTTCTAGCATTCTTTTTCATTTGCAAAAATGCCTCTGGGCCCCACAAATGCCCTTCAAACTTCCCTAAAGACTGGTTAGTAGCTGCAGCTCAATGTGTTACATGGAAATGTACCTACATGCCCAGGGAAAAAAGAAAGATATGGTAAGAAGCATACAGGAGAGTTCGAATGAATGGTGGGGCTTCTTGCCACTGGGTATTATGGTTGGCCATGTTTCCTCTCCTTAGCAACAATTTTGTCAGAACAACCGGATGATATGAAATGCCAGATGCACCCCTCTTCCCTCCACATGGCTTAGCCTTGGTCAGGTATCATATTCAGAAACAGACCAGAGCAGAAATAGAGAGCTGAGCTCATTTCTTTGTGGCGTCTTTTCAGGTCCATGGAAAGCAGCGAACAAGCTGCAATCTGCAATCTAGGGAGGAGAAAACAAAGCTGTCATCCACATCTGTCGTGGGGTTCCTCTCCCTTATGGGACAGTGTGCTATAAGCCAACAAAGGTTTTCCTTATATGGAAGAAGAATTCAGAAATCTACCTCCCCACCACCACCAATAACCTCTCCCCATCTGCTAAAAAGGTACACTTCTAATTTTGTAGGGTGGTAATAACTGTACCTTTGCTTCTCGCTCCAGTAATAAGTAAATAAATAAGAAAATAAGAAAATAAGTAAACAATAAATAAACGTTAACGAATAAGCACCCCAAAAATATGTGAAGTGCCACAAAACCAATGAGTTATCTCCAACAATGCTTTCAAACTGCATAATATACACATTTTTTTCCTACTAATGGGGGCCAGAAATTATAATTTCCAGGCTGTTGCTAATTAACTATTATCATAAATTCCCATCATTATGACCCAAGAGTACATTTTCATTTTAGAATGAACCTTTCAACCTCAATATGGAGATATGTATTTATCTCTATATGCAGCTGTAAATTAATATGCTGCAAGAAAGGATTGATTCAATTTTAGAATGATATGATTCTTTAAGAACATATGTCCAAATACAAAATTTAGTCAAGCATGTCTTTTTATATCAGAAAACACACTTCTGCTCCTTAGGACGGTTCTGCTATTTTTGGCATAAATCCTATTTAATATGGCAATAAAATATATTTTCCTTGTTTAGAAGAGGAGGGAGGAGAAGGAGGAGACTGTAAGAATTAGAGATGGGTGATGGCCCTTGTCCTCAGTGGAATTACTTGGAAAATAAGCTAAAATCCAGCTTTTCCAAAAAAAAAAAATAATCCAGAAATAGTGTGTCATATTTTCCAAACCTAACTCAGGCCTGGTAGCTAGCAGCTCTTATTCAGACTATGTTTCCAAAAAACATGGTGCTAGCTACCAGCTTGACTGGCTTCAAAAAAGGGTTGGAACAACTGATGGAAGTCATGTGGATCAATGGCTATTAGTCTTGATGGCAGTGTGACTGCCTCTGAAGGCCACCTGCTGGGAGACTAGTGGGCTTCCTTGTGCAGCTGGTTGGCCATTGTGAGAACAGGCTGCTGGACTAGAAGGGCCAAGGGTCCAATCCAGCAAGGCATTGCTTGTGTTCTTATGTACCGTATTTTTCCGACAATAAGACGCCCCCATGTACAAGACGACCCCCACTTTTCCAACCCAAAATTAAGAAATCAATATTTTAAAGATAGTGCAGAACACATTTTTATTTAGTAATTAGGTAACATTTACCTGATACACTTGGTGGGAAGAGGTCCAAACCATCTCTCTGCAGCTCTATTTCCATGCTCTTTTGCATAACTGATTACATTCAAGCACGAGTGAAACTGCCGATAGCTTGTCTCTGCAAACAGCCTTCCTCTAATTGGTTTGTTCAGCATCAGCTGACATCAGTTACATCAGGCTCGTGACTGGAGGAAGTCTGTTTGGGAGACAAGCTATTTCACTCGTGATTGGAGGTTAGCAATAGGAGGAAGCCTCTCTGCAGAAACAAAGTATGGGCAGTTTGGAACCGCGCGATTCTCGGCTGACTTCCTTGAATAAGACGCCCTTCAATTTTTAGGGTAAGGATTTTAGAAAAAGTATCGTCTTATAGTCGGAAAAATACGGTAGTTAACCTCTGAATATGCCTGGAAAAAGGGAGAGAGAGAACTTCACCCCCTTTTTCTCTCCTTATCAATAGACCAAAGGCCACTGGTGTTTCAACTGCAATGAGACACAGCAGCTTGGACCAACTGCCATGGCCTCACACTTGGGGAGGGCCACATCCAGGGATACAAATCAATTTAGGCAGTTTTCCTACAGACTATCATCTGTGGTCTTGGCTAGAAATTACAATTTGGGAATTAGCTCTGTGTGCTGTGTATGTTTTATGACTATGTTTAATACCCTATACTCAACAAGACACACAAACACAAAATCTACACTAAGTAGCATGTTAAGATCTTAAGCTCCATGCAGAATATTTAACTACAATATAGTTGCAGACAAAAGACATATAAACATATGTTTGGACAATACCTCAGTTAGGATTTCCAGAACAGAGGAAACACATCTAGACTGAGTCTTAAAAAGGTGTTTATATGTTCATCAATAGCCCATCCCAATACATCTCCCCAGTAATGCATGACCATAGAACAGGTACTGATAAGGTCATGTCTGAATTGCAGCCCCCTCTCTTTGTCACACAGGATTATGTGATTATGCTGTGTCAATGCTTACAATGCATTTGAAAATAATCGTGGTGACCGAACCTGTTGACTAAAAAAACACTGGGCAGTTCTGCTTTCCAGGTAGGCAACTGCCAGCATTTTATAAGAAAGGAAACATAGAAGCCATTAAGGTATTCTAAAGATGGAAGTTAGCATGAAAGAAATTACTTTTAACTGGATTAAAATTATTTATTTCTGTAGTAAATTTATTTATTTATGGCTGCCAACTCACAGTGACTTGATGGTGTACAAATTAAAAACAACCATAAAACTAGAACAATACATATCAAAACAGCAAAACAAATTGCTCACTAATATATCACTATGCTTCCTAGAGATGGGCTCACTCAATGCTTTGACCCAATGCCCAAAGTCTAAGGAGTCTTATGAAAGGCTAACACAGTTGGGACCATCTGAATCTTGGGGGGGGGGGGGGGGCAAACTGGTCCATAGGCAGGCACCATGACAAAGAAGGTCTCTATGACTCAAATAACAAGGCATGGTCCAGTATTTGGAATGATCAACTAGATCCTCTAATGAACTTTCTGCCACTGAGCCTCCCATAGTCTGAAAAGGCCTCCAACCAGAAGGGGATGAGGGTGGATAATGAAAGAGTATTTGCTGTTTTTGTCTTTTGCCCACAGGACTGGAAAACCTCTGCTTCAAATTTATTGAAAAAGGTTTCAGCCAATCAGATGCTTTCCATGTAGGTTTATTGATGTGTTTTTAATTAATTTGTTTTTCTGATCTATGGATAATGTATTGGCAGCTGCCTTGAGCTCCATTTTCAGTAGAAAGATAGGGTAAAAACAAAGATGTATCAAAGTAGCTGCAAATATTGGACATTTTTTAAAAATAGGATTGATTCCCATTGGAGAATTGTTAGAAGTTTAAGCTGAAGTGATGCCAAACTACACAGAAATGTTTCTGATGCTGTGTTCCCCACGCCATGTGATTTTCATATTTACATTTGACGTCGCAGGCGGGGGTAGGCGAGTGTGGGGAATGCGGATGGCTGCTTCAGGCAGATTGTCATCTCAAACATGAAAATATTACAAATGAATGAATATATGACTCTCATACTGATAAGTAGAAGATTACCTTTTCCTTTTGCCAAGTGAAGCATTGCAGCTACTTTTTCATAGCGTAATCCACGGGAAGATACGCTGTCATCCTCAGTCCGTCCTCCTCTTCTTGAGGGAAAATCCTGCCATGCAAAAAGTGCCAATTATAGGCTATAAGGCTTGTGGCCTTTTCCCAGTATGAGATGTTCAGTGAAAGCATTCTTGTTAGCTTTATGCTCAGTGGACTGAAATAGCTTTTCTTGTTTACCATTAACAGAAGTTTGAAGTTGCAGGATACATTGAAATGTTGCTTTTACTTGACTGGAATGCTATGGAGGCTGACTCTGTGTGTGTCTGTGTGTGAGGGGGGTGGAAATACAGAACATGCAGTTGCAAATATTGATTTTTATAACATTGCTTTGCTAGATTCATATCTTGTCACTTTCTTCTTTTTATTGAGTTAGATATTTACTGGAAGATAACTATCACAGATGACTTATTACAGCTGCTCTTCCAAGGAAAATAAAAAAGAATTATATCCTTTCAGTAATGACACCCTCTCTTTTATTATTTCCTCCCCCTCTTAAAGGAAAACAAAGCTTTCTGGAGAAATATGAAGAGAGTACTTCAGAGAGACATTTTGTAGTGACTTGAAGCCCTGCACTTGGCCTTGATAGAACAGGCCTGGCTGAGTGATTTCTAAACAGCTTATCCAGCTTTACCTCACATTTGGTGCAGGATTCCACTTCTGTCTTAATCACTTTGTTACAATGGCTCCTCAGAGCACACTTTCCTTTTTGTATTGCATTCTCAAAAGCAAACAGCAGCCCTCAAAAGAAAAACCATAGTTCTGATTATCCCAAGGGAGGATTCTTTATAGTAGGTAAAAGAAAGAATGCATCACAAACTTACTTAATTCTAATCAGGCAAGATAAAAAAGATTTAACACAATACTAGTATACATGATCTGTTTCGATCTTTCTATATTCTCTTCTCCATGAGAAAGATTACCAAGGGTGGTGACAGAAAGAGAAGAGTGGCTCTTGGTGAAAGGTCCCCATAATGTTGGGTACTACTATTTGGTTCCCCCTTGGTTGTAGTGTTGCAAGTGCCAGCCTTCCCCAGGGCTGATAATATTGCACTGGGATGAGAGCAAAATGGTGGGTTGTCTACCAGCTCATGATTGCATATGGTGGACAAGCCTCTTCTCCAAGCTGATGGGCTGATGATTAGCTGCATCTAGAAAATAAGGGTTAGCATTGTTTGTAGTCATGGTGCTGAGGGAGGAGAATAGTGAACAAAGATAGCTGGCAGAATGCAAGAAGTACTTGTTGGAGCACACAGTACCTCATGGTACATGCTGGAACATGCAATCTCAGTGGATATTCCAGTATCTGGATGGGCATCCATGTGCAATAACTCCATATATGGTTCATTGCAGGAGTAGGCAACCTAGTGCCAACCAGGTGTTTTGGATTACTGCTCCCATAATTCTTGCCACTGGTTGTGCTGGCTGAGCTTGATGGGGTGAAAGCCCAAACATCTGGAGGATAATTATGTCTGCTGACCTGGTATTCTTATGGAAGAAATCTGTTACATAAGTGCAAGAGAGAAGACAATATTTAGTTATTTATTTATTTATTTTCAGCTGATGAGGCTTAACAGTGCTGGGAAAATATTCAAAGGAACATCTGCCTTGCTTAGAATACATGAACAATTTATTTTGCATTTTATCATGCTTAGGAGCCCCTTAATTAATTAATATCCTGCCATTCTTCTGGCAGCTGGCCTCCAGACAAGTAAAAATTAATACATAGGAAACATCGCAGTTGAATCCAGAGTTTCCCCAAGTGGGGCTGAATTCATGGCACATTCTTGCTGGAGGAAAAGGGGAAACAATTCTAACTCAATCTCCCTCCTTCTGCAGCTTCCTGTGTCCCTTACAAGCTGCTCTAGAGGGCTGGGAAGGTATGGGGCTTACCGAAGGGAAGAGAGAAACCACTCCCCCCATTCCAATGACCAAGGCAAGACTCTTTTGAATCTTAAGCCCTTCCACCAACTGAAGGAGGTCCTTTGTCCTGGAAGAGGTTTTCTGAATCCAGCATTTTTAAAAAGTGGCATACCTCACTAGAGGACAGTGATATACATTGATCACCCAGGTCTCAGGACTGTGATTCTCAAATTATGGTTTTGTGCATTTTTAGTTGTACTGGTCTATGACTGTAATAAAATTGATTGATTGATTGATTGATTGGTCTGTGGAAGTTCACCACAACCTCCCCACATTCACTGCCAGTCAGCTGGTTTGCAAAATGTTTCAATGGCTGCAAACAGTTTCACTGAAATGTACAACTTGCAATATGAGTACTAAAATTCAGGAAACTGTCAAAAAAGAGCAGGTCTCTAGTGTATTTACTGGCTGTGAGTCCACGTGCACTGGGCTAAATGGAACTCTGGTGAAATGCGAGCAACTCACAAAGAAAAGTGTGGAAAGGAAATGCAACGAGCAGTATCTAAGAATGAGATTGCATTGGGATGGGTTTTCTGTTGAAGGACATTTTTCACCAGCATGTTTGAACTAAGAATTTGTTTTATGGGATGGGATACCTAAAATTATGCAAGTAGTATATTTAAGTTTGGATTAAATTTTGGGGTACAAAGTTTAGCTTAAAAAGGCTTTAAGATTAAGGTGTTGGACTAGAACTAGGGAGATGTGGGTTCATGTCCACCCTTGGCCATGGAATCTCATTGAGTGACTTTGGGTCAGCCATTCTCAGTCCAACCTATGCCACAGGGTGGCTGTGGCAGGAATAAAGGGCAATCCTCACAGTTTTGCACTCTTGAAGGAAAGGCAGAGTATGAATCTAACAAATAAAAATGAATACATGTTGTGTTGGTCTGATTCCACCACCTTCAGTAATGAGGTATAAAAATAAAGTATCAGGAGAAGAACAACTAAAGTTACTCAAAAAGAATGCACACTTCTTCTTATGCTTGGAATGAAGTCTGGATGAGAGAATGCAAGGGCAAAGCAGATTAAGACCTTGTACTTCTTTTAGCTTGGATGAATGAGCCAGAAGCAGGCCTTCTTATTCCAGCTGTTGTAAGGAAGAATTAGCTAGACTTCAAAGCCTGAAGATCAACATTTTTCCCCACTAGATCTTCAGTTATTTACCAACTAGAACCAAAGGCTGAAGCCTGCGAATTCCTAATCCAGGGCTTTGCTTTGAACATTGGTATTTTTTTTTAAAAAAATATTTTTTTATTTTTACAACAAACACAAAACATACATGGACAAACAAAACCATAAAAAGGCATAAAAAAAAAGCACCTTCCATTTTATAGCGTGTGTCAACCAGTTACCAACTCGTTGGTGCCCCTTTCATAATCTCAAATTCTCATATCATCTATTCAAAATATACTTGTATACTTATCAATTAACAATTATTAATCATTCATAGCTAATCTATAGAATCATTTATTACAAGAAATTTTAACTTTCAATAGGATTAGTAATACATTTTCATTTATCGATTATATGTGTATATATATAATAATTAATATCAAATTTCTATTATAAAGTTTCCTAATCCATTACATTACTATATTTTCTCATCCAATCATTAATAAAAACAAGTTACTTATCTTCTTACTCTAATTTCAAATCTCAATTTAACTCATCTCTGCACATTTCATAATTTTCAATAACTTCCTCCTGCATAAGTAATTTTTAATTTTTCCAATTCTTAAAAGTTACAGTTCTAACCAGTATCAGTTACAATATCAGTTACAGTTCTAACCGGGTTACAGTTCTAACCAGATTCTTCACTACATGTTTCAACAAAAATATCTCTAGTTTAAAATCTATATGTTACTATATTCAACCATGTATAAATTTTAGTCTAATCTCTTAAAACATTTACAATCAAATACAATTTTTAACTATATATCTCAGATTTATACTTTATTCCAGCGCTTGCATAATTTTGAGTTCACCCTTTTCATTCAATATCCCAAGATATCTAGCTGTTTATTCCTTTTTCTATATTATTGGATAAGAGAAAGCAATAATAAATGTCCTTTCAAACATTCTGCTTTTTGAAGCTTCTGTCAGTTCCATCATTGTTGTATTCCCCTCGTTTTTTCTTTAAACATCTGAAGTAGTTTCTTTCAATATTGTTTTACTTCTTCTTTTTGTGCATTCTCTTAGTACGATTTTCCATTATAATCTTGTATAATATTTTTCTCACCCTCAGTGCCAAGAACAAGTCTGTCCCTCTTCATTTATCAGTTGATTAACCCTTTTAATTCTCAGTTTATAAGCCTCACAATAATTCTGTTTAATGTTTCTAATTTCTTGTACTATTTCTTCCTTTTCCATTGATCCCGTTTTATGTTTAATTAAGTCCATTTTAGCTTTAATATCTTTTTTCTTTTTTTTTTGCGGGAATTTCTGCAGCTCTTCTTCCAGTTTTTTATAGTCATCCTCAATAGTTTAAAGATCTTTTTCTGCATTGTGTTTCTCGTATAGTTTATTATATTGATAAACCTTCATTGAGTCAAAGGATTCTTTATCTTTGTTCTTGCCAAAAAGAAAAAAGAAAAAAAAAAAAAGAAGAGGAGGGAAAAGACTAAGTCTCTTTAAAAAAAATCCAACTGAGGGGGGAATGGAGAGCAAAGCAGAGCTTCTAGCAGAAAGAAGAGCTACTGCCACTAATCAGGGCTCTTGTGACTAGCTCAAACTTTCCATCTTGATATTTTCAAAATCGCTTTCAACTCCACTTTCTTGTTTATAGTTACGGATGGCACCTGTATAAACATGCACATCCCACTATCTTTTTAGAAAGCACAGGGTCCTTGAGCATGCGTCACAATAGAAGAAAAAGAGCACTATGTCGAGCCTCTAGATGGCAGTGCAACTTTCTTTCATTTACTTTCTCTTAACTCCACTTTCCCCATTTCAAAATCAAAAGGTATAAATTTCTTATAACAATAAAGAAATCTTAGTCAAAAAAAGGCTTAAGATAAAGAGTTGATTGAGTATTAAAAAGAAAAAGCCAATCCAGTTAAAAATATATTTTTTTTAAGAGAAAAACATCTTGCCAATTCCACTAAAAAGGGAAAGTTGAAAAGAAAAAAAAAAATTTCCCCCCTTTTTTTATAAGGCTCGATCTCGCCGCTTAATCCACTTTTCTTCATTTTTAAAAATCTCTTTAAGTTACTTAAGGTGTTCTCTAAGAATAGTTGAATAGTAAAAGTCCATCTCACCCAGTTGACACCCTTCTCTTCCTTCTTCCTTTGGAGCTGTCCCGGCTTTCGCAGCCATTTTGGCTGGCTCTGAACATTGGTATTGAACAGTTTGCAAAGGTATTCCAAACAAAAATTCCTTTGTAACTCCCCTTGCCCAACCTTTATTTCAGCAGTATCGCTGGGAGTAGGTGGAGAGCCATTTTGTGGTGGCTGTTGCTGCTCTACAGGGAGAGTCAAAACAGGCAAGATGGCAGTCACAGCAGTGCAATCCAAGCCCCATGCCCTTTCTATATACATTGTTGTTGAACACATGCAGAAAAAAGTGGGGATTCCGTTGTGATGCTGTGACATCATCTCACCTGTTTTAACTCTCCCCTTGCAGTCACTGAACTTAGGAAAGCCTTGCTGGAAATCATCAGAGGATTACCAATAGATCCTAGTCTTAACCTTCTGTTCAACCTTCTTCTAAAGCAGTGTTGTCCAAATATGGCCACTTTAAGATGAGTGGACTTCAACTCCCAGCATGGCTGGCTGGGGAATTCTGGGAGTTGAAGTCCACTCATCTTAAAGTGGCCAAGTTTGGACAACACTGTTCTAAAGACAGGGCCCCCTATGCATGGTTTGGGTGCTCCACATGAGCATTCTCATATGCTCACTATATCTTTAAAATATGTTGATAGTGCATGAAGTAGATTGATGAAGCAATGATTCACCATTGCTTTTAAGAGAAAAAGAATATCCACCTACAACCCTTTGGCGAATGTAGAGAGAAGAACTATAAAGAATCCTGTGTTACAGATATGATTTGCTGGTGATTCTTAAAACATAATCCTTTGAGTTCAGCATTCTAAGCAAATTTCTCTGTTCTGGGTTGTGTGATGTATTTTCAGCAGTTTTGGGTGTATGTTTATCCATTTACTCAGCTGTCTTCCCAGAGAAAAGAAAGGCAATTTCCCAGAGATTTCTGAAAGAAAAAAAGGGGTTGACATGGCATCCAACCTATTAAAAAAAGTTTCCTTTCTACCTAACATTAAACTTGTGCTCTAGGCTATGGTAGAACCAAAAAAGCATTGCGGAAATTTAGGTTAATGTGTTATTTGTGCACTTCAATGGATTGAACTGACTGATGTAGTGATGTGGAAGCAATGCAGTAGAGCAACATGTTCCATCTTCAGTGGGGGGCGGGGGGTGGGGGGTGGGGAAGGGTTGCCAGCCAGCAATGGAAGCCGGGGATGGGACTGCTATTGCACCGTTAATGAGATTTACTCGATACTTTCTTCAGGACTGCATCCTAAGACCATCACATGTACGGTATAAACACTTTTACGGAGCCTCATTAATATTCATGATTCGAGCAAAATTATCTTCTATATTCTCAGTGCGCGCAATATTTTAATGAATGATGTGTTTTAAAACAAGTAAATAACAACAACGAAGAGCACTGTTATTGCTAGATCATCTTTTAATGTTTTGGAGAGCATCCTGCTGTACCAGCAGATTGTTCTGTATACATTGCAACTTCCCTAACCTAGTCCCTCTAGATGTGTTTGACTATAATATTCACCTACCTGAAAAATGAGGTGAAAATATTTTATCCGTGGAAAAATGCCACAATATTTTGTAGGTACCTTCATTTGGTCCTCATCTACCCTGAATATGGCTTCTGGCTAAGAAAAAGACTTAAAAATTTCCCTGGACATATGACTGTTCATCATGATGGGTGGCATTGCAGGAAGGAAACCACCAAATACACATCATTAATAAGGAATTTTTAGTCCCATATTTTGATTTCTCCCTGTATGTTATATAACACACAGCCATGGTTAATTTTACTTTCAAATCCAGGCTCTCTGATCCCTATCCATCCATTTGGTCACACAGCTGGAATCAGACCAATTTTTAAGATTATTGATGATGTCTCAAGAATGAACTGGTTCTTTTTTACCCAGAACAAATTCTAGAAGTAATGAAAAAATGGTCCTGCAAGTCTGCAGCATATTTAAACTTTAATCAGATTGACTTCAGCAGTTGCATCAAACCATGATGATGCCAAAATGATGACACATGTGCATGGTGACTTCATCATGTACTACTATTACTTAATTGTGTCTCATACTAGTACATAAGTCATATATTCAGTATAGACTCCAAACCTTGTGGCCTATAGATGTGATCGAAATGCCCTCACACCACCAGTGTGAGTGTGGAGAAGGCCCTCAAAAACCTAGAGGGATGTGGAATTAGGTGAGCATTCTAGTGGTTAAAGATTCCAGGCTAGAAACCAGGAGACTGTGAGTTCTAGTCCTCCCTTAAGCACAAAGCCAGATGGTAACTTTGGGCCAGTCACTTTCTCTCAGCCCTGGGAAGGAGGCAATGGCAAACCACTTCCAAAATCTTGCTGAGAAAACTGTAGGGACTAGTCCCTCATTCCTAACAGCCTCTGATTAAGGCATGGGATTTCTAAAAAGCTGGAGAAATGCAGGAAATTGAAGCAGGGGATCCTTCACTTCAGGAACATTTTTATTTCCGTAGAGATAGATAAATACCCGTAGTCAGGAATTTGTGCAAGTTGTTTTTTTTTTAATTCTGTGTTGTGCTAAGTCTCACTTTCTTCATCACTTGGACTGATGCCTTTGAACTTTGGTATTAGAGAAGAACACTGTGGACAGCCAAGAAAACAAATCGATGGATTATTGAACAAATCAACCCAGGGTTCTCACTCAGAGTACAAACGACCAGACTCAAATTATCCTACTTTGGACACATTATGTGAAGACCCAGCTCTCTGGAAAAGGTTCTAATGCTAGGAAAGGTAGAAGGAAAGAGAAGAAAAGGATAACCAGCAGCAAGATGGATGGACTCAGTTACAGAGGCAATGAGCGCACCTTTGGGAGACTTGAAAGAACAGGTTAGGGATAGATTGTCATGGAGAAAATCTATCTGTGTGGTCACTAGGAGTTGAAAATGACTTGATGGCACAAAATGAATCAATCAAAACAAGTTATGGAATTGGGTATTTAATTTCAGTCTTCATTTCAGCCTGTGTGCATTAAGAGAATGTTCCCTTAGAATCTTCTTATGATGTGTAATATTTTGGGCAGAAGCTCTTCATATGTACCAGATGGCCATCATCTTGTGATCTGTCCAGAGTATTGTATGGGGAAGGGGAGCATTTGTTTTGTTTTGCTTCTGTTCTTAATCTAAGTTGCAGACTGCAAAGCTACTGTGTAAAATTAAAGGGGGTGGTGGTGTTACATTTTATCTTTTCAAAATTGATTTTGTTTGGCTCCTTAAGATTGTTTTAATTTCCATGGGGGGGGGCGGGGAGAGAGAAGGGCTGAATTCTCTAGTTACCACACTATATAGTCAGGAGATAGCACTGTTGAAATTATTTCAATATTTGCATTTTAATGTTTTAATCATCAGGGTGAGCCCCATCTTTTTTTTTTTTACACCAGGGTTAATGGGTTGGATGCTAGATGAGGCACATCTTGCAGAATAAGTGATGACAATAGGAGCTACCAAGCTGCTGCCCCAAAGCAGGAGGTGAGACCAGGGTGAGAAAACCTGGAGGGCTTCTGGGAGAAGAGATCTGGAACCTTTGCTTTTCACTCTGTAGGCCTCAGTCTCACTACACAAGGTAAAGAACACCATGAGATAACTTTTAGAATACAACTGTCTCAGTGTGGAGGGACAGAATTCACAATAGGACTCCCTACATCCAGTAGTATTCTCCCACTCACCAGATTTTGTTGGCTTGTCTAAAAAAGGATTTATATACCAGACTTCCAGTAAGATAGTTTTCTATTACTTTTTGTTGGCTTTGAAACAAGTTTGTGTTACTTAGCAGCTGTAGTTGCTTGGACCAGTCCTCTTTTTTACAGATGCCAGCAAACTAGAGGCATGCCTCACCACTCTTTATTCTTTATAGGGAGCCCTAAGATCCAGAGAATACTCTGAAGGACATGAAATCTGCTTTTGGGTTAGGGTATGTGTGTCAAAATCTGCAAGGTGGTAGGTGTGGCCTCACTATCAAAGTCCCACTCCTTTTGTACATGCATACGATGCCCTCTTTCAGATTTGGTCTCCCTCCTGCAGAAACCACTGCTTTGGATACAATCCAGTCCCAGATTTTGTTGGCTTGAGCTGTTTTTGCTAGTAGAGCAGGAAAGCACCATTCTTCCCACTGCAACCTTTGAGTCTCCCCAGCAATGTACTTCTATTATATATTTATTGCATTGATAACCAGCTTTTTCAACACCTTAATCTTAAAGCCTTTTTAAACTAAACTTTGTACCCCAAAATTTAATCCAAACTTAAATATACTACTTTTACAATCAGCCTAGTTCATACCAGTTTCAAGGGTGCTGCACATTCCTTTATGTTTCAATTTTATTAAGGCGATCCCATTCCTCTGAGGCCTCTAAAAACTTGCTTCTTTCGCCCAAAGATTCACCCAGAGATATATTTTCCCCACAGTTCTACACATATTCACTCCATGTGCTATTTCTAACTCACAGTAACCCGAGATGGATTTCTGTTCTTGTATTGAAAAGTCCTCCATTCTCTTCCACCATCTTCCACCATCAGTAATGTTTCTGGGGAACTGCTTGAAATGGATTTTTGTGTAGGTTCTGTGAATGTTGAATGCTTCTTTTCACTAGCCAAAGAATTCAAGAGAGTTTACATGATAGAATTGATCAGGGATATGTTCTTTTAAGAAAAAGAGAATGGTTTAGAATAACTTTGCGCCATTTCTATCAATCCAGATGGTGTACGTAATTTAAAGGAACCAGATCTTAGCTGCAAGAATCCAGAAGCCCACCAGTGGGCAGCAAAGACCTCCAGGAAACTCCAACTTTTTGCTTCCATTCCAGATTTCTGTAGATCAAATTTGATAAATCTTAGTGGAGCTGACAGAGCAGATGTTGGAAGCAAGATGTCAGTTCTGTTTTCTGAAATTTTAGCCCTAGATATTATTATGCTTTAATAATTATATATGGCTTTCCATTTCGATACAAATCAGTGTACAATAAACTCTGTTATGCGCAAAGGTGTTTCCTTATTTCATTGTTCGAACTTTATTCATTGAATTTAAATATGTATAGACTGCATTCACTCTTTTTCTGGATTTTTGTGAAATCCATCTTTCTCAGGGTCATCTAATGGAAAGATTTAAACAGTAACATCATATATTTCTACTCAAAGATAAAATCTCCTCGGACTGGCAAAGCTGATGTCCAAATAAAAGAGCAGAGCTTTGTAGCTTAGAGATCTGAATTGCAGGTTTTTTGTTTAACTAAATGTGATGCCCTAAATTAAAAACAGCATTTGGGTTGCTAGGTTAATATGGCTTTTTAAATATAGCAAGAGGTTACAGAGGGCTTTTTTTTTTTTTTTAATTGGAAAAGCTTAAAAATAGAATAATTTCAATCCTACTCATTCAGTCATGAATTGGAAACTAAACTTAGTTTCCTGAAGTAGTTGAAACATATATCGAGATAAGACTTGGAGGTAAAATTTTATGACTAAAGTCAAGCTCAGTTAATTGCTACCCAATGAGCTGAATCCAAAGTACCCTGGAGTCAGCTTTAATAGATGAGCAACCATGATTAATAAATAGAGAGGCTGGATTAGAAACAAAGGGATTTTTTTTAAAAAAAGCAAAGACAAAGTATATAAAGAAGTGAGCTGATTTGGTCTTTCTATGGAATTAATTACTTTTGCATTTGGGGATTGCAAGACAAATGGATGGTTTGATGAGACCTTTTTATTATATATTTGTGCCAGTCCAAACTAACATGATTATAATAAAATGATTTGCATAATCTCCTGGCTGAAACCCTGAGATATTCTGTGGGATCCTGGTGTTCCTGTATGTCAGTATGGCTAATGACACTTCCCTTAACACCAGCAAGGCCCTCTATCTTTCCTGATGCTTGTATTTTTAGTTTTGAAAGTCATCATTGCTGATTATTTCTGTTGTTTGATCTGGTTGGATTAATATTGGATGTTTAGGCCCAGGCATATATAATGTATTATTCTTATTGATTTTGGTTGTTGTCTGGAGAATAGGTGCAATCTAGCAGAACAGCCTTTTGGCAAAACACCTACTGTACTTTCTCAAAATTGCAGATGTCCCCATGAGTCCAGAAACAATGTGGATTGATTCCTGCTAGATAATGCATTGCAGTTCTTGGTGTGCTTCTTTCTGAGTGTATTTTCACAGCATTTTGAAATATAAATAAAAATAAATATAAATTTTGCATGAGTTTCTGTGTCTGGTTTGAATCATTTTCAGCAGCACTTGCATGTATTATATAATTACTATACTATACTATACTATACTATACTATACTATACTATACTATACTATACTATACTATAATATAATATACAGGTTGTATTAGTGATTTGGATTTGCTGTTTCTCAGCTACTTTGTATTTTAATTTTTGTAATGCTTGTAATTGTTTTTATTTTATTTTAATTCTGTTTGCCACCCAGAGTCTCTTTTGAGATGGATGGCTATATAAATTGAATGAATGAATGAATGAATGAATGAATGAATGAATGAATGAAACTTCCTCTTTGGATATGTGAAAAGTGTTGTACTTCCTGCATCTGCAAATGTTGTGCACTCTACAGAATGCTTGAAGCTGGAGTCCCTGTCTAACATATATCATTTGTACCACAGGGTAGAGCTATTGCATTTTTCAGGGATAATGGGTGGTATCATGAATTATATTCACTCTGTGCATTCTTTTGTTCCATTTGGTTCGGCCCTAATAAATGTTGGATTCCCTCTCTCCCTAGGGACCAACCTGCCTTGCAGCCTAGATGTGTTACATCCTTTTATTTTCACTTAATTTCTAAAAGTAACTTAAAAACGATAAAGGTCAAATGAGACAGGGATACAGCCACCAAGGCAAGTATCCCTGGGCATGTTGATGGGCACGGGCACCAGTTGCTAATCTTTGCTTCAGAGTACGGTCTGGGAATACAGCTTGCCTACCGTTCAATTGGCCTTGAAGAAGGAGAACTTCCAGATTGATTTTTCTTCAGCTCTTCCTCTGTTAGCCTTCCCAATAAGGCTTCATGTTCTCATTAAGAATAACAGCTTATAATAGAAATGCCTCCATTCCTATAAATGATTTGTTCTATTTAAAAAAAAAATAGTGTGAGGGAGAGAGAAATATCACAGGTTACCACAATCACTTTTTATTCTCTTTTCAAGGATTGGTCTGCTGCAGATCTGCTTCACTGAGCATATTAAATTCTGTGCTTATAATTAGAACATTAATATTCCCACTCTTGCTCTAGTTTCCCACTAACACTGGTATTAATTCTTCTCTTTCAGTAACTTGGACAGGAAAAAAAAAGAGATCAAAATGAAAATCTGTATGCAAAGCATACTTACAGCCTAGATAAAGAGAAGGCAGCCTTGATGCTCCAGATGTTGATGAACTATAATCGCAGCATTCCTCACCACTGGCTAGACTGACTGGACATTCTTGCAATTGTAGTTTAGCAACATCTGGAAGCCACAATTTGCCTCCCTCTGGCCTGGATAATACCCGATGTATTGCTTTTTCTTATACAAGTACATTATCCACAGAAGGAATTCTTACTCTGTAAGTGTTCAATTCTCTTAACAGCTGTTGACAAAAGCTACTGTATATCATTCCACCTTCACGCTGTTATAACCAAGAGGGAGTCTTAGCCTTCAGAAATGTCTGGATGGAACAAATGTCAGCTCTGGGAAGTTTTTAAGTGGGAAAATTATAGTGCATTACTATAGAAGGACTGGTTTCATCTTCTGCACTATATTTCTGTTGCTGCTTTAATGAATTAATTATTCTTTCAACTTGAAGATCCTGGTGCCTTGCCCAACCATGTGCTACTCAGAGGTGCAGGAATACAGCATAGCAGCTGGCTGGGATTTTTGGAAATTATCCAATGCAGTACATCTGAAGGCGCTAGGTGACAAAATGACATGACAGCACTCCTTTCTTCTTCCTCTTCCTCTTCCTCTTCCACACCATGGTTTTCTCCACATAGAATAAACGTTTTTGAATAACCCTTGGTGCTTCACCTGCAGAAACATATGTAGACATCAGCGTCCAAAATACTATAATCAAAGACTCCATTAACTCTGTAATTCAGCTGGAATTAACTCTTCAAAATGTTTCAATCCTTCAGTGCAATTCTTCTTCTTAACATTTTCTTTGAAGAATGCTATTTTGGTTGTGACAAAAAAATCTGACTCTTCTAAATAAAAAATAAAAAGGCAATTCTGCATAGATGAAGAGAGTTGCTTAGCAACTATGATACTGTCTGTGACAATAGTTTAAGTGCATCAGATCAAAGGAGGACTTCGTGTAGCTTCATAAGTGAGGTAGACTGAACCATTAGAGCTCACCACACATTTAATCCTGTTTTTGCAACACTTTGGAATGTGATTGGGAAAGCAGCCTTCGGCTGGGTAAATGGCTGCGTGCATTGGCTTTTGATTTAGCCGTGCAGAGCACTGCTTCTCTCATGCATGGGTTCACCTTCATCTAATTTCATGAGATACCAATACAACACGAAGTGGCATGTCTTAGGTGCTCCAGATATCTGGGTGTTTGCCTTACTGTTTGCATACTACAAAACCTGCTATGCAGAGCTGTCCTCAGGACACGTTTGGTTCTCAAGTAGCAAATTCATTGTTGAATGCCAGAAACCATGTCCTTGTGGTTATCATTTCTTTTATGTAGGGATTCCATAGCTGGGCTGCAGAAATCCAGCTGACCACTAGAAGGGAGCAAACAGTTTTGTTATCCCTTGGCTGCTATCTAATGATCAGCTAGATTTTGCATTCTTGATCATACCCCAAGATATAACACACTAGCATCCATGGAAGGCCTTTTTCTAAACTTACTTTTAGGAGGAAAATGCACAGGGATTGAAGATTTAACTCTTTCTCCCAGATGCACTCTTTTCCCTGCACTTTCCTTCTTGCTGCAGTTTAGGCTTGGACCTTAAAAATGAAGAAACATTTCATTTTTTTAAAAAAAAGTAATAAAGACCTAGAATTAATCCACACAATCTCCTTGCCCCAAGATGGAAGAGAGACAGTCCACTTATTTTTTGTGGAGGACATATCTTCCCAGTGGAGCCTCCATCTTAGTGCCAGTCCCTGCTGAGTCAGGCTAAAGTTAGATAAAGGTGGAAATGGTGATTTCCATGAGAAAAGGGGAGAAAGTTTCCTATGTGGACATTCTAGATTGCGTGGAGGAGGTGAGTCAAGTTGATATAGTTGGGGGGTGGGTGGGGGACACAGGGCTCTGTGCCCACAATTCATTACTCTTAGGGCAGTGACCGAAAATGGAACCCTGTTTCTGTAGCCACTTTCAATGCTCGTTAAAAAATCTTTAGCTCAACCAGTCGACCTAATGAGTGGCTGTTGCCATGACAGACACCCTGCTCCTGAATACTACTGGGTTCTGTGCTGTGGAACATGCAGTGGGGAGGTGAAATTGTTCAGGCTGTCTCGCTTCTGGCAGTTAAGTTGCTCTAGGAAGAAAACTAAGCTAATATCCCTATGATGTTAATTCACCTGAATCTCTTTCTGAGGCAGGGATTGACTCACCTGAGTGAGCCATGCTGGGATGATAACTCACATAACCCAAGATATGCACATTGGGTGGACTCCAAATAACTCATCTGGTTATCTCTTTCAGTCCCTAAGCAGCACCTGAGTGCTATTCATACTGGATCAGATCCTACCTGGGTTTTACATATTTCCCTGAGTTGCAATAAGATGCATTCCTCATCCCTTCATGGCTTCTCACCTTCCTTCTACCCAGTTTTGGTGGCCCAGCCCCAATGGCCAATGGTGATGCTGCTGGGTTCCAGGCACCAACCTATATGGGGCAAACAAGGGATGTTTGTTCTGAAACCACCTGCACACGAGGCACTGCACTGACTGTTAGTCTTCAAAGCACTCTGAAAGCTTCCACAGTCAACTCAGCAAAAGAACATGTGTGAAGAATATGTGCACCTATAAATTCAGCAAGCCAACAACATAACGTCTTTCTCCCTGAAATGTTTTCTGTGTTGCTGGTTTGCTTTAGTTGCAACATACCTATGTTTGTATTACTTGTTTTATCCTCTTTCTTACAATTCAGGGTTTTGATAGTGCAGCTAAAGATGGAGTTCTGCTCTCAATATAGTCTGAACTTCCCATTTTTCCTGGAAATACGGGGATAACTGTGGGCTATAAGCACTGACTATTCCTGTACTATTCTCATTGTTCAATTTGGAAGATGTTACTATTTAGTACTTTGGGGAGAAGGACTTGGATCCAAACTTAGTCCCTTTTAGTACAGTCCACTGAAATCCATGTGACAAATTCATCATGACTAAGTTAAATCCCATTGATTTCAGTGGCTTTACTCTAAAGATGACCAAATTAGGAATCATCCCTATGTTAACAGTGTACACTCAGGTCTGCAAGAGAGAGAAGCCAAAAACAGCTTGTACTCCAAATTGTGATGGGGCGGGAAAGACAACAAAGGAAGATGCAAGGACAACAAGGTAAACCTCCTGTCTTTTTTCTTTCTGCACATGTCAACAGCATTTGCTTAGAGAGATTCATTTGTAAAAAGTAATAAAAGAGCATGATTTGCTAAAATGGAAACTATTATAACATCCTATCTTAACAATTTAATATTCCCTCTTAGCTTTAAAGGGTTTCTTTTCTGTGCTTCTTTTGTGTGAGTAGTTTTCTGAATCTTCTTTAGCCACTGATCATCCCAGATGGAGGAAGTGACTTGATTTTCATTCATTTTGAAGAAAGCACTTTTCCGCCTCCCATGAGCTGCAGAAAGCTGTAATGAACTATTCTGTGGCTCCAAGGGAGAAGGGACTGCTCATGTGTTAAAAGCAGATTTCCAAATGTTTGTAAATGGGAGCTAGAACCCCAGGAAAAATAGCTAAGTTGCACCGACAGAAAAGATATCAGCATCAATGCCAGAAACCATAATATGGCACAGAGTCTTGCTCTTCTTCTGAAAAGGGAAATTTGAGCTTGGATTGCTCTGAGCAAGTGACATATCTCCAAGAAGAAAACACCTTGCTTTAGTGTCAAACTGTCAAGCTGGACACATCATTTCATGCCCATCCCATTATTGTTTATGCTATTGCAAAACCAAACCAAAGCAAATATCAACTTTGTGCTTGGCACTGAAATGATTCTGCCTTTCCTTATCATACTGAAATTCTATTTATAAATATACTCTATCCACAAAGTTTTAAATTATCACAGAATCTTAATATACATACCCTCAGGAAGTTTTTACCTTTATTAATCTAAGGGACTTCTTGGCATATGGAGTTAGAGAGGTGATTACATTGGACCTTCCTATAACGTTTTCTACAACCTAGACTTGAGCTCTGACTTCTGATTCATTTTCTACACTCAGGATAGAAAATACATGACAATCTAACCATCATTGGATCAAAGCTGGCTCTCAAGGACTTGTCTACGTGATGCAGCTTTCTTCTCATCCCAGCCCATAAACCAAGCTGATTTATAGTCTGGGTTATTGTTCTTGAACCACCAAAATTTAATTTTTTTCTGACAGCTAATCAAACAATCTTACAATTATTCAAAAGATAAATCTGGTAGTATGCATTGGATTTTACTCCCAATTAAATGTTTAGATTTACAGTTTAGAATTCATGGTCAATGAAATCATGTCTTGAATGTTCAGTTCTCTAGTGCAGGGAAAGAATTCTTTTCTGTTGAATAAAACCAAACCTTAGTATAAATTATTATTATTAGATTGTTATCCTGCCTTTTTTATATTTGGTCAACTCAAGGTGACAAACATACCTAATCTTCCTGCCTCCTATTTTCCCCACAACAACAACGCTGTGAGGTGGGTTGGGCTGAGAGAGAGAGAGTCTGGCCCAAAGTCACCCAGCTGGCTTTCATGCCTAAAGGAGACCCAGCACTCAAAACCTCCTGGTTTCTAGGCCAGCACTTTCACTACTACACCAGATAACAACACGTTCTTCTAAATGTTATAAATGCATGATATATAAGAGGTTCTCTATAATGCAAGAGTTCTAAAACATTGAGACCTTGACATAGGCTGTTTTTTCACAATACACTAACCCATACCAAACTAAACCATAGTTTACCATATTAGCTCAATTGCTTCTATTCATACACAGACACACACACACACAGAAACATAACCTGATCATGCTAGTACCATAGGCTGCACCACAGGCTAGCCAATCACACTTTAACGAGTTGTGTGAACTCAGCCTTAGTTAAGAATATGACTAACAGGCATAACTTCAAGGGTGTAATTAAATGTTTAGAGTTAGACTCCTATGTCCTGATCAGCAACGTCTGTATGAGAGAAAGAAACCCCAAGAGCAGCTGCTCTCAATCCAGAGAAGGCTAATAAATTCGGCCTGCTCAGGTGAAAGATGCATCGAGCAGGGCCGATCCTTCTCTAACAACACTATGCTTAGCTTGGATGCGTGATTCACATTACAATGATTTCTGATTTTAACCTTCAAACAACCATTAGGAAGGACCTAGAGATCAACCAAGAAGCTTATTCAAATTGTCAGTTGCTAAGACACTGATGTAGGCTTTTAGCTCTATTGAATCTCTCACAGTTACCTGAGCTATGGTTGGTAATTTAATTTATTACTGTCCAGTCTCCTATAGCTATCTTTAATTTTATTAAGTTTGGTCACTGTTTTCTTCTTAAAAGCTCAGCTACCTTTCTGAAGAAGAAGGGAGTGATTTAATTCAGTTTGAATCCTTTTATGATGAACCTTTTGATCAGCTTTCAGCAACAGAGGACAAGCTAAGTGTTTTGTTTGTATGGTTTTAAAGGATGTCTTTCCTCCCTGAGATGTCTGCATCTCAGATAACTGGAGGTGGAGCCTGGCCAAGCTTTTTATACAATTTAGACCTTTCCTGAAAAAAAACCCCATATTTATATTGCTTAAATCTTGAGTCAGGAAAATACTTCAACAAAGCACTATTTCTCCATTTTTGTATCAAAGTGGTGGTGGTGGTGGTGGGGACAATTGAAACATACAAGTTCCAATGATACAACAGTATAGCCACTAGAGGTCAGTGGGATTTCATTTGGGCTTCTGCTTTGCTTGCAAAGGATTCCATGTTTGATCTCTGACATCTCCAGGTACCGCTAGCAAAGTCCGCAGGTTGATTCTCCCTGGGGAATTGCTGCCAACCAGTGTGGACTGTAATGAGTAGACTGAACAATGGTCTATCTTGAAATTAGGCACCTTCTTAAGGTGCAAAGAGATAAGGACAGGATTGGTGCAGGACAGTTGGATTATCACTTCCAATGAAGACCGGACCAAAGTCTGCTTTGCACTTCCTCTGAAGATTTTTCTCTCTGCTTCTAATCATTTAACATCTCCTGTGGTTGTGTTTTTGAGCTTGCTTTATCATTGGAAATGACTGAGTTGTTGTTTTCTGTTACACACTTCTTTCTATTTCTGGGAAGACCTTGTGGCTGCCTACATTTTCTAATCTGAAAAACTTCCATTTATTTATATGGGTGTATCTGTTTTTAATTCTAACCCTCTCAAAAATCAAGTGGCTGGTCTTCCCTTGGGATTTCACTGAAGTCTGGGAAGCCAGGAAAACTACAGACCACAGTTATCATACAATTAAAGCCTGAATATTCATACATATCCCATGGTCACCTTATAACTAAATACAGGTAGTCCTCATTTAATGACCACAATTGGGCCTGGAATTTAGGTCGCTAAGCAATTCAGTTGTTAAGCAAGTCATCTCGTGACCAGACCTGATTTTATGACCTTTTTTGTGATAGTCGTTAAGCAAATCTCGTGATCATTAAGCATTGATTTTGCTTGCCAGAAGCTGGCTGGGAAGGTTGCAAATGGCACTCATGTGACCCTGGGATGCTGCAACAATCATAAGAGCAAGCTGGTTGCCAAGTGCCCGGATTGCTATTACATGACTGCAGGGGCACTGCAATGGTCATAACTTCAGGCACCAGTCATAAGTCACTTTTTTCAGCGCCATTGTAACTTTGAATGGTCGCTAAACAAACAGTTGTAAAATGAGGACTACCTGTAGGTAAAAGAGCACTATACCTAATTCATGAGAATGGCTGAAATCCTCTTCTCCTTTGAAAATAGAATAGGGTTGGAGCTTGAAGTTTTAATTACAGTTCTCTTACAGAGGATGAGAGGGAAGCTTTCATCTGTACTCTTTCTTTACCCAGTAATCTGTATGTTATGCCACTATCTCAAGAAAATGGTTGGAGCAGCATGGCTGCTATGATCCCAAGGGTGTCTCCTCCTTACTCAGGTAGCAGCAAGTGACAACATATTTCCTGCTATCTGTGGGCTGGATCCTTGCCCCCTTGGCTTCTTGGGGTGGAGGCTGCATTTGAATGATGGTTGATCTCTGACTAAGGGAGCAGTGGTATGCCCTCTCCTGAGGAAGCCACCTTACAATCCAACCATGCTGAACAATTTCCTCCCAGACTCTGTGACTGCCTTTTTAGGAAAAGTTTTGGAGAAGATGGTCAGATGTCAGCTGCAGAGAATTCTGGATGAAGAAGATTATATGGCATGTAGATCTGTGCATGGGATCACTCTTGTGGATGACCTGAAGTGAGACCTGGATGGAGAGAAAGCAGGTCTCCTGGCGCTATTGGACTACTTAGCAGGATCTGGTACTATTTGGTACTAATATTGACAGTAGTATCTTTCTGGACAGCCTTTGAGGTTTGGGGGTTGGACCACTGTGTTAGAAAGGTTCTGCTCATATTCAAACATTGTCACAGCAGCAGGGAAGGAATATTATTATATCCAAAAGTTATAAACAGCTCCTGGCTGGTAGTATACTTGAATCATTATGACATTTAAAACAACAAAAAAAATATTTTTCTTATTTTGCCAATTCTTCTATTTGTTGGCAATAAGTCAAATTCATTCTGATTTGATCTTTTATTCCCATTTGGGGGTCTATGTAAATCATATATTTTCACTGTCTTCTGGCCTCAGTTTTCATCCCTTCCCCATCTTTTAACTGTGCTATGTGAATACATGTGGATTTGTTAAATTGCATGATATATCTGACCATAAGAACTGTCCCAGTGAAATTATGCTCACTTTTAAGGTGATAACAGATTCTTTCTTGGTCTGTTGCAACAGCAGCACAATTACCTCTTCAGAATTTATCCTATAGAAATATGCAAGTATACAGCTGCATAATTACAGCTCCTCTTCCTCCTGAACTAAGATAAGACACTCACAAACTTTTTTTTTTTTTTAGTTGTGGGTATTTTGTTCTGAATGCTATTGTTAAGGAAAAGATTTAAAGCTTGGGATGCACAGCTGCAGGGTGAAAGCAGTTTATTTCTCACCAGAGGGAGAAGAATAAGGTTCATCTCTCTAAACAAGTCTTACTCAAATAATATAAAGTCCAAAGGTAGTTTGTCTATTATCTATCTATCTATCTATCTATCTGTCTGTCTGTCTGTCTGTCTGTCTGTCTCTCTCTCTCTCTCTCTCTATCTCTCTATCTCTCTATCTCTCCATCTACCATCAGTAGATATAAGTGAAACACAATGACACCCGGAAAGTAAAAGGAACAAGTGTTGATGACATTTTGGGGGTAAAATAAAGTGGAATGATAGGATCGGAATGCGTTGTTCCTCCAGTGACTGGGGTGCGAATAAGTCTGGAATGCTTGGAGCATTCTTACAATCAGAAAAAGGTTAAGCCTATGAATGCCAGTGGGGTGAAAGGTTCATGGCGATCAGCAGAGGAAAGTTCATTGTAAACTGTATTTTCTTTATAAGGAATTGAGTGGAGAAAACAGTGTTTGAGAAAGGAAAATGGTGCAGAAGCAAGATTTTTAGGAAAAGGAAAGAGAAAATATTTGTTTTCACAGTCTTGGTTAGCATATGAAAGCATTCTCTGCCTTACCATTTGGTTTTGCTATCTTCCTTCCTTTAGGTATGTACTAAAGACATGTAATATTTGGAGAAATTGTTATTATATACAGTGGTTGTTTCTACATGAACGCTGTATCTAAATCACCCAACAGACTGAGACAATAACTGGGTTCCTACACCTCACTCCATTTTAGAAACGACAGGCTTGCTAAGCCCAACATTTTCTCGCTTAGAAATGTCCTCCTACCTGCCCCTTCTTATTCTGTCATGTTATTCAAACTGAAGATTTGCATTTAAATGAATTGGTGGGTTTTGAATTGGTTGACTCATCAATAATTTGGCTTCTTTGGTTTTAGCTCAGCAGAACCAGTTGGGGGGTTGGGGACATGTGAATAATAATTTAACATAGTACATTCATATGCACAGCAGTCATAGCCAGCTAACCATGCAAGTATTCTGCAGAATGGGGAAAGCTATAAGGAAACAACTCATTTCCACAGGACTGATGGTATTACAAACTGCTTTCTTTACAGTAATGGCTTCATCTGCCTTCACGAGAATTCTGCTTGTAGGTGAGACAGAGAGAGAGAGAAATAGAGATTCGCAAAAGTCTCATGAATCAATGTTATAACACAAAGTTTTGTGACTATTTCTGCCTTTACAAACATAGACCCATGTTTTTCTGCTGAGTTTTTGTTCGAGTTTTAGCACAAATAAATACCGGGGACATGATATGACATAGGCAAATGTGTAAACGCTGTGGTGATTTCTGCATTTAAAAGCATGTGCCGTTCCCTTTTGGCTGCCTGATCGAAAGGCCCATGGCATTGCTTGCCCATAAAGGAAGGCGCTTCTGAGAAACTCCTTCACAGGCTCAACTTGTCAGAATTACAATTAAGCATTTTTCTCTCTCAGTGCAAGAGTCTGGGTGTAGCCAGCAAGATTTTTTGAAACCATTTATTGTCCTTTTAATCCCATTCGCCACATGCTCTCTGTCCAATGAAACCAACAGTGGGAGATCTTATTCCCTTCTCTGCTTGCTCTTCCTCCAATTTTCCTCCAATAGTTTCATTTTCCTCCAATAATGAACACCCCTCCGTCTCCAGACTCAAAGCTTCCTCCAACCCCAAGCAGAAACAATTTTTATTTCCAGGCCATTGCTCTGTGGCATTATAGGTAATGCTGCTCTTTTGTGCATCTTCAGCGGCTCTCCTTGAGGAGTGCAACTCTCCACAGGCTTCGGAATGAAGGGCCTATTTCAGCCACATTTATGCTTCACTCACAAATAGGGCCTTACGCTTTCAAAAAAGGAGCACAGCCAAACATTGCAAAAAGAATTGATTGACAACTGCTCATATGCAAGTTTCTCCTAATGAATTAGACTTCCATTGGCCATAACAAATCAGTGTCATAGAAACAATTGAAGCAATGCACACAGGCCAAGCACACAACTAACTTTTATGAATTAATTGTTAAGAATGTTGACAAAGGTCCAGCCAAGAAATGTAGCTCATTCAAACTACGTGAACTGCAATGGGCTCCTAGCATACATAATGCAGAGTTAAAGGCGTAGCCTTGTTAAAGACCTATGCATGAGTAACTTACACACAGTTCTTATATATTTCACCATTTTCAGGAACATTATCTATCTATCTATCTATCTATCTATCTATCTATCTATCTATCTATCTATCTATCTATCCATCCATCCATCCATCCTCATCATCCTCATCATCCTCATCATCCTCATCATCCTCATCATCCTCATCATCCTCATCCTCATCATCATCATCACAGTTTTATAGCTGCTTATCTCACATAGTGATTCTGGGTGGTGTACATAATAAAACTGACCAAATAGATAAAAACCATTAAAATGCAACCAAATTAAATTAAAAAGATAAAAAACCAAAATGGTGAAAAAGTATACAAGAGAGTACATTCAATTAACTATCATATAATCATCTAGCAGGCTCCACTCTATCATGGGGTCCCCAGGCCAATTGACAAAACCATGTTTTAAGGGTCTTCTGGAAGGCCAATAGGGTTGGGGCCAACCTTACTTGGGGGGGAATGATGTTCCACAGGGCGGGGGCTGTGGCAGAAAAAGGCTGTCCTCCTAGATCCCACCCAACAAAATTCCCTGGCCAACGAGACCCGCAAAGTAGTATCAGAGCATTTAAAGCTCCCAGAATACTCTACAGCCATGGTTCCCAAACTATGTGCCACACAGTGAACTCACAGAGACACTGTGGGATATTTTACTGCTTAATAAATGGAACTGTTAGTGAGTTCATGTGGCACCCCTGAGTGCTGCAGTGCATAATTTGGGAACCGCTAGAGATGCTGTGAAAAAAATGACTGACACACTAAGAGCATTATGAACTGAGAAAGTTTGGGAACTTCTGCTCTAAAACAAACCTCTGAGAGACTGTCTTGGAAAAGTTTTACTCGCCCAAGAGGTTGCTGAACTCACATCAAAAGGTTTCAGGCAATCTCAGAAGGTCAAACACAATGTTTTTTTTAACACATTACAGGTAGCCCTCAGGTTACAACAACAATTGGGACCAGAATTTCCATTGCTAAGTGATGTGATCATAAAGCACAACATCATGTGACTGCATTGCTTAGCGATGGCAGTCCCAGCAGTCCCAGTTGCTCTCATAACCCCAGGACCATGAGGGCCGTTACGGGGGAAGAGGCAGAAGTTCCAGTCAAGCAGGCTGGTGGGTGAGAGCTGTGGGTAAGGGCTACTGGTGGGGGTGGGGGTGCCACAGGCAGGTGCTAAGGAGCACAGGTAAGTGCCATGGATGGGGGGGTACGACGGGCGGATGCTAGGGAGTGTGGGTGGGTACTGCAGGCAGGGGGTGGGGGTGGCAGGGGGTGGGTGCTGCAGGTGGGGGTTGCGTGCCACGGGTGGGTGCCAGAGAACATGGGGGGCAGTGGTGGCAAGGGATGGATGCCACGGGCAGGTGGTCGTAAATGTGGGCCAGCCCAAATTTTGATCACGTGACTGCAGGGATGCTGCAACAGCTGGCACTTCAAGGGCTGGTCGTAAGTCCATTTTTTCAGTGCTGTCGTAACGTTGAACAGTTGCTGAATGAATGGACATAACCCAAGGACTACCTGTACAATTATTAATTGATAAGATACTGGTAACCTGTCTCTTTTGTAACTTGCATCTGCAAAACCAACCCGTCTTCCCCTCTTTCCCCCTTTCCTCTCCCCTCCACACAATCAGTCTAACCACTTGATGCATCTAATAAAGTGAGCTGCAAGTCACAAAAGTTTGTGCCTTTTAATAAAATTTGTAGCTGGAAAAGGTGCTACTTTTTCGCCACCCATAACCTAACATGGCTCTCCGCCTACAATTATTAGTATAAGGAGCTGCCTTGACGTTTTTTATTTCAAGGGGTTGTCAAAAGCTCAATTTCTGTTCAGTCTTGTGTGGTGCCTCTTGATGCCTCGGTCAGTACCAAGAATTATTCAAGTCATAATTATGCCACCGTTGACAATTTCAGCTTCAGTTTATTTCTTTATGTCTGTCAGAAAACCGTGGGAGAAGTGAAGTTTTGATTGTTATTGCTGCATCCGAGAGTAAAAATCCATTTCATAAGGTTTACTGATCTGTGTTGTCCCTGGACAAAGAACAGCTGCACAACATGGGCCACGGGAAGAAAGAGCAACTGCCTTGCAGGACGAAGAGCACCCAGTTGAGGGATGCAAGGTGGATTCTGGATGGAGGAAGAGGAGAAGGGGAAACAGGGGAGACGTTGACCTCCAGGGTCTTGTTAAGCTGCTGCTATTTCAAATTACAGGAATCAAAAGCCATGCCACGTTCTTGTTAAGATGCCAGGGCCATAAATAAGTCAGACTGTTAAGCAACCCAGTGCTTGTTGAGCGCCATTTCAAGAATGCACTACAGGAAAGAGTGATTATAAATAGTGCAACACGGCACCTCCAGGAGACATCCTTTTTCAAACCATGCAGTAGGTTATATTTACTTACAGTGCCAAGGGCTAATATGAAACTATGAATATGTTCTAAAGATAATTCACTTCTTTATTAATGACTCTTTGGAGTGATAATTCTCATCCCTGTCTGGCTTGCAAAATATGTTGTGTTGATAAATTCTGGTTCAGTAAATGGGCTCCGTTTGGATTTAATGTATGCAGCCTTGAAAGGAGATGAATGCTCTATTGCTGAAATTAATATAGATTAATGTTAGGAACTATTCAGACATTTGTTCTTCTTCAAGCAGCGCCCACATGCTGCACTCTGAGTTCTGAGCAAGCCTGTCCACATATGACATAACCAACATTTTTTTTCTTGTTTTCCCTTCCAAGCTCATTTGAATCAGGTTAGTTTGTTGGGGATACTAATGAGATGGGGCACTTTTAAAAAATGTAACTTCTGCGCATTTCACCTAAGCACAGTGCTTTGGACTCTCTGGTGCATTAATCCCCAAAGCAACAACATGTGAAAAGTTATTTCAGTACCACAAATCTCCTGACAAGGAAATGGCCAGCTAATTTGTATCTATATTTAAAATTGAACTATCTTGCTCCTTCTTTAGATTTGCAAAATCACAATGCTGCAATGATGGAGAAGCTGTAAAAATGGTGCAATGGGGAAAAGTTGGATTCCTTCTGGAGCCTTGTTATCTCTGCCCTATATTATTCCCATCAGTAGATTTCTTATTATTCATCCCACAAATATTTGTGTGGTGACAATTTGCATCTCATAATATCAAACAGTAAATGCAGTGGAAATAATGCATAAATGAAACTGACAGTTCCTACTGCCCATACTTAAGATCCTCTATTCTGGGCTGGAATGATGGGAAATGCCAGGGGAGACATTTACAAATGTGTGCTCTCTGAAGCATTTGATGCCCATATGGCCTAGAAAACTTCACGGACTTGTCCATGTAGTTGCCAGGAGTCCTGACTGACCTGAAGATGTGTGTGTGTCCTTTAGGTCTTCTAATGGTGCATCCATCATCACTATAATTGAGTCTATCCATTTTGTTAGACATTTACTGATTCTTCTTCTGTTGCTTGCCATATTTCTGTACATATACTATTGATTCCTGTAGCCTTCTGACTTGGTAATGGCCAGAGTGCTCACCTAACTTCATCTTCTAGTACTAGAGGTTCTTAGTAGGAAATATCTTCTAAGGGATCTTGAAGGGATCTCTACAGTATAGAATTTCAATATATTCCTTCCATCTTTTCTTCTCTTCTGTTTCCTTCTTCAATGTCTTTACAGATATTGTAATACTGCTTATTGTCTCTTCTTTTTCTGTTAAGTTTCTTGGCTTTGGCTTCTCTTCTTGACAATTCCCACTGTCTGCTCTGACATTTAGTTTGCTTTCTTTTCTTTCTTGGTCTTCAACAACCTCTTTTAACATTCATCTTTAATAACTTATTTGATTTAATTCCATAGTTCCTTTGGTTCCCTATTATTGAGATTTAGGACTTCAAAGCAATTCTTGATGTTCTCTTTGAAAATGGTGGGTATATGCTCAAGATTATATTATGGAAATTGGTTGGCTTTTTCTTCCACTTTTAACTTAACCTGGGACTTGAACATGAACAGTTCCTGATCTGTTCCACAGTCAGCTCCTGGCCACATCTTTTGTTTTACAGTATAACTGAGCTTTTCCACTTCTTTGTACCAATAATACAGTCAGTTTGATATATGGTAACATATCTGTGTATAGGCATTATTTTGGTTGTTTAAATAATATGTTAGTAATGATGATATCATCAGATTGGCAGAAACTAAGTAATTCTCCTGCTTCATTTCTGTTTCCTACAGTCCAACTATGTTTTCTTCCTTACTTTTCCAACTTTAATATTCTAGTCTCTAACCATGACCATCACATCTTGCTTGCATGTTCTGTCAATTTCAGATTGAACTTAACCATAAAATTTGATAACCCCATCTTCTTGTACTTTAGTAGTTGGAGCATGAACTTGGAAAATTGTCATACTTGCCTGTGAAGTATATCTGGTCACTGACTGCACTGTACCCAAGTACTGTCTTTGCTATATCCTTATTGACTATGAAAGCCACACTGTTCCTTCTTTGTATCTCATGTCCTGAGCATTTTCTGACTGAAAGTATTCAGTTCCAATCCATTTCAAATTGCTGATGCCTAAGATATGAATGTGTAGTTGATCCATTTCAACATTCATTATGTTCAGCTTTCCCATGTTCAAGTTCATGCTTCTTATGTTCCATGTTTCCACTGTAATTCTGTCTTTACAGCATCAGATTTTCTTTCCTTGCATGGCAACATCAGCAACTAGTTGTCTTGAAGGCTTTCATCTTCTCATGTTATAAACACCATTAGTACTATGGAAGTTCCTTAGCTCTTCCTCAGTACCACGTTGAGTGCCATCTGACTTGAGGGCCCATCACTATATTGTCAAAAATTTAAATTTTCTATTCAAGTGGTTTTCTTGGGAGAATTTCTGAGCAGTATGAAAGGATGACTTTGCTGTTGTCATTAAAGTGATCTTCCATCTCCAGCATCTTCCTGTATCTCTGCTGCCCAATGTAGGGGCAGTTAGGATGACCTTAGTGACTTGGGTGACCCTGATGGTAGTATATACTCTTGGCATTCTTCTTTCATCGCTCCCAGGAACAAACCCTCCCCTCATCCCCCTCCCCCCCATGATGAGGCAGCATAGCAGGACTTGAAGAATATTATGGGATATTTATCATTAAATGTACATGGATGAAGGACAATGAAAGATTACTGTTCATTTTCTCAGTGCAACAATTGTATGAGTTAGATTAAGCAGTGTGGAAAAGACTGAGTTGATGAAATGGAGAACTGAGGTCAGCATTTCCTGATTCTTGGTTAATCCAGTGACAGACAGCCTCACTGTTTATTGAGTTGACTTACCCCATCTTTTTTGCAGGAACTCAAGGTAGCTTCAGTGGGGAATCTCCCTTCACTTTAGCCCTGCAACAGCACCCTGTGGGTAGGCTGAGCTGAGAGAAAGTAACTAAACTCACCCCGTAAGTTTCCATGGTTGAGGGTGAACTTGAGCCTGGATCTCCCTGGTCATTGGCCAACACTATACCATCTTGGCCTTAGATATCCAGGACTTTCCCATCAGTTGAAGCCAGAGGCCAGGGACTGTTGGAGTTGTAAGCTAAAACATCTGGAAGCTACCCCATTGCTTCCCCCTTGTTTTGAGCCAATAATGATTAATGATTCTGAAATTATAATAACCAAAATGTCATTTCAGAAATATAATTCAATAGACAGAGCTGAAGGACAAGATAAGCAACAATGTGGTAGGAAAATGGCAGACCCTGGCAAACCAGAAGCTTTTCAGAGCCCAGTGCTTCAAAGTTAGCAGAACCTGGTTATCTTGGTCAAGGTCTTTCAGCAACTAAAGTTGAAATGAACCCCCTTTGCCTAGACAGCAACCCATCTCTTTAACTGTATGTGGAAAGAGAGGCTGAATGCAAAGGCAGTGTTCATCTGCTCTCATTCATTTCACTGCCTAGAAGAACATTAAAGTCTTCTGGCATCACACCAGAAGGACTGCATGGACTGTTCTCATTTGCATTTGTTTGAAAAGTGCAAATTGAGGTGGAAGGTCCTTTTCCAAGTAGATTTAAAACAGCTTTTCACTGGACATTTCCTCCTCCCGCCTCCACCCCCAGTTATATTATACCTGCAAATCTTTGTAAAAGCCCTACAAAGGTCTAGGATGCATGATTGAATGCATTCTTATTCCACACTGAACAAATTGAAGTTATTTAAATAATCTGGGAGGAGATGAGATGGTAACATTTTTAAAGGTCATTCTTAGTATTGCAATGGAAAGTGACGCTTGTCTTTCTCTCACAGTCTCTTTTTTTTTCTTCCTTACTTTATTGATTCAAGGGCCTGCTAATCAGGATACGTAGCTTTGCCTCCATGTAGTTCTGCAAGCAGTGAACCTTCCTGTAAGATGGTCATCCTATAAGATGGTTTTTATTGGATGAAAATTGAGCTTTGCTTGTATACTATGATAAGCACGTAGATGATCCCCTAATGCTTGGTATTTAGAGATAGGGTATGTGAGTTCCAGGAAGGGACAGGGCAAAATCCATTGAGAAAACAGTTTTCAAAAGCATTTAAGCATGCTTAACTTGTTCTGGGTTGTGGAAATAAACAACTCCCCCCACCCCCCAGGGGAAAAAAACCCAGGCTCTTGTTTCCATGCTCTACCTATATGAACAATGGGGTTCAACAGCTGGTTCTTAAGTTGGAGAATCCTAATGGAGCCTTCACTTAGGCTTTAGAAATGTGAACAACAATGGCCGAAATGAACATGTAATGTTGGCAAAGGTGAGAAACTCAGTTAGCATTTTGTAAATCTTTTGCTGCAATAATAGGTTGCAAACATGAGCAAGCCTAGACTGCTTGTCTGCCATGCTGCTCCAGCTGTTTCTTCAGCCAATTTCAGAAATTCCAGGCTGCAGTGCAGTGGGGTGGCATCAGGGCCAGCTTGTTGCTCAGTCTGGACTCTGACCACTGCAGGACTTGCTTGGTTGTTCTCCTAATTCTTGCCTTTCTCATTTGTTCAGGGAAGGCAGGTCTCACTCACTGGCCCGTCTGGACACATCTACCAGTGCCTGCCTTTTCCTTTGGGACTGTTTCCTCTTCACTTGTCCCTGTGCCTTTTCCTTGCTTTTGAAGATGCTTGCACACATGGATGCCTTCACCCACCACCCTGATGTAAGATGGCAGAAGGACAGGAGGAAGTGACACTACCAAGGCAATGGTCAGATAAAAGGGGCCTGAGTCTGGGGCAGGAATGTAATGTGATTAAATGTCTCAGACAAGCCCCCCCCCCCAATCACATAAAGATAAACGGAGTGGTGGTGGGGAGCACATTCAAACTTGCAAGATTCTGTTACTATAGCTTTATAATAAACATAGTACTGATCTACATGGTTTCCTAGTCTGATTTGCCTTGAAGGGCTGACACTTTCCCACATTACAGTATCTGCTTTGAGACTAACACAGACCCTTATGGTATCTTTGTATTTCTTATGCTACTATAATCAAAACAATAAGGAAGAGGTTGTCATTTCTTTCTTAGGTTTCTCTATAGGTCCATGGAAACTCTGTATCAAAGAAGAACTGATAGGTCACCTCCATAGAGACAAAATAGCAATGTTCCTATATTGCAACTTAAATATGAACACAAACTCCATTGCTCCATTACATCTTACAGAAGAACATCCCAAAGCCTTCAGGCTGGACCTTTCCTTTCTCTGAGAGGGAGAATGAATCATTGAGCCTTGCCACATCACAGTGTGTGGAATTGAGAAGCTGTACACCCAACCTGCTTTTCTTCTGTGATGTTCTTAGAATCTGCATTTTTAGGAACAAAGCTGCTGCATGCTGGATTATGAGGTGGCAGGTAGGAGGAAAGTTAGCCAGTCAGCCTCCCCAGTGAAGAGGATGGAAGCATAGGAGAAATACAGCCCAAAGTGCATTCCTCCTGCTATGGAATAGCTTCTGATGGTTGAAAAGCTGATCCTTTACTGAGCTCTGCTTACTGTTCATGGTTGGCTTTGGTACACAACATAAGCTCAGATAAATCTTGGAGAGGTTGTGTTGGAAAATTAAAAAAAAAATAGAGAATATAAGGAGGAAAGGTACATCTGGCTTGAAGAAAAGAACCAGAAGATTTTCAAATAGCTGGTTTCCAGGATATGTTATATCTGCTTGTCTCACACCACTGCAAGTTTAGAGCTGGTGGTGTGGAGCTTTGGGGATGTCTCTGACAGCAAACATGCATTATTCTCCCTGATTTAACAGTTTCAGCCCCCCAGTTAGCAAAACATGGCTGCAATGGATCTTTGCATCAGCTATTTCAATGTAGGAAGCTTCCTTTCTACACTGGCTGAAGCCCACTGTTTGGTTCTGCATTCAAGCACGGCATTTCTGAAATCCTTCCTTGCACTTATACTGCTCTCAACTTTCTCTAAGAAAATTGTTCATTTTCTTCTGGTGGGAACTTCCAGGGGAGCAGTTAGCTAGGTCTGTTGGTATGAGTGGTCACTGGAGAAGAGAGGTAATAAATAATAGTAATGCTCTTCTGTGCAGCAAACCCCTTCCTCTAGGAGCTTTCCTACAAGGTGGCTTGCCTGTCAAGATGCCTTTAGCCTCCCAGTGTTCAGAACAATCTGTCATCCTGCACCTCCCTTCTCTCAGTGTGCCTTTGTCTCAAACTGCAGACTCTTTTTTAGACTTGCAGAGGCAGAGCTTGCCTCCTACATAGATCAATGAGGGCTTTGCAGCCCCAAGGCTCTTCAGAGGTGGTTGTCATCAAGCCTTTCATCTGTTAAAGGCTTCACCAATAGCCAGATGTGCTCTACAGTAGAATGGTTGCAGCAGCCAGCATCTTCTTTTCCCTTGGGTGCCCATGTGGAAAATGAAGATGCTGGATTTGACTTGAGTGGGTTGATTGATTATGTACCATCAAGTTGTTTTTGACTCTCAGCAACCACATGGGTAAGACTTGAGCGGAGTGAGACCTTTTTGTAGCTTAAAATAGGAAGTCTACCATACCTGGCAGTAAAGCCAATAAAGCAATAAAAAGATGCACAAAATCCTTTTTTCTTTCATGATACTTTCCCCCTATCCTTCTGGAATCAGAATATAAGCTCTGATTTCTTGAGAAGTATGAAGGGAGGTCACCTAACACTGAATAACCTCAGCCTCTTTCCTCAGTATTGAAGAGTAAAAGGAGGGGATCGCAGATCAAAAAGTAGGGGAGCCTAGTAGGCTGGTAACTCCTTCTTTAAAAATAGCCTATAGGTGAAAAACTAACTTACTAACTAACTAACTAACTAACTAACTAACTAACTAACTAACTAACTTCTAAGTAGAGATGGAAAGCTGAGAAATGGCAAAGATGTTCAGAGAGCAGGATTGAACATATGCCCTGTATTTGTTTGTTTATTTTGTCCTCCGTCTGAACGGAACTCAGATATGATAGAATGAGGCAGCTTTAAAGCACAAGAGCTTTAAAAATAAATTACTGCAAGGACGTGAAAAGATAGAAAAAGCTTTGCATCATCAATCACTAGAGCCAGTTACTGCAACATGACTTGGGACCACAAGGAATTGCTTATACCATTTCTCCTCGGGAGGTGAAATTTCAGGCTCATGCTGAATTAGACTCCTTAATTGGAAATAGACTATTTTCATTAGCTTTATGAAGGTTGATCAAAGGATCTATTATAGAATAAATTACTTCTGTCCCTTCTGAATATCAAGCATAAAGATTTCAGTTTCACCTTCAAATATATGTACTACCAGTGTAAGATTGTAACTAATAGCTGAATCACATTCTGTCACTTTGGATTGTGTGTGAATGTGTATGCATGATTTTTTTAAAAATTAAATGTTTTCCCAGAAGTAACACAGTCATCTCCACTTTCTTCTTTCAACCATATATGTTGAAGAAACGAAGCTACGTGGGCAGCAACAATTCAGTTGTTCAACAAAAGAAAAGATTTGGGAGGGGAGAAGAGATGTGAGGAGGAAAGTTATGAAGGAGCAATTGTATGGTTAGGTGTAGACATATGGCTATAGAAAAGGACTAGGAAAATAATCGCTCTGAGTCCTCATGCAATCAAGAAACCAACCGTACCCAGAGATCAAGGATGGACCAATATGAAACCCATCAGAAACACCTGGAGGTGCCAAAAATGGAACGTTAAACCTTTTCCAGGCAGTATGTACTCTCCTACGGGGGAGGCAAGCAGTCGGGTTAGACACTGTAGGTCACAGCGGCAGGGTTAGAATTCTTTCAAGGGTTGAATTTATGTCTCAGCTGTAATGGGCAGGTTGGCATCCTCATTGTCTTCCTGATGTATTCCCAATGCCCTTTTTAAAAAAGCTTTAAAGTAACTGTGAGGATGGTAGTGATAGCAGTAAAACTACATTCACTCAGGGTGTTAAATCTAACTCCTCTGTGAAAACACTTTCCCTTTCTAAAGCTAGTAGGATGGTAGTCCTCACTGAGAAAAGAAGCCTAGCATGAGGTAAACAGCAGGCAGAGTAAATGTGATTTCAATGGAATCACAAGAAGGGAAGAGTTACTAGCTCCTTACTTACTGTTGCTGTCCCCAAAAATAGGACCTTTCCCTCTTGATTTTAAACCCTAAAAACAAAACCAGGAGACTTATGGAAGGGTTCCCAAGTGTCAGGTTCAGCCCAAAGAACTCCACAAGACAGTACAGATACAGTTCTGTTGCGTTTATTAGCTTCCACCTCAAAGACAGAATCTCTCCAGACTGAATCTAAACTTCCCAAGCCAGCAAGCCAAAACACTGTGAATTCCTTAGGGTGGTGCCAATCTTATCTTCTTAACCTTCCCATGCTCCTGTTGGGGGCTAAGGAAATGCTTATCTTCCCGAGCACGGCCTTCATCAAACCATTCCATCACACCAAGTCACATATAACTTGGACCAAAGAGTTCCCAGCTATATTACATTTGCCAACGTGCAGATCCCCCATACATCTGGACAGGTGCAGTTAGTAATGAGAAAGGCTTTGCCCCAGGCCTTCATTGCCTTCGGTTTCGTATCTGGAACTATGACTCATGCAGCACTGCGATCTCATAACCACCCATAATGTACATATTTTTAATTAGGACTGCAAGCTTAATTGGTCAGTTAATTAACTATGGTTTTCATTGATTGATCAGAGAGGGCCAATTTTAATTAGCATGAGCAAATTTTTATTGGTGAGGCTCAGAGTTAATAGTAGAATTGTTTGGTACACTTTGGCATTTTGAATTTGGGTACCACAATAATAGAATAAAAAGGAATGGTTTACAAATGACCTTTATTTCTAGCAATGAGTAGTAGCTTTTATTAAAGGTCCTAATTCCCCCAATATCTCCATTCCTTCGTCTCATGGATGCAAGGGAACCCAAATTCTGTAACCTTTCCTGCTGTACTCATAATTCATACTCAGTTCTGTGCTTTGATGCCCCGGCTTTGTTACTGGAATGATTGGGAACCTAAATGTAATCCAGAATCTCACATGCACAAGTGCAGCTGCAATAAATTCACAGAAGATAATGTTACAAATCTACATTATGATCAGGTCATAGCAGGTGCAGCACCTATGTGGCTAATCAAGAAAGCTAAGCAGGGTTGTATCTGGTTAGAACTTGGATGGGAAACTGCCAGGAAAGCCCAGGATTATAGGCTTACTTGAGAGAATGATATAAAAATAGCAGTAGGAGGCAATGGCAAAGTACTTACATATTGCGACTAAGAAAACAACATGAATGTGTCCAGGTAATCATCATGAATCGAGTTTGATTCAAGGGACTCTTTATTAGTTTTTAGAGTAGAGCATGAGTAACATTGACCCAACTTTTCCTGTCATGCCTCTGACTTTTGTGGTATTAATTATATGGAATCTGACTACCCCTCTATTTTATTCATTTATGTAGGAATTATGATGCTTCCCTGTTCATACTCAACCAAACTAAAGCAGCGGTGCGTTCACTGCCATTGGCAGGTTGGGACCCAACACGTTTCTGTTTTCAGAGTTGGGGAAGCTGCACATCCATTTGCCCATGTGATTGGATGTAGTCACCTAGTTATCTGGTGATCTTATCATTTGAAGTGCTCTGCCTTCATTCTACTGCCTCCATCACAGATAGACTCCACAGTTTTAAACATCCAGGCTAATTTTTTATTTTCTTTTTCTTTCCATATTCCCTGGTTTGTTTGTTTGCTCACAACATTGTATCTGTTGAAGCATTCTGGAAAGCTTGAAAGTTTGTATCCGTTTTTGTATTAATTCTACCAGGTATTGACTAACTGGGCTGGGATTGCTTTTTACCTGCACTTGTGAGATTTGACCAATATATTGACAAGTAAAGCAATTTACTTCTTCTACACTGATGTAATGGGAAGAAGGAATAACCTTGAGGAACAGGAGGAAGAGCCACAACCAAGCAACGGTCAGATAAAAGAAATTTGAGTCTGGGGCAGAAATGTAATTTGAGAAAGCGTCTCAGACTTGATCGTCCCTAGTTCTCACAAAGATAAAGGGAGGGAGAGGGGAAATGTATTCAGATTTGCAAGATTCTGTTATTCTAATCTTATAATGAAAGCAGTACTGGCAGTCATAACTTTGGTTTCTTAGTCTGGTCTACCTTGAAGGGCTGACAACAATCTTGCAAGTCTGAATACACTTCTACCTTCCCCTTTTTTAAACTTCGTGAGAACTAGGAAAGGTCAAGTCTGAGATGCTTTCTCAAATTTCATTTCTGCCCCGGACTCAACTTTCTTTTATCTCACTGTTGTCTTGGTTGTGGCTCTTCCTCCTGTTCCTCAAGGTTATTCCTTCTTTCCATTACAGCTGGATACGTTTGGTGATTACATTCTCAAATCTTTGTTGAGTGTATACTTGCAGATGGGTATTTAGCTAAAATTATTTCTTATGGAAATTGGCACCACTCTTGTCACAAAAAATTACACTGGAGGAGTGTGATGAAACTCTCTATTTGAGAACAGTTTTTTTGTGCCAAAAAAGTATGCTGAAGTTAAATAATTAAACAAGGATTCATTATTGTGTAATGCCATTTAAACATTCTGCTGCACTTGCAATTAAGGCAGTTAAAAATAGAGAAAAGATGGGCTTTTTCTCAACTTCCAAACTATGGTTGGGAATGAAGTGGAGATGCCCTCAGCATATAAAATTGTGGGGAATGATTATGGAAGGACCAATATGGAACATAAAGGTAGGTACTAATGTAATGCTGCTGCCTTCAATAATTGTTCTTTTTGGCTTATACGTGACAAAGAATGTTGGTTTTGATCATATCTAATGATCTCAACACACACACACATACAGTCAGGATAAGGTAAACCATGCAATACAAGTGAAAGAGTGATGAAAGTTTAGGCATTCAAAGTGAAAGCAATATAAGTGCATCAAACTAGGTAAGGTTGAGGCTCAGCATTTCAGTGGTTTGGGGACTCTGCAAAAGGTAGCAACTTTGAATGTGTCATTAAACATCTTTGTATGTGTCCTGATCCTACACATGCCATTTTATGCATATGGACTCTGTTGAACCCTTCATACAGATGTCTGGTGGCTGTGGCATAAGTCTGTCTCTCCTTCTCCAAATACATGAAAAGATCTCAACACACATTCCTTTTTTGGGCAGGTATACAATCATGTGTTAACCCTGAGGCACATGCTGTCCTCATAAGCCATAGGTGCATGTATATTAAGCAGTGCTTAACTGGTAACTTAGTACATTATAAAAGATCACTGCTTTATTGCTGAAGAATGGTTTTGTTTCTTATCTGACAAAATAACTGTGTCTGTAATCAGTTTACCTGTTCTTAGTATTCAATAGTCAGCAGAAGGGTGCGGAACAGATTTTCACATACAGCTCACTGATTCATTGTCATATCTGGCAGAACTTAAGAAGATGGTCTTGGCCATTTCCCCAGTGCTTCCCAGAATAGAGACAAAAGCCACAGGAAACAAAATTTGTGAAGCACGCTGGTCCTTCCACCAATCAACTGAATTTAACACAATCAAAACCATAATCTCATGCAGGTCCAGATAGCAATCTTCTTTTCCAAATTTATATGCATTTCGTTAGCAGTGATCCAACTGTAGTTTGATCATTTGTTTGCATGTCTAAATTTAGAAAACACAGCAGCCTAATGACAGATTTCATCATCTATAAGCTTCTGGGAATCACATTCAATACACAAATTGTATTGACACAGAACTTCTACTAATCTGCCAGAACAATACTAAGTCTGTCCACAGATTGTACTTGTACAGAGATCCTGGCTGATCCTTGTAACCTACTTATCATCCTTGTAAAAATGTTGTCATTTAACAACAGCACATATTAATGCTTTGAACTGGGAGGATAATTAGCTGGCAGATCAAAATATGGTCAGTCAGAACAAACGTTATTTCAGTGTTTCCTAATGACGTTCAAGCAACCCACTTTTTGAGGGAAAAAAATAGTGGAAGCTATTAAATCATGCCATAATTATTCTATCATTATTTGAATGGCCAAGTAATATTTCTTTCTCCCTTCTTTGTATTCATAACAAAGTGTTGTTTTGAACACTGCTTGGAGTCCTGATTTGGATCAGATTACTGCGTACAGCAGGAATAAGCCTCTCATGGCCTCTTCTGACCATGATTGTTGAAAATGGAGAGCAAAGTTGTATGGCATTTTGAGACAGGAAATAGAAGAAAACTGTAGTATAAGTGAAACCTTATGAAAAAGGGCTCTCAGTTTCTCTCATTTTTATTGCCTTACATTTGGAAGCCAAAGAGATGACAAGGAAACTGATGTTCATGAACCTTCACACATTTCCCTCATTTCTGTTATTGTTGAAAGACATTAGGCAGACATCCTGTCTCCTTAAGTGTCGAGGCCATAAAGAAATGGGAGGAAGTGACCCTAATCTGCTAACCTTCAAAACAACCTCTAGCTCCTCTGGATTCCATGAAACAATAAATATCAGAAGATCAAAGGGCCCCCCCAAACTTTGACTAGCAACCAATAGGTTATCAGGAAGATAGGTTTCCCCCAATAATAAGGAGGATCCCAAATTTATGCCAATTTTAGCCAATCAATTTGTTGATTGCTGTATCTCTGTGTAAGAAACATGTATAAAATCTTCTTCTTTGGGTGTGATTGGGGTTCTTCTCTGCCTTAAGGGGAGACCCCAGCTGACTCTATTGGCCTGCTTTCAATAAAACTTTAAAATCTCAGCTGGGGTTTTCATGTCTGATCTTCTGCCGGATTGAATCCTAATTGGGGAGAGTCAGAAACTCTCAAATTTTGCTAACATAACCTCTTAAACAAGAATTTCACAGTTAAAAAAGACTGAAAACTTTCAAAATTTCCCCCAGAAATCCACTCATGAACTTGGTGGCCATCAGTCACCCTCCTCATATATTAAGCCTTTGGCCACCCAATCATTGTCCACTCTAGTTGTACTGGCTGAGGAGAACTTCCACCAACACCAAAGCACTTTTATCTCTGTCTGCCTAAGGAACAGCAAGATGAAGAACTGAATGTTTTTTTAAGAGGACTAATAAAAACCAGGACTGCATGCAAGTAGAAATGGTAGATTACTACTTGAAGGGATGACTGCCCTTTCAAGAAAGGAGGAGTGGAATGGGAGACCTTGTCTTTCCTAAGCTGGTATGAGTTATTGCTGCATGAGTTATATTCCCTTTAGTCTCCTCTCAGCTTTCAAACTATGTGAGACCATTTCAAGAAGGACATGCTTAAGCATATTAGTTGAACTATAGGTAGGCTTTTTAAGTAGACGCAATGTAGGATAAGATGCATTCACCTATGAAATTTGCTCTCTCTTCAGTGAGAGTGTAGTGTAAGAAATTATGTCAGTCATTTCTCATGGTGTACTACATTTTAGATACTGTGAGCACTGTAAGGAGACTTAGCAAAATCATATTTTATCTAGACAGGCTGTGGAATCTGTGATTCCCCCAGATGTTCTGGAATTATAACTTTTTTGTTTTATATATTTAAAACCTTTGTAGCCTGCTTCCAAATCAAAAGTATCCCTGTTGGCTGGAGCAGCTGAAAGCTATACAGCAACTTTAGGAAACCCATAAGTTCCAACCCCCTTTTGCCCTTAGAAGGTGCATTCTGCAGCTGAGGACTAGTCATTTGCACAGGTGACCAGAGAATGTGCTGATATATTATTAGTTTGAGCTAAGCAACCTGCTTAACATCTCAAGGAACAGTGGGAGATACACTGATGATAAATGAGCAGGTTATTGTGTGTGGATCAAGGCCTGATCCACCAAATTTTTATCATCTAAATGCTGTGTAAATTCCCTCCGCTGGGAAAATCGTTATCACTGTTTATATACCAGAAAAGAAGTGCTAATATATAAAATTAATAATATATAATTTCCCCTTCTATTCCATGGAAACATCATTGTCGATTGTACATTTACCCTTTGTTCCTCTTTACAATAAGAAGGAGGAATTAATAGTAGGGGTGAACAATGCTTCAGAGTGCATGGGGGCAGGAACATTGTACCTGTCCACAGTTTTTTAAAACTTCATCTTTTCCTGCAGTCAGATAACATTAGAAGGACTTTCCATTTCTTTCAGATGAAGTGGCTTGTCAACCTGTGTTGGGATGCAAATGAGAAAGTTATCGTTTATTCACACAGTGATGAGCACTTTGGTCTTATCACACTTGCATGGTATATATTGGTATATATTGGGAGAGTTATTCCAGAATTATATGCTGACAGGGCTTGGAATTGTTGCCAAGGTGATTGTGACAGAGGCGCAATAATAATTTCACAAGCATGGCTTGTGGAAATTATTTTAGTTGTCAGAGAATAAAGGGCAAAGGGCCCCGAAGTTGAGCCTTACCACACCACAGCCCATTCAATGTGTTGGCCATTCCCAAAGTACATTAAGCATTACTTGTTTTTTCTTCATTTGATCCTCATCAGACTGCAAACACTTTCAGGAGTTTGCTACTATGAGCTGAGTTCGTGTAAAATGTGAACTGGAAGGCAGGGAGGATGGTCTTTTGAATTTTAACAAATATGCTGAAATGAATCGTGGACATGTGGGGTGGGTGGGGAAAAGAGGGGATAATTTTCTCAAGCAGCAGAGCAGTTGGCCTACTTTGCTGTCTGCAATACACATGAACTGGGATTGTGTCTTTCAGCAAATATTTGATAGGCCTCACTATTGAGAGTCAGTTTGGTATAGCGGTTAAAAGTCCTGACCTAGAAAGCAGGATATTGTGAGTTCTAGGCCTTTGTTAGGCATGAAAGTTGGCCAGGTGACATATCTCTATATATGGGATAAAAACCTAATAATAATAACTGAAAGGGAGAAATAAATAGGAGGAGTCTGAAAGTGATTTTTTTATATGGGTGTGCACAAGAATATTCACTTAACATCACTGATCATCCCAGATCATGAGGGACCAAGGAATAGTACAATTTTCACTCTTAGTCTAGCAAGGTTGAAGTGTGTATTGAATCCAAAAGCTGGCAGACTGTAGAGCAGAACCTGTTGGTAGATTTCAGATGCTTCCTAAGGGCTTCCTGTTACTCAGTGGGACCAGTGGGGAAGAAGCATTTTCCGCCATGGCTCATCTTCTCTCATTGCTCATTTTTCAGCTTCAGTGTACCTCATTGGTAAAACTGGAGAATGAGTGGGCTGCTCTTGGTTCGGCGCTGTTGGAACACTTTACTGTATTGCATGAGAAACTGCCATTTCTGATCATCTCATGCAACTCACTTGGAGAATTGTATACCAATATATGATCCATGTTAGTGTGCAATTAGTAATGGATTCTGTTCTCTTCGCTGCCATTGTTTTGTGTCCAGTTCTGCACTCTACTTAAAATACCCTCAGCTTTTATCTATTTTTTTTTTAAGGGAATCACGCCATAATGTATTACTACTCTGTTCTTTTAACAATTGTCAAAACAGTCTATGAATAACATCAGGAAAATAGCACTGTTAGACAAAAACATAATCAATGTGCTGCGTGCAGTGTGATGTGCTGATTTATTTCCTTATGCTTCTTTCATTCCCTGCTCCCCTGCCCACAGTGTCTCTCCAGCTCTAAAGGGAGAGCCCCAGCAGATCTAGCCATGAGGAACTGAGGCTGAAACGATGCATGGCCCTGTGGGAGCAATCTTCTCTCAATCCAAACTAGGAAATCAGCCACTGATGTATGACAACTGCTTGACTGTAAGTTTGTTGGTTTGCCTGTATATTACATTTTTTTGCCTGCCACAAACAAAGAGATTTTTGGCAAGAATCTAGAAAAACCCTAAGTCACCAAAAATGGCAAATTATGCTGCTGTGAAAAAAGATGTTGAAAAAGTATTTGTGGGATTACTTTCTGTCACTCGATGTGCAGACTGGACCGAGAGTGTACAGGAGAATATTAAACATTTTGGACTTTCTGTACTTAACATGTTTGATATTACTTTTATGGGTCTTTATTCCATAACTCCATACCATGAGCTCTTCAGAGGTCAGGGGACATATATATCCTCTTCAGGATGGCTTTAGAATCCACCATCCTTTACAAAATGTGAGAAATTAAATGCAGTTTCACAGTGTTTTGCTCTTATTTCTGTTTGGGTGCACTGCAACAATATAGTTTTACAAAAAAAAAATATATTCAGATAGGTGTAAGAAAAATCTAACTTGAGCAATCTGAGCACTCCTCTGCTACTAATCACTCCCAAACCCAGCTCCTTGTGGCCAGCACTTCTGTTGTGTTGTTGTTGTTAAGTCATATCCAACTCTTCGTGATCCCATGAACCATGTCATGTCATGCCAGGCCTTCCTGTCCTTCACTGCCTCCCTGAGTTTGCTCAGTTTCATGCTCATTCCTTCGGTGATGCTATCTAACCGTCTCATCTTCTGCCGTCCCCTTCTCTTTTTGGCTTCAATCTTTCCCAGCATCAGGGTCTTTTCCAAAGAGTCCTCTCTTTGCATTAGGTGACCAAAGTATCTGAGCTTGAGCTTCATTATCAATCCTTCCAATGAGCAGTCAGGGTTGATTTCCTTTAAGATTGACTGGTTTGATCTCCTAGCAGTCCAGAGGACTCTTAAGAGTCTTCTCCAGCACCACAGTTCAAAGGCATCAATTCTTCAGCGCTCAGCTTCTTTTTGGTCCAGCTCTCACAACCATACATTACTACTAGAAAAACCATAGCTTTGACTATGCGGATCTTTGTTGGCAAGGTGATGTCTCTGCTTTTTAATATGCTGTCTAGGTTTGCCATAGCTTTCCTCCCAAGGAGCAACCATCTTTTAATTTCATGGCTGCAGTCTCTGTCTGTGGTGATCTTGGAGCCCAAACAAATGAAGTCTGTTACTGCTTCCATTTCTACCCCTTCTATTTGCCAGGAATTGATGGGTCCAGATGCCATGAACTTAGTTTTTTTAATGTTAAGTTTCAAGCCAGCTTTCGCACTCTCCTCTTTCAGCCTCATCAAGAGGCTCTTTAGTTCTTCTTCACTTTCTGCCATTAGGGTGGTATCATCTGCATATCTGAGGTTGTTGATGTTTCTCCCTGCAATCCTAATTCCGGCTTGTGATTCTTCCAGCCTGGCATTTCTCATGATGTACTCTGCATATAAGTTAAATAACCAGGGTGACAGTATACAGCCTTGTCGTACTCCTTTCCTTATTTTGAACCAATTGTTCCATGATCGCTTCTAATTGTTGCTTCTTGGCCCGCATACAGATTTCTCAGGAGACAGGTAAGGTGGTCTGGTACCCCTATCTCTTTAAGAATTTGCCACAATTTGTTGTGATCCACACAATCAAAGGCTTTTGCATAGTCAATGAAGCAGAAGTAGATGTTTTTCTGGAACTCTTGTGCTTTTTCCATGATCCAGCGAATGTTGGCAATTTGATCTCTAGTTCCTCTGCCTCTTCGAAACCCAGCTTGTACATCCAGTATTTCTCGGTTCACATACTGCTGAAGCCTAGCTTGTAGGATTGTGAGCATAACCTTGCTAGCATGTGAAATGACCGCAATTGTGCAATAGTTTGAGCATTCTTTGGCATTGCCTTTCTTTGGAATTGGAACATAAACTGACCTTTTCCAATCCCGTGGCCACTGTTGGAAAACAGTGTTTTCCAAACTCGCTGGCATATTGAGTGCAGCACTTTAACAGCATCATCTTTTAGTATTTTAAATAACTCAGCTGGAATACTGTCATCTCCACTAGGTTTGTTGTTAGTAATGCTTTCTAAGGCCTGCTTGACTTCGCTCTCTAGGATGTCCGGCTCAAGGTCAGTGATCACACCAGCATGGACATCAGGGACATTAAGATCTTTCTTGTATAGTTCTTCTGTGTATTCTTGCCACCTCTTCTTAATCTCTTCTGCTTCTGTTAGGTCCCTGCCTTTTTTGTCCTTTATCATGCCCATCTTTGCACTAAATGTTCCTTTGATATCTCCAATTTTCTTGAAGAGATCTCTAGTCTTCCCCATTCTGCTGTTTTCCTCGATTTCTTTATCACTGTGGATACACCTTCTTCAGGGAAGGATTCTAAAGGCAGAGAGGCTTCATAGATAGGGCCTCTCTTTTCAACATGGCCATTTCTTTTCTTTGATATAGAAAATAACAAGATTTTTTTTTCTTATGACTATAGTGTTAAGGTGATATGGGAAGAGAAGTTCTTTCAAGTATATGGTCCTTGTCCCACTTAAGACTTTAAATACTGACATCCTGAATGGGATTCAGTAATGAACAGAAAGTTAATGTACTTTCTTTAGAACTGCTGTAATCATGACTATAAATAAATTAAGGGTGAGAACCTGTGGGTTCCCAGGGCTTCCAAGATAGTAGCACTAGAGATGAGTGAGCCAAAATTTCAGGAAATAAATTCTACGCAGAAGAGATGACGTCTTGAAGTCTTAGAGCTGCATAAAATATTGCCCCACAGCCTTCAATGCAACTACCACATTCCTCTTAACCTTGTTACTGAATTGTAACTTCTGATGTGTAACTTCTAGGGGAAAATATTAAATACCGAAGGATAATTATATTAACTATATTTTAATTGAAAGCTAATAGGAATTTAGACTTGCCTTCTTGCTGGAACAGAGCCAAAAGACATACTATTCAATGACCAGTGTGGCCCCTTAGATCCAAAATGGTGCTGTATGATTGTAGGACTGTATCATGTACAGTCTTACTATAAGGAAGTCACTGCAGCTGGCCTAATCTGGTCTGGGAAAGACTACAAGTGATTAAGCAAGCACCATTCAGAAAAGGGGCTTTGAACCATTGAGGCTGTTGGGGATCTAATTACAACTTAAATTCTAAGAACATCCCTAAACTGGGCCATATGCTTCTTGAGGGATGCGAGTCATCCTAACTTCATCCCACACCATTTAAGGCCTTTAATATGCACCTGGATAACCAGTCCAGGTGATGCTAAATTTGAGTAATAGTATCAAACTATTTAACCCCACAAATACTGTATTCTGGCAACTGATAATTTCACTAGCTGAAGTTTCTGAACTCTTTTGAAAGGTAGCTCCATTTAGATAGCATTGAAGAAGTTTAGCCTGGGTAAGTGTTTCTTCCAGATAGAGTTGGGGAACCATGGTGAATAAAATGGTGCTCCTTCTTATTTTCCTTGTTTGCGGTTGTATCCCTAAGCTAGGATAAAGAATAGTTATGGAAAAATAGAAGATTTTTACAAGATGAGGCCCTGCAAACTGTAAAGCCTCATTAGTACTTAATTAACCAGTGTTCCTACAAGTAAGTTCAATTAACATAGTTCATATGTGATCTCAAAATTACCACAGTTCTTAGTGAAACATATTTCTGTCCTAAGGACATATCAGCTACATATTTCTGATCATATGACAGTGTTACTCTTCATTATCGGGTTTTAGAGATTGGCAAACAGTGTCAGAAAATGGAGAGATTTTTGGTGCTTCTTCCCATTGACCCCCAAACTGAAGATGATCAGAAATGAAATATGACTGGGAAATTTAATCACTTATTGAGCTTCTTCATTATAAGTGATGCTTAAGTGGGCTTTCGTTCTTTTTCCTTTTTTTAAAAAAAGAATTGCCTGGGCCTATGGATAGTATGATAAATATTTTGTTAATTAGAATATACACTTCAAAATGTCTCTTAGATGAAGTGAAATTAGCATTCTAAGATGGATGTCTGCTGTCTGTGTTCTTCCTCTCAGCTGCTGAATACTGTCTTGTATATCCTTTATGCTATTGCTAAAAATCTGGTACACAGCTGATCACAGTAGGGAAGAGATTGAGGCACTAAATTCTGAGAGCAGTCTGGGCAATTTCTTCACAAACGTTTGAGAAATATTTTAGAGGGGATGACAGGATGGCTGATGGGGATGACTGTCAAGAAGAGCTGATCGGACATTACATGACAGTTTATGCTTCTTTAAAACCAAATGAACAAGGAATCTCCAACTTCTTCCTGAGGAGACAGAGAAGGATCCTCTAAATTGTGGAGTAAGTTTCTTCTCTTTCTTTTCTTTATAGATTTCTTTCCTCATTTTGAGAGAAGCAGCTAAAAGTATGATAAAATCCTATTAGAATCCTACTACAAATTGCATTTTTAGTTACACTTTTTTTTTTACTGTGGACATGTGTGATTTAAACCATCCAGACTAATAGAAGCCACTCCAAGTAGTTGCCATATCATGGAAAGTGATACTATTTTATTTTGTGTTAATCAGATACTATTTTTAATATTGTATCCAGTTCCAGGCAGTGTACTTTTAAGAAGAGAAATGGGAAGAGATTCAAAGGGGGTCTATAAACTGAGTTTGAGAAAACTGAGACCTATTAGGCTATCACTCGTCTTCTACCTAAAAGGAGGCCCTACTGAAGGCAAACTTAGTCCTCTCTTAATCTAGAATGCAAGCCATAGAATAATGGATTTAGGTTAAAGGAAGGTAGATTCTAACTGAATGTTAGGAGAAAAAGAACCACACTTCCTAACAATAAGAACAGTATGGCAGTGGAATCATCTACTCAGTGTTGCCCTTCACTGGATATGTTTAAGGAGACCAGACTGCCATCTATGGTAGATGGATGGCCTAAATAGCCTCTTTGAACTCTATGATTCTGTATTTCATTCACTTAAAAACAAGAAAATTCCTGGTTTCCCAGCTGAAATTATTAAATATGCATTGTATTATTTTAATGTACTATTTTTTAAATGTTTAGGTTTCCTGATTAATGGAAAGGAATATGGTAATATGAAGATCAGCCTCACAACTGAATATTATAAATCAATCTTCCTCCCTCATCAGGAGTACCAAATATCTAGTTTTTATTCATAGATACAGTAAGTAAAACCCTCCATATTCTGCACATAGGTTACCTTATGGTGTAGCCCAACAACAAGCACAAGCATTACCATGGCTCCTGTACTCTGCTCTAGCACAGCAGCTCTATAATTCACAGAATCAAGCTCTCTGCCCAAAACAGTCAACCTGTGGAAAACCACAACAGAGAACCCTAAGTTCATGACATAAGCTGTATTTCCAGACCACATTTGGTCAGAACAGTGAACAAAATGCCATACAAATCTGCTATGATGGGGGAGGTAGAATATGAAAATGAGCAAAGTTCTTTGTTCTTCCCAAAGAGTAAGAGGTGAAACAGATCTAACTTGTTTAAATATTGATATGCATGTCCCAAAAGAGCTCTTACTCCAGTGTCCAGATGAAGTTAGACCTCAGATACAGATTTATAGTCACATAAAAAGTAGAGGAGGAAGTTATAGCTTACAATGCTACCTTGAGGAGGATGCTCAGACACCTCATTTAAACATGAATAAATAAGCATTTATCACTTGCGTAAACATTTATTTTTAAAACCACTGCAACATGCCTGACTGCTTGCAGCTCCCAGTTTTAGCTATGACAGTATTCATGATATTCACTTCATGGGCACACCTTCAACAGCACAACAGTAATGAAGCATAATGTTGGGTTGTTGCCTGGATCTCTTATCAAAGACAGAACCTGGTTTGGAGAGCTGCTGATTCCTTTTTGAGAGACAGTGGGAAGGAAAATGCATTTTCTTCTTGTGAAATGGCAAGAGATGTTGAATTGTCCTCAGAAACGATATGCAAAGAGTTGCTCCTGATGCAGATTGAAATCCAATGACTTTATGGTATATACAAGAAGATGAAGCAGGAATCTTTGGTGAAAATAGGCAGACCTACATATTTACAGAGTAAGATTATACTCCTGCTATCGTATTATGTCTGTGAAGATTTCAGCAGAGGAAAGTATCAACGGAGAAACAGATATTTGCTTTTAGCTGGAGAAATTTCCTGAGGGAAGGTATTTTTTCAGCATCATGGTTTATATTGACATACATAACTCTGATGTTTCCACAATGACCCCTTCATAACTGGCTTTATTTGATTTTAACATAATGGATGAACAACCATTTTAGAAGACAGAGTGACACTAGACACTTACTGAACATCACAGAAATATTATGAAGTCAGGGATGTTGGGAAAGTGCATTTCAGTCCAGTTCAGACAAGCATTTTAAACCACATGGCTTTATAGCTCAATATTATGCTTGACCTTAGTGGAGCATATTTCCATTCCCAGATAAGACCATAACTTTAAGTTATTAATTCTTGCACTTTAAAAGTACCTATATTTGGGTAGATCCTAGCTATATATTTTTAGAACAAGGCATTCTGCAAGCTAATTGTATAGAATTAATAGTGAGCAGAGCAGAGAAAGACTGTAATCTGTTGTCTGCATAGGAATACCCAATATAGAGCAGGGTCTTCTAGACTAAGTAAGGATAATAGCAGTGTTCTCTATAATTGCTGGGTTTACAAACAATGATAACTAACCCTCTGACAATGACTATGCCTTTGTGCAATGGAAGCCACCTTGGAGGACCAGGTGTCCAACTCAGTAATTGTTCCAGGAGGAGATTATAAATGCTGGCTAGCAGTTCAAACTTTTAAATATTTTTAAAAGGTTGATTTGAATTATTTTTAAGATAAATCTGATTAAAATATAATTTTGAATATTCAAAATATTTAATTATTTGAAAACTCTTTTCTTCTCTTCAGCTGCAAGGGAAGGAAAGAGAGACCTAAGCTTGACCCTAACTGGGAGACTGACAGAGAAGAATAACTGATGCAGTGTGATGTGTCAGAACCAGCTGTACTTATCCTGGGACTTGATGAAACCTTAGAAGAATGTAAGCAGAGGGTCTGGGACTTAGATATTCAGGGAGATAGGGCTAAAATTTCCCATCTTTATTATAGCAGAATCTTCCCTTCTTCTTGCACTCTTCCTAACTAGCTTTTCAAGATCATGCATAGGAGGTTTTTTTTATCTCTGGCCCGAGTCAATGTGTTACCCATCAAGACAACAACCAGAAGATATTACAATCTCCTATATGAAAAAACATACCTGCATATGTTCAAGCATAGAGGTTGAATCTGTATCTCAATTCTTATTAAAATGTCCACTATATTCACATTAGTGATCAGAATTTATAACCCCATTTAAATGTAAATTTCCCTCATGAGATCATGGTTTTTCTTTTAAATGGCCAGTGTTTAGATGTATCAGGATCAGTGGAGAAATTTCTATCTGTAGCATTAGTCTATAGAGCCTGACAGGTGCCTTCCTCACAGTTTTGACTGACTTAGTTTTATGTCAATTTTATGCCTGCATTTTAATTGTTGTGTATGCTTTAATGTATGTAGGATTTGTCTTGAACCATAAAGTAATACAAAATAAAAATTAGAATATTAACTCTGTCATTATATACATATAGGAAGTAAAAAAAAATACCACCTCAGTATGGTCCTGATTTGTACCATATTTGGAAAAAAAAAATTCTTTTCATGAATCTGGCTGTGTCCTTGAAGGCAATCAGTTTAGTAATCCAGCTAAATAAATAATTGATAGTTTTATAATCTATGACATGCTTTTAAAAAGTAGTTATAAATATTGACTATATTATATATATTAATTATTTTTCAAGGGGAAAGGTAGCACAGTAAATGGTTAGCAAAAAAGAAAGTGTAGCTTTGATCATTCTCAAGGTTAGCAACTGCTCCCACCGATTTATTGCTGTGCAAAGCCTTGGTGGGTTGTTTATCCCTTGAAGGCTGCCACAGTCCAACCCTAGCGAAAAAGAAGTTGCAATGCCATATATTTTCCGTATGAGAGTTGACAGCAGATGTGGAGGAGCACAAGCTATGGTCGCAGAATTGATAGAAACTTGGTGGGAAAATGTTAGGCTGGCTCGAAGAGCCCTGTAGTGATGGTGGAAACACCTCCTTTTTGAACGTTGTATTCGTTATATCCATGTAATGCAATAAACGAATTAGTTGATACGAAGAGCTTATAGCAAGTTTGGAATAGAAGCATGGTTCATCTGTTACTAGTGTGCTCTATACATGATGACTGTAACCTCATTATGTGATCTGATCGGTTATTGGCACAGTGATATGGACCCTTTCTCAGTGATTGTCACATCAGCTATTGTTCATTCACACATGGCCCTCACCACAGGTTGCTGCAGCAGTTAAAGGATGAATGTGCAGGTGTAAACCTGGACCAGCAACTGCCTTAGCTAGTTTGTTATAATGCATATGGTGGTGTTTGAGTTGTTAGAAATAGCCTGTTCTGTTACTAGTTATATTAAGTGGTAAAACAGGAGCAACTCTTCTGCCTTTATTCAATGGTACTGAGCAACATCACCTACATTTAGTAGAATCATATTGTGGCATTTAAGCTAAAAGGCATAATGGTGATTGTAAACCAATCCGTGTTTGGAGGACCCCAAACAAATTAGATTATTTCAAAATCATACATTTTGAAATTGGGACCTAACTAGATGTAACAGTTTTAACAAAAGTAGCCTTGGTGTATATGCTGTTTTGACAATCAATAGCCAAGGTGTGTATGTGATGAGTTTTGCTTTATCGGTACTACAGTGGAAGAGAAGGGGATAAGACCTTGCCCACTGTGGCTGAACTGGAATGAGCTGCCTGCCACAATGGGAAGAAATTTCTTAGTAATAGGCCCAAGATGGCTAATTCTGAGTGAGAAGGACAAAGATTGTTCCTTGCACTAGTGCATCTATCCAACGTCACTACTGTTTTTTACAGGAAAGTATTTGTGTCACGTCAAGTTTTGCTTGGACTCTCATAATGCTCAAGTATTACAGGAGTCAGTTCCAGAACTGGAAAAGATGGGATTGTGGTTGTCAAAGTAAAAGGCGGTCATGAGAGAAAATGAAACCCTCCCTGTCATTAGGTAAGCAGATAGACTTTTCCCAATCCAGAGATGCTTTAAAAGTGTGCCGGCAACCATCACAATGACAAATGCTTAAATGATACAATTAGGTGGAAGATTCTGCATTTCACTAACATTTGCATTTCAAAATATCTTTATTGTACCACGCAGGCCAGTTGGATTTCATATATTTATTTAATACTGCCTTCTTTACATACTATAAAATTTAATTCAGCATACAAAATATTGGGTAAAAATATCTTCATTCTGCTTGAGGTTAAGAGGTGATTTGCTACTATCTTAGAAGGTAGGCAATGGCTGGTCCTTCAGATGTTCTTGGACTCCCGTTTCCATAATTCCTCATCAATGCTCACAGGGCTAGGGCTCCTGGGAGCTAAAGTTAGAAACATCAGGAGCCTCACCCATTGCCTACCGTATGATTTAGGTAGTGGTCAATCACACATGGATTGCTATAGCCTCTAGTCATTCTTTTTCTAGCAGAGCATCATGCTATGTACCCCAGTCCCGAAGGAGATAACACATCTTTGTTGGCTACAGAAAAGAGGAGAAAGTATAATAAAATGTCATTATATTAAGATGGCAGTAAATAAAAAGAACATTTTTCTCAGGTTCTGTGTTCTGAAACTTGCACAGTGTGTGTCTAGAAATTTTCTTCCTGTGGCAAAATGGAAAAGGACGACGATTTACATATAATAGAATAAATGTAGCAATGCTCTGACAAGTCCAATTTACATTGTATGTTGCCTTCATAGATTAGAAAAAAAAGAACAGCTCTGCAAACCTATTAATACATTTGAGAAATCATTAGTCTCAAAGGAGTAATAGCAGTACACTATTAACATTCTGAATACATTTTTCGGCTTCTGTGTTGTTAAAGAAAACTTTATAAATATGCAAATTTCAGATCAACAAATCCAAAATAAAATGCACTGAAAATACTGATATGTAGACAAAAGTTTATTTACACCATACAACATTTTAAATATTTTATACACAGCTGCAGCAGGAAAAGCTACTCTGAGCTTTCCAGAGAAAACTGCAATAATAAAGATGTGAAATATATTATTCATATAAAAGTGAGATTATTACTTTATTGCATTTAAAGCAATGAAGAATGTAGCTCAACAGACATTCATTTAATGACAACAAAACTTTGCTTCTTCTGCTTCTTCTTTTTCTTCTTCTTCCTCTTCTTTTTTATATTATAAAGTAAAAAGTGTAGTAATGGCCAAACAGACTGTTATAAACTTTAAAAACTGCATAAATATATACATTGTGCTTCATGGTGAAGTTTTTTGAAAACTAAACCAAATGAAGCTGTTACAACATGAACCGTTGCTTGAGGTTTATCTATAAAGATTGACCTTACAAATCCATTCCACGGGTACTTACAAGACACGATGGTAAGAATTGTACACCTGGGGCCTCCACTAGGTTGGCTAGTGGAAATCGACTGTATGAAAAGAAAACCACTGACTTCTGGCCCAGGAAGGTGCTGATATGCCTTAGCCACGGTGTCCAAGCAGGCTGGGTCAGGCTTCCCAACGTCTCTGGAGCGTCAGTGCAAACGAAATGATTCTAGAATAAGCTTGCGCCTCAGTTTATTTCACCTTTCATTAAACCTCGGTTTGAAAATCACCTTCTTGTACATCTAGAGGCAAGTTCAGACACTTTTCCCATTCTGCTGGTCTTAGTTCTAAAGCATCTTTTGCCTCTGAATCTAATACATTGATGGTGGTGTAATGTGGGTAGTCACTTGGGGTTTTGAAACTGTCCCAGGGACTCTTGCTGCTTCCTGTTGGATTTTCCTGTGAAAATGGGGAGGTTTAGGGTGGGAAGAGGGAGAGAGAGATTGAAAAGAAAAGAAAAAGAAAATATCCTTCTGCATTTTAGCTGGTTCAAGAAATCACAAGGGAAAACCAGTCATCAGAGAGATAAGATGACTTATCTCTCTTTGACATAAGAGACGAACTTTGAAGGGAGTCAAGCTGGACTATATTCCATGTCCGATCTCTCATTCCTTTCTGGGGGGGGGGCACTGATACACTGGAAGGCTTACCAACAAAGCTGCCAACAAATTCCCAGCACTGAGTTTAAAGCAGAGCAAATTAAGAGTTCACTGACCATCCCTGGCAGCTGTATGTTCAGTTGACATTTCCTGGAAAAGGAGGCACTCATAACAGACAAGGAGTGATTGAACACTTCCAACCAAATTATGTGAAGTTGCTGATTTTATGCTTTGCTGTAAATCAAGGCTGATAACAGTAGCAAAGCTTCTCTTCTCTGGATGGTTATAACCACTGCAAGTGCCCATTGAATATTAATAGGGGAAGAACAGGCTTTGAACCTTAAGATTAAGGGATGCAAATGATATCTACATTTTTAGTACTTTGCACAAATTCTCCCTTTACAAAAATCTCACATGGGAACACAGATATAAGGAGGGAGAAGCCTAATCTTCCTTAGTCCTTTTGCACCATGGAGTTTTGTTTTGTCTTAATCCTTTGGTGCCAATGGAATATTTCCTTTAAATCTCTTGTTCCCATATGGAAAAGGACATTTTTCCAAACAAGGCACCAGTGTCAGGGAGTAGTAAGGGAACTAGGATTCCTATTGCATGCACTATGGCTCCAACATGGATTAGATTACCACCCAGTTTGACTAAAAAATAAGTGTTGCAACACAATTTAATGTTATTAATCGCTGATTTTTTTTTTTAACATATAAAACCCTCAGTCACTGGAGTCTTGCAGATCTTGGAGATTCCTATTTTCCTTTACAATTTCTGAGATGAAGCAAAAATGCTTGCTTTGTTCATTGGCCAAGTGTGCCAATGATGTATGATGAAGTTAGATGTTCTTGCTGGTTGCCCTGTAGTTATACAATTCTTTCTCTTGGAAGTTCATCAAAGTACTGTTCCTGCTAGATTTATGCTGCTTCTCATTGCCTGGATTGGTCTGATATAGAAGCAGGAAGATCAAGCTGTTGAGTAATCCTTTAAAAAAATTCTACAGGAGACACAAGTTTGCCCCCATAATTTATCTTCAAAATTGGTAAGTGTATGAAATATTTTTTTAAAAAAGAGCTAGCCGTGAAACTGAAAAGATTCTAGATTGTTTTCTGTTCAGCTTTTTATGTGGTCACAGTATGCATTACTAGATAAAAACTGCCTGAAACAGAGCTGGCAAGAATGGTGAAGGAACAATGATGCAAAGCAGGGGAGCTCTTACATATGGACAAGTTCTTACATCAGATAAAAACCAGAAATGGGCCTCGCTAATCCTAAGGATTTCCTATTAACATGGAATCTGTTTCTAGTTTACACCAAATCTAATAAATCACTTGCTAGAAATCTGTTAAAGAGGCTCAATATTAACACAATGGAGTTTCATTTTAACGTGATAATGAAGGCACATATCACCCTAGCTGGTCCCAAATTTGTAGCTTAGTGATACTACACAATACAGAAATGTAGTTTCATTTAAAATTTGTTTGGTTTATTTTATTTGTACATTACATTGTAACAGTAAATTGCTTTATGAATGAAAATTAGCAAAAAGTACCATTCTTTTTGCTAATATTATTTAATTCACAATACCTGACCTAACTATTTGATCACAGTAACTGATATTGGTGGTGTTGTTTGCATTTGACTGTCAAAGTTTTAGGCTGTATTTATATTTGCATTTGCTAAACTGAGAAGGACAGATCCTTAGGGCATATGCAAAGATTCAGATTCATCTGCTGTATTCCAGGTGGCACAAACTATGTTGATATAAATCTGCTCTGCCCTGTAGCTGATCTCAGGTCTGCCTCATTAGTGAAGCTTGTGACCAGTGCTGTCCTAGCAATTGACTGTGGAGTTGGTTGAGATGCAGCAATAAATTGGTCTCTCTGTTGGTGGGCAAAACATCCATCAATTTCTCTCCCTAATTGGGGGGGGGGCACAGTACTGGGGGAAGAACGATGAGTTTAGTCATCTGTCAGAATTTGATCTGATCTGAAGGAGTGATCCCAATGAAGCAGAGGAAGCTCTTCCCTCTTGTTTTACCAAGAGACCTTTACCCATCACTTGTGTCACTTCCAGTGCCTGATTCACAGAGATGGGTTGACAGAACTCTGTCTTCCCCACTCTGGATTAAATTCTGGGGGAATTCCCAGTACAGCAGAAGCAGCTCTTTTGTAGATCCCTGTATTACTGGGATCTAGCCATCCACTGAGTGCTTGATCAACCAGGTCGGCATGATAGAAGCTACCTGCTCTAATGTAACATGTCCTGCCAACTTGCTACACAGAGAATCCCACAGATCCCTTGCATGGTTTGTTGGCATTTATGCCTGTAGGTTATTCATGACAATGGCAGTGGCACTGAGTGAAATGGGCGAAACCTTCTGCTTCAGCCAGCACCCCCACTGTACATCCTCTGCTGGCATGCTGGGTGGGGGATCTGTGCGACCTAGGAATCTCTTGATTAGCCATGCCATGACCTGCCCTATCTATCTATCTATCTATCTATCTATCTATCTATCTATCTATCTATCTATCTATCTATCTATCTATCTCACTCATATTAAAAATGAAGGAAATTAACATATAATTAAAAGGCTGAATAGGGGTTTTTAGAAACCCGAATAAGTGGCAAGATACTCAGAGGAACTCAGAATACCACAACCAAGAAGATTTTATCAATTTATCTCTAAAGCAGGGACACTCAGAGGAAAGCTTGTAAAGATAACACAAAGGATAGTTGTTTCTTTATGGAAGAACTCTCCTATTTCAAGTAATTACTGTATATGGAAGTAACCACCAACTCTCTGAGCTGTGCTTGGAAATTGATTGGAAGTCAGTGATATATGTAACTTCTAGTGAGATATCTACTGGCAGAGATAGATATCATTTTTTAAACAACAGTTTGACAGCTGAATTTTAAACTACCTAGAATTTCTGAACAGTTTTCAAACATCATTATATACATAGTTCAGCATAGTAATTAATCCTGGATGTCAACAAAGCATAACAACTATGAATACTAGAACAGCTATACTCTAATATTCATAGTATTATACAACTATGAATATTAGAACAGCTACAGAAGCTGTTCAGTTGTGACATGCTCTATTGACCAAAAATGTACAGATTTGAACAATGTTTTCTAAATCTGCCCTTATCACTAGCAACTGAGCTTTATGAATAACATTCTGTTATTTGGATATTTTTCATTAACAAACAATAATATAAACTTTTTTAATATATTATCTTAAATGTATAGTTCCCCCCCCCCAACAATTCTAAAAAATAAGGCATTAGTTCATAACTGGAGGCTAAAATAATATATACCATACTTACCATACTGCCTGATTTTGGTACATCTCTAAATCTGTCTAGTGTCTGAAATTTCTGATTTAATTCTTGAAACAGTTCCATGTGTCTCTTCCTCGTATGCATGACCTTCTGCAAAATGGAATATAATTGCTTAATATTTTATAATGAGTATGTTTTTCAAACAACCATTATTTCCTCCAACATAATAAAGCAAAGTGAATTTAGCTGGGCTGTCTCTTGCTTGAGACACAAGAAGTGGAAATGAAACAGACCATGTCATATTTGATCTGTGTTGTGCACTCTTGGAATTGAAGGACTGTTTCTCCCCTTCCCTTTCTGGGATTGCTGAAAACAATACTGATTTATTTTGTGCTTCTGAAGATGCATCATCACAAGAAGAGAAGTATCACTATGAATGATATTCATTGCTTGTCATAGTGTTAAAGAAATGAGCTTTTTCTGGAAGAAAGTCCATATTGATAGGCAGAACTTGGAAGATTCAGTAATTGTATATGCTTCTGATCAGAAAGATATCCATCTGAAATTTTATGGAGCAGGAAAGGTAGCCAGTATTGTGAGACCCGTGGCATGAAGGACTGTACTGAATGGGAAGATTCAGCCAACAGCAAGGAGAGAACTCCTATCGCTGCCACATTTCTAGTGCCATGGAAACAGCAAAAGAAACCACTTAGCATAAGACTGGAATCCTCCCACTCCTTGCCCTGGCTTCCTTGAAACAAGAAGGCAGCCTCTCTGCCACTGTGTCTGATAGAAACTCCTACAGCACTAGAAGTTCTGCTAGAAGAGAAATGGGAACAGAAAACGTTAATGCTGGGAACCTTCATTTCGGGCTCATTCTGTACAGACAGGTAGAACCGAAATGGCATTATTCTCCAGTGACCCCTTTCTCAATAATCAAAGTCAAAGTAATCTTTATTGTCATTGTACTTCTCGCCCCAGAAAATTCTCATTACTCAGAAGTGGGATGCATGTCTTTAATACCTGTACAGGATATGGCTACACATCTACTTTTTAGCAAGATATTAATTAAATGATGAATTGGGATTCTGATTCAAGTAGTGGAGGAGCAGGATTATCAGAATACCAAATTTCAGGTTTATATTCTTAATTTTTGATGGTGAAGGAAGTGCCATATTGATTCATAATATGGGCATGAAAACACAGGAAATATTTATAAACTAATTAACCTTACTAGGACTGTGAGATGTTTCTTGCAGAGCAGAATATGCATTAGAGATAGGTGACCTAAATTAATGGAAGACTCACCCAACTGACTTTCTGGAAATTTACAAAAATAGCAATTTTAAAACTGCTCAGGAGCACACTCAGCTCTACATATGTGCATGTTTGAAAAAAACAACAACTGCATTTTCAAAATGATTCTCTGCTAAATAAGCCCCATTATAAGAAATGAGCTTTGAAAGAAACTTAGCAGAGGAACATAAACAAGGATACTAGAAGTAATGTGGAACAAATGTTGTAGTTTTATACAAACTTCTTAGAATAAGAAGTCACTTAGAACAGCTATAAGGAGGATTAGGATTATGAAATTTAATGTCTATTCTAGCTTGAAATCATACAAGATGTGAAGATTTCATATGACAACAGTCACTTTTAAAAAATTAAAAGTGATTTAAATTTGATTTAATTTGGGATACAATGCACATCTTTGAGGGCATCATGTGTACAAAGGTGCCTGAAGGCATCGAGTTGAAAATCTCTGGTTTATGTGGTGATCTTTATAAGCTTCTGGCCTACTTCAAGGAAACTTCAAGGAAAAGATGGGAATTACCAACCTACAAGGCAAAGGGTTTGGGATCAAAGTAGACAAAACAGTAATACAAGTAAGCCCCATCCTCAAGATCTCTGCATACCCGGCTGCCTTTACCACAAAGGACTGAAAAGGGGACTGTGTATACATTTGGCTTGATGAGCTTACAAATCTGTGATTGGGACCCAATGTACTACTGAATATTCAGCACTATATCTCTACACTGAACTTTACTGAAAAACAATTGATTAGCTACTTAATCAGTTACATTTAATAATTTTGGATTATTGATTTTGAAGGAAGCTAAGTAAGTTTGGTAAGTGGAGGACATATTTGCCAGAGGTCAAATGGAGTATGGTTACATTCACATATACTAAACCATGGTTTATTTTAACCATGTTTTAAAATAAATGAGTAGCTTGTGTCTTCCAGATTTTATAGGGAATTGGGAATTTTCTTTGTCTTTCAATTGCATTAAGTGTATTTTAAGTCTTATACCACCATTTCTGGGCATTTCCACCTCAGAATAGTGAGAAGCAATGTCCTCATCTGTTAGCAATTGTAGTTAGTGACAGTTTAACGTTTAAAAGAATGCCTCAGGGCCTGCCTTGGTGCTGGGTCTCAGGTTGCCCACTTCTAGTATGTGTGGCTTGTAAATCATAATGGCTGGGTTCCCATAATGCTAAGTCAAATTAAGCATGCTATATTCTGGCTTGGCACAATATGTGAACTCAGTCTACATACCAAATATACACAATACTTGCTCTTGTTTTTATATGTTAGAGATCATGGGAAATTTGGGGTTGGCACTGAAAATAGCAAACTAGCATCTCCTTTCCCCTTTCTAGAGAGGAATCACACAACAGAAACCAGTTCTTCCACTGTGAGCCATTAACAGGGCAAGTTTGGGTGAAGTAGAAGTGAATGGAGGTAGCGTCATGTGTTTTATTTCTTTATGAAGTTCCAGGGTAGAGAGGAGGAACCCTCATAGCTCCTACATTCAAGCAGCACATTTGTGGTGTTTCCACATAGATGCAACTTTCTATTAATGCAATATTTGTTTCCAAAATATTTTATATAGAAATTATCAGACACAAATTTTGTAGAATCAGGTGACAATTTCTGTTCTTTTTTGGGGTGATGGCTTTTCACTGTTTTGGTTTAGTTGGGTGTTCTTTTAGGGTTAAAGTTGGGGTTAGGGTTAGGGTGTGTAGTGCTAAAGTAAGTCACAAGAAAGGGGGTTCTGATGTAGGTACAACTGCCTGCAGTATGAGTTTGTTTGTGAAACACTGACTCTGGTACAGCAAACTTTTTAGTGCTTCACACACACACACACACACACACAAAGTCTAAAAGGGGTTTAACTAACTATATCTTATCCTTGATGGCTTTCTGTTACTTTGGGAAGATTTGCCAAAGTACAAGGGCTGTAAGTGTTACAATGCAAGCCTAAGCAAATAAACTGAAATATATTATCTATCTATCTATTTTAGAAATTTGTAAGGATGCCCACCTCTATGATGACTCCAGGCAGGGTACAATAAAAGCAATCATAAAATACAATTAAAGAATTAAAGGAAGGTGTACCTGCATAGTTTCTATAAGACCTCTCTTCCTGCAAGCTCTCTACTGAAAGCCAGGCTTAGATAGCTCTAAAAGCAAAATGCACCACATAGTCAGCAAATACATGGCCTGTGGGTTCAAATCCTGTGAAAGGGTTGAACACAGAACATCTAGTATGGAGGATACCTAAACTCGAAGAGGCCCAATAAGAACAAAACCAGTCATGTAGTGCCCCCTACTGGTCAGAAGCCAATATAACAATTAAAGAATCCAAAGGTCAAAAGAAAAACCACAATCAAATAATGAAATGTACCCGACCTTCCACCCACTGTAACCCAAGGCCTTTGGAAAGAGCCACATTTCCAGAGCTCCTTTAAACATGGCCAGAGAAGGGGCCAGATGTATTTCAGGGGAATGGGGTTCCAAAGGGCATGGGCTGAGATGGAGAAGGCATCTCTCTCTCTCTCTCTCTCTCTCTCCCCTCCAAATTACAAAATAACATACTGGGAGCTCCTTTTTTTGACAAACTGGGTTATTTGGCCAGTTGGGTGAGTCTCTATGCTTTTCTTCTGCCTGACTGAGACATCTGCCTCCTTGCTGAGCACATCATATATGTGGGATTCTGGACAGATATATGATATGTATGCGATATACATGTGATATATATTTGAACACCAAATTCTACAGCAGTGGCAGTTGATAAGCTTGGAGAAATATTCACAGTTTTGCTGACAAGTAGAATATGGAAGAGGATGAAGGATAAAGGTGAACAGAACGTTTTTATATGTTCACAGGAGCAGTGGTGTTTATCACTCTCCTAGTGATAAGAAGAATGTCTTCAAATCAGTTGCCATAGAGAAAAATGCTAAGAAAGAACCATACTGAATATTTGACCTTTTAAATGGCACTGTATGACTCACAAGATTTGTTCAGTGTTGTGATTATATAATTTCTTCTGATATACTCACAAAAAAAGTTATAATTGCCTTTTGGTACTTGATTTGGTACTTAATGTCTCACAGTCTTTGTATTTAGTGTACCATTTTGTGAAGATTGTTACGTGGATGCCTCCTACATTTATTTTTCTTTAGGCACATGCACGCTATGTGTAGAAATAGGGACCAATGGTTCGACATTTTAAAATCTTCCATAAAAAACTTTTCCCCTTTTTTGGATGTGACTGGTCACTATGTACAAGAACACAGCAATACCGGAGATCAGAAAATGGGACCAGCAGGCAGAATAACGTTTTCACTGCCCTGCTCCCCATCTCCACTGACATCACCAGAATGGTTTTCACTGAACTAGAGTTCCTGAGTTATGTTACGCAAGTCCCTTGGGAAGGCTAGCGTTTGAAATGCAGTCCCAAATTATTTCAGTTTCTTCTGTGGTAAAGGCAAGGAGGCTATCCTCACAGTCTCTATTTCCTTCTGGAAAGTGAGGGGAACCTTGGAAGAATGGAGTAATTGATGCTGAGGTAGTAGAGAGATGGTCCCTACACTCTTTTCTACCACCACCAGGTTGCTTGGAAGACTAAACATTTCACATCCAAATCATGGTTTTGAATGCCAGAGGAAGATGTTTACACAGAAAGGTGATAGAAGCTAATTAAAAGGATTGATGGATTTACAGTGCGTTTTTTCCAATCACTCTAATTATATGCCTTCCCTTAACTTACTTCTCTTGCAAGTTTTTAATAATGAAATTATTAGAATTCTATTTGTTTTTAGGGTAAAGGTATTTTAAAAAATACAGTTCATTATCAGATAAATGGTCATGATCAACTAGATTCTTCTCTCAATTGCAGGAGTATTTGTTCATACCATTACCTTCTGTTATGTACTGCTGTCTGTCCTTTCACATTAATATGAATGATTCTCCTGGTTTTAATGAGTATAAATGATGATAAAGTGGTCCTAGGAGTACATTGAGTATGCAAGCTTTCAGTTTCACATAATTAATTATACCAGATTGTTCCAGTTAGCATGAACAGGAAGTGTTACACATAAAACAAGATTCTACACATTCTTAATATTCCAATGAACTGAAGAAGAATGCTCTGTTCTCAATAAATACAGGTGCTTCTCAGTCCTAAATCTATTTCTTAAGAATATCATCTAAAGAAACCAATGACATTTATTTTTAAGTAACAGAATCAAATTACTAATCACATAGACTGATCTGTCATAGTAAGAGAGTATGTTTAGGTCTGAAGCATTTGTTCAGTTAAGTTTAAATTCTGCATAAATTAAGGCAAACCAAACATAGGCATTTAGAAACATGTAGCACTACATAATTCAAAATTGCCCTGAGAGATTGAAAATTCCAAAAACCTAAAATTTCTAAAATAGCAACTATATAGAAAACCATAATTCGATGACTGAATATTTAGCCTGCCTGCAAATGTCTGGGTTTTGTAGGTGACACTTGGGTAACTAATAAGACTTTAGGTCCAATCCTAACCATTTCATGTACAATTTCAGCTGAGCAATTTCGGAGTATCCTCCGGGGATTCATTTGGAGATAATATTACTCTATGTGCATGCCACACTGATCTTTCAGGAAGTGCCTCTGTTATACATAGCAACTTTCTGCAACGTGGTGCCTTGTAGGTAGATGATATACGTATAGGTAGGTCAGTGGGAAGGGCTTCCATTCAAATTGTGGAAAATATAGAAACATACGATGATACTTGAACTTTGCCCTACTGATACCTGTCAATCTCAGGGTGCCACAAGGGCTTTCTCATTATTGCTTTTAAATTAACCTGATTTCTAGTTACTTGGGAGAAGAGGCATTATATTATCTCTATTCATGTGTTTAAATAGGTGAGCAGGTTTAAAAGTCCATGGTCCAACCTTCCCCCCCACCTCAGAATTTTGTAAGAAAGATGGGTGTTCCAAATTAATATACAAGGATACAATCTAAGGAGGAAAAGATGATGTCTGAAATACCCAAATAAGGAGAAAGGGCTAAGAAAGTACAGCTGTGATAATGTCAAAACAAAAGAAAACAAAATGTAAATTTTTTTTAAAGGATCATCATCCAAAAAAGATACACAGCATGTATAAAAATGTATATAGAAAAAAAAAGTTAGGGAAGAGATTTCAGTGGTACAGATTTAACAAAACACACAACAGAATGTTTTACCATATAATTAAAGCATGGATTAATGTCTGCAAATTCTGAATTAAAATATATTTAAACAAACATTTCACATTCATCATACTTTGAATCAAATGCAAACTGGTTGAATACAGTTAGTATATGGACACTTACTTCAAAGTCGAGGTCAGAATAACGTGATTTTCTCCTCTATAAAATATTGGTAGAAAACAAAACAAACAAAATCACATATTAATTTAACTGAGCATTGATACAGTAACATACTGCACTTGTTTTGGATACCATTTATTTATTTACTTATTTACTGAATCTTATATGCTGTTCCAATCCAGCAGGACTCTGTCCAGGCTTTGATAGAACATTTGAATTGGATCCAGTTTTTATCACATTTAAAATAGATCCATCAACTAGGCAAGGGAATAATGATTTACAAGTCCTACTCATTTCAGTGGGTCCACTCTAAATATGACTAAAGCTCGATCTAATCCAGCATCTGGTAGAATTACTTTAATATTATTTCAGTGTATTACTTTATCAGATTCTAATAACCCATTATGCTACACCAAAAAATATTTTTTTAAAATTACCATTTGAAATTTTGCAAAAGAAACCCAAACTGAGAATATAGCCTGGGTTTAATCAACAATTTTTTTCTCAACCATCTTTTAGATTTTATTGTCACAGTAAGATGAAACTCTTCATGATCTGAGTTTTTCAAATATTGAAACTTGCTTTCAACTGATTTTAAAAGAAATAGAAAATATGAGAGTAACATAAAACAGACCAGACTCTTTCATAATACAAAAACTGTCTTCCTTCCATTCAAGGAAGGATGGAAGAAATTACTTTTAACCTTCTAATGTTCATCTTGGTGGTTTATCAGTATATCAAAAGAGGAGGTGAAAGATTGGCTAGGAAAAAGAAATAGAAAGCCAACTGCTAAATGAACTTGTTCTTTTAAATCTATCACATGACCATAACTTGTTTTTATTTGTTGCCTTGATAGCTGTCACCAAATCAAAAGCAGAAGGATGTGATCTGCTGAAGTTTGTACTTTGGAAAATTGATCACGAAGTGGTCCAATTCCATTTTGCCAGTAGGCTCCCTTAATAACCAAAGAAATGCCATCTAGATGGCCGGAATAAGGCAATGAAATTGTACTGCCATCTGCGTAAGCTGTAGAGTAAAAATATACACGTAGTACTCACTTCATTCAAGTGGCAATATATTTAGATAGAGGGCATAAGTAGGATGTGCCTATGGGGAATGCCATTTTCTTGGCACCATGACTTAGGAAAAAGGTCTGTATATGCATTTCTACCCAATACAAGCTGACAAGCATCCATTCAGCTCTGCCTTAAATCAATGGGATGCACATTTACTTTCAAAGTTGCACACATTGAGTCAAGACCATTCTCCAAAATATAGGGAAGGGAAGGAAGAACTGAAAGCTATGAAGTTGATACTCAAACATTATTTGCTACAAAATTCTGAACAAATTGTTTCTGCTGTGTTGAACTATAACTCCTATTATTCTCAGCCACCATGTTCAGGGATAATGAAAGTAGTAGTCCAATACATCTAGAAGTCACCTGATTGGATAATGTGGCTTTTATTTGCAAAACCAAATTGGGCTGGCTTTTTCCCACCTGACATTTGCTTTGCACTGCAAATAAGGTGTCAGCCCTTTGAGGTAGGCCATGTCAGAAAACAGGGATTACTGAACTAGAAATCTTATAATGTACTTTTATGCAGTTAGGATACTGTAACAGAATCTTGGAAGCCTGTCAAAGCACTCTCTACTTCAACTTATGCCTAACACAATCAAAGTGGTGTAGTGTTGAATTTCTTTTTCACACTTTCTACTTTTCCAGGACACAAATACCTTTTCTACAATGGCTTGGCATTCCTTTCCCTCTTTTCTGAGTCAAATGCACATTCTTTCACACACAGGGAGAAATAAATCTTGCCTAAAAGCACATAACACTCTTGTGTGCTCAGATGCACCCACAAAGACTTAAGGTGCTGACAAGAAATGGTCAAGGGAAAAAAAAAATTGCACATGGCTGGGACTGGACAGATGTGTGTGGGTGTGGATTGCCAGCGTTTGCTTCAGTTATTAACTAAAAACAGATTAATGTTGCAAGAAGTAAACAAAACTGAGCCAAATTTTAAATATTTCATCTACTGAAATGACAAAGTTGCAAATCATAATGTTGGCTTCTTTCAACAAAGCCTTGTTAAAGTTAGTGATAAGATGGGATGCTAAACTGCAGTTGACTGAAAATAGAAATGAAAGGTTTTAAACTCTTTGTAACTCAACCAGAGGAAGACAGTGCAGCGAAAGTGTACAGAAAGAGGCTTGTTCCTGACACAATAAACTATAATTTACTCTTATGTCTGAATAGAGCCAGACAATGAGAAAAAGAGGACTACGTGGTAAAGACCCTTCTGATTTAATTTTAACAACGTATATAGCAATCACAAATAATAAAAAAAAACCCAGAATACTTTTAAAACTATTTTATACTCTCTTAGGTATGTAACACTTTTGGTATTATTTGTAAATGGACCTGTCTTGGACATATATACGATTAATCTACATTAACATAAAATAAGTAAGACTTACAATGGAAACCTGGAACCAGCTTTAAAGACATGCTTTTAACTGAGTCAATCCTCAAAAGCATGTAGGACAGGGGTAGCGGTAGCAGTGGTGCTGTATGCAGTTTGCTTTCTCTCTTCCATTTAAGGTGAGCACAGAAACTAATTCAGGTATTTTACATTTGGTGCTACTTCCAGAGTAAATGTATCATGCCCAAATAGCATAATTTACAACTGATTGTTTCCAAGAGTCATTACTTTCAGAGTGAGTAATATTCTATGATTGCAGTCCCCCCAAAACAGACGCTTTCTACTAACCCCATTCATAAATACTTTTTGTTTGAATAAGCAGTTGGATAAATCTTAAGAAACAGTTTCAAGTATTGTCACAATGTGGCTAAACTGTTACACTGATGGCAAAGGGAAGAGCTAGATATGCAGCTCCATTTTTGTGGAGAATCCTAGGACTACTTGATACGTTCAAAATATCTGACAATAGGGAAAATATCTAAGATTCAAAAGACAACAAGATAATATTGATGTGCTGCAGTTAAGTACCTTGACTGAGTAGCCAATATACATGGTTGCTACCCAGTGACTATATTCCTGTCAATAAAGCCACACACACATCCTGTATCACCATGCTCGTGAATTATGATGCATTTTATTTATTATTAAAATTTATTATAGAAAAATCGAGATCAATCAGTACCATCTATGGAATTGCAACTCTGATGTTTACTTACAGCTATGGGTGCAGTCTAGCTTTGGTTCTTTTTATGTTAATGCTCTGAGTATGGAAGAAGCATTAGAAGTGAATTAGCCCCAATTAATCAGTCATGAGGGCTCTATTTGAAAGTTTGAGGTCTGAAAAGCTGTTTATTAAGAATAATAGGATGAAATTGGGACAAAAGGATACAGGTTGAATGCCAGGGTAAAATTTGGTTGTGGAACAGATTAACATGAGAATGCATTTAATATAGGCTCTTTGGGATAGAGGCCTAAGAGCTAATGTAATGTATTCCCAGGCCCAGATTATTGGAAAAAGAGGAACTGATGACACTTTTCCATTTCTTTAACTACCCAGGTAGCATTAGAACCGTGATAAATTTTATGTTAAGGGAAAAGGCTGGGGAGGAATCTAAAACATGGGGAGAAGAACACTGTAGCATAATTCATTTTGTGTCTATTTGGCTTTGAACCCCTCACAGAGAGCTCCTCAGTATAATTCTGGAACAACTTTGAACTCTGTTCAGTGGAGGACAAAAATAGCAGAGCACAGAAGGATTGTTTTCATAGCCCAACCTGCATTAAACTGTTGGCAGGAGGAAGATGTGTTCCTATTCAATGACTCATGAAACCTCTTTTTGGGTGAAATGGGGGATAAATGCCTCCTGTGTGCTTTCATCTAATCAGCAACCTGATTCATTACATCAGACATTGCTCAAAATTCATTAGGCAGTAGAGGCCATAACTGAAACAGGAAATACAATATTCTGGTGAAGCTTGCACCTGCATTTTCATTAATCCAAATCCTTTTCATCAGTGTTTTATAAGTCACTCAGAGAATAAATTTAATATCCAGGGGTCCCATTCCAGAGTCAAGAGAGAATTTGCTTTACCCTCCACAAAATTAAAGCAGAGGTGAAACATTTGGTCCCTTCTGGTATTCTAGAGATAGAAGCGCACATAGCTTCTTCTGTCTTAAATATCCTTATATATGTCAATCCCAGCTAAGAGGGCTGAACACAAGAATTGCAGGTGATTAATCCCTAATATAGGTAGGCGCAGAGGAGTTATGTGGTATGATTAAACATACTGTACATGAAGTGAAAATTGCTGCTTCCTAATAGTTTCATTAGATCAGCCTACTGTATATTTGAAATATATGTGGGGGTGGATCAATTCTAAATTGTTTTGAATACCACATGAGGGACTTCCACTTAGCTAGTTACTCAAACTTTGGCAGCAAAGGAAGTTTTATTTTAAATCCTATGAATGCTGTTTGTAGAAATTTTTCAAAACAAGGCATTTGGAGGGAAGTTCAAAATTTTCTCCCCACACAGTGGTCTTACTCTGGACTGGATACCACTTCCTGATAGGCAAATTAAAAAATCAAAAGAGTAAGCACAGTATAATTCCTAAGGTTGATGGATTTCATTCTTAGAATTCTGCCTTTCTTTTTAAAAAAGAACTCCATGGAAGTACAATCAGAAGAGGACTTGCTCCTGATTTTAGCTAGAAAGTGTGCTAAAATAACATGAATTATGTGAAACAGACCCTCCTTTTCCCTTGCTTGTTTGAGGGTAAAAAATAAATGGAATCAGGTTTCCCTGTTGGAATAGCAGAAGAAGCCTGGCTCGTGTTGGATTCTCTATAGAAGGAAGCGTTCATGCTGGTTTTCCATGCCACACACACACTAAACATACAAACCAGGGCCGACTTTTAAACAAACATGCTACCAGATTTTTTCTCCCATCCGTCTCAATACCAAACACATTTGGTAAGCCCTGTTGACTTGTTGAAATAGAAAATTAATTGAAGTCAATGTTCTTGCTCAAAGCCTTAATGGGTATATGGTAGTATGATTTTTCTTGAAAAGTTATTCTGCACACTTTGAGAGAACGAGTGTTTCCTTTTTTCTCAGGATGTCTCTTCGAAGATACCTGTCCTGAAAAAGTACAGATGACAGATCTATGACTGCCCCCATATTTTATATGTTTTTCTGCTTCAGAGAATGAGGTGGGCAGGGAGAGAGAGATGCATTTAATTTGGATATCTTCTTCCATAAGTACCCCTCTCCTTTTATCTTTGAAGCAAAACACCTGGAAGTTACTGCTCTCCTTCAAAGTAAAAGTAAAGTTAACGCCCACCTGATGATCACATGTTGTTTCCCTGACAATAGTATGGAAGTGGTTTGTCTCTGCCTTCCTCTAGGATGCTTTATTTCAATTTCCTGTCTAGTCTACAGATGTGCCTAGGTTTCCCATCCAAGGAATTACTAGGCCCACCCTGCTTAGCTTTTTCAAAATCAGCCAGAATCAGCTAGTTCCTGCTGTGACTTGCTTAACAAGTCCAATTGTCTAATTATACTCTTTCAAAGCACTCTCCAGTTTAAAAGCATGCAAATTTGAACTGAAGAGGTGTTCTTCAAGAGATTTCCTTTGAAACTGCAGAAATCAAGCTAAGAGAAAGGTTGGTTGTCATCTCTGCAGTCACAAAAGCCACAACAATATGTTAATGTAATAATTTCAAATCCATTCTATTTCTTTTAAAGACTCTTGAACTGATGTCAATTTGCTGTGGTCAGGTCAAGATGGTGTGGAAGGAAGACTGAATGAGATTCCTCAATCTCAGACTATGGTCCTCCTGTTAAAACTCACAGGCTGTAGGAGCTAGTTTGGACTAGTTGAGTCAGAGCTCTTGCACCCATCCCAAGATCCAGCTATTAGAATGTTTGAGATGCAAAATTGGTACGTCTTGTAAGAAGGGAGCAGGGAGAAATGGCTTGATTTCATCCCAGTGACTCACTCACCTCAGGTAGTCCCAGTTATCAATCAGTTACTGATTATCTAACTGGTCTTGGGAAGGAATCACCTTCACATTCCACAGAATAAGTGAAGATGAATATGTTTTTGCCTTCCCTATGTAGTACCTTAGAGGGAAGTATATGAGGTCATCCAGCAGATTTTGGACAACTTGTATTTAAATTCTGATCTCTCTCTCTCTCTCTCTACACACACACACACACACACTTAAATAGCCTAAGGCCTCTCAGGGTATAGGTCTGGGCATGACAGAGTGATCAAGAACAGAAATGAACTTAGGTAGCCAGGCTTGCCCCTTTAGTAAGGTAGAATGGTAAGAAGATTGGCTGGAATACCCCTCTTTCATTTCTAAATATTTATTGACATAATTATTGCTATGCGTAGCAATAAAGTCATGGGCAAATTATAACCCACAGCTGATGTTCATCTTTTCTTTTGGATCCTCAAGCAGTTATACATAGGTCATTTAGGCAGTGTGCACAATGTTCTTTTAGATTTATTGTTTATTCTTTAGTGTTTATTCATAACTCATGATTATTGTACTGCTGTACTTATGCAGCTGTTATAAATAGATATAGGTTAATGGCAGTATTTTTTTTTAATGTGTGATTCAGATCCTATTTATTATTTGTATAAACATGTACACTTTGCATTAGGATAGATCATTTAACCCTGATTGTTTACATATATTTATAATGTTTCCTAGAAACAGGAAGGAGTCTGTAATGCTGTGATTTTTAAATTATTATTTGCAAATAGTGCCACAGTTAATGATCAATCTCATCAGGTATTTTATTGGTGTAACTTTCTTGGGAAACATTTGGCACTGATAACAGATTGGTATAGATAGTTTTGCTAACAACAATATTAATTAATTAGTATCCAATTATCCTAATTAACATTGTATACATTTTAAGTTTTTTTAAAGCTTACTTTTAATTTTTAAAATTAAAATTTCTTATACATGTGTATATCAATATAACACTTTGGACTGCAGGCCCCCAATGAAATTCTGCTAACGTGAGCATTTTTCTAGCTGCCCATTTCTGCCTGCAGTCCTTGCAAGCCCAAAAAGTTATCCTGAGGACCAAGAGACCATGATGTCAGTGGATGTGCGAATGGAGAGGTCACCAGTAAAAAATCAGGATGGGCACTTTACAGAAGTGACGTAAGTTTTGCTTGAATTAGATTCTTGATTTAGGTTTCACCTGGGTTTCCTGTAATCAGGGTGAAGCCTGTTGTATGGATAGATTCGATAGCATGAGATGGTGTTGGACTGAGATGTTCTTTGAATATTGTTAGGAGCGTCTTTTTACTGTATAAAGCTTCCTGTCTAATTTCCTGATTAGTGTGTCCTTTCACGATGTCTACCTATGACAAAGCCCAACTGAAATTCCTAAAAATTCTAAGTTGGATTGAGAACTATATTCTATTTAAAAAGACCTACTTCACATCTGACACTGTGTGTGTGTGTGTGTGTGCAAAACATTTTTGAACTAAGAGCCCCATTTGATCTTTGGTAGAGTCATTTTATGGAGCCAGGGCAAAAATTAAGTTTGATTAATTTAATGTAATATAATGATTATATTATAATAATTATATGTAATGTAATATAACTGTTTATGTAATGTAATACAATGTAACTATTATACTTGCATTCTATGTATTTAATGATTTATCCCAGCTACCACATTAAGGATTACAATTTTTGGAAGGATCCATGCAAGGTTCTTGTGGAGCTCCTGTGAAACTGCAGGCTAGAATCCCTGAAATTTATGGAACCATTTTCTTACTTAAAAAGTCCATTGGAAAAATCATCTTGATTTGGGGGATTTTCAGGGTTTGTAATGGGAGCAATGAATGCCTTAAACCATTGTCAGTGTAAGGCACCTGTTTTGATCCTTAACACACTCTTGAAAAATCTGAAAAATTTAGTCTTTCCCACTCTGGGTGACTTTAGGAGATGCTGGGGGCCTTTGAGTTCTCTGTCCCTGCTATATGATGTGCTTACTAAAGCACTGTGTGAACATTTACACCTCCCTATGTACAAGTCTTTATAGGATACTATTTTCTTCCACCTGATGATTCTTTGGAGCCATTTCAGTTATTTCTTGGAAGGGGGGGAGGGGATGGCTTTTAAATGAGTCACATTACGTTTTTTTCCTGCTGTATGTGACTATATGTATAATAATAAACCTACATTTTCTGCAATTATTCACCAATGTCCATTTGATACTTGCAGTAAAAATAAAGATTCAAAGATTAGTCACTGACAACCTATCTAATACTTGTAAATAATACTAAATCACACATTTTCTATGTTCTGCCTCTTTAAGTAGAAAATATTCTGAATGCATCCTGAAAAATCAGAATTTGATCAGAATCCCTACTGAAAGCAAGAACTGAAAGATCTACTTGTATTATGATGGCTTGGTAAGTAATTTCCTAGTTAAACAATTCCCTTAATTGCCTTGGCACTCTTTCCTCACTTTTATTATGCATCTAACAATCATTGGTATTGCATTTTCAGACTTTAAAATTGATGAGCAGAGGCCACAAATCACACCAGTGCCCTTTACTAGCATAACTAATTAATTACACAGAAGTAATGATAATATGGCAATATGTAAATTACGCAAACAGCCATCAAGATAGTTGGGGTTATGATTAGAATGAAAGTTGAGAAACATGTCATCTGCCTAAAAGCACACTCAGTGGCAACATCTAGGGATTCCATCTTTTGACTAAGAAACATGCCAAAAATGGACATTTCTGCAGATGTGACATATCTATCCGTAAGCTAAATGCCAGCTTAATATGACTGTACGTAAGTCCTTAGTGTGCTATGAAATGGAAAGAGACAAATTTTTAAAAATCTGAATATTTTCTTTAATCTCGTATGTTGACTGAATTATTCCATTACTTCTAACCTTCTAGGTGGAGCGAACTGATGCTATAAAAACATAATGAATGCCAAGATAACTGAAACGCACAGCAATTCAGAAATAGAGCTGCTTCTAGTCTCATGCTTTGCTCTCGTCATCACCAACTTTGCTTCACTAGATTAGCATTTATGCAGAAGGGATGCTACACAGAGACCAGAGAGGGACACAGATATAGTTCTGCTGTGCCAGCTATTGCTTCTAATGCCAATATGTGAATGACTTAGAATGTTTTCTAACATCCCGTAACATGTGCGGGATCAAAGAAGCAGCAGTTTTTGTCTGAACAGAGAAATCACTATCTACCTGCACAATGAGATGCCTCATTGTTACTCTTGCAAAGAAAGCAAATAATAAACTTATCAGATGTTCAATGTCATCAGTAATTTTAGAGACATAGTAGAAGTCATCTTTATGTCTGGTACTCTTTTGTTTTCTCAGTGTGCTAGTCTTAACTTTCTGCACTCATTCTGGGATTTATTATTTTTTTAATTACTTGTCTTGGCAGTCACCAGGAGTCAAGAATGACTCAATGGAACATGCACACACAAACACAGACCCCACAAGAAAATTAAAACTGTTATATGCTTTTTTCTAAATAAGTATTTTTGTATGTAATGCCTCATGCTGACATTTGTTTGCAATAGTTCTCTAAAACAGGCATTTTTAAGTGTTATTTCAACATATAAGAGGTGTTTGTGCATGTGAGTTTCCTCAAACAGCACTGCAAAATTCAGAGTTCAAATCTGGAAAGATAACTGCAAATGCAAAATTATAAAAATATTATTCAAATATAAACTAAAGGAATGTCAGCATCTTGCTTAGCTACTGGTGACCCCTACAGTAGGCTTATCAGATGCCTAGCAGAAAGCACTATTAAATTGGTGAGTCCTGTAGAAATTCCATCGGAGTTTACAATCTGCCATTTAATTCCAGTTTAAGAAAAACTTGGCAGTGAGGCAACCAGAGATAGATAGACAGAGAGACAGACAAACACATACATACAGTGTATGATAAAAGAGTAAAATGAAAGAAAATAAATCTTTAGTTCTCTCATATGAAAGCAAACATACACTTCTGAAGGTTACTGATACTCTCTTTACTTTTTAAAGGAATAAATGGCATATTCCCCAGCCCAAGACAGATATTCTTGAGCCAGGACTAGCTTTCATGTTCACTTGACATAGAAAAGGAAACATTTTGAGCTTCAGGACTGCAAGATGTGCCAAAATTAAACTATATTGCAATTCCCAGTCACTCATTAATAGAAAAGAACTTTGTCATTTTTCATAGGCTTCTACCTGGTACCAAAGACATCCATCCAGCTTTTATTGCTCTTTTTCAGAAAATAAGACTTCACATGTCCTCCTGTTTTGTTCCCTTTTCCAAATACTGTTTTGCCCTAATATTTGCCCTAATATAACACACTTTGAACCTCTCTTGAAGTTAGCTGTACTATATTTCAATTAATTTTGAAGTTGTCTGATTTGCTGAGCCCAATTTACTAAAGCAGGAGCAACCTGTCTGGAGATCACTCAGGCGCTACAATGATACCCCAACAGCCCAGCCCAAATTCCCCCAGTCATTCATTGTTTGTAAGAGACTTCCTTGCAGAGCATGGAAAGTAATTTCATATATATACAGAAATGTGTATTTATGATAAATGTAGGCAACACATTAGCACCTCTCTTGACTAGTTGTATTTCTGTTTAACAGGGTCACTTCAAAACACTGAAGATGCATAGTATGCAAAACCAGTCAAGTTGCACAAGAGGCAAGCCCTAGCCCCTGAATCACAGAAACTTTTGCCCATCTCTCAAAGCAAAAATACAACAATTAATTAAAAAAATGTGCATTTTGCCTCATCACACTGCCTAACAGTATGGCCAGTCTGACATTTCAGGACAGAGTAAATACTGTTCCTCTTCCTGTTGCCCCTCACTTTTGTTGAACCATACATAAGGTTATGGTTGATTGGATAAGCCTTTTTTATTAATCACTGCTGTATCATGAGGATGATCAGTCTTATTCATGTGGTTGTGTTGATGTAGGGAGCTAACAAATGGACTAAGGGTCCAGATAAATTTGAAATAAGACTTTGGAATGAAATATAAGGAATCCTTCCCATGGGAAAATGCTTTTGTTTTGATTTAAAAAAAAAATAAGGCTTTAAAAATTGGACACTAGAGGGAACTAGAGGGAACTAAAGATTACAATTAAAGGAGAAGAACACTCAGGCTCAACTTACAATTACAGAATGAAGCAAAATATTTTAACACTGGACATACTGAAGGATATTTTTGAACAATGGACCCAGAAGTTAATTTTAAGAGTGTTTGCCTCTATAGATAGACTGTGTCTAAAAGATGTTATGGAAGAGGAACAAGTTCTACCTGACAAGATTGAGACTGACTTGAAAGTGGATTTAAAAATGATAGGAGTTAAGAATGACATGGTAAAAGATGTTACAGTGGACATACAAAAGAAACTGGCTGATGTCCTAATAGTTAAAAGGGATATATAAACAACAAACCAAGAGAGTGACCTGGATAATTTTCCTATATTGGATTTACAAAAGAGGCTTGTTAAAGTTTTGAAGAAGGAACAAAGAAAGTAATGAAAAGAAATCAAGTTCTACTACATTATTTGAAGGGTCTAAAGATTAAGATTGTTAAAAGTAAAATGAAGGATTATAAAGTCGGTTTATTTGATCAAGGTTAAAATAGATATGTTGTTAACCCTTAATGGACATTTGCTGACATCAGGACTGAACTGATGAATCTTAATGGATTTGTTTATTGATAAGAGATGGGATATGGGAAGACGAGATAATTTGTTGCATTTGAGAGAAGTTACTAAAATTGTTTATAATTGTTGTGGTGAAGGGGAAGTCATTTATATATATATTTTCTTTTTTTACTATATTCTTATTTTTCTTTCTTTTCTATTTATTTTTCTCTTTTTTCTCTTTCTTTTCTGCACTTCTACTTTTTTTATTCTTTTATTCTTTTAGTTTGTATTAGTTTTTACTGTTGTAATTATAATCTTTAATACAATTAGTATCAAAAAAGAGAAGCCATCCAGAAGCACAACAATAGCTGCAGAAACATGTGTTAAGCCCAGAGAGGTAGGAAAATATTAGAAAACATCTCAGACTGGCTCCCTCCTGACTCCTTGTGGTATAAGGGGAAGGAAGGGAAACACAGGTAGCCTTGCAAGTTTCTGTTACTATAGCCTATTTCAATACATTATAGTTCTAGTCTTCTTGTGGACTTAGTTTCCTGATCAGGTCTACCTCGTAGGGCTGACAGTCCAGTAGCATGACCTAGTACCATGAGAAAACAGTTGCATATTGCTTGTTATTGATGTGTGTGTGTTTAGGTGGGAGGGGTTTGAGAAAGCCAACTGTATTTGACACAGCTAAAACAGGATGCATACACTCCATTTCTATATCACTAACCTCCAAAGAACTCATTGATATGGTTGATCCAGTTTCGCTTCTTGCTAGTCCTGTGCTATCATCCATCTCGGAAGCTATGAAATTCTTTACAGCTGTGCGAGGTTCAAAAGGCAAGTTCTGCATGTGTTCTTGGGTAGGGAGATGTTGATCTAAATTCATATTGAACTGGTCCATTACATTTGGGTTCATACTAAAATCAGGATTAACTTTGTAGTGCAAAAGCCTTTCGTGAGGCAAGGTCTCCATGCCTATATTCAACTTGCTGTCATCCTTCAGAGATGCCTGTGTGTTCACTGAACCCCTAGGCATGACAATGTAGTCACTATCCATCATGCGGTCCTGAGGGTGGACTACATCCATGTCTGCACCTCTCAGGTTGTCATCAGTACATAAATAAACAGTTCGCCGCAGCTCAGTGTTGTCTTTTTTAAGACACTGGTTAGCTAATTCACTCATACTCATGGGCATATGCATGCCTCCAGACTGCTGAATGATCACTTTAGAAATTATATTCCCAGGCAACGTTGAATAGTTCATTCCTTCAGGGTTTGCTGGCTTCTCTTCTTCATCATCATTCAGGGAGATTCTGGACAGGGTGCCTGTAATGGTAGCTGCTCGGCATGGCCCAATGTCTTTATGGAGAACTGTGAATTAGAGAGCAGGAACACAAATTGATAAATGCCTCAAAAGCTAGAAGTTGGACTCCAACTGTAAGGATGTCTTCATTCATATTGGTGCTGGAACAACCTTCTTCAGCTTGGCCACAAGATAGGTAGAAACTGCAATTCCCAGAATTTTCAGCCTGCTTTCAGCCTGGACAAAGGAGGGGGCCAAGTTGAGGAAGGCTGAACCCTCAAGCAAGTTTAAAGCAAAGTAGTTATGACTTTATACTGTATATCAAAGAAAAGGATGATCATTTAGGATTAAATTGTAAGAGGAAGGAAAGTCCCCAAAGTATTGATTGATTTTAGGATCTGCTCCTTTTTTCTTTTCCTCTTTTCCTTTTACAGTAGCTGAAATCAAGAGTGGTCCTGATATTATAACTACCGAGAGCTGTGTGTGGGGACAAATTATTCTATTAAGAGATGTGTGATTGCCTTTCTCTTTTCAATTAAACAAAAAACTATTTGCCTTGAAGCAAGGATATAGATGAGAGAGAATAGACCATTTCAGATCTCCTTACAATGTAATCCTTAACAGAAATGGAGAAAAATCCATTTGAGAATATGGTCATTTTGTTCTTCCTAAGTGCATGTGTCAAATCATTTCACTCAGCCACCTTTTATTAAATCTTTCGTTTAGAGGGTCAAATTTAAAACCCTTAATTTTTAATGGTGAAGCCTGGTCATAACTACCATAAAACTGTCTTTTTCAATAAAGTGCTTCTCCCTACATTTTTTGAGCATAAATGCTTTGGTAAGTAATACCACATTTCCTTTGGTTTTAAGGAATTGAAATGAATGACTCTGTTTCTAAAATCTACCTAAAATCACAGCATCATTAAATTGCCAAGGAAGGGGGATAAAGGTATAGTTGTGAAGTGCAGATGTAATTAACAAGTGTTTATGTTCAAATGAAACTAGCAAGGCCTTTCCAATTTAATGAAACAATATTAATGTATTGTTTGCAGTGATATATTAGAACACTGACGGGAACAATTTACAGCTTGCCATGTATACACTGTCACAAGAGGAACTCCTCAAGAAACCATTGCTAGACCCAACCGTTCTGGATAATTTTTGTCCAGTCTCCAATCTTTCCCTTTTAGGGAAGATTGTTGACAAGGTGGTCATGCAACAGCTTCAGAGGATCCTGGATGAAGCAGATTACCTGGACCCCATTCAGTCAGGTTTCAGACCTGGGTATGGGATGGAAACAGCATTGGTCATGCTTTTGGATGATCTTTGGTGTGAGTGGGATGGGGGTAGTGCATCCATCCTTGCTTTTCTTGACCTCTTGGCAGCCTTTGACACCATTTTCCATGGTATCCTTCTGGACTGGCTATGGGGGTTGGGGCAGGGCGACACCGTATTGTGCTGCTTCTCCTTTCTCTGGGACCAGTTCCAGTCGGTGTTGATTAAGAGCAAGAGGTCCCACTCTCAGCCCCTAATGTGTGGGGTGCAGCAGGGTTTGGTACTCTCTCTGCTCCTGTTTAACATTTATATGAAGCTGCTGGTTGAGGTCATCTGTTTGCATGGGGTGAGGTATCATCAGTATGCTGATGATATTCAGTTGTACATCTCTGCCCCTGGTGAATTAACTGATGCTGCGGCTGTCCTTTCTTGGTGTTTGAATGCTGTGGGGGTTTGGACGGGGAGCAGCAGGCTTCAGCTCAACTGTGGCAAGACTGAGTGGCTTTGGATTTTGGGGCCTTCAGTATCTGGGGACTTACCATCTTTGGAGCTGGATGGGGTCGCACTATCCCAGACAGACCCTGTGTGCAATCAGGGGGCCTTCTGGACTCACAACTCCTGTTCAAAGAGCAGGTAGCAGTCATGGCCAGGAGGGCCTTTGCACAGCCTCAGGTTGTGTGCCAGTTGTGCCTGTTCCTGGATTGGGAGGCTCTACTGTCAGTTACTCATGCCCTGTTCACTTCCCAAATGGATTACTGTAACATGGGGCTGCCCTTGAAGAGCATCCAGAAACTTCAGCTGCTGCAGTGCAGGCAGTTAAATGCGCTCCAAGATTAGCGCATGTTACACCTCTGCTCCACAAACTGCATTGGTTGCCAGTTGCTTCCAGGTTTAATTCAAGGTGCTGATATAACCTATAATGCCATACATAGCATGGGCCCATGTTATTTGAGGGACTGCTTCTCCCTGGTTATCGCTAACCTTTCTGTCAGGTCCAGCAGAAGAGGCATGTTATAGGTCTTGTTTATTAAGGAGTGTCATCAGATGGAACCCAGGAGGACAGCCTTTTCTGCCACGGCCCCGGCCCTTTGGAACATCATTCCCTGCCCCCCCCCCGCAGGGTTGGGTTAGATTGGCCCCAACCCTGCTTGCCTTCCAAAAGGTTGTAAAACATGGTTGTGCCAATGTGCCTGGGGCTCCATTTATGGTTTGGAGCCTGCCAGATGGCTATATTCATGACTTTCGCTTGCCTACTTTTTCTGTTTCTTGTCTGTTATTTTGGTTTTTAGTTGGGTTCTTAATTTGGTTTTAGAGGGGGTCATGGTATTTAACTGATTTTTAGCTTTTGTTTATTGGTTATGTTATTTGGTCGTTTTTAATTATATGAGCCACCCAAAGTCACAAATGTGAAATGGGCAGCTTTGCAAATTAAATAAATAAATAAAAATAAATAAAAAACTGAAGATAAAATTTGGTGGAATATCTTCACTCCCTGACTTAGGTTTTACTAAAGTTTCTAGCTCATAGAAAAAAGAATTTTCTATACTTTAACAATCAGTACTTTGTGACTGACGACAATTTGCATTTTATTCAGCTATAGCCATATTTAATCAAGTGCAGCATTAATTGTATAGTGAAAAAGATACATATGTATATGTGGGAGTTAGATGAGTTTATATTTGCCAATTTAACTGCTCCTCCAATTATAAGTACTTTTTCTTCCTAATCATTTCACGCTTACAGATGCAGATGATTTGATGTATATAGGCTCAGATGCTCTTCCTGACAAGTTGTTTTTCAAACCTTGTAGCACCTGAATTTTCCTAATTCTCTGCCTGCTTAAAAAAAAAATCTACATTTTCTCCTATTCAATTTGTACGTAACACTATATTTATCAAATGTTGACATCCTCTTAAGAATGTTATGCACCCATGTTGTTAAAAAGGAATCAAAGGGATGCTTGAACATTGATTTGTTGCTTTCATTCAGAAGGACAAATTTAATTTAATTTCATATGGTGGTCTGACAGCCTTACCTGACCGACAAGCAATGTCCACATCTTTTTCAAAATCTGTCTGTAACAATAAGAAATACAAGTTAAATGGGACAACTGTTAGTAATCATCAGCTGAAGGTCAAGCTAAATGTGGACTGTGACCCAGAGCTGCCATCTCAGCTCAGACTCCATAACATCTAACACAGTGTACGTCACATCATCATTACACAGTACATTGAACCTTCATTCTTCCATCTCTGCCAGCCAATAATATGAAATAACAGCCAAGATTATGTACTGACCTACGACACCATGCCATGTGTTGGGTTGTTAAATATTACAGAAGATCAGAAAAGTGTCAGCAGTAATGACAAATACCAAGAAAGAAGATGTTATAGCATCCAGTTCTGACCTCAGCTATAGCGTTTCCTGCTAATATCTCCCTCACTAATGCCAAACTACAGATTCCTGTTGCCTGACCATAACTGAATTAAGACAACATTAAGTTAGTTTAGAACAGTTTTTCTCAAACTGGAAGCCTCCAGACTATCACTCAAATTCTCAGCCACTGTGAGAATTATGACAAGCATTATCCAAAGCTCCAGGAAGACTCCAGATTGGAAATCATAATTATGACAATAATAATGATTATTGTCAGAGAACTTTTTTTTAATTATTTAAACCATTACATAGGAATTTAAAAGTAGTGGTAAGTTTAGCTGTTGGAAAAAGAAGGTGTATTATTGTTGCTGTTAATTGCAGGCTACAACCAATGCCATGTGGATAGAGTTTTGTTCTTGTAGTAGAAATTTCCCTTCCTCTGATCTGCTCCAGAGGATCCTCAATTCTCTACAGATTATCTGAGGAGTATGTAGGAAGATTCAGAGTGGAAGGAGAATTCTCCCACTCGTAAATGGACAGCATTGGATACAACCTATTTTTTTTTATTAATGATTTCTTCATTTGTAAAACTTTTAATCTACTTGGTATAACTAAAACAATCCCAGAGCAGGACTAAAACAAATTAAATTAATTTATGATTTTTTTTTTACAATAAATTATCTTAAAATTGTTAAAAAGTCTTCAGTGCCCTGTAACACATGTAAATCTAACATCTGCTTATTATGAATCATCTGTAATTAGAGTACAAAGTACAGAATAGAAGTCTTCCATGCATGCTTGAGTTTTGTAGAGTGCATAAAATAAAGTCTGGGATATAGTCATGAAACATATAAGAAGCTTCAGTCACAGAGGAATGATGCTCACACATTCCTGAGATTGACATAAGAAAAAACTTGAAGTGACAAAAACTCCAGTGCATGCACTATCTGACATGGGATGACAGAAAACTTAGGAAATCTGCTGACCAATTCCTTATTTTATGTGCTGGCATTTATTCAAATTTAAGATTGGGGTGTTAATTTACTGGTTATTTATCCAATGTCTTCATTTCACTTAATTTGCCTATCTTCTATAACACATTGGAAGGATGACTCCCATTTATTTCAGATGTAGAGGTATGCCAAAGAAACATTTAGCACCAGTATAAAATTCAGCAGAAGGCATGCTGCTGCTAGGTCTATCAGAAAAAGACCTTCACTTAATATTCCTTGTAATTCTGTATTTGCACATGCACAAGAATCACCTTTATTAAATTTCCAGACTTGATGCCAATACTGGCTAATTCAATAGAAGAGAATATCTGTAGCTCAGAGTTGAACTGTGGAGTCCTTGGTGTTCTCTGAGCTTGGTTGTTTGCTTGCAGACTTTGCATTACCCAAGTAGGTAACTTCTTCAGTACTGAAGAAGAGAACATCTTCATGGTTCATCTTCAGCACTGAAGATGTTACCTAGTTGGGTAATGCAAAGTCTGCAAGCAAACAACCAAGCTCAGAGAACACCAAGGGCTCCCTTGGCTAATTCAGTTTTTCCACATAATGACATTTCATCCACATGTGATATTTCACATACTTAACATTACAGACATAAATATACAAACATTTTAAAATCGGTTTTGTTAACATCTTCCGTGCATGCTATTTTCTTAATGAAAGGGGACCCTTTAAATTTTCTTTCATAGTGACTTCTCAACATATAGAAGTAATGTATTCTTATCGCATGCAGCTTGGTTAAAGCAATTTGTCCAATATGGAATTCAGGAGAGCTATTTGGGACTATACAAAAAATTATATGTAAACTTGTCCTTTGCAATAATTACTGTATAATTTCTGAAGTGCACATTATGATATCCACATAATATATATATGAAGAAAGCTTGAATTTAAATGAACGGTCACTTTAAAAATCACCTTTTTGTAGCCCACAGAAGCAGTTCCATTTTAGGAAGCTGGTCTGCTTATACAGTACCATCACTCCCTACTGATTTTGTAATTCTCCTTGTACCAGTTTTGGTGGTAGGAAACAAGCATGGGAGAAATGTTCCAGACTGGTCCATTAGTTTGGTATATATGAGTTGTTTCTTAACAGATAAGTACCTTAAATATCTTGGAGTATTTAGGAATTCTGTGGTAAGAATAAGCAAATTCTTCCAAGTATGTACTAGGAAGTATATGGGATTATTTGTAATTATACCCCTCGCCCTTCCCCCCACTATAAGTCATTAATGTAATGGCTAGAAAGTAACCATGAAATCTTTTCTCTCCCTCTCATTTATTCATTTATTATTTCAAATTATATGCTATTTTTCCATCCCTAATATACTCAAGGTAGCTATTAGACAAAACAAAATGAAAAACAGTTGAAACCCTGCTAAGGAAACTGTGTTAAGAAAGCAGCTGACATCATAATTAACCCAACATAAAAGGCCAGTTTGCAATATGCAGGATTATAATTTGGAGCTATTTTACAAGCCTATAATAGAGCAAAAAACACTTTTAATACCTTAAATGTACTATGAATATGTTATATCATCTTCATCATCATCACCACCATCACCATTAGCAGTCATCATCTTCATTCCTAACATAAACCTATTTTGCATGCAGGAAAATAGGTGAAATATGCACCAGAAAATGAATCAGATTTATTTTATTGTTTTAGATTTAGAAGGCCACCCAACTCCCCAATGGCTTTCGGTGGCTTACATAATTAAAATGAAGGAAAAAATTAAAAAAACAAGAAAATGTATGCCTGGAACTTATAGATATCTCTAATGCATATCTATATGTTAATTTTTTTAAAAAAATATAAGTTTTATAATGTTTTCTTTCTATTTAAATTTGTAAGTATTGAATATGTTTATTTTATGACTCTGAATATGAGGCAAGATCTGAAGTGTGAATATCTGTGTTACCAGTAGATAGATACAAAGAGATAGAGCCAACTCTAACTTTTTGTTATTATCTAGTGGTTATCCAGAGTTTTGGATAGACATACACATGCACATACACATTGCACCTGCAAATAGTAGTCAAGGGTAAAATATAAACTAACCATGATTTGAGCATGTCCATTAGGAAATGAACTTGATGAATCTGCATTGATTGGATCTTGGCAATTTCTTAAACGACATCTAAATGCATCTTGAACCTGGCAAGATATATCAGGTATTTAATACTTCTTAAAAATATATAGCCATAGACAAAATTATTAAACATATAATTTTGAACAAAAGTTCATCATTATTTTCTCAGTTGGTTTCAAACAATGTTTATAGTGTCATTTCTGGTAATAGTGCAAATACAGTAAGCAAATGAAAGCAAATATTTAAATTGGACTAGCACAACCTTATGAATAGCTCCTCAGAAGTATGTCCCATTGATTTCAGTGAGACAGCCCCAGGGAAATGGCAATTGGACTGAAGTCACAGATTCTTTTGTTCAGAATGTCAAAGCTATTTTATGACTTCCTAGAGTAGAACAATAAATGCATCCAATCTTAAAGAGTATAATGGTAATGACCACTTAGACGATTAATGGGAAGAAATCCAGCAGCTTTCTTTCCATAAATATGGATCTGGATCCTTTACTGACAACTCTGAGTACTAACAGTAGTGCCAGAACTGACACCAATATAGAAACACAATAAACAAATACTACAGCACCATGGTAGTCCTTTAAGGAAAAAAGGTACCTGAATGCTTCTATCTGAAAAATTATTCAGATGAATTCTGAACAATATACCATGCCTAGGTCTGCAGTATAGCTTTATCTCCAGCCTTGCTAATTTGTGATCTTCAATTGGTCTAATATACCACAGATGGTCTGGGAGATATGGTGGTAATCTTGACTAAGTGTCTGCAGACTATAAGGGTCTGGATGTAGGGGTGATGATGAGTACCTGTGGGTTAAGAAACTGGCTGATTCTGGAACACCATCTTTAACAGTGGATGTTCTTGTGTTCCCCAAGGAAGAGCAGTATGCAATTTCAGGGTGCTCTTCAACTCATAGCTCCTGCTGGTACAGCAGGTTGAAGCTGTGACCAAGAGAGCCTTTGGCCAACTTCAGCTGGTGCACTACATCCACTCAATCATAGACCAGAAATCACTGGCCACAGTCATTCATGTCCTTGGCACCTCATGTATGATTTATTATAATGCACTCTACATGGGACAGCCCTTAAAGACTCACCTGGAAGTTGAAACTAATGCAAGAACCAGTGGCCACATGTTCATCGGAACAACCAATATTGTATATAACACCAATATTACAAAAGCTGCATTGGTTGCCAGTTAGTTTCTGGGTGCAGTGGAAGGTGCTCCTAATCACCTTTCAAGTCTTATATTGCTTGGGACCTGGCTATCTGAGAGATTGCCAACTCTAAACAGAAGCTGTCTACCCAAAGCGTGCTTGTAGAAAGTGCTTGCTGAGAGTGTCCAGTTACATGACAGGGAATCAGAGAGGAGGGCTCTCTGCCAAAGTCCTCTCCTATGTAATGCTGTCCCACCAGACATAAGATTTGCACCCTCACTCTGGGCATGTTAGAAATCTGACTCTTTCAAAGACCATTTGGGGACTGAGGGGTAAATGGACAGAGGTACTTCAGTGGGCGACTAGTTTTAAGTTCTGATGATCCATGGTGTGATGGCTTGTGACTAGAATATTATGATTGTTTAACCTATTAGCAATTATTAAATATTTCAAATTATAAAGTTATTGTTTTATTTTGTATTACGTTACTGCTGTGAGCTACCTAATTGAAGGAGTGTAAAAACAACTGTAATAAACAAGCATGCAAAATAAAACGTTATTAAAGATGGATTTTGAAAAGAGCTACCTTTGGTTTCCTCATTTTGTGTTATCTGCCCACAGTAATTCTTTAGTTATCACATTTCCTAATTTTTTACTCCAGCAACCTAATCTCTATACTACATGGCTCTGTTTTGGAAAGCAATGTTGTAATTATTATCTCAATGGGGTTGATTTTTGCTAGTCATGTAACAGAATGAACTACCCCAGATGTGTTTGGACTCCAAATTCCAGAATCCTCAACATCTCTGGAGTTTGAAGAAAACTGATCAGGACTGAATCTGCTGAAAACTAAAACATGCAGACTTGTCCCTGTTCCACTGCCATTCCAGAAAAAGATTCTGGCTTTTCTAGGTTGGACTAGCGCTGAAATGGGTGCCGCACAAATCTTTTCTGACACATTTTAGTAACATGCATAAGCAATGTAATTCCATCGCACATGAATTTTGGCAGTAAATTTCAGCAGTAAAATGTCATGGACTAGTCAAGCTGTCCTGGTTTATTGTTGCAGGTAAATCAAGAATTCTGGTTTTAAAAAAACAATTTGCTTTATCTCACTTGCAGCATAGGATCAATACAGAGCTGCCTATAACAATAATACATTCAGTTACAGCTTGATGAAACAAGATGTTATTTCCTACTAGCTAAATGTACAGAATGATTATTAGTGCTTTTGTCCCACAGCATTGTTCTTGTAGACAATGCTCACCATCCCCTCACCATCCACTACTACTGGAGGGAAACAATGATCTTGATTCCCAGGCTTCAGTTGATGACCGATATTTTGGAAAGGGGGGGGAGCAGGAGGGGCTCCAAAGATCCTGTGCAAAAGCTGCAGGGAAAGTGATGAGGGCTGTCTGTGGCCTGTAGTCCATTTTTTCTGGGAAGGGTCACCATAGGTGAGCTAACCTAAGCTGGTCTAAGCTAGTGTGGTTGCCCAGGGTTCTAACTGCAGTGAACAGCCCAATAACCCAAAAGCTGGGAATTAAAATTATGCTCTGGGGGTGGGGGAGAGCATAATTTTGATTGTTTGACTGTTTCTTTATTGGCCTTTTCCAGAGGTCAAGATCAAGCCAGCCACAACTGCCCTGCTCTGGGTGTTGCTCCCCTATTAATAGACGAATGGGGGATCCTCAACTCTGTCTTGAAATCCCCCCCACCCATATTCAGTGAAAATGGGCTATTCCATCCTATTGGTTCTTTCTCTGCCTCCCCCCCTCCCCCCCCATGACATGAAGCTGCAAAATTTCTCAGAGCCAAAGAGGGTGAGAGAGAGAGAGAGAGAGAGAGAGAGAGAGAGAGAGAGAGAGAGAGAGATGTGCTGAACGTGCGGATACCAGGGAAGTGGTTTCCCTGGCAACAGTAACCAATTCAAAGCTCCTCTTAAAAGTTGCCTTCTCTTCTCACATGTCCCTTTGAAAAAAGTCCATGACATTTAGATACTGAGGGTGTGGGGAGGAGCTGGCATATTTGGATGCTAAGCATAATTTAAAAGGAAACAGCAAATAATAAAGAGCATCTCCCTTTATCACCAATCTTCAGGATATGTCATGGGTCAAATTGAGTTCAGGGCATGGAGAGGTCATGTATTTCAGTTTTTTCTTTTCTTAGCAACCACATGACATACTTGGTCATGGTTTATGTGCATAACTGAAAGGAAGCACCTGTGAAGTTTGGAGCTCTGAGTTCCCCTCTCCCATCTGGTTACCAGAAGGGGGACAATCCTGAATTCAGTTTTATTCTAGCAGATTCCTGGTTTATTGTTGCAGGTAAATCAAGAATTCTGGTTTTAAAAAAACATTCTGATTAATTGTTAAACATTCAGCAAAAACTCTGAGTTGTTTTGCTGACTTAAGAAATAATCACATTTAACTGTAATTGCTGGTTATCAGGTACAAATGTTCTCTTGCATATCATGGTTTAGTTTTATGTAGGAATGCTGCCCCCATCTCAATAAAATAATGCAATATATTGAATAGAGAGCTGCAAACTGAGGATTGCTAACTATTTTTCTATTGCATTTTCTGTCTCCTCTCTCCATTCATTATCTATCAATGCTGAATAATTTATTCTTGAATTAGTGACATGCTACCCCTTTACCCTGGGCTATGTCTATCTAGCCAACTGACATTACTGGGTTCGTTCTATATTTGATTATGTCTTGATTCAGGCTGGGTTTTCCTATCTTGGGATGAATTAAATGTGAGCCCCTAATTATTTTAGAGTTCTTTTTCTCATCCACACCTTGTCTGTTCTCCAAATGATTAATTACCATCACTACAGCAACTATATCAATACTGTACAGCATCATCAATATACTCAATACTGTACAAATGTCTATTATTTTAATAACAGCAAATGGAAGAAAAAGTCAATTTACATTTTTGCTAGTGGGATATAAAAAATAGGGATGTGTGAATGTCCAGATGTTACTGCACCACAACTCCCAGCTAGCATAGCCAATGGTGGAGGATTAGAGAATTGCAGTTTACCAAGTGTTGGAGGGCCACACCTTATTCATCCCTGCAATTCAGAGAATAAAATTGTATGGGTGTGCAACTTCATGAAACCTAGCCTTTCTCTTAGCTGGGGGTTAGGACTGCTAAGCCAAATGTATTAGAGGTGGACTCTAAGCAGAAGGAAAATAAACAAGGGTCTAAGATTTTGGAATGGAGCTTAAGAAGGAAGACAGAACATGGGAAGAACCTAAACAAAGAGACTTTTTGAAAGCTATAAAATAGTTTCAGGGAAGAGGGCATCATATGACAGGATATGAGGGACAAGAAAACTGAGTGATTTCCCGTGTGGACTTTAGCCAAAGGATTGGAAAGCCTGAGCTGATTTTTGCAAGGTTATCACAAATGCAATAGAGATTTTTCTTCTTCAAATATATAGCTTTGGGAGCAGAGGCACAGGCATTACTGGAGATGGCAAGGGAGAGGGCGAGCACCTTGACTTTAGCCTTGCCAATGCTAGGCTACTCTTTGCTTGAGATAAAAGGCATATGCCAAATATTTAGCCTGGAAATACATGATCAATTATGTTTTTGATGCTTTATATGCTTTTTATTGTTGCAATGACAGAACAAAACAGCTGAAATTTTTACTTTGAGATTTGACATTATCTATGACAAGTCATTTGACATTCAAATTTTTGTTTTGCCCGGTAAAGGCAGATTCCATATCATACATGGATAAATGACAGGCATGAGATACAGAACTCATTATCCTTTAATCCAACAATATAGGCATGTTTTAAAATTGCTAAAACAATGAACCATCTAAAGCATTTTGGAACTAGTGTATCTTTTTAAGTGGAAAAGAAGCCTAATTAAAGTCTTGAATGCACAAAATCGGAAATCAGTATTTTGGGGAACTCCTTCTAAGTAAAACTGCTTCAGTCTACGTAACGTTATGAGTTATTTTCTGGATAGAAAGCTGCTTGGTGCCGTGAATATTAATTGCAAAGCAGGTGGCGTGGTAGCCTTTTCAATTCATGTATATAAATGGTGAATTTTAAAAATGGTTAATATAAGATTAAATGTTTTGGATCTTTCATTCTCTATAGCATCCTTCCATATGGGCAGGCAAATTGAGTAGCAGTCAGCATCACCTGCTTTGGAGTATCTAGAATATTCGAGACCCTTTATCAACCAGATGCTTTTCAGCTGTTCTGGAGTACAACTCCCATAATCTTTGATGGCTCCCATGCTGGCTGAGGCTGATGGAAATATAAGTAAGGCAGCAAAAGTTCTAAATTTATAGTCACTCAATGGTGATAAGGTTTGAAACAATGTGTAGAAGTTATTCATCATGCTATTCAAATTCCGTGCTTTTGACCCCACTTTTTTCCTTTGATACAGATTTGAAAATGCAATCTTATTAAGACCGATAGACAGATTACAGGTTTGACAAATCTATTTCACTTTTTTAAAACTAGAATTTTAAATCTATTGATCAGAATAAGACTTAAAAGGGTAACAAATGAGATTTTTATATATTTAGAATTAAGGACCCAGGTGCTTCTGGACACATGCTCAACCTGAGAGTTAGTTTTCATCAGTTTCTTATACATGACTCATAGGACCCCCTGACTTTTTTTTTTTATAGTGATCTAATCCACTGGCAGTGAAAATATTTATTGATAAATTATTGGGAGTTAGGAATGCTTGAGTCTCTATTATCAGTCACCCAAAGATCTACCAACAGATCCCAATCTGCCTTCTGCTTATTGAGACATGAAGTTGCCCCACTAATCATTTGCTGAGGACAAGGTAGCCTCCATCTACCTCTGCTGCTGCGGGCTGAAGCTGGCCCAGAGTGTTCCAGCATGAAAGTAATAGCCAGTTCCACTGTGGCTGCCAAAGGTACCTTGAGGCCTCACTGGTACAGCCTGTCTCCTCCTCCTCCTCCTCCTCCTCCTCCTCCTCCTCCTCCTCCTCCTCCTCCTCCTCCTCTATCACTACTACTTCCCAGTGGTAGATTATTGACCTTGCGGAATACTGTTTTTTCACTGAACCACCATCTGCAGCCACTTGCTTGGTCCCTTGATTCCCAGAATGAAATGCCATTTGGTGGGCAATAAACACAGGGCTTTTGTATGACATGGAGGTGGGATGGGACAGACCCCATCTTTCTTCCCATTGTATCCTGTGGCTGTGTATTTTTTCCTTTCTTCTTTTTGTCCATTGAATGGTCCCTCAGTGACCCAAGAAACAGGAAAACTCCAACCACTTTGGCAGAAGCCACACTGAACATGTATATGTGACTCTCTGAGTTGAGAAGCAGAAGACTGCACACGTTTCAAGATTTACTCATTAAAGCAGCAAATTTGGTCTAATGTATACAGGGTCAGCTGGGCATGGGGGGACTCTCCACAGATGGAGCTGCTCTTTCCCCACAAAGGCTTGGAAGAGGAGAACCAACCCCTGCTTTGAAAGTAACCTGCACTACCTTTTATGAGAGCAGCAACACTTCTGGGCATGTGGCTGACATGTGGTAGTAGTAAACTGTGGGGGCTGTAGCTTTTCTACTGTCATATTCCTCCTGTCTTTTAGGAAGGGAGGAAAGTGCACTGGCATTGCTCAGCACTGCCATTGCTCAGTGTGGATCAGCACTGAGTACCACAAGAGTTATGGCCTTGATCAATTTATGTAGGACTGCACCTTTAATTACAAGAGTCGTTAGATCCTTAGATTCAAGCCAGATGTCTAGGAAGCATTCTGGATTGTTGTAAAATTTCATAGCAATAGAAGATTTGGAAGACAACATCAGGAAGTGGTTTCTTACCTCCCTTCGGAGAATGCAGTGAACCATGACAATGACCAACCCCTGCAATGAATCAAATACAGCAAAGAGTATCTGAAATAGAATGGATCGCTTGTCAGTCATTGCCAGAACTGCCGACATCCAAGTGAGAGCCAGGAGAGGTAGAACAACACAGGAACTCCAAAGGGATGCCCTAGACAGGGGCAGAGAGGAAAGAAAACAGCAACAACGAGATTGTAGGACTGTTGAACAACAAAGACAAACCGAGCTTTAGAGAGACAGGCATATCCAAATATATAAATCTTACTTAAGGATGGCAACGTTTTTGTTAATGTGAAAACCAAGGACAAATATATAGATATAGAAAGACTGATATTTCATTTGCAAAATGTTATCCAGTTGAATTATAAGGAGTAGTTGCCATTTTCCTTTTCCTTTTCCTTTTTTAAACAATTAATTATGTTCAATATTAGCAGTTTTAATCTTTCATCACGGTAGTATTTTTTTTTTTTTCACATGCACTGCATAAGATTTGTAACAAGAAGATGTAAATGATTAGGACTAACATGGCATTACTGGCGGTGGTGGCTGACAAAGCTGTTGTTGAAACTACTCCACACTTGGCACATTTGAGCGTCAAACCGCTATGAGGCTCACTCATCTGACTGCAAACAAACAGAACACCCACAAAAAAGAACAAAATATTGAATTTTTGGTCACTACTGAAATTTAGCTTTTTAAATACGATGTCATGCAAGAAAAAAAAATAGCAAGTTGACTTTTTCAGGATGAAATGCTCTGATTGATTTTAAGCCTACATAAAAACCATACATTTTAAAGTTTTACAAGTTAAAAATGTTAATTCTATTGGGGGGGGGAGAGGCTTCATTTTATCCAAGGTCTAATTCTTCCACTCAATAATTTTTGAAGCCCTTGATCACACTGAAGGAAAGAAGCATGTGCTAGGGCAAGACAAACAACAAAATGGTCCCTCTAGTCAGACCATTCAGAAGAATAAGGATTCGCTCTGAATAGAATAACATAGCAGATTGGTAGGGCAAAAATACATACATTTCCACTGAAACTAGAAAATGCCCATGAATTGGTACAGTTCTTCCCAAATTATGGGAATCACTGTAGTAAACTTGGTTCAGAACAAAGTCAGCTTCCCTTCGTTTCCTCTGAATTTAAGCTTAATGCTGGTCTGAACAGAGTTTGAAATGTATGAAATTTAATGAAAGTGTTAATTCAGGCTAGAAATATGACAATCTTGTTCAAATTTAATAAAACACAGTACACATGCATTAAGATTTACATATATTTATACAGATATTGGTACAGAGCTCTATATCACAACACTTAGCGGCTGATTCTGTCTTTTTTCTCTGTTTTTATGACAAAATCATTACCTGGCTATTTTCATCCTTCCATTCAGCGTAATTTATTTATATGGTGGAAGTTTTTTTTACTAACCAGCAAAAGTAGCTATTATTACATACTGACGGCAAAAGAGCACTTTAAAAAAATCATTTTCAATTGACCTGTAAAACATTGCACTTTCCAACTCCTTTATTTATAGTAATTTATAGTTTTATTTTAAAGCCTTAGGATGAAACCATAAAACAATTTTTTTTCTCAAGCAGAAGATACAGGCTTTTTTGCTTTGTAATAATGCATCATTTATTTCTAGAACAAATCATACAAATAAAGAGAACACACAAATAATGTGAAAAATATTCAGATTTTCATTTGTTTTATATACATAAACATGGTGGGGGAAATGAGAATATTATATAATGGCAATTTTTATTTTAGGTCTGTTTTTGTTCAAAGGAACATAAAGCAGCAGTAAGAACATTCACATAGAAAATCAAATTGTTCTATATGTAGAACATGATGATATAGACTAGACGTTCTTGCACTATGATATGTTGGAAATTGATAATATCAACTTCGATAATACCAATAACTTTGATATTATGTCCACTAATTCATACCTCAACTAACAAGTGAATGAAATCTATTTGTATACAAATTCTGCTTCTTTAAAAAATTTGCAGTGCAATTCACAGCTTAAAAATGTACACAAAATGAGTGTATATGTATGTGTGTCTGTGCCCCTCAGTGAATATAACAGGGGAAAGAATGTATAAATTGTGTTATATGAGGAAAAAATGCAAACAAAAATAGATACAAAATAGACAAAATGTATTTATCCAGAGTTTTTGGAATTTTTGTGTAGGCACGTTTTGCCAAATTTTCAAATTGATGCACAAGTGTCAAAACAAACGGATGGCTGGGAAGATAAGAATGGGAATGAAACTGGTGAGCAGATGTGCCCACCCTTACTCTTATTATACAGAACACTGCTTGTTACAGGAGCACTGAACAGGTGATGCAAAAGAGGAAGTGAAAGCTCTTGAGGGAAGAGCTTGTTATCTTCAGGAATATTTAGAAGCTGAACCATTTCTCAGCTTGATGAGATGGAAACCCCTAGAAGCATTTCAAAAGCCCTCTTCAGGAGTTGAAAAATAGAACATGTGAGAATAATATAGAGATGCATTACAATATTACCACTGTCCTGCTCTCTTTCCTATGCTGATGGGAAAATTCTGTAAGGAGGGTGTAACTCTTTGTATCCAACTGAGATTAATGTGGAGAACATATAGGGAGAAACAGAGAAACTAAGCATTCTTCTCCATTATCCTTACACTTTTCTACTTCATAATTCTGAATCCCATATCCAGTGCTTTCAGATGGTAGCTTCCACAGTCACATCTTGTAGCACTTTAAGACTAGGATTCTCTCTCTCTCTCTCTCTCTCTCTCTCTCTCTCTCTCTCTGTTTGCTTGTGGAGAGCTCACTTCCTCAGATCCTTGAAACATTATTCTCATTTGGCAGACTATGTATACACAGAAGAAAAAAAAATGTAAACAAGTTGTAGAACAATGCTGATGTGGCAGTTTGATTAGAAGGCTACGAAAGACCAGTTTGATTAACAAAGCTATCTTATCAGATTAATAAATATTCTTCAAAGGATGCAATCATATTAAATGAAACATTAATAACCAATAACAAAATATCACATAGTAGAATTCAGCCAGAGTTAATTCTTCTTGGGGGGGGGGGGTTATCTGATTAAGATGATGAAAACTTGCTAATCAAGTATTTTGAGGGAGAAGGAACAGAGATGATGAATTTAGCACCTACTGTCCCTTCAGAACAAGTGATTGACAGCATTCTGGCTCTACTTATTTATGTGTATAGTTCTATATAGGGTAACTGCATGGTAGCCTGCTACTGAGAGTATATGGCTGCAGATTAAATTGGGAATTAACAGGGCCTAATTTTGACTGGATAAAGCTCATTATATGCGGTGTAGCATTAATGGAGTGGTGATACTCAAAAACCTTTCAGATAGAGAAGATCTAAAGCAAATAATAGAAACAGGAGATAGCATTATAGATTTATATCAATTATATCAGAGAAAAATCAAGAATAAAAAGGACAACATGCAAATAGACACAGACACAGACACAAAATTTGGCTTCTATTCAAATTCATCACACTTGAGCTCAACCCAGTGAAAGAAATAGAACAATCCATTCTTCTTAACAGAAAAGGAAGGCTGCATTAACTTTCTTGTGAGAAAGCCCCACTCATCTCAATAGTATTTACTTTTGAGTAGATGTGCAAAATACATACACACATTATGGGGTAGAAATCTTTTTTGTTTAGAAAGCCAGACTTTTGTACATTAACCACATCTTCTAGTGATTTGTGTGTGAAGAAGTGCCTTGGCTTAAATTCATAGATCCTGAGATTAAACCTCATTTCCCAGAATATTGTAGCAAATCCAAATTTTGGAACTATTTTGTTTGCTTGGTGGTATGTCCTAATACTTCTTGATTCATAACCCATAAGTAATCACACAAGTGGCCCAGTTCTAATTTTTTATCTTAGAAAGCTTCTGGCAATTCTAAAAGTGGATTTTTTAACTAATAAAAATTATATAATTCTAAATACTCAACTTATACAAAATTAATGAAAGTTTCAAAGAGTGGACATGCATGGTTATTCACCCTTTTTCATAACTTAATACAACTGTACTTGTGTTTTATTATTTTTCTGTTGCTCAGTCACATTTCTTCAGGATAAATAAGATAACTGCAATTTGGAGATGAATAAAACTGGAAATTGAATTAAGAGAAAAAAGTTCAAAGTGAAATTAAATAAATATATATGCGGTGAATATAACATTAGACAGACAGAATTTAGTAATAAATCATTGATATATCCCAACTTTTGCTTACCCCGCTCTGTGTTTGAGTTTTTTATCTAGGATTCCATCTCTTGAAACTAGTTTATTAAAGACAAGGATGCCAATCACCATGTTGACCTGTTAAATATGAAACAAACAAACAAAAGAGTAACAGTTGTCCCTTTAGTGATACAGAATGAAACATGACATTTGGTATAAATTTAAAGAATCAGGAACAACAATTTGGGTATCATATCTCAGCACTGGTAGCTCCTACAAAGAGAACAAATGCAAGGACCTGCTATGCACCTGTAAATCAGCCAATCAGTGTGCTCCTTGCCAATGGTATCCAAGATAGACATGAATATGTGTAGTCCCCATCCTCCTCCTATTTGCATTTGATATAGATGGGAACACACATACACACATTTATACAAATACAACTATAAGACATTGAGCATTGTAGAATTCAGTTTTTCTAACACTTTTCCTTCAGTGTTTTGCACTGTTACCTCTAGATTGGACAAATGAACTATAATTATAATATAAGTTTATAGAAACAGGATAGGAAGGATCATAGTTCACATCTTTTTCATGTAAAAAGGGACAGACTCAGTCTTGAATATCTCCAGATCTAGGAGCAAATGAGGGAAAAGATGTCTCACAATATTATAGTATAATTCTACTGGGAATACAATTTTCAAATAAGATGACATTTATTAAATCTGCAAACCTATGCAGATGTAAAGATCACCTGGAAAGTGAATCATGTTTAACTCTGATTTACTTTTTAGACAAGTATAGCATTGCGCTGTTAATTGACATTTGTCTACTCAGAAAGAGTTTAGAACATAAGTGAAGAATCAAAGGTCCCAGGGTTCTAAGTGGCCATGAACCTGTGTTTCACATCCCCTTGAAACCTCTCTCTCCACAAAAGTCAAAAATTGGTGGCATAGTTTCCTGTGGTTTAAGGCAAGAAACACACAAAAATTATAGTGTGCATTCTAAAATAAGCTTATCATACTCTAAAGAATACAAGCATGGCTCCAAACAGAAAGAAAAACAGTAAATTCTGGTTCCATCACAGTATCTGACATCTCCACCCATTTAGCATCTTCAAATCACCCACATATTCTGTGTGGTCCTTGGCCACCAAAATCTTGCTTACCCTAATCTAGAGAAAGATGGGCCTACAATAAAATTATTACAATAATTAATCAGTTTGAGGCAAAGCAGAGTTTAGTTCAACATCTCGTTCAATCCATTTCAAAGCTAATTGCAATTTTTTTTAAAGAGACCCCTGGCTAATTGGAATATATAATACATTTAAGCTGCAAGCTTGATTACTAAGGGGTTCAGAAGTCTAGTTTTAATTTATAAACCAATTTAGCTTATTGAGTTACTGAGGGTTTTGTTTTGTTTTGTTTTGTCATTTCCATCACAGATCATCATAGATCAGCAATTCTCATGAACCCACTTCTGAGTTATACTAAGTTATTCTTCCAAAAGTATATTGTTAATGAAAACTTTCCAATACATTTCCAATGCATTTTAGCACATTCAAACATCACAATAGATCCTTTTTTGACTGACCGTTAAGTTTAATACACTGGAACTTATAAAGATTTCATTATTTCAGTTGAGGTACATAGAGGTCTGAACAATTCAGAAATCTAAAATTCCTTGAAAAATCATGGGTGGTCATAAAGTTTGCAGCTCCTACTTTGAATGGTGGTGTGAGTCAGTCTCATGACTAAGATTCTGACACTTCAAACTTCTTGCCACATTGCACTTTTATGCACAGGAGACTGTGTCAATGACAAAAGTAACACCCTATTAAGAGTGTAATATTTTACTTTGCTTTTACACCAAGAGTCTAACCTTTTTCTTTGTTTGTTTTATAATTTTCTATACAACTGTAAAAGTAAAAAAATATTTTTAAAATTTTACCATCTATAGAAAATAAACTGATCACCCTAATAAATGGGCAATCGTTGGATATCTTGATAACACCATGTGGGATTTAAAACATTAATATAATGTATACTAGGATGTTTGAAATGAAGTCATGGACAACCTCTCCCAGAGGTTGAAAAGAGAGAGAAAAAGAGAACACATTTTCCTCTGAACTCCTAGTAGTACAATTTGCAATTGAGGGGTTTCCTGTGTACCCCTCCTTTTTCCAATATTTTGGGTGGGTGCCAGTCCTCTACTCAGTTGCCACTGATCCAATAAATACAGTAAGCTAAAATTAAAGGTGGTACGTTAAAGACCGGATAAAATGGAAAAGGACAGATGGGGAGAAATGTGGTTGTACTCTTGACATGTCCACTTTCTGTTTTAGCATACCTACTTTCCCCCTTGGCACCCTTCAGGCAACCTCTCACACATGCCACAAGATCCAGTTCAAAAGATTGCATAATCAGGCCTTATCATAATATGGAACTAGATATTACCATTGATTTTAAAGGCAACTATGACTCTGTAGTGGCAATTTGGAATACCACTGTTATTTCGAGGAGTTTATGTGACATAGTTTGATTTCTCCTACATGCATTAAGAAAGTTCACTTTGAATCATAATAATGGTTGGCTGTCTTGTTTTTCACTTTTACGTAGAAGTGGGGGGAGGTCAAGGAAAACCCTCAGGATTGTTTAGGTTAAGCACTAGGATATCTATACAGTTCCCAGGCTCTGGATTCTTTTGATGAGCAAGTATAACATCTGGTCAAGGTCACTTTCAAAGTCTCTGATTCCAAAACAGAGTCATGGGGTTGCAGTGCCAGACTTTGATAAAAAAGCCCTGGTTATTGCTCCTTGAGTTTTGGAGTGTGGACACGGAACTTGGTACCAGGAGCTGTGTTATCTAAGCCATCTTGGGGCCTCTCCACTGTTACCTTACAGTAGCTCCCGACAGTATGGGAAGAATTTTATCATCTTGCTTGGTATGTTATGCTTTTATACTATGCTTATGTATTCCTATTTAATTCGATCTACTAATTCTTATATTTCTGTTTAAATCTGTTTGCTAGAGTTAACAATAAAGCTTAAAATCTCCTTACCTACTGGTGTGTTCATTGTCTCTGGATCTAAAAGAACTAAAAAAGAACTACTTGTCTTGCATCTGGCTAGTGCTTTGACAATTAGCAAAACAGACGCTCAGTAATAGTGGGAAGGGAAGGTTCCTAATTTTGGATTTCTCTTGACATCTGTTTGGCCGTTTTGAGAACAATAAATGTGATCATGATTAAACTAAGATACCTTGAATATAGCTTTAACAGTCTAAAAAATACACACATCTCTATCACGTCTGGACATATTAACTTGCATGTGCCAGCAGATAGGGTGTTCAACAAGTGATGGTGCAAAACTGTAGAGCTGGAAATGCTCACTTTCTGTTCTGCCGGCAAATAAAACCTGTAAAATCAAACTGCCTACACGGCAAACATTGTAACATGGGCATGATTGGAAACACAAAAATAACTCCAGAAAAGGAAGTATATAGGAAAACAGAATGCTGGAGTAGGAGGGGTCATATATTCTTATATTTGTTCTGGTTGGACATGATTATGTGTTCCTTATTAATTAACTGGGTATTAATTTGTTATCATATTATATTAACCTATATTTATAATTTGAAAAAAGAAATAAAGGGGAAATAACCAGCCTTCAAAGACCTAAATGAAAAAGAGAGGAAAGGCCAAAATGTTCAGGTCATAACTGCAAGAATGGAATAGTATGATTGCATATGTCAATGGGGTATGTGCACACACACATACACACAGAGACAGATATAAATGTATTACGTGTACATTTATACACTCAATTGCATGGAGAGGTTTGCCCCAGTTTAAGAATAAGGCTTGAGAGTAATCAGAGTAGACCAAGACTAAAGCCATTCAAATGACCTAGTCCATTTTTATTCACTTGTTTAAAAGAATAGGTATACTTCGCTTTTCCCCAAAATGTAATGTTTCAAAGTGTATAGCCTAAGATTTTATGAATGAGAGAGAAAAATATATAGGTACAGTATTTTTGTTAAAAAGGGCAGATATTATTTTCTTTTATTGAAATTATTGAAGTATTTGAGATACACAGGATGATACTTTTGGGGGTGGATCCATTATAAAGCAATCAGATATATTATATTAATTATATTATATATTACATAATGGAAGGCAAATCTGTATTTCAAACATTCAGGGGACTGATAAATATGCTGTCAGGAGTGTGTGTGTGTGTGTGTTTGCAAGGAGAAGGAGTGAGTATTAAATAAATAGGTGAAGACGAGAAGCTTTTAAATTTAAAATGCCGGTCCTCTCACTGGGTTTATTATTGCAAAGGGAGGGTGGGAGGGAAGAAGATAATCTCAAATGTTTCTTGCTTCTTACCTTACTTTTTCTTAATGTTACCCCATAGTGTGTTCTGCCAGATCTTTATGCTAAAGACAGTGAATCCAGTTGGGATGGCAAGTTCTTCCTGTGGGTTCACATCAGGCTCCAAGTCCCAGCCCCTCTCCTAGAGAGGAAGCCCCACTCAAGCCAGTGAGAAGGACTTCCGGGTAAATATGCTTGAGATTATGTTGCCAAGCTAACATACTCACTCCTTTTGTTGCCAGCCTAACTTATGTGACTGGTACCAAAAGAGCTGCAAAGAGCAGACCGTTGCACATCCCATCCCAAAGTCTGGCTGCGGAGGGCTGAGGGCAGCTTCCACTACCTGCTTCCTGCATCTGGGCCAAGAGGAGACAGAACCTCATCACAGATGAGAGATGTCAAGGAAGCAGCATCTTTAGGTGGAGACAGTGATGCCGTGCTAGCAGAACTATTTTGTCAGCTGGGTAAATTTAAACACCAGTTTTGCATAACCCTGAAATGTCTGTGGCCTAAAGCGTATTCACACAAACAACACCTTTTTGCTCTGTGTACGTGGAGATTTAAGCACACAAAAACTAGCTCCTTACTCAGGGACGTTACCTTTTCTCAGACTGCTATTTGTGCTCAGGCTGCTGTGAGCTCAGAAATGGCTGAAACTCTCTCTGTGCATTGGATTGCTTCTTACTTACACTTGTGTATCCTCTAACATAACAGTGTGAAGCAAATGACTGTTCTTTGAGTAAACTGACCCCTGGTCTCCCTTCCAGATGGGATGGGCAAACCTTGCTTATATGACTGAACCTGGAGGACAAGAACAGCTTAATAGATTGACTCATTATCAAGTTGGTGTCATAAACAAAATAAAATAGAAGACTTCTCAGTAATTGAAAGAGCAAGGTTCCTTTTGAAAAATGGCTGGTACAGACTTCATCTCCCCTATTTCCATGATGGCTGTGGACTATGGAATTTAAAGTCTAATAGTTTTGGAGGGCACCTGGCTGAGAAAGGATGTGCTGAAAGGAACACTAAAAATATATTGGAAATGAAGAGGTGTGGCCAGAAATTTATTAAGGTGGGAATGTTTGTTTCTGTAATGTAAAATACTTGCTATAAATACAATGTAGTTTTACAATACAAGAAATAAGTTATACTTGTATTCTAAGTATTCTAATACTTTCTCTAGATTTTCTTCTTGTACAGAAAAAATAGTGCACAATCCTCTTTCACAAATAAAACTGCACATATTAAACATGTACAAAGACATAAACATTATATGCAGCAAATTTATACAGTACAGTTGATGCAAATAATAATAATAATAATAATAATAATAATAATAGAAAAACTGTTCTCATCTGGTTTTTTCTTTTTCTAGCTATCCATCCATCTATGGATATTTAAAATGCCAAAAATGTTTACCAGGACAACAGCAGCTGCAGGTCCAACAAAAGCATAGAGAAGTCCACCTTCAAGAGATAGCCAGCAACTGGAAGGAATATTAAAAAAGAACTAATATAAATTAATAAGGTGTAGCATCTGTATGTTTATCCATTGCAAAGCTTCACTGATTCTCTCCCTGCTAGAGCTAGCAAACATTTAAGGTCTTTCATCAAATATAAAAAATATCATTTATTACATATGCAGGCCAGCACATCTTAATAACAATAAATTTTAAAAATAATACATTTTCATCCTTCTTCTTGGAAATATGGAGTACATCTCATTTATAACCTTCATTACAGCAGACAATAAGCTATGGCTTAGAAGTTAATGCTTGCTGAGCTGTGAATGACCTAAACCAACCTCTGGTTCATAGAATAAATATTCCAGAATCATTTTTAGCATTTTAAGACTGGCCAAGCAGCAGCAGTCAGGAATTTTTTCAAACTTCAAAATGCAATTCACTTACAACTCTAGTCACTTCTGAGACCAGCTTGATTCCGGGTGGTTTTGTGAACATATCCATGTAATTTCATTGCTAGTAATACAGAAGTAACTTGCGACTGCCTTCTAACAGAATATGCTTTCAACTTTCAAATTAGCCTGTAAGCCTGGCACCTCCTGGTGGGCTCCCATCCAAGTACTAACCAGATCTGATCCTGTGTAACTTTTCAAGTTCAGCCAAGGCAGGCTAGGTGCTGCCACCTAGTCTGGCCAACTTATACACCCAACTTATATTGTTACAATATACTGTGTGCACTTAAGGAATCTGGGGCATTATTTTATTCTGTGTGGAATCATCATATTTGAGAAAAGATAGTCTGTCTGTTTGTCATGAGTTTGCATTCTCTGCCTTTTAAAAAATTGCCCTTATTTTTATTAAACAGTTTTCAAGATATTACAGATTGAAGAAAATATTGGCTATCTTTAAAGAAGCTTTTATAGGAATGGGATGTGTGGGTTTCTTAAAACAGCCTTTAAAATTCCAATTCCAGTACTATTCCTCCATATATTAAAAACATCTTTTAAGGGTTTCAACCAATGAAGTCTTTAAAGAGTAGAATAACTGCAAATAAAAGGCAACCACACAACTGATTTTTCCCCCTTCTTCCCCCACGGCCCTTTCCAATCTTTTCCCCACCCCACTGAACAAGGATTGTATTGCATGGAAAGGCAGTATGAAGGGAGAATCACTTAAAATCGAGAGGAGTGACCAAGTGCCAGTGCAAGATCCTTCATCTGATTATGGATGATTCCCTCATTACTACAGTGCATTTGGAGGAGGGAAGTATATTGAGGACAAAAAAAAAAGGGGGGGGGAGAGAAAGATCAGTTGTTGCAATTTGAAAGGTCAACAACTGCAAATGGTTTCATCTGCAAAATCAAGGGATACAATCTTAAACGCATTTGATAAGCTAACTGCAAACCTATGCATGTTTACTCAGAAGGCCCACTGCATTCACTCAGTTTTTATCTCAGAAGGTTTCAGGTATATCTGAGATACAGGGCTGCAGCCTTGAATTTATTCCATATAAATATTTAAATGCCTCTTTGATGATAATTTACAGTTCAGAACACTTCCTGACTTAAGACACCAAGGCACTGAATTAAAGTTATTAATATGATGAAATCAGGCTAGTGAGTTCCACGGAGTGCATGTAATACTCTTCACAAAATAAGAAGCTGTTAATCCCTTTAAATGGAATTGCCTTTAGGGAGATACTGCATCTCCCCTATGCTTTAGTAACTGTCATTCTTCCACTTAGTGGCTGCAAATGCGATGAGGATCAAGTCATTTTTCATCTCAGGCAGGAGCAGATGAACTAAAGTGCTAACCTTCCTTCCTTCCTTCCTTCCTTCCTTCCTTCCTTCCTTCCTTCCTTCCTTCCTTCCTTCCTTCCTTCCTTCCTTCCTTCCTTCCTTCCTTCCTTCCTTCCTTCCTTCCTTCCTTCCACCAGTCAAGCAACTTTGCTTGGTGTCCGATCTAAAATATCAATGTAAAACATTGATCCTTAATAACACCCCTCAACTTCCCATACAATCATCCCAGACAAACGCAATGTGAAAAAAGTATCAACAGTGTCTGTCCAGTCACTATCCAATTGTGGTATGTATCAAGCACCTGCTTCAAAAGAAGTCTATTCATTGCTTTCTGGAATGCTAGGACTATACATAGTTTCCAGCCTAATTTCAAAATCACTTTAGAAGAGTTCCAATCTCTGATAGAAGCTATTTCTCCCTTCTCTGCAACTTGATCCTTTGAAGAAAGACAGAGAAAGCTGTCAGAAAGACAGTTAAAAAAGAGTTGTTATGATCCTACTCCTTGCTTTAGCTCTACCCACCCACCTAACAGATTAGCCCTGAAGGAATGATTCAGCCCTCAGTTAAAAAGAAAAAAAAAAAAGTTTGATCAGGATTTATACAAGGTGGAGTCCAAAAGCTGATGTGGATATTTATTCATCAGTGCCTTCTAATGCTTTCAGTCTCAACTTCATCTATATTTGATAGGACACTGGAATGAGTCCTCTTTCCATATTCACAATCATCTTTGTTCTGAACGCAAAGGGACCGTAATGTTCCACTTATTATTTCCATAATAATAAGGATTTTTCCCTTCCACCCCAAATCCTGTGAAAGAACAATGCAGGGAGAAACAAATGCTATAACAAGGTAATGACTTACTCTTGCCTTTTTCATCTACCAGATTAAGCTATTTGATGTCATTTGTTTGGTTTTTGCTTTGCTTGTTGTTCAAGCCTAGCCATTGCGGTTTGAAAATCATGATGTAATGCTAAGAATGTAATAAATCCCAACCAACAGTAATTTATTTATTTATTTAATTTATTTATTAAACTTGTCCCCACCCATGGGGGACTCTGGGCAGCTCACAACATATTAGAACAGTAAATAGATATACAATTAAAATTTATAACTGCACATAGTTCAAGAAACCATGGTTAAGCAAGCAATGGCTTATTATAAGGTATGAATCCAATGTGTGTTTCCTTTTCTTGATGGTTATTCAGACTGAGCCATCAGAAAGACAGAAAGGCAAGGGCAGAAATAACTGAAAGAAGAAGCTACTCATTCTATGATCTGTTGCCCATAAAGGTAAAGACATGTCATTCTACAGAAAGCAACAGACTCGTACTATGTATGATTGTTTGATGCCACAGTTCCACATTTCCCTTAGGGAATTGGGAAATCAGGGACGACTACTTTTAAAGACCCTCAGTGTCAGCCTAGATCTGGATGTAGTCAAATAACCAAATGCAGGCAATGTGATAAACAGGAATATAGGAGTACTCCTTGAAAATAAGATATATTATGATAGAATGACTTACTATTGAGTGGTTCCGTAGCCTTTTGTCTTGGTAAAACCTATTGATATGGCCACAACCAATGCTGGTAAACCTGCAAGAAAAACTCCAGTATTATTTCCCTGTGTATCTAATGACCTGTACATCTAAAGACCATCCTACGAGACATTTCATACACATAAGGTGCCACAAAACATGTGGCTGGGGTTTCATACACAGAAGCTCAGGCATGCTGCTTCTCTGTTCATATCCCTTTTGGTCCTTAGGTTCATTTGAGATTCCCCAGAATGTCAAATTTCCCCACTGTTTTCTAAGGCCCTATTGCCCTTGTTTTCTGAAAGAAATGGAAAAAGCAGTAAAATGGGATTCTGAAATATTTCCTAATAATATATTTTAAATAATATATAAAGAAGAGCATTCACTTAGTGTCATGAGTGATGTGATAGAAATACTTGGATATACAGCTAATTTATTGCATCAGATCATTACAATGCCTATTCCCAGAAGACAAGTAACTGATTTTGAAGAAGTGGTTTGGAAGTCATAAAGTACGAGAGTGGCACTTCTCAGCTATTACTTAAATAATTAAAATGCCTGGAAACTTTACAACTCTAATAATTATTCTCAGCTCATTGATTTGTTCTCTATTTGGTTCCTATCTATACTCTATTCTGGTGTGTAAATGGTGTTACCTGGGCCAGAAACCTCTTTCTTTGATCTGTTTGGTTGCCTTAATATCCATACGGTTTTTGGCTTTCAGAACATAGTTATAATGGGCAAATAATTTCCCCACTGTAAGATAAATAAGGTTGGATAAGGTTACCAGAGATGGGCTAAAAGAATTGAATGCAATGCATTCAAATTTTCTGTACCTCTTTGCTGCTATCTAGTGTCAACCTGGATTTCTCCATCTCTCATCTGGTAGCTCTAGAGATAGATGATCTCTAGGTACAGTTTTACTGCAGTATCAGTAGAATTTCTATAGAAGTCATTACTTGTCAGAATCACAGTGCTTATTGCTTGTCCTGATTGGCTGAGAAAAACCAAGCTTTATGATATTAATTTATAAAGATAATATGGAAATAATCTTTTCACTAGCATAACTCAGGTGTATCCTTACCTACCAGTAGCTTGTCAGCTGCTTCTGGTATCTGATCATGCATCATTTTGATGTTGCTAAGTGACCAATGTATTTGACATAGTATATAATGAAGACATAGCATAAAAATGGATTGACTGGGTACAGCCACAGTTATGCTTTGAAAAGGCTGCATATTCCATGCTTTACAGAAAATTGTCTAAATACTATGAGTTACAGTATGTAAACTCTAGTAAACCATGGAACATTCATCACCAGCCAGATCTTGATGCAGATCAATGGAATTAAATAATACACTTGCTCGCTATTCTGTCAATATTCCAGTATTGATATTCAGTGTAGAAACAGCACAATCTACTTACTACCTGCCAAGATTACTAAAACAAGCATTCATGTTCCAAAGGTTATCCATGCAAAAACACTAAGGTGGACAAGAAAGGTCTTAGCTGAGTAACAGGAGCTCACCCCATCCGAGGCATAAAAAGCGTTTCCTTATGAGTCGTGTCCTAATTTTTCCAGTAACAGCCATGTATGACTGCCACGCTTCGGTCAAAACCCAACAAAAGGAAGCTAAGAAGAAGAAATGTAAAAATGCAGTGGTCGTGGTACAAATGTTCTGTAGACAAAGAAAAAAGAATTGAATTGAAGGCTCAGAGAGAAGAAATGTTACATTCCATTAGTCTGGCTTCTGCTAAACCAGAGAAAGAGAACACATAATACTAAATATATTCCCATACAGATCTATAGCCAAAATATGTGTTGGTGCATGTGTGTACCTGCATGCGCATAAGAGAGAGGGAGATTGGAGTAGGCAACCTTAATGGCTTCCTTTAAAATTATCTCTATGAAAGCTATCTTCTGGTCACATTGGTGGAAACAGTGGCCATACTCCTACAGTAGGAAAAATGAAAATGCAGCAGCTTGTTAACAAAGGAACAGAATAAAGATGTTTTTAATTCCAATATTTTTAAAATGGGGGATTTGGAGAGAGAAAAGGTGTCTGCCTGATCTGTGTGGCAGAAGTCAAACTTCGACTCAGACTCTCCTATCTCAAGCTCCAGGCCCATGGGAAGACAGCACACTGCCAATCAGGGATCCATCTAGACCAGTGTTTCTCAACCTTGGCAACTTGAAGATGTGTCGACTTCAACTCCTAGAATTCCCCAGCCAGCCATACTGGGGAATTCTGAAGTCTGTACATCTTCAAGTCGCTGAAGTTGAGAAACACTGATCTAGAGGGTCCAATCTGTTTTGGGACATTCTGATGTTAAGGAGTATTCTAATGTGCAGTCTGTCATAGTATGTGGTATTCCATGAGGACTATTTCCACTGTCCAGATAATGTTTGGAAGAGCTACGACTGCTTCAAAAGACTGTAGCCAAGAGGGATCCTGTGTCTCTCTTCCTCCACTCTTTGAAAACCACTGTGTTGCCACTTTTATGTGGGAGAAGTGTGCTCATGATTGCCTTAAGAATAAGAAGCTGTCTCTGTATCTTGTAACTATTCAAGGATTTGAGTGGAACATGTAAGAGCTGAAACTCCCTCTTCTGACTTCACTTTACCTGTCAAGCCCTGAAAAAGACACAGAATGCGTTTTCTGGTACAGAACAGTCCCTTTTATGTCAATATATTGCAAGTGTAAACCTGAGGGGAAATATGAAGCTTCTTGCTTTAGACTGATTTTGATGTATATTTTGAATAATCTCAACACACAGAGATCTATCTCAGTATTTAGCTATTGTCTGTCTGTCTGTCTGTCTGTCTGTCTGTCTGTCTGTCTGTCTATCTATCTATCTATCTATCTATCTATCTATCTATCTATCTATCTATCTATCTAGTCTAAGTGATGTAAAAAATGTCAGTTGAGAGATTAAGACTCCCATACATGTCAAATGCTTGTCATTTGAGAGCCTTTCAACCCAGCGACAAGATTTTCTCGGCTATAATTTTGGCTTAATTAAACTATGGTATGTATAAGTAAGCAGGATTTTTCAACAGAAATAATCTGAGAATTTTAGGTGCCAAAATACAACCAAAAAATTGAGTTCAGCTTATCCATGGATGGGCTTATCTGTGAGTATATATGGTAATACTTTTTTTAAAGTGCCCGTATATCCCGTATATATTCATGTACACACCCATCCGTGGATAAGCTGAACCTTGAATTTTTAACCAAAATACCATGAAAAATGGATAATACATGGATTACCCAGGAATAAGTCAGTTGTGAAAATGAAAACATGAAAATTCTTAGGGTGGCTCATTTTTCACATTATTTTGTTTAAAAATGTGCAGGTCAGCTTATCCACAGATGGGCTTATACATTTCCCTGCTTAGCACATGGTACACAGTCCCTGATACTGTAGAATTTATGTTATAGCATGGGAAGTCTGTTTTATGTTATAATGTAGCAATCTGTTATCAGAATCTGATCATACACCACTTACAATTCCAAGGACTAACAATTACCTGCAATATAAGCATGCATTTAAAATGGTAAAGATATCAGAATATTTCTGTGGGTACAGACAGGGATATGTCTGGATGTCACAGTTTAGCATAAGAAAAGAAGCTGAAAGCGCAGGCCTTACACACCAACACGTACCTCCCTGCACAGCTGTACGGTTGCAAGCATTCCCTTTCCACTTTGATTACTACAATCAATGACAGCAACTGAATCAAATAAACTGTGGCCAGATTGTTTCAAGCAAGCCATATTTGAAGAGGTGTCTTTGTGGTTTGGTCAAGAAAGTCAAGATGGTGGCCATGATGGTGTGATCCAAGGTGTACCTGGTTTTTATGCATGTGGCACCACTGTGGCCATCATCTTGACTTTTTTGACCAAACCAGGAAACCCCTCTGTGAATATGGCTTGCTTTAAACAATTCAACCACAGGGTTGTTTTTTTTTAACCGTACCTTTGAACACCCCCGTGTATTCAAATTATGTATTATAGTTTGCATTATAGAACTATTTATCTCTCTAGTAAATTATAGCTAGCATTAACAACACTGTAGTGTTTGGACAATGTGTTAAATTAAGGTTAACTGAAATCAGAATTAAACCTTTCCAAGTTGTTGGCTTCAGTGGACAGAGTAGAGAAAACATGTAAATGCAAATACCGATGGAGGAGCCAAACTTTAGCAAGATACATGGATGGATTGGATACTCTCGTAGGATAGCATTGTGCTATGAGTTGTTATGCATTCAGACACAAAAGCTTGACAGTTTGTTCTTCAAAAAAAAAAAAAAAGACAAGCACTTTTCTCAAATGTTTAATTTTCTGCGCTCCCAAATCAGCTTCAGATCTAATTTTATCGTGAAGTGCTACTTGACTTCCTGAGCTCAAGTATAAAAAGTGATGAGCCTGCAAGCAGCACAGGTGTAAGACCATACCTTCTCACCATGTACACAGAAAATCTAACAATGCATATTAAATATACACAACATAAAATCCTCATAAAAATTACAAGCATATTTTGGTACTGTTCACACAGACACATATAGGCACATGCACACATATTTATTTGAATTATGCAGTAAGACTATATCAAGGCAACAGATAAAAGGAGTCAGTTAAGAGCTAAACTTTAAAACAAATTGCTTTTCTGATGGGATTGTTGGCAAACAACTCTGAAAGTCATTAGGAAGTAGCAAAGTAGCCTGTGGTGATCTGTTGCCGCCAAGATGTTGCTGAATCCTTGTGGGGCTGCTGGAGTTTTAATTCAGCAACATCTGGATGGCCACAATGACCTGCTCCTGACTCAAGAGAAGAAAGTGGATTGAAAATTCTCTACTACTGCAATCCATTACTAACTTTTTTTTGGTAATGCTTTAGAGCTCTGATTATTGTCAATAGTTGACCGACTGATCATGTATACCGTTGCAGAAATATTCCCCTGGTGCTCTTTCGCAATTAGCTGTGTGTTTCACAACTGAAATAAAATACATGACCATTTCACCCTCTCCTGCCCACCATGCCCGTTATCTAACTGCACCACCATGATGAGCATAAGCTTCAGCCTGTAAACAATAGAGAAACTTTGGAGTAAACATCAGCCTTCTTCACCTTATACCTCTCCAGCCATTGCTTTTACAGCTGAGAGAGACATATAATTTGCTGAAGTTGTGCTGATTACTGATGCTGGGCAGAAAAATTCTTTAGTGTGTTTCCCCCCCCCCCCCCAGGTCTATTCAGTTACATGATAAGGAAACTAGTCTAGTGAATCATTCAAAGGGAAAAAAAAGTATTTCAGAGAAAGGTCTTGCACTAATTGAGTCACAAGGCAGCCAAATGATCTGGGTGCGAATATCCTGCTTTCATTACTCGGTCATCCCACTACAACTGACTTTCTTCCATTAATACCAAAGGAAGAATTCTCTCTGGGAACCTTTTCATTAGTAATGTATCACTCACTGCCAAGGGATCATTCTACCCTTGAAAAATGGTTAGACTGTATCTCCTTCCACTAAAAAAATGGAGAAATTGCTTACATAGGTTTTCTTGCTCACAAATATAGTAGAAAATTTTGAAGGGCCTTTTGTACCCAGCTCCGATTATAGTATCAGACTAATTTGAGAATTCATATTGAGGATTTTGCTTACTCTTTAGCATGGCCGTCTTTATACAACAGCCACATGTTAATCCCCTGAAATTAGGGACAGAAATCTTATTGACTTTGATGATTAAAGACTTAGGGTCAACATCTTTCTGTAAATTCTGACATTCAGTGGCAGAGGAAAAGATTTTATTTTCATTTACAGGAATAGACAAGTAAGAATAACAAAAGGAAGCCATATTTCCACTGATCTTCAGAAAATGCCATAGCAATTGGCCATGGAGTCATATTTCCCTTTACTGTTAATTTTCCAGTTTAATAATTTTGTCACGATAGCATATCGTGCCTTTTGTTTTGTGGATGACTTGGTGAAACTGCAATATAAAAATTTCCCTACATAAAGAGAAGATTCTGAAAGCTAAATAAGAAACAAACAGAAGAATCCATCCATGTATTACAGTTATTAGGGTTCTGAACAAATAAGATTCAGCCTTCAGATCAAACCTAGTACGCAGACACTTCTGAAAGCATAAAAGTGATGACTTCAAAAAAAAAAAAGACTAAATGTGCATTTTCAGATTTTATCCTCTATAAATATATTTGAAATATACTCCTATATGCAGTTTTGTTATTGGTAATAGTGGAAATATATGGCTGGTGTGGGTCTTCCGGGCTGTGTGGCCGTGGTCTTGAAGTTTTGTTTCCTAACGTTTCGCCAGCACAGCACGTTTCACCCTGGGCACAGAGAGAACTGCTCCTGTCTGTGCTCCTGCTCTCTGAAGATGCCGGTCACAGGTGCTGGCGAAACGTTAGGAAACAAAACTTCAAGACCACGGCCACACAGCCCAGAAGACCCACACCAGCCATCGTATGCCGGCCGTGAAAGCCTTCGACAATACAGTGGAAATATAACTTTTCTTAATAAGTTTTTTTTTTTTTTATCTGCGCTCAGTCGTTACCGACTCTGCAGTGACTGCTTGGACGAGTCCTTGCAGTTTTCAAGGCAATTGTTTCAGAAGTGGTTTGCCAGAGCCTCCTTCCTAGGGCAGAGCCCAGCTGGCGAGCGCAGGAGGCGGGGTTTCCATTGCTTTGCGCCCTTTTCGGGTGCGTGCGGTTTTTCGCAGTTACCGGCAACTGCTCCCGACTCCTTTTTGCAAGGCGCCGCCAGCATTTTTCCTCCCACCGGAGTGAGAGTACCCATTTATCTACTCACGTGAGTTTTCAAACTGTTGGGTTTACAGGAACTGGGGAGGAAACAGGAGCTCACCCTGCTAACGCGAAGGCTGGACTCGGACCGCTGAAGCGTCAACCATTTCTGGCCAGCAACTTTCAGCGTCATTAAGCCGCTGCGCCACCGCATCCCCTTTCTTAATAAGTACTCAGATAATAAGCACCAAATATTCATAAATCAAAAGCTAAATGTTGCTTATTTAATAAGAACTTCTCTTTCTACACATACACAACTTTTTAAAGTTACTTTCAGCAAGCTTCTTTTATTCAGTAGCAGCCTTTCCCAAACTGGTATTCCCAAAGCATCAGAATTCCAAGCCAGCACAATCAGTTGCTTTGAGTTTTGCCTGTTCACAATAAAGCTGAAGACTCACACACATAGAGAACTTTTTTTTTTTTTCAGTAGCTGCAATAATGACCATCCCTATTGTTACCTCCATTTTTTGTGGTTCATGGATTGGGTCTAGATCTACTTCTCTTTGCCAGGGAAAGGGAAGCTTCTGACCTCAATCCTGTTTTTTCCCAAAGGAATTTCCAAAACTTTTTGGGATATCACCAGTCCATGGATAGTTGACATGATCAATCATATGGACCTTCTCCCAAGGAAAGAGATAAGCTCCCTGTCCAGACTGGACTAGAAGAGCAAACACAACTGATCTCCATCTCTCTCGCTGCCCTCAAATTGTGAACATTAGCTGAGAACTGATAACCTGAATGAATGTCTATATCTGCAATTCATTCAATGCAGTTGCCATCTGAATTTCCCTTTATAATTTTATTAAGGCTAAAGATGTAATTCTCCACATAAACCTAGCAGTAAGTCCCATCACAATCAGTGGGGCTTAATTTTATTTACATAGATAGGATTGAATTATGTCCAATTTAATTTTTCTTTCAACATCAAAGAGTTTTCCAGTAAAGGAACTAAAAAACTAAAAAAGAATGAATGCAGAATGTTTTACTGAAATATCATGAATCCAATCACTTGGATTATTAAAAGCACACCGATCATGCTTTGGTTTGTGTTTTAATCACATATATGTGCACATTCTTCACTTCTGTTAAAACAGAATTGAGCTTTATTCACACATGCACATTCTCATGTATAGAGAGAAATTTTGGTTTATTAAGTTAGAATATTTTATACAAACTGAACATGGAATGTGAATTGCTACATTATGCTGGTCTGCCTTAAAGAAAGAAGTAGCTGGGATGAATTTTGCAGGACAAAAGAACCACAGTGTTTTCTCAGCACTCTGTAGCAATGGAACATAATGCTTTTCCTCACATAGTTCTTAGGAGGATGGTGATGAAGAAATACTTTGCACAATGAGAGTGGGGTAAATTATTCATATCAATAGGTGGCATTGGCTACTGTACAACATAGGCAAGGGTAGCATTTAAATGGGTTGTATATCTGTTTTCAGGAATGATGTGCACGGAAGGCAAGAGTCTCAGTGGGACGTAGCTTAAAGTTCCCAGCAGCTTGTTCTGTCAGTTAGAATCGCATAGCAAGAACTGCAAGATCTTGTTCATGAAACATATTTTCCCTTTCAAATCTAGAAGAGTATCATGTTTTAGCAACAACTGTGTTTTTTAAAAATGCATGGAATATAAAACAGAAGCCAGAACAGCTTTAATCATCTTGATTTTCCACCTCAAGATGATTTGGGAAATGTGTTCATTATCAGACATTGGCAGATGCAGGTACCACAGATAGTTTTCTTTCCTGCTTGACGATTAACTATAAACTTCTTCCAAACCCAGAAAAAGGTTGGGAGAAGAAAAAACTCTGGCAACTGGGACATCTTCTTGAGTAAATGACCAGACAAACTTCTGTTACTGTGGAACACTATGGTGCTGGCATCCCCAGGAAGGTAGAAGTTCTAGATCGACAGTGGGGCCAAAAGGCCCACCCACTGCAGCAGAAGGTACAAGCATGCTTACATTACCCCCTAGAGTATGCAAAAAGCATCATGCTTCAGAGGAAGACCGATTGTTGATTACATTATAGATTCATCTGACAGCAGCAGTTTTGTTTCTTCTGACTGAAGGTAGCTTTCTCTGGAATTGAGAAATGTTAGGCAACAATTGTTTGCTTATTGGAGAGCTCAGGTGAGTCCAGCTTAAGAAAGCTGTGCTCTTCAAGAGACAATTGTTAACTGCTTTCTCCAACATAGTTAAAGTATGGCATTGTTACTCCATGAACACACTGTAACAATATACATAGCCTTATCTTCAGAAAGTTCTGAAATGTTGGTGTTTATGAAAGTGATGCCTATGTGGGTGTGAGAAACAGAAGAATAGAGGATGAGAGAGTCAAATCAGTGTATAAATCTCCCACTTCTTCAACTAGAATTTTATTTTTTAATTTTTTAGAAAATTAGCCAGCTGTATTTTACTTTTACGAAATATATGTGTTGGGGAGTATGTGTGAATGTGCTTAAAATTTAAACAATTTGGTCAGTTCCCTCTACAAGTTCAAGACTGATCATAGAACTGTAATATATTCATGTTATGTTACAAGCAACATGGAGAGTGGATAGAGGAAGGGTCAGTAACTTGTTATTTAATCATGGGTTTGTTGCTCCCCTCCTTCAGTTCTAAGTAATGAGTCAGGAAGGACACAATAATTAGTTGTGGATAATACAGTCCTTTAGAAATAATATTGTTTCAATATCATATTTTAAACTTGACCAATGAATAAAAATGTAACCATATCCAGTGAAACTGAAAGCTTCCCTTTGCAGAAACTCACAATAAAAATTTCATCACTTCCACTCAGCCCACCAGGTAACTATAGGCCTGTTATTCTCACAGGGTAGTAAGAATAAAAGGGGTAAGGAGCAGTGTAAGCTAAACATTAATTTTCATGAATTGAATGAAAAAGAAATTCCAAACTGATGAATATTCTCATAAAACCTATCAGAATCAGGCTGAGTTTCTTTAAATCAACAACGTCCTCCTAATGCACACAAATCTTTGTTAGTGAGCTCATGTGGAGCACCACTGTTAGCTTCCCCAGGCACTGCTCTTTTACTGAAGATTTTAACTAACTGTCTTTTTGACCCCTTTGATCCCTCAAAACAATTGTTTTGATCCCTTTAATCTGGATAACTAATTTATAATAAACATAAGGTATAGCATTCAGGTCAAAGGGATCAAGGTTGTAGCCATTAAAGGCCTAAATGACATTGTATGCCCAAAACAGTTAAAACTTAATTCAGGGAAGGAGGTGCACCACATGTAGTTGCTAAATGAAGTTTAAAGCCCAGCATGTTGTAGAATGTGACCTTAGTCTTCATGAAGACAAAGAACAGGGTTAAAGGACTGTTTTTGTTCTCTTTCTGTTTTGCACCCACCCACCCCCTTACAGTTGTTTTGGTCTTTGTGCTAATTTATGAGTCTATGGTCTTCTACTGTTTTGTTTATCATTCTTCAGTAGGCACTAAGCAATTGCAAAAAAAAGGGGTGGTGAAAATTTTCTCCATTTTTTTTTCATAATGAAACTGAGGAAAATGTTTCCAAGCTGTAAAACCCACATTTCAACAAAACTTCTCTTTTAACGTGGGTTAATGCTGGTCCTGAGTATTTGTCAGTATAAAAAAACCTTGATTCTCCAGACTTCCATTCTGTAGACTTTGGCTGCAACAGACAAATTTTTATTCAGATTTTACCTCCTATATTCCATTGTTTCCAAAGCAGTCTGAACAATTTACATAATTTACTTCATTTGCATCCATGTATGTAATTTGTATAATTACATCATAGATGTTTTTATGTCATTTGCATACATTTCTGTCATTTGTGTGTTTGAGGTACCAGTTTGTAAGCTGCCTAGAACACAACATGGGAGTGGATGCCATATGTATTTTAAAATAATACTAAACTAAAATTAAACAGGGTTGGCAGCCGTGTAGGCATTCAGGACTCTCCAGGACTCCAGATGCCACCTCTTCTGTCCTCATTGTATAATTGGGGGGATCTGGCTGGTCATGGCTCATTCTATTATTTTCTCTCTCTGTCTCTGTCTCTGTCTCTGTCTCTCTCTCTCTCTCTCTCACACACACACACACACACACACACACATGTATACACAGAAACATATAAACACACATTTTTCTGAAGCAAAATGGCATTTATGCCTAAGTAAAATGTATGGCAATCTAAAGGTATGAATCAGGGGAGAGGAGGGAATAAAAGACAGAACACAAGGGAAGCAACTAATGCAGCACCATAACATATTTGGCACATGCTGAATCCTTGCTTAGAAGGATGGGGGAAAAGACCTTTGCCTAATACCCTGGACAGCCCTAGGCATTACTCAACACAAGCAGCATGGTAGTAACTGGACTAGCATTGTAGCCTTGGGTGTAGGCTACAATATCAGTGGAAAAGAAGAATTCATCATTAAAAAGAAGGAGTACAAGGAATATACCTATTTGCATAATGACACATGTGGTGTATATTTAGAAATTTTTTAAATAGCTTGTGCTATGCTTTGGATTTCATTTTAAAAAGATGCTTTGCAGCATGTAGGAATGTGAACCTAGTACCTATCGCAATTCTTTAAAGCAGCTGCATGTGGCTAGTTTAAGGAGTTGCAGCTGCTAGATTCACATGCCCACATGCACCCTTTGCATGCTCTGAAACAGCTTTTTGGAATCAGATCCAACATGTCCTATCACTTCATATAATTTAAACAGAAAGACAATTAATTTCCCCATAGTGAGGAAGGCAATGTTTGCTAGTGTCCAAAGGCCTGTGTGCCTGCCTAATGGTTATGGTTTCTTTCTGTAAGCCATCCTTGAACTCTTGAAATAGAGAATGGCTTCAAAAAGAGGACCATTCCCTGTAAAATAAGACATTTGCCCTCCTCACACAGGGAGAATAACAAAGGATATAGGAAATGGAATTTGCTAAGCTTACTTTAGCTAAGTCAGGGTTTTTCCACATTGTCTACAGGTAGTCCTTTGACCACTCATTCAGTGACTATTCAAAGTTACGACGGCACTGAAGAAGGGGACTTATGACTGGTCTTCAGAGTTCCAGCCATCACAGTGTCCCTGCAATCAAGTAATTGCAATCTGGGCACCTGGTGCCTGGCTTGCAATTATGACATTACAGTGAGCTGCAGTCATGTGATCATGATTCAGACAATCCCTGCTGCTTCCCACAAGCAAAGTTAATGGGGAAGCTAGCAGGAAGTCAGAAATCGCTCCTGCTCCTGCTGCTTTTTTGCCCACCCGTGTTCCATAATGCCTGCCTATGGCACCCCACCCCCTTGTGGCCCCCGCGCACCCACCCACACACTGTAGTGCCGGCCTGCAGCATGCACGCGTGCTCCCTGCAGCACCCCCCGCCACCCTGTGCACCTGCCAGCCTACTTGCTTGGGACTTCCGGCTCTTCCCATTTAATGACCCCCATGGTCCTGGGATTATGACAGCAACTGGGACTGCCGGGATTGTCGTTACTAAGTAATGCGGTCATGTGCCATTGCGCTTTACGACTGCATCACATAGCAACGGAAATTCTGGTCCTAATTGTCATCATAACCTCAGGACTACCTGTAATTTCGATCCAGATTCATGTGCAAAGAATGTGTATTCAAGTTGGCTGAATAGATGTGCTCAAATAGATTGATATAAGTTATCCAAATTACTAGAATGATACTGAACAGCAAAATATTTATCAAGGAAGACAAGAGCATTCAGTACAATAAGCAACAATTCCCAGACATCTGATCAACTACAGGTGGAATACGGAGCCAGCCTGCCTGCCTGCCTTCCTATGTTTATAGTACAACAAACATTCACAGAAACCCATCACCTGAGCCTTGACTTTAATAAGGGTCTTGGTACCAGTTTTGATATTAATGTTTCCCTCTAATATTGTACTGGGTTTATACTCAGCAGTGAGACGTCCCCCATCCCTTGAAATGATTGCATAAAGACGCTGAATCAAAAGTAACATGGGCATGTTCTTGCTATCTGGTTTTTTCCTCTTCTCCAATCAAAAAAAACTCTGTGCTAACTTTTGGAAAAATAAACATGAGAGTTTTAATTACTCTCCACAACCGGGTGATGAATTCACAACCCTTATTGTTTGAACCACCAGGATATTTGCTGGCATCTCTGAGAAACAAAACAAAACACAAAATCTCAGGTGCTAATTCCAACTGGAACGAAAGTGCTGCCCACTTATTCCTTACTGCCACTACCTCCCCCTCCTTCTACTACTGTGCTTTGGTATCGCTCTCACTAAAGAATTCATTTTTTGAAAGGGAGAAGAAACTTCCAGACTGTGTTCTTTTATACCAACCCAGTTTCCCAGTTTAGCCTATTAGAATTTAGGCTACAGAATTCCAAATTTTTACCGCTGAGTTTTAAACAGCATCTACAGCGTGAGGGATTCAATGGGAGCACTGTGTATTCTCTTTTACACTGCTGATTAGGCAGCATTAACCATCCAGCTTTCAAGAAACTCATGCATAACTCCCTTTGGGGCCTTTGTTCCATTTAAGTTTCTGTTCCACAGGCTTCTTTTAAATGCAGCCATTTCTTTTATACAGGCAAAGATCTGTTGCTTCAGTTTCCAATCATGTTGTTTCATGTAGGGATGTGAAGATTCTGGTTGCATTTTCAATTATTGTGACAAGAATGGCTTCTCATATTCCTGTAGAACAGCTCTGTAGTTGACCATTTAATGTATATAGGGGAAACTTATTCCACAAACTAGAGACCTACTTAATTATTACTCTGATATGGACCATCTAGTTTACAGGAAACGGTTTGTTTCTTCTGAAAACTGTCTCCATTCTAGTTCTTTTGCTATAGAGGGCTTGCCCAATGAGAATATATCTGCATGCATTTATATATTTGTATTACTTTCAATTTTTTTTAACATTAAAAGTTTTAGTGTTTTAATACTGCTTCATGATTCTGTGGCTCCTCTGAGAGCGTGTGCTAAACTCACCAGATAAATTCCACCTCAACATAACTGATAATATTGAGAGCCCAGGTGGAGAATCTTGGACTGGGGATTTAGGAGAAACGTGGGTTCCTTACTCTATTATGAAGCTCACTAAATAACTTTGGACCAGTTGTTGCCTTTCAGCCTAACAGTCTGGGGTTAGAGTGGAAACAAGAAGAGGGGATTGGGGAATGGATGGAGATATAATTAGCTGGATGTGAAAGGCCTATGGGCCACTTTTGGCCCATAGGAGGGAGGTTCCTTACCTCTGACTTGGAGTTTGGAGCTTCATAGATTTGTGGGCACAGTGAGATAGTCCTATAACCTTCAATCAAATAACTTTTGAGATAGTCTTAATTAATTGATTTTTTTAAAAGTACCTCTAATTCATCAGGCAATGCTGATCTATGTCCATAATAAAGATTTGATTTGATTCATCAGGCAACATGATTTTTTAAAAAAAATATAGTTCGTTGTTTTTTTTTTTAATATAAACACAGCAGGTATTATGTGTTTTGCCAGCTTTCTCTTGGAGGGGAAGGAATGTCTCACCCAAAAATGTACTAGCTGAGAGTACATGCATACAAATGTTTGCAAGCTTAATCAATTAAATGTGATTTGATTTAAGTCTTTAACAGATGGCAGTCCTAGGAGTGCCACAAGTGTTTCTATCGCTGCCACCTCTTGTGGAAATTTGTGAAATACCTTTGCTGATTGTGCTGTAGGCTTTATGGGAGTGCAAATTCCTGTTCCATCTGGATCTGACCCCTGCACAGCCTCTTTCCAGAAGTTTAGCAAAGTTAAAGATTAGAAACAAGGTAGTAAAAGCATCCAGAACCTGCTTCTGGAATTCTTTCCACCTCTGAATAATAGCCATGCTCTTGGTCACATGACCAGAAGGGAGGAAGGAAGGAGGGAAGCTTAAGAATGAAGCAGCTGGCAGCATTCCAAGCCATTGTCCCCTTCCTCTGCCATAGAGATGAAATGGGGGAAAATGGTGGTGTTTTTTTTCTTTCCTCCACACTGCCTGGTCAGATCCAGCCTATATTTGAACCTGACAACCCTCTCCCTCACTACAAAAGCCCCTTTACACAATTTCTTTCCAAAATTTGTTGGGTTGGAAAGAATAAAAAGAACATTTTTATTGGAACATTTGGAGGAAGTAACAGTTCAAGGGCAGGAGAACATTGTCACTGGATTGCTTGGCAGAAGTGAGAGCAGAAAATACTGCAGAATAGTTAATTCTTTACTCCTATTTTGAGGTGGGTACAAATGAGAGAAAAAGAGAAAGAATACAGGCTTGTGATGCAGCTGCATGTCACCTCAGGGAAGCATTGTGCATCTCTTTGCATGCATTGTGCATGTCTCTTTGAGGTATGACTGACCACCTTGTGCAGCTCTGCTTCACCTCAAGCTTTGCCCTTCAATTCCACATCAGATGAAGGCTTGGAATGAAGCCATGTAGGTCCTGTTCTTTGCTTTTAGAAGTGAGGGTGTAGTGCTGATTGAAGCAGCTTGACCCAGACCTTTGTCAGAGTGAAAGGACTCTTCCAAGCACTGCACAGCTTTGGCATAGAATGGATATATATCAGATATAATGGGCATATACAGGAGGGTCAAGAACAGATGGGTAAAAGATAAGGTTTGCCACATCTCTGGGTGTTTCACAAAATTACAGCTGTGGGAAGGCTGGCATTCTACTTAAAGATAGCTCACAGTATTTGCCCCCATTTTCTTTGAAACAGCTGGATATAATTGATTGATTCCTGTTACGTTTATTTTATACATCTAACTCCTTTGGAACTTAGCACAGTGTATAAATAGGATTCGTGGATGGTGCCTTATCCAGGTATTGACAGACCAAAATACACTTATCTTCAGCAGGACTGAAGCATCACTTCTGCTCAATTAATAATTTCAGTTTTGAACAGATATGACAGATGTGGGTATAACTTTTCTTTTGTTCTACATTAAATACTTCTGCTAACAGGGGAAGTGTCAACTCTCTTGGAATGAAGCAAAGCTAGTACAGCACCAGAATTTCCTTGCATTAACATGCTGTGCTGTGCAATGGATATGACTCTTTAGTTCATAGGGAGAAGCCAAAATAAAAATGAATCAAAATGTGTCACTACTGGAAAGTTAGGCATTAGTTTAAAAGCAGGATGACCTCTTTGCCTAAACGGGCAATTAAAATTCCCATGTTGTTAAAGTGGTCCTGGCTGTTAATATTATACTAGAAAGCTAAGAGAAAGAAGGATGAATTGGTTCTAATTGTAGATTACTTTTGATACTTAAGAACTTAAGTATCTTAAGAACTCCTTTCTTGTTCCCTGGCACCAGTTTTGTAAAATATATAGGTCAACGCCAATATAAATCTAAGTGAAAAACATGCATACATTACATTTATAAGCATATTTGGGAAGTAGGCTAATTCTATGACTAAAGTCTATATGTAAAGTGAATCTCTTCAGAGGATAATACAGATGAAACAGCTTGGACACTGTATGGCAGAATTTCCAAAATGGAAAATGTGCTTGCTTAGACAGAGTCTTCCCTCTTGTGGATATTATACACACACACACACACACACACATATATATATACACACATATACACAAACACATGTATATATACATTTACTAATATTTATATCAATTATAAGCTACTCTGGGAAAAGTGTTATCCTAAAGGCATGATGGATACTTTTTAAAATGTCATTGTTACAAATATATATCCCAATCCTTGCAATCAAATGTACTTATATGCTACCTTTAGGATAAAGATGACAAATGCCATCAAATAAAGATGACACGATTCTCCAGAGAAGGAATACATTGGGTTCACCATAGAATCCTTTAAGAAAGTTCATTTGATTGCATTCAATTAGACATATTCAAGGGCAAAATCCTCACTAGATATTTTAGAAGCAGTAAATTTTGAATTTATTTAGAAATTACTGCTTAAATAACAGTAATAAGCATAGATTTCAGTGATCTGGGTGTGGTATGACTTTCAGAACTCTGTCAATAGAATTTCTGTGATGGTATGGTTTAACATGCTTTTAAAAAGGAGAAAATCCTCAATCTCTCTCCCATCAATAACAGAAAAAATGGAAAATCCCTCCTACACACCCATTTTGTATCATAGTCCCATCACATTTGTTCTTTCTTTCTTAATATGAGGGGTTTGGGCTGTTCTCTGGCTTTCTCTGGCTGTTTCTCTGAACATGGCTGTTCTCTGCTTTCATTAAAGCAGCCTGTCTTTAGATGCTGGAGCTTTAAGGGATTGACTCATTAAAATTAGTGAGTTTCTTAAAGGAGCTGCAACTCTTTTTACACTCATGAAGAAGTCTGAAAAAAAATAAAAGAAAAAGAAAAAGCTGCTTTAATGAATTTCAGAAAGGTGTGCTTGCACAAAGCCCAAAACATTTTTTGTAAATCGTATTAGAAATGTTCTCCTGCTTATTTTGTATAGGCATGAGACTAACAAATATTGAACTGATTGATCTACAGATCATCCATAGTATTTTCCCCAGGGATAGCAAGTAAATAATCTTCAGACTAAGCAAATGGAGCTAAAAGGAGTGAGAAAAATAAATATTGAATTAAAATGAGACTGTAAACACAAAAGGTTTGCAACAGCATTTGCTTAAAGATGATAAGGTTCTGTGCACACAAGGTTTGATTCTGGGTTGACCTTTCATGAACAGGCTTCTTTTGTTAGTGGAAAAAATCAGGAGAGTGGATTTACAATGACTACTTATGCCTAAAGCCCTCAGTGCTGCCTAACTCACTATGCTGGTCTAATCCAGTGTTTCTCAACCTTGGCAACCTGAAGATGTGTGGACTTCAATTCCCAGAATTCCCCAGTCAGCATGGCTGGCTGGGGAATTCTGGGAGTTGAAATCCACACATCTTCGAGCTGCCAAGGTGAGAAACACTGGTCTAATCTTTCAGTTGGGTACACAGTAGGCAGCAGTAGAGAAGGCTCATCAGTGAAAATAATCTTCTGTCTTTCCATGGAACTATCAGGATTGTAGAGTCTTGACAACACTGAATCCAACTTCTTTTTTTTTTAAAAAAAAGCCTTTATCTTGTTAAGACATACAATGGTTAATAAGAAGATAGAATCCAAATTTCAGCTTCTACTAATGAACAGATGATCAGTAGGATGTTGGCTTTTAGAATTAATTATCACCCATTGAATTAGATTAAAGAATCACATGTACTTTAATCATTGTGTGCACATGTAATTCTTCATCCAGCTAGGCATGTGCACGTGGAAACCTCCTCCCACTTACATATATTTTAGAACTGGATCAGGCATGAGTCATTTTTCAAAGGATGCCTTATTAACTCTTTTCCCTTTTACAATTTGATTTTCAGGAACTTTTGGAAGCAGCCAATACATTTTTTTTTCCTTTTAATGGTAAAATGCACTAAAGAAAATGCCCTGAATGAGATTAGATGCTTTTTTTTAAAGCTTCATAATAAAATATTAGAGCTGCAGATGGCTGAGAACAGCATATTGGAAATTCATCACTATTTAGTTTGATTAATTTAACAGCAACAACAACAAAATCTTCTGGTCTGCAATATTCACAGGAAAAATAGACAATTATATGTCTATTTTAACTATGAATATTACAGACCTGAAGATTTTTGTGAATATTAATTCTTTTATAACCTATATGCAGTGGTCAAGTACCAGTTTGAAACCAAAATGTTTTTCTAATTTGCTAAGGAAAGGGCTAACTTTCCTTAGCAAATTTATCCAGATCTTTCATTATCTTTGTTATATTTTATTAAGCACTTTTAAGGAAGGGAAAGGGAATGCATAATTCATAAAATTATGATATATAAGAAAGAAATAAAAAATAGGAAAGAGGGACCAAAAAAGAAAAAGAAAGAAAGAAAGAAAGAAAAAAAGAAAAAAAGGAAAAAAAGGAAAAAAAGAAAAAAAAGAAAAAAAGAAAAAAAGAAAAAAAAGAAAAATAAAGTACACAGGAGATTTATTTAGATTAAAAAAATTCTATATTTCATTGAATAGTTTCAACTGAGTATAATATATTGTTTTAAAACTACAAATCATTGTTAAAATCCAAGTAATATATGAATATCAGTAGCAATAGTCAGTACAGTATAAATCATAAAATGAGATTAAGAATTATAGGAATGTCTATTCCATTTATGTTAAGAGAAATTCTAATTTTGGATGTGATATCAGCCCATATATACAATTATAATTTTTAAAAAATGGTTCTCAAGTTGAATTAAATTCTCTGCGGGATTTATTCTGAAATTCAAAGGTCATCAAAACATAGTCCCAGAGCTTAAATAGCTATCCTTCTGCAGAAGAAATTAAGTGCACTTTCTAAGAGGAAATGTAGAGTTTCCTTGATGCAGTTACCACAAATACAGCTAATTCAGTATACTTTGTGGCAGTGTAAGGTTTAGTAATATTTTATTAAAAAATAACTTGTAGAGGAAATCCAGCCTTTGAAATTTGTTTCATTCTATTATAAATCATTTTCCAAAATTGTTGAGTTTTACAACGTTGCTACCAAATATGAAGGAAATGATCCAATGTGATAATTGCATTTCTAACCATTTTTGGAAAGGAAATTGTTCTTTTCAGCAATCAGTAGTGGACTGATCTAACAGCAGTAAAACATATTATACCAGTTTTCTGTAGATATAATATTTGGTATGAATTTTATAGTTTTTCTTCCATTAAAATTTCTATTATCATCTATTGTATATAAATTCTGCATCTGCTTAATTATACAGTATTTGGCTTGTTAAGTTTCTGAGTCATATATACATAATTTATAAATAAGGCCCAGCCAATTTCAAGTTCATGTTACAAGGTTTTCAAATTCAGTCAAGTCTCTAAGTGTTCCCTCTTGTTTTTGCACTTCTTTTAAAGCTATATTGCTTATTTGAAAAAAAAAAAGAATATTAGTTGGGTAGTTCTATCCATTCTGAAGAGAAAATCACAAAAAGAGTTTATCTTTTTCTTATTAATAATCCAATCTTTTAGTCTATATGATTTGTTGTGTTTCCACTTAATGAGTTTCTTTGTGCTTTCCTCTTCATGATAATAGATATTCAATAATGAAGCAAGAGGATATAAGTCTGGAGTGATTGTTTTCCTATTTTTATCCCAAACCTTTAATAAGATTATTATTATTGCATAATCTCTTTTAATCTTATTTTCTCTTTGTATCAGTCCAAAGATATTTGTCCAGTCTACCTGGACATTCTCTTTGACCAGTGAAGATAACCCTACCATAGGGTGATATAATCCAATCTGTAATCCAAACAGTAGCTTGATAATACAATTTAAAGTCTGGAGCTACTAGGCTGCCCCATTTTTTCATATCCTGTAGTGTCTTAAATTTAATCCTTGGCCTTTTATTAGACCTTATAAAGTTTGTTATTTCCCTTTGGTAGCCATTTAATACCTTGTTTTAATTTTTATTGGAATCATTTGGAGACAAAACTAAGCCTTGGTTGAGAATTCATTTTAATGGTTGCAATTTGCCCTAACCAAGACAGTTTTTATTTTCTCCATCTTAAAAAAAGATGCCATTATATTTTTTCCAGACCTGTGAATAATGATTTACAAATAGATTTTTTTACTGATTTTTGTCAAGTAAATTCCTAGATTTTCAGCAATAGTATTAAAACCTGTAATTTGGTACAAATATTGCTTTTCTTCCTCATTTAAGTTCCCTGTCAACATTTGAATTTATTGGCACCTTTGAAAGGACACTAAATTTGCATACTTCCTTTTCTAATCACTTTTGGAAATTGCTTGTTAACTACTTTTCAGCTATTAAAAACCTTTGGTTCAACAGGTGATAGCACTGGATAAGTTTCCCTCAATCCTTAGTGAAAGAAAGTTTTAACTACAAGTTTAAGAACTAAAAAAAAAAAAAAAAGTATGGGGGGGAATAAACAGCAAAAGGGTGATTAAAACTTTGATTTTAGAAAGCTACAAATGGACTAAGGGTCCATATAAATTTGAAATAAGATTTTGGAATTAAATATAAAGAATCCTTCCCATGGGAAAATGTTTTTTGTTTTGATTTTTTTTAAAAAAAAGCATAATAAGATAAGATTCTAAAAATTGGACATTAGAGGTAACTAAAGATTATAATTAAAGGAGAAGAACACATAAATTTGACTTACAATTACAGGATGAAGCACAATATTCTAACATTGGACAAATTGAAGGAATTTTTGTACGATGGACTCAGAGGTTAATTTTAATAATGTCAACAGAGACATCTGCTTCTATGGAGAGACTGTATCTAAAAGATATTATGGAAGAGGAACAAGTTCTACCTGACAAGATTGAGCTGAGTTGAAAATGGATTTACAAATGACAGGCTACAAGAATGACATGGAAAAATATGTTACACTGGACATACAAAAGAAACTAGTTGATGTCTTAATAATTAAAAGGGATATAGAAACAATAAACCAAGAGAGTGACCTGGATAATTTTCCTATATTGGATTTGCAAAAGAGGCTTAAAGTTTTGAAGAATCTCATGAGAAGGGACAAAGAAAAAATGAAAAGGAATCAAGTTCTATGACATTATTTGAAGGGACTAAAGATTGAGATTCTTAGAAGTAGAAAGAAGGAATATAAAGCTGGTTTATTTGATCAACGTTAAAATAGATATGTTGTTATTTCTGGTTACCTTTAATGGACTTTTGCTGACATCAGGACTGAAATGATGATGCTTTATGGATTTATTTATAGATGAGAGGGGATATGGGAAGAAGAGATCATTTGATGTATTTTAACAGAAGGTGATAAGTTACTAAAATTGTTTATACTTTTAATGAAGGTGGGAAGTCATTTCTTTATATATTTCTTTTCTTTTTCTTTACTATATACTTACTTTCTTTTCTCTTTCTCTTTCTCTTTTTCCTTCTTTTTTATTTGTTTTCTGAACCTTCTATTCTTTCTTCTAATTTTTAGTTTACATTAGTTTTTTACTGTTGTAATTATAACCTTTAATAAAATTACTACCAATTGTTTTAAAATTTACCCTTATCTATGTGATATTCTGACACTGAACCATATTGCCGTATATAATATCAGCTCTAAAGAATCCCACAGATGTATAAGTGAAAGTACAACATCACCATCTTATAATTTCAATTTATGTTCCTGAGTTGTTAATTTATTTCCTGAAACTTTGCTTTCTTTATGCATTTTCTCTGCCAATGGTTCTAATGCCAGTAAGAATAAGGAAGGAGAAATGGGACCACTTTGTCTTGTCCCCATCATTATGGTACATATTTCCTTCCTTATAGATCAGAGAAATGAAAGTTTCTTTTGATGATGAAGGATGTTCTTGACATTGTTGAAGCTGATTCATTACCTGGGTTAGTGATTTAAACAAATTTTTTTGAAAAGTCTTGTATTATATTGCAGAGATATCATCAGGTCCTTGAGCTTTGTTCAGTTGCAGTGATTTTTATTGCTTCTTTCATTTTACTTTCTGTTATGGGCTTATTAAGAAATTCCTTTGGTTGATCTTAAATTTTTTAAGTAGTATTATATTCAAGTATCTTCAATCTTATCTGGATTACATGTCTATTCTCTGTATAATCTTGAATCATATTTAACAAGTTGTTCCATCATATCCTTCATTGTAGACACGTCTTCTCCCATCCCAAACAGAAGTAATAGTTCTTTCGACCTGTTCCTTTTGCAGTTGGTATGCCAGCAATTTGTCTGACTTGTTGCCTGTTTCAAAACATTTGTGTCTGAACAAATTCAACTTCTCATAGGTCCCATTTTCCTCTTTTCAATCTAATTGATTACAAATTGCTTCAAATTTCATTCTAAGTCCAGAACCAGGCTATGCTTGTATCTTAATTCACCAATATATCTTTCTGCATTTGCATATCTTTCTTTCTATTTGATGCCACAGAGATAAACAATCCCTCTTATAAATGCTTTGTTAGAGTCCCATACATAAGTCGTTAATTTGATTTGGAAGAAGCTCTTTAATTCCTGTTGGTACTTCAACTGCTTGTAGTAAAAGTTCATTAAGTTTCCACCTCTTTGGTCTGGGGGTTCCTCTGTTTAATTTTAACAGTTATTGGGTTATCATCTGCATATATAGGAGTTACAACTTCCACACACTTATAGGATTAGTTAACAATGAATTAGAAATCCAGCACAGCATCTTTCTTTACAAGTGCTTAACAAAGAAAGGCCTTGATTTGGCATGTACGCTGGCAAGAATTAAGAAAGTAAAATAATAATTCCTGTATCCACCAATTCTCTGCTTGTCCCTTGGAGATGAGATCAAAAGATTTACAAACCCACCTATTGCTGTGGAATTTTAAAGGCTCTGTGCCTATCCGATTAGTAATAGCCTTGCCCTTTTTGGGGTCTTTTTTCCTATTCTTTTTTCTTTAATAGTAGTTGCTACTATATAAGTATAGAGCTTATTCTCTTAAATGTTTATTCCCAGAGTTGGACAGGTGTTTGTGCGGCAACCTAACCCAAACCCAAGTCATTTTATTTTATTTTTATTAAAAATAAATTAGTTGGGGTGGGTATTATCTTTTTGGCTTAATTTTTTGCATTATGCTCATAATAACTATTTAAACATTTTATCTATATCTATTTACTATTTAGTAAGTCTATTCAAGTGTACTGTAAGATGTCTCTAATGCTGGGAAAGTGACTCTGACATTCATTTTGTCTACAAAAGGCATAATACGTAGTCAGTTGAAATATAAACAGACTCAGATAAGTACAAAAAAAAAGGGGGGGGGGAACTAATTTGCAACAAGCTGGAAAAATTACAACCAGATATCATTAAATTGCAAGAAACACATATTCTGCATAATGAACCACTCTTTCTGAGGCCTAGGAGCTGGATTGAACAAATCTATCTTAGTGGAGGCTCAAATAGAACATCTGGGATAGCTAGTATGTTTAACAGTAATCTTAACATTGTTGTGGAATATCAACGCAGAGACAATGAACAGTATCAAATCTTTTTGATAGTAAAGATAGCTACTACTATTATTTATTTATTTATTTATTTATTTATTTATTTGGCTTGTATGCCGCCCATCTCCCCCACGGGTGACTCTGGGCGGCTCACAATAAAAAAGAAGAAATACAATTCTCTCCAAGATGGCTAAAAACTATAAATAATTAAAAAACATATTAAAAATACCCTAAAAAACCTCCTCTAATTTTGGCCCTATAAAAATCTGTAAGATGCTGGGGGGGGGGCAACCCATCATCCCACCAGCCATCTCCACAGGTGCGGGCCCCCCTCTGGCCCCCAGGCCTTCTTGCAGAGCCAGGATTTGATCCCTTTCCTGAAGGCCATGAGGGAGGGGGCACACCGGACCTCAGGAGGCAGAATGTTCCATAGGGCGGGCGCTGCAGCAGAAAAGGCTCTCTGCCTAGACCCCACCAATTATTACTCTAAATAATTTTGAGGGCCCTATTACGAATGCTCTTATTTATTTATTTATTTATTTATTTATTTATTTATTTATTAAATTTATATGCCACCCATCTCCCCCAGAGGGTGACTCTGGGTGGCTCACAATTAAAATCAAACCTCAAAAACAGTTAAAAATATAAATATCCACATTAAATTAGCTAAAAAATCAAACTATATAAAAAGACTATATACATAAAAAGACTATAAAATTCAAGATGAATGGGGGGAGGGTGGTAAAATCAATTACCCCATGAGCCAATTTCCAGCTCTTGAAATATTTCATATTTTAAACTATATTCTACAAACCATAAATATATAATTTGTGCTGGAGATATTAATTTAATCTAATTCAAGTTTCTCAGTTAGATAAAAATACCTTGAAACATTTATTTTTCTCAAAATTGGAAAGTACTGCAAGCATATATATATTGAATTTGAGTTAATAGATATTTAGTATTTTTAAAATCCAAGAGATAAATATATATATCTCTCATATGCACATCAAAGTTGTTTTACATAAGATTATTATTATTTGTTCTCTCTTCTGTTTTGGTAGATCAAGTCAGGGATTCCTCAATAGCCCTAGAGCAATCTCAGATCATGTTGAAGTGATTTTAATTCTGAAATTTAAAAATTATAAATTAATCAATTTTAGATGTTCTTGAAACTTTTAAGAAAGTGTTTTGTGAAATATATCAAGAAGAAAATATTTTTTAAAAAATAAACTGGCTTTACTTTTTAATCCTTTGGCATTCATCTGAGGATCAATTATTGCTTTCCCCTCAACAAAAACAACAAAAAACTCTACTTTATACAGTCAGAAAAGATGATTAAAGATGTATGTTCCAGAAACCTCACAAATTACACATATAGAAGCAGAACTTATACTGGGGCTAATACACTCAGAACAATTTGAATACTCTCTGAAATTATTAATCAGCACCACTGGGAATCAGAAAAAAAATATGGAATGTTATTGGCTTATCACTTGAAACAACAGCAAGGTCAAAATTTTAAATCTGGAATCCATCCATCTCAATCTAGATTTATAAAAATTAGACAAGCTTCTGACAATATCCATCTGGTAACTCATATTTTGGATATCAAGGCAAATAAATTTGAATCTGCTGTTCTAATTTTGATGGTCCCTGAAATAGCCTTTAATATGGTTCAGAATGAATTCTGAACTGTGTTCTCAGAAGGTATGGGCTTCTATCATCTTTTGTTCACTGGATTTCAAATTGGTACCTTCACCCAGTGGCTAGAGTTATTACAAATGGATTTGTTTCTTAGCCTGTCAACTTATATCATGGAACCCATCAGGGATGCCCCTTGTCTCCTTGAATCTTTAATTTGGTTCTTGAACCTTTTGGCTTCTTCTATTAGACAATCTCAAGATATTAAGTGTATGGTGGCATTTGATACTTAATGTAAATTGTTCTTACATGCTGATGATATTATAGCTATTTTGACATTACACAGTGTCATTATCAAGTTTATTGAAGTCATATAGCATACAATTTACACCCTGGTTATACTATTAACTGGAATAAATCATTTGCTGCCTTTTTGAGCAACAATATCTATAGGCTACACCAAAAAGATTAGGATTTGTAATTTGTACAGACACCATAAAATGCATGAGTTTATAGCCTTCTTGAAATATATCACAATGTTGAATATGTATAAATGTATAAATGCAATTTCAATAGACATAACTTGATGGTTAAAACTTCTATTAAAACTCTGGGGTAAGTTTAAAATGATTATTACATTGACACAAATGTATGTTTTAAGATGAATTCCAATGTTAATCCCCATTGAATATTTTACTCAGGTAGAAAATACTTATGGCTGGCAAATATCCCTTCAAATATCCTTAGCAAAGTGAGATTATCTCATGATGGTAGCAGCTTTAATCTACTAGATTTTTATTTATATCATTGGGCTTTTATTTTAATATTGATATTATTTTGGAAGAAGACCTTTTATTAATAATTGCGTCTTCAGGCCTATTTGGATAGTAAGTGTGTAACACTGAAATTTTGGCAAGTTTTAGGGTTTAGTTATATTAAACAGGGATCTTTGTTTCAAGTCTTGAAAGTTGACAGAGACATTTGGTCATTAATAGGTTAGCAGTTAAGTTTTGATCCCAAATCACATGAGAAATTGATGTTATGGAATTACACTAACTGGAAAATAGAGGGAAGATGTTTCATTGGAATGGTTAGGCCAAACAAGAGATTGGTACCTTAAATCAATTGATTACTAATGGCTGTTTCAAAGGTTTGAGTGATTGTATTTTGAATATGATTGACCTACAACATTTGCTTGGCAAAATATTCAACTGAAATGTAGAAACTAGAGCTTCATTCTGGTTTCTAGTCATAACATATGGTAATACAATTTTGGGAAGAAATATTGTTCTAATCAAATTGTTGGGCTGAATGTGTAATGCTGTGCTGGTCAATGACTGAAATAAATATTTGATTTGATTATGTGATGTTGAATTACATTCCTAAAACATGGAATTTGTCATCTCAAGAACAGCTTTGGCTCTACCAAGCCTGAGGCATAGCAAAGAAAATAATTCTATGTATAAGGAAAGAACATTATCCTGAGGATATTAAGGAATGGATTCAGGATATGAATCTGTTATCTAGTTATAGATAAGTCTTTGTGTTCTAAAATGAGATGACAAAAGACATATGTTTCTATATAATAGATTTAATGATAAGTTTAATGATTTAAGTAATTTTATATTGATAACAATGTATATTATATGGATATTCCTTTTTATTGATTAGCCTTTTTCTCTTTTTTGTCACATTTAGTTTATTTAAATCACCACAATATGGAGCTTTTTAAAAAAAAATCTATAACCACTATGTATTTATTTATTTATTTATTTATTTATTTATCTGTCGATTTTGTAGTTTTCTGTATTTCAATATTAACAGAAATAAAATATTTATGCTGGATATTTATTTGTTTTGATACATGTCTTGTATCATAATTGTGCAATACAGGTAGCATCCTCTTTTCTGATTCCAGTGAGTTTCTACACACCCACAGTTCAGCTGTTATTTCTTCTGGAAAAGATAGAGATGCCAGATATAGTTGCTTAATAAAGCAGTAGATGTGCGTGAGCTTAAAATACATGACTATTTCAGCTGAGATTACATTGCATAAAAATGTTTATGCTCTCAATCATACTTTACAAATATTTGGGGGCATCAGCATTCCTTTTAATTGGCATTCAACTTTCAAGGGCTACTAATTTAATATCTACTTCCAGCTTCATATTGGATCTTAGAAGCAGAACTCTCTGAAATCAGAGGGTGTTTCCTTGGTAATCAGAATGATGGCTGGAAAGGGAAAAATCAGCAGCAATTCCATTTCTCACTAATAGAGATTAAAATAAATTGAAGCAGCAGCAATATGGATTTACTGCATGGCAGCCTGCCATGGTAGAGAATTAAAATAGTGTATTGATTTACATTGTCCATTTTACAGTGGTTTCAAAGCCCTGTACCTTAAACCCTGCCATGGTAGAAAAAAGAGGCAATCCTCCATTTGCAAAGGGCCATTGTGGTGCACTTTGCACATGTATTCACAGGAAGAAAAGGTAGAACAGAAATGTAATGCTAACAACTATCCACATAGAATAGATTGAAAACTGTGTGTTTCTCCTAACTTGGTTCGTACACCATTTTCACATTGCCTCATTCTATAGAAAGGTATATCTTCTGCCAGCAATAGCCTTCAGTGACTAACCAACAGATCCTATGGACACTGGAGGCAGAAGCTACTTCCAAATTTACTGGTAGGTCTTTGAGTGATTTATAGTAGGTTTGCAAGAATTTCAGATTTTCACTTTTTTAAAAAACTACAATAGGATGAAAATAACCAGCCCCAAATTATAGTGCTGAAAAGAAGAAATCAGGGGAAGAAGAAGTGGCCTTTTGTTTGAAGGGATTATAAACTCTTTAGTTCTCATACAACATATGTCATGACTTAGCATTCTGGTTAGTGCAGAGGCATCTGCAAGACCCAGTGCTTTCATCAAAATGATAAAAGCAACATCACGCTGTCACAACACAATCCCTTACATGTGTGCGACATCACACCATCTGTTTAAAAGAGGTGAAGCATGCATCATGATGGCCCAACGCTGCTTTGTCACTCGCCTCTCTTGACACCCCCTATGGATTCTTCTGGGCTAATGGATCAAGGGGTTGTAATATAATAATACAAATATATCTCCAAATATATACATATCTTCTGGTATAGAAATCTCATTCCTAGGCAGTATTTCACTAACCCTGATCTTGATCTGTCCTTGGGCTCTGTGGATCCAACTGATTTCCAAGGGTGCTTGGGGAAAGGGTTCTGAGCTATTTGGTAGGTAGTTCAACAATGTGCCCACTCAATCTCTAGAATACAAAGATGATAAGGATGGTGGATGAGCTTGACCCCGAATGGCCTCTCATTGTTTGCTGTTCCAGGGATTCTCATTGATTTACCCAGGAGCTTTGAAGACGAAGGGGCTGAATGAATGCCTAGAGTGATGCTGGTGAAAGTCAACAAACAAATATGATCAGACATGTTCAGTTTTACACCATGGCAGTAATGGCAGCAAAGTGCCAATGCTACTTTGCTCATTTTATGTCAGCTGAATGCCATACAGTGACATTGCTTAAGATTATTTGGTCCCTGTAAGAGAATGATGGGCTGGAAGAACTACTTTCACACCACTGTGACAGTTTTGCTAGGCACTTTCCACATAAAATCTTTCATATTTGCTCAGATTTATGAGACAGCAGAGCAGATTTCAGAGTTGAGACATCAGGGTTAACACTTTGCAAAATTATCTAGGATTTGTTATAACCTATGGACTCTGAGAAAAGGGACAGGGTTTTCTGAGATTAGCTCCACCGTAAGTGGGCTGGATCATTGTCCCTCCTGGCTTATTGGATCTGCCAGGGAGAGACAAGAGGCTCAATCTGAGAGGTGGTGAATGCCTCTTTGAGAGAGGGGGTGGTACCACCAGCTTTGTAAATTGGTGGTGCACCCTCTCCTCAAGAGGCCATTCCTAGATCTGGCCTTCCTGGGCAATTTCCAACCCCATCTCCTACCTTCCCTTATTATGATAGGGTAACATCTAGCAAGGACACTGAATGAAGCAGACTGTCTAGATTCTAGAATGGAAACTACATTGGTCACTCTTGTGGATGATCTGTAGTGGAGTCTGATGGAAGAAGTGCAATATCTATCATCTTGAACCTCGGCAAGAGTTGGTACCATTGTACATAGTATCCTTCTGGAATGCCTGCAAGGGTTCAGGGGCACTATTTTGAACCCTTCCTGAGTGGGGTTCTATTTGGTGGGGAGGGCAAACTGAAACAACTCAGAAGCTAGAGCTGGTATAAAATGCAGCTACCTGCCTCCTAGTGGGAGAGATCTATTTTTGTAAAATAACACTGATATTGTGTTGTTGTATAAACTTCACTGGCTGCCAGCCTGTTTCTGGGCCCAATTCAAGGTGCTGTTTATCACCTATAAATAACACATGCACTAAGGGTCCTGGTTATATTTGAGACCATCTACTCCAAGTAGAATCTGCCTGTCGAGTATTAGCAGACTAAGGTGGGGCATGGTTTGGATAAATCCCTGGAGATACTGATTTCAAGATTATTGCTGTATGATAGTTAAGATACTTATTCTGATATGGTGATTTAATGGATTTTTGTGTGTGTTTTTTAATTGTTTTTGTTATGTTGTCAGCCAGCTCAGGTCTCGGAGGGAGGTGGCATAAGAATGATGGAAACAAATACATCTATTTACTCAATTGAGACTAACTTTATTCCTGTACAATAATCTGCAATAATCTACTATGAAGTAACAGAAGCACCTTCAAAGGGATGGCTATGCTGGTTAGGGATAATGTCAGCTAGAAGATATATGGGAAGATTAGGTGAATATCATTTTAACAGATTTTTAAAGAAATATAGAAATGCACAAACACAACAGCCCCTTAGCTGGTATTAATTTAATTCATCATAACTTTAAGGCTAGAGAGAAATGCCAGGTATTATGGTTCTTAAAGTTGGAGGAATCCCTACTAATAGAGATTGCAGGTGGCTGCATTGGCATAATACTGTTAAACGGGAAAGCCTGAAGACATTTCTTTACAAATGATTGCCAATGGGATGTTTCATTTTCTAATGCTATTCAAGAAATAATCTTGGTATATTTCTTCTATACAGAAACTTTCTTCTCTTAACTTTGCATCCTTTTCACTTAAATGCTAAATTTGTACAGTGCTGCTTTGCCTCATGCATCTTTATAAACACAGCCCCACCCCTCGCCCCTGCCCCGCCCCCATTGAAACGGAGGCAATGTACCAAAGGGAGGCAGTTTTAATAATTTATCTGTTTCCTTAAAGCAAAGTGATTCATAATTCAAATTCACACGTATTAAAAAGAATAAAAAGTTTCACCATGGAGTCAGTAAAGGACAATGGCTGTGAAAGGCCAAGACTCTGAAGCCTCATACCCCTTTGAAGAGGTAGACACTATTCTGAAAGGAAGTGAGGAAGAATAACAAAAAATAGAAGACACTATGATATGAACTCTTCTCACTTCATGTGCAAAGAACAGCCAGCAACTGTGATTTGCAACTATCACAGAGAAATGAGGGTATCAGTGCAATCTCCAGGATCAGAGACAGTGTGGTTCTCATAGGAAACAACAACAAGAGAAGTTTAGTGTCTACATGTTTTGCTCGGGGGCTGTTTGCCTCTCTGGAAATAGGAAGATGCACATTCTGATTCAGCAGAGCACTTTTTATGTCTTTAAAACCAGCCATTTCAGACAGCCAACAAAAGCAATGGACCACATGCCACCCATTGCAAGTATACTCTTTGGTTTGTTTGTTTGTTTGTTTGAATCCTCAAATATTACAGTTGTAGGCATGTATGCCAGTTTGTTTTACCTTCACATTACAGGTAAGTATCCATATTTGGAATGTATACTCAGCGTTTCTCAACCTTAGCAATTTTTAGGTGTATGGACTGTTTGTGAATAATAATAGTGATAATAATTTTAAACTTCTATGTCACTCAGTTCTCAATGACTCTGGGTATTGAAAGAGATGTGACTGCATGAACGTGCAGGTTAAAAAATGCATAATGTGAAAGCATGATTTATAACTTCTAGTCACATCTATGCTGTCGTGTATGAGAAGGAAAGGAAGTCTGGATCTTGCAGTTGGTCTGTCACAATGCTAAATTACCCCATTGTGTGAATGCCTTGATAAATCTTTGCTTTCTCACTTAAGAATTTCAAATCACATCTGATTGGCTGTTTCTTACTTAGACTGCAGTCACCTTGAAGAAGGACCAGAATATCCACTCTCTATTATATAGCAAAATAATTCAGTACATTTGATATGTTTGTGCTATTCATCAGAAATGCTATCAATTGAAATACTGTCGTAATAGCTGCTTAAGTTCAGCATCTTCTTCTTCTATGCAAAAAACCCAAAAACCAAAACTGAAGGGCAGTTAAAGTCTGGGTCACAGGGCACTAGCTTCATTCCTGATGATCTGCTTTATATATTGCTCAACTCCTACACCAAAGCACTGTGCATGTAGGTTTCTCTCCTGAGGTCTAAAGTGCATTTCGAGATGAGGTCTGAAATTCTGGTAGATGCTTAGCTAAAAATCTGTCACTTCAAATAAATCACTTATTTGTTTTCTAGGAGTCGCTTGTTGATTTTTAATCCCCCACCCTCCTCTTTAAATATTCCGCTATCTTTCCTGCTCCATCCTTTTTCCTCTCCTGATTAATATTCTCTTCCCAGTGCATGACAAGCATACCATTTCAGGAGATAAATTGCTCTCAATCCTTCAAGGTGTTAACATCATGACAGCTTTACGGTACGTCCTTGTTACTAATTATTTTAGAAGTACGGCTGCAGCAACATCTGGATGCGTCTGAGATTTTGCCTACTGCTCTTCTTTCTTTCCATAATTAACCTTCCTATTCTTAGCTGCTAACCACAAATCTTGACTCAGAGTTTTGCACTATTTCATGTTTCACTGAATTGTTGGCTGCATGATTGTTTTCTGCCCATACCATAGTATATTATCATTGGCTGGTATCGCTGTGCATGAATTGATTTTTCTTTCTCCTCCCATACTCTTATGCTAATGGCACTGCACTCAATTAATCAATTAATCTCTGTAGCCTGCATTGGCAGAACCATTTAAGCATGACCCTACAGTCTCCTTATTCTGACTCACAAATCACTGACATGCAGAATATGAAACCTCTAATTAAGAAAATTCAAGGTTTTGAGCAGATTTGTAGTACTAAAAGCTGAAATGTATTCAGGCAAAAGCATAATGCCTCACTGTGCACTGATATAGGTTACAGCCTCATGTCAATCATAATGGGAAAAATACAAATGAGACTCATCAAATCTCAGCATGTTAAAGTAAGAAAGCAAAAGGATTTGATTTCCATTTTGGGGCATTAAAAAAGTCTTCATCTTGATGAGGCCAAAAGCACCCTAAGGTAAAAGAGATCAACATTGTTAGTGACCAAGCTGATGGAGGAGATATATCGAGTATCTGGGAAAGTAAGGAACCCCATGAAGTGGCAAGAGATGTGGAAAGAATGCAGTGATTGACTTCTCCAGAAGCACATTAAATGCTCTTTCCTTGTACCATTTTCTCCAGCCCCTGGAATAATTGCTACATAACTGTCCTTTTATATGAAAGAAGAAGGAATGGGGATGATTGAAGACTCTGGGAGGAGAGAGGATACAGAGAACTTTCTGTAATGTTCACAACTTATAGAACTGGGAGTCATGGCCTTCCTCAACCATTTTGGTGATACTAAATTATATTCTGTAGATTCAGTTCCTTAATCTTTCTGAGGAACAAGCAGTCTTCAGTTCTAGAGCCAACTCTACCCTTTGAAGCAATATAAAGTAGTCCCAGTGGACTCAGAAAAAGTAGTAGACGGGGGATAAACCCCCACATGGCTCTCTTCCACATGTTTTCTCAGGATGGGCTCTCACAGCAAGGCACTGGAGCAGGATGGTAGTATTGGGATGCAATTCAGCAGCTCAGGGCAAATTATTCTTTCTCCCTCTCCCCTCCCCATATACATTCACGTACACTGAGCCTCTAAAATCCAGAATATTACTCTAAACTTAAGGGTACTGATTCAATTGATGCTTTCTGTAATTGCAGTTGTTCCAAAGAGGCCCAAAGCTTTAAGTGTTAGGAGACAAATCTGCTAGGCATTATCCCTACAGGAAAGTCCTGACTTGTCTTGCTGACAGATTTCCCTTTCAGAAGGTAAAGAACAGGACAAGAGAATCAGCTATCCTTGACTCATAGTACTTAGCTGAAAAACTGTAGAATAGGAGCCAGTGAACTGCATCCAAAGGGACTGACTAAACTAGCTAATGGTCAAACTATCATGTATTTTCTTTAAAAAATACTGGAGAACTGGTAAACTGCCAGATGATTGGAGAAGGCCAAATGTTGTCCATATCTTCAAAAGAGAAGAAAAGGAAGATCCAGGGAACCACAACTCAATCAGTCTGACAATGATATCTGGGAATTCTAGAGCAGATCATAAAGAGATCTATCTGTAAGTATCTTGACACAAATGCAGTAATTACCAGAAGTCACCATGGATTTGCTAAGGACAAAGTTTGCCAAAGTGACTTTATCCCATTATTTATTAGTTTTTGACTTCAACAAAGCATTTGATAAAGTACACCATGAAATTATTTTTAGCAAGCCATTTAAAGTTGAGCTGGATAGCATGACAATTAAGTAGATATATAGCTGGCTAGAAAGTCATAACTCAGACAATGCTCATCAATGGTTCCTCATCAAATTAGAGAGAGGTGTCAAGGGGTAAGGGAGTGCCATAAGGGTCAGCCATGGTCTTCTTCTTTTCAATGTTTATTAATGACAATGAAGATGTAGAGAAAATGCTTATCAAATTTGCAGATGAATCAAAATTGAGATATTTAATACCACAGAAGGCAGAAATATAATAAAATTATATCTTAATAGGTTTGAGAAGTGGGCTGAAATGAAATTTAACAGGAAGAAGTGCAAAGTTCATTCATTTAGGAAACAATAACCAAACACATAGGTATAGGATGGTGGATATCTGTCTTGGTAATGGTACTTTAAAAGAGGTCTCAGAATACTGATTAATTGCAAATTGAATATGAGCTAACAGTATCATGTGGCTACAAAAAAGGCAAATCCAATTTTAGGTTGCATCATCAGAAATATGATTTCCAAATCACAGCAAGTAATTCTCAAGGTGAGTCAGTTCCCTCCTTCAGGTCTGTGTCCAGTTCTGAGCACCACACTTTAGGACAGATTCAGAGAAATTCAAAAAAGTTTAGATAAGAGCAGTGAGGATGTGAGCATTCTTGTAAGCCAAGATTACCTGTGGTCTAACTGAGATATGCTTCCTACCAAACTAAAGTCTGGATTGCTTGTTAGATTGAGGATTGCTTGTTAGATTGAAATGAGGATGATTGTGCACTAGAAACCAGGTCTTATGAAGAGAGATTAAATGAGCTGGGTATGTTCAGCCTTAAGAAAAGATAGCTGAGGGGGGAATATGATAAAACTATTCATATATTTGAAAAACAAGCTACAAGTCCTTTGTTTTACTTCAGGTATTTTTTAAGGTTTTCTGTGTTATGGGTCAGTCTTTGGTCAGCTATATCTTTTTTTTTTTTTTTTGGCTTGTGTTATTTTTAATTTTATTTCATTGTAAGTTGCCCAGAATTGTTGTGGAGTTGGGCAGTCTAAAATTGCAAAATTAAATTAAAGAATTGTTTTCAGTTGTTCCAGAGTGAAAGGCACAAAATAATGGATTAGAGTGAAAAGAAGGCAGATTTGGACTGAATATCAAAAAAATAAAATTCTAACAGTAAGAGCAGTTTGAAAATGAAACCAATTACCCAGAGAGTCTCCCTTTCACTGCCCATGTTCAAGAAATGACTAGAGAGGCATATGTCTGGGGTGATTTAGTTTGGATTCTGTTCTGTATTGAACAGAAGGTTGGACTCAGTGCCCTAAATGGCTCCTTCCAACTTTATGATTCAATGATTTACTGGACTGATCATATTTTGGGCATGCATCCAATGTAAAATAATTTGTGGATTTATGCAATTGCACACCAAGCTGGATGTGAGCCTGTGTGATGCTATATTCATAGAACTGGAAAACTGATTCTTTTGGCTCCTTTCCAGCCATAGAAAGGAACTGAAATAAATCCCTCTAGCATTTGCTTTCATCCTACTACAGTGACAGTTACCACTTGAATTTTGAACTTGACAGGAGGCATCTTGAATTCAAAATGATTTGAGCTGCCCAATCAGCAGTAAGGAGATAATACAAATGCTGAAACCACTGAACATCACTGCATGAGTTAAATTCTGTCTATCTATCTAACTCTGGATCCAAATCCATATTATATTACCTCATGCCAGTTTCTTCCTAAAAACAGACTCAGTATTATGAAACAACGCTGAGGCAGAAACTGTTTCCAACTATTACCTCTATGTTGCATCCCCACTATAAACATAGATTGCCATATTGTATTGAAATATAAGACTGGGAGATCTGAGTTGAAGTCCTTAGTTTGAGGCTATTGCTACTTAAGCAGGACAGGGCCTATAAACAAGGAAAAGTTTGTGTACTCATTTATTACTAGTTGTAAATGATTACTTGAGGGAACAAGGTACTTGAGTGTTCTCTGTTGTAATAATTTGTGCTACATGGTTCCTAGTACAGAAACAGAAAATCTAGAAACTTAAAATGGCCTCATCTTCATCATCATCTGAACATTATTCATTTCCTCAACACTGAATGGTTCCATAACATTGCCAGTAGTGCTAATGCTTTGGAAAGGCACTGGTGTACATTTACATGATTTACTGGTTCTCATACTTGCTGACATCATGCAAACAGAATTAAAGTGCTAGCTAAGCAAACTTTGGAAGCCAAGGGAATATGGTTTTTCATACTGAAATAACTGGGATTAGTTGTTTCATTAGTCTGAGAGGACCAAATGAGAAGCTTCAGCGATAAGGGAAGAAAATTAAGCTAAATATTGGGGAAGAGGGAATTCTTGGCAATAGAAATGCTAAAACATACTATGAATTGTCCTTATTGTAGTCTTAATATTAGTTCCTCTAGTAGTGGGTTTAAGAAAAAGTAAAATCAGATATTTTAAAAGATGACTGAGATAGTAAAGTATCCAAAGAGAAATTTAATACATTAATTAATTAAAAAGCCTTTGGTCTCTTGAATTCAGATCCTCAAAAGCAAAGCAAAGCAAAGCAAAGCAAAGCAAAACATTCTGCTGGGCCAAGCTCAATTAAATGAATGAACATATAATGAAGGATCTTTGGTTTGAAAATCCAAAAGTTTCATTTTGAACATTATTCCAATTAAGGAAGTTTTGGTACTCAGAATGCAGGAGTATTATTGAATCATATGATTTCTATATAGTAAAAGAGGAAATAAGAAGTGGTGGTAAATGTAGGAGTTAATGCTATAAGACACACACACATACTTTAAAAACACAACTAAAACTGTCCAGAATAGCTTCAGGAGAACCTGACAAAATGTAACTTGTAACATTGATTGATATTTGGTAGTTCTTTAGTCTTGGTAATCAGCTTTTTTTGTGTGTATCACTGTTACCTCTTACATTCAATTTTACTTTTTTTTCTTATTCTTTTCTGTATATCAGACTAAATTTAATATTTCCATTCCTTTCTAGCCTTTACCAAAAAAAAAAAAAGTTTTCTAAAATACTGAAGTAACAGTGTTCTTTGTTATCACAGTTGTTCTGCCACTTACTATGTTTTGCTTCAATTGCATATTTCTCTTCCTTCCTACTGAACAAATTTGATAGATTAACTAAATAAGCACCACTTTTAATTTTTAACATAATGATTAAAGTGAATAAAGCAATCTGAAATATCTTTTCTTTCTTTGTAACCATACTGAAAGCCAAACTATCTAACCACCTACGTGCATCATCTGGTGCTTACAGTCATCCTACAAGTTTAAGTCTTCTGTGCACAGAAGAAATGCCTGTAAATAGCTCCCGATTTTGTTTCCTGTATTAAGATAGGTATATGCATATTCAATCAATCCTATCTACATATCTCAGAAAAAGTCCCATATTTCAGACAAAGATTTGTAGGACTGGCAAAGAACAATTAACAGATTTATATGGAGTGGGAAGAAACCAAGAGCAAGACTGAAAATCTTGCAAAACTCAAAAGAGAGAGATAGAAACCAGTGTTTCTTAATCTTAGATTGTGTTACAGAGCAAGTTGTCTATTTTGGATAACAGAATGGGTAAAATTTCCAAATAGTAGAATGTCAGTTATAGAATGAGCAGGCCTACCTAATTGAATTCATAGGTATTTATGGTAAAAAGAAACAAAAGAAGAAAAGAATCTGAAGGGACATATAGGACAAAGTTTGTTACAACTCTGGAATCTTTTAAAGGCAAGGATAAGTCTAGCGACCTCATCATTAGCATCACCATCAAATGATTTTTGGTCTAAGGATTACTACAATAAGAAAGGTTTTATCACATATGCCAATATGATATTTTCTGAACCAGGAAACAGATTAAAAACATAAGAAGAATTGCTCCATGAAGGAAGGAATGCACCATGGTTAATATATTTGAAAATTACTAGAAAGATAAAAAACAATCTTAAAAAAGGATGCCAGAATATGAAATATTTATACAAAAACAAAATAAGTTATAAGGTTGTGTTTATAAATTATTACTGAAATACAATACAGAGACAGATCAATTAAAAAAAAATTGTATGATAAAATGGATGCAACATTTCAAAGTAGTCATCACAATGGATCAATGGGAAGAGCTATGGAAAAAAAACAAAATTTACTCAGAGCTATAATTCAAGAGAAAATTGGTATGAAATATTTTATAGATGGTATAAATCACTGACAATAATTGCTAAGATGGACAAATCATATAAGAATAAATGCTGGAAATGCCATAATAAAGAAGGACCATTGTACCATATGTGGTGTCATGCAAAAAAAAATAAATAAAAAAAAATCAAGTACTGGAAAGAAATACACCAAAATGTTCAGGGAATTTTGGAAATAAAATCTGAACTGAAACCACAAATATTTTTATTAGAATGATCCAGAAAGTATAAATGAAAAGTAACACAACTTATTGAGATACATGTCGATGGTGGCAAGAATCAATTTGACACAATCTTGGAAAAGAAAAATGTTACCAACAATATAAGATGGGGAGACCAAAATTGAAGAATATGCTGCAGTGGAGAAATTGACTGTATACATTTGCAGCAGAAGTCTAACCAAAGGAAGGGGGAGAATGCACTATTGAACACTTCATTTTATATATTCCTTTTACTTTTGTACAATGTGTAAGCAATAGTAAAACTAATCAAATGCAAAAAAGAAAAAAAAAGAAAAAATCAATGAAGCTTAATGGGGCTTGCTCCCATGTGAGTAGTTGGCAAATCATGGATTGCTTCCCCCTCCCCACAAAAAGAGAGAAAGTGTTAGCAGGGAGAGAAGAAATACATCATCAAAAGTGAGGGCAGAATATAGGTTTTCTTTAAAATCTGTATATCTATATATCAAATCTAGAAATAATTGGAGCTGTCATCTCTCCCTTCTTGTAATTATTAGATTTGTATTGTATTGGATAGATTTTTAGACCAAACAGGTGCTGATCGTATACCCTGTGGCTTGAATTAATGGGTTTGTAATCCAATATATCAGGAGGATAGCAAGTTGGATAAGGCTGAAATAGAGGATGCTTTCAGATAAATGGCAGTTCTTTAATGTTTCTCATCTATAACATATGACAATCTTTACAAGTAAGTGTACATAGGATTGCAAGCTCAGTACTATTAATCTAAAAGCTGTGGGGGGAAAAAAAGAGCCAGTTACTTTATGTATAATTTCTTCTTGCTTGAGGCACAGTGTGAATACATAGCCTTGTATCCCCTAACCCCATTTCACTGCATGCGGATAAATACACTCAGCAACAGTATGCCAGAACATTATGATCCAACTTTTCTTCTTCAGATCTGGGTCCTTAATAAATTTAATAACTTTAAAATCACAGACAGGAAGATCTTCACAGAGAGGTGAGAGAAATGCCTTAGTGCTTTGCTTCCATGTGAATCCACCAGACAGAAGAAGGGACCAACAATTTATGAATATCCTTCTGCACTGGTTTCTCATGCAGGGAAATACCATATTCATCCTTGCTTATTATGTCTACCAGTATTTTTCTTAGTATCTCAGTGCACTAATATGAAATCCATGTTCTTCCAGTTAACAGAAGCAATTATGCCAAACAAGAATACAAACTATTTATCTGGGCTTATGAATCAACCCAAGTATTTTTAAATATTGCAAACTGGATTTAGCAAATTGTGATAGAAGTCAACATAAATTCCCCTTGTGCAGATACTTTGTCTTACTAACACAATTATGCTTAACTGATTGATAAAAAAGGAGGAGGAGTGATGGTTATTCACAGATGATGACTGTGGAAAAAATGAATGTAGAATGAAATTCATAAAGGGATAGACTGAAAACAATATGCTTCTGTATCTGACTGATCTGACTGACATATTTGTTGGTTATAACAGTAAATATTAACTATATAGCTTTTCAATACAACTTCCTATACATAGAAAAGAACCATAATCTAGGATTAATTAATTAATAATGTGTCAAAACTTATTAGCAGGTTTGGATGAGTTATTACAAATCTGAAAGGACACTCCATTCCATTTTACTGACATGATAACTTGGGATCCAAGCCATGATGGGACATGTAAGCACACTCATTTTTCAATTTCTTAGATAATGGGCAATGTCTGACTGCTTCCTACACTAAATTATAATGTATCATCTCTCCTAATAAGTACCCTTTGTTGTCATAAATAGTGAACAAATGATGACGCCTGAGCACTGATTTATGATGTCAAGTTTGACTGGGTCATTATGACAATCTCAATAAACTTTATTCCCAGAAGGTTATGAATGTCCTTTCATCTTTGTTAGAAGGATTTAGGGGCTGAAACTAGGGCAACGACATCTGAGAAGAGAATTGTAGTCTTGTTATGGGTTTAAAAAAATATTGATTTAAGTTTAATTCCAGAAACAGTGACTCCAGATAGATACAATATACAGACAGTGTCTGAATCAAATTAAGAAACTAGTGTGGTACTAATTCTAATAAATGTTTATTTTACATGGCATTCAATATCTAATAACTCCACTTCTCACTTTCTCATCTAATTACTAGACACAAACATCATCATGGAGCTGGCTGGTATCATTTCACTGTAGTGTCAAAGAATTTAAGTCAAGAAATATGCTAACATTAGTTGGGGAGAAGAACACAAAGTATTTCCTACCATACTCCATACTTACTCAAAACAAAACCAATGTTTTTGTTCGTGCACAATGGCAAGATATCCATTATAACTGAAGCAAATGCATATCTCACTCAACAATCTTGGCATGAGTCACATGCTTCCATTTTATTGCTGATGATATTTGAATGGTTATTATCACCTCTTGAAGAAAATAAATCAGTAAAGTTAATACAGGCTTGGTAAATGTCCTATCCAATCAATTGTGCATAGAGGATGATGGTAATTTTTTTGAACTTGTGAATGCATTACATTTAAAAAAAATTTTTTCTGAAGTAGAAAAGGAATTTGAAATCAATCATTCAAATTCTCAAGAATTAATTTTGACTAAGGAAAAACATTGTTGATAGCAGAGGTCTATGTATTTTGGGCTATCCATGGTTGCCAGATTGCTGTCCCATCTCATTTAATAGCATCCATGAAGAAAGTTTCTGTAGAAAAGGAACTACTTTTGCCAGCTTTGATTGCTGTAAAATATTGCTTAGTGCTTCCTGTGAAAAGCTGTCATTAAGAATCCTTGCTGCTCTTTTTTGCAGGAAAGAGCACTGCAGAGAATGTCGGAGTTTTACATTTCCACATGAAGGCATTTAGTACTTCCTGAATTAGTGGCCAAGATTTATGTCTCCTATACCCAACTTGGAGAGCCTATCCAAAAGTATAAAATATACAGTAGTATAGAATTAAAGCCATTGAGTGGTCCAAAGAATCACCAGAGTCACCCACCTCTCTTTTAGCAAAGATTATTCCACAGTGTGACTAAGACAATTTCTATCTTAAATCCTGATCCAAAGTCAATGAAATTGATTTTTTTTTTTTAAAAAAAACAGTTTCATACAAGAATGACTAGAATACAGCAGCTACTTCTCCCCAAGTATATTTCCTATGAATGGCATTTTAATGAGTATGCATGTGGCTGGCCAACTCAGCCCACCTTGTTCACATCTTCAGATTCAAATAACTGAACACTTTTTTTTTTTAAGGCAGGAACAAATGTACATTATGTTATCTGACCATTGCATTAATAACAGAGATATGAACAACTTTATCCTAGCAAATGCTGCCAAGAATATATTATATATTCTCTTGGATGTGTTTGCAAGAGCTTTCATATGAATCAGAAAAGTTCTGCTGAATGACACTGAGGATATGCTGTGGTAAGGAGAAGAAATCCTTCTTTTCCTCCATAAGTGGCTCTAACTTGCATTTTTTAGACTCATTATGAATATTCTTCCACTTTTGTTTGATTAACTGCACCTCAAGTAAATGCTAAGGAGCTGTGTGAATTTTGCAGAATGGAAGAGGTCAGCTGTGTCAGACTGCAGATTTCCAGACTGCAACTAGGGCTTCAGCAGGAGCTCCAGCCATGCCAACAGGAAAATACCCCAGGGCCTTTGAGGGTCCTTCAGAATCTATTAGTCTATCATCAAGAACCATTTTAAAAGGTTTTTTTTTATCTTTATAGAGTAGTAAAACCATCGCCAGCCTACATCATAAAGAGATGTGACCATGGAAAGGGAATAGATATAATATCCTTGACTTTCTGATCACCATATGTGATCACCAACTCCAACTCCAATGTGTATTCTCTCACAAGTGTCATAACCCCCCCCCCCACTTTCTTCACGACCTGTTAAGCAGTAAGGTGGCCTTATTAATGTGAAAAGCAAGCACAGGAATTGTTGGGGGGAGGGGGAGGACATTGCCAGTGAGCATTACAGAGCCAATGGGGTTAATCCACATTAACATTCCTCATAATAGGTAGATAATTTCAGTGGATTAGAATGTGGTCACTGGATAATGGTTTCCATTGTTGGATAAATCCTGAGTAGATTTTGCTTTCAGAGCAAAAGACATTTAGCCCCTGATAAAATATTTAATCAGATCAAATAATTTTTATTCTAATGACTGGTCAGTCAAACACATAAAGGGCTGATGCGTGTTGGTATGGTAGACTTACACTTCCTGACTATGCTTTTGGTGAGAAATTATATATTGTTTGCCATGGATGATCCATTCTGTACCATTGTTGCTATCACCATAGTTAGACCTAGTCCCTTTGAACACTGATAAAGTAGATAAGGCAGGGAACGTGTTTATCGAAAGAAACTGTGTCTGTGCATACCAAAGGTCCCTTCAATTCGATCAATTTCCAATTCAGTCCAGTTAAAAAGACTGAGCTATAGATAATGGAAGAAGCTATGTCCAAGATTCTGAAGAGCAGGGAAAATGCACTAAATGAGCTACTACTATGGCTGTTTCTTATGCTCAAGTGTGTGGGTGATCTTTCATTGGCCCAGGGTGGGTGATTTTTTATGGCCAAGAGCTGTACTTAATACTTTGGAAGGGGCCATATGTAAGGTTTTTTGACATAAAGTTTTGAGTGTTTTCTTTGTTTTTACAATGATGTGATATATAGCAGAAGGCCAGCATTTTAAACACATATGCAGATGTTATTTATTCTCAGCTATTGCGATAATGGATTCATAATTGTGAACATGATTATAAACATATAAACAAACTAGAACTGGGCAGAAACAACAGAACTGAAAATATTTTATTTGCTAAAACAAAAGCTAACAGTTGATCAACACGGATATCCTCTATACACATAATGCATAAGAAGGTGTGGGAATACATGCCAGATAAAACAATGGATTGTTCTGATGAAAGAATATTACTCCAGCTAATGTTACAGATTAACATGCTTCCTCAAGACATGTATAAATATTTCCACATATTCCTCATCACATATATTCATCGTCATGAAAGAATGCACATTCATACATCTTAGAAAAACCATTAGCAATTCCCCCATCACTGCTGCAGAACCTTTCTCTATTTCTATGGGTGAAGACACAGAAGAGGAGTAAATCTTCAGCACAGTGGGATTTGGGCTACTAAGTATAGATAAAAAAATGTTACAGATCAAAAGAGGAAGGCAATCAAAATTATGACAAAACATGGTGTAACATGGGTTTGAAAATGGATGTCATGAAGTTACACTGGGCCATTAAAGTATAACATATATCATAGCTGATCCTAATATATTTGTCATCAAACTGTATAGCCACCTAGTCTGAGAAATAATGTTTATAGCCCTGTACTTTCAATTATACATATGATTTTAGCTATCTGTAGGACAGGAAAATCCTAGAATTAAAAGATACATCCCAAATCTATTTTGTATGCTTTCATTGCTTATTCATGAAATGAAGTCATATATCTAACCAGGATAACAAGACAAATTATAATCATACAAACAAAGCTCCTCAAACAAAACTACCACTGCAATTGTATGAATGCTGATTTGGGAGAAGCCTACCAAAGCCAACAGCCTCAATTCTGAGGAAATTTGTACAATATTTCATTGTTTATTTCATACTAACATAACCTCATTAAGTCAAAATAAATGGTTATTAGAATGCTGCTCTACTCATAAAAATTCTCAGTGCGATCCTACCCAGTTCCTCAGATTAAAGAAAAACAACATTAGTTCTTTTTAGCTGAGAGGTAAGAATGACATGGAAAATTAATTTATTTTCATGTATGGTAACTCAAAGCTGTAACTGAAGAACTGCAGAGCTAAATCAGGTTCATGTTTCATAGCAAATCAATAGAAAATGTCTATTCCAATAATACATTTCATGCTATGTTCTGGAGCGTTAGGGGAGCAATTGCTTTGGAAAACAGCAAAGAATGCAATTGCTTTGGGGAGCAAACCTGTCATTCCTCCTTGCAGTATGCCTGGAATACCCACAATGCCTCAGGTGCTTCTTGGCAAAGCAATCCCCCTGCCTCAACCACTCTCAAACATTAATATTAGAGTCTTATCAATATTGTGACTGTTCAGAGACATTTAATAAAAAAGAGCAATCATCCAGGTGGATATAACCTCACAACTATTTAGTGTAAAGACATTTTCTTGACCATCTAAAAAAAGTCAAAAGAAGATTCACTGTACAAAATAAAGTAGAATGGAAGTAGTTTGTGGCTGAAAATATCTTATTTTGACATTAATTCAATGGCATATTCATTTGAGTTTGTTGAAAATGAACAAACATTAAAAGGATTTAGGACATTATATGGAGGAGGAGGATTATGATATATATCTTGCATTTTCCTTGTTGAAAATCTACAAAATATTATATAATTATAGGAAGTTTTTTGTTTGTTTAAAAAAGCATGGATACAGAATGGGCTACTGCTGGATAAACTAATGTTTATAAGCTAATTATAACTAATAAGCTTCTTTTATGGGGCTCATTTCTTAATCCGGTATACACTTATCAGAACACATGACCTAACAGTTAAAACAGGACCTCACATGCAAAAAAAAAAAAAAAAAAACCCAAAAAGAAAAAAAAAATTACTAAGCTGAATGCAAAAACTGAACATTTATTTAATAGAGCAAAACCACGAAAAGTACAATTTCTGTACTTTCATACAGAATGTTTATCATGTAAACTACAAGCATGCAAAAGTTGATGCCTTGCCTGAAGTATTTAGTTATTTTATTACATTTATAAGCCGTGTGACCTATGACTCTGGGCAGTGTACAATATACAAAATTTAAAATAAAACAAGCCACACAATACAAAAATAATTCCCAGAGAAAAATAGCCACAAGGGCCATGCCATCCAATCTAGCCCAACCCTGGAAAAAGAGCAAGGTTTTAACACTTTGTCCAAATAAAGCAGGAAGGGGGGATATGTATCTGAGGGGAGGGGGTTATTCCAGAGGCTACGACAGAGAAGACCTACTTCCTGGGTCCCATCAGGTGGCAATGCTTAATCAATTAGCCCTGGAGTATGTTGACACTGATGGATTATACAGGACAAGCAGGAAATATGAAAGACAAGTGGTCCCTCAAGTAACCAGGCCTTATTCCCTGAATTATTATGCTGTCTCATTCCCCCCACCCCACCCTGCATCAGAGATGTACAGGTGGCACACTGGGTGGGTGAGGACATAGTAGAACCAGATAAAACTAAATTTTAATTTGATTTTATTCAAATTCAGGTTAAATTAAAATTAAATACAGTTAATATGATTACTCCCTATGCAATTAATAAGTTTTCCTTTCTATCATTTTAAGATTTACAATTCAGAGGCAATTAGTAGGAAAGCCAAATTAAGGCAATTAACTGAATGTTTAAACTGGATTTTAGGAGCAAATCTCTCCAAGCACAGGAAATATTAGTAACTACAGGTTACTGTAGGTTACTACAACTTTCTCCATTCTGCTTTATATCTCTTGGTTTTAGAAGATTGTAGATTGACGGGGTTGTGTCTGCTAGGAACAAGCAAGAATTTAAATACTATGGAGAATAATAGTTTTCTTTTAAAAATATAATAGGCTCCTCATATATATCAAAATCTGAGATTAAAATCTAGCCCAATGCATTTTGTTAACACACTTAAAAACGTATCACATAAAGGCTATTTCTCAGTGACATATTACCTTAACTGCCCATCAAAAGAAAAAGTAACTGCTCCAGTTCAATACTTGGGTCAAACATATTCCAGTAAGAAAGCTACACAGCTAAAATACTTAGTGAAAGTTATTTAAAAGCATGCCTTTCTTAAACTTTCTTTGTTCCAGTAAAGCATATCGTTGACACAGTTGGAATCAGCAGCGCTCTTCAATGCATAGTATAAAAAGACTACATGAAAGATGTACGCAGCATGAACAATTGTACCATTAATATATATAACCAGGATCAGTCCAAGCACCATTATTTGCCATCTGAAGCTGTTTTTCAACCTGCCTAGTGACAGAGCTGGTTCTTAATATCATAGTTCAACAAGAAATGTCTCAAACTTTGCAATCATAGCACATGCTTTCTGAGCAGCTCAGATTCCTTCATTCATTTGGAAAGTGTCAAAACTCCTTGAAAACCAAAAATGAAATGTGGGCAAGGCACACAGTTTTTCCTTTCAGTGTGCCAACCAGAGGCAAGGTTTCTTAGCTAACTCCTTCACCAATGGCTCATTAGTAAAAATATCAATTATTGTACACATCAGGAACACAGTAAATGAGGTGCTACTCCCTGTCCTAAATTCTGAATTGCTGTGACCCCTTTATATATATAGCAGCATGATGTTTTGCAATCACAGTACATCCAGAATGATAAGCCATTCTTTAGGATCTATACTGCTTTATTACTGCTTTCCACTGATTAGGAGTAATTGTTCATCAGTTGTAACATTTTTACATGGTGGGAAAGCCTATTGGAGAGTCGCACAATTAGGATCAAACTGAATTCAAAAGTCAGATTAGTAATTTTGTGCAAATGCTATTTAACTATGGAGAAAGCCACTTCTATGGGGTCATAAGGAAGATTCTAAATAGAAATAATTTTTTCAAGTACATAAGGGATTTTCTAATTTTCTAGAGCACAATTGATCCTGGAAATGTATTATTATTTTTTAATATACTTTAATTTATCAGCTGCCCAACTCCAATGGACTCTGGGTGGTATACAAAGCTACACCCCCCCCCAATAAAAACAGATAAAAACATTAAACCAAACAGACAGCTCAGACTGAAATAATCTTACAGACTACAAAAATCAAACAATACAGGGACCCTAGATAAACAATAATACATCAACCCCAGGCCTGAGACCAAAGCCAGGGTTTCAGAGCTTTCTGGAACCCTAGGAGAGAGGTTGCTGTCCTTAGCTCTGGTATATGCTGTTCAAGAGGGTGGGGGCTGCAACAGAGAAGGCATGCTTCCTTGGTCCCACAAGATGACAGTGTTTAATGGAGGGGACTTGGAGCACACTCACTCTGCCAGAATGTACTGGGCAGGCAGAAATGATTGGAGACAAGTGGTCTCTCAGATATCCAGGCCCTATGCCATACAGGGCTTTATAGATAATAACCAGCACCTTGAATTGCACTCAGAAGCCAACTGGCAGCCAATGCACCTCTATAACAGTGGTGATACATGGGCACCCCAAGAAGCAGCTATTTCTGCTTGCACTGCTGCATTTTGAACCAGCTCTAGCTTTCAGGTGGTCTTAAAGGGTAGCCCCATGTAGAGTGCATTGCAATAATCCAACTGTGAGCAGGGCATGAGTGACTTTCTGAAGGGCCTCCTGATCAAAGAAAGGGTGCAACTGGTACATAAGATGAATCTGTGCAAAGGTCTTCTTGGCCACAGCTGCCACCTGCTCTTTGAGCAGTAGCTGTGAGTCCAAAAGGACCCCCAAGTTGCGCACCAGTCTTGACTGGGGAAGTGTAGGCCCATCCAAGACCAAAGATGGTGACATTCCTGACCCATGGAGTTCAAACAGCTACAATCACTCAGTCTTGTTAGGATTGAGCCAAAGTCTGTTCCACCCTGTCCAGCCTCCAGACACTGAGTCAATACATCAACACCTTCATCTCTGCAGCTTGGGGTTGAGATGTAGAACTGGGTATCATCAGCATTCTATTTGTTGTTGAAAGAAACAAGTTATTTGCTATTATGAAAGTGGACAAAATGTTGCTTTTTTCATCTTCTGTGCTATTTTCTCACATGACACATGACACAGAACAGATTCTGAGTTAATCATCTGTAGGCAGGAGAAATAATTAATAACTTTAAACAGCACTTCACAGGGTGATTTTGATTCTTAGCACTTTTTGGATTTTTCACTTGACCTCATACTCAAATAGGGATAGAAGTGATCCCAACAGACTAATGATGAATAGATTGATATTTAATTAATTGGAGACAGACCATGTCAAATGTAAACATCATCATGCTTGAGGACTACTTTGAAAATGGAATTGTAGAAGACTGACACTAAATACATAAACAAACAAACAAACAAACAAACACCCCAGCCTTAACAATTGTTGATAAGAAAGACAAAAAAGTCTGGATAGTGGACATTGCAATACCTGGAGACAGCAGAATAGAAGAGAAAGAACTGGAGAAAATCACAAAATACAAAGACCTGCAAATAGAAGTTGAACGATTATAGCAAAAGAAAAGCAAAGATAGTACCAATTGTTATAGGCGCCTTAGGTGCAATCCCAAAACATCTGGAGCACCACTTGAACACCATCCTCATTGACAAAATCACCATCTGTCAATTGCCAAAGGCAGCTTTACTTGGAACAGCTTACATCCTGCAACAATACCTTTAACACCATCAAACAACAACATCTGCCTATCCCAGGTCCTCGGGAAGGACTCAATAGGTAGATAAAAATGCCAAATCCAGTCTAAACATCTGGCTGACTGTGCATCCAACAACAACAGCAGCAGGAGCAGCTGCAGCAGCAGGCAAAGCAGATAACAACAAGACCGGCAATGGCTAAGAGCAGGAAAGCTGAAGAAAGAGACAGAGGGGCTAACTCTGGCAGCACAAGGCCAAGCCTTAAGAACAAATGCATACAAAGCCAGAATTGAGAACACAGCAACAGACAGCAAATGCTGCCTCTGCAAAGTAGCTGAAAAAACAGTGGACCACCTAGTTAGCTGCTGCAAGAAGATCACACAGACTGACTACAAACAACAGCATGACAAAGTAGCAACAATGGTGCATTGGAAAATCTGCAAGAAATATCATTTGCCTGCAAACACGAGCTGGTGGGACCACAAAACAGACAAAGTAATAGAAAATTAAGACGCTAAAGTACTCTGGGACTTTAGCATTCAAACAGACAAGCACCTGCTACATAACACCCCAGATTTAACAATTGTTGATAAGAAAGACAAAAAAGTCTGGATAGCGGACATTGCAATACCTGGAGACAGCAGAATAGAAGAGAAAGAACTGGAGAAAATCACAAATTATATAGACCTGCAAATAGAAATAAAATGACTGTGCCAGTAGAAAGCAAAGATAATACCAATAGTAATACCTTGGGTGCAATCCCAAAACATCTGGAACACCACTTGAACATCATCGGCATTGACAAAATCACCACCAGTCAATTGCAAAAGGCAGCTTTACTTGGAACAGCTTATATCCTGCGATGGTACCTTTAACACCAATCAAACAATGGTGTTCATCAAACAATGACATCTGCCTATCTAGGCCCTTGGGAAGGACTCAATAGGATAAAAATGCCAAATCCAGTCTAAACATCTGGCTGATTGTGAGACCAAAAATAATAGTTACTATTATCAGTATGGTTGGTATGTGCTTATTCCCACCTGTTGACAGAAAATTAAATAATATGACTATTAATGATTAAAAATACGTTTCATCTCTTTTTGTACTAGGAGCCTCAAAAGAAACTACAGTACATGCAAACTCTCCAAATTACTGAGTACAGAGGCCACCTGATACAAAGGCTTCAGCCAATGAACACTGCAGAAAAAGTGGCAGGAAACTAAACCTGTGTTTCTTTTCTGTGCTTTGGCACCTCTATCAGTGCACCTGAGAGTTTTTTCCCCAGAAGTGACAGGAGTAGAAGGTGATCCAGGTTACTGTGACTTACAAGGCATTCATCATTCTGTCCATGCAGTAGAAGTCAACTGGATCTTTTAGGATGGCTTCTTATTAGCCAGGCTTTTCATTGTTCTCTGTTTTATTTAGTAGCCAATAGCAAATGTCTCCTTGAGGCTCTTACCTACTTTGAATCTAGCTGCTTCAGAAAGAAAGCAACCATAATCTAAAAAGGTTGGTTCAATTTTTTCCAACGAGGTCATCTGTACATTCTTATGTCAAGCTCCCACTCCTGCTGAATGCACAACAAATAGAAGTACAAAATTTAGAAAGGAATCTGTTTGTTATCAGCCTGGATATAAGCTGGTTATCTCTGGCAAGCAATATAGGGTTCTTGATAGAAGCAGTTTCCAGACATTTTGTGATTGGGTGGCAAGCCAGGGATGTATTAAAACATCACAAAAACTAAAATGATTTCACTGAAAACATGATAAAAAAAAAAAGGAGGAGGAGGAGAACTGGTTGGAAGATTACACATGGAGAAAGGGGAAACCTTTAGAAATCTTTATGGTGGAAACCTGCGGTTAAGGTGAGAAATTAGACTTTTCTAATCCAATATAGAAAACTCCGAACAAGCTACAAAAACCAAAGATTGTCTGGACCCAACCAAGTGCAAAAATAATGGTATTATTGCAAAATTAATCAAATACAAAAGTAATAACCATGAAAATCTATAACTTGTCCATTTTTTAGTCTCAAGTTGAGTTTTGCACTATTTAGAAAGTATTGACTAAGCCAATATAATGTTATATTATAACATTATATTGGAGATATATATATATATAAAGGACAGCTTGTTTTAATATTCTTTACAGCTTCTCAGAGAATAATATGTTCCTCTATCCATTAGTGGAACAACCCCCCTGCCCGCTCAAAAAACAAACAAATTAAAAAAAAACCCTTTTATAATAATTATGAGAAGGAAAGGAGATGATCTACTAAAATTAAAATAAAAGTTATGGCTATCACCAAATCTTCTACTGGAAAAAAGATGATGTTTCTTTCTTAAGAACACCACCCAATACCCACTGAGTTCCTTGGAGCTTATTCTTAGGAAACAGGTTTTTGAATTGTAGCCCGAAGGTGTCCTGTTTCCTAGATTGTATTCCCAGGACTTTCCACATTAGCATGTGTGGTTGACACTGCCCACCATTTATACTTTGAATCCTTTTAAGTGCTTCGGCTTTCTGTCATATTTTTTTAAGTCTAAGTTAAGAGCTAAAAACTTTAAATGAGCCCTTGGGCTACCAGGTAGAGATGCAGGACTATGTTTCATTAGTTAGTCTGTTCTACCTTGCTGAACTTTTTGGGTAGTTTTTTGGGTTTGGATCCGGGGGAAAACTAAATAAAACATTTAACATCTGTGAACACATTTTTTAACTTTTCTTTTCTTTTGGTAAAAAATGCTGTACTGTACTGGAAAGATAAGATTCAAACACTTGCAATAAGTAAGTAACTAAGTAAATAAATAAATACAACTACAGGGAGGATACAGCTGATTATGTGTACATATAGGTTTAAAGGGAAATGACATGAGGATAAGAAGAAGGATTAGCACTGGAGATAAAAAATAAAATAATTTTATTTTAATAAAATAAAAATTAAAATTAAGCTAATTTTTCAGTGGAATTAGGCTGGCTGTTACTCAGCATTGAACTAAGTTGATTAAAAATGATATACTGTACTTCAGGTTAACTATGCTAGGTTAAACTCACATAGATTGTTGGTTACTTTATGTGATAAGACTGTATTGTGACATTACCTTTAGATTAGAGGAACAAAATATCTTGACTAATTATGTGTACATATGTTATAGGTTTAGGGGGAAAAGACATGAGAAGAAGAAGGAGGAGTAGCACTGTGGATGCAAAAAAATGCTTTTTTCCCAACAATATAAAGATTTGTTTATCAAATTCCACAATATCATTTTCATTTTGTCTTTTGAACTGAACACTCAGAACTTATTGTTCAGGCATTTTTTTTTTAAAAGAACCCTTTTATAATAAATGGTTGCATGACTATATGTATGAAGAGCACAGTTACCATGTTTCTCAAGTGGAAAGTTTCTAAAGCAGCAGTAAAAAACAAAAACTTTAAGAATACTAATAAAATATCTAACATTATGAAATTATTAATAGCAATATGACTCTAAAATCCTTCGGAAGGCAATAAGAAACAAGCAAAATGTTACAAAATAGTGAGTGAACTTTTAGCTAGGGATGCACTAAACATATCGTTCAAATTCTTTTTAGCTCAAAATGCCTTGTTTAGAGCTCTCATATTTCTCATGCAAGTACGCCGAGCTCAAAACTGCCCTGTTCAAGTCTAAAGCATCTGCTCTGAATGTAAGACACGGTGGTATTGTGCTCAAGATACTTCCAGAATGGCCACAATACGTTGGGTCTTCTTGTAATGTCAGAATAACCTATTTGAAATTCAAAACAACTTTTTCAAGGTCAGAGTGTTTCATGCTCAGAATATTTTGAATGGGAAACGTTTTGTATACCTGTACTTTCAGGTACCTTTTTTCATGCACATCAGGGTGACTTAGTAAACAACTCAAAACAGCACGATTGGATACAGGGAAGTGAGAAACAAAGTTTTCACCTATGGCTTTCAAGACAAAAACAGTTGATGCCCAGTAAACGGTGCTCTCTAAAGATGCATTTTAACACTCCAGGCAGCTATTTTTATTATAGGGCCTGATCTGAGCCTTATCAGAAGAGCTTATTCTACTAGCATAAATGAGTGAGAGGACAAATGACACATTTTGCAGAAGATGTATATTCAAACTTGCCAATCTGCTGACCTTTCTGGTCATCATATGATAGCCAGCAGGCAGCCTTTTGTATGTATTGTCATTCTTAGTAATACACCTGAATCACTGAAAAATAATTAAATGTAAAGTTGCAAAGCACAATATATATCACAATACAGTAGATTGATGGTGCTTTTCTCAGCACTTGGTATGCATACATGATGCTGGATATGCTCTGGAAATCATTGAAGTTAACCTTCCTACACCTAAACAAGTTATGTGATCTTTGAACTAAGCTAGTTAAAATGAAGTACTTCAGGTAAACTATGCTGGGTTAGACTTCAGGCATATTAGCTCACATGGGTTGTTGGTTACCTTATATGATAAGAATGCACTGCAACATTAGAGGAGCAAAGTACCTTGGCTGCCCAACCATACAAGAAATCCATGATTACAAGGGAGGAGTTCACACTGCAGTCCCTTCCCATGCTAGTGTTGTTCCAGTTCCCAGGAATGGCAACACTAGCGTGGGAAAGAGCTGTGAACTTCATTCCTTCCATATAACCAAAGACTTCCAGTGTTACTGAGAAATACATGAAGAAACTATACTACTAAGCGCAATGGGCAAAGACTATGTACAAGAAGCAATTGGTAAATGCAGAATTTTATGTTTGGACATGAGGAGAAATTTCTATTGAAAGTCTTTCCAGTTCTCCCTATATTAACATGGCAAGTTGTTCCCTTCTGAACAGAAGTATTTACTGAAGTCATATTGCTGTTTTTAAAGATTCCTATCTTCAGAATATTAGAATTCCCTCACCTTTTAAAAAATGCATATTTTATTCATATATGAGCAATAGAAAAATGGGTTAAGGACTGCTGGCTAACGAATACAGATGAGTTCAGATATTTATGGAATTAGTTATTAATTCATTATGCAATTTTAAAAATGTAGGTGGAAAATGCTCATATGGCCACTGGATTATATTAAATGTAGTGTGGGCCTTTTAGCTAAGGAAAGCTTCAGCAATAAGTTCTTTAGTACTATGCTAAATATTAATGTACAACCAAAAGCAAACCAAACCAACCAAAAATCAAGCAAAAGAGGAGATTTTTAAATAGTTTTGAAATGTCAGCTGACAAGAAAAGTATTTTCCTCCGTTGCAAGAAAAAAAATGTCCCCTTTCTCTGCTGCTTCCCGGTGCAACTTTCTTATTTTAGTCCCCACTATGCGATTTCCAGCCGTTAGGGAACACATAGCAATCAAGATGATGTCATGGTGCCGAATAGCCAAATATATTTGGGTAAAAGGGAGGAATGTAACCAAATTTATGGGATAATAGAAGAAGCAAACCTGTTCTCTATTGCATAGTCAACTGGATGGTGTTACCGCTAACAAATGTGAGGTGTACAAATCCAGACGACTACTAGAAGGGAGCAGAGTGTTAGACATTTGTATCTTTTAGCTCCCCTCTGGGAGTCATCCAGATCTATGCAGTCTAAGTTTCATAGACCAGCTTTGAGGGCAATTTCATTATTTGCCCTTGCACGGTCTATAAGCTGCAGCAGAAGCACGAACCACTTTCTTTGGCAATGAAGGCATCTATTGTCTGTTTTGCAAAGCTGTGCTACAAGGGCAGGCAACAAACTCATCCTTGCAGCACAGCAGAAAAAGATAGGGACTATCATCCCGTTGCCATGACAACACAGCGATGTGTTCCATCTGCCATAGAAGCCACCTGGTTTTCCCCTCTGCTGTGAAGCAGGCAGTCAAACTGCCCTCAGAGAAATGATGGATAAACTGCCTGTTGCTCACCTGCGAAATCAAATGGGACCCTTGGGGTTCCTTGAGGGGTTACAAACCTGTGCAAGAAACAAAGGATCTAATTGATGTCAGCCTTCCTTTACTGTCTCCCTATTTCCCCAAGGGGGAAAGTCACTATTGGGGAAGGGAAATAGGTCTTCTCTTTAGGCATACTGGCTGTGCAAAAACCCAAGCAGCATTCTTTGGCTGAATGCTCATGGAGCCTTCTCTTGCCTGCCAAGCTCTCCTCCTTCCCCAAGATAAGGCCTTCCCCAAGACGAGGTGCAGGAGCAGAAAGTCTGCTTAGAGTAGAACAGCTCCCTCTTTCCGAGCAGAGTAGTGCGAGATGGGGAAGATTGCCCTATTGTTTTGGCAAACCTTACCTTTTCCCTTCCCTGCACTGAAATTCACTTCTGAATGTCCTTTGGATTGCAGATTTAAGTGGGCCTCTCATAGTGAGGCTTCCAAAGGGTTTCACAATGATTCATATCCAGCCACAAATTTGGCACATGCGCCTTATTACGCTGCTTTCTAGAAATTTTGCTGCCAGACTATTCTTTGTCAAACACATGGCATCTCTTCCCAGTTGTGATGGTAACATGAAGGCTTTTGCTCTTGTTTCCCAAACCCTTAAGCACCTTTTTGAGCATCCTGTTAAAATCCAATTTTGTTTTTTGGAAAGCTGCATTTTTGTTTATTTTGCAAACAAATAAGCTCACCTCTAGTTTTCACGCAGAGCAAAATGTATGGATTTGTTCTATCCTGCATTTCCAATAAGAACTCAAAGCATCTTACATGGGGATCTCCCTTCATATATATCTCCACAGCAGCAACTCTGTGAGGATGATTCAGTTGAAAGAGTGACTGGCCCAGAGTCGCTCTGTGAATATCCATGGCTGAAGGTGTGGAATTTGTAGAATTGACAACTGATTAATCTTTGAGGCAAAGGTGCTATTGCAAGGAAGTTTTGTCTGTCTGAAGAGTTGGGTTGGTTCAGCATTTATTTCCCTGTATAAAATGTTGTCTATGGGATTACTAAGGGCAAGGTATTAAGGGTGATTCTTTCATTTAATTAATTTCTTGAACATCTCATGGAGAAAGGTTTTTCAGGTTGAGGATGTACAATTTTTTCTGGGCTGAAAAGCACATTTTTCTATGGCTTACTAGGAGCTGAACTAAAAAAAATAGTATGTGAAGCTGGGACAAAATTGAAATTTACTTTGATTTCATTTAGATTTAAATGAAATTAAAATGAATAATAGTTAATATGATTGCTTTCCAGAAATAAATTTAATATATTTCATCTTCTATCACATTAAAATTGCTTTGATTATAACTTTTATACATTTGAGAGAGTCACATACAAGGCTCTGAAGGGCCTAATACAAAAGTGGGACTTCAGATTGTACATTTCTTCTGTAGATGCTCTGCATATTAAAAAGAATCCAACAACACACTGAAGAAATACTGTAGGTCTCCTGTTCTGTTCTAGTAAGGACATGTCCCATAGCTTGGATATCTTGGCTCAGTGACACACCATAACTCTTATCTACTTCCAATCATTAACGACAGAATAACAAAGCTTTTTATAGCAGCAATTACTTTGGTAACACTCAAGTTTGAATTTAGATTGACATGACATAAGTGGTAGGCAGCCAAAGCAGAGACTTGAGAGTCCTTCTGAAATACAAGCTACATGAAATCCGAGCCCAAAGAACAACAGACTTTAATTAATTCCATCTTAAAACTCAAGATCCAACAGCAGCGTATTTTTCTGCCTTACTGGTTCAGTCTTCCCTGACAGGCCTGAGCTGAAGGTTGTGAAAAGAGCAACATTTTGATTTTGTGACTTCAGCTAACCATGAAGGAAGCCTCGGAAAGTTACCCAGCCTCCAGTTCTTTGAGATGTGGTTTAGTGGGGATGGTAAATTGGGAGATTTAATAATTACAGAGTAGATGGAAAGTCCCACTTCAGATAAAATACAGCTATTTGTTTCAGAGTCAGATTACATAACTATACTTGCTGTCAGTTTGCAATATTGTGCCAAGTTCAGTAACATTTTCATCCAGCTGCAGGACTTCTCATGCCAGACATTTTTCATTTTTCATTTGGGAAAAGATTTTTAGATGCGTTCTTTATCCTGGCTTTAAAACTCACAAACTTCTGACATGGCAGAAATTCATCATACAGATATTTGAGGAATACTGTAGTAATAACAATGATAACGTTTTCCTTCAGGGTTCTGTACAATCTGCCTGCTACATTTGTTAGAAAGGCCATGATTAGTAAGTTATTGCTTCTTAACATTATAGTTTTCTTTATACAATTTTTCTTTGGAGAGTTGCACACCAAGAATAGATGAACAGGATGTTACAGGGGCACAGGTGAAAAGGATATAACAGGGGCACAGACAAACAGGACGTAATAGGAGCACACTGTACACAGCTGCCTGAGTGGCAGCGGAGTACAAGAGCGGCAGGCTGAGTGGATTATGGGTAAACAAAGATACAGAGGCATTGGTTGTCCCCAGGGCAATAGTTTGGAGTGACACGGTTTTCTAACAGGTCTCTCTGTGACCTAATTAGGCATGTTGGTCCATCCCAAGACTACATATTAGCCAGTGGCAGAGAGGGATGAGGGGACTTGTAGGGGCAGGTCCACCTGCAGGCTAACACAGCTCCTTGTTAGTCAATCAGTAGATAAGGCTGATGAGGTTTTTGAGATGGCTGTGTTAGCAAACAGGTAGATCAGGCACATGGGATCGTTATTCTATGAAGGGTTTTATAGCATGGTGACTTTCAAATCCAGTATGCTACTTCTAGATAAATTAATGTTTAATTCGGGTCCCATGGGTATTCCATTTTGGATACATACTTTTAACATCTCACTTTCAAGGAATACATCTTCAGTGTTAATCTAACCAAATCTGGTATTCCTTTGGGCCCCAAATCCTTAAACTGGTCCTGCCTATGATTTCCTCTTTGTCAAAATATTGAATCATAGCCATAGGAGAAGCAAAATATAAACCCCAGGTACTGCCCATAATTTTGGCTTTAGCCTGTAACTATGAGCCAGTTTGGGTTACTATATATACCTTTCTCCCCAGTTCCACAACTTAATAATCTTACAAAGAATCTCTGAAATATATTTATCATAGCATAAGTTTTAATAAATTACAATCCGCTGCAATAATGTATGCCCAGGATAATGTGCCAATGTCTATTGTATAGAATAATCTAGGGCAGGGTCCACAAATTGTGTGTAATGATCTCCTGGGGAGTTGCAACCAATTTTGTGGGAAGTCACAAATTTTTGGGTGTCCAGAAGGGTTGAAAGTGGGCAGGCAGGGAACACAGTGTCTCCAGAGCTTTGACATTTGGGAAAAGCAGGAGCTAAGGAGTCCATGTCATACATGGGACATAGCCAACAGAGAGGAGGGGTACCGCCTGGTTGGTATTTTGCATGGAGATTTACTAAAGATGGGAAATGAACAGTGGGGATGGGATCACCTGACACTGCAGGAATGCACCCAAGATATGAAATTTGAAACTCCAGCTTTGGGAGGTCAGAAGGTTTAAAAGGTGGGCAGGCAGGGAGTGTATGTCCTCAGAACTGGGAAGAAAGTGCAGTGTCAAGTTTTCTATTCTGGGGAGCTGCTGATAGAAATGGCAAGCTTGCTTAGGACTTCCACCATCATTGCTGTTGCTAAGGGCATAACAGACAGCCACTTAGGAGGATTGAAAGTCTGGCTGCCCTCTCATCTAACCTTCAAGGAGATTTGCACCCAACATGACAGCTGTCCTAGCACTGTGCTTTGCACCCGGGCACACTAAAGCACACCACTTCTTTGGGGCCACCTTGCCTGCTGCTATGTCATTTGAGGCTGGCTGGCCTCCCAGGAGCAAGATTAGGCAACAGCTTTCCCCCCAGTGGGCTTGCTTTGAGATACAGGAAGATTTCAGATCCATGAACCCAGATGATTGAGGATGATAGAAATTGATATATTGAGCTTTTAAACTTCACAGTATGGAATGAATGTCAGCAGCTGGCGGGGGGGAAGTCCCACTGTTTTGGATTGGGATTTATGGAATCCACCTTCACTTCCCCCACAACAGCCATACGTTGCTCTGTGGCTGGGCTGGGCTGGGCTGCAGCTTTCTTAGCATGGCTCTATTAGTAGAGGATGATAGGAACATAGCTAATTAGTACTGGGTCAGGAGAAGACTGCATAACACAATGGAGTGACCCACTGGCTGGATTCTGAAGAAGCCAACCTTGGCTTGCAAGTTAAGGATTAATCCTTAATCCTCTTTTACATCTGCAAGCCCCCCAAATTTGCAACACTCCCACACCTATTTGTATTGCATAGACACATGCCCTTTCTGATTGCACAGCTATTGATATCCATATGAATCCTAATTCTTCTAGCAGCTAACTCCTCCTCCTCCTCCTCCATCATGTAGGAGTCATACAAATTCATGCATTATTATTTTGAGAAACCTTGATCTAGTTTGTTTCCCAGACAGTATTGGAAATTTAAGAGATTTCTGGTATAGTGATGGCTTCTGACAGAGCCTACGTCAATAATCATGCAGGTATAGGTTTAGCCCTCTTATTGTGGTGCAGTTCTCTAGTAAAATGCATGGTAGAATGGCCACCTCTATATGCTCATATCTTATTAAATTCAGTGTCAGCACACTGACTACTGATGCAATCTTTTGTATTATGAGAATCAACACCATATGTGATTAAACTTTTAATAAGTTTCATACAGAATTCTCTCCCCCCCCCACACACACACACTTGCACTACTACCCTGCCACTCTCCAAGAAGCCCAGGATGGAATAGAGGGAACTTGGAAGTTATTCCATTGGCTCCTCAAACAGCTTCTATATAGTTGTTTCACTCAATAGATTATGAAAAGTCTAGTGTCACTGACGAGCTTCACACTGAGTGAATTTGGAATCACAATTCTTTAGTTCCTATCTATTATTCTTTCCATTACATCACATTAGTCTATGATAGCACATCATTGTTTATACAAAGGAAGCATAACTTTGAGGGCAGAAAGGTTGACATTTTCCTTTAAAAAGGTCAGGTATCAGGTGATAGGAATGCTTTCTCTGCCTGATACTCAGAAGGTATCAGAGATGCCAGGATAGAGTAGATTAATGATGGACCTGCAACTTCATTTCAGAAAGTGGGTGCACTTTAGTGAGTTTCTGCAGAACCACGCCTGCAGGAAAAAGACAAATGTGTACAGAAAAAGGGTGACAGAATGAGAGAGAGGGAGGAAGAAAAGAAATGGTTCTACACAATTGCAGCTGGGTCTGCTTTCTCACTTCTTTGAAAGGGCCTGCAGGAGCCTGTTGTTCAATTCCTAGAGATTATCAGAACTCTATTACAAACACATAGTTTGATAAAACTTGACATTGTGATCATGGAGGGACATGAGCAACGTAGAAAAGAGTGCCAGAGAAAGATCCACTCACAGTGGCTGGGCTGTGGTTGAGGGTGAAGGAACCGAGGCAGACATTGCCAGGGCTTCAGTTCAATCCCATGTAAGGGATGCCAGATGGGAGAGATTTTGAGGGAGATCCAAGAGAGAGTGGGCTCATACATTATGGCTTGGCAGCATTAATCACATTTGTCTCTCTCTACTAACTTGGTTCCAGACAAAAAGCATCAAAGAGAAAGCAAGAGAAATAGGATGCCTTTGTTCTTCCAGGCCACTAGGTAAAAACTTCTCTTGTTCCCCTGCTCCCACCAACTCTGACTGGACAGCCTGTCCTTAGCAAATTGGAAGCACATCCCTGCTCCATTGGTGGTCACAAGTGACTTTTGCAATGAGTTAAAGGCACTTCACTGAAAAAGATTCCCCCTCTTTGGTACAGACAAAACAGATACAATTATATAATATTACCAGTATGTTACTACACCTTCCACAAGGATGAAGCTTCACTGCCTTTTTTAAATGACTAAAAAATGAGAAATGTGATGGGGAGGGGAGGGGAGGGGAGCAGGCCAGGGAGAATATAGAATTCTGTTTATATCCAAAATATCACATTCAATTTAACTTACTGAAGCTAGCCTTTAACCACAAACTGGAGAAACAGACAATTATCCTGGAACCACTTGCTGCCAACTTCCCTGAAAGCACCTGGCCACTGTTAAGACTTACAGAATGTCCTAGACTGACCACATATCTTCCTCAGTGTGACAACTCCATTATCAAGTATTTAGAAATAATTTTCAGCCACTATTCCTATTCAGATACAGGCATTAAGAGAGCTGCAAGGGATATCACAGTCTCATTGGAGCCTTGAATGCACAGCAGTGAAATCCCTGAGAACTGCTGCCACACTGCCATTGATACAATTTACACAAAATGGTCAAAATGCCTATGCTTGATCCTTCCTGTTTTTTCAAAATATATATGCATATATATTTATCAGGAAACCTCTGCCAGGATAGGAGTAGTAGAGAGGAGTCATCTTTAATATTGAAGATCTGTGGTATATAATGGCAGCATGATTCAAGATTTAATCAGTCTGAATATTTAAAGACAAAGGAATCCAAATGTTTATTAAAAAGGAGAAATATTATCCCACATAATTAATCTACTAATGTACCCATTATGTCATTAATCACTTGACAATGACAAGATCAGCTCTCTAAGAATGTAATCTTATGAAACATAAATCAACACAGAATTTTGTGAACAGTGAGACATGGGCAGACTTGATTTGTTTCATCAGCAGTGAAACTCTCTAGACATTCACAAAATACATACAAGCACCCAAGCAGTGGCAGTCAGAAAGTAAAGATGAAACTCAATCTTGTAATGATAAATTTGCATTTTATGACATTCAGAGCCAGTCTTCAGAAAGTTTGCCATAAACATTTCCAGGGCTTGGAAAACTGAATTGCTTCAACATGGCTTGGCACCAGGGTCCCCACCGGACCATTTATCTACCCAGATTCAGCCCGTCCCATGAGAAATTTAAGGGAAGGAGTGTTAAGGATTCCCACCCCATGGGAAGTGCAGAAGTTGGGACTCAGCAGTATACCATCTGTCCTTCGGAACACGCTGCCTCCTCAGATATGGAATGCCACACACCTAAAGACCTTTACAATACCTTAGTCTTCAGGCAGATGGTTCTGGGCTGCCCTCATTCATTAGGTTCTTGATAGTTTTTCCTTGTTCTATTTTTACTTTTACTCTGTACCAGTATCAACTGCCTTCAGTCCTTTTTTTCTGTCAGGGGTGACCATGGGAGGGGATGAAAAAAGGCAAGATGGCACCCATGTATTTTTATTGGTTTGTGTCATACAGGAACCTTCGCTGGTAATCAAGCTATAGGGAACCAATAGACAAGTTCTATGCTTTTTTTTTTTCCCCCAAATATCTTGTGCACTCCAGTAACAAGCACAAAATGGGCTTTGTTACTACAATAGTTCTAATGTCTGTTGAGACAACTTTTGCCCTTCCTATTCATTTTTAGGACCAGTTTGTTGTTGTTATTGTTATTCACCATCAAATATTGACTGGGTGTGTGTTTCTGTATAGCAAAATAAAAGTGAATTGGTAACACATGACTGAAGCTAGCACAGATTCTAGTTAGCATCAGTTTCCATACCTGTCTCAATCCTTCCTTAGTTCCCACATCTCCAAAAAATTAACCAAATAATAAGCAGAACTGTCTACTTGGTCTTTATTATATGTACACATGAAAGAGGTAACAATGATTGCAACAACTTTTCCCAATCTGTTCCCCTCTAAATGTTTTCAATGACAACTCCCAGAACTCCTAATCAACAGCGAAGCTGGAATAGGCTGGAGCATATGAATAGAAAAAGTAATATTATTAGTTATGAATTATCGTCTTAAAGAAACTCAGAAAGAGAGGATAATTTCATAGGATCAGAACTTGACCAGTTTCTCATTTACTGTATCTGTTATTTGAACTGGAATCCAACCAAGTATAGAACTAGCGGCGGGTGGGGTGGGAGGAAAGAATGTGATGCCAGGAATAATTTTCTTGACTCACCAACAGATTGCTTGAAACAGCTTTAACTGGTGCCTGTGATATGTTATCATTTTTCAGTGCTAGGACATGGGGGTGATTTCCAGAGGGAAAAAGAAATTAAAAACTGCTATCTGAAAAAGGCACAACAACAAATTCCATTTTCCAAACAGCATGTCATGACGAGATTGAAGTGGTCCAAGCAAGAGCCTGAATCCAATCAGGTAAGGATCTGAAATTATATACTTTCATTACTGAAACATCGTTTTCAAAGACTTGCTTTGGCTCACAACAGGAGAGGCTCCCATTGTAGCTAATACTGGATATTGTTTCCTTTATTTTTGAAGTTTAGAGGTGAGCACCAGTCCTTACAATGATTATTACTATTATTTGTTAAATTTGTATGCCACTGAATCATCTAGACTCATGGTGGCTTTGTAGCACTTAAAATTTCAATAAAACATCCACAGTAAGAAAATTACCATGAATATAGCAAAGCACTCATGGTAAGAAAACCAAACCACACCCACAAATAATATCATAACACAATGTTATGTGTGCAACAAATCAGAACAAAAAGTAAAATTAAAATGCACAATAAATAACCGAAAACACCAAAACCTCTGAGCATAAAACAGTAGTAAAAGTAGGTTCAGTAGGGAATCTAGGTTTTGTAGGAACATAAGAAGATTAAAAATAAATCCCCAACCACCCATTGAGGAGTGGGTGTGCTCAGAAGCTGTAGGGACACTGGGGAGAGAAAATGGAAGCCTCAGTGAGAGGGAGGATATAATTGAGTAGCATGGACGGCTTACTGAAAAGCGGAATGTTTTCATTCCTTTATAATATTATGTCTGCCCTTCACTGGAAAATTATCATTACCCAAATCGAATCAAAATATATAACAATCTATTAAAAGCCATCTTGTTGTGATATATATGCCCAAACGTTGATGGAACGTTCCAAAAGTTGGAATATTATTGTTTGCATCTTAATAAAAACTCTGTAGTGGAAGGGTATTCCACAGCTTGAGGTGCTTCTACTGAGAAGTCCCTATTATGGATTCTGGAAGTCTAGATTTCGTTTGGTGATAGTAAAAGCAAAAAGCAATCAACTCATGATAGAATAATAGATGACAGTGCACTATAAGCTATTTTTGCTAGTGTGACTTGTTATCCCTTTCCAATTTTCCCTGTGCTTAAAACCACATAATTATCAAAATCTCTCCTCCGTTTCCTATATCAGAATATTTTTCTGTGCTAATTCATAGAAAATATATTCAGTCCCAGATAACCACAACATACAAGGTATATTTCATAGACTAGAGAAAAAGCCGAATAAAAACTGCTTCTAAAAGAAGGTATAGAAACTGTTAGTGGGAAACTCTTCCTCCTCCTCAGTTACATTTGGCAGCCAAGGTTAAATCCTATCATTTGTTTCCAGAATAAGGCCAACACTCAGGCAGAAATGTCATTTCTCCCTATTGTACTCTCAAATTCCCATGAAGTTTTGGGAGAACAAGTTGACAACCACTTTCTTTTCCCATTTGTAGGACTTAGAAGGAGGAAGAACACATTTCAGCCCAGCTTTTGGAAAAGCATGATTTTCCAATTAAAAATAGTTAAGGAATAAAATAAGACGTAGATAGGAGAGTCTGTGATACACTAGAACTTCAAATATCCTTTGGCATTAGCCATGCTGGTAGGAGGTGGAGGGCACTGCAGTTTAGTGACAATTGGAGGCCCATAAATTCTCTGTTCAGACTGTACAAAGCTTTGAAGGCATGCTTTGCTTCATTATGATTCATTTTGCTTACCAAAGCAACAACACTGGAAAAGGTAGCATAAACATTGAAGCCTCTTCCAACTACTGGAGGTGCTAGAGGAGAAGAGTTGCCTCCATGTAAGACACCATGTCAAAACAAAGCACAGCTGCCTAGCACAGGCCCATTTTCCATAAACTATTTTTCATTAGGTAGACAAAGTTCAAAAGATCTAACACCATCCAACTGTACTCTCAAATTCCCATGAACTTTTGGGAGACTACTGGTCTATATGATTCTTGTTCTGGGGTTTGGGGACAGCTGTAAAGAAAAATCCTATATGTAATATTAAATAGACTGCCAGTCTAAGGGCAATATCAGTCACAGCATGATGAACTGGTTCCCCTTTCTCATCTATTTTTATCCACACTGTCTGAGATGGGGGAAGGGGAATCATCTAACTACATGTTAGTTCTCACTGGTTAGAAACACAAAGCTAAATAATGCATTATCCATATATGAAGTGTTAACAGGCTGACCAGATAAACTCCATGAAGAGTTATACTGAACTCAGTATCAAGTCACAAGCTTAACTCAGTATCAAGTCACAAGCTTTGCATGCAGACAATTCCAGTTCAACCCTAGGACTCTTCAGCTAGAGCTGGGAAAGACTTCAAAATGAAAATCTGGAGAACCACTGCTAGTTAATGTAGTTAATACTGAACCAGATGGACCAACAGTCTGAGTAGGTAAGGTAATTTTATCTGTTTCTGGATGTTTCTTTGACAGAGTTAAAAATGGGAGGTTCAGAATAAGAGATGGTATCTTAAGTTAATCACATCAGATTTGTATCTCTAATATGTGCTATCTTTTAACTCATTGATAAGCCAGGTCTCTTTAGCATGTTAGAAATAATTATTTGGGGACCTTGTTTTAGCCTTCTGACTTTAGCAACTTCTGTAAGAGTCATCTGGATGACCCATTTAGCACTTAGTTTCTGAATCCCTTCTCCTTCAGTCGTCTTAATTAGAGCACTACAAAAAATACCATTATTTAGGGATGTCAACTATATTCCATGTGTATTGTGACAAACTGCTTTGTGTTGTGTCTCGAAGGATAATGTGTCATGCAAACTTTATTTAACATAAAGGACATATCAACTGATTGACTAAAGCCAAGAAATAAGAAAAGACCCTTAGCTACCTCCATCTGTCTTGATGCTTTTTTTGCCATTACTGTAAATAATCTTCTAGCCTTTCCCGGATAAATCAGAAATGATGTTTGCTTGCTTTGGAGTGTTAATAATGGTCATATATACCATCTTTCTTATGATTACTTATTTTCACTAATTATTCAGGGTGATCTCAATAAGTTTCTTTACGTTCCTTTTCCTTTTTGTTGTTGTTTAAAATGAAGCCATGACCTGATATATCCCCCCTGCCCCCCCCCCCAGACTGATGCCAATCACTGACTTGAAGAGGGAAAGGGATGTTGATCACAATATGCTAAAATTAGAACATGGCCAAACCGTTTCAAGTTGCAAGTAGCAAAATCCAAAATCCAATTTTTTGTGGTACAGAATGAGACAGCAAGCCAACTTGGAAACAGTTATGCAATATTTTTATTTTTAACCTTACTTTTTTTTAGAAATGTCATGTGCAGCTTCCAACATAGTATGTGGAGCTGCTGAAAAGTAGAGAAGAAATAAATAGGCAGTCTGTGGATGGGACCATCGTAAGCTCATGGCCTGGATATGTTTGTATCATTGAGCAATAACTTTGGGCAAGAGATAAATGAATCCTTACTAGTCATTGACACTAGAGATTGCTCGCCTGTGCCATACAGTTGTCTGTTTCCAACCCAAATTTACTTTAGTGGATTTAAACCAATACAGTCCCATCAAAGGATTTTCATCTGTTTAACACTGAATATTGGATTTGGCCATATGCTAAAGGTTTTGTAAATGAATATATCAGCCAGCACCATGACAACATACATTTCACAGGTCTCCCATGTGGCACCTGTTTATGAAAGGAGGGGGTTTTCCCATGCATTTGTGAAACCATATACTGTTGGCCTTCTATTGCATTTTCTTTTGTAGGTTTAGCCTCTAGATAATTTTTGTCTGAGTCCAGGAAATTTTTCAGAAGCTACAAGTATTTCAAGCTCCTAAAACATGCATGGCAGCCTTAGAGAGCAATTTCTGGATTCCAACAACATCTGAGGTTGAAATTATATTTTCTCTATACAGTAGGCTCTCCTAGAGATATAATTGTGTTACCTTCATATGCTCTGTGGTTTAATAAATAAACAAACAAATAAATGTGTGCCTTCCATGGAAAATGTTGCTTGCTCCTACCCTTTCAGCTTTGAAGAAATCATGAAGGTTCTGCAAAAGCCCGATATATCTTCAAAAGTAGCCTTCTTCTATGGTATAAAAACTTCTAAGTCCATAATTTACTTAGGGAAAAGTACAGTCCTTTTAAGTCCTTGAAATTTTATGATACATAATCATAAAGCCTATTAATGAGAATTAATGGTTAATTCTACCCTCACCTGTTTCACTATAAAAGTACAGACTGTACCTTAGAGCTTTTCTATGTTAACTGCTACCTCAAAAGAAGATCCTAATCTACAAACTTCTCTTACCTATTGATTAGTGAACTGAACTCTAGAATATTTTTTAAATTCTGATTCATAGATTTACTATTCAACATTGGTTAGACAATGTATTAATTGGTTGCTCTAAGATGTTATTCATAATCAGAAATGCACTTGACTTTGGGGCAGGCATGTCACACCTTTTGCATTGCCATATACATGTGACACAGACATGCAATACCAGGAATAGATGTGTGTGACTGCCCACTCATGGTTTAAATCACCTTGTCCCTTTGAATCTGGGCTACTGAACAGACAGACCCAATGCTTTCTACAACTTCACCAATCGCAGGAAAAGCTGCATACTCAAAATTCAAGTACATCTGTGATGATGAAAAACATCTTGAAACAATAAAGCAATATTCAAACCCAGCCAGGTTTGAAGTGAAGCTCTTGACATGCTGTGCAAAGCCTGGCATGGCCTCTGAGCCACTAGAAGTTGCATAATCCTGCTCTAAGAGAAGATGTTCTTCAATAAGGCATCATTCTTCTTGAGTAGGAAAACTAGAACAAGATGTCTCTTTCCAAAACTGCTATTAAAACACAAAGGAAAAATGTGTAACTGCTCTAATCACTTATGAATAAAAATACAAAGTCACTTAAATTGTAATCCTGAATATGGATTTGGTTAATGTAATATACACTCAACCTATATTTGTCTAGATATATTTCTTCTGCATAGAGCTTTGGAGCCAATCTAATTCCAGACCTAAATATTCTAAAGTGCTTAGTCAAATAAATCATGTAGGAGAACTATGAGCATATATCTAGTTTCACTTCTGCATAACTGTTAAGCACACAGCTATTTTCATTAGATGGAATACTAACCTCTCCCAAAGTTAAATACACAGTTGAATTATAGCTATATGTGAAAATCTGGCATAAAATAAGTAAGGCTGCACAAAGCATGAGGTTAAGCCTGGTACAAGAGTACATGAGCTCAGAAGTAAACACTCCTGATTTAAATTGCATTTTGCTACTAATTTATAAAGACACTTGTTAGATAGAATATCTTATTCTACCCTTTATCCATGGAAAGTATTTTTTCAGCAAATTATAAGGAGTGTGTACAGATCAAGAAGAAGTTGGGGAATCGGGAAGAAAAGTCTTTTTGTGAAGTCATATGATATGATATATGATATGATATGATATGATCAGATAAGATATATTGGGTTGTAAATTTATGTTGGTTTCATTGCTAGGTTTTTGGTGGGTGAATGGGGAAGAAGAGGGGTGAAGGAAATCCACTAAATATTTAAAATACTTTCTAAAGAGAAATATATTTGAAGGCACAGCTGTTCATAAGAGCATCCTCCCTCTCCCAACTGTGTATTCAGTGACTTTCACACAGACATGGGTGCTTCTTCCTGGAAGATAATAGGTGCGAAGGAGCCACAGCTGACAGTATATATGTAAAATATTCACATTTGCTTTGAAGCAACATAATATCATGCATACCAAAATGGCTCCTGTGCATGTGTGTAAAATTGAGCATGAAGGTGGCACACTTCTTAACACCTGATTCATGCATTTATATTTAAGAATTCATGTAGATTTAGGTGAACAGTAAAAGTGAACACTCTTTGCCACAGCAGGGACTTCTATAAAAGGGGGTAGTTTTGGGCCATCCTTCTTTCACAGAGATTATTGTTGGAAAACTACTCAACTTTCTTCCTTCTACATTGTACTGTCATTTGCATACACTTCTTCACGTACTCATTTAATTAAGAAGCCTATCCTATGATTTGAGATACTGTGACATTAAGGGCTAGAGTAGTCCAGGTGGAATAATGAACTTTAATTCTATTGCATCCACAAATGCATCATCAAAACACTAGAGTCTATGAAAGAATTTGATTTTCTTTCCTTGGACAATGATAAGTCAATGGTGAAATTATCACTGATGATAATATACTGGGACAGCATCTCATCTGCATATAAACTTGAAAGAAATAATGATATACATGAAGGTAAATGTTACAGAGAAATACCTAAAATTGTTAATTATTTTGAGAGAATGAGAGACTGAGATCAACAGTGCAGTTAATGTTAAAACATTTATCTTGGCTCTTCAGCTTTACTTGGAGTGACAGTACAATCCTAAACATTTGTTATGGTTCATGCACTGCAACACAGGATTCTTGCAACTTGCTTGCTCTAATGATAAGCCCATCCAATTATGTCTTTGATAGTGCAACAGCTCTTAGGAACAGAGTATAAATCACTCTCATTCTTTTTGTACCTGTAATCCTTAGCTAAATAGTTTCTCAACAACTGAAAATATTAACATGATCAGTAAACCACAGAATTGACAATTGGAAGGCCATTGATTACAGGGTTCACACACTAAGTCCACATGCAAACTTAAGTACTGATTTCCCTAAATCTTTTAAACATTACAGCGGTTAGAAAAATCAGTTCTTGAAATTATATTTGGGTTTAAGCTTTGAACTCATACTAAATAGTTCATTTTGTGCTCGCACAAATTACTGTGATTGACTCACAGACTATTTAGGATACTTCATACAAAGTTAATCTTAGTCTGATCCATAAACTAATAGCAAAACAGTTGAAATTAAGCTTATGCATGTTGCTTATGTTTGAAATTTACCTATGAAAGTAAATGCTATTAAAGTCAGTGAAACTATTGTGCACTGAGTTTAGAATTAGAACACTAGTCTTGCCAATGGATTGCCTGTGCTTCAAGTCAAGAAAACTGAATTTACGCCTGAGAGTCATGTCTCATTAAAAAAGCAAAACAAAACAAAAAAACTTTTTTTTTTGCCAAAACTAAGTAAACACCATTAAGACAGAAAGAAACTGAATAATGCAGGCACAGAACATACCAATAATGCCTATCGTGACAGTTCATCTAGTTTTGTTACACATTCAAATATTCAAGTACAGTTTACTTTCTAAAAATTTATATCTCTTTATTGAATGTCAGTATGCTAACACAACCCCATTATAACTACCATAATGAGCCAGAATATATGATTTTGATGTATCATATCTTTGAACTATTTCAGCTTTGAAATGTACATATGTTTGCTACTGAAAACACTAATTATCCAGAAGGAATTATAGGAAGTGAAGATTTGGAAAGAAAAAAAGATTTTCAAGAAAACATGTTGAATCTTTTTTTCTGCTTCCTAATATTTCACCAGAAAACTCTCAATTTCTGCAAAGGGTCTTTTTTTGTTGTTGTTGCCAAAACTGAAAAGAACCCAGCTGTACAAAAATAGATTGTAAGCAATTAAAATATAAAGGCAGTTTAGTCATACCTTATTATGTGTCTGTGTTTGTCCAACCAATATGAGAATATTTGATGATATAATAGATAGGCAGAAATTAATTAGAATTATTGACCTCTCAGATCTGATGTACCTGTCAAAGTAAACACACACACACGCACAAAAGATTTTCAAAAATGTATTCCATGTCAATATTGTAAATTCTTATTAAAACAAATCATTAATACTGACAATTTTTAAGTGTTTAACAGAACTTTTAAAACATAAATATCACTTTAGTAGTCTAAAATCAACTTTTTAAATGAACGTTTAAATTAATATTTAAATATCTTTTATTTTGTATTGTACAGGCTAATAATATCAGCATTGAGTAACAAAGGAAAAAAAAAACAATGTTCCAACAGTGCTAAGGAACTAGATACACATATGGTACATTTTGAAGTTTGTAATCTTGAATTATTTTGATACTGAAATTAGTAGATTCTGTACCATCCACTTCAAGAGGATGCAGCTGTTTGAGTGGTTGCAGTCCACTGGGAATTATTTTTACAGATACCATACAGAAATGACTATGAATTGAATTCACTATAAATTGTGAATTTCCTCATGTCCTACTCATTCTCATGAGACATACAATGGACAATACTGGAGGATTATGCCCACAAATGCAGTAGGAATATCTGAGTGGATGTTCATATGCTTAACAGGGTTAAATTAATGGTTTTATAGAAATGAATTATTCTGATTCAAAATGGAAATATTGTTGGGCTAGATTTGGTTCACTAATTGGGCTAGAATTGGTCACTAATTCAAGTATTGCTAAATTATGTTTTACAAAGCATACAGACATTAGACGAGATTTTTTTTTATAACTTTTAATCATGTATTTATGATTTTAATTTGATGTAAGCCGCCCAGAGTCCCCCATTGTGGGGAGATGGGCGGGGACAAGTTTACTAAATAAAAAAAAAATAAAATAAAAATAATTCATTCCATTGGTGAATAGTAAAAGTTGCACAAACTTAATTTTAGTAAATTAATAACAACTCATTCACTTGACTGACAATCATGGCCTTGTCATTCATTTTAAAAGGAATTTGATAATATTTTGATTTAAATATGTTATAAAAGGTATGCATCTTCATCCCATCTGAAAATTGTTCCAATAAGTTACAAATCTTGATAGGTTTTTTTTTTTTGGTTGTGGGTTGAAGTTTCAAGTCACCTCCAAAAACTGAGCCTGGAGTAAGCACAGCCTCAAAAATTATAGTAATGTATTTAGAAATATTGTTTAGACTTGTTAGCAGAATTTACTGCTTGGTCAGTCAAGCAAAAGTTTACAAATTAAGCTCTATAAACTCTGCTTCTGTGAGGTATTGCCTAATTTTCACAAACTCCACCTTCTACTACAGTCACATGCCTCATCCCAAACTGTTTTACAGGATAATGAACACTCAAAATTATATCGGGAAGAAGTGGAAAAGTTCTGTTGCACAAGCAAGCTTCCACTCATGCATATTTTGACCAAAGAAATTTGCACCTAAAATGCTGCAGAGGTTCACAGAGATAAGTAGAGAGCTTAGCATTGCTAAACAGTTGAAATGCTTTGTAAAATAAATATACTAAGAAACATAATTTATTCTCATATTTTAGTAAAATATATTTTAAACCACCCTGATCCTGCACATTGGATATTGTAGGGTGTGTGTGAGTGTGTGCACGTGCATGTGTGTGTGTGTATATGTATGTGTATGTATATTGATATGTATGTGTGAGTGTGTGTGTGTATGTATGTATGTGTGTGTGTGTATGTGTGTATATATATATATATATATATATATATATATATATATACATACATACATACATACATAAAAAAATAAAAATAAAAATAAATATAAATAAACATATTTGTCCAAATTCCAAATTATGCAAATCCTACATTAATCTTGAATGATGAAAGATCTCATTTTTGTGTTGGAAAATTTATTTTGGAATATATCAAACTGACTGTATCCTGAAGCTGCTACAAAATTTGTTTTTATCAGGGAATTATATTACCATTTGATTTGCTCAATCAATAATTTCAGATTTACAAGTCTTTTAATAGGAATCATTGCCAAACAACCAATTTTGCTGGTTGTTATGGTTACTAAAAAACATAATGAGTAATTTTACAGAAGTATGAAATCAAATCAACATTACAGACATGATGGGCCACTTCTGCATCTTAAAGGGACCTGGGCAACGTTCCTTTCAGGACACCTCACAAAGTACCCTGGTTCCTCCCTCTGAACTTTTTTTTTTTTTCCCCTCCACTTATTTCAACCCACTTTCCTCCATCTGGCCACTACTACTTTACTCCTCCTCCCAGTTTCATATTAGTTTCATTTTTACACTGACAAAGCCAAAAAGTACACTCATAGGTACACCATATTTATTACTCAGCTTTACAGCCACTTGGACCATGACTAGCGTAAAACTCCACAGAAGTCATCCACATAGCCCCTGGCCACTTCCAAATAATAAGGCATAGGGGTAATGGTGTTTTACCCTTACAGTTTTCACAAGTTAATGCTATTATGCTTACTATGCACATTTAACTTCTGATAAAATTATATTTTAGTTTGTTCACCTATACATTGTAATGTATGTAGATGTATTCATTTATTTGTTTCCTCAGTGTCATGCATCAATATATAGTACTGATTAATAATAAACTAGGTCTGAAGTATTCGGTTTCTCCTCACTGTTTAATAATTGCATGAAGCATCTATTTGTTCAGATGTCATGGGAATGAATAATCTGTAAGCATAATTCAGTATCATTTTTCCATTCATGGTTACTTTATTTTTATTTTTTATTTTGTTGTTCTAAATTGCAAAAGATTGTCTCCCTCAAACTGGGATTTTTCCCTTGCTTTCATGTGTGAATGTGATCTAAGGGATAGCAGATACAGTCAATTTAATCTCAGATAATAATTGAGGATGCATTCAATTAGTGAACATCTATACAAAACGAAACAAAACAAAACAAAACATAACTTCATCCCTACAATTGCTGTTGATGTGTGGAAATCACTATAGGATATCTCAGATTGTGTGAGGCATTCTCTGCACTCGTGTATTTATGAGAGTATTCATAAAGCACTGTGTTAAGACAAAATTGAATACATGCAGTGGTCCAAAGATAGAACTTACTGAGGGCCTGTTATGAGATAAGCAATATTGTGCCACTGAATCAACAGGAACTAGGATTACATTAGTGGAAATGCTGAAGTTCTTGGAGTACTTGTCACTCAATTGTTTTGTTTATGACAAAACATTATGATAGTGAATGACAGCCACAAATCAGAGCTCCATATGGATCTAGGCTTCTCAACTGAGGGGACAGGTACTCATATACATCTTCATAGAAATGAAAGAGAAATTCTTTGAATATAATTGAAATTTAAATGTGCATTATTACAACTTCAGCACTCACAAAGATATTTTGATCAGAACTGGTATCCTTAATGCCAATGAGAAGAGAAAAAGTAGACATCTGATCATGGGTAGGACAACCATAACATCTAATCATGGGTAGGACAACCTTAACAAAAAAACTTAACACCTTAAACAGAATTATATGCATATTCCAATGTCTAATTAACAACCCTTATATAAGAGAGACATACTTTTCTTTTGTTTAGAGTAAAAAAGCTTTTTTAGTGGTTTTGCAAAGCCACTATCAGTTACATACCTCCATAGTGCTGCATAGACAACTGCTAGGGTGATCAAAGCCAAACATGAAAGGCCACTGCCTACTATAAGGGTTACTGAGGGAGCACCAGATGATTCCATGATCTGTGGATCATAACAAATATCTATCAGAGGAAACCATGTTCCAAAAACTACAGCATAAAAAAAAAAATAATGTTGCAAATCTAACTTGGTGCATCACTATTTCACCTCAATGGTATTACCAATAAGCAGCCATTCCTCCCTACTTTAATCTCAATTTGAGACGATAATGCTTTTAAGGCCCTGGGATTTCAGAATACCAAATTAATACCTACTTGTTTGGCCTTGAACAGCATCACTATTGACCAATTTCACTCACCAAAGAAATAGTTTTGTTTCTTTGGAACATGGCTAGTGATATCAACAGTTTCATGGGAGGCCTTAATATTTATTGCCATTATAGTTTCTTAGCTTTAGAAAAACAACAACACACACTGAAATTACATTCTCCTTTGATAGCCAAAGTATTGGCTTAGCATAATAATTTTGGCTTATTAAATGCCATCCAGTTCCTTATCTGATACTTATGACCAAACTTTTTGACTGAACAATAACTTTGCTTTAAAGTCAGCATTCATTTTTCTTGTGTCTTTAAATGGATAAAAGAAGCACCAATGGGAGAAATTAACAAAATGCATATAGTAATTGAAAAATCTGGACCTTTAAAACAAACAAACAAACAAAAAATCCTTCTTGTGTTTAATATCATTAGCAGTTGAAGAATAAATGACCTTGAGGAAGAAAAGCCTTTTTTAATGCAATCAAATACATCTCACACACACCCACACTTCTATCCTCTTTAATTAGTGTTTTTTTTTTACTGCAAAATGTGTAGGGTATTGGCTAATAAAACAATTAAACCAAGAAGTTTTCAGAGATACACTGCTTGATTTAGCAATGTGCTGCTGAAAAGCCTAAAGGTTCCAGTGTAAATTACATTTTATCTAGATATGATGTGTCATCCAGGCAATATAAAATGTATTGCTTAAAATGGATTTTGAGTTTATTTCTGTCAGACACTTCTAGGTTACAGGTAAGATGATTGCTGACTGTACACTTAACACTGTTTCCCTTAGGTTGTCCAGGTACTTTAAAATCTATTTTAATAGGCATTTTTTTAAAAAAACTTATTCCATAAATAGTTATTTTTAGTTATTTTACATTTATTTTTCTTATTTCATGCATATAAAATTGTTTCCCATAAATGTCAACAAACAATATATATTCCCTGTGCTGAAAATGCACAAATGCAATCTGTTTAACAAGAGTGGCTATGTTCCTTATTCTACTGGCACTAATGATAACAAATATCTCGCCCATTCCTATTTTATTAATTTATTCTTAAATGTAATCTGTTACAGTTGCTAAGTTTCCTCTTTACAAATACGAGCTGCTCCACATCTGACAGTAGTTGTTTATATGGCAAAATCCGTAATTCATTTCCATAAACTGTAAGCTACTGAGGGAGAAGACCCAGTCTCTTTCTGACCTGCAGCAGTGATACGATTCCTGAATATAGGCTACTGAAATATCTCTGGAGTTAATACTGAATGCATTAAAACATTCTCCCAGCCTTTCCATTAAACTCAGGATTTTTATTTTCCCTCCCCTTCTTTGTTACTTACTATTTCTCTAGGTTGCTGAGCCAAAATGGCGAAGGTAGAGAGACGATCACATAAGCATTTCGTATGGGATGCATCGGTAAGCACAGTTTTACATCCCTGGGTGGACCAGGCTCCCAAAGAGTCGTTCCTGCAAAAAGAGAGAGGGAGGGAGAAAGACAGAGGAGGAGGAGGAGAGAGAGAAAGAGAGAGAGAGAGAGAAAACCGGGATAATTACGGCTGGCGGTCAATTCCGTGAAGAGAAAAGGCAGTTTAATTGAGAGCAGAGTCTAGTGTGGGTTCCCGGACAGAAGAGATCTACTTGTTGTTGAATAGGACTTAATTTAGATGCATCTCCAGCTGTACAGTAATGCGGGGGGGGGGGGGAGTAGAGACGGCGTGGGAGGGGGGCAGAAGGCAGGCAGGCAGCTCTGCCGAACGCAGTGAGCTGTCCAAAGCTCTTGGTGCTGAAACCACGTCCAGCTTCAGAGTTCTTTCTGCCAGCGAGAGAAGCGGAAGCTTTCACCGCTGCCCGCCGCTTTCTAACTGCTCAGATCACTGCAAAAACTCATCACGGGGGGAATAAAACAAAAGCCCCTTGTGGCGTTCCCTCTCCCCCAGTGCATACCATCTCTGCCTGGGTCTGGCTTCACGTTTATGTGAGGCTATAACCTTTCTTTCTCTCTTGTGGATGTGCGTGCAATTTAAATGCAGATGGCTGTGAAATATCTGCCTGATTAACACTGATTTGAGATTGGCCGATTCTAGGTCTTCCTTTTCTGCTTGCTACGTTCGTTGCTGCTGTTAAGGTAGAGATTTTGTTCTTGTTGGTTTTAATGTTCAGCCCTGAGGATTTCACCCTGGAAACCGGCAACAGCATTCCTCCTCCAACTCTTCCTTTTTTTTGCCTCGCCTCTAGCAGCGGGGTGGATTTCAGCAGGGCACCGCATCTTCAAAGAGACACCCGGTCGCCCTCCAGACTTCCCCCTGTCCAACTTGATTTCATCCCTTCCCCTCCCTCCCCTTTCAGTCCAGGGGTATGGGGGGGGGGGGGTTAGAGGGGTGGTTGGAAGTATCAAGGGATCTTTTGCTCCCCCCCAACTCCCAACCTTTTGGGTTTTGCTTTTTAAAAACAACCACCTATCCCTGATTAGATTAGCCATTTAAAAAGACAAAAGCTCCTGCTCAAATCTTCCCCAGCAGAACAATAAAATGGTACCAACCCACGTTTTCCTTGTGCGGAGAAAAAGAGCGAGGCAGGAGTGGGGGTGGGGTAGTGAAGAGAGAGCAAGATTAATCTTGTGTTCATGTGAATTAAAGGCATTTGAGGGGGGCTTCAAGAGAACTTGAAACCGCTATCACTTACTTTATGTATTGTATATTAAAACAGGAAATTTTCTTTTCCCTTGCATGCCTCTGCATAAATAATCGCTCCAGCCCACCTCAGGTTCATTGCCAGGCTTCATATGCAGCTATTCACATATTGCCTAAGCTTTTGCCTATGCACTAGTGGGAGGACTCTGCCAGGAACAGCAAACTCTCTTACTTTCATTCCCCAAGGTCCTTAAAAATAAAAAGAAACTGGAGTGGAGGAGTGAAAGGTTTCGCCTTCAAATACCATCCCCTTCCCTCTCCCTTTGAACCGCCTGCTTTGGACTTCTGTCTTATTTCATGGCCATTACTGTAAACAGCAGTCCTTATGCACTGGCCCTTTTTTCTTCAAAATGTACAGTATATCATCCCAACCCACTGTGCACCACTTGCCCTTCAATGCCCTGGGAGTTCATCATTTGGCATTATAAATATTTTCAAGGCCAGCCCACAAGCAAGGCATAGCCCTAAAAATCATTCAGCTATAAAACTAGAAGACTATTAAAAATTTGGAAACTGCCACCACTAAATGTATCTGCCACTGATGAACCTCACACATTCATTGTATTTGTTCTCCTGAATATTGTTTTACTTTGTCTTGCTGTTCAAGCACAAATGAAATACATTTATCAGAGGTGATTAAATATTCAAGAAGATGCTAGTTTAAGGGAAATTGATATGGCTTAACACATAAAAACAGTGTTATTATCAATTCAGAGGGATGCTTAATAGGGCTGGACTAAGCATGGAAAGTACTGGGCAGCAGCCTGATAGTTTGGTTGAAGGCTACTGTTTCCAGGATGTGATGGCTAGAGCTAGGACAGCTTATTTGATTGCCACCATATATAAAATTCATACTCAATCCACTGTGAATTACACCATAAACTTCAGCCAGTAGAGAAGAAGGAAGAAGATACAATATTTTTTTACTTAAGAAAACCATATAATCTATGATGCACACTCATGTCCAACTTATTAAGCTTAGATAATTTCTGGAGAATCAGTTTGGGGTTAAGGTGCTGGACTAGAAACTGGGAAACCATGAGTTCTAGTCTTCCTGTAGGCACAGAAACTGGCTGGATGAGTGGACAGAAATCTAAAGAGTAATTTAATGTCATTAGACTCAATTCATGATGCTCCTTTGGGCATGTACGAAAGTCTGTCTATATAACCTGGATTTTTGTGGTTTTGTTTTCTCCATTGTGCTGCTTTGGAAACCAATTCTACCATTCTCTTCAGTGATGGAAATGGTTTGGTTGGTAACCCAGGGGAAAACAGCAGGAGAAGATGTCCTGGCTGTGCAGAATCTAATAAAATCCATTGCTTAAATGGTTATTAGCTTCAAATTAACAAAGGCCTAATTTGTATGTTGTTTTTGTGGCATGGCTTTCCCTTTCAAAACCATTTCTCCTATAGTTGGTTCACATATATCTCTCATATTGTATGGAAAATTTGTAGTTACTTCCCATGTAAATCTCAAAGGCTTTGAGAAAGACATGAAAATGCAATCAAAGCAGTCAATTTGTTGTGTGACTTTGATGCATTAATGATGAAACTTGGAAGCCAACCAGGTTGTTCCATTTATTTAAATGGTCTTCCTCTATTTAAGTGGAATGGAACACTTAGTACTCTATACTAAGCATTCTATCAGTGCTTCTCTATAAGCCAGGCTTCCCTAAGATCATCCATTAAGATTACAGGCAAACTGTGACATGTTCCAGAATAATTTTTGCTCTTGATCTGACCACTGCATTGCACATATGAAGGATGAGCAAGATTAGGGTACTTCAATAAATGTATTATAAAAATAGGATGAGGGGAAGACTTAAAGTTGTTCATAATTATTTTAATAGATTAACACAGGATTTTTTTTAAAAAAAAAAACTATTTTCAAGTCAAAGTTTTTTCCTTGTATAATTTCATTAAAAATCACCTTAGCTTTGCTTGACTGCTATTCTCTTAAGTGTTACACTGCACTATGGAAGTCCTAATGAAATTTGCTTAGGATGCACAGCAGCAGCAGCAACAGCAGCAGCTTCTGGAAAATTGTGCCACCTATTGTTGCCTCAGTCTATCTATATTCTTGATAAACTATCTTCTTCCTTTCCAAAAAGCTAACAGTGAAAAGGATTATGTCTAAGGCTTAAGTCATATTTCCACACAAGACACTTTCCATTTAATGATGGGAAGCACCCAATATATCAAAGAACTATAACAACAACAATTAAATTAGAAAATGAAGGACTATGCTATCCTCTGCATTTACACAGGTGCCTCTCAGTCTATTCCACTAGTTTTACCACCTAATTTAGGGAACGGTTATCAGAAGGGACAGAGTAGAAAAGTCTTCTTAATTGAGTGGAATAAATCTTGCTTTACTGTGGTTCCAACCTGAGGCCCATTCAATAACTAGAAACGAACATACAGGTGCAAATGGAGTAAGGGTAGGCAACTTATACTTTTAGCCTCTGCCTGATACTTTCAACTATTCATCAAAAAAATGATTTTGAAGAAATCCCATATTTGGGGAAATGTATGAAAACCTTCATAACAGACCTCTTTAAAAACAAAACAAAAGAAAAAAAACCCCAAACATTCAAGCAAAACCATTGCAAAGCCTAGCATACTGATAAAATCATGTTATGGATTCAGAGCTTTCCTGAACTGGCGGGATCATCCCCAGCAAAGCTATGATTGGAATGCTTCCATTACCATAATGGGAGGGAGCAATAATGGTCAGATCTTTGCTCCCTCTGCAACCTCCAGTCTTACCTCATCATTGTTCTGGAGAGTCCTTCAACCTTCCCAAATATAAGTTTAGGGTCAGAGAACAGATAGGGGACTATAGAGGTTGGGGAAACAATGAAGACTGCTTCCCTCCTCATCCTATCAGCAGAAAAGTTCTACTGGATTGGAAATTTTCTGAGGATGGAAGAAACACTCCTGTTTACAGAAGACTGACTCTGGAGCCAAGCCAAAGAGAATAATTAAGTTTGCATAATAGCACGACTAGTTAAATTTATCATGCAATTTCAGTGTTCACAAAATATATTTTTGAGTATATATTCAGAACAACTTTTTAATTATCCCCCTTAAATTCTATATATTTTCCAAATGATCTGTCTACAATTATAAATAAACTAAATAATGTATAAATTAAAAGAAGAAAACAAATCTGGAGTAAATGAGATATATGTGATTAATTTAGCCCAAGTGGATCTCGTTACTTCTGTATGATCCTGTATCTATGTCTTTTCTGTTCTTTATATTAGTCAATCAAATGGCTATTTTGGTTTCACCAAACTTATACTATTTTTTAAATGTTCTAAACCTATCTTACTCTACCTAGTGCTCTCCAGCTATATGGGGACTAGAGCTCCCAGAATTCCAAAGAATGGCCACAATGGCTAGAAATTCTGGGAATTGTACAATAAGCCTATTTGGCAGACACAAGATATGCTGGAATTTAGCAGCATAGGGAAGGGGAGATCAAAAACAGCAAGATGACAGGAGCAGTATGATGATTTAAGCTCTGCTTCTTTTATATGTGCACTGACACTGTATGCCTGTACAAAGGGGGTGGGGCTTGCATTGTGGTCCCACTTCCCTCGTTTTGCCATTTTTGACACACATGCACACACCCACTCCTGCTGCTGTGGCTGCTGATGAAATTGTCTTTTGGAATAGCTGGATAGATGCTTACAAGCCAGTACGTTATATATGCTTCACCCAGGCCTTTGGCGAGGGAGCATGAGACCCCTCACTTTATCATGCTTGCTATCTTTCATCTTTATTTTTTATTGATTTTATTGTAATTTCTTCTGTTATTGTGAGCTGCCCAGAGTCATTGAGAATTGGGCGGCTAACAAGAAACCTAGTTATATACAAGTTACTTGTGGTATTCTCCCAAAAGAATCCTGGGAAATATAGTTTCTAGAGTGGATATTTTTACTATGGTGAAGAGTAATTCACAAAACTATATATCAGAGAAGGTATGAGATATAAAGCAGAATGCCACAATTAATACTTTGTGATTTGATTTAACCAGGTCTTCACAAGTTCTATTTGATCTAAGAGAGATGCAGTTTATTTCTTAGCTCATATATAAATCTGGTTTTAAGCTTTCAAGATACTAGATGGTTCAGCTCTTATAGCATTTTCCGATCAAAGGCTACCACCCCCCACTCCCCTTTCTTTTTGAACCTCCCTGTACAGAGTCAAGGGCTCAGGCTTGCAACTCTGATCTCAAACTCAGTAGCAGTTGCTCTTCTTTAATGCTCTCAGCTGGGGCTCACAACTGTTACAAGGAAGGAAGTGCCATTGCCCATTATATGCTTACATGGAACCAGTTGTCTTGATAATTCTGCATCTCACAGGATGGCAAAGTATTGATTGTCTAATTAGTTGCTTTCCAGAAATGTAACACAATACAAACTGTGTTCTGCATAAAAGCACATGCTTCCTTTTTGTACACAGCAAAGCTTTTTTTAAAATCTGGAATGTGGGAGTTAACTCTGGAACTAATATTTAATTGTTAAAGCAATACAGGGGAAGTACAATGTAGAAACAATGGGTTATTGCCTGTTATCTTTATTATCTAATACAGCCTTTCCAACATGGTATTATTAAGTTGCATTAGACTATATTTCCCATCATCCTTAGCCAGTATAGGGGGTTGCATAGATTCAAAAAACTTGTAGGACAATAGATGAGAGGAGGCTGCTCCAGTAGTGTTCTTCCTGTGCATTCTTCTTTCCTTGTCCTGCTAAGGCTATATTGATTTTAAAAGTCACTCACATCTATTGTTATTAAATGCTGGGCTTCTACCCAGATTTTTTTTTTTTAAAAAAACCCATAGATGGTTCAACTAAATTTATTTCACCAGTTTCAGAATAGTGGATCAAATTCTCAGCCAGGATATATTTGTTTGGATTCTCTTCTGCTCTAGGATAAAGTTCATCTAATATTAGATGCATACGAACAAGTCTTACTACATACCTAGCCATAGCTCATTAACTTTAGTTGTACAACACACTTAGCACATTCACACAATAGCTCAGCTCCATTAGAAATTGTCCTGTTTCTATGACTAGAATAAACTTCAGTGAGTATCAAAAGTGACAGGATTCTAAATTAGAATTCTGAAAAGTCATCAAAGAGTCCTGTTTTGTCACTTTACATTCGGACAGAATAGTCTTATAATTGTATGTTTAACTGTATTTATGTATCCTAAGTTCAATAATATAGTGCATGTACTTATATTTGAAACTTACCCCATTACCAAGAACTGTGATCTTCAGGTAATCTTTTTTAGATATTCAGATGTTCTACTGCATCTTCATAGCGTCTTCACAGAACCATAGAATGTAAGTACTGGAAGGGACTTCAAGATCATCTAGTTTAACTCCCTTTCCAATTTGAGAATCTGCTACTACAGCATCCCCTACAAATAGTCATCCAGCCTCTGATGAATCACGTCCAGTGAAGGGGACTCCCACCCCCTACCTCCTGCCAAGGCAGCCTGTTCCATTGCTGAATTGCTGTTACTATCTGATGTCCAATCAAAATCTATTTCCTTGTAATTTAAACCCATTTTTTCTTGTCCTGTCTTTTGGAAGAACACTGAATAATTCTTCCCCATATTATACATATCAGCCCTTCAGATATTTGAATACAGCTATCATGTCTCCCTGCAATCTTCTCTTCTCCAGGCCAAACACTCGCAGTGTTTCCAACCATTCCCTGTTTTCCTTTCCAGTATCTGTTTTATTGAATTGATTTCATTTGGGTTAATGCAGTTCGCCACTAGTAGATAAATAATACTTTGGACCTATACAAATGCTATATCCTCTGCAGGCTGCTCATTCTAATCCTACTTCTCGTCCATTGTTTAGCAATTTGACAGTAGTCACCTACCAATAGTAACACAGTAACATCCGTCATAAAAACAATAATATAATATATAGTATAGTCTAAATCTATTAATATATATTATATGAATAGATAAAATAGTAATATATAACCTAGTAATAATACAAACTGGTATAAATTTACTAGACAAACATGTCCCATAGAAATGTGCTCACTCCTTGTTGCTGTGACTATGGCATGAACATATACAAGTAGCCATCTATTTTGTGTAATTGTAATTGCTTGGGGCTTCAGCGGTATTAAAAATGTCTTCAATTTTGTGAACGTTGGATTTTTATTTAAAATGCAAGGGTTTATATCCTCAGTGTCTGTGTACTCCCTTGCTACAAAATTCCAATACTGAAGGCTCATTCAGCCTCATCCTTTCATCAACTGTTACATTTGTTTTAATTTATTTAGTTCACCTGCTGGCTATGTTCTCCCCTGTTGTGCTAAGACTGCAGTTGGAACAATCATTCAACTCCATTTGGGGCAGCCATTTTAGATTGCAGTGAGACCTGGTGCATTAAATATTACTTCTGAGTATTTGTATAGGAAGAATCATGCCAGAGCAGATCACAGGATAATGGTCCAACCACTCATGACACACTTGCAGCAACATTTTGATAACTCTGCATCATATAATACTGTGAGAAATAATGTGGCAGAGCACATCCATCCATGATTCCTAACTCCTGTCGGTGCACATGCCATCCTAACTGCAGCACTATTTTGTGCAATTAAAAATAATGATTACTAAGGATGTGCCAGGACACTACTGCAAAAACTATTCATGTAGCAATGAACTTATCACATAATGTACACTAATTGCTGCATTATTCTTCTCTGATGAAACCTCGCCAATATGGGGGTGTGCGTGTGTGAGATTTGTTTATTATTGAGTAGATTTGTTGTGCCCTTACTCACTCTAGACACTCCTGATTCCAGTATCTAATTATCTGAGTAATAGCACACCAGTCTGCTTACAGGATATAAAGCCTATTCTTACATGTGCTATGGGCTTATTTTAAGCAATGCATATTGTAGAGAGACACCCTTACCTATGGTTGTACTGTTGTGTAAACTTGTGGACAAGAAGACCGGCAATGAAATGTTTACACCGATTCCATATTTAAAGACTCAAGAACGTTATCTTAGCTTTTCACATCAATTATTATTATATCTCTTTTGGGATAGACTGTCCAGTTTAGCTGACCATGGGAATGCGTTGGACATAGTATACCTTGGCTTCATTAAAGCATTTGACAAAATCTCCCATGAGATCCTAGTAGAAAAGATGGCAAAATGTGTGCTAAACTATGCTATCATTAGATGGATACAGGACTGGTTGAAAAAACACAGCCCAAAGAGTGCATGTCAATGGCTTCATATCAAGCTGAAAAGAAGTATCCAATAGTTAATTGCAGGGCTCCATTCTGGGCTCTGGGCTGTTCAACATATTTGCTAAAGACTAAATATTTCTCCCTCCCTGTGTGTATGTGTATGTGTATGTCTATGTGTGCATATGTATAGGGAGAGAAAGAGAGAGAGAGAAAGGGGAGGGGGGGCTGAGATTTTTCCTTGCTGATGTCTCAATAAAAAATTAATCACCCTTAAATATTACTTTTGCAAAATAAATGTGCATCTCGACCAGAACCAAATTTTAACCTGGTGAGATGCACATTGCTCAGAAGTAATCCCTATCCACTATAGGTTTTATCGGTGTAAAGTAAAAAGCAGATGTTATTTATTGCCCAGGCTCAGTAATAACACCTGGCCAGCCAAGATGTTGCTATATGTTTTGCAAGCCTGAGTTTGTATTAAATGAGTAGCGTTCCTCCCTTCTGGACTTATGCAAATTGCCTGATGTGGAGATTCAAATAAACCTAGAACACTGGAAAGGCCAGGATTTCCTTGATTTTTCTTGTCATTTGCCTTTTCAGGGTAAGCTGTACTGTATACATTTTTGCTTGAGGCTGAGCCTTGATGTGAATTCCACCTGACACTGCTTTGTTGGCCCCAACTACCAGGGGGCAATAAGGCTCTTACGCACACAGCCTCTGAAGGCTGCTCTTGGACCAGGCACAAGGGATTCCACAGGGGACGTTTCAATGGCAATTCTTAAGATATTCTGACATCATGATCTTGGTTTGATACGTATATACTGTATCTTTCTGGATTGGAGATAAATTGCAAGTCAACATACTGTTTGTTTGTTTTGTTTTTTCATTATCTCTGCTTCATTTGGCTTCAGTGAAGATTCCCCAGTTTGTTTTCCATTAATTTAATTTGAAAAAGGAACTATACCAAAATAAATCTGCTTGACATAAAACACATACTAAAGCAATCTAGAAGAAATCTTTCTAAAAAGTTGGGTCTCTAGATGTTCAGTGGTAGAGCAATTAATAAACTAAATATCCACAAATTTTGATAGATGCTTTGAGTATGTCTCAGAGTACAAAGATGAGATATAAATCTAATAAGTAAATAAAATGTATTATTGTAGTCTCAACTCCAATTTCCTAAAACAATGAGTTAATCTTTCAAAAAGAGCTAAATATATACCCATATTAATTTGCCATGACAAATTAGTAGCTGACTTCCAGATGGCTGTCATTTCTATTTGGATCACCCCTGAAATTTGATCACTTAAACACTTGTGTCATGTTTATATAAGATACTCCAAAAAATAGCTATTAACAATAAAGCTGTCTTGGATGCCATATAAATAGGAAAATTTTATACAGAAATCTAATTACTAATAAGTAGTAATTTTGGAAATAGGAAGTAACAACTTATGCCAAAATGAAAGAACCCTAGGTCAATTTCTTAAACTTTTTGCTCTCAGGAACTCTTCCCACTTTTTAAAATGATGGAGGACCCCAAAAGAGCTTTTGTTTGTATGGGTTATATTTATTGATATTTACCATATTAAAAATTAAAACTGACACATTCATAGAATATTAATTTATTGAATCATGTATAAATGGCAATATTAAACCCATTGGATATTAACATTTTTTTTCATGAAAAAATCCTATATTCTTAACAAATAAAAAATAATAATGAAAAGAGTGACATCGTTTTAAATTTCTGCAAATATCTTCAATATCTGGCAAATAATCTTGATTTTGCAGACCCCTGAGAGGGTCGTGGGGGGCCCCTGAGAAAGTTCTTGGGGAACTTTTAATAAACACTGTCCTAGGTAAAACATATACTGTATGTTGAAAAGAAACCAACCCATCGTACCTCAGCAAATAATGCTTAGAGACTACAGGAAGCACTACAATCCAGTTTGATAAGTGTCAAATGCCAATTTCCACTGTTTTCAATACACATTCATAAACTTGTTGCAACTACTTTTTAAATAGGGGTTTCCTGGTTACTTAAACCACAGATGCCCTCCCATCTGAGCATGGAGATTTTTAAGTTCCCCTCCAAAGTAGGATGTAAAAGCTGAAATAATGTAGGAATAGACATCAAGAAATGATTAACAAACCAGGAAATTACAGTGATAGCCAGATATGCAGAGGAGAAAGATTAATTTGGCTAGATTATGATGTTGAAAAGCAGACCTTATAGTACAGAATGGAAAGTATAGACTATGTAAAATTGTATGTAGATGAGATGCAGGCCAAACTGTCCATGTAAAGTAAGCTTTTCTGGTCTTCTGGATGAATTAAAACTTTAAAGCTTTAAAAACCTCTTGCTTAAACACACTTCTTTCTTGGTTATGCCTTGAATGCCTAAAAGTACAACCCATCTTAGTGAATCAAGGGCATGATGTTTATATTTTCTCAATCTAGTAATATTGATTAAAATCCTTACTTCATTCAGGATACATTTTGAAAGAGCAGAGAACATTTCAACATTCAATCATACTGATTTTAGCTTGAATCCAAACTTTTCAGTTCATGCATTTCCGCAAAATACAAAGAGTATTTTGCTTCTAGAAAGGCCCCTCTGAAGAACAGGAGTCCATCCTGAAGCACAACTCTCCTTTCACAAACACAAACTCTTTCACTCATGGAGCAAAAGATTAGGATTCAAATGTATTAGTCCACAGAGAGGTTACCTAAAAGAAGGTAAGACTGATATAAATGGAGATTAAATAATTGCAGCCATACTGCAATTGTGGGATGATTTTTTGAGGGATGCGGTGGGTCACTTCTTCACAGCAATGAGCTTCTAAAATAACTTCTATTGACCTCCATGGTCCTATTCTGAAGCTTTGCAAGGCAGGGAAGAATTCTTATCACCAAGCAGCTGCTATTTAGACAGAAGAGTTTTTCCTCTTTCCTGTGGGATTAAGAAGTGGGAATGAAAGACTTGAGGGAAAGAGAAGAGGTTTCAGGAGACACAGTGAAGCCTCCCTAAACTGCTAGTGGGCCCATGGATTGGAATTTCCATGCTGGCACATTCCTCTGAAAATAATTAGTCCTTAATTATATGTATTGTAATCCAAAACAAGTGAATGTAAATTCCAGGTGAATTCAGTTAGATAGATACTGTGTAGGACTGAACTGTATGATTCCAAAACCAAAGAAGTCCTACTGCATCTCTTGCAAACTCAGATGAACATGTGTTAATAAAAACATTTATTTATTTATGAGACTGCCCGACTCTGGGTGGTTACATCTCTAAAACTGGAAACAGTAAAATGACAGAAAAAAGACATGTACATCTGGAACAAACAACCCAATACATCAAAAGAAGACTATCAGAGGCTTGATAACTACCTGAACCCAAGCCTGGGAGCAGAACCAAGTTTTCAGAGACTTGCAGATCAGCTGCAGAGTGGGAGTTATAGGGATCTCTGGGGTGGGGGTGAGGAGGGGATGCCATTCCAGAAGGCAGTCACTGCAACAGAGAAGATGCACAGTCTAGGTCCCAATACATCTATTCTTTACATTATTTCGTTGAAAGGACCTGAAGAATGTCTCCTCTGCCCAATCTTACTGGGTGGGCAGAAACTATTGGAGACAAGCAGTCCCTCCAATAACCAGGCCCTTTGCCATGAAGGTCTTTACAAGTAATAACCAGCATTTGATTGCACCTGGAGGCGAGTGGCAACCAGTGCAGCTTGTGAAGCAGCAATGGCACATGGGCATAACAAGGTGCCCCTGTCACTGCCCATACCACTGCATTTGGGACAAGCTGTAGCTTCTGAATGGTCTTCAAGGGCAGCCCCAGGTACAGACCACAAGGTGACTAGGGCATGAATGACTATCTAAAGGGCTTTCCACTCTAGGAAGGCCTTCCTGGCCATAGGTGCCACCTGCTTTTTGAGCAGGAGCTGTGAGTCCAGGATGAACCTGTGCATCAGTCTCAAATGGGTAAGTGCATCTAAACATATAAGCATCTAAACATTATCTCCTTTATAATTTCACCTTTGAATTTGGGAACATTCCAGTTCTGAGTTGTTTTAACTATTTTTTTGTGATCAATCTGTACATTTTGGTCATCATCTGGCATAATGTCTAGTCATATGCTGTTTTATTAAAAAGCTTATTACCAGAGACTAAAACAGAAACATCAACAGTCTCTCTGGAAATTAAAACTTGTTTGTTTATCAATGATAAATAAAAGACTGCTGCTGTTGTTAATCCTGCCCCATCACATAAAATGATGTATATTAAAAACCCTAATATGGATGACTAAAAGACTTGCCAGAGTCAATAAGCCACTAATCTTGCATTTGTAGTATAGCATAGATGAGGATAAATTTCAAGGAGACATACACAATGCCCTGAGGATAATACATTTTATTTTCTCATCTTACCTCATGGAGCTTTTATAGACAGGATCTAAAAATCTATGGCCTGTGGGTCATATTCTTTATGCAAACTAAAGAATTTGTGTTGTTGCTGCTGCTGCTATACATGGATTCCCTCACGTTCTTTGGTAAAAAAAATGTTCTCCGCTGATAGACAACTGCAAGCAAGAAGCAGTCTTTGATATAAAGAGAGACTATCAATTTCTCTCCTTCCACCAATCCGGAGGAATTCTAACATATGTTTGCAACTCCCTTATCACCAGTTGTAGTTCTTCATACTATACACACTACTATAGCTCATGTAGGAAATTAAACTCACAATACATTGATTGAAGAGAACAGTGACAGATAGAGTTGGATGTCAATTACTATGTTCATAAGCCTTCTGGTATCTGCAAAATTTCATAAGCGTTAGGAGTTTTTTTTTTTTTTTAAATATTACAAATTGTTATATTTTGTTTGAAACATCCATCAGAGGACTATGCAAAATGTGCTTCAGGAGAAGAATCCACTCCACTGTTAAATTGCTTTGCTTTTAATATTTGCAAAATTATAATTGCCTAATATATTCTAATACACTTCCAAGAATGCAGTTAATGCCAGGTCTAGTCTTATCTATAGCCTCAAAGACAGGCACCAGAGAGGATCCATGATGTGATTCCCTAAGTTTTTCTCCCCTTTTATTTCAAGTAAAAATTGGATTGCTAAAGAAAAAAGGGGCAGATAATGTGGCCCTGGGAGGAAGCGCTCATCCTTACTCAACATTATAAGTGTAGAACTAAAGTTTTCCCTCCTAAACTGCTACTTAGCCACAACTAGGAAAGTAAAGTCTCTTTCTTTTAAAGGTAACTCAGATGACCCACAAATAATTGCCAAAAACAAATGAATGTTTATTTCAGTTTTTCCACTATATTTTGATAAAGTTTTCCTCAGGTGTGACACTTGTATGTTCTTTCAATAGAGAAATAAACGTTAATGTTCTACGGACGTTCAATAATATGTTGAAAAACTTTATCAAAGTTCCGTTTGGTAATTGGCACTTTTAGCTTATTTTGATGTTTGGTTTGTCTCTTCTTTGCCCTTCTGCATAGTGGCAGTGCCTAGGAATATTTAAACCAAAGAAACTGCAGGGTAGAGCAAAATTAATGCTTTCCTTCAGTACATCAGATTCCTATCAATATTAGCAGTCTCTTAGGACTGCTGTGGAGAAAACAAATAAAAAAGTTCAAAATCTGATCTCCAGGAACACGACTGTCTTCCTAATTCCTCTGAACTTAGTGAAAGTTCATGAAACATAGGTGCTTAGAATGCACAGCAAAATATATCACTGGAGTACCAGCTCCATATAGAAGTAACTTAATTGTCTCTATTCTTACTATACAAGTAATTGACATTCGGCTGTGTCCTTGCAATGCATGACACTTTGTGAGAGGGACATAAAATGCAAAATGAAATTAATTTATATTAGGTTATTTTTACTGAATCATATTTGAATTACTTAATGTATGAAGTTAATTATCTTAAATACATTTCCCAGAAAACTCAATTTGAATGAAAATAAAATGGTTCTTGATAAAGGCGTGATGGCAATCATTATCCTCTGAATAACTGTGCCCCACACATAATTATAAGATTGCATCATTTTGAAAATTAACTTCTCTTTGGGAAAAGCCCTCTTTTACCCCAGACAAGAACCTAGGAAAACAATAATTAATAACCAAAGTGTTTTTAAAAATACCCTAATCGATCAGGTATTGGTCAAACATTAACAAAATTTTTCTTTAGAGTAAAAAAAGGCATGGAGTACTTCTCTGAGCATCTTCAATACATTCCCACACACTCTTAGAATTCAGAAAGACAATGGCAAGAAGGGAAGAACAAATGTCAATATTCGGCAAGTTTATCCAGAGGAGAAAAACACTGGAATTAGATGGAAATTTCTAGACTTCTCAAAGAATTACCTGTGAATGGTTGTGTTGACATCATGTTCAGAACCCTATCATCTATCACAGTGCAATTACTTATTCTTTTAAACATGTGCTTCTAAACACATTACCTCCTTATGTACAATCCGAAGGATATAGAGATTCAATTCTATGGTGACAAATTAAAAAAAGAAAAAAATTGACATTAATGGAAATAATATTGCCCTAAATCAGAAATGCATGTGCTTTAGGAAACATGTACAATAGCTATCCCAGTGAGACAGAATAATTGAGATGTGTTGGTACACTTCTACTTTTCCAAGGATTGGCATACTGACTTTGGATCAGTTCTTTGTAATGAATTTATGGAATTGTCCACTTAATCCCCTTCTTTTTTTGTGCATGCCCAAAATTCATAACATACTTGGAAGATCTATAGTTATATAGCTATTTTATACAACATGAATGTGTGGACAGTGAAAATCACATCCATTTTACTGACCACTTCAATAGAATAGTATTCAAGTTAAATGGGAGGGGGGAGTTATAATTTTTTTAAAAATAGGTTTTATAAGTATCTATAGTTACAACAGCTACTAAAGTATAGTATACATCCTCCCCTAATTTGCATAGTTGTTTAAGCAAATTGTTTAAGAAGCCTTTTTAATGTAAGTAGCTTAACTTTTATTCTTTGAAGTATATATTTTCATGATGCAAATATCTTAAACATAAATTTCTCCAATAACATTTTTAAAAAAATACAATTACCCCTGTTTTAGTGCAATTATCAGCAGTCTGTCTTCCTTCCACTCCCCCCCCCTTTTTTTTCCCTGCAGTGCTTTGGTCAGGGAAAGTTCAATGCTAGCAAGATTTTGCCTGATACCAATATCTGTGCTGTTGCAAATTACTATGGGAGCAAAATGTACAAATCACCTCCCAACTGAATTTGTGACAAAATTCTTTTACGTTCTCAACATCTTGTAGGTATTATGTTATCTGGATTATCTGGACCCTTTTCAGTCAGGTTTCAGACCTGGGCATAGGACCAAAATGCTATTTATCACACTTGTGAATGACCTTTAGTTAGAGTGAGATGGATTGTCTTGGGAAGGAGAGCAGAGGTTAGAGAGGGAGGCAGCCGCTGGCCTGCTCCCACCCAGGGTGCTTGGTGCATCCATCCTGGCTCTCCTTGAACTCTTGTTGGCTTTTGTTATCATTGATCATGGTGTCCTTCTGGACCAGTTCTGGGGATTAGGAGTGGGAGGTACAGTCAGCAGTCAATGCTCTCCCCACTCCTATTTAACATCGACATGAAGCCACTGGGTGAGGTCATCCAATAGCATGGGATGAGGCATCATCAGTATACTGAAAATACCCAATTCTACATCTCTAGCTGATCAAGTGATGCCATGGAGGTTCTCTCTCAGTGTCTGGAGGCTGTGGGGTTTGGATAGAGAAGAACAGGCTTTAGCTCAACCCTGGCAAGACTGGGGCTGTGAGTTTTAGGCCCCCTTAAATCCAGTGTCTTTTCACCTTTGGTTCTGGATGGGGTTGCACTACCTCAAACAGACCCAGTGCACAATCTGGAGATCCTTCTGGACTCACGCTCCTGTTTGAAGAGCAGGTGGCAGTCACGGCCAGAAGGGCTTTTGCACAACTTTGTTTTGTGTACCAGTTGCTCCTCTTCCTGGACTGGGAGGCACTGCTCACAGTCACTCACACCTGAGTCACCTCCTGAAGGAATTATTGCAATGCGATCTACATGGGATTGTCCTTGAAGAGCATCCAGAAGCTGCAACTGGGCCAGAATGTGGCGGTGGAGGCAGTTATAGGCACACATCAGTATCTCATATTACACCTCTGCTCTGCAAGCTGCATTGGTTCCCAGTGTGCTTCCAGGTAGAATTCAATGTGCTGGTTGTCACCTATAAAGCCCTCCATGGCATGGGGCTGGGTTATTTGTGAAACTGACTCTCCCTGGTTGTTTCTACCCATCCCCCTGGGTCTAACAGGGATACCATGCTCTGGGTCCCTTAAGTTAAAGAATGTCATCTAATAGGACCTAGGAAATGAGCCTTTTTTGTCACAGTGCCTACCCTCTGGAACACCATACTATCCAGGATTAGATTGGCCTCAACCCTGTCAGTCTTTCACAAAATACTTAGGACATGGATGTGCTCCAGGGCATGGGGGTCAGGAGGTTAGATGGCCCATGAGATGAGACGATATTACATTGTTGAGTGCCTATTGGGTTTGCTTTTGGCAACCTTGTAGGTTTTTAATGCTTTGTGATGTTTTTAATGTTGTTTTTATGTGTTGTTAGCCACGCAGAGTTGCATCTCTGAAGTGGGCACCCATATAAATTAAATAAAACAAACAAACAAGCAAACAAATAAAATCAAATAAATAAATAAAATATTCAAGCTGAGAGGCATTTGGGCCACTCATGTTTGGAATTCCTGTGAATTCTAAAGTAAGATACTATAAATATGGTAGTTATGTCTTCTATAATAAGGAGGGATGGCCTTCTATTTGAATATGGCCTTTGTTTGAAGTGTTCCCAGTCCAAATCCAATTACTTTAAAGAGGAAGAGAAGGAGACTCATGGTCATTTATCATTAACCATCATCTGTTCCCAGGTCATATCTCCCCCACAAAAGGGGGATAACATATTTTATAGTTCTATGTAAATTATAGCCATTATTTGCGAATTTGCATAAGTACATATATCACAAATAATAATGTTTGGCAAGTCTATGTCTTTTTTGTCTTGTTCTGGGGCAGGTCATACAAGTCCATTGATACCAGAATAAGCTTTATGGCATTGTTGATAATTTAATAAAGAATATGTGGAAAAGCTGATTGCTTCCAAATGAAAGTAGAATAGAGGCAGCCTTGGACCTCTCAGTTGATTTATCCCAGATAAAATAACCTAAATAGGCTGAGACAATTTATATCATCTTAGAAACACTCCAACTAAACTGAAAGGAGGTTTGCTTGTTTGGCTGAAAGAGTGAAAAAGTTAAGGGCATGATTGCTAGGGGGAAAAAAACTCTGTGGTGCCCCCCCTTCCCCTAGTGCCCTAAACACATGCTTATTTTGCTTAATGGTTAATCCAGAATAACAATTCAGTTCAGTGCCTTTATGTTAATACTTTCAAACAAATAAGGCAGAATTGCTTGTATTCGCAAAATGTTCCCTTGTCAAATGCATTTTATCCAAAAGGAAAACATGTTTTTGGATTTACAGTGATGTGCTTAAATTAAATAGCAGTAGTGCAGAAGCAGAACAAGACCAGTTATATTAAGAAATTATCTACAGAGTGATGAAGTCTGAATTCATGTGCAGCTTATTTGCTAAGCAATGTTTATGTTATGTTTTGTCTTTACTTTGCGATCTGCCTATCAAGATTGAACTTGTGTGAAATTAGGCATTTCTGTTTTTACAAAGTGGGAAGAACACGAAATCTTTCCTGCCTGCCTCTTCTCAAGAGTTGTCTTGAAGGGTGAAAGGGCATTTTATGTTAAGCATGTATTTTTAAAGCAAATCTTCCTCAGAGTTGTACCTCCATGAAAACTGGAATGGACAAGTCTTCTGCCTGAGCCGGCCATCCCTCCCACTCCTGAAAATGCTTATCGCTTTAAAGAACTGTATCTAGTAGTCTTGCAAGGGACGAAGATCCAATTTTTAAAATGAAAAGCCTTGAGAAATTGTGGTTTCCAACTATGCTGGCTTATAAACGCTCTTACATTTTAAAAAAGTTGTGTACAGAATTATTTATTTATATTTCTACAGAAGTAGCTTTTTCAGAGCATGCTTTTCATATTGTTTCGATTTTTCTTTACTGTTTCTCGGAGAACTGTATTCTAGAGTTTCTGATGCCTAGAAAACTTGAAGTTTGAAGAAACTGCCAGACAGTTTATATCTCACGTACACTAGTATGGTTCTACTGTGACTAGCAGGCCACACTGTTGTTTATGACTTGACCAGCTCAGGATATCTGAGGGATTAGACCAGCTTGGTTTCAGAGATGATTGGGAGATGCTAATTTTAGCAGAGATACATCTGGTGAAGACTTAAAGGAGGACCTTCTCCATGGTGAAAATCCATGCTATGAATAACCTCTCCTTGGAGAGAGGTCATCTATGATGCTGATGATTTTCTGGCTAGCAAAAATATCTTATTCAAATAGACATTTTTGGACAACAAACTGTATCATCTGTATAAGGAGTACACAATTTCTGGACAGCATCAGACTTTATGCAGCATTTTGGAGAATAAATCCAAAAGCATATTCTAATGGCTTATTTTATTATTATATTTTATTTTCACTTCCTTATTTTTAATTTATTGTTTGTGATTTTATTATTTCCATTTAAAAGTTTAATTTTTACTGGGGATGTTACAATAGCATCAGCTGCAGCTTCTTTTCTTTATAAGCTGCAGCTTCTTTTCTTCATCAGTATGGGGTGCTATGACACTGAGATGGTTTCATAGCCTTCTCTACTGATGAAGAAAACCACTGCATTTTGGTGGGGAGTGGGGAGAGGGACAAATGAAAGGAGTAGATTGTTCTTCCATCTCTTCCAGAAGGAGGAAAAAGGGGGCAGCATTTTTTCATTACTAGAGGAGGTGATGAAACATAAATCATGATGTCCTATACTAAAGAAAAGAAAAATGCTACAGCTTTTTTTGTGTGTGTGTGTTGGGGAATGGACAGAGAAACTTTAGCATTTTTAGCAGGTAGATCAGAGAATGAGTGATGAATGGGGAAGGCAACACAAGAAGGCCAGTGAGCAAGAGGAAAAGTTGGGAAAGATCCAGCAGGTTTTGGGGATGATAGCCCAGAGAGGCTGAGAAGAGTAGACAGGCTGGGAAGGACTGGGTAGGGGTTAGAGGAAAACAGCATTTAGGGTGGCAAAAGGTAGAAAAATCAAGTAGAAATGCAGAATGTGGGGAAAATGTCTGTAAGGAAATGCAGAAGTTAGAGCTGTTGGGGACACTGAAAGGAAGAAAGTAGTGAGTAGATTGGAAAGTAGAGCCAGACAGAGGGAGAGAATGGGGCACTGCTGTGTAGAGAGGGCTGAAAACGTGGAAAGAATAAGAGGGAAAGGGAGGGAGGGAGGAAAGGCGGCGCGGGGGGGGGGGAAGCTTGGGGAAGTGAAGGGGTTAAGAGGCTGACTTTTTGTATTCCTGGGCTATGAATTTTTTGTGGGCTACACATAGATTCCATTCCTGTGCCAGAATCACAAAACATGCATTGTACAAGAGTGCATGATACAAACTCTGCCCTTTTGTACTTGTGTCATGACGCTGCATTCAAGTATATAAGCAGAAGACATTTTAGTCACAATGTCATGACACATATTTTATCTTCTGTCCCCACTTGGTGTCTCTCATGAATGCCTATAGGGTTTTACTGCTCTTTTAAATGTCTTAATTTTATTTTGTACTGCCTTTCAGGATAAGAGTATCTATATATTTTCTTAGCAAAAGACAAACAGATATACACACCATTAATGACTGAATAAAGTGCATAAAATAAGGCAATTTATAATTTACACACTTTTAAATTAAATGTTAATGAATTAATTTTAATAATTAAAAATAATTAAGGCAACTTTTAAATCAAGTGCTGGGTGACTATATGTAACCAGTTTTTGGGGCCCTCAAGTTCCCCAAAATTGCATTGCCTAAACAAACAAACAAACAAATAAATCTTGCTAATTCTATTTGTTGGTGCATTATTTACTCAAAACATGTCCTTTTTTAATGTAATCATCTGTCCTTTCATGGGAAGACCAGGTGTCTCTGAGATTAGTTGGAAGAAGAATCTTACAGTGGTTTTCATTTACAAAAGACTTACCTATTCCATGTAATTAATTTGGAATTGGCTTAAAGGTGTGCAAAGAGAAATGTGACTAAGGTAAATAGAGAAGGGCAGATAGATACTTTGGTTCCAAAACTAAGGTAATGATTTTTTTTCCTCTGAGGCCACTTTTTTTCTTAGTTTTCAGCCCCCCCAGATTAGTTCCTACAGCCACTTTCAATAACTTTCTACTGTGTTGAAATGACATATAAACATATAAACCAAAGAAAGTTTTTTTTTCCTTTTCCTTAAACACAAATCTGAGTGTACTACTTAATCCTTAAAGCACTCTAAAGTTTCAGATGCTGGTTGTAATGCAGGAGTTTTATAAGGTTGAGTTATTGTACTGGTATACTCACAATATAGTGTCATCCCAAATTCTAAAAAAAAATAAATTAAAAAAAAATCCCTAAAAGTCTATAAGCGAGTCTTAACCACACTCAGGGACCAGTTCTGAAAATATTCATGTGATGCAATTCTAGAGAGTGTAAACCTTTCCCATCTTTGAGAAGTGCTATGATTCTCTTATTATGTATGTGTGTGTGTGTATACACATATTTATGTATGTTTGTTACCATTTTAGACCTGAGCTAATCCAGAAAGCAGTTGTTTCTGCCGTTGTCGTTTCTAATGCACAACTTTGCATTTTCCTTTGACAGGAGAGGTTTTTAGTGCCGTTTAATGATAGCAAGCTCTAAATCACACATTTGTGAATTGACAAGCTCCAATTATTTCCAACATTTTCTTTCTTCCCTTTTTTGTCATTTCAATGGATGCAGCATGGTTTAAGTGGTGATAAATTGGTTCTTGGTGATTTTTATCTCACTTATGGTCCAGATGGAATACTCTCTTATCTCTGGAGTCATTGCAATACTTCATATTTGCACTCTTGCTGAGGTTTATTTTTATTATATGATCTTTAGAATTTGAGTTGCCTTGTATATGTTGCAGAGTGCTTGATAAGATAGGATCTAGATGCCTGGAGATGACTGTTGGCCTTGATATTAATCACTTATGTATCAGAACCAATATGGAAGATCATGTTATACATTATTCTTCATATCCATGACTGCATCAGCAATCCACAGCATATAAATACATGGAAGCTGAAGGGTCTCCACCATGACAATGGGTACAGATTAGCTACTTACTATTCAAAAGGTGAAACATAAGGCCACATTTTACTTCTGCTTTTGCACAAGAATAGGTTTGTGCTGGGTCCCATAGGACAATTGTACTATTTATGGTAAATGAGAATGAGAGACTGGTTGCATGAAGAAATTCATGGAAAATGAGATTTAAATGGGAGACTTTGCAACTCACATTATATGCATGTTAACTATGAAGTAGGGCTAAAAGAATTATAAAGTAATTCCTTGGGAATGATTTGCAGGAAAGTATATTTAATATTTCAGGCATATTATCTTATATATATTTACTCCAATAAATCATTTATGAGTAAGCACGCACGCGCACACACACACACACACACCCCTACCTGAGTTCTGTAAACCCTGTAAATCATATAGATTTTCTTTTTTCCATAATTGAATTTGCAAGAAAATGAAGAGGAGTGAAGGCAGAACCAAGAAATGGAAAAACTGTTTCTTTATCAGTAGAAAAGTTCTTCAATTTTTTAGATTTTTACCAGTGATTCCTCATATTCTTTCATGTCTACTTTCAATATTTTTACAAAAAAAAAAAAGAATGAGTGATCTCTCCTTCTAAAAAAGAATGCTTAATTTTGCACCTCTTTTTTGATTCTTTGCTTTGTACAGTATAAAGTTACCTTTAATTTGAAATCAATTCTTGATGACTTCATGGACATATCCATGGAAATTTCTTGTCAATAACATGGAAATGGTTTGCTATTATCTTCTTCTGAGATACATTTTTGACTCCCCAGTTTGACCTACAATGCTGGTACTCCTTAGAGTTGTCCTATCCAAGCAGTAAACAGGTCTGACCCTGCCTAACTTTGTAGCCCAGATGACATTGGCCAGATGTTGGTTGTTGTTAAAATTTGTAAATGGTAGCTGAGGAATTGTATGCATTATCTGGGCTGTTCTTGAATTGTAAGGTCCTTGTTTGAAGAATGGTCCCCAGTTTAAGAATGAGTTCTGTTCCCAAGGTCTGTCCTTAAGTCAAATTTGTATGTAAACCAGAACAGTATTATTGTATAATGCTGTATAAGTAGTATTCTGTAATTAACTCAAACCACTGTGTGTTTAATTTGAAACATTGTGTATTTAACTCAAATTTTGCTACAATAGGCTCCATTCTTAACTATGGGCCATCCTTAAACTGGGTGTTTCTAATCCGGGGACTACCTGTACAAGAAAATCAAGAACACTCTGTTTCCATGAGGCTCATGCCTTTTTCAGATGCTCTCAGTTCAAATGAAAGATGTAGTTCAGTTTAATAGAGAAAGCAACGGTGAGAGTCTCTTCAAGGAATAGTTTGTAATAGCTCTTCATAAAATAGCCAAAAAATAATAAGGAGGGCTTAGTTTGAAATGGGGATTTTAAGAGTCTTGATTAATATGATTAAATTCTTCAACAATAGATGCCTTCATTTTGGATGGATATAAATGTCAATAGACAAACATGAATAATACTTAAATAACAAATGAAGAAGTTATTAGAGCTGAAAAATGGAACATGTACAACTCTCTTACATACACTTCTTCCTACACAAACACACACATGGAGTAATTTTCCTTGCAGGGCTTGGTGGGGAGAAAGGTTTAATCTTGTCATCCCACTGTTAATTCTGATGAAGATTGTTCTGTGGAAAAATTTGCATTAGATATATTCTGTCTATACACTTCCTTCCCCAAACACAATGATATTCCAGACCACCCACCAAATCATTTTTTGTGGAGTATCAGGAATATGATTGTGCTAGGGAACAGGATTTGCAAGAGAAGCTATTCTTCTATCTTTTCTTCTGAGCACAACAGCCACATTGGCAGGGGATACATTTGGGAGGCTGGTAGTAGTACCCTGAGCACCTTTGATGGACCATAGTTTGGATAGTTCATGATCTGTGAGTTTCCAGTGGGTATTGTAACTGAAATAATTATTTTTTGAAGTACAAAATAATGAAGTCATTTAAAATGAATTACTAGCTTTCTAGATAATCACTAGAGTTGATTATCATATTGAGAAAAAACACAAGAGGTACCTGCAGAAAACCAAGGCTGAACCTATGTCACAAGATCATGAATATATGAAAGTTTTGTGTTAAGCTCAGGTGATGTTCAAGAAGAAGCACATCTTGTCTGCTATTCATCAACTATTTATGAAGAATTATATCCATCATTAAATATCTGAGAGAACCTAGCCAGCCTTAATTGATCTTGAAAAGATAAGCAAGGTTAAATCTGTTTAATACTTGAATTAGAGACCACCAGAAAATACTAAAGCTGTAGGTTAAGATATTCTGCAAGAAGGCAAGTACAAACTACTTCTGTATTGTTTCCAAGAAGTCTGTATGAATGTATCCATGAAGTCACTGACAAGCTCAGCTCAGACACTTTATTTTAAGCAGATTCAGTAATTGTACAATTTCTTCACATGTATATAAGTAGCCAAGACATGTGGCCTACTATATAGTCATATAGTATGTTAAGTTTCATATAGTATTATATGATTATATAATAAGCATTGTATTCTATTTCTCAACATACTGAATGACAGCATAACACTTTTGATCAGCACTACTTACATTTCTTTTCCTACTGTTTTTTTCAAGGGCAAAGCCAACAGTGAACACACTGCAAAATTTGCATAGAAACAGATGCTAATGTTGTTTATATAGTTGCTAAATTTGCAGAGGAATAAAAGCCTAATTGTAATCTTACACACCAAACAATGAGTACTCATTAAAAACAAATTTGATAAGGAATTCCATTAAAGCTTATTTTATATTTACATACCTGATCATTTTAAGATCACAGGTAACATTTTAAATAAAAAGCCCACATATTTATAATCTGAATCAAAGCAAATTTCTTTGCCAATTAATGCCAATTAATCCTGAGACTTACATCTCTTGCTTGCCATGAGTTGTAACATCAAATTGGAAAATATTTTCCCTCAACAGGCCATGGATACATCAGTCCAGAGCTGCCAACGCACCTCTGCAGTCATTTTGTCGTCACACAAAATGTAATGCTAAGTGGAGTTTCCTAAGAGGGTATAGAATGTTTTATCAAGAAAAGATTTGGTCATTATCTTATGGCTAGAATGTAAAGAAGAAGTCTCCATCATAAATCCAAGAGAAGAGTTTATTTCATGACTCTTGTTCTTATTTCACCCTGCATTTTTAGCTTGTTGTTAATGAACTGCAGAATGATTTGTTGAGCAAACACTGTGGCACCAAATGAATTTTAGTGGAAGTTTATTGAGACTAGTTAGATACCAATCTGAATTATCTGTGGATTTGTTTTTCTAAGAATATAGGTTTTTAATAAAACAAATAAGGTAAAGGGGGAAAAAAAGTAAATGAAAAGGGATTTTTTTATTGGTCTGGATATTTCCTGAAAGTTATCACCCTGTTTTAAGTGGGTATAAAATTCTTGTACACCTTTAAGCAAACAGATTGTATTGAGTTTAATCAGAAGATGCTAATCCCAGCTATGCTCTTTCCACTTTTTGCAAAATACAGTTGATCCTATTGAGAGTCTACTGAGGGCAAGCTGCTATATACATATACAGACAGAGCTATGTGCATATGCTAACATGGGAGGCCATTACAAGCTTCTTACCAGATTTCATAAAATCTTACTTTGCATCCCTGGCAGATGGAGAATGAGATTTCTCACTGAAATTCACTTATGTTATAGTTCAAGAGCATATGTTTATATTCTATGCTTCATATAAGATGCCATAGATCAAGACATGAAACAATAAACATGCACCAAATGTTCTGCAGAATGTGCAGAATCTACAGTATATTCTGGTTCATTCTATTGGAAGGAAAGTGAATCCTGATGAAGTTGTAGCTAGAGATAACATGGAAATTATGTTCTTTGTTCTCAGTGCTACTTAGCTGAAAAAGTCTGGATAGGCTATGGATTGTGTTGAAAAAAGATCAACCAACAGAGGCTACAGTCTGTTCTGTTGATATAGGGTCAGTTACAAACTTTATAAACAAACAGATAAATAACTTCTGCTTAGAGAGTTCGTAGATGCTCCAGTCTGTCCCTGAATATATCATTGGTGTTTTCCAGCTTAGTACTACCTATCCCAAGCTGCTTTTTTATCCAAAGGGAAAGGTTTATGGGTATGTATGGATTCCCAGTATTTTCACTCCTAAAGTGAAAAACCACTGAAAGTGACTGATTTGGGTAGAAAAATATCCAGGGGAGAAAAGATTATCTACTCTGTCCAGGATTTGCATGTGTGTATGTGTGAGAGAGAGGGAGAGAGAGAGGGAGAGATACATTTGAACCTGATAATCCAAGCTGAAAAGGAGCCAATCAAGTGGTTGCTTTGACTAAGTTTCTGGCCACCATGGGGGGGGGGGGTGTTGGTGGGAGTTAATGCTTCTTTTTGTATTGGAGATTTTATTCTGTAAGCTGCCCAGAGTCACTGTGTGTGAGTTGGGCAGCCATAGAAATTTGTTAAATAAAATAAATAGATGGCAAAGTATATTCACTGTTGGGTAGAGGAAAAGAAAAAATGGATTGAAGCTACTGGTTTAAGTGTTTTGTTTTGTTTTTTCAGGTAGGGGTGGGAATGGGAATGGGAATGGGAATGGGGAAATTGATTCCCTGTCTCCACCTGCACTGTGACTTCCATACATTTAATTTCCCCCTCCCCCGACAATACAGAACAAGAAGAGATGCGGTATTTATTTGTGCATACCTGACACAGCTTTGGAGTATATGAAGCAATGATGACATTTTATTATCTACACATATACAGGGTGTATTTTCCCCACCAATTTGATGCATGGATACCCCCCCAGACATTCAGTATTACAATGTAGGGCAAGCTTTCAGTTAGTGTCAGCCTTCAAGGCATTGTATGTAGTCTAATCACCTCAGATTCTATAAATTAAGCCTAGAAAAGTCTCTCTTTTTTTCCATGTGAAGCACCTTTTGCAAGGTGTCACACCCTGGTCCCTGCTTCTTAATCTTTGCATGTTTTCCCTAGTTTATCAACACAGTCACACAATTATATTAATATACTTGGAGCATACTCCAAGAATTTGTTCATAATTTTTTTTCTGCCACATATGTAACATGTACTTCCCAACCCAATGAGGTCTGGATCGTCTAGAAATGTTACATTAATTATTATTTGAAAGATGGGTAAAACTGGAGATTGGAAGTCCTCTTCTCTTTTATGCTTTTTAAAGAAACTATTTTGGAGTGCATATAAATAGTTAAGCCCAGATTCCACATTATGAATTTTTATTCACAGGTGTACAAAGGGTTAAATGTGGCTATCAAAATTCTTAATTCCCACTCCTGTCATTTGGATTCTGTTATGGCTGTTCTCAGTAATTGAGTATGCCTTTGAGAAGAGAAATAGGTCTTAAATGTTGGCAAAATTTATTTCTGGTGAATCTGTAATGACTTGGGTGTTCACTCTTTCTATCACTCTTGCTCACATTGCATTGATCTGCCTTCATACAGGGCTTCTTGTTCAGAGAGAATAGCCTGCAGCAAAGGACTATGCTAGAGCTGCATTGGTGATCTGAAACCAGCACAGAAAGCATTTAACCCAAATTTAAATTTGTATATACTTGAAATTATTAACCAAAAGTAGTAAATAATATCCATCATGCAACCCTTGTAAGTAGATAGACCCTACTTGCAGAATTACAGTCCAGAATAGACATGATATACAAAGACAAAATGAAGGGGAAAAGAGAGAAGGGATAATATTTAAAAAACAGTACTACCAAAGAGGTAAGTCATGGGGGGAAGTATGGCTAGCCACCAGAGAAAATGGAGTGTGACCTCCCAAACCACCTTTGTCACTGAAGTTTGCCATTTACTTTGAACTAATAACCAGCTAATTGGCAAGATGTACAATAGAAGAGAATATATGTAGCTCAGGGTTGAACTGTCCTTGGAGTTTCCTGAGCTTGGTTGTTTTCTTGCAGATGTTTTATTACCCGGCTAGGTAACATCTTCAGTGCTAGAAGGAAATGGGGTTTGCTCCCTGTTTATATATAGGAGCTTGCCCTGCTAGTGTTGGTGGGGGTGGGTTTTTTTGGGGGGGGTAGTTCCTTGATCAAGGTATTGTTTACTGCTTGATTGTTTGTCTCGTGATAATCTTGGTGTTAATCTCTGCTTATCTGGCAAGGAGATGTTCTGGTCTTTTGTTTCCTTTTTATTGCCTCTTTTGAATAATGTGTAGATGTTGTTTATCTCTATGTGTCTGTTGATGGCTGCCTTGTCTGAATACCAAGCTTCCAAGAATCCCCTCACATTTTTGGATTTAGCTTGGTTTAAGATGCTGACAGTTTCCCAGTTGAAACTATGGTTAAGTCTGTCCATGTGTTGTGAGATTAAATTAACAATTTAAAAAAGTTGTCGAGAAGGCATCCCGCACTGGCAGTGAAGAAGAGATGGTGGTGGAGGAGGAAAAAGCCCTGTCACAGGGCGCAAATCTGACTGGTGCCTGAAAAAAAGCCTTGAGGTTGACTAGACAGGAAATCTGACTAAGCAACTTAAACAAGAATTAAAGGAGGGGTGGGATAAATCAGCCACCTTGATTCGAAAGGACTTGGCAGAGATGTTGGAACAAGTTAATAAGCAACTAAAGATTTGTCTTCGCAAGATTCAGAGGTTGCCCAGACTGTTAGCAAAGCATACAGTGTTGGTATGAAAAATGAGCTTGATAGTGGAAAAGTTCAAAAAGATTACTGATATTAGGCTGGATTTAGCTGATATATAAGATTGGAATAGATGAAATAATTTGAGAATTAGAGGAATCAGGGAAAATGCAGAAAATACCAGTTTAATTGGATATCTTATCTCAAAATTGAACAACAATCTACCAGATTTAAAGCTTTCAGATAATGATGTGAAACACACCCTTAGAGCCTTCTCTCCTAACGCCAATCAAATGCAAAAATCAAGAGATATACAAATAAGATGTATAAACAATCAGGTGAAAGAAAGAATTTTGCAAAAAGCTGATGGACTGAAAGAGATAAATTGGACTGGAGATAAAGGGCTATTTTTCAAGATATCACTTCTGCCACACTACAAAGAAGAAAGGCCTTCAAACCTCTAACAGAAGAATGGCTAAAAAGAGAAAAAAGATATAAACGCGGGTTCCCTTTCAAGCTAATTGCATTTCAACCACAAGGAAGAGAGATTATTTCTATACTTGCAGAGATGAACAAAGTCTTAATAAACCTAAAGAATGCTTCATGAAAAATTAATAAAGAAAAGGCTTTGAGATTTAAAAAACTCATAACTTTAGGAAGAGAAGAAGATATGACAATAGGATCCTTCAGCTTATGAAACTCATCTTAGTTGTTGTTTTACATTGTTTATATTAGTTGGGAAAATGTTTGATATTGTTAAATGTTTGATATTAATCAAAAAATATCAACATCCTCCTTTATATCAAAGGTTATTTGTTCAATAACTTTTTATGCAATACTCTTACACTCAAAAGCACTGAAAATCACATATTGAATTGCTCCTTCATATAGTATTATCCATTTTGCTCATTTTAACAAGTAAAGCTGCTTTTCAATATAATATCCCTGTAATATTTATTGTAACTTTCTGAAAACGGAGAACTGCTTTCTAACAACTACTATGCACATTTCTCATAGACTCATAGAGGAAGGGACAATACATTCTAAGCATTCTTTATCTAGAAACCCCTAGGAAACTGTCTTCAATAACTTTTGAGTGAACTAAATATGAGAAACAAGCTGCAATTTCCTTCACAAAATAGCAGGAGTATCACCTGGATGGAAATACACTTTAAATACAGAATTAAGTAAACCTTCAGGCAACAAAGCCTGAAAGAAAGCCGTGGAAAAATCTGAGGAACCTCTTTATACCCAGAATTTTTTTTTTTAAAGTTGGCAAATAAAAATTGAGACAGGGTACTGTGGTCTCTGGAATTCAAGCTGGCCAGGTATATCCTTTTTCTGATACTATTCTCCCCACCCCACCCCACCCATCAAAATCAATAAGGATTTGATTTGAGCCCACTGAGTAAACCATTTGTGACTATCTCTTTATGATTTTTTCCTGAAAGATGCTTCTATATGTGTTTTACAAATCTTTGAGTTTTCAAGGTTGTTGATAATTCTCTCTAATAAGGTTAGAATATTTTGGCTAAATTAAGTATTTATATTTGAGTACACGCTGTGAGACTCACAAAGCATTGCAATGGTCAGATAATTCTTATGTTTTAATATACCAATGCATGTGGAAAGTTATGTTTTAAAGTAAATTATAACTGATAGCAACAAAAGTGAATCAAAACTGATATCCTAGTATCATTAAATCACTGATGGAAATACCACAATCTGTTGGCCACTTCTGGCCTTTAAAGTCCTGTTTTGGGATAACTAGAGCTTTTTGGAAACAAATAAACTAAAGCACAGTGCACTTGAAACATCAAGCCAATTCCCCCAGAAAGGAAAACATGGCTACATTTGTGTAACATATCCATGGGAGGGGAGGGGGAATCTGCTTGCTGGCTGACTGGCTGCTGGCCCAGAAAAGTTTGTCCATACCTGAATTACCTAAACGTCTAGGAAATAAGAATCACGGCTGTAATCAGCACTGCAGTTTATTAATTGATTATGTGCCATCAAGTTAGTGTCGACTCCTAGCAACCACATAGATACATTTTCTCCATGATGATCTATCCCTAACCTGGTTCTTCAGATCTTCCATTGATGCAACCATTGCTACTCCATCCATCTGGCTGCTAGTCTTCCTCTTTTCCTCTTTTTGTTCCATCTTCCTCAATATCAGAACCTTCCCCAGAGAGCTGGGTCTTCACATAATGTGTCCAAAGTAGGATAATTTGAACTTGGTCATTTGTGCCTCTAGTGAGAACTCTGGGTTGATGTGTTCAAAGATCCATTTGTTTGTTTTCTTGGCTGTCTATGATATTCTCAGCAGTTTTCTCCAACACCAAAATTTAAAAGAATCAATATTCTTCCTATCTTCCTTCTTCAAAGTCCAACTTTTGCTTCCATAGAGTGTTACAGGGAATACCATTGCCTGCACAATTTTAATCTTTGTAGGTATAGACACATCATGGGATCTGAATATTTTTTCCAAGGCCTTCAATTATGGTTAGTCTATGGCATATTTCTTGGTTCCTTGTTCCTTTACTATTGATCCTAAAAGTCAGAAGCTATCCACCACTTCACTATCTTCACTGTCAATTCTAACACTGCTTGTTGTATCTGTTGTCATTAGTTTGGACTTCTTCATATTTAATTTTAGTCTCATTTTTTCACTGTGCTCCTTGACTTTTATTACTAGGGCTTGCAGAATGTGTGCATTTTTTGACTATTAGAGTAGTGTTATCATAATAGCACAGGTCATTGATGTTTCTTCCTCCAGTTTTAAAACCATACTCATCTTTTTCTAATCCAGCTTCCCTTAAAATATACTATATTCAGCTTACAGATTGAATACATAAGGGGAGAGCATACAGCCTTGTTTCAGTCCTTTGCCAACCTGGATGAGGTCTATTTTGCCATGTTCTGTCTGAACTGTGGCTTCCTGACCTGTACATAGATTTCACATGAGCACAATGAGACATTCTGGGATTCCCATTTTTCTAAGTACATTCCACAGCTTGAACAATACAAAGCAAAGGCCTTTCTATAATCAATGAAGCACATAGTGACTTCTTTTTCGTATACTTTGGCTTTCTCAATTATCCAGTGTGCATCAGCAATAATGTCTCATGTTCCTTGGGCCTTTTCTAAACACAGCTTGAACACTTGGCATCTCCTTTTATGTGTATGGCTCTAATCTGCTTATCTGTTAGATAGAACATGATCACCTGCTTCCAGAATTCCAAGTCAATGTAAGATAAAGAACCTGAATGAATTGATGCAGCCCTTCCCTACATTGTAGTTTTAAACAACTAATTATTGGTTTAGCCATTCATATGACCTCATAATTAATTTGCCTTTCATTTGTTTTCATCCTAACTTTAGTCAGTATATGCTGTTTTCTATTGTGATTCACATTCCAATAACGTAGCCCTGATTCTAACTTGTCCCTATACGTTATTTCCCAGATTTAAAATCCTTCAGAAGGATAGTGTGATTTCTTCATAATTTAGCCTGTGAAAGAATATTACTATCTTGACATGAAAAATGCAACATAAACATACAAGTGCAAAATACATTATTTCAGGCTGATCTCACTTAAGTAATATAAATTAGACTTCTAGTGGGGACAATGGCAGCTTAGTCATCTCCATGAGATGGGAGATGGCACTGTAGCTGGATTGGTAACTGGCAGCAAACACTGGCTACCCAACTTGCTCCAGATTAAGGAGGAAGCAAGAAATCAACCCATTTGGTCTCTGGGACAGCAACCCATTTGATCTCTGGGATGGCCACTCCTTGTAAGCTAAATGCAGAAATGGAAGCTTCTGCGAACGGCTTGCAAGTGAGCAGCTGGGAGGCAGGGGATCCATCTTCATTCACAGCTGTGGTACAGCCTAAATATGTACACTAGAGCCAGTCAGACCCCATTTCTAAATCACTTTGGAATATAACTATTTTTCAACATAAGAGAGACCTTTCTTTGCAACAGATAAGTAATTCTCTTAGTGTTTTTTTTCCCCATTATTTCTTTAATAATATATATATTATTTATATTATTTATATATTATAAAGTTATCAAATATAACTTTAAAAGAAGAATTTTATTGTTCAATTTTATTGAGTTTTATTGTAATTGGAACACTTCACAAAAAGCTGGAAGATAAGAAGATAAGAAGACAAAAAAGTTATAAAAGTTACTTATGGTGAAAGGGGAAGAGTTATTTATTAAATATTGTATTAATTTTACAAAACTCCATCTGTATTAATTGGATTTGATTTTTCTATGGGAATTTTTTTCCCCTGTGATATGCTTGTTGATTGGCTGGATTTTCAAAATGGAAGAAGATATTAATTTGAGCTCTCTTGCGTACTTTTTGCCAATGCATGGCTGCAGTTACAGTGTGATAGGCACCAGAGGGCATGAACTGTCTGCTTACTTTCACTTACACAATACCTACGGCTGCTTGCTTTGGGCGGGGGGGATGGCTAGAAGAGGCCCTTTCGAGCAGTCATTAGACGATAAAATGACTTCTTTAAGTTTACTCCAATCAATGTTTGATGAATTAGGAGCTAAATTCAAGTCCCTTGAAAAAAAGATAGAGGAAAAATTGGATAAGATGATTAATTTTGAAATGGAGGTGGGCACTGATTTGAATGTGGAATTGGAATTTTAAAAAATGCTGGATTATGAAGGTGGTATGAACAAAGATACTGTGGATGTGAAAATGGATTTCAAAATGCCAAAGGATAAGAGTGATATGGAAAAGGATATCAGAACAGATTTACAAATGAAACCAACTGATGTCACAACAATCAAAGGGGACACAGAAATAATGGAAAAGAAGAATGAGCTGGATTTTTTTTTTCTCTTGGTATTGCAAAAGGAATGTGTTGAACTGGTGAGGCTGTTCCTGGGAAGAGACAAAGAGAAATTACTGGGGCTGTTTCTGGGAGAAGACAAGGAGAGAATGATGGTGAAATCAACTTGTGGGACACTATTTGAAAGGATTAAAGATTAAGCTTTTTAAAAGTAAACAAGGTTTACAAAGTGAACTTATTTGATTATGGTTAACATACTTTTGGTAGTTATTAATGGGATTTTTTTTGTGACCAGGATTGAATGATGAGGTTTTAAGGATCTGTGTGTAAAGTGGGAGAGATTTCATTTGCTTTTTTTTTTTTTAGAGGAAATGGTAAATTGGATTATAAAATTGATTTATTTTTGACTAAGGTTAAAATACATTTGTTATTAAATTTATGGAATTATGTTCTTATATATGATAACAGCAGTAAGGTTTTATATTTACAAAGGTGGAAGGATATGATATTACCTTCAGTGGAAGAATAAATGGTGAAGCTGGTGGAGTTGGCTGAGATAGTGAAATTGATGGCTTTGATCTGAGAAAATACATTGTGTAATTTTAATGTTTATTGGAAACTTTTCTTTTTTAACTTTCTGTGGGAAACATAAAAAAATGAAATTATGTTGTATGGATTTGATTATTATAAACAATATGGGTGTATAGTAATAAGGAAAGTTATGGTTGTAAACTTAGAGCAAGAGATTGACGTATATTGTTTGGGCTGGAAGTAAATTCTTTTTCTTTTTTTATCTTTCTTCATTTTTTTACCCTTTTGACCTTGGTCTTTCTTTTTTTCTAATTTTCTTTTTTCTTCTTTTCTTCCTTTACTATTAGTTTTTGTTAGTTTTTATTGTGTTTATTTTAAAATTTACTAGTTATTTTTTTAAAAAATGACTTAAGTAAAATAAGCTATATAATTTAAGCTATATAAATTGAAGTAATAAATAAATACATAAATCCAAATATTTTATAAATTTCTGTTCTCTCTATATTGCAGACTTCCCTGTATAACTAGGTCTTAGTTTGGAGATACCTAACATGGGAATAGGGCACTAGGACCTACAGCAACAATAATGCATCAAAATTAGGAATTCAGTAGCATTTCTATCAGCCTTCCATGTGAGATCGAAAAGAATGCAACTGAGTTTTTGCAAAGCAACTTTTTAAAGCAGCTGCATCTTTTTTTCAGGCCCACACAGAAATCTGGGATGAAAAAGAGTCTGCTTTAATGAATAGCAGAAATCTGCTGTGCTAGTGCAAACTTCAAAAGTCTTATTTTTAAAGCATGCATACTAATTTTGTTTTTCGCTATGGATGTACACTGCTTCAGATTTAGTAAGGAAACAGTGGCTTGGAAATGTATGGAAACATGAAGTATTAAACTCCTGGAAACAAATGCTGCTGCTTTAATGAGTCACAGACAGGTGCTGCTTTTGCATTGTCTGGTATTCCAAAGCATAGCTTCCAATACAAATCTGAAATATTGTATAGCCCAAAGTTTTACAATGTTGTTTGAAAATAATACATTTTTTTAAAAAAAATAGTATCTGACTATAATTAAGCCTATAAAAGTAGAGAACTTTATTTGGAATAAATATAACTAGAATTAGACTGTGCATGTACTTTCTTGCTCTACAGAGTTGGCTTCAACTGGAGTGGCCCATGAGCCCAGGAAATTAAAGAAAATAAATGAATATGCAGATGCTCAGTGCTCTATATACCCAGAGTACAAAAGAATATTCTGTGCAAGAATCTGAATCCCTGTCTATTTCTCTAGGAAACATCTAGGTTCCCATAAGCCTTTGCACCAAGAGCCTATTAGTAGGAATTCACCACATTACTCACCTCTTCTGCACTAACCAGGCTTCGCCACTGCAACCAAGCAGTATTTGTGAGATATGTTCTATGCCTCTCGGTCCTGGCATGAGCTCTATAACCGAGAGGCTCTTTCTTTGCAGTTCGTGGATACCATGGAGGACTACGTATCCAAATGAGTCAACTGGTTTGGTTTAGGTGTTTCTACAACATGACTTACTTAGTGTACTTAGTTTAACCTTGTGCATGAGTATCTGTTTATTGATAAATTTAACTCATTGAGGGTTAGGTGAGTGAGTCAGTTGACTCCTTTTAAAACACATTAACCCTCCCCCCATTAAACCAGTTGCATATGCATTTGGAATGAAGACAATGACTCATGCAATTTTGAAACCAGTTTGTATTCATACTTCACAATGAAGCAAAATTTAACAGTATAGTCTTACGTATGGCCCTGTAGAATGGAGAAGCATCACCAGAGGCCACAAGGCCACATGCTTTCCAAAAACTTGGGTGTTGTCCATCGAAAAGTTGCCACCAAATTGTAGTTTTTAACATGATGGAAAAGGGACAGTAATAAACACATGGGGAGCATTTCTGTCAATGTGTTAATTTAAATAGTTGAACATCTAGATTAGATTAGATTAGATTAGATTAGATTAGATCAATTTAGTTTTTCTGCAAGACCCACCCATCTGAGGGAATGTGGCTTCAGCAAGTCATTCAAAAGCAAACATCACCCTTGAGTCCCCAGAGTTACACATTTTTTTCTTACAAGTGCTGAGGATAGGATTGCCCCTTAATTCAATAGGAGTTGGTTGTGGCTTTTCTATTTTAGCACTAAAATGTAGATATTGGAAGATATGACTTATATCATATATATATATATATATATATATATATATATATACACACACACACACACATACAGTGGCAGCTCGGGTTACGAATTTAATCCGTTCCATGACTCTGGTCGCAACCCGATTTCTTCGCAACCTGAAGCAAATTTTCCCATAAGGTTCAATGTAATTACCGTTAATCCGTTCCGGCGTCCACGGACCACACGTCAAGGGCGGAAAAACAGCCGCGGACCACATGGCATGGGCGGAAAAACGGCCACGGACCACGTGGCATGGGCGTAAAAATGGCCGCGGACCATGTGGCATAAGCGGAAAATGGCCGCGGACCACGTGGCACGGGTGGAAAAATGGCCGCGGACCATGTGGCATGGGCGGAAAATGGCTGCAGACCACGTCACGGTGGAAAATGGCCGTGGATCCGGTTCATACCCCGAGGTGGAGTTCGCAAACCGAGGTAAATTTTTGCTGCCAGAGCTGGTCGCAACCCGAAAAGTTTGTAAGCAGAGGCGTTCGTAACCCGAGGTACCACTGTATTTGCTGACAGACCTTCTTTGACAGAGCTGGAAAAATAATTAAAATAGCTAGCAAATAAACAGTAAATGTTTAGCTCCTTACACTAAAGTAAGAAAAAGTACACATTCCTTCACTCTAGCCTTTAAAACTTTAGAAGCCTGGAACTATAGCAGATAGTTTTCTTATCAGAGTGTTTCCTCCCTACCATAAGTATATACATTCCATCTGTGGCTATTATAAAATGAAGTGGAAGTTAATGGTGAGGTTATTTCTCCATTATTCTTTTAGAGGAATGATTCAGAGAACTGCTAACAGGTTGAAGTAAATGTCAGCAAAAATCAATAACCTTGAGGTGAGAATGTCTATGGACTAAATCAACCTTCGCAGAAGAAACAAGGTGGCCAGAGGAGACAGAGCCTACTTAGAAAAATATGTGGCCTCCTCTGGGACTTAAATTGCATTCTGCAGTGTGGGTAAGATGTCATAGGTTAGGAAGATTAGAAAATAGCCCATTATGCTATATTGTCCAACTCTTTAATTGCAGTACAGAACTTTCCTTCTGTTATGAAGCACAATAAAACTAGCATACAATTTCCAAAACTTCAACTAGAAAATGAGTTTGCAGAAACATTGACCGTGACTTGAAAATACCTAATGCTAAAGGATATAGTCCTGTCCTTAGTCAAACCTTTTAAAGCCCATTGATGTCATTGGAATTTAAACTGCCTTGTAGTGCAGAGGATTTTAGCCAATACAGGCCCAGAACTATGAACATTGCTTTACCTTGTCTCTTCTTCATAATTGCAGTCTTTTATACTACCCAAAAAACTACACCAAAGAAGTAGAAGGCAGATCCAAAAGAACATATTTGCCCCATGCAGCATAAATAAGATGGAAAGCTCCTGGAGTTTGATGGGGTTTAGCCTACCTATATACATCTATTACAGACTTTTCCAGTGTGGTTATCCTTCCAAAATGAGGCGTATACAGTTTCCAGAATTCCCAGAGAGCATAATTAGTGTCCTAGGGGAACATCTGTGTAAATTCCCTGTGGCTCTATCTTTTTCACTTAAATTGGTTCATGTATGCTACCTTTATTTTCAGTATGTATTTGTTCTGTTTATTTCTCTTCAGCTAGAAAAATAAGATTTCGACTTGCTGCATTTAATGAAATAGAAGCTTGTTCTAAAAGTTCATGGCACAATAAACATTTTTGCCTTTAAGTGGTACAACAGTTGATAGGAAAGAAGTTAATCTCTGAGGATAAGAGTATGCTCCAGAAGCATTATCATACTATGACAGTTTCTTTAATGACACAGGCTGCAATCCACCAGCAATGAATATGTGGTGAGAACTTAAAGCATACTACCTAGCAACAGTTCCCATGCCAAAGTAGAATTTTATAAAGGGAGAACAATATGCCCTCGGGGAAAAAGTACATTAAAAAAGAGCAAAACATTTAATCAGTTCTTTGGTATTTCAATGAAATGATGCACAGAGAACATATTGTCATTTGCTACAAGCTCCAACAAATATACGGAAGGACACTTTTCATCCCTTCTATCTTGCTGCTCTGCTGATGCAGATATAACATGTACAAATGGGAAGTATGTGGGCATTTCACCCATTTCTCCATATATAAAATACAGGTACAATTTGACATTGTGTTGTCTACAGAGACAATCTGTACTTGGAAGCGAAGAAGTACTAATAGTAGAGGGAAGGGTGGGAGAGGGAGCCACCTACGCAAGACATCAGCCAGATTTCCATATACTGGGTCTCATTTATTTACTTATATTTCTACCCAGCTGATTTCCAAGAACTCAGTATGGCTCATAATTGATAAAAGAAAGAATCTGAATAATTAGCAAATGGGAACACATTAACAAATAAAAACAGCTTTTAAAACAAGACCAATTCCAAAGTATTTCTTTCTTTCTTTTTATATTCTGGCTCATAAAAGCCTTCCTAAGTAGAAGCCAAAACAAAACATTACAAATGGTCAGGGTCTAACTTTCTGCCTTCTACAGAATTGGACCCTGATAATCTTCTTTCCAAAGGGAGCTACATACTTATGAGGCATGCGAAAATAACATTTTAATACTATCTGAGTTGTAACCCAGTGCAAATCTGTTAATTTTAACCAAGAGATTTCAGCAATTCTTACAGTTTTTAAAATATCTTATGGCAAGCAATTATATAAAGGTATGCAGGATTAAAACCATTTAAAGTTTCCCAGACTTAAGGCCCAGCATACAGCTCCCCAAAATCTTTGGACTGACTTGAAAGATTTCCAGAAGCTATCTAATAGACTTGTTTAATGTGACAGAAATAAGAAAAGATTTGATGCATGATTAGAAGGTTATAATATTAATAATATTTAATCTTTAAAAAAAATGAAATGAAATGAAATTTAGTTTGATTTAGTGATGAAACTCACTATTTTGGGAGTGCAGTCTCCAGCATGTGACTCAAAGACTGAAGACTTAGCTCAGAAAGAGCTGAACATAATGATTAACACTAATCTGTCCCAGATCTTCCCTTATTGGAAGTTGAATGAATACGTAACTGCGGTGTACAATGTCTCGGTTTCATCTGGGAAAAGGTGCTTCAGGAGTTGCAGAAGCACAAACATAGCACCTTTCTGCAACACACAGTAAAGTACAGTAGCCTTGTTTTTTTCTAGGAGTGTGAAAAAAAGATGTGGGTGCTTTAATAGGTTGCAGACAGGTTTTAAGTTCAGTCTTCTGCTCATTTCAAGTACCTCTTCCCAATTATAAGTGAAGTATTGCACAGTCCTGATGTATAATGCATGAACTGGAATGTAGAAATCCTCTTCTTCCACATTTGAAGAATAACTCTGGCCTAATTCTGGCCAAGGTACAGACTAAGGAATGGAGTGTCCTCTCTGCTTCTGCAATACTAGGTTCTAAAGCTGACATAAAATTCAACATGCATATTTGGAGGCTCAATAATGCAACTTAAGTCTATTCAAACTGAACATTACTTGAAAGGATCAGCTTGGGATGGTAATGGAAAAGTTGGATTGTAAAAAGGAAATGTGTGACCTTGCTCTGCTTCATATGACGGCCTAGACCAGCCTAGACAATGTGTGGGACTCCACTGAGTGCTTTCAAGAGAGAATGGCATTTACTGTCTGGATAGAGATGGTCCTGACTCTAATGACCTTCTGTGACTCTTCCCTCACATTTTGAAACTGGGATGTTAGTCATTGCATTTCTGACATGGGTATATCTGATAAGCGGGAACTGAAATTTTATTGAGACCTCAATTTAGTTTCTTTTTGGTTTCAATAGAATGTTATACTTTTATTTTATTCGCCATCTAGAGATTCTTAGACAGATGGATGGCCATATAAATTGGATTAATAGATAAATAAATAATAACTAAATACATATCTTTGGTGTGATGAATAGGTATAGACAGTCTTAATAGTACAATAAATAAATAAATTTTGCCTGTGAATTAGGCTCCAAACCATACCAGGTTGATAATTTCAAAACAGACATTTCCTTTTCTGAAAAGTTGTAGAATAATTGCACAAAACTCTCACTCCATCACTTTTTTTGGGGGGGGGGGAGGAAATCCAAACTATGGAAGATCTTGACAACAGTGACCTACTTTTAAAAGCATTTGGAGCACATACTCAGCAGTCATGCCCTGACAATAAACTGACAAGGGGCAACCTTTTCCTTCAAACACCACTCTCCACAGAACTAAGAATGATATCAGTGCTGGATGACCTCACAGCATAAGATTTCTTTGCTTCTCCTATCCTAAGCTGCAATAGAAAATAACTACCATTTTGTCTTGATTTTCCAGCATTGCATTTTTGTCATGATAGATGCTTCTGAACATAGAATATTTCCAAGAGGACCAGGTTTTATTAATAGATAACAAATATCTTTGAGAAAGACTTGTGTGTCCACTTATTTAATGCAACCTGTCAAAGTCCTGTCCAAGCAGTGACAAGAGCATGTCTGATAGAAATCAACAGCTTGAAATACATACTAGTACAGCAAGCTCGCTGTACACCAGTGGACATATGGTATATGGTTAGACTCTAATCACTTGTTATCTGGTAGCTAACGTTACTCAAATCAATAAAATTGCAATATAAATTGTAATTTTCATATATGGGTTACTTAGTTCCATTTAATTAAAAAAATAATACTGAGTCCACATGTTTCACTTGGTTTGGAAAATATTTTATCCATTGGGTGCAAATATGAATAAAATACAATTATGCAGTAATACCATTGTAATAAAAACAATGATATACTGGACAAAGAAGGCAAAGGAGAAGAAAATACAGCTCAGCATAAATGCTAGAGAACAAGGATGTCCTTTAGCAAAAGTGGGCATATTTTACGAGCATAGTAACTGTTTTGATACTGAAACATCCTGGAGAGCACTTTGGTGACTATGAAGTTGGGCATATGTGCTCTTCTATTTTATTTTATTTTATTGACAGCAGTTCAAAAATACTAGGAATACAATAACATTGGGAGTGATGCCACAAATCTTAAAGACTATGTCTTAAAAATAAAAGATAAAGCATTGACTGACTAATTGGTTGACTGTGATAAGGATTAGAAATATAGTTTTTTGTACTCTGATTCAGAACTGATCACAGCATACTGATCAAGGCCAGAAGTGAGCAAGAAATAACTTAGCACTCTTGATGCATATTATTTCTGTTTCCTCCAATCTTTTTTTTCTAGATGTCTGTAGCACTATGTATACAGCATGAGAAATTGCTTGATAGTCTTCATTTATAAGAAAAGGTATAATTGCTTTTTGTAAATGGAATTACTCTGACTTATGTTTTATTGACATTTCTTAACATTTTAGACCACATGGATTAAGTTAAGGAGTGAGAAATAAAATAAAGGTCTTTAGTAACTTAAATCTGTAAGTGTACTAATTTTTAAATAAGGTGCCAAAATGTCAATTGTCATGCTGACTTCCTATTGATATAAACCAGTTTCTAGTAAAATAACTGTTGCATTTAATCACTTACTCAGGGTATGTGTTACTAAAAAGGAGCATTAATATCAAGCAAAGTGTGTTTGGAGGGAGAAGGCCATCTGGCACCTGAGAAGAAACAAATCCTGCTTACGTGACAAGGGAACTTACAGGGACAAACTACATTCAGCAGAAAGGGAGGAGATAAAAGAATGGGACAAGAAGAGAGTGAGAATTGATCTTTGCTCCTCTCTTTAAATATTTATAAGATAATATGGACCCAAATTTAGAACTAAGATGATGGATTTAAATGGGTACATACATTTGAAAACAATTTGGCTGTGAAACCTCTGGAACATAAATAAGTAGGAAAACAAACAAACAAATAGGTGTCCATCTCAAAGTAATGAAGCATCTCTCAGCTGAAGAGAACCATATTTCATTTACTCAGCTTTTTCTTTTAGAAATGATAATTTTTCTTTAAAAAAAATAGTCCGAAAGACCAACTCAGCTGGCCTTGAATTTATTGATCCTTCTTATATAGCTCACATGGTTTAATATTTTTAGAAAATAGTTTTTAAAAAGCACTTTTGACTAAGTATGAGATGGATCCTGATTTTCTTTTTCACAAGGAAGTTGGAAATTATGGGAAGTTATGATTTTTGCCAATGCTCTCATTTCTATGCAGCATTTATATTTTCCCGAACTCAGTTCTGCAAAGTTGTCAGACTGTCTGGAACAGTGCGGCAAATGGCACTGGAAAATGAAGAGGGCAGGTGCAATTGGAAGAAGTTTCCTTTATATCTTTTGCTGAATCAAAAGCATGAATACTATAATCTGAATTCAAAGTTTTATTATTAGAATTTCACATAATTTATTGCCAATGGGAAGAGGAAGAAGGAAATAACTCTGCATGTTGGGCCACACCTATAGGAAGCCTGTTTATAACAATCTGGAATTTTCCTGTGAATTGATTTCTGCTGTGTCTAGTATGTAAGAATTTCCTGCCAAGTTCAAGCCAGGAAGATTGACAAACATTTAAAGTTTTTGTCTGAAAAATCTAATTGCCTTTACAGTGTCCTTCACCACAGTCTTCTTTAAGAGCCATCTGAGTCTGCCACTCCCATTCTTATCTATCCTTGCTGAATAGAACATTTGTTAGCATTGCTTCAAAGCACAGTTCTTATAATCAGAACAAGCTTGTGCCACGTCAGTGCTGCTGTTCCACTTTCACAAACTCTGGCAACAAGAGCATTCAATCTGTCAGATTACAGTAGTATGGCCATTTCCTACTTGAAAGTTTAACAGACTTCGAACAAAAGCAGTGGGATTGTTTTTACTAGTATACAGGCTCAAGTTGGGTAAGTGATGAATGCATTGTCCAAAAGTGTTGCCAGGTATGATATGAAGCATGAGAAGTCTGTGTATCATACCCATAGATATTAGACATCTATAGGAATGATAAAGAATGTTGTGGTGGTAGTTTCCTACTACCATATAGTTTGTTTTATTGATTCTGCTAAAGATAGAGCAGAATATTTTTTACTGTATTTTTACTGTAACTGGTTGACCTTGTCTGCCCTGGGAAACTAAGCAGACCCAAGCTGAGTTTGTAACTGGATGGGAGACTATCAGGTTCAGCTAGGAAGGTGAAAAACATCCCAAAGAAAGCAATGACAGGTTACTGCCATAACATTGCCAACAAATTCATTATATAACCACTAGGAGTCAGTCTTCACTCAAGGACATATTTTTTTATTGGATCCTTATAATTTTCTAAAAAAGTGAAGCATAACTCCACAAAAGAACTAACAACAGGCAACATGGTTATATTTAGGAACTTTCAGGGAAATAGCTTCATTTTATGTAATGGATTCAGTTCCACCAATTGCTTCTTAACCCATACTGTATCCATATCCTTTGGGGTTATAATAGGAACCTCTCACAGTCTCTAGCCATCTTCGATTATTCTCCTTTCATGGAACATACAAGGGGGAAAAAAATAACAAGGGGACTAAGGTATTAGGGCCCTCCCTATGCTGTGCACTGCATTGGCTGTGCCCCCTTGATATCTCTGTACCAAGATGTGATGGAGATTTTCCTGTTCAGGCATCATACTAGCATTCAGATATTCAGGGGGCCAGTATTCTTGTCTAGATTTTGTGCATGGAGCTTCATTCTGTTTTTATTCTCTCTGGACCCATTTATACAGAAAAACAAGAGTAACTAAGTCAGAATGCAAAGAGCTATGCAAAACAATATTGATTAAAGTGCGGCTGTATATAAATCTTTTTAGGATAGTTATTTTTATTCCAGTGCTTCTCACTCAAGAATGCAGAATTAGAGAGGAGACCCTGCCTTTTTTAAAAAAAAAAAATTTAACATCCACACTAGTTTTACTTAGTATATTGCTCTAGGATCTAGGCACACAAAAAAGGTAGACATGGTTCTCTCTGTTCCCTGCTGTTACAGTGAGGAGCAGGCCCAGGGACATCTGGAAATGGATAATGTAGGGAGCCTCTTATTGGTAGAGAAAGAGTGAACATTGGCTCTGTCTCAAACAGAGGCTGACAAGGAGGTCCAGTATTTTCTAGGTTGTGCAGGAATAATTTATGATCTTAATTAAATCTATAAATTGCTAGCATTGCTTCCTAGGTGTCTCTAGGTACACTCTAAGCCTTAAATACGTATTATTAGATATACATTTTCCACATATCCATTAATTTTACAGTTCTTTCCAAATAGCTGCTAAGCCTGCATGATGGAACACTTTTTAAAAAAAATCACTGATGATGATTCTGAGATCAATTTAAGGCTCAATCTTATATTTTAAATCCTATATTATGGGGGTATAAATTTATGAATTATATTTTGGGAACACGCAGTTATGAATGTTGTCGATATACTTCAAAATTAAAAAAAAACATAGTCATGCAAATAAAATTTAATTTCTAACATTTTTTTTTAATTATTGAAACATAAATGTTATCCAGTCCACCAAGCTTTCTCAAACCTCACTAAGATGGCTGTAGCTCAGGAAATGTGGAGGAACCTAGAAAATATTTCATCCATCTACCATTATATATATCAGTCTTATATGCACTCTATTTTTTAAAAAATACACTTTACATAGTCTTTTATTTTTCTGCCATGTTGTGGTATGAGTCTGATTCTGGAGCCTGAGAAAAGTGTTTTTTTTTTTAATTTGGAAGCATTTATTGACTATAATTGATAAATATCCTAATTTATTATTTATTTCTATACCATAATATTTTGGTAGAGCATATAATAAATAAATGTAAATGCAAATTAAATATAAAATAAGGCAGATCAACATAAAAACAATAAGAGAGAAGTAAACCCATAGTAACTCCAAAATTAAAATATAGACTTTATAACTGAAAGTCTAAAACAATATTTTTCATTTAAAAAGGAGCTATTCCAAGAAGGCTATTCTAGAACCAGGATGCCACTATCAAAACTAGTCCTTTCCTAAACAGATAAATTAGCTTGGCAGTAAATGGACTGTCAGAAGACAAAGTAAAAATGCTGTATAATCTGCATTTTGTGTTGACAATATTTCATTTATTTATTTATTAAACATATTTCTATGCAGCTGCAATCAAAACAACTCTTGGTGGCTCATATAGAAAAAAATACAGTATAAAACAACTTAGCAAGGTAGTTCAGAGGATTTACTGCAGGGGCTAAGAAAAGCTCAGTTCAGTTCTTAAATACATATTGCATATTTCAAAATTCTTACATTTGGTCAGTAAAAACTGAAGAGTCACTTTGAAATAACTTAGAGTTTTGCCTCATCTTTTTTTATCCAATTACTATCAATATTTCTTTCAAATCTAGCATATAATCAAGGTTTTTCTCAAATATTCAATGCTGGCAGTTTATATTCTCATTTTATTGTGAGCACGTGTGAGGATGAAAATGGTATAGCTATCTTATGGACTATCCCTTTATTACAGCCAATTCCATTACTATTAGGTTTATGAAGATCCCTAACCTACATTCTTATTTCCACATTTAGGATAATTAAATTGCTTTAACCTAACCCTAACTGATGGACTAAATTCTAATCCACTCAGTCTTCAACAAGTGCCCAGACTGGTTTATTGCCAATAAGTCAGCTGAGTCACTGCCATCAACTCCTCCTAATGGTGAAGGTAAGAAGCATCCTTTGGCAAGGTCTGAGTGAGGAAAAGATGAATGCATATCCTCTACCCTTAAGGCCAAGCAAAATATCAAACAGTATGGACAAAGTTCACAAAGAAGCTTTAAAAAAAAAAGGTTTAAAAGGCCCACAAAACTCATGTATCAGTGATGCAACACACACACACACAGACAAAGAGGAGAATGTACTTGACAGGATTATTCCCTGTGAGCTAAAACATAAAATAACCAACTTACAGTGAAAAGAAGGCTATGAAAATAATCAACTACAACAACTCATAAAAACAGCAGAGGCAAAAAGTAACATCATAAAGCGCTGGAAGGAGATACAATATAAGAGAAGGCTCTTGAAAACTCTCAAGAAAAATAACACCACTGTACTATGGCCAAATGGAAGGAAATTGAAAAAGAATGCCAGCACTTCTCTTTGCCTCAAAAGTAACCATCCCAAAGTTTTACCATTGATAGGGATACTCAGGGTGCCAAAAATTGAAGCAGATGAAGACTAGCAAAGTCAGTTGAAGCCCCAAGACAAGATTCAATCACCTCAAAATTTCTCAAGTGGAGAAACACTAGCAGAACTATGACCGAGCTCTTCATTGACTGCTTAGATGTTGGAGATGTTCCTGAACAATAGGAATTTCAAAAACAATCTTATATCTCAAAAAAGGAGGCCCCCAATAGTTTACAAAGTACTGTCTGCTCTGCCTACTTTCTTCAGCCTACAAATTATTCATGTGTGCAATAGTCAATATATTGGAGAAACATCTGGATGAGTATCAGTCTTGGGAGCAAGCTGGCTTTCGCAAAGGCTATTCAACCATTCACCACTTATGTGTGATCACCTGGCTCATGGAATCAGCATGAGCAGTCTTCATGCCCTTGTGGCTCATGTTTGCTAACTATGAAAAAGCATTTGACAATATAGAATCAAATCCAGTTGTAAATGTCTTAAAAATCAAGGCCTTGATGAAAGATACATAAGTGTTCCAGTTTGGATGAAGTTTTGAGTGTAATGAAGTCCCAGCTTTCTTTTGGAAGAGGAAGGCATGTCAGTATTTGTGTGTTACACCCTCCTCCCACCACAACTTCCTGCCTGCAGTGTTTGAAAAAATTGAGAAACTCGCAGCCCTACAGCATGCTTCAGCTGGGGCCCAGTTTCCTCCTGTGAACAGGAAGGGGCTGTTCTATTTGTGGAGGTACAGGATTGGCTTGATCCCCATGTTTTAGCTTATGCAATTCAAGATCAGGCTTAAGTATTAATATTCAGCAGTTTTTCAGAGGCATTCTAATCATCCCTCCTTGCACATTACTTATGGAAACATATTATGTTTATGTTGTAGTTCCTGTTGGTTACATCAGAATTAATACATTAACTATTGGTTGAAATATCTGCTACAATTTATGATTAAATATTTCTTGTGCTAATTAAAGATTGTCTTGTTTGTTTTTGAAGATTTTCAAACTCATACTCAATTACATAATAATAATACATCAATATAAATTTTCTGGAGTAGATTTTAAAATGGATGTTCTATAATACTATTGAGCAAAAATGGGGCTGTTTTTCCTTAAAATAAAATATTTTATTCAATAAAATATGAATACTGAGCAAAAATGGGGCTGTTTTTCCTTAAAATAAAATATTTTATTCAACATTTATAACAGTATGATGTATTCTCCAACAGGCAGAAACAAAATGAGATACAATTATGCAATTCCAGCATTGCCTTCTGATTACAGATGATTATGTCTATTATTATTATTATTATTATTATTATTATTATTATTATTATTATTCATTGTTGTTTACAAAAAACAATAGAATTCCTAAGTGCATTATTTGGACTTTTCTTGTTTTATTTTAATCAGGAATTATAACTCAAAATAAGAGTCATACCATAATAAATAAGATTCAAAGCATTTCTGAGAAAATAAAACATGCATGATTTCATTTGTCAAATATTTATTTATTTATTTATTAAATTTATATGCTGCCCATCTCCCCCAGAGGGGGATGAATAAATATATTTATCAACAGTAAACTAAAACATACATTGAAGATTATGAATTAATCTTTAATAACCTTAAAGTTGTTCCTGCCTCATTCAGTCCAGGTAACTCAGCCTCTGTCTTTCAGATGTCTTAAGATGGTAGATCTGTAGCCTAACAAATCTGAAAGGCATCAAGCTGGGGAAGCTGGGAAAGGTTGTATTATTAGATCTGTATCTCATTTCTTTGGCAGTTATGCTGTCTGAAATATTTGAAAATTTAATTATTTTTAGAGGTTATTAATTCAATTATTTCTCAAAATCTTTCACATTCCAAAAGTAAAAGCTAAAACTTTTATGGTGAAGACTAAAAGAAGCAATAATGATATATAGCTTGAATCCCAGCAGAATGTCACTGCTTTTATGAAAAAGGTATCGCTGCAGTTTTTAGAAAATAAATACAACAGACAGATTTTCATATATATCAACACAATATGATAGGCTTACTTCTGCAAGTATCCATCCATTTTACCCCATAAAATTTCTCCAGACTCAAAAAGGGCTACTAGGAGTTACAACAGACCATGCTTTTTCAACACTGTAATGGACATTTTTGCAACATCCTATCATTTCATATGCAATATTCCAACAACTGGATTGAATCCAGGCTTTCTATGAAAGGAAAGGTCCTTCCCTTCATGGAAGGGTGTTAGTCCCAGTGGAAGTTTTTACTGGAGGATGATAGGAAGACAATTTCTATACATTCTCCCTTTCATTGCTCCACATGCTCAGAAAATTGCTGAATGGGTCACGTGTGCTGGCAGTAGTATCAGAGAAGGAATTCTCAGAAATTTTCTGCTCTTGTCTCCAGTGGAACATGCTAAGTGCAGAAATAAATGGACGAGAAACTTATATTTAGCCTATTATTTTCAAAGAATAGGCTGGAAATAAACTTGTTGAAAGGAGCTTTGTTTCCTTCTTTCTCTCCTGTTTTTAAATAGTCCTCTTTTAAATTTATATGTTGATTAAATGAAGGAATTATTTTTTAAAAATAAAAATTTACCCACTAGTGATGATAAGAAAATAGTAATTATATTAAAAAGTTCTATTAATTTATTCACCTTTCTACTCCTGGTGCCTAACTAATTAAAATACAGGGTACAAAAGAAAAAGTTTAAAAAGTAATACTAATTCATTAGCAGTTGAAACCATGACAAAAGATGTGCCTACAGCTGAAAGAACCTTCCTAAATAATATGTCACTATAAAGTGTGATATTTTGCTGGAAGGTTTTCTTCCTGACAATGAAGATTAAATTAGTATAATTCAGAAGATAATTTTTTAATCTATGGATAAATAATCATTAGTACTTAAAACTTTGTGTTTTTGACCTCCTACAATGATTTTTGGTACCTATTTATTTATACAATTTCATTCTACCCTTCAGCCAGATGGTTGGCATCTCACAATATTTCCCCTAAGTTTAACTTTGGGATAAGGAGGGAGATGAGAGGTCTGGTGTAGAAAGAGCATGTATGGGCTATGGAGCCTTGTAAATAAATGGGTTTTTAAATTTAAATCCATTGAAGGAAGTATTGTTGCTTCTGTAGCATGGGAGATGTATTGTATTATTATATAGGTAGTTCTTATTCAACAACCACTTGTTCAGCAACAGTTTGAAGTTATGATGGCACTGAACGAGGGTCTTATGACCGTTCCTCTTAGTTGTGGCCATTGCAGTGTCCCCGTGGTCATATGATTGCGATTTGGGTGCTTGGTAACTGGCTTGCAATTACAATGGTCGCAGCGTCCTGCAGTTACGGGATCACCATTTGTGACCTTCATTGCCAGTTTCCAACAAGCAAAGTCAGCAGGGAAGCTGGCAGGAGGTTGCAAATGGCAATCACATGATGTCATGCCTAACACCACATGGGATTCACTTAATGACAGCAACTGAAACTGATGCAACTGCTGTCATAAGTTGGCACAGTCAAGTGATGTTGCGCTTTACAAGCTCATTGCTTAGCGACAGAGTTGCCGGCCCCAATTACCGTTGTTAAGTGAGGGCTACTTGTAATTGATTAATTAAACATGCTTGTGATCATGGACTGTTACTTGACTTGATTCACTTGGACTACCTGTATATATTGTAATTCTTGCAGACGCTCTTAGTTTATTTATTTATTTGATTCAATATAGGCATCACCTGACTCTTCTTCTGGAAGTTTCAGTAAAGCAAGCATCAGAAAAGGCATCACCTAATCTCCAAAGAGGGAGAAAGGGCAGACTGTCCCATGACACTGCCTCCCACATTCAGTTTTAAAAAACTAGTAAAAAATAATGCAAGAACAAATGTTGACTGCGGAGTGATTCATAAGTGCAAACAAAAAAGAGGGAGAGTTCATTGCAGTGCATATTGCTGAACTTAAAAGCTGCCTCAGTAGGTTAAATGATGCATTGAGAGATTAACTAGTCAACAGAATTCTGAAATAAAGCATTCAAAACATTCAAAAAGGCATATTTAACAAAGGCATATTTAATGTTTAAGAGAACAGTTGAAATCATTATTTCCATGGAAACTTTTGCTGGAAATATTATAAAGCTTCAGTCAGAAGTAAGAGCAAATATAAATAAGCTTGCATTGGTATACAAACAGATAGTAACAAGTCAAAATGAACTGCACTATCCTTGTGGCAGAGGTTCAAACATACCAGCTCAATGCAGATTTAAAAAAGAAACCTGCAGAAGCTGCAGTACAATGGGACATGTTCAGTGGGCCTATTCATCAGGGAAAAGCAAATTATTTGTTATGGTGCCTGCCCTCTGGAATGAAGTTACCCCTTAAATCTGGGTGGCTCCCATCCTGATAGTGTTTCAGAGGGCCTTGAAGACCTGGCTGTTCTCCCAGGCTTTGGGCTAGGGTGGTTGGAGCCCCTTGTGAGTTATGTTGCTGACTGGATTTGCCATTTTTATCTTTCTTATTTTTTCTGCTGCTTTGTTTTTAGATTGTACTGCATTTTATTCTTTTGTTGTATGGTGAGCCTTCCAGAGTCGTTTGGAGTCATTTGGAGTCATGTGGTGCCTAAATCGAATAAATTAAATTAAATTAAATTAAACATAAGCAACCAACCTGTCAGAACCTGCATCAATCAAGTGTCAATTTTAAAAAAGCTATAGCAGTCAATGGTGTTTGCTTGATTTGATTCTGCCATTTGTACCTAGGGGGGGATGGTAGTTTATAGCTGTGCTTGGGTTATTGCTATGAGATGGAGAGGCGCTCACACTGATATGGGAATTTACAGCAAGACATGAATGCAGACAAAACCGGTGGTAGTCTGAAGGCTGGGAAGAACTGTGTTATCAATGGGAGGAATGCACAAGGCCACCATTCTGTGAGAAAGGAGTTTGGCGCCAATGTAGCAAGGGGGGGGGGAATAAGTAAAGGGAAATTTACACAGGCTTTAGTTTTAGCAATGCTTTGCTTCAAGCTGCATGTACCAACCAATAAAGGAGCATTTATCTGAACCAGGCCTGGTTTCATTCTTCTAAATTGGGGTTTGGACTTTGTGGACCTGACACAACCATTCCTTTAAAAGGAGTACATCAGTCCATGATATTAAGAATTTGATAATGAAAATGAAACACAGCTAGTTGGCCTGAAAATCTATAGTATAAAAGGTGGAATGAGACCAGCAATATAGCTAACACCAGAATTAAAAGACAGCATATCAATGCAGTTGGACATAGGTTCTCCTGTATCTCATCCTGGAGATCTATCTATATGGTTGTTAACTGCTGACACCAACCTGATGGTACATTGGTATCAGTTACCATCAGATTCCACTGGAGTTGGGCTGCTCATAAATTCAAATAAATAAATAAACAAATAAAAATACTGCATATCACTGCATGAATTTGAGTAGCATTTCAGAAATGCTATGTTGGAACCATTAGAACTTAGAAATTAGAAACTTGTGATTGGCTAAGGAAGCTATCACTGGATTGAAATTCTATCAACAGCCTGCACATTACATTTCCTGTCACGGAAGCCATTGAGAGCAAACTGAAAAAAGTATTGAATGCTCCTGCATCTAACTTCAGTGATGGCACTGGTAACCTCAAACATATCAGTGGTGAAACTGTGTTATGAGAGAATGCATAGAAGCTTTATAAAGCAAATCTGATTCTATTTGCCATACAGCTGGAAGCTAAACTGGATGGAGGCTTTCAAAATCTGATTGCAGCCCATGGGCTATACTGCGGTACCAGTGGCTAAGAGTGCCTAGAATTGAGGACATTTTGCTAATTTCACTGGGGGAACAACACATCAGCAAAATAGACCTAGTAGAGGCTTATTTACATATGGAAAGAGAGGAAGATTTCAAGGTAAGCCCACACAGCTGGGCAAGATCAAAGAAGCAAGAACTGCACAGATTTCAGTAAGCTGGTCTTGAATACATATAGAATCTCGGAAATCGTAAGAGTAATTTATACTGAATTCATTAAGGCAGAGTCTCTTTGAATGATCTGAGGAACTTCTTCTCATGTTTCTTCCCCCGGGCTAAGTTGCTGTTTATGAGATAAGCTGCCAACTAATTTACCCTCTATTTCTTGTTTATGTCTACTTTCCCTTCATTCATTTTCCAGCCTCCCCACAATCTCTTGCACAAATATATACCATAGGGTTATACTGTTATACAGGCTTGTTTTTGGAGCAGGTTCTGCACCAATGCTTTGGCAGAGAGCCACGGTCCAAAAGTTTACAAGGCTGTCAGATATCCAGGGCTATTTAGATAATATTGTTATCACTAGACAAAACAATGAAGTGCATATGCAAAAACTCTAGGCAACATTGCAGAGACTGGTGGATTAAGGCCATGGAGCAGACACAACAAATGTGAGTTCTTTAAACCTAGTATTACATATTATACAAGGTCTAGGTACATATGTAGAGTAGTATAAATTCAAGCAAGCATGAATGCCCTAAAGACATCAGATGTGGCACAGATATGATTTTTATAGGATTTGTTAATAATACCAAACTCCACCCAAAGTTAGCCACCATGATCCATCCCTTGAATGCTTTCAACAAGTTTTTATTTCTGTAAGCCACCTGGAGTCACTGTGAGTTGGGCGATATTAATTGCTTAAATAAATAAATAAATAAATAAATAAAAGATTTACTGGAAAGATATGTATAGACCAATAAATCAAGCAACTTTTCATGATGGCTGGTGTGGGTCTTCCGGGCTGTGTGGCCGTGGTCTTGAAGTTTTGTTTCCTAAAGTTTTGCCAGCACCTGTGACCGGCATCTTCAGAGTGCAGGAGCACAGACAGGAGCAGTTCTCTCTGTGCCCAGGATGATAAATACCCACAAAAGGGTCACATCACCCTGGGCACAGAGAGAACTGCTTCTGTCTGTGCTCCTGCACTCTGAAGATGCCGGTCACAGGTGCTGGCGAAACGTTAGGAAACAAAACTTCAAGACCACGGCCACACAGCCCGGAAGACCCACACCAGCCATCGTATGCCGGCCGTGAAAGCCTTCGACAATACAACTTTTCATGAGTTGTTCATGTTGCCAAGATGCCAAAGGCAGCACCCACTTCACCCATGGGAATGATTTGCTTTGCCATGACAAAGAATTCATATAGACATTGCAAGACCATGTATGGGCACAGTCATTTTAGTTGTGATGGATGCATGTTGAGCTTGGCCAGAGGTGTTTCCAATGACTTCAACAACAGCCTCACATACCACAGATCATTGTGAGAACCTTTGAGGTGTGCCAGTAGAATTAGTCAATGACAATGAGCCACAATTTGTAGCTGAACAGTTTCAGATGCTCTTGAAGCAAAATGGAATCAGATATGTAATATCAGCACCATATCATCCAGCTACAAACAGATTGGCTAAAAGTTTCTCCAAAGCTTCAAGAATGCCTTGTGAGTGATATCTGGGAAAAAACATTGTACCAAATGAAAAGCTTGCAAAGTTTCTATTGGTATATTGCAACATAGTGCACACAAGGATAAATCAAATACCAGTGGAGTTGTATCTTATTTTTAAGATCAAATCTTCTGATATTTAATGTGAGGAGAAGTGTTCAGGACAGACAGGTAAAACAAGTTGTATAGTCTTTTCACACTGAGACACAACACATTGGGTAACTAAAGAGAACAGAGATACAGAAAGGAGATGTTGCACCTGACATGGTTGGAATTCAGCTTAATTCCTGAGGAACCACCAAAAGTCAGAAGGAGTCCACTAACATCCTTTCCAACCTACTCCCATACTAGATACAAACCAATAGTTGTCTGTGGTACACGGTATTCCTGTTAATAGTAACAGATGTCATCCCATTTGTATCCAAAAGCGACCACATTGCCTAGATTTGTAAATATAATATTGCCTAGATATGTAAATATAATATGGGTTTGTATCTTGGCAAATTTTGGAGATATCATCCCCATCCACTAGATTATTTCTTTAATGGTGCAGAATAGAGGCAATCATCCAGTATCCTATTTACCATCTCTATTCTGCTGCTGTGATGCACAAAAAAGGGTAGGCCAGAATAAACAAGGGCCACTCCTTTTGAGTTTGTCCATGCTAATTACCCACAGCATTATTTCTCGTGGATCTGGAATCTTCTATCCTTTTGATAGATATAGATAAACAAATAATATAAACTCTTGCATGATGTTCATGTCTTTCTCTCTCCCTACTTTTGCCATGCTTTCCCCCCCATTTTGCCAGTTAACTTTTTTCATGTTTTCTGATGTTTAATACATGAACACCAAGCTGCATTTTTACTAGCTGAACTAAGTAATATGTGGGCTTGCTCTGATTTGGATATAGGGATTGACTGGGAGTGTGGTGGGCACAAACTGAACTGGAAATTACCCACACTAATTTTCTATTAAAAAGGTTATAGGCCCAACAAGGAGCTAGCACTGAACATTGAATACCCAGAGCATCCCATACACCCCAGTCACAAAAATATTTATTTATTTCCAGGCACTTGGTCAATCATACAGCTGAACCAGCACCTAAAGCCCACACATTGTGGATACTCATTAGGATTTAAAACAACCTTATTGAGGAGCGGTTTTCTTCACATCTACTAAGCTAGCATAACTTTCTTGAAAATGGCAATGACCTTGGGACTGGAAAATCTCTTGCTTGAGCATGGAAAAGAATTCAGCATCTGGTGTATAAAGATGGAGGCACTATTTGAAAAGCCTTGGAGCTGCAAGGTCCAGAAGAAGCTCAAGCCAGAACAGCTAGAGCAAAAAAGATGGACTACTTAAGTCTGAGAAAATTCTGAGGCTGAACTCAGCAAAGTGTAAATTGATTCAGAATTGTGCTTCAGGAAAGGAAATCTGGAACAGGCTAAGACAGATGTAGGCACACCAAGAATGAGCAATAACACTTTAATGTTCAGAAATCTCATAAATCTGAAATTATCAGGGAATGGAACATATGTCAAAGTATCTCTCTGTTCAGAAGACAATAAAACAAAATAATGTGAACCTTTCTGATGACTTAATCAAGGAACTGTTATTAAGATCATTATCAGAAAACTATAAATATAATATAGAGTTAATCAAACTTGATGATGAAATTTCCCTTGATGGTTGCAGATGCTTAATAAATAAACATCAAATTATATTTTTCTAGCTAAGTGGTGTGTGTGCTTTCTATGATCTGAATATAGGGATGATTGGGAGTGTGGTGGGTGCAAACTAAACTGGAAATTATCCACAGTAATCTTTTAACACCAGGGAGAGGTATAGTGAATTGAATTATTGTTCATTAATTAAACATGCCTGTGCTCCTTTACTGTTATTTGATTAACTTGAGCTGTCTGAATATATTATAATTCTTGCAGACTCACTAGAGTTAATTGTTCTAGAAGGTTCAATAAAGCAAGCAGCTGAAAAATCTACCCCTGATTCTAGAATATTTTGCTCACAGAAAAACAACTCACGACAGGTAGGTTAAACCAAGCTAGAATAGCTGGCTGCAAGAGTTCTTAATTTCTGCACTCCCTCCTTTATCATTGGCAACTAAAATCGGGGACTATGGGAGCCGTTCCTTTATTGTAGCTACTATGTATTAATATCATCCCTAGCACTGCATTATACTAGTGGCATGGCTCTTGCAGAATACATTTCCCTCTTACATTAAAAATGACAGACTTTCATAAAAGCTCATTTTATTTAAACGCCTATCGTTACATTTAAACAAATGGTCTCTGGAGGTAAACATCTTGGATTCATGAATGAACATAAGGAAACTCTCCAAGGCCATGCCTGCATTGTATTTATGTGCTCAAAGTCTTTTTTCTGTACACTATTCCCTTCATGCTCTCCACTCTCTTCCAGTTACAGCACTCAAGTACCCTTTCGGTCCACTCCTGCAACTAAATGCATGCACACCTATACTCTTTTCTAATGGCTGGCCTAATGATAGATTATTACTTTTGGAGTGGTATGCCATTTCCCATTAAAAGTACATGCCTTGTTTGTCCCTGAATCTAATTCCATTTCAGGCTTCTGGTGTTCTGCAGGCAAAACCTTATTATGAGATACAGTCATGAAGACAGGAGGTGAAGCGTTAGAAATGACACTGGGGATAAAGCACATCCCTCTTCCCCACATTTTAAAACAGTAAACAAATGCTGTCTGCACCAATTCTTCTGCCAACTCATATGACTCTTCTGCCATTTTCTTTAAATAAAAGTAAAAGCATCCCCTCGCAATGTGCAGGAATGCACTCTCTTCAATATTACAGTCCTGTTCTTTAAGGTTTTGAAAAAGCTCTGGTTCTGGGTAACACATGCAGGGGAAAGACTACAGGTCTAATCCAGCCTCTACCCTCTATCAGGGTGTCTCCAGTGCTGAATACTGTGTGGGGTAGTGTGGGAGGCATCTGCCAGGGATATGATAGAAGTAGACCCACAGCTGCAACTATGCTTTCTTCTTCTTGCTTCTGACCATCTATTTAATCTAGTCTATGGCTGAGTGCTGGTGATTCCCCCCCCCCCAAAAGGGTGGGGGACAAAAAATAGTGGAAAATAGAAATTTAATCTTTTCAGCAAGTATTAAAAATCAGGGGGAGGGAAAATTAGTCCTAGGAGATGGTTTGCTTAGGTTGGAGGGTATTAGCCCCCTATTACTATAAAGCAGGGATTCCTAACCTTTTTGCTGTCGTGCCACCCTTTAGTGTAATTTTAATGTACACATCTTGCCTAAAAATCTAAACACCAAAATGAACACAAATGAACAATGAAAACAATACAATGAAACTTTGGTAAAGGTGGATTTATTATAACAATGGAACTAAAAAGTGCTTCACACCTCCCCTGGACTCTGTACCTCCCCAATGGAGGTACACCTCACAGTTTGGGAACCCCTGCTATAGCGAATAGTAAGAAAAGGTCCAGTGTGGGTATCTATCCTTCAACATTTCATAACTGCTATGAAATTAACTCTGTACCACAAAATAGGTACAGTACAGCTTCAAATCTTTCATATTGTCTGGAGCTACAAAGCACTTCAGCCCCACTTGTTAATTATATCTTTCTTAATCTTCTTGTTATATAAATATTAATGATAAACATAATATATTTCTATTAGGGCTGTTCACACTTCAAACTGATTTGCAAGAAGTATATCAGACTTTGCATGAGCACCAATACTTTTCTAACTATCCATAAATCTCCTTTTTCAGGCTTCCATGTGATCTTGAAAAGGTTGTGATTGCTTTGAGTTGATTTGTTAAACATAATGTAACTTTTAAGCACCTATAATTTTTGTTCAGGCTCCTAGACACTTGACAAAGGTGGGTTGCCTTAATGATACAACATTCTTTTCTGCTGATCTTCTCCTCATGCAAAATCTGATGCACTTATTATGCATAATTTTCAAGGCATGCACAGCCCTAATTTCAACAGTTTTTACTTTAATTACTTTAAGAAACTTACTATTAATATATCATGGTTATGTTTGTAAAGAGTCGGTGAAGCTTCCAGGTAATATTTCTCAAAAGTCCTTGCATATATCTACAATATATGCATGACAGCAAGGACATGGGCATCTGTGAGGGAGGCAAAAGGGTACATGATGTTACATGTGCTGAGATATCAATGCACAATTGACACATATTATGTCACCATGCCAAGACATAGCTGACACAAATTATTTGTGTCAGTTGACTGTTGTTATCATGTTGAAAGTTGAATGTTTTTTAAAGTTGTTTTTTATGGTTTGATTGTACGTCGCCCAGAGCCACTTTTGTGAGATGAGTGGCCATATCAATATGATAAATAAATAAATAAATAAATAAATAAATAAATAAATAAATAAAAACACCATCTTGGATTCTGTTGCCAGGGAGGCTATCTTGCTGAGAAAAAGGGACACTGAAAAAATAATCCAAATTTGTGAGGGATGTTCTGGGATTACTTTTATACAAATGCATTCTGTAAGACTGTTGACAGAAAAAAAGTTTAGCATAGCTATATAGGCCAACTTATTTCATTCATTTACTGGTTTTTCTATTTTCTATTGAAATGTATATCTTAATTTTCTGGATCTTATATCATTAACATTAATTTAAACTCATAGATAAAATTGAATAAACAATGGAAAATATATCTTCCTATGGATTAAGACTTTTGTTATAGAGCAATTTTTAAATATGTTTATTACTATGCTTATAAAGTCTCTTTACGTTACATACAACAGCTTCTACTTTTTTATATTAGACCATTAATTTATATTTTCTTAACCTAGATGTTGCATTCTGAACCCTTTGGCTGGAAGGCACTCCTTCCATAGTAGAACATATCCCTCTTATTGATTTGTTGGATTTATATCCCCTCTTTTCTCTAGGAGCCCAAAGTGGCTTACATTAGAGCCTTTATTTTGTATCTCCACAAAAACTAACCTATGAAATAGATTTTTCTGGGAGTATCACTGGTCTAACAACAGCCAGTGACTTTTCAAAGCTGAGAGTAAACTTTAACTTGTGTCTCCCCAATCTTAGTTTTCTGGGACTTGTACCTTCTTCTACCAATTATATTGTCAGTTTGATTTTTGTGTACTCCATCTGCTGATGTCCATGTATATGGGCATCATTCTGATTGTTTGAAGAATGTGCAATAAAGACATTCTTGGATTGGCAGAAATTGATAAGTTCTCTGAATTCATTTCAGTCTCCTAGGCCATACAGTGCAACTACATTTTCTTCCTCAGTATTCCCAACTTTGGCATTCAGTTTCCAAGTAGCACATCTTGCCTGCATGTTCTGTTGATGTCCGATTGACCATAAAATTCATTAACCTCTTCTTCTGTATCACTAGTTGGATTATAAACTTGGATAATTGCCATATGAAAAGGGTTGTCCATGAAGTCTAACTGATACTGTTCAGGCATTGATTGCATTGTACTGTTCTTGCTACACCCTTCCTAAATATGAAAGCAACACTGTTCCTTCTTTGTTTTTCATGTCTTGAGCAGTAAACAGTATGATCCGCTGACTGAAAGTGTCCAATTCCAGTCCATCTCAATTTGCTGATGCCTAAGATGTCAATGTGAAGTCGATTCATTTTAACTTTCATTTTGCTGAACTTTCTTGTGTTTGTGCTTCTCACACTCCATGTTCCCACTGTAATTCTGTCTTTGCAGTCTCTGATTGTCTTTTCCTGTGAAGCAACATCAGCAACTAGAAATCCCAAATGATACCTAACCATGTCATAAACACTATTAGTACTGTAAAAGATCCTCAGTTTTTCCTCAGTAGCATGTTGAGTGCCATCTGACCTGAAGGCCCCATCATCTGAAACTATATGGTCAATCATTTTATATTTTCTATCTATGAGGGTTTTTTTTTGGGGGGGGGTAAAATACAAGAGTGGTTTACTATTGCCTTGTCCTGTGCAGTATGAAAGATGCTTTTGTTGTTGACACTAAAGTGACCTTTCGCCTCCAGCATCTTCCTATATCTCTGCTGCCCCATATACTGTAGGTGCCTACTTGCTTTAGCTGGGCAGCTGGGATGACTTTCACACCTCAAGTGATCCTGCTGGGATTATATACTCCCAACATTTAGTTATATTTCAAATTTAGTCATTCTTCACTTATCCCTCCTAGGAAATCCCCCCCACTCCAGTCTTGCCATGATAAGGCAGTATAGTAGGACTGGGGTGCGGGGGGAGACAATTAATATTACTTCTTTTATAAAGTGATGGCTAGTTGAGTGTTATCAGCTTCAAAGTCTTTTTTATGGCCAAAGACATTTCTTATTTTTGTAATCAAATTAATGTATAATTGTCAAACAACAGGAACAAACAAACAAACAAATCCCAATTTCTCCATACCGGTAAAAGAATTTGTTTCCTTTGAGTTTATATTATACTTTTTTCCAGATGGACTATTTGGGTTGGCTGACATTGCTGACAATGATATTAGCTTCAAGGACAATGTTAATTATTTTGACTGTATAATAACAGTCATGTCCCAAATCTTTAAACAGGAAAATCCTTTGGCCTGATATGCCATTTGTAAAAGGATAAAAGCGTATGTCAGAAAAAATATATACCAGAGAGTCTTGACTTCATGTGGTATTCTGTCTTAATTACTAACTTGATTCATATCTAATACTCAGCCAGGAATAGTTTAGGGTTTGTTTGAACATTTTAACCCATTTCAAGCAACAAATTATGCTTTATTTGGGGGCAATAAACTACAATATGAAAGCATGGTATTATTAGCTTGTAAGTCCTGTCTTGTTTTGATCATAATTTGTAATGTTCGAACCAACATCATTCTGGCTGATATATACTTCATATTTCTACTATGCTGAGGTATCTTGGCAGTGCAAGATATACAAATAAAAGCAGGAAAAAACTGAGGAAAAAACAACCAGCAATTGGTCAACACAAACCAACTGCATTGGTTATATGCAAATCTGACTCAGACTCTGGCTTACTTCTCAAGCCAACTTTATAACTTGAACAGAGTCTCTCAGTTTCAATCTCCCCTACCTCATGAGATTTATTATTTTTTTTGAGGGGGGAGAGTGGTGAGCTAAAATAATGCTTGAAATTCCTTGAAGAAGAGTGGAATTACCAATTTCAAAACATAGGTCTGATGCCTGTGCTCTGATCTAGCATGGTCCAGATGGATGAACAGCACATGGTTGAGGCAAAAGGTATGTGATATGCCTGGAAGACACCAGATTAAGGAACATTGGTTTAGAGTTACAAAATGTTACCGTTTTCTAAATTCTGGAAATAAGAATTGTCTGCATACAATATGCCTTTGAATTCTCAATTTACCTGTACAGAAATAAAAAAAGAGCAGTTCTTTTCTCAAATGGGAAATTATTTGTTATTTCTGACTGAGCAAACAGAAATAGAAAGCAATTGTCTATTATCCCTTACATGTCATCTTATCTATTGACGTAGATTCAACAGAATGCTAATGCTTTTAAATAATAGTTAAGGTTGGGTTTTTTTTTTTTCTTTGTTGTAAAAGTATTTAGGCAAGTTGTAAAATTTTACTACTTACATATTACTACTGTCTTTATTTTGAAAACAAAACATTACTCTGAAAATTAGAACTAGTGACTGTACTCATAACTCTAAAAAGGTGTGATGGGGCACAGTAATCCCTGGGATGTAGTGGTGTGAGCAATCCTGTTGCTTCCCACAAGGGTTTCTTCAAATCCTCCCCCCACAGCCCTGCTGCACCCTCCCCACAACTCTTTGGAGACATCCACCAGCTATTTTACTCTAAAGAAAATCCTCTATTCCATCATTTACCAGGTAAAAAGCAGTACCAGTTCTTTCATAATTTAAAATGTTATTGTATATAATAAAGTCAGAAAACAAAACAAAACAAAATACAGAATTATTGCTTTCTGAAGAAGTTGAGGGATTTCTCAGCCCCACGATCTCTCATAAACATATACACCAGAACTAATTCACAAAGCCCTGATCTCCATTTAGGAAATAAAATACAATTTATATCCTATCTTTCTTTCTTCACTGATCCTAGCTTGCTGTCCAGATTACTAGGCTGGTCCTGTTGCTGCCAGCTTTCTCACTTACCTTGCTTTCAGCCAAGGCTTGGGGAAGAAAACTCAGTTCCCAAAAGACAAGGGCAAAATGCACACTGCCTTCTCCTTTTTAAAAGCCCACCTGAGAGAGACCCCATCCACTCGATTGGGTCCTTGGCATTTAATTTCCCAGGCTTCTGATATCTCCACATATTACCTGGATGGATAGATCATTTTCCTTTATTTAAACTCTGCTCTGTATCTGAGCCTGAATATATCTTCACACAGATAAGACTTCCCTTTTGGCACATAGAAACAGAGAGAGATCCTCCCAGCATCTCCTTCTTCTAGATAGATAAAAAAGTGCTGTGCCATTAAAAGAGAGGGGCAGAACTCCAGGGACATGGAGAAAAAAAATTGCACCTAGGCTGGAGGGTACCATTCCCCCAACAAATCTGATAAATAGCTGGAATTACTCCCAAAGGCTGAGGAAGGTCCAGGGAAAAGAAACAGACGAGTCTGCTTGTGGGAGCCAGGTTATCTTTAAGAAATAGGAATAACCAGTAATCTGACTTTGACTTTAAAAATTTTTTTGTTTTGTTCTGCTCTCTCTGTGTTAGAAATCTTATTCACTCTTCTTTATGTTTCTCTGAATAAGTAAGGTATTTTGTGTAATTTCAGATTGATTATTTCTTGGGAGTTGATATATGTAATTTGAAAGCTACCTCACTGATTATCGTGTAATCTGCCAAAAGAACTGCATGTATTTTTGAAAGTATCAAATATTTTGAGTTTACTTATTTTTTTCTAATAATATTTGATTTTGTTTATCTCCCAGAAGATTGTTTTACCTCCAAAGTGGGAATGGCTGATACTTCTAGTCACAAACCTTGTTGCTTTATGGCCAGAAAGGGAAACTATAGCATTTATTTTATTACTCTATTTTAATTTTTACTTCTATCTTTTATTCCCTGAAAAGGAGTACCAATTGTGGGAATCATATCTGATTTTGGTCCTCTCTGAGACTAGAATTCCTGTATTGGGAAAAAGTAGGTATTAGTAATCACTGAAGGCAGGACGTTTAAAGGCATATGGAGATAACCTTGAAGAAGGAATGCAAGAACTGTTAGGTAAATATCAACTTAGCACTGGGAAAGAAGAGAAGGTGAAAAAAACCCAAGATAACCCCTCCAGGGAAACTCTGAAAGGCCTTGGAGAATCTGTTATACTCTATAACAATAAAATTGAGTTCCAGTAGTCCTTATGTGTTAGCCCTTCAAGGTAGTCCAGACAAGAAGCACAACCATGAGTATTTTATTGTAAGGTTATATTAACAGAATCTTGAAAGACTGAAAGTATTTATCCCCTCCTTTCCTTTTACTCTCTGGAAAACTAGGGAGGGTCCCTTCTGAAATGTTTCCCATGCCCTCTCTCTTTCAGTGGGCTGAGCTGTCTTTTACATGCCAGTTGTCCAGTCTTCCTCCTGTCTCCCAAGGTCATTCCCACATGCCATTACATTGTGTTGTCTGTTCCCTAATTTGGCTACCTCAAAGGGATGAGATCAAGGGACTTTTAACAAAGGATTTCTGTTTCTGTTGTCAGCATTCAGTCTTTGACATTGGTGGGAAGGCTGTGAAAAATTCTACAGTCCCTCTAGAAAGTAAAGAGGATGACCTTGACAGAGAAAGAGAAGATCCATTACCAAGGCAATGATTAGATAAACACTTCAGAAGCCCAGATGAGGGGGAGCGACCCAAAAATGTCTCAGACAATCCCCTGAATTCACATGAAGATAAAAGAGAAAGGAGGAGAAGCACATTCAGATTTGCAAGATTTTGTTACTAGTTAATAACACTAGTTTTAGGCAAACCTGGCATCTGTTTCTTGGTCTGGTCTACCTTTGGGGGCTGACAGTCCCTGAGATGTCTTCCCAAGGTCTATAAGATTTCAGCCTTAGTCTAGTTCGTAATTGTTTACATATTATTTATTTTTAATGAATTTGTTCTTAAGTTGCCTTGATAGCATTTTGAAATTAAAGGTGGGAAACAAATCTCATTGTCATCCTTCCATCGGTAGACGCTTTAGACAGTGGGTTTTCTTCTTACTATCTCTTAATAGGTGATTCAATGCACTTTTCATTCTCTCTCCTCCCCCACCCCACAAACTTCCAAATGGCTTCTGAACAGGTGAGTTGAATATAGCAATAGCATGGGGACTTCTGCCCAAGGGCCTTTTGTTGCTAACTCCTCTCCAATGAAACAAAGTGTTGAAGCACTAATGTTTTATAGATTATACCCCGAGGAACGATTCTTTGTATTACACTATCTTCCCAAAATGAAATTTGAAAAATTTCTTCATTAATATTCACCAAGAAAAAAAAAAAGATCCTAGCAGACCTCACACCTAAATGCAGTCTTTAAGCTCTCCAAGAATATTTAGGGAATCTGTAACGCCATCATAGCATGATAAAGCTAAACTAATACTATATTGAGAATCCAAGCTGAATAAACTTATATTTTGCTTCATGAAGATATCTTTTTTTTGCACAGTAACATTTTTGATTGAAAAACATCGAAGATGGACAACACAGAGGACTGAACCTGAAAGGTTACCAGGATATCTACTTTTACAGCCAGCCTCAAAGCCAGATGCTCTTGCTGCGGTAAGGCCAAAGCCTTAACTTTGGGTCTTGAAACCTTGTGTACTGACTCTTTCCTTGCAAGCAGTAGTACAGAAGAAATCACAAGCACAAAATAAAAATAAGCAGCATGAGAAGCTTCTGGATCAGGCAAAGTTGCCCTCCTTTATTCGTCTTTCAGTTATAACAGACTTAGAAAGGTATATTATTGAGGGCAAGCTCAAGAGGACAAACAAAGAAGGAGGAGGAAGAAGAGAGGAAGTTCATCTAGGAAAATGGTGGGCATATAGAAGCTAACCAATGTACATTTTATAAGAAATGGAATAATGGAGACAAAACTGCCAAGTTAAATTTTGCTCACTTTTTTGCTTATCCGGCCTTAACTTCTTCCTATCCCACACAAATATTCTGAATCATGTGCATAACACCTAATACATGCATTTTAGAATATTTTTTTTCTACACATTTCTGCAGGTGATTTTTCCTTAATATTATGTGGCTTTTACACTTTTCTCAAATCTACAGATTTTCCATGCACTTCTTTAAGTTGCAATCTATTTTATAAATTATGGAAAAAGCAGGCTTTTATTATAGATTAAGGAACTGTGAATTAGAAAAATCCACTAAAAATGTCTACATGAATTTCTGTATCATCCCTAGATTTTTTTTTTTTTAAAGAGTCATCTAACTATTGAAGTAACTCCATTGTTTGGATCTCCATCACTACAGTGTAGCCTGAGGCATTTTTTACATGTTGTGATTGCACAATCTGAGTTTGGTGCTACTGCCCTTTGATGTCCCCTTGATGCCATGGAGCTTGTAAGCAGTTTTGAAAACAGAGCCAAATATTTATCAGTTCCAATACTGCTCCAAAGGAAGCACTGTAAATTTTATAGTTAGCATAGGATGGTGGTTTCTGTAGGGCAGTGTTGTCCAAACTTGGCCACTTTAAGATGAGTGGACTTCAACTCCCAGAATTCCCATGCTGGCTGGGGAATTCTGGGAGTTGAAGTCCACTCATCTTAAAGTGGCCAAGTTTGGACAACACTGCTGTAGGGGCAGGACGGATAATTTCTCCTGGGAAGAACCTCCTGCCTTCTACCTCAGGGTTCCCATTTTACTACCAACCAGTCTGAGGAGTGGTTTTACTGCTTTCCTTGTATAGTGATACAATACTTTCCCCCTCTCATTTCAGTAAACAAGCAGAGGAAGGAAAAATGTACAGCATTTTTTGCTCCCTCCCATTAGCCAGCTGGAGGGAATTCTGGCCTGCAACATGGGAAGATAGTGTTCCAGCAGTGAGAGTGTTTCACATTGCCATGAATCTGCAAAAAAGTTAAGCGGGGCAAGAACTGGCTATATGGAAATGACTTTGTGCATTGAATCAGATGGTGTAATACCACAACCTAGAGATTAAAATAACAAACATTGAAGCATAAGCTACAGAGAGCAAACTTTCAGTTAAATCCAGCAATTTCTTTTTTTTTTTTTGGAAAGTATACTAGTGATATCTGGAAAAATTATCACTAAACATCAAAGTTAAAGAAAATGTATTTTCATATAAAATAGGTAAATAGATGGTTCCACCTGAAGGACCAAGCCTCATGATATAAGTATAGATGAAAATTTGTAATGGTATATATATCTTTTCTGCTTCATCATTTCATTTTCAGTGATAACCCTCAAATTTTTCAGTACAGAAAGTAAGTGCTTTAATCAATTTCATCTTCTCTGACATTTGAATTTCTTGCTATCTTGTTTATGAAGAAATTTAGCAATATTGATAAGGTTATTTTAAAAAAAAACCTCACCAACCCATATCCATTGCCCAAACTGAATAAGTATAGCCACTTCTATCATACTATAAATTAAAGATGTCAGGAAAAAATATAGCATCACACATACACATAAATAAACAGAGATTTATACCTAGACCTTTAAGATTTAAGAACTCAAACCCCTATGTCTGGATGGATAAATCTATCTATCTATCTATCTATCTATCTATCTATCTATCTATCTATCTATCTATCTATCTCTTCTTCTTTTCTCATGAAATCTTAAGTTCCTTCTGCCCTGTGTATTGAAAAATGATGAATGATTTTTATTTACTTATTTCTATTCTATTCCTGTCATTGATAAAATCTTTATAGTATATAAATTAATAGTTTTGCTATAAAGAAAACATACTGGATTGTAGAACATGTGGCTGTAATGTCCACAGCAGTAAAATAGAATTGTCCATTATCTTCCTGCCAGTAAATGGATAAGGGACTGATCTTTATTGTCATACAGAATTTAATCCAAGAATCAGTTCCAAAGGTCTTGTACCCCTGCTAAAGATGAATTATACAGAAAGCTCTCAACTTCAGATAGTTCTAACATATAATTTACTTCTTTCACAAACAAATAAACAAGCTTTTTGCCTTCTGATTCAGTTTAACTCAGAAAATATCTCATTTCATATCTTCAGAAATGCCCTTGTAGCAACTAACTTCTTGGTTGCAGTTATCCAGAAAAATCCATTTACTGATTTTGCTTATTGCAAAGATCATAAATGCTAGTCGCTTGAACCAATTTCCAAATTATTCAAACAATTATAGTATGAAACAAGTCCAGAATATTATATTGGACTTCTGCTGTGTTTCATTGTGAAATGAAACTCGTCCAATTACTGTACTATTGTGTAGTAGCATTTTCAGTGAGATCTGACCAGTTCATAATTTCAGTTAGTATGAGGATAGACGTCCAAGAGTATCTTGAGAATTACAAAATTCCTTTTATGTACAAACTGATTCTCATCTTGCTTTGTAGCAAGTTAAAACAGAACATTTCCACGTAGTCAATTTTCTTTTGTTCTATGCATTCCACTGGGTTTACAATGGTTATTGTCTGTGCTCAGAAACACCATATACTAGCGATTCTTCATGTTTAGGGGTCACAATGCTGTGCTTAAATTTCTTAATACTAAACAAAGGAACCTTGGGTAAAGCAATCCATCGATTTAGGACTGCACAGCAACAGCACCAATTCAGTAAATATTCCATCCTATTGCTTATGCTTCATGTTACTTTACTGCATATTGACAAAAGGGTAATTTGTTGATTCATGGTAACAGCTGCTCTTAAGATTCCAGCCTATATCATTTTCATCCATGTGAATGAAATGTCATGTCTAATGTATGGAACACTTTTACATTATGAATATCTTTCCTATTTTGTGGAATGGAATATAGGTCAAGCAGATTCTGCCACTCACAGATTCATCTGCATGCTGAATAACTGTATCTGTAAGTTGGTCTGCTACAAGGACTTCCTGTATTTGGCATATTAGTCAGGTGGTTCAGCAAGGGCTGCTGTCTGTTAGCTTTCCGGTGATGCCAAGAAATGACAAAACATTAATTACTTCGGCAGTCTCTTTCAAAGCCTGCTATAATTCATAGCTTTGTCGATCAATTAAGTACTTCTAATAGAAATGTGCAAAACATTCTGTGCACAGAACTGCTGATTTCAGGAGATCTGTGTCCAAACCAAAATACATGAATTTCAGATGTTTTGATTAAAACAAGGCTATATTATTCTGGAAATGTAGTTGTTCTAGGCAGAAGTGGTTGTGTGTGTATGGGAGAACAGGGGGAAAAAACCAAGGACATAGTGTCTGAGGGGAATGAAGGGAAGAAAGGAAGGGACAGTTCTGAGAAGATCACAGTCAGGCTGGTCAGTGGGATATGCTGTGCTGGGAGCCTGTCCCTCACTGCTGAGACCACCACAGTAAGAAACAAGCACACAGGCTGGTACCTCAGCAACTGCTGTGGGGGGTGGAGGGAAGGAAGATGCTGGAAATATCAGAAAGCATGTTGTTGGGATATGCTGTCCTGGGATATCAGCAATAGCTGATGGGGAGGGAGGGAAGGGAAGATGATCAAGAAGCAAGCAGGCCAGTAGGATATGTGGTGGTGGCAGTGACAATGGCTGAGAGGAGAAAGGGAAAGGAAGGTGCTAGGAAGGACAGGGATAGCAGGCTGGTAGGTTATACCATGCTGGGATCTCCTGAGGGGAGCAAATGATGATACACACCAGCATTGCCCTATTTGTCCCATAAAACTACTTTGGGATCCATCTAGATTTTGTTTCATCTAAAACCTGGAACAACTAAAACATTCTGAGCTTTATTTCTAATTAGGCAGAACTGCTGAAAAACAGTGATTCATTCCAGATTTGAAACAAAGCATATTTTCTGTCCTTTACCCATTTAGTTGGCTTGTGTGCTATGGAGATGCATCTAAAGTTCTCCAAAACATCATAAGCAAATCAAAAGACCCAGTAACCCAAGAAGAAAAAACAGGAGTCATCTACAACATACAGTGTAAGGACTGTAACAACCACTATGTAGGACAGACAGGCAGAAGGCTGGCAGAGTGCATCCACGAACACCAATTAGCAGTCAGAAGACACGATGAAAACTCCTTAATCTCACAACACATGGACAGACTCAACCATAGTTTCAACTGGGAAACTGTCAGCATCTTAGACCAAGCTAAATCCAAAAATGTGAGGGAATTCTTGGAAGCTTGGTATTCAGACAAGGCAGCCATCAACAGGTACACAGAGATAAACAACATCTACACACTATTCAAAAGAGACAATAGAAAGGAAAACAAAAGATCAGAACATTTCCTCACTAGTAATCATCACCCAGATAAGCAGACATTAAACACCAAGATTATCAGCAGACATACAATCAAGCAATAAACAATACCTTAATCAAGGAACTACCAGAGGGAAAAAATAAAACAAAACAAAACCCACACCTCCACCAACACTGGCAGGGCATATAAACAGAGAGCAAACCCCATTCCATTCTAGCACTGAAGATGTTACCTAGCTGGGTGATGAAATGTTTGCAAGAAAACAACCAAGCTCAGTGAACCCCAAGGACTCCACATTTTTTCTGTTTCATGAACATCACTAGCTTTTAGTTTCTGTGAAATATGGTGAATTACACTTTGATTGAAAGTAGGAACTGGGGAAATTAAAGCTTGTATATTGCTCATGTAAAGTAGAGACCAGAGGGGACCCCCCCCACCCCTCACCATCCTAGTAGCTGTAACAATATGGAAGATAACCCCAAATCTCAGCATGTCAGTGGCTGCCTTCCAACTATCTAACACTGGATGCAACTGATGCCTTGAGTTCTGTTGCCCTGGCTCCCCCTTCAACATGGTTCAGAAACTTGTGTTCTTGGTCTTTTCTGGTTGTTGATATTGTTTGATATGTGACCAGCTTAAACCTGGTAAGACACCTGGACTGACAAAAAACAATACTGAATGGTGGTCCCCAAACTGTGGCCTCATTTCTATATAGATTAACTCCTTGAGGTATATATTCACTCCTCAATATATTATATTATATTATATTATATTATATTATATTATATTATATTATATTATATTATATTATATTATATTATATTATATTATATTATATTATATTAACCAATATATTTACTCCTCAAATATATATTCCCCATATTGCAAATGGTTGGGGACTAGGAATATTACTCTAATTTTTAAGAATAGCAACAAAGGCCACCATGCCAATTATCTTCCTATCAATTTACAATCAGTAAAATCTATACCAGACATCTATACTGGAAATTGTGACACTGGTTGGATTCAAAAAATATCCTGGCAAAAGAACAGACTTTCATTAGAGTGGGTGGACAATACAACCCCCAATGTCTGCTCTATATGTAGCAAGCATTTTTGTAAGCAAGCCTTAGATCACATTCCCATATACAAATTATGGGACAAACTTAAACCACTACTATCAACTGCTGCTCACTTACCATATTGTCACCATATTGTTACTAGTGTTATGTTTCTTTCATATATAGTTATCTGTGACTCCTAGTGGTCACTAGCAAATACAACAACAATTTGTAAAGCTATAAGCTTCCTTAGTGGGGGAGACAAAATTACCAGCTATAAACTCTCTAGTCTGAGATCATAAAGAGAAAAATCTTCATGGTATCTATTGTTATTTGTAATTGATTGGTTCCTGTGAATGCTATGTACCTTCTGCAAAGTACTGGTGTTAAGTCAGGAAGGTATGAACCCACTCAAAGTGAGCAGAGGGGAATATGTGGATATTAAGTGGGCCATAACCTGAAGGTATGTGGGAATTCATGGCTATTGTAACAACCAAGGGCTTGTCTTAAGTCATCACAGTCCTCATTCACACTGAGGGCCACACATTAGATCTGCTCTTTGTCCCAGAGCAAGTAGTACGTAATTTGAGTATGGAGGACATTAAAATCAGCCCACTGTTATGATTAGATCACTATCTCGTGATCTAATCACCATCCTCAGTAGGGTGGATGTCCCCCATTAATAGGGTCAGTCCCATGAATTCAACTAGTTTCCAGTGGCTTCTTGGAGAATTTCCCAGTGATCTGGTAGGGAGCTTTGCTGGGTGTCTAGTTTAGCTTTAGAACACAGAAGTGATGAATGTGCTTGACAGAGTTGCTCCCAAGCAGCCTCTTCCAATATTCAGATCCAGGGTTGTTCCTTGATTTACTAAGAAGCTCCAAGTGATCAAGCATCTGAGGAGACACTCGAAGTGACTCTGGTAAAAGATGAAAAATGAAAATGACTTGACATGGGTACAAGCTTAAATTTGAGGCTAGACCGTGATGTTAAAGGTGGTAAAGTGCCATTACTTCTCTATATTTATTGCCTCTGTGGAATGCTGGCCAGTGGCAATATTTAATGTGACTCTCTCCCTTCTGGGGAAGCTGGACTGGGAGATTCTCTTAGCTATTATGGACAGTTTATCAGGCATTTTGCAGGTAAAAATCACTCATATTTTCTCAGATTTGGACACTGGTTAGGCAGGTTTCATGAGATGACAGAGGTAACAACTTGTGAGATCATTTGGGAATCTTTCAGGTCCTCTGTGAGATGGGATCAGCAACCACCTCCTGGCTTATATGTGTGGCTGGAGAGAGAACAATGCCCTGAATGTTTGAAGGGAAAGGGAATGCTGCTGCTAGGAGGTGTTGGTACATCCCCTCCTCAAGGAAACATAATTGGCCTCACCAATTCTGCTTAACAGAATATTTCCTAATCTTTTAAGCCGAATTTGCTGTGAGAGTCAAATAAAAATTCCTGTGATTTGAGCAAACTAGGGGTAGTGAATCTGTAGTGAATTTGCAACCCTAGTGAGTCAAATAATTTGATGAGTTTTATTATTTGCTTCTGAATTTTTGAGGAAGTCCTTTTCCAGAACCTAACATAAAATAGGAAGCAAAGAGATATAAAAGTATATTTTCAACTGCATGGTAATCTTTGTCATAACCACTTTTTAAGAATAGGGCTGTGCTCTGAGTTTATTAGTTCAATACAGGTTTTTGTGTTTAATTCACCATAGAATCTGGGGATGGATTTAGGTTTTAAGACTTCCTGATGACCATTTTGTAATTGTGCTGCTTTGCTTCATGAAACAGAAAATGAGAATTGTGATGGACATTTAAACTATCTAGTGAGAACTGAATTGCTTGTTTTTCCTCCAAAAATAACCAGTTCTCCTTTACTGAAGACAAATTTTAAAACAAATATACCAAGGAAAAAATAGAAGTTGAAACATTTCCAGTGCTCCAAGCTTGTACTTGTCCTGCTCATTTTCTTCCTTGATTAAAGGCAGACAGTTCCTCTCATGAGATATGCTGACTGCAATTCATCAAAACTATGCTCACAGGGAGCTCTCAAATTGTCAGCAGAAATGCCACTTCTGCAGAAACAACACTTCATATCTCTATAGCAACAGAATTATAGCATCTTCCCCCAGTGATAGGCTGGATTCAAACACAGTTCTACTTCAGGTAGGCCAAATGAAATGAGTAATAACTTAAACCTTGTTGGTTTCAGTGGGCCTACTTTAAAACAGATTAAAACTAGAGTCAACTCAGTATGCCATATTAGCTTGGTCTGGGGGAAAGGATACCGTCTATTGCTTGTATCATACATTTTCTTTTTCCTTGATCTGGGTTATTTGCCTCTGATAAATACTTTCGTGAGAAAGACATTAAATAAGGATTCTGTTCTTCATATTCCATGAAGATAATATATGTGGGCTGAGGTTTGGAGAACAACACCAAAGGATGGTAAGTTTATAAATGTACATATTCATCTGAACTAGATTTCTTGCTTGAGCAAAATACCTGAAGAGTTTTTAGGGAAAAATAATGGAGTTCTGACAACAAAAATTTACAAATCATGCTGAGCTTTCTTACTTGCAAGGCCCAAAAAGAAGATATGCTGCTGACAGAGCTATCAAGTGGAAGTCCACTGCTTCTCTAGAGAGCATTAGCTGTATTGTTGAGAGTCTAGGGTTAATGGAAAAAATATTCTTCAAGTAGAGAACTGAGCTGATAAGTCCTAAAGTTAAAGATACTGATAATTTCCATCTAAAGCAAGTACTGTATTCAAGACAATTGTATAGACCCATGCCAGTTCCATATGCAGTCCCAAGCATATTTATACAACAGTTTTTTTTTTTTTTAAGGAGGGTTAGAGTAGTTTCCAAGATGGGAAATTCAAACAGACCAATCAATGTCTTGATGAACCTATTGGGTGTCTTCCAGGCAATTCCTATAGTACCTATTTAGCACAAGGTTGCATTGTAGTCTAAATCAGCCTAGGATGTGGATTTAGGTCAGTTTTTGGTCAGGTCATCCCTAGACATGCCTTTTGTTTAGAATTATCATCTATCAAGTATATACAAGAGTCTATGTTCATCACACTTCCACTAAATTAATTCATTTGAATGTCTACTAAAATAAATTGGATCTGATTTTAGAATACATTGTGTGGAAGCTGCATTAATTTCGATAGGTTTCTGAAGATTTGCAAACTGGTATACAGTATAAAAAAGCAAAGCAATGCACAGAACAATTAGGCGCATTTGTGAAAATTCAACCATGGCTGCCCTTTCTCCCTTCTCTGTATATGACCTGGGAAAGGACCCAAATTTTACTAACACTCATATGAGGGTTTTGCTTTGTTATTGTACATCATATGTAGATGTCAGTACATTCAATAATTCTTAGCATGTGTATACTTGTTTAGAGCACCAGAGGGCAACCTGAATCCTGTAAGTTACATGTAGAACTTCATTTGTTTGCTTGTTTGTTTAGTTAGCTTCTAGGCCACGACACTCCAGATGGCTCTGGGTGGCTTCACAGAATTTAAATCTGCTTCTGTATTTGTGGACCATTGACTTCTTAGAGCTCAATCAACCTTTCTGAACCATCCAACCGATCATCTTACAGTTGCCAGATGGAGAAGAGATTATCGGAGAAAGATTAGGCTCCCTTTCTCAACAACTCTGTTAAAAATTACTGCTGCTAGTTGCAGAGGAGAAGCAGTGGTCTGCAGCATGAATGCCATAAATGAATGAATGAATAAATGAATAAATGCAGCTATCTCCCTAGTAATAATTCAGCTCATGATCACTACTTCCTCCTTGCTTTCAAAGCAGCAGCAATCTTGACCAGCAGTTTGAAGCTCCCAAAACTTTCAGAGAACTTGTGGTGAATATCTCTGTGTTAATGTGAGCAATCCTCAGCCCAGAGCCAAGATCTGACTACCCTTGATCTAGATGGGTCAAAGAATATGACGAATGTTATCTTGGTTACCTTTATAATACTCCTGTAAAATAAATCAGTATTATTCATTTCATGCAAGTGGAACAGGCATTATGGTTGAGAGATCATAGACTGGCTAAGAGTATTTAGTGAATTCACTGGTGAAACAAAATTTCTATCTGTGGAAATTGATCTGATGTTCTGGAGGTCTTTAAAAATGTGGCTATTCTCCCAGGCCTTGGGGTAGGGTGGCTGTGGAACCCTGATGGTATTTGTTTTTTTAAATGGGATATTGTTGTTCAGACACTTCAGATTCTTTGTTTATTTATTTTTTCCTGTTTTTAAATTGTAATCAGCCTCTAGTCATTCTGGAATCAGGCAGACCTCAAGTCTAATCAATCAATCAATCAATCAATCAATCAATCAATCAATCAATCTTTCTCATTTTACCATCCTATCTTAAAACAATTTTCAGTATAGAATTAACAATGGAATTCTATACCAAAGTTGTATTAAGTTCAGGAGATTTACTTCCAATGTAAGACTTCTGCTTGAATTATCTAATCATGAGTAATAAGGGGAATCTTTTGCTTGTGTGTATAATTTCTAAATCATGTTATCAATTGCCCCTTTTATTATTCATGTAATAAGTTGGGAGCTTCTGTATATTTTATTGATTACTTTACATGAACAGGAAAATAGCCCTCAAATGAATGTTTTATCCTTTTGGAACAAATTTAATAAAGATGGAAAAATATGACCCAGTTCTACATGGAATAATGTCCTACCAATACACATAAGATTACAATATTTAAGATGAAAGAAATGAGAATAACCAACATCCTTTTTTTAAAAAAAACATAAACCTGGAAAGAACTCTAATCCTACCTCCCACCCCCCTTTTAAATATATGTCACAATAAAGCCTTGTTGTATTGACCTGTAATGTTTTCTTGTGAATTAATTTTTAGCTAATACAGGTAATCTAATGGAAATAATGTTTTCTTTTTAATAGTTTCCACTGTTATCAGGCCAGTTAAATTAAGTTTAATAAACAAGTAAATAAACCTGGTAGTTTACTCAGGCTCAAAAGAAAAAGTGATGCCTGCACTTAATTTTAGTTTAATCTCTGTATTTTAGAAATTATACAGGAGAACAACATTGTCAAGAACAACATAAAAGATTTCGTATTTCCCAGATATTTATCCTTGGATCTATTTGCAAGTTAATAGTCCAGATTCCTGACAGGTCTACCAAATCCCAGGAAGAAGATTTGCAGAAGTGTACAAGATTACATCTTTCAATAACCAATAAAATGCATTAATATCTGAGACCTTTCCATTTTTATTAGATTGTCGTGAAAAAGGATATAATGGGACTATTGTCTCATTTGCTACCATTTTGATTTGATAACAAGGAACCACAATATTAAGTTGGCAACTGTTAAAATTTGAAGCTCTGTAATTGTTCTCTTTTATGGGAAATAAAGGCATCTTGCAAACACGGCAATAGGACATATATCAAAGTTCTCAGAAAACTAAAAGATAGAACTTTTGCATGTCTTCCTAAAAAAATATAACAGGCAACATGAATTGTTGTCAAAACTACAATCCCACATAGTGTTCTGGACTGAAAGCCATCATGACTTCACGGGATGCCTTTACAAAATTCCAAAGAACCGCAAAGAACCATGAGAGGAATGGTGAGCATGGTTTGTAACTACTTGCAGAAGACTAAATATGTGAATTCATGCAGTGCTATGAGAATGTGATTGAACAAACTTCTACAAGTGCCAAATACAAAGGAGAAGCAGATTTAGAGTGAAGTAAAGTAGAAATCTCCTCTCAAGTAGAAATCCAGTTTGTGATATGTGCTGTTTCAGTTTTAAAGTTTTCTGGAGGGATTGGTTGGTCTTGCTAAAATCCTGGCATTTTTCTGAATGCATCTCCCACTGTTCCATGTAATATCATTCAGGCCTTCATAAAAGCTAGGTTTTTGGATTTAACATTTCATATTCTGCATTTCTTCCTGGAACAATATAAAATGCAAACATAGAGCAAACTGTAACATTATCAGCTTCTCTCTATTTTTTCTGTCTCCTTCCATATCCTCACCTCTGGGTGAGGATGCAACACTATTAAATGAGCCAGAAATGGCATTTGCTTAGAGAGGAAAAAGGCTACAAAGGCCACAAAAGATGGAAGGGTCCTAAATGGTAATTGGGACACCATCTTGCAATGTTACCTGAGACTCCTTTTCTTCTCTGCCTCTGCAGATAACTGTTGCCTGCAGATAACTCTTGCCTGCCACCTCTTGCCTGCCATCAGCCTTTTAAACCCCTGCCCATCCTGGCTGTTGTGAGGAACCTGTGGAGGGGTCATCACCTGGATTTGGGAGATCTCAGTATCTCCTTATGGAAGGGGAAATTTCCAGCAGTCTTGAAGAAGGCTGTGGTGTGCCCCCTTCTGAAGAAGACATCCCTGGATTCAGGGATTTTGGACAACTACCATCTGGGCTCATACCTTCCCTTCCTAGGGAAATGTGTTGAGACAGAGGTAGTGGATATGTGGAATACCTTAAAGACAATGGGAATACAGAGGAAGCAGCAAAATATTTAACGAGGAAACAGGCTCATCACAGAAGAGATTTTTGAGTCTACAGGAAGGGGCAAGCATCAGAAAGACATTCAGAGTAACTTCACATTTATTACACCAAGAATAGGTTGTGCAGGATAATTATTCAAAGGGCTTTCAAGATTAATGTGAAGCCCTGGAAGGATGGCAAACTTAGGAAACATGAACTACTTAGATTGCCAGAAAGATTGTTATTGCTAGTTGAATAATGTAACAGAATCTTACATTATCCTAGCCAAGTTCACAGTTCTGAGGTCCTTCTAGACTCACAGCTCCTGCTAGAATAGCAGGTAGAGTCTGTGGCTAGAGGAGCCTTTGCTCATTGCAATTGGTGCACCAGCTGCAGCTCTGCTTGGTGCAGGAGGACCTGCTTACATTAACTCATGCAACCTACAGAATATCTACAGGGCCACCTGCTCCAGGTAGAATCAGCCCAACCCATTATATCTTGTAGGGGAAAACTGCTAGCAGTCCTACATTTCCAAGAGAAGCTAGGCCATGCTGCTTTTCTGTGGTGGTGTCTTTGCTTTGGAACAGTCTCCCCTTGGAGATCAAAACTGGCCCCCTCCCTATTGCCTTTTCAGGAAGTTATTGAAAACTGAATTGCTTTGGAGGGTATGTTCTTCATTTATTGCTTTGCATCAGTTTTATTTATTTTTATTTTTCTTGCCATTTATGTTGCTCCTTTTACTTTGGATGGTTTAATTGCTATTGTGTTGTATGCCATTGAGCATTACTTCACTGTGATAGATATAAGTTTAATAATAAATAAACAAACAAACATAGATGCTGAAAGGAGAAAATCTTAGTTTCCTGTTTTTTTGTAGACTCTAAAATGAATTTCTAAAAGGAATGATCTACTCTGAACATATTATGCAATTTTAGCAGGGAGATAAAAATGCTGAGACCAGGGAGAACTATTCTATTCTAATCCAGGCTTTATCACTACTTCACAGGGCTTCTTACATTTTCTATTGATTCCTAGTGATCCAGGCTGAAAATTTAGATATTGCAATAAAGCTCAGAGGAAATAAAACACTGCATGACTTAGACAAGTAAGTACAATAAAATGAAGAGAGAAAGTGTTTGCCAGAAAAACAAAATCAGCAGCTTCAATACAATGGAAAACCTATTTATTTAATTAATCAATGTATTTCTGGGTCCCCACAGTAAGTTTAACGTAATAGTATTCTGACGGGGTATTTTAAAAAGCAAATACTATGATCTTTCCTGTTACCTAACTTTGGATTAAAGGTGCTTACTGATCTGATCTACTGTGATAAGGAGCATATTTCAGCCTATCAAGTAGCGTAGTACACAGGTAGAAAAACACATCAAATTATTTACCAGTACTCAGCATTGCCATAGGGTCTAAATAAACCTTTAACATCTTTTTTTAAAATTAATTTTCCAACTAAACAGAACTCAGCATATGTGTATTTTATTCCTGAACTCTCAGTTTATTCTGCGTTGCCAGCATCAGCTGTTTCTGAGTAATGAAATTCTAAGCAATTTGTGATACATCCTTTTGTTTCAAGAGATCTGCTCCCACATAGAAATAGGTTTTCCAAGTAGGTAGTTTTTCCAAAAAATAAAATAAAATAAAATAAAATAAATTATGAATGAGACCCAATAGAAATTAAGGATGCAGATATTTTTGTATTGAGAACTGTTTCTATACAAATCCTTTAGGAATCCAATCTGTGATTCCAAAATATTATGTTCATTGCATGTGGGGGTATATAAAGCTGAATTCTCACACTTCAGCTATTCATTGTCACAGTTTCTCAAACATCCGTTCAAAAATTTTATTGAAGCAACAGTCTACAATGTTAGACCTTAGGTCCCCATTTAACAATAATACTAAATTTACCTGAAGTGAATTATTTTAATTTGTTGTATTAGTTAAATATATAAAAGAAATAAAATATCTTTCAGGAAATCAACTGCCTGCACTTCATAGAGACATGTTCTGTTCTCTCTAATATTGCCACTCACAAAGAGCCCATTTCATAGTGCAGAAATGTAGCACTGCAGACTTTAATTACTCATAAAAGCACCTTGAAATCAAACTTAAGACCAACTTAATTTGTTTCCACTGCAAAACATAATTTGTTGCTACATACGAAATAGCTAAGTGTGGTTTGAGCTAATCCAATAAACCCAAATGACAAACCACAGCTAATTTTCAGTTCTGCTTTGATGGCCAAGTGTCTGTCTATGTTTTGCTGGGATGGGAAGGCACACAGAACCTCTTTGAGATCCTTTATTTGGACATGTTGATGTTAGCCCTATATTGGCTTGACTCAGGATTTTGTTGGTAATATAGAAGATTGCTTGCCTTTGCTTTACCATAAGGAGGGCAGAGCCAGGCACTTCAGCCAACTGATGGGACATACTTTCAAACCTGTTCAGATGTAGTGTTTTACATATTATTCATTATAATCTGGCTTGGTTAAAATTGTGGAATGGCAATATATTTAATTAAAGTGTCTCTTAATTTCACACTTTGGTCCAAATGCATTAGCTTTATTTGAAACTCCTGAATTATTTTCAGAATTGAAAAGCATGTTGGATGATCCAGAGTTTTGATTTGTAGGCAATAATAGAGTATTGTTACATGGATAGTATTTATGTTGCAAGAACAAAGATTTGAAAACTCATATTAGCAAATCCATGTTTAAGTGTCCTAAAGAATGTTAAATATGTTGCTTAAGGTGTTAAGATGAGTTTACTTCACGCTTTTCTTTTATGTTTACTGGATACCTCAGAAAATGTTTTAAAAGTTGTCAACTTCATTATGTTGGAAGAGTAAAAGATGGAGGGGACACTTGAAGATACAATGCAGGTTACCTCAATATAATTTAGTTTTGGTTTGACATTCATAGATTTCTTATTATGGGTTGGGACAATTCTTTGGCTTAGAGATCTAAATGTAGTTTTAGACTACATTTAGATGTACATCCTCCAAATTGGAAATATATAAAAAGTAAGGATTTATTCAGCATGGAATGTAGAGAAGATTATCCTTTTTATCCTTTCTATCCTTTCTCATAGAAAGACAGTGTCACTTCAGATTTGCAGTCTTGGATTGATCATGTATTTGCTCACTGCTTCTGAACTTTATTATTTGTTTGTTTATTTGTTTATTCCTATGCCACCCATTCCCAAAGGCTCTTTATTGTTCTAATGGAATGATTTACCAATATTTTTTCTGTGTGGTAATGTTTTAATGCTATGTGTTAAAAACATGGCTGATTTTTACACATGTATTATAATAACTTTTTCTTGTTTTTCTTTTCATTTTCCCTTTCCACCTTTCCTCTTTTTAGCTCTATATTAAAGCAATAGTTTTTAAAGATACTTTCATATTTTCATTGTCTGCATGATTTATCTTTTCCCTTATCTTTATCTTTATCCCTCTATCTATAATGATAAAGACTGTGCAATATCTTGAATGATCTAGTGTTAGTTTACCTTTCACAGTCATGGTATTGGATCACCATTGTATTAATACCTCACATCCACTGAGGCAAATTAGCTTGGTACAATATGACCATAGCTGAATAGATCATATTCAGTTTGTGAAAATGACTTTTATTCTGATATTAGAGTAAGAAGATGAGGTTGAAAACATATATTATGGCTACGAGCAATATAACATTGCTTTTAATACAAAGAATAAGCAACTTGCTGATCGTAGTATTCATATGGAACCTGAACTCTTTATATTAAAGAAAATAAACTTTCTTGACTTCACTAGCTTTCTTAAAATATGCATGTTACTTGAAATCCTGACCATATCGTGATGATATGCAGTGAAGGGTAAAATTAACAAATACTCTGCACTGCAGAAATGTGTACCATTCAGTTTGCTCATAAATCATTTATAAACAAGTTTGATAATGCTGTCTCTTACACTTTCATTCAGGATTTTAATCCATCAAATTTAGCTGCATTTCTTTTTTTTTTTTACATATTTGTTTATAGTTAGCTTTATGCATGATAGTGATGAAGAAAGAAAATAGCAGTGTTGGTATACAATGCAGCAGATCAGCATTTTAAAAAAATCTTATTGAAAATAAGATTGTAAATTATTGATATTTTAATTTTTAGCTGTATGGTACACATGAAAAGCTTAAGGCATGATCAAATCAAAGTTATGTTCTTCAGTAAGTCATCCCCACTTACTTGAAAGGAAGTCTTACTCATCTTAGTGAGATTATTTTTAAACAGGTTATTACATGCTTAAACATCTCTCTTATTGAAATGTGATACTTTGTGATTAGATCAGATCACATAGAAGATTAAGTATAATTCCAAGGAAAAAACTATATGTTTCAATTAGTGTTTTCTTCTGGGACTAACTACATAGTAGGGACAACTGCACACAGGGACAAGTGAGTGAACCCTTCGCTCCTGAAATCCGTCTCTCCTAGCTCTTCAGAAAAGTCTCTTCTGACCCACAGTGGGATCATACTACTGAACGCTGAGTACCCCTATACTTTCAAAAACAAAGGTGGCAGCACAAATATTGAAACTCATAAGGGAAAATGCTCTGCTGACTTGTATTAACTTCATGGAGTTAATACAAGTCAGAGCAGTATGGACATTGCTAGGATATGGCATCTATGTAAGTATTTTTAATATGGCATTTACATAAGTATTTACTGGTTAGCTTGTATTTATGCCATGATCTAGTTTTCACAAAATACAAGTTTTCAAGTTTCCATTCATATTTCGTGCTAAGGTTGTGCCAAGTAGCAACAAAACTGGTTCTATTTACTAATTGTAAATTAATATGATTCTGCTTTCAGGGGACAATAGCTGAGTCTTTAAACTTATTCTTTTCCCCTTTTTCTTTTTGTATCATCTGAATGCTCTGCAGGCTCATAAAAAACTGTTTAGAGTGGTTTTGTCAGCAGTATGCTGACAGAGACAAAATTGCCTTGGCCCAGAAGGTCCAATATGCTAAATGAAATTTACACTGCTCCAGCTATTAAGAAGGAAAAAAACCCAACCAAACCGACCCTCTTAGGAAAATTCTTTCCTCTAGAAATTTTGCTCTGAGAATACAAAGGTGCTGCAAATATATATTTCTGCTAAAAGTTAGAATCCACTCTCAGGATAAATAACACAAGTAGCATTAACCATTAACCATTGACACAATGGTTCAGGGCAGAACTAGCATGTGATGACTGACACAGGATTAGCAAAAAAAAAAGGGAAAAAATGATCACAGAAGGAGAGCCTTGCTGGGTCAGGCTAATGGCCCATCTAATCCAGTGTTCTGTGTTCTACAGAGACCACAGATACATTCAGAAAGTAAGAAACATAGACTGAAGAATGATGTCTTGCTTCCTAGCATTTGGTATTTAAGGTAAGCTGTCCATGATTTAATGATAGCAGACTACCCAGGTCCCTTTTAAGGCTGTCTATCTACATTGGATGGCATATTCTGATGTTCATTTTCTCCTTGTTTAAAGTATTTCTTTTAATTGGTCCAGAATCTCTCCATATTTATTTTCAGTGAATGATCTCCTAACATTGTGATGAGGGATGAAAACCTCTCTCTATCCATGTTTCCATACCAAGTGAGTTCTGGGTCAGTTTCTCCAACAACTTGTATCATTGGAAGCAGGATGTGTTGCTATAATTTTGGGTCTCATTTCCAAAATGCGTCTCACTTTTTAAATTTGTTATTGCATTTATCTGCCACCTTTCTGGGAGCTCAAGATGGTATATATGGGGGCCTCCCTTAATTTTATCCCCATAGCATAATGGTGAGTTTGGTCAGTGCAAATGATAATGTTTAATTAATTAATAATTAATTGGACTATGTCCAAGTCCAATATTTTAACTGCTACACTATACTGGCTCCCAAATTAATTTTTTTTAATGCTATAGGAGAAGAAAATTATTAAAGACAGGGGGAGTAATCATGTTGGCTATTTTTATTGACAGACAATTCTGGCAAAATTATATCCATTGGGTCATGAAGAGTTGAAAGCGACTAAAAGACTTAACAACACATTGAAATAAAATCAAATTTATTTCACCCTTTTGAAGGGGAAAGTTGACACTAAAAGCTTGCCACTAAAAGTCCATATGTGGTTGGCCCAAAGTTGTGCAGTCGAAACCTAGACTAAGACAAGTCTAATGAAATGTTATAATACAAAAAGGAGGAAAGTACGTGCCATGTGCATACCATTCTTATAGCTACCAATTGGAGTTGCTGTTGCAGAGCTGCTTGGGTCACATCCAATCTATATCTTTAAATTGCCTTTTCTTGGGGACTCCCTTTTCTGTTTATGGTTTGCATAATCATCTCTCTCTTTTAAACATTTTATAGGCAGAGGCACAATCTACAAAGTGCAGGAACACAGCCCACACCAATAATTAGATCAGATGTGATTGTTTCTCTGCTTGTTTTGCCATGCCACTGAGATCTTTGGAACTTTCTGAATTGTGCATTTCCTTCTGCAAATACAAATATATTACTGTTTCTCCCATACTGAAGTCTGAAACAGGGCTACTAGGAAATGGGGCATTGTGCTGTTTCTTAGGTTTGTAACTCTACAAAGCATGGGAAGGATATGATGTGCCTTGGAGGCCAAAATAGGCCTATTCCTAAAATAGTCGAAGCATAATAATGGTATGGTGGCAAAGACGAAAATGATAGCAAAAGGAAATGTAATGATTCCCACTGCAAAGGAATTGAGGTTATGGCTGTATACTGTATGTACTATATGCAAGCCAGATGGCTCAAAAGGCAAACAGGAACAGCTGGAGAAACTGCTTCATAAGCAGCAAGCTGCTGTTGCTCCTGTTCATTTTTGTTTCTTTGCATGTTACTACAGCAATGTGAATGTAAGATAGGGAATACTGCTTAGCTCACACATCTAATTCACTAAAAGCTAGAGTCTGATTGGCCAAGGGCAAACCTACTTCATGCTTTCAGATCTTTTTTATCCCCTTCCAGTTTAAATTATGCAGATTTTGTCAGTGAAGATGCCAAGTTCAGAAGGACTTTGACTATCTTTATTCTCAAAATGTCTTTCAAAGTTGTCACTTGCAAGCCTCTAGTGGTTCTAATATATTCTTTCCCAGACTGAGATGTGATAGTTCCTTCATTGATCTGAAGTTTACTGAATGACTTCTTGGAGATGCAATGATGATGGAGATACATGATAACTTTGCTGCTATCGCTGCCTTAAATAAAGCACACACACAGAAAGGGGTGGTGGTCTTCTTCCAGTTACTCTTTATTCTGATTGTTGTCTAATTATAACAATGTACCAATTTTCAGTGTGATATAATGCAAATATGGCTGTTCAGATATATTTTAAAATTCAGATTACAATTGCCTAATTCAGGCATTTCTATATGAGGAACAATTTATACTTTCTGCAGCTTTATGGAGAGAGCAATGAATAAGCAAGAACTATCTAACAATATATTAGATCTGTCTGTATTGGTCCAGAAAAGCTGGTCAAAACAAGCTGTAATATAACCAAACCAAAATGTCTTTGTGTTTCAAGGACATAAAGATATCCTAGGCTTGTATGATTTATAAAGAGTGGTTCATACTTTCAATCTGCTGTGTATGTAAAAATGTGATGTCATATAGAATAGAAACTAAAGTTAAGTGTAGGTGATAGAATCCTAGAAAAATATCCCAGCCTTCACATTACACAGCTTCTCAGTAGTACAGTGTTGCACATTTATTTAGATTTATGTATCCTAAATATCCTTCCATTCCAGCACATTGGAAACTTTCATATTTAAGACCTACAGTGTTAGAATACAAATTCCATAATATAATCAAATAGAGTAAATAATCATAAATCACTGCAGAAGAAAAAAATTAACATAATGTTAAAAAATTAACATTATGTCTCTACCTTCACTCTTCCCTCAATAAATTTAGTGAAAAAGCAGTAACAAAATGTAATGGAGGAAAAAAATCCTTTTCTGACTTCTTGTGAGTGATCAGTTTAACTCCAAGGTAGAAGAAGAAAATGTACTGTATAAATAGCATGCGATGATAGTAGTCATGTTGTAAATTACAAAACTATAACAAATGGTACTTAGCATCTACCTTTTCTGATCCCACATACTGTACTCTCAGATGACTAATGCATCTCCCATTAGATTGTTTCTATTACTGAAAATCTTTAAGCAGCTTTAGGCACATCCATTTAAAAACTACCACTGAAATATTTCACTGTACCTGAAATTTGGAGTACTTTCATCCATAAGTCATTTTCAAGGATTCCTAAAAAATATATTACTGAAAGCCAGCAATACCTGGCATATGGCAGAAGAAGGAGGAGAAATGAAAGGGAGCCAAGTGCAACAGCATTGACATGAACACACTTACAACAGAGACCTATCTCCATTATCACACCCTTCCTGTTACACTAGGATTGATCTATACACAGCAGTGAACTGTTAACCATATTCTTTGCCTTCTGAATCACTGATGATGCCTTAAATGTGCTGCAGAACAATTACAGTAATTATTATAAAATACACACAAAAGGCTTCAAACGTTTCTTCAAAATTCATGGCTTTTAGCACAATTAAACTGGTAGGATACAATAATTTCTGACACACAATTTCTCTCTTTACCTGCACAAAGGAAAATAATAGTGTATAAATGTTATTTTTGTTCAATCTCATTCTTGCCCTTAAAATATAATTCACACTGATTCTTTACACTTCTAGCTTTGATACTGGAGTACAGAGAATCCATACTTTGAATAACTGATTATGGGGGATGGGAAGTCTCTAAAATACAAGCAACATGTCAGAGAGACCTTAGGAGTTGCTTACAAATAATTTATTGTATATTCTGATAAATAAATATGTGTCTTATTGTACTTTGTAAAAACTTCTGGAAGTGCCTGAAGAAACTGTAAATGCTTCTTTATCTGATTCCTTTTTGAGAGTTTTCTTTCACCAAAACTACTCCAAAAAAGAGACTTGCAAGAGCAGTTGTTTCTTGCAAGTACACACACTGCCAAATCTCTAACTTTCAGCTGTAAATAGGCCTTAAAAGGGATAAAAATGGTTCAACTGCAATAAAGCAATATGACAACCTAAAGTACTTAGAACTCACAAAGGGGTACAATCACACAATCTTTGGCCACAAGACACTTAATTAAAAGGTATCCCCCAATATTAACCTTCTTATAGTACTAACTTGCATATGCTTGACTGAAAATAACTGCTTTAATGGAGAGTATTTTCAAAACAGTGTGCATAAGAATGCAACCTATGCTTAATCAAAAGTATGTTCTACAATGTTCACTTAGACTACTCACTAGTAAATGTACTTAGAAATGCAGCCTAATGGATTTATGAGGAAAACACTGAACAGTGGATTATATTCAATGATGCTTGAAAAATATAGCTGATTGCCAACATGAATATACAACATCCTCATAGAAATGCACACAAATTTTCTCTATCATATCAACACAAATTCCTTTGATTTTTTTTTTAACAGTGACACAGATATCTGTGCTTAAAATAAAGTATGTTAACTAATTATTCATTGAATAAACTGGGGATAATTTACTGATAGATTATTTTAGAATATTAGTTTTGAAATGATTAACTAGCTTCCTTTCATCAACCATAAATAAATAAATACACACACACACACACATTTTGTTGCTTAAAACTTTGACAATGTACTCAGAATATGTTGCCCAGTAACATGCTTTCTAGCAATAATAGCATAAACAAGCATTTAATCCTAGGAGTCATCTTGAAATCACATGATTCTTTAAAGATTTCTGTGCATACCAATAGACTGTTAGAGACCCTTGACAATAAGAAGTTATTAACTAATCAATGCCAGAATAAATGAAGGCGGGTGAGTTGTTTAGATTTCCAATTCTCCAATATTAATATATAATGTAAAAACATGATCTTGAAATTGACACAGCAGTGTATTTGCATCATTGTGTACTTAAATCCATGCTTAGCACAAATTTCTGCATATCATAATCATGCCTTTTAATCTATTTTCTGCTCAGATATTCTGATGTGATTTGGAAGTATAAATCCCAAGTAAGAGCAGTAAACATCTGTTACTTACATTTTGGAATCATCCCATAGTGCGCAATAGGGATTCAACGTGCCCTGAAAAAGGTGGGAGAATACCCATTAAAATGTATTCTTTACTCAGAGATGTAACAAAAATGTACATTTAATAGCAAAAACTCTTCAATCCTGAATAAAAATGAAAAGTTCAATCGTATGAAATATATATAAATGTGATGTTCTAAATCAGACATAGACAGACTTCAAGCTTCTGGGACTTACTCTGACCTTTCTATTAGAACTTCATGATCCACCAACCTCAACCAAATACAAAAAATCATATAAAAAGTATATCAAAGAATTCTGAACTCAGAGATTTGAACTTAAGTACGAGAACTTGATTGAATTCACAGCTCTGTGAATCAATTCACAATTATTCCAAGCTTCTCCTAATTTCCAAAGTTTAACTTGCAAGTGTTCATGTATAGTACAGTTTTGTTTTGTTTTGTCTGAATAGTTAGGATCATAAATCCTTACTGAAACACTGCCGTTCACCTGGAGATCTATCAGGGTATCCTAATCTATCTTCTGCACAGTGCTTTATAAATTACAAATGATCTTCTGACCACTTGTCATGTTTAAACTGCATTGCCATTTGCAGACTGTTTTCTCTTGCCTCTATTGACTACTGCTTCATATATTGTACTACAAACATGTATACCCCCATGAAAAATCAGCTTCTGCTTCCTCCTTTAAGTGTTAAAGACAGTGTTCATAGTCCTAAGGAATGTCTCCCCAGGCTGGCATAGAAGGAGGCCTCCAGGATGGCATAGAAGCAGCCTAGTTTGTTTGTTATTAAGAAATCAGCAAAACAGCTCTTCAGATGCTGTGTGTAAACAGCTTTATAGAATCTTCCATTCCTGGCTGCAGCATATGAAAGCATTCACCACTTTGCCACTTTTTATGCCCAGAATACTCAGGTTGTTGAGGCTCTTTTTTTTCCCCCTATGCCTGCTCTGGAACAGCTATTCTGTGACAAATCAGCATACACATACAAGCCAACCAGACAAAAGTTTTTAACCACAATTCCTCTTTAGCATATATGTAAACAAGACATGAACCCTAGCAGGTCACTCTGACTATAGATAAACAGGGAGTAAGATAATTAGGGATCTGAGCTAGAAATGTGCATAACTAGATCTGACAGTATAGCCGGATTTTCCCTTCTTCCACACTGTGAACTTTTAAAATTAGCCTGCAATATTTAGATCAGATTGTTCTTTAAGGACCTAAACTTGAAAAAGAATTCTATAGATCCCAAGATAAAACTTTCCAAAACCAATGACACTAGTAAGATGTTGAACGTATATACTATATTAATGACATATTACTCCATATTCAACATGGGTTCTACAAGAAAATTTCCTTGCTGAGTTGAGTCCAGGAAGATCCAACTATATATTGTCTATATCAAAGAATATATTTAGTTAAAATACACTTCCCAGTTATATGTACAAATGGATGTATATGCCATTCCTCAATCCATATCAGGTCTGGAATTGTATACATTGTGATCAGAGCTGAAATTGGGTGTATATGTAAATATTCAACAGATTATTGGCATGATCAGCTTTGATGATGATATTATGTATTTAAGAAGAAATTCTTGAGACACTCCAATGTCTGTTTCAGTAGCATGTCAGAAGGATATTGCTAGTTCAAATCTTATTTAGGTGGCATTAAGGCAAGCTATTATAGCGATATAGCAGTATGATTAACTATACCCTTTTAATTCTGATTTCAAGTCCAGCTTTGGTCAGAAATTGTCATGTCCATCCTAGTAGTAAATGCATAAATCAGTCACCAGGAACTAGAAAATTCTCCAAAGGAGTGATATTCTTCATTTCTGTGTCTCCTTTTTGGAGGAATAGGTGTGTCAAAATTGTTGAGCCATCCTTAAAGGTAATAGATGGAAGAACTTATCAGTCCATTGCAGTGTCCTTCCAAGAAAGCCCACAGGTTTGACATTCACACTAGGACATGTACTTTTGCATATAGATACCCCTTGGCTCAAAGGCATTTCCTTTTTCCATTTAAACAAGATTCTCACTAAAACTATGACTTTAAAAAAGCCCCTGATATTCATCTGATCATAACTATGACATTAAACCGCAAGGAACGGATTTAACAAATCACATATGATGGAGCACAGTTACCAGCATAAAATGAGAAAAGAATATTTGAATAAAAGTTCAGGAATTTATTTCTTGGTTGGTGAATTAATTAAATAATTAAACTGTTTAATTGGTAACGTTAACTTGAGTACTTTGTGAGTCATTAATGTACAACATTCAAGGTCTACAGCTGAAGCAAAATTGTCTTCACCTTATTAAAATTAACTACAGAGTTCAAAGATAAAGTGTGAATGAAGCCATTTTAATTACAAAAATTACTATCTAGTCTTAAATTCAGGTGAATTATTGAAGAGGAAAGATTTTTAAAAAACCCATTAAATTAGCACATTGAGGAAAAAAGATACTGATTAATTGGCAGTACTACTTTCAATATTTTTTCAAATTTAATCTGTCTCATTTTAACAATTCTATTAAACTCTCTTACATAAACATAGCAAGATCTCAGTCCAAACAGTTACATAGTCTATTCTAATGGAATGCTGGCATTATCTTCAACACATTTTCCATTTTATTTTGGTGGATCTCTGGAGCACCTCTGGGATTCTTTGCCTAAATGAACTCTCTTTTCTTTCATATTTTAAATCTCAGGTTACCAGATGTAAAACCAGCCAAAAGAAAACAACACCTCTTCCAGGATATTACTGATAAGGCTGCTACTGCCTTTCTGCCTTGTCAGCACTCCCAATTCTCCAGCTAACATGATAGTTATTAATATTAATATTGCAGAAAGGTAGACAAAGTCAAATGTCCATTAATGCCTTTCATCTTGTGCTGCCAGAATCAAACTAACAAACATTGCTACTATATTACTGAAAAGCACAATAAAAGGGGGAAAATGAAAAAGAGCTGCTAAAGGTCACTGTCAAAAAGTTCATTTAATTTTCCACTGGCCTTGATGCCTTTGTGCCATTGCTGGGCAAATTGTTATTGGTCCCAATAATGATCTATAGTTCAGTGACAGTATTTGAGATTGCTTCATTCTTGTATCTCAATATGAGGACCAAAGACATTACAGCCTCCATTCCTACTTCCAGTGCTTGCAAGTGACTCTCTTGGCCCATCAAGATATGCAAGGTCAAGAGACAGAAAGCAGCAGAAATTCCAGGAATGCTCTTTAGTGTTGTGGGAGAGAATAACAGAATCTTGAAGGCCTGTCAGAGTTTCTGACATAATTAAGACAGGGTTATTTTGAGTTTCTTTCTCATGCTTTCCACTTTCTCAGAACTGAATAGTCTTTTCTCCTTCACTGCTCCCTTCCCAAAGCCAGATTTACATTCTTTCACACTCTTTATATTGATCCGTTCAGTTTTTAGGACACAACTCAATGAAAAGTTAATTTTATGAGCCATTTATTTCAGTGGGACAGTTGGCAATATATTAAAATTCCACCCATTCCAATTAATCAAACATAAAACTTACTGAACTGTAGTTAGTGTCTGGACTCTAAATGGGTTTTAGGGGATTTATGCAAAATGACAGGTTTCCCACCATTTCAAAGCTTTACCTAGGCACACCAATCAGTATATGTGTGTATACTGAAGTGGGGGAGGACTTACCTTGGTTGGGGCCATGTTGTTTAATGAAACCCCTCTGAAGGGTAGAAAATTAATTATGCCAGTTTCATCAAGCACAGAGGTACATCCAATTCGGGTGCCTTCCTATAAATTAAGGTGGGTTGGGTTCAGCATAAACAAAGTAACCTCTGTTCTCTCCTTGGAATGTCCTATGTGAGGTCTATAGCCCAGAGTCATTGTGAATTGGGTAGCATAATAATAATAATAATGATAATAATGCTACCTCCTCCTCCTCCTCCTACAGCTACCTACTAGTAGTAGCAACACTGGCACCTGTATATTTATACCTACATAACTTTTTCTGGGCATCACTGTGATCCCCAGGGCCCATGCCTCCCAGAATGAGAAGTTTTTCCTTCTTATTCTGTTCCCTCTCAGATGGCTATCAGAGCAGCTGTGGTGGCAATGCGGAAGACCATTGTTATTTCAAGGAGTTTAGGTGATGTAGTTTGATTTTTCCTGCACATGTTAAGAAAGCTCACTTTGAATCATAATAATGTTTAACTGGCTTGTTTTTCACTTTTATTTAGAAATTGGGGGAGGGGGAGGAAAACCCTCAGGATTGTTTAGGTTAAGCACTAGCATATCTATATAGTTCCTAGGCTCTGAAATTTTTTGATGAGCAATTATCACATCTGGTCAAGGTCATTTTCAGAGCCCCTGACTCCAAAACAGAGTCATGGGATTGCAGTGCCAGACTTTGATAAAAAGTCCTGGTTATTGCTCCTTGAGTTTTGGAGCATGGACACAGAACTTGGTACCAGGAGCTGTGTTATCTAAGCCATCTTGGGGTCTCTCCACTGTCACCTTACGGTAGCTCCCGACAGTATGGGAAGAATTTTATCAACTTGCTTGGTATGTTATGTTTTTATACTATGCTTATGTATTTCTGCTTAATTCTATCATATGCGCTTGTATTCCTGTTTAAATCTGTTTGCTAGAGTTAACAATAAAGCTTAAAATTTCCTTACCTACTGGTGTGTTCATTGTCTCTGGATCTAACCCTAACCCTAAAAGAACCAACTGCTTGGGCACCTGATCACTGCTTTGACAATTGGCAAAACAGCAGCTTAGGATTGTTCTATTATTTTTAAATCAATTACAGATAGCAAACTCATAACTAAAACTGATGCATTTTACATATTATATTTAAAGTTATGAATGGATTTCCTTGAATGCCTCCATAAGATGATTGGTAATGTGGAGTTCAGCATATCGTTCCTGGATTCTGCAGTCAGTCTTATGTTTGTTGAACTAGTACATTTGACTATATACCACATAGCTTCGGGCATTTTCCTAAGTATAATTTATTGATTAAAAAAATAGATTCACAACATAAATATTCACAAGCCTATAAACTCATTAATCTCCTGGTAAAACCAAGATTTAGGTGGTTTAAATTTTTTTAAAAATAAAATAAAAATTAAGTTAATTTTTGGAGGTTTCCTAGAATTTAAAAAGAGCAGTTTAATAATGCATGGGAATTACTTAGGCATTCAGTGATATGGAAAATGTTATGTTTTTGCACCTAAAATCAGATGAATTTGACATTCTACATAGAGTCCTTTCTATTTATACTGTACATACATTGCTTCTAATTACATAAAAGTAGCCACAAACTACAAAAACAGTGAACAAAATAGCACATGTGAGCTACTGAAAGATATCCCTGAAAACTGAACTGGGTTGAAATAGTTCTTTATGTTCTTTGTTTATAATCTTCAGCTAATGGGACAAATAATAGAAATACTTACATTTGCCAAGTGAGCTAATTCTATCTCTAGAAAGGAATCTGATGTTCTGGGCTCAGGCCGTATGGTGACCACAATGATTTTGGAGTTAACAACTGTATAATTTCTGAAAAAGAACAGTTAAAAACACAACAGTCACTAAAACTCTAATTTGATGTAATCAAGCAAAGAGAAATTATGATTTTTTTTTAAAAAAAAATGCCTAGCTAGATGGGAATTAAAATCAATTTTCTTCCACAGAATTTATAAAAATATAATTGTCCCTATTGTCAGATATGTTCAGGATTACGGACAGTCCTCATGCTGATCCAAGTGTCTTTTCCTAAGTACAATTTATTGATTAAAAAAATAGATTCACAACATAAATATTCACAGGCCTATAAACTCATTAATCTCCTGGTAAACCTGAGATTTGTTTTAGACAAAGCTAAATTTTTGTAAAGCTCTGATATAGCCATTTTGCTGAATGCCTATTGAAAAACATTCATAAAGATGACAGCAGTGGGAGTTTCCTCAAAATCAACTCTTTTTCTGACAATAACATAAGAGACTGATACATAATTTTGTGTCATGTATGAGCTAATATATCTAGCTCAGGGAGCTATATACAGTATGTAGACTCCATAGTTCAACCCTGGAGTGTTAAAAAATGGCAGCAAATTCACAGTACACTTAACTGGTGTGATCTCATGAGCATCCTCTGAGGTTCTTAATTTATAAGGTCAGGACTTGACTTAATGCTCATCAAAATCACTAGGAGACATAATATGAAATCCTTGGCTTTGGACTTACGTGTCAATTGCCAAGCCCTTCATTTTAGAGGAACTGTGGTTTACAAGAGATTTGAAGGTGAGTAGTCTTGATGAGCTAGGCCATCTGAGATGGTTACCTCTTGGCCATTTTATTACTTTAATACTAAAGGGTGCTTGGAGGTAGTCATTACTAAAGGGTGCCAATGCCATATATAGGGAAGGGAAGAGTAATGAGATTTCAGTACAAAGAAGACAATATTTAAGTGTCCATTCTTTGATATTCCTAAATGGATGGCCTGTTGAGAAGTTTCTGTCTATTGTCTTGTTGGTTCATTCTTGGTGACCATTTGCAAGATGAGCAGCCCTATAAATTGATTAAATAAATACGCATCTAAAACCAGAATCAAGGCATGCGATTCTAATGTGGATTAGAAATGATTACTGAGCATGAGGACTGAAGTAAAAATTTCAGGACTCCTTTTATAAATACCTCACCTCACCCTGCCAAACTCCTAACTGCAGGAGTTATACCAATAGAAAAGAATATATGTAGCTCAGCTATATACAGTATGTAGACTCCATAGTTCAACCTTGAGCTACAGGAGTTATTATGTCTTCTTTGCTGTGCAGGCTATTTAATAAATTATCACTGTGTTTCCCTATGAAATTGAACTACATTATGATAAAGTCCAAGGATAATTTCCATATCACAATGCGATCTTTAGAGGCAACATTCTCTTTAATAGCTGTCATTGTAGAGCTGAAGTGGACAATTTATTTATTTTTATTTATTATTATTTATTTATTATCAGGTGGAAAATACAGCTCAGATTCCTGACTTTCCAGCAAGCTATCAGTTTGTCAGTTAATGCAATGTTTTCACCAGAAAAGGCAAGATTAACTTTTTTTTTTTTTTGGTATGTATTTCAGCTTAAATGTGGCACTTCAGTAATGAGGAATGAGCATTTTGCCTCATGGAGGCTTTGTGTTCCCATTCCTAAACTTAACAGCACCTGAAAACCCCACCGTGAAATGAAATTCGCCTACTAAAGTGTTTCTGTATCCTTCTAAGTACTAATCAAGGTCCAGTCTTGCTTCGTTTTTTTGAGATGACCTAAGGTCGGCTAGCTGCTGCCCTCTGCTGGGTATTTTATTATTATGAAGTACTAAACCTACATCTCTTTCCACTTTGTGGAAATTGTCTTATAAAGTACCTCAGAAGTATGCAATAAATAGCCAATGGCAGATTGAAATCCTTTGTGTACAGATTTCTTATTATATATCATGCAAGACATAAAATTGTCCAATTAAGCCTTTAAAGTTTCCATCACATTTGTTCCAATTCAATAAATGAATGGATTGACTATTTATGTGTTATGTCAAGCCTTATGAATGAATAATCATACACCTCTTTGGATTTTACATCCTTACAGATATAATCTGTTCATCAGAGTATTGAATATACAAAAACTAGTACTGCTTATCCTTGGTCTGCTTTTAAACAAAATTTGACATTTTAATTATTCTGGAAGAGTTTTTGTTTAATGAACCTCCGTTTATTGTTTGTGGGTTTGTGAAATGCCTCAAAACACTTCTGGCATGAAATTTATGTTAAACAGAAAACAAGTCTACAGTGACTGCAAAAACACAACCTAGGAGAGCAATAATGCATTGGCAGTAACAATTATGCCATGCCACACCATTGTTCAAGAGTCCTACAAATTTGTCTCATTGACAAAATCACCCAGAGGAGTGATGAAGGACTCTGCTGCCCAGACAGGAAACTTCATGGGAACGATTAATACCATAGTTATTTATGCAGGAAAATAATCAATTAAACTCAGTGTGTGCTTTTCTCAAGGGAAATGAAGGACATAGGCTATATTTAGGTAAGGGCTACCTTAAGATAGATACTGTGTGATATTTAATTTACACCTGAAATATTAGAAAATACAATTTAATACAATTTCTAAAAACATAATTATGCCACTGCAATAAATTTGTGACTTATCTAAATGTATTTGGAATTAACAAATGTTTATTAAAACAAAACTCACAAAATTTTAAAAATGTTATTGGAAGTACAGATGAAGGCAGATCAAAATGCATGGTCAGATGATGAAGATATTTATTAAAAAAAAAAATTAAAGATGTCCTAGAAAGAATGTTTTTGTATGACACCTAAATGACAATAAAGACGACATCAGGCAGACCTCTGGAGGAGTACATTATATAGCTGGGTTGCCACTGCTGAAAAAAGCCCTTTTTCTTGCTTAAATGAACTTCACTTCTGATGGGGATGGTATTTGTAAAACAGCATCAGCCAAAGTTCTTAACACGCACAGGGAAAACAATGGGAGAAAATCTTCCTTCACGCATCCAGGTTCTATATTAATATAGCATAGTATGTTTCCCTGTTTGATGAGGGTACATATCGCCTTTCTTTGTGGAACAAAAGTCATTATTAAATGCATGTGCACTTAATGTGCAAGAGAGATGTTGCCTGATCCTATGCTGCCAAACAGCTGTATGTGTACAAAAGGCTTTCCACATGGAAACTGTTGTCATGGCATTACGATTTGATCAAGCTGCCATTGGGTTCTCAAAGTCTGTTGTTAATCAGACAATTATAATGAAAATCCTACAAACTGATAGTAAGTATTGTGGATATCTGACTTTCTCTGCATGGAAGAATCTACTGGATCAAGCTATAAACGCAGTGGGACAAAGGACTGCTTTTTGCTTATCAAAACCTAACATATTAAAAAAGTTAAATTTTCAGAACCATATCCAAAATAGATTTTGCATGTATAAAAAGAAACAGACCATCTTTGGACAAAATTTATTTTGGATATGGTTCTGAAAATTTAACTGATTTAATTAATTGACTAAAATCTTGTTATTTAACTGATGAAAATGTTGATGGCCATTAATAAAATGGGTATTTAACAAGCACTTAGTTGGAGAGCATAACATGCATCATACCAAATTTGGGAACTTTTGTTGTAAGTCCTAGACAGTGAATCTGAGAAAATATGGTCTAGAAAGATAAATTCCATGGAGAATTAGTGGGCAAATAAAGATCATGAATCCTTTTCCACTTCCAAAACTTTTTTTGTAAGCCTCAAAGCCTGGCTGAGAGCAAAACAGAATGTCTCATGATCCTATGAGACATTTGATAGCTGGGGAAGGGTGAAACATTCTTCTGACTACCAAGTTTTGCCATCAGTGTCTCTTCTACTCTGCATATGTAGTATCTTATTCCATACAAAGCTGTTGATGTGAAGACTTCACCAGAGGCAGCAGAAAGAAAAGATGCAGTGCTACAATTAAGTACCTTCTCTCACTTCTTTCTGGGTCTAGAGGACTTTCTGGGTTTTGCCTTGTTCTTCATTCTTCTCTAATTTCATTTATGTTTGTGCCTGACAGTTGAAGCACTGGAATACAAACTGAGCAGAAACTGCCTGGTATCTCCCTGGATAAATCTCCTTTTGATTTCTATGGAACATTTTTTGATAAATGTCTGACATTCAATGGTTGCAGGTTATCTCCATCAAGGTGAGAGGCTACATTTTTCAGTTATACTTGCTTAGCTGTGCTTAAATCTGAAAATAACTTATTGTGCCTAATTACATAACAATGCACCAAGGAGGGGGCAATGCTGCTACTCAGGGAGAGTGGAGAATTTTTTTTCCACATATTTAGGAAATTAAGTAGCCTTTGTATTAAATAAATGTATGGAGTTGAGATATATCTATATCTTACCCAGTAATGGTGTCATATGTCCTTTTGTTTTTGTGTTTAGGTTATTTTATTGAAGCATTTATGTTGCACTGATGAAAGCATGTTTGTATCTATAAATACCTACAGCCCATCTACAATTTAGACACTGTGCCTCACCTTATATACTCTCAAGGCTAACCCATATGCTTTAATTTCAGCTGACTGATTGAAACAGTGAAATTTGCGAAGACACAACCATAAACTGTTCTACAGCTCTCCCTTGCTCTCTCTGTCATATATACACATGCATATACTTACATATATACACATTCTCTCTTCCTTCCTAATTCTTAGCCATTCCTCTCTGCCTTGGAGAAAGGCCTGACTGACCACCTCTATCTCCTTCCTCATTACCCATATTGAGCTAAAGAAAGTAATTTGGTTGAGCCCTGAGGAATATCTCCTCCTCCTGTTACCAGCTTATGTCTTGCACCATTGCTGTCTCATCTCTAGTGGACTCCTTTGGTTAGGTCAGGTGATCTTGTGTCATCCAGGACATTCAATGCTATTGAAGGTCAATAGGAAAAGCAGGAAAAGTAAATGGTGCACTTGATGTAGAACCCAAACCAAGTTAGCGGTTCCTTCATTAGACAAAAATAAGAAAGGAAGCCTTATATTGCATTCCTCTCTGCTTTCTACAGAACACATCTTAGACACATACTCCATTTGTACTGTCTCTTACAGTAATCACTTACCTTAAAGTAGGCAAAATAAGTTCTAAATTTTTGTACAGTACTGCTCCAAGTACAAACACAGTGGATTCATCTAGTTCTAAAATCAAAGAAAGAAAGAAGACAATATGTAGATGAAGCTTGCTGCCTTTCTAAACCTTTCCAACTTTGTCATAACAGAGATATATACAACAGTATTTTATCATGGTAGAAAACTTTTTTTTAAAGAAAATCAACATTGCAACTGTAATATATTTTGGTGCATTATTTTATAATAATGTAATAAAATTTTACATTTAGGGAAGAAGAAAAAAGTCTCTATACTGGAACATTTCACATGATTAAGAACACCCTGAAAACTTGCTATTTTGTGAAATTCATCATTTGCTGCTAAGCCAGCATTTTATGTTATAGTCTGCCTTGACTATGAAAGATCTGTGCAAATTATTTTTGGAGGGCTTCCTTCCTTTTTCATGCTGAAGAGGGTAAACTATGGCAAGAATTTGGCAATTAATCTTAGAACCTCAGACTCTGTGTTTGACCTTAGGAAAGTCACTGGAATAGTCACTGAAATAGTATTTAAATAACCCCCTCTCCCAAAAGTTAAATAAACAGTTTGTCACAAAGTACACAGGGAACCACAGCCAATTTCAGCTAAGTAATGTCCTATATAAGCCTATATTTGGAGAAGTCACATTGTTCATTCTTGTGCAACTAAACTAAGCATAGGGCATTCCCATATGGAAATGGGATAATCTCATAATCATGAGAGCTCTCTTCTCTCCCCGCTCCATATTCATGCATAATGTTTACTTGTTTTGTAACAAGATACTAACCTGATAGTGACAAATCCATTACTTTCTTTCCTATATGCAAGAGTTATAGATAATCAACATGATCATACACATGCACATACAGAAGGAGGGAAGAGGGAGAACTAGATAAGTGAGTACTATATCAGTCCCCTTTTCACATACAGAATTTACCTTCTGTAGGGAGGCGAAATGGCTATTTCTGTAATGTGTGAAGGGACAAAAAAATTACAGCAGCAATTTGGATGCGCTCTGAAGTAGGCAATTTTTTTTCAGCTGATCTTCATTATTATCATTATGATTTTAAATTTATTATGGCCACCCACTCCAATACTGACTCTTTCCCCTTGATTTCCCCCCTGATTCTTTGCTGTTGCCATGGTTATTTCCAACTTCAACTGGGTTTCCATAGAAATAGAAACAGGGTCAGGGTGCTTCATAATATGGAGGCATCACCAGCTATGAACTGATGGGAAGTCCAAAAGAGAAATCAAAATATTAGCTTTCATGCTCACAGATTTAAGAACTTTGAATCATACAAAGGATAAGCTTGCAACTCTTTCTGCTATAAACTTTCCATGCTTTATGGAGACCTGCCATGTTATAATAATAGAAGTTTAGTTGTAGATGCTAATCATTAAGATTCAATATCCACCTTTTACACTGTACATTTGTACAGAAAGAACCTGTCTAAAATTGGACTGTAATACTAATCTTTAAATGGTTGATCCAAAATACTGAAGAAACAAGCCCACAAATATATGAGTTAGCAAGTTAGCTTTCCTCACAGTGCTCTCGTGAAATATAAGGTTAAAATGCTTTTTAGTTTTTACCTGTTGACATAGGGGTGAAGATATTTTTGGGAATGACAACCCTGTCTTCTGAGTTTCGGGCCCAGTCAACCATCCCTTTCCTTCCTTTCATGGGGAAATTGATGTCTGTTAGAACAGATGCTGCAGGAAGCTTCTGAATGCTAGCCACTATTAAGAAAAAGTATATCAAAAGAAAAAAAATCAAGCAGAACTCTTGTTTTAGAAATGAAAGCATTATTATTATGGATCAATTTAGGAAGAGCACGTATGCTTCAGAATTCTGACTGTGAGAAAAAGATAAGTCAACGTTTTATAGGAACGTATTTCAAATTAAACAATCCTACACATGTGGACTCAGAGGTCAGCCCATTGAATATACAGGGTTACTTCCTTGTATACATAAAAACCAGAAAGATGACAAGCTTTGGCGTGACTAATAGACTGTGGGTGCAACGCCGTGAACTTTCTTCTCTCGCTTGTCAGCTAGATTCAGAATCTTAATAGGGACTATTCATTCTGTTATTCCATGACATGAGATTCACATGGAAGGAGATATTAGAGCTATGTCTTCAGAACAGATTCTGAACTGATTAAAAACGACAGAATTAGGGAGAAAATATTGTAAATTGCTTGAGGAGATATAATTTCTAGAACCAGATTAATGAAGCAGTAACAATTCTTACATCCACTGCACAGGCATAATAAGATTTGAAAACAAGTCCCATTAAATAGATTGACATATCAGCAGCCTGTAACTTGCTTCTGGAAAAAGTAGAAAGTAGAAAACTGGTATTGTATAAGCCATTTTCGATTATTTTTCAATGTGAAAAGTAATTATTACCATTTTATTACTTCTGCTTAGCACATTTAGAGAGCAAAGTACTATTGCACTTCACTTCATTTATCTTCATAATGACCCTTCAGAGTAGGCGACTGATATTTTTATTTGATATACAAGGAAGGAAGATGCAAATAGTCTAAGTAGCTTAAGATGATTATTATCTAAGTTATTTATTATTTATAGAGTGCCCTCAGTGTGCAAAGTTTCCTTATTGAGCAGGGTGCTTTACACACACCTTTCAGTACATTTATGACCTGGCTGGGATATAAACTCCAATTAGAAAAGAGGTCACTTTGGAGATGCAAATGAGAATTCATCTCCCCAAATGGACATTTTGCCAAACACTTCTCTCCTCACATAGTTATTCTTTGCATACCTGGACAGAATCAAGTTGTACCTAGCCTGTTTGAATTCAACCTTGGCTTTCAACTCACTCAGAAACCATTCATCCATCCGGGTTGTCTCATTCAACAAAGACCCCTCCCCCCCTTTTTTAAATAACAATATTACCAATGAGCAAGTAGAACAGATACTGTATGCAGATTTATCTGTTAAGTTATTGGTATAGCTTGATAGGAATAATGATTCACAATGGTTAACTATTCATTAATAGTTCTGGTTGAATGCCCCTGTAGATTTTTTGTACCACCACCATCTCAACAAAAATCTGGCTGCTTGTGAAGTTGGATGAAGAGAAAATAATCCTGGGTAAAAATGTTGGTAGGGAAAGGCATTTTGCAAAGCAAAATCTTAGTGAGAAAGAAGAGCTCTGCAAAAATGCTAAAGTGCTTTGACATGAAAGCAGTTACCACCTCCAAACTGAGATTTATAGTTTTAGCGTATTGGTCCCAGATAGATCATGGTTAGGAAGCCTGAACAAATTCCAGTGTAGAAAACAGTAAATAAGTCATTTAGGGAAAGCTTGAAGGACAACATGTAAATATGAAGAAATAAACTGAACAGAATTAAGCTAAGCAAACCATTATTTAATGATAATTCTGAACCAGAACATAATGAACTCAACCAAGCCACTACTCCAAAATAGGGCTTACTCCCTAGAAACAATGTTTAGATTGTACTACTGAGCACATTAATGACTATGAACAACTGAATACAGTATGATTTTTTCCCAAATAAACATATATTGAATTGTGCTATTAATTTGCAAAATTCAAAAAGCCATTACAGTCAGTTTTAAGTGAGTTGTATGAAAATACATACTGACATTTCATCGCTCTGAATGCAAATATGGGATATTATTTTTTTAATGGAAATGCATGCCTGTTTGTGTATTATAATTGCTACAAGGGTGGAAGAAAAAAAAACAAACCACAAAAATAATAGTGGCTCCATCTAAAACAGGCAAGTTGAAAATTTGTTTATTCATCTCGTCCTATTTATAATGTAGTGGTTATCTAGAGATCACTTTTATTTGGATTTTAGCAAACTGAGTGGGACTCCATGGTAACACTGTCAGTTTGAAATAAGATTCAGACTAGTTCTAAGTATTTGACAGACTGGTGCACTGTTATTCACATTTGCAAAGATGATAAACAATCTGCCCAGAGCTCAATTTCTAATGTGAGCCAGGATGGTAATTGTTTTTTGTACATTTTTCTAAAAATAATCTTAGAAAGAGGGTAATAGAGTTGATGCCACTTGCACACTGCATCTATTGGCAATGATGTGCATAACTAATTTACAGCACATGCCCCAGAGAGGGGTAAAAGAGAAAGACAACAGGAAGATCTGTAAAAGCAGTTACAACAAAATGACAACAGAAAACCATTTACCCTCTCATAAGTGGATTTCATTTTAAAGGAAAGTGTAATTTAAACCAAGAGACAAGGAAAATTAAGATAATTATATTAGATTTCTAGAATATATTGCTTGACAACTAGCTTTTTCATCAAGTTGTATTTAAGGCTTTTTCAGGTGTATATACATGCATGCGTACACAAACAAACACAACTCTGAAATGATTTACTGCACCACTTCGAATTTCTGTGTATCACAAAACTTCCAGCCATTTCTAGACTGCACCTCTGAAATTATTTACTCGTTTCTCTTTGAACGGGGCATTGAACAGAAGCAGTCTTTCAGAGATGCATTTACAGGTAGCCCTTGATCAATGACCATTCTTTCAGCAACTGTTTGAAGTTATGGTGGCTCTGAATAATGGTACTTATGCCCAGTCCCCAAAGTTAAGGCCATTGCAGCGTCCCTGCAGTCAAAATTTTGATGTGATCAAAATTCAGATGCTTGGCAGCCCACCCACACTTATGACCACAGAGGCACTTCAACTCCCCACACCTGCCCATCTCCCGCCCTATTTCTGCCCTTTTGGCCACCCTGCACAGTGGCAGTGCCGGTGGCATTGGGACTGAAGTAGAGTCCCAGCCTTTCAGCATCCTCAGCCAACTGCAACTGCCCCTGGGCCTCTACTTTAGCCCCAGCACTGCTGGTATCACCACCACCAAGGAGTGCTGCCTGAAGCCCATACCATGTCCAGCCACCCCAACATCCCAGTGCAAAGCCCCACCTACCCCCCTGCCCTGCACTCTGCTGGCACTGCCACCCCCAACTGACCTTTGCCATTTTCTTCTTCCTGCTGTTGGTGAGGTGTGCCTGGCCTGGCCCTGTGCAAGGCAGCTGCTGGCCATGGCAGACCTTCCTGAGGTCATGTGCGCCCTTCTCCAAATCACACATGGCCTTCTCATGATGCTCAGAAGCCTTCCAAAACATCATGAGAAGGCTGTGCATGATTTGGAGAAGCACACATGTGATGTAGAGGCCTCAGATGCCTTCTGAAGCATCATGAGAAGATTGTGCACAATTTAGAGAAGTGGATGCACAACTTGGAGAAGAGTGTGTGCAGCCTTGGGAAGAAGCCTGGAGTGGCCAGCAGCTGCCTCACATGTTTTATTTATTTATTTATTTATTTATTTATTTATTTATTTATTTATTTATTTATCTGTCAATGTGTCACCACCCATCTCATTAAAAAGCAACTCTGGGCAGTTTACAGAAAAGATAAAATCAATTAAAATACAATATAAAAGCAGCCTTAAATAAATAATAAATAGATTCCAAGAACTGATGGAATTGGCAAGTAGCTCAGGAAGCATCATCAAGGCACCAGCCACCTCCAGGATTGATTAGAGCTCTTATTGCCCCATACAAGCTGGCAGAGCCAGGTCTTTAGCCCTTTCAGGAAAGCCAAGTGAGTAGGAACCCACCACACCTCTGAGAGGAGAATATTCCTCTTTATATCAACATCAGTTTCCTGGAAATCTCATGACTAAGCAAAGGGAACCAATCAGAAATCAGAGGATGCAGCATAAGCTTTTGAACAATAAGCTGGAACCAATGAAATTTTCCCAGGCCAGAGAATATAAAAGAAACAGGTGAAAACCTCCACACTGGAGCTGAATCAGGCACTAAATCTTTTTTAACCTTCCACACCTTCACTTTGGGATAGCTACCCAAAATGCAGTAATTAAGTATGTTATATAAGAATTGATTATTCTTTAAGGTTAAATTCTGATTATGCTCCAAACTCTGTAGAATCCACACAGACACACTATACAGTACTTTTAACACCAAATACAATAATTATATGTGTGTGTATTATATATATATATAAAATTATTGTATTTGGTGTTAATCTGATACTATCTGGCTTGTATCTATGTTGGGAATAAAATAAACCTCTGTACCTCTTCCTTAGTCTAGAACATCAGCAGAAATCAGAATATAGTGGTGGATTATGGAGAACTAGCTGCAAATCGGAATGTAATGAATCTAAAAGAACTGGAGATTTATAGGAGGGGCAGCATGTATCAATGTAATCTAGAAAAAGAATGGAGGGTACCCTGATTGCCTTCGAGAGGGACTCTTTGAAAAGTGCAGATAGTCCTCGCTTACTGACCACTCGTTCAGTGACCATTCAAATTTAATGATGCTGAATAAGGAGACTTATGACTGGTTCTCGAAGTTGTGGCTATCTCAGGGCCCCCCCACAGTCATGTGATCACAATTTGTGTGTTTGGCAACCAGCGTGCATTTATGATGGTTGCAATGTCCTGTGGTCATGTGACTGCAATTTGTGGCTTCCAACAAGCAAAGTCAATGGGGAAGCCACAGAAAGTCGCAGGTTGCAGTCACATGACATCATGCTTAATGACCCATGGTAATTTACTGCTAAGTCATAAGTCAGATGTCTCTGCATCTGACTTATGACTTTTCACTTTACGACCATGTCGCTTAGCAATGGAATTGCCGGTCCCAGTTGAAGTCAGTAAGTGAGGACTACCTGTAAACAGTAATGGGATCATAGCTACTATAATCCAGACTAACAATGATTTGGATACTGACATAGAGGGTAAGAGGTAATGCAATCAATAGTGCCATGAGACCTAAGTCATGAGTGTGAGTCCAGTACCCAGGGACCATCAGAACCTAAGACACTTAAACCTGAGACTCCCCAAACAAGATCATACCCAGGAAGTTTATCTGGATTTCACCAAACCTTCATTTTTACCTCCAAAAGAATGAATCCTTAAAGCTACTCATCACTGCAGGCAAAGTAAAACCAAGTGTTTTTCCATTTAAGGCAATGGTGAATTTTCCAGTCTTGTTTCTCTCTATATAGTCTTAGAACTGCCTATTTTTTCCCCTGTAGTTGGATTCTGAAGCAGCCTTCTTCTCTACTATGATGCACATGTGAAATAATAAATGGGGAATAAGGTCATGCAAGAATGAAAGATTGAAGATATACAGTTTCTGCCAACTCACTGTGTAACATTACCTTTTTGTGGTAATCATTAATGGAGGAAAAGTGGCACACATAAATTTGCCTTAACAGATATTATGTCAATAAAATCACTTCAGGTTCTTTGTGGGTTAGATTTCATACAGAACAGAGATTAAATCATTTAGTATAATATCCACATCACAAAATTAAAAAAAAAATGCACATACATAGATGTTATATTACTGTAAACCAAGTTAACTAAAATGCCATTCATTCTGATTTTACAGTGCATGTTTGTATTTATTTATTTATTAAATTTATATGCTGCCCATCTCCCCCAGATGATTTGCAAAACATATCTGAAAAATGAAGCAGAATAAAGTGCATGTTTCATACATGATAAATTCCTAATTTTGTACAATATCAATGAAGACAAGTCTTATAAAAAGATTTAACTAGTTTTCATTAGAACAAAAGTAATGTGTTTGCTCTGTATACACTAATACAAGCAGAAAATCACTCTGTATTAAGTGATCACAATAAGGAATTATGCAAAAATATTTAAATGAGAAGCATAAAATATCTTTAATTAAAACTGTAAAAATATCTTTAATTAAAACTTTAGTTATTTCAGATTTGCTGTAAGCTTTAACATTTTATATTTGTGTATTTTCAGCATAAAATAAAATAGTCAGATATTTTGTGTAAGGGCCCCTTGTGGGTTGTCTGATTTGTGAGATGATGGTGGTTTTCTCTGAATATACTTTTTGTATTTTATGTTGTGTGGATTGTTGTATTTTAAATTTTGTATATTGCATGCTATCCAAAGTTGTAATGGAGTTGGGAGGCTAATTCTCTCTCTCTCTCTGTCCCTATATGCACATATGCACACATATATGGACAAATCAGGTTTCCTGAAACTTAATTTCATTTGGAACAAAAAAACATACTTGGTAGCATATAGGTAGGATGTACCTGAATCATACTGAATCAGCAGTCTTGTGGTCAAGAATTAAATCTTTCAGAATAGTCTTATAACTGTTACCTTAAAAACAACAATTTAGATACTATCTTTTGTACAGGAGCTCAGGGTGGTGCACAAAGTGCTCCTTCCTCATATTTGTCCGCACAACAGCAAGTCTGTGAGGTAGGTTAGGCTGAGACGGAGCAAATGGCTTAAAATCACCCATGAGTTTCCATGGCTTGAGGGCTGGACAAGAACCTAGGTCAACCCACTCCACCCCAACCTGGGTCCAACATCTTAACCAGTTTGGGATTAACAAATTTAATATGATAAAAACTCATGGAGGAAATTTGATCATTAAGCAGGTGAATATCACATGGGTGCAGCATGGTAGGGAAATGATGCTAAGAATGGTAAGAATCCTAAAATAAAACAAGCTGTTGCAAAGTTTGCATTTCTAACCTCCTGGGTCAGTGACAGCAAATTAATTTTGGGCTGATTTTTTTGGCTGTACTGTGTAGAGGAGAGTTCTGCATAAAGCACTAAAGTGTTACTTTGTTTTTACCTCATTTTATCATTTGTATTTTTTCTTTTCTTTTCCTCTTTTATTCTTCTATCTTATTTTATTCTATTGAATCTAAGTGTTCCAATATGTATGTTGGGTCTGTGACCTGTAATAAAATAATTGATATTGAAATATTAAAAGAATTGGGTTACATACTGTAAAACAAATTTTCCCCAAATACAGTGAGGGAAAATTTAGATGCTAACAGGAATGCTGTTAAGTTGAATGCCATAACCTGTGTTGGACTCTGAAGTGCCACAATACGCATTATTTTTGCTATGAAAAACTAAAATAGCTACATCTCTGGAAGCTGTTGAATGAGTAGGTTTTTTTTATCTATTGACATTTCCGTTGACCTGGCTCAACCTTAGCCATTGTTTTATGACTTTTTTTTTTAAATGTTTTGATATACAAAAAGTAAAGATGTTTAAAAAATCACACCAGAAAGGAAAGAAAAGGAAGACAAAGACATATATTTCTGCCATCAACCTCTTGGATGGTTGGGGAATGACTAGATGTGCTGGGTGATTACTTGCTGCAAACTAGAGATATTTTATTTTACTTTATTGAGTAACAGAGTAGCTTTAAATTTCAACCTACTTTGAAATAAGTTAAATACCAGCTTATTTCAAGGTAGGTTGGGTGCAGGGACTGCAGCATTAGGCTTGGCAAATAGGTGTGAAAACAGATTATTTGGAGGGATATGAGGGTAGGAGGCAGATTTTGACAGTGACCAGGAAAGGGAGGTATGGCAGTAAGTTAGGGTTGGAGTAAATTTCCCTTTCTATCCAGAACCTCTTCCTGGGGCCTGGGCTCATAGGCATCTGTACATAACCAGAATGACTTCAAAATGAGGAAACATGCATCATGATATCACAGTACAAGCTTCACACTTTATACGTACCTGCACTGCAATATCACACACAAACAGATAAAGGACAGAGTCTGCATTGCCACACAAGTTTCATCATTTGCCTCTCTTTTCTTTCCCCCATGGATGCCCATACCTAGGCTCCTTATCACTGGGCATCTTGGCCTCTGCCTGTTTTTGTTAAACACCAGATCTACTTATAGTAAGATCATGGTCCTCCATGATTGGGTTCTGGAGGAGCAAACTATAATCTTCTTCAGCTCATGTTGGGGCTGGTGTTGGAGTTTCCTAGATTATTAGTGCTGGGTTTTTTTTAACATCCCTGCCCTTGGGAGGGATGGCTCAGAACTTAGCCTTCATTGCAATTATGGGGATATCCCAACTGATATTAGGCTTCATCCACGTACAGTAGGCATGCACAGGTTGGATCTAATTTTCACCTCACACCAGAGAGTGATCTGAAGTTACAGGCCTTTGTCATGGCCAGAGCCTGGTCAGTTTGAGGCTACTGGCTGCAATTAACTTCTGCAAGGGTTGATGGACTGATTAAGATGGATCTGCTTGGATTCCAACAGCTATTGTTACCTTAGTCCTGCCCCAGGCAGCCAAGGCTGGGGAGAGGGAGCAGGCTGAAGAGATGGTAAATGCTTCCTTGGCAGAGGGACTGGCACATAATTTTTGAGGTACATAATATATATCATGTTATATATCACATAAAATCAGCATCACGTTGACATTTTAAAATCTCATTTCTGTTTCAGTCACTGCCATTATAAGGAATGAGTGGGCTTTTCCCCTTCTGTTCTTTTAATATTATGTTGTTCTACTGTTTTGGGTAGGTCTAGTCCTTCTAAATAGTGTTCTAAGACCAGAACATTCCAGACAATGCCTCAATTTTCAGTCCTACTCTATTTGTATCCTTCTTTCCCCTTCCTGTTACCAATACATGCATACACATTAATAACTCAGCACATATATAAAAAAAGAGCAACAATTTTGCTGTGGTATTATATATGATTGCATCAAAATTCTTCAAGCACAGCCCCCTGCAAAGGCACATGAAAAGAATTCTGATGCATTCACAGAAACACTAAAAGCACAGTTGCCTTTTGTATGATATTTTAACACACATGAGTGTTAGTAACATAAAAGTGGAATGGAATGGAGGCCATGAAATAAACAATTTTTTTAAAAATGATAATCTGGAGATTTTGCAGGGCCAAGCTAAAAGTCCCTAACCCAAATACAACTTTCCAGGCTTAGCTATATGATGTCATATCAGGCAACTACCTTATTATGAAAACACTTTCTCAGGAAAACTACCATCAGCGTAGTCACAGAAGGCCAAGGAATACTAATAAGCTGGGAAAAGATACTGGGAGGGGTGCTGAGCTCTAGGAAAACAAAAGCAAGTAACTCCCGATAAACTCTGTTCATGAAATACTGCCTCTTAGTTCTTTCAAAACCCCACTGTGTCTGTAATCTTGCCCCATAACCTCATAGATACACCTTAATGGCCTCATGGACCTCACTAGGCACATGATATGTTATATTGAAAGACATGCCTTGCTGCTATATGCAATCACATGTAATTTGCATAAATCTATAAAGAGGGATGATAACTGCACCTTTTGGGGGGGCCTTCTTTGCCTCTAATGGTATCAATAAATCAATGTATGCTTCAGTGTAAAGTGCCCTGTTTCCAGTTCAAATGTACCCCTTAACATTCTACTAAATGGACATGCACAGTGTTTCTATAAAATGAGTTCTAGTCCTCCCTTAGGCACGAAAGACAGCTGGGTGACTTTGGCTAATCACTCTCTCTCAGCCCAGCTCACAGGATTGTTGTGGGAAAATAGGAGATGGGGGATTACGTATGCATGCCATCTGGCATTGACCAAAGATAAGGGCAAGATTTTTTAAAAAATATAATAAATAAAAATTAAATTTAACAATAAAAATCCAGATGAAATTCTGTAATGATAGAGATTTCCTGATTCACATTCAGAAATCGCCTTGTGAGCTCTTTTCTCAGTTCTAGTGCAGCATAAGATACTCTTAACTCAATCAGCTGACACAATGGCTGCTTTGAAAGCACAGTCTTAGAGACCCATCACCCAGTGACTCTTGCAATCCTTTGTGGGGGCACAAATATGCATTCAAATATTATCTTTGTTTAATCTCTCTCCCTTCTCCCCTTCTGCTCCCCAGCCCACCCCTGGAACAATTAGGCTTTGCAATACCAGCATATTCATGGGGTGGAAGTAGATCTTACAAAGGGTAAACTTAAACCAATCATAGAACTTAATTTGTAAAACACACTTTTAATTGTAATTATATTGCATTTACCTACTGGTGAGAGAATAATGGGGCTATTTCCTCTGAAGGCTTTTTAAAACAAGCATTGGGCTAATGACAGACTCTTTAAAATGAACTTTTAATTGCAGGAGGCCAACTTGTGTTCAAATTTCATATGTTAAGGAATTCACAAAGGCAGCAACCCTAAATGTACTTTCAAGAAGTATTCTGCATACAGTACTTATGGGATCTTTTAATGCTGTACATGAAATGTATCTTGATTATATTAAAAATGTTTATGTAAAAACTAAGCTGCAGTTGTTTGATTATTGTGTATCTTAACTGTGCACAGAGTTCAATGAGACTTAGCACCAAATCACTGAATATAGGCGATGACAAAGAACCAACAAAGCTTCTCTTTTGGAAATTTCAATATTTGAGTAAGCAAATGAAGAGCAAAAAGAAATTGACAGGTGAGTTCAACTGAGGAAAGAAAAGAATCAGAAAAGAGAGGAAGAGCCAAGGGGGGGAGAGAAACTCCTGAGTGCTGATGACAATCTCCTATTGCACATTGTACTACTGACTGCTGCTGATTGCCTGTTGGGTGTGGTTGAAGCACTACTTCCTGCTGATTTAGTTGAGGCAAGTTCAGGAAACAAATAAATAGGCCAGGTGTGCTTTCCTCCCTGAAGAGGACAAGAAGTGCATATAATGAAAATATAAGTAGATTGCCTCCTGGAAGAGAAGGTAAAGTGACTTGATCAGAACTATCTACTCCAAAACATATCAGGGAAGATAAGGAATTCTTAGATCACACTTAGGAAACAATTGCGGAGAGATAACAGTACCATAAAACCTTCCAAAATATAGAAGAAAGCCAGGTGGAAGGACAGAGGGATGGAAGAAAATGACAGTGTTTCTTCACTCCTTCTTGAAGGGGAAGAGAAAGAGGAAGAGAGAGAAAAACATTGGAAATGAACATCTGGCTATGCAGATTGTGCCAACGGGAGCCATTTGGATATTTTGATAAGGAGATGCACTTCTAAGATAAGGGACTTCTGGTGAGAGATGGGCTGCACCTTGTACGAACTGGGAAAAATGCACTTGGAAGGCACCTCGAAACCTGCTCTGGAAGGTTTTAGATGAAATCTTCTAGGATAGGGAGAAGACAGCCAGGAAAATAGTGCAATGCCAAGGCTGGGAGGGAGATGCAGGATATGGAGGTACCCAATAATGTACAAATAAATATAGGAATGCATACATCAAGTTGCATGACCAAAGGATTTCAGCAATGTACAGAGTACAGGGACAAACAGGACAGACTATAAGTCTTAATGCAGGAAGGCAAATATCAATTCATACGCATCTGGTAGGATGAAACTCATAAGTGAAATGGAAGGATTGAAAGATGTAACTTATTCAAAAGGAATAGGCTAGACAAAAGAGGAAGAGGAGCAGCATTATTTGTGTGCATACGTATTGAAATCCAGGACACTGAGCTCTAGGGTTCAGTCAAGAGCATCTGAGTAAGAATATAAGGAAAGAATAACAACAAATATATAATTTTGTGTATGTGCTACAGACCACCAAGCCACATAGAAGATCTGAATTGTGCTATCTTGAAGCAAATTACAGAACATTTTGGGAAAAGAGACACAGTAACCATGAGTGAGTTCAACTACCCAGACATCAACTGGAAAAGCAATTCAGTCAAGGTACTGCAAGGTTCCCAAAATTCTACAGTGGGCTTGCAGAATGTTTCATTTACAGAGGGTTGAAGAAGAGAAAAGGGAATTGGATTTCCAACAGAAAAGAACTGGTTGAAGAGGGAAAAGCAGTGAATTCTTTGGGAAGAAGTGACCACAGCATCTTGGGGTACAAGACATTACAGAAAAAGGAATTGTTCTAATTGCTCCAGCATAGTTGTATATAAACTCTAGATTTCATTCTAGCTGAGAGAAGAACAAAGCAGGATGACACAGACAAAAATCCTCAGATCATAGAGAAGAGGACTTCCCAAAAATAAGATTCCAAAAATAGAATCACACCCCATTCTATTCATAGGAAGTTTTCAACTGAAGTAAGAGAAATCTGATGAAGCTTGTGAGTGTAATCTTGGAGTCCCTTTCTGTAATCACTGAGAAATCATACAGGAAGGTTGGAGTGCTAAAGGATTACAGAAAGGCAAGCTGTCTTACCTTCACAAAAAGGAAGGAAGGAAGGAAGGAAGGAAGGAAGGAAGGAAGGAGTGAAGAAACACTGCCATTTTCAGGATGTGAGTGACTGTGAGTAGTGTCTCATGGTCCAGGAAGGGGCGCAACTGGTGCACGACATGAAGCTGTGCAAAGGCCCTCCTAGCCACAGCTGCCACCTGCTCCTCAACAGGAGTTCTGAGTTTAGAAGGAGCCCCAGACTGAACACCGGGTCTGTCTGGGGCAGTGCAACCTCATCCAGAACCAAAGATGGTAAAGTCCCAGATCCAGAAGGCCCAAAAACCCAAATCTACCCAGTCTTGCCAGGGTTCAGCTGAAGCCTGTTGCCTCCAGGCATTGGGACAAGACATCAACAGCATCCTTTAGCCCGCCAGGGGTGGAGATATATAACTGGGTATCTGTATCTGGGCATACAGCTATCTTACCCCATGGGGATGAATGATCTCACCCAGCGACTTCATGTAGATGTTAAATAGGAATGGAGAGAGTACCAAACCCTGCAGAACCCCACATAACAGGGGTCAAGGGTGGGACCTCTTTCTCCCAACCAACACTGACTGGTACTGGCCCCACAGAAAGGAAATGAACCAGCACAATACTGCGCCACCCACTCCCAACCCACAGAGCCAATTCAGAAGGATGCCATGGTTGATGATATCGAAGATTGCCAAGAGATTAAGAAGAGCAAGGATAGATGTACTAACCCTGTCCTGCTCCCATCAGAGATCATCCAAAAGCATGATCAACGCCATCTCCATCCCATGCCCAGGCCTGGATTCTGACTAAAAAGGGTCCAGATAATCCATCCAGGGCCCACTGAAGCTGCTGCGCAACCACCTTCTCCACAATCTTCCCTAGAAAAGGGAGGTTAGACAGTGGACAAAAATTGTCCAACATGGTTGAATCCAGCAATGGCCTTGAAGAGGGGGTGAATCAATGCCTCCTTAAGGGGTGGTGGAACAACCCCCTCTCTCAAAGAAGTTAACCACCTCTAGAATCCAACCCCATGACACCCCCTGGGCAGCCTTAGCTAACCAGGAGGGGCATGGATCTAAGGATCAGGTGGCTGAGCTCAGTCATAAGGAACCTGTCTGCTTCCTCAGGCCCAACAGGATCAAACCATTCCCAGATAGCATCTCTGTCAGACCGGTATCAAAGCTGGCATCCAACTTGGAATGAATTCGAGTGATTTTGTCTGAGAGATGCTCTGCCCTCCCCCCGGCCTTTTTGATAAACCTCCAAGTCCTCCTTTCCCAGAAGGGCTTGTGTCATCTTAAACAAGGCCGCTGGGTAGCTATCTGCAGACACAATTAGGGCAGAGAAGTATTGTCACTTTGCTGCCTTTACTGCCACAAGATAGGCCTTAATAGTAGCTCTCACCCATGTTCAATTGAGTTAATCCCCCATTGATCTGCAGTGGTGCTCTGGACACCTCTTCTCCCATTTCATCTCCCTAAGCTCTTCCGTAAACCATGGAGAGTGACAGGATCCACAAAAAAGGAGAGGTTGCATGGGCGCAATCTGATCCAAAGCCTCAGCCACCCTCTCATTCCAAGCGATGGCTAAGGTCTGAATCAAACCATGCAGCAGATCATCAGGAATAACCCCCAGCTCCCTCTGGAACCCTCTGGAACTATACTACCATTAGATGGATGCAGAGCTGTTTGAACAGAAATACCCAGTAAATATATGTCAATGGCTCTTCATCATCCTGGAAGGAAGTGTCAAGTGCCATACCACAGGGCTCTAGAGCCAGTGCTGTTCAACATATTTATAAATTACTTGGATGAGGTGTAAGAAAATATGATCATCAGATTTTCAGTTCATACAAGCAAAGAACAGTATCAATATTCAGGACCAACATGGCAGAAACCAGCAAGATAAATTTCAACAGGGACAAGAAGAATGGAAGGGACCGTTGGCCAGGAGTACATGAGAAAATGAGGTGGGATATCTTAGTACAGGTTGAACATGAGTCAACAGTGTGGTGCAGCCACAAAACAAAACAATAAACAAATAAATACCAGCACTCCTGGGCAGTATCAACAGAAGTACTGTGTCAAATTCAAAAGTCACTGTTCCTCTCTATTTTGCACTGGTTAGCCACACTTAGAATATTGCATCCAATTCTGGTCACTACATATTAGGAAGGACACTGAAAAACTGAAACATAATCAATCAAAATGGTAAGGGTCCTGGAATAAAAAAAAAAAAAAACGAGGAATGGTTGGAAATGTTGGGTATGTTTAACCTGGAGAAGAAAAGACAATAACTGACTTCAAGTCTCTGAAGGTGTGTCATGTAGAAGCCAGGCCAGAATAGTTTAGAGTTCTTTTAGAAGACAGGACTAGGAACAATTCTATGATCCGAATAGGTCTCTAAGCCCTATTTCTCAGATATATTTAAATCATAAATGCATAGGCTTGATTGAGTCTAGACTGAAGCTGGTCAGTCTTATGTAGCTAGGGACTCCGCCTAACTATTTTTCGGAAGCCTGAGGCAATGGTGGGTGGAGCAATGATGCAAAGGGAATAAAGTCTCAGTATGCTGCAATATTGAACCATTTATAATCACAAATCATGACAACCCTGCATTGGAGGCAAACTTTTAGATCTGTCTAGGTTCACTGCATATTTCTGAAGACAAGCAGGCAAGAAAATCTCATTGGAAATCACTCTGTTTCCTGTATGTTTTTCATAATTTATTCCTATATATCCAAGAAGCTGGATCCTTCACACCAATCAATATTTAACAAATTGCTGCTTTTAGCTATCTATAGCAAGTACATTTATCTGTCTGTTCTTCTGATTCATAGTCAATTGATTTGCCAGCTAAATGATGTTCAGGCAGCCAAGAGCCAAATAAGACATCATTCACATCTCCATCTAATTTTTCCTGAGCTTTAAAACAAAAAAAACAACAACAAAAGGCACTCAGAGAAAATGGAGGAACTGCTGCTTGACCCTTTCTTCAAGAGCTCCTCTTTTGTTCACTTTACCAACATCCACTGGTTGTCAGGATCAGAAGGCTGAGCAACAGCCAAGGTTTAAGGCAGAGCAGTCTTTGGTGTCTATAGTTTCAGTTGATTTCCAAAAGCTGATAATTTTCTGCAGATTGTTCTGTGGAGCAAGATTCCCAGCACCTCAGTACTGACTGCACAACACTTATTTTGATTAAACAGCAGCAGCGTAACAGGAAGTTGAGTCTGAATTCCGAATTGCAATCTGTAATCCTCTTTGTTAGGACCAAAGTCCAGTGAAGACAATAGAGCTTACCTCTGAGTTTATGACTAAGAAGAGAAAATCTAGGCATTAAATTGTAAAATTTGTTGTTGTTGTTTAGTCGTTAAGTCGTGTCCAACTCTTCGTGACCCCATGAACCATATTGCGCCAGGCCTTCCTGTCCTTCACTGCCTCCCTGAGTTTGCTCAGTTTTCATGCTCATTGCTTCAGTGATGCTATCTAACCATCTCATCCTCTGCCGTCCTCTTCTCCTTTTGCCTTCAATCTTTCCCAGCATCAAGGTCTTTTCCAAAGAGTCCTCTCTTCGCATTAGGTGACCAAAGTATCTGAGCTTGAGCTTCATTATCAATCCTTCCAATGAGCAGTCAGGGTTGATTTCCTTTAAGATTGACTGGTTTGACCTCCTAGCAGTCCAGGGGACTCTTAAGAGTCTTCTCCAGCACCACAGTTCAAAGGCATCAATTCTTCGGCCCTCGGCCTTTTTTATGGTCCAGCTCTCACAGCCATACATTACTACTGGAAAAACCATAGCTTTGACTATGCGGATCTTTGTCGGCAAGGTGACGTCTCTGCTTTTTAATATGCTATCTAGGCTTGCCATAGCTTTCCTCCCAAGGAGCAAGCGTCTTTTAATTTCATGGCTGCAGTCTCCGTCTGCGGTGATCTTGGAGCCCAAATAAATGAAGTCTGTTACTGCTTCCATTTCTACCCCTTCTATTTGCCAGGAATTGATGGGTCCAGATGCCATGATCTTAGTTTTTTTAATGTTGAGTTTCAAGCCAGCTTTCGCACTCTCCTCTTTCACCCTCATCAAGAGGCTCTTTAGTTCTTCTTCACTTTCTGCCATGAGGGTGGTATCGTCTGCATATCTGAAGTTGTTGATGATTCTCCCTGCAATCTTAATTCCAGCTTGTGATTCTTCCAGCCTGGCATTTCTCATGATGTACTCTGCATATAGGTTAAATAAGCAGGGTGACAGTATACAGCCTTGTCGTACACCTTTTCCTATTTTGAACCAATCGGTTGTTCCATGACCGGTTCTAACTGTTGCTTCTTGGCCCGCATACAGATTTCTCAGGAGACAGGTAAGGTGGTCTGGTACTCCCATCTCTTTAAGAACTTGCCACAGTTTGTTGTGATCCACACAATCAAAGGCTTTTGCATAGTCAATGAAAATTGTAAAATAGGATGTAATAATACAGTGATAAAATTTGATCTGAACTAGACTTTCTCCAGGCATTCTGCTATTCTACAATCTATGTTTAGAGTCCTGGAATCAGTCAGCCTCTGAATCTACAGCCATTCTTTCTTGTCTGGGCTGAGTTGGAGCCCAAACCCTAGCAGCCTTCGGACACCAAATCAAGACTTCCACCACATCAATGGGCCTGGCATATAATTGTATATCATCTGGATACTGATATTTCACCTTGAACTTGCAGAAGACTTATCCTAGTGTAGATGTATCCAACATGTAGATATTAGAAAGAAGAGGCAAAAGGACTGAACCTTCAGGTACTGCATAACAAAGTGCCCATGGGTCCTACCTCTTCCCCCAACAACCACCCTCTGGACCCACCAACTCAGATAGGATTAGAATCACTGTAAAATTTTTAAGTTAGCCAAATGTGAATGTTCTGAAGGCCACAATAAACAATTTTGCAACAATCAACACTTTGTTATTACATGAAATTATTTCAAAAGATTAAAGCCATTAAAACTGTTGTCTTTGGGGAAGATTAAGTAAACTAAAAATGGTTACAGAGCCATGTTACAATATACCTTCCAGATGTTACCACTATGCATTTATGTAATTCACTTAAGACACTGAGAATCTCTCCATTTCCACATCCTGCTGCAGCTTTGGGATTAATTGATATAAAAGTTATTAAAATGTTTTCCTTAAGGTGAATTCCTTATATCTCAGCAATGCTCTTTATAACCTAGAGAACATATTATAGAAAAAGCATACTCTTCTCCACCATTCAAAAATATAAGTTACATTGTCAACACATTTCCCTGTTGCTGCAGTGACATATGTGACACTGTGTGCATATGTAAGTGAACGTATGCATGCACCCATGTGCACCCCCTCCACATACGTATGTACATATTTATTCAGAGATAAGCCCATTCATAGGATTAATTCCAATATTGTTATGCATAGGACTACAATTTTTTATCTTCTTTCCATTTGTGTAGATGTGTTTGTCTTTTTATAAATTTTAATTATGTATTTATTTGTTTTAATTTGATGTAAACCGCCCAGAGCCCCCCATTGCGGGGAGATGGGTGGGGATAAGTTTATGTATAAATAAATAAATAAAATTTGATTTTTAAAAGCTAGCGGATTAGAACAGAGAGATGAGGGAAATAATGACAGCACAAGGGATTGGTTTATAAGATGACTATGCCCCACTTTAAAAATGCATTTCATTTATTATAGATTTTATCCTAACACTCCCCTCCCAGGAGTTCAGGATGGCATATACACAATCCTGACTATAATAGACATCATTTTATTCTCATAAGGATCCCACATCTTCCTGTTGAAGACCAATATTATATTTCCAAAATAAAATGGTACTGTGGGCCCACTAAGCCCAATATATAATCAGGCTGATAATGAATTGCCGTGTTTTGCATTCTACTATTGGACCCTCAGTATAAATGTTACATTAAATAATAAGTTTATTTAATACACATCAATAAAAATAATAAGGGAGGGTTGAGGGAAATAAGACAGAAAGAGACATTAAAGAGAGACAGATAATATTTGAATACCTATAGGTTCCTACTTTCATAGGCATGGGGTGGGGGGTGATAGGTAAGAATGAGACTGTAAGTGAGAGGAAAGAAATTGGATCTACAGAAGAATCAACATCTTAAATTGAAGGCAAACGTCACAGTGGAATATGGAGACAACAGGGGTGACTATACATTCACTAAGTTCAAATTCTAAGAACCAGCCTTAGAATATAGCATTTCTACAGATCAAAGAAACCTTCAGTCATTGCTTGTTTTTCCTTGAAGGCTGATACAGGAAGATTTCTCATGCAGAGAGAGAACGCCTGTGACTCTGGACACACAGAAACAACAGGGCACGTGCTTCTCCAGTGTCTGTATTACAGAGACATTTGTACTAGCCTCATCTCACCATTATTGCATAAATACCCAGGGCACACAGGATAATTCTACACCGCCCTTCTGCTTTCCGATACCAACCCTGCTACAACATACAATGTTGCCAGGTTCTGCAGAGCAGCAATTAAAATTCGTCAGATGATGACCTGTGCCATAAACTAGTCTTAATGACCATCTAATTCATCATATTACAGTGCTCTGTAATTTGATAGATATAGTCTGTCACATACTAAACTTTATGCCCCCCTTATACCCATATAATGTTCCTACCCCTCCTTTTAGATTACTTTTAGATATATATTTTCTGTTTTATATTTTTTAGTTTTTAATATATGTGTGTGTGTATATATATACTTGGATGTATTTTTAATGCTTTTTAATTGACTACACTCTACCCTCCTTATGCTGGTCTTTGACCGTGATAAAGATTTGATTTGATTTGATTTGCTTGTTTTATAGGCAGCCAGAACAACATTATAGGGCCTCAACAATTCAGCATCCTTCCTTCTGAATTCTGATATCTTCTATAACAGCTTTATATTCATCATAGCATCAATCACTGTGTCAAGGGAAGAAATAGTATTTCTTTAACCAAACTATGTAGTTGCTATAGAAAAATAACCATATACCAATATTTGAATTTTAATGAGAGTAAGTTGGCCAAGGATAACTTTTATTTTATTTTGAAACATTACTGGCAATACAATGATAGTTTTCCTAAGTTCCCTTGCTAAAGATATCATAATATCACAGCACATGCGTATGATTGTACCATCAGGAAATCAAGGAGAAAAAAATGAATATACTTTTGTCTTCATTTTGCATTTGTTTGTGGCATACATATTAGCTCTTCCTCAAGCAAGGAGATAGATAGTTGTTATTCTTTTTCACCCTCATTAAATTGTCAGATTAAGAGAAGCTGACTGATGTGTAACTATTTGTCATATAGATCAATTTGTGAGATTTGCTGAACATAATGACCTGCTGTGTTTTAAGAAACTCTCTTGGAGTATTTCTAAGAAATGGAATGGGAAATAACAAGCAGAAGAGGAGGATTAGAGGGCCAATACTCAAATCTAGTCTCAATTGCTATATCACACAAATTAAAAGATGAAGGGAAAATACCCAGTATAGAATACAGAATACCCAGTAGCTTTACCTGTAAATAACTAAAACTTTTCCTTATGTATAAAGTTAGCAGGAATAGGCAAAACATTTCAAATTCAGAACATTTCTGGGTTCAAAATGGTTTGTTCTGATCTTACTGGAAGTGTTCTGAGGTTGTTCTGAACTTTCTTGCATTGAAGTAGGAAATGAGTTTGGAGGAGCTGTTCCTCAACTGGCTTTTGATGCCAGATAAAATTGACTGTTGCCCTTTTTTTCTTCTTAATTTGTAACTGTCAATCCACATAGTATATCTCACTGTCTTCAGTTATGTTATACAGTGTAAGCATTATAAAATATTTTCTGGGTTGTACACCATCAGAGGTAAGATGAAAGATGACAGGACCTTTTCAGTAGTCCTCGTTTACCCAGATAATTTAGTTCTTTTGCTTCAGTATGTTTATGTTGGGAGTTGTTCAGTAATCTATTTTACTGTCCAATAGTACAGACTTACATAGTTCAATGAGATATATCCCCCTCTCTTAAAATTTGGACTAGATTGTACCCCAGTAATTCAGATATGCACAACTATTTGGAGAAAATGTCATTGAGCTCACTTAGCTTGTCTGAAATTCCTATTAGTGTATTTTTAAAGTATTTTGTGAATCACTTGGTCAGCTTTGGTTAAAGGCTGATTTAAAAAACTCTGATGTATAATAAATCATGACAGGAGATCTTAAACTGGAATATCAATTTATAAAACGGAGACATAATGATTGATGATGGGTACTCCATCTTAGTATATATGCGTTATTTTGTTTTAATCTGTCTTTTTGTTTTTGCTTTTTCTACCTTGCCATATACCTCCCAGAGGTCCACAGCTGAGGCAGTCTACATCTATTCATCTATTTAATGAATAAATAAAAATAAATATGTAGAGACAATTTTAATTTTTGAGGTAAGATGCTATTAATCATAGTTATAACATTTATGGTTCATGAGCAATTCATTCTCTGATTCCTAAATCTCCTACCTTTCAAATCTAATATTTGCATGGCCTATTTAGACTTATTTCGGAAAATGTAGAAAACAAATACGAAGAGGCATTCTAGAATTTTCAAATGCCTAATAGTTACAACTCATATGCAGGTAGCTTTTCAAGAAATATAAGGCAAAATATTCCCATTGCAACAAGGCAATCTAAATGCAAAAATGCATTTTCTCACCTTTCTCCATCACATTTTGATTAAAGTAATATAACTTAATGGATATTTCAGCAATTGGAAGCATGTTGCTGACCTTGTCTGAGTTGGGAACCTAAGCAGTCTGGTCTGGTTGTACTTGAATGGGAGGTAGTCTGAGAATATCAGAGTTGTAGGGTTGACTGAGAAGTTGAAAAACAAACAAGCAAACAAAATCATGAAAAAGACAAGGGCAACAAATCACTTCTGTAATGCTCCCAAGGAAACTACATTGACATGGCCAGGAAGTCACTAAGAGTGACTCAGAGAACTAAGTAAAAGAAAAAGGAAGGAAGGAAGGAAGGAAGGAAGGAAGGAAGGAAGGAAGGAAGGAAGGAAGGAAGGAAGGAAGGAAGGAAGGAAGGAAGGAAGATTGATCTAAGGCAGGGGTCCCCAAACTCTTCAGTTCATCGACTCCTTCATGAAGTTTCTGATTGTTCATTGACCCCAAAACATTCATTATATGAAAATAATTTAATAAATACTGCTTTAACTAATAGTACTACAAATCATCAGCAGCAGCAGCCCCTTGGATAGTCTCACTGACCCTTGAGGGGTGATATTGACCGCTTTGGGGAACCCTGATCTAAGGGGAGACTTTTAATGTGAAATTAAGGACAAGAAATCATATATGACTATATTGTTTTTGATACTCTGGCAAGCATTCTATTCTATTCTATTCTATTCTATTCTATTCTATTCTATTCTATTCTATTCTATTCTATTCTATTCTATTCTATTCTATTCTATTCTATTCTATTCTATAGGAAAGTACTATAGAATTGTTTTTGGCACAGAGCACTATTGGAATTCAGAAATCTGTTGCTACAAAAATGGCAAAGGCTTCCTTCTTCCAACAATGTTTTACAGTCACATCTACCTTCCTTCTCAGCTCCCATTATGGGCATATCTGCACTTACCATTAAGCTGCACCTCTCTTAGACTCATGCTGGTTTGGTTCTAACCACTTTTTAAAAAAAATCCTGTCCCAACAGAGACACTTTGGCAACAGTTTGCAAGGTATTCAGTCCAGACTGCAGGCTAACATGTTCTCCCATTGGATACGTTCCTTCTGCTGTGCCCTGCCATCTTTCTCTTCCAGGAGAGCAACTGCCAGCCTCTTTCTGGTGGGAAGGTCTTCCTGGACATATATACTTTTATACATGTGTGTGTGTCTGGGTGTGTGTGTGTTTGCATATACATATATGTATTTACAAAGTTAAATTTATATACTCAAGGATAAAGCATCAGGCTGCAGATACATAAGGGCACAAAAAGCAGCTTAAAAAAACATCCTTCTTTCCAGTATGCACTCTAATAAGTTTTTCTTCCTTTTTCTTCCTGTCTTTCTGAAGCCTTCAACAGAATACATGCCTTGACTATTTGGCAACCAGATTCTGCCTCCTAGTCCCACCCATATGTGCAGAATCCTTTTTTTTTTTTTCTTTTATGTTTGAAATGGTGGGGCCTGCTATTTTGACATACAACTCCATGCAGATTTATTTAAGAGAAAGCATGCATAGACATCTGCAGGACAGAATGGCAGCGGGTGGGGGTGGGGGAATGACAAAAAAGAATGTCAGGATATTGCCAAGTAAGCTCTGGTCCTTATGTATTTGTACATAAGGGTGAAGGTTGTGTCATGCCATCATTTTGTTATCATCATGGTTAAGAAAAGTTGCCTATGAACAGATACACATATATTTTTAAAAAACTTGTATGATACTCTTTATGAAAACATAACCAGAATAGTGACTATGTGGTTCAAATAAATTATGAAAATAGTAATTTTTACCATGCCTGTTTCATACGCCTGCTTGGAATTGTTAGTAACTGATGTGTGATATCCCAGTTAGTTTGTGCTAAGTATTAAAATGTTTTTTGAATTCACAGTCCTTTCCTGCAGGCGATAGTGATTGTGCTTGTTAAATATATCAGTGTTTCACTCACAGCTATTTAAACAAACAACATCTCTTCTCTCTCTCTCTCTCTCTCTCTCTCTCTCTCTCTCTCCCTTTCTCTCTCTCTCTTTTATGTCCACAGCAGCAGATTCTCACCTCTTGTTACTCTGTTAATCAGTCATTTCAGAAATGTCTTTGGCTCAGAATTGATTTTGCTGACATAAAAATTATTAATGGTGTTAGATGTCAGGGCCAATGCCAATTTTGCTCTTGATTGTTGGACATAAGAGCAGCAGCCTCCAGCTCTTTCAACACAATTGAAGCATGTTGTATGATTGGTAAATGCAGTATATTTAATAGCTGTTCCCCTTTCTTTACTTTACTCTTTCAGATTCTCAGCTAACACTTATTGATTCTATTAACCTGAGGTATCTATTTAAGGCTATTCGAGAACTTACTTGGTAACTTTCACATATGCAGAACTGCCACAGCACACCAGGAGATGCTGTATCACCAAAGTCTTCTTCACTCAATTATTGCAAACAGCTATTTCTGCCTCTTATATTGCATGAATTAAGACCAAGCCATCTTAAAATAAATAGAGCACCCACTAAATGTTATCCTTCAAAAACACCTCCAGATCCATAAAGCTAGTAAAAAGTGATGTCTATTCAGTGATTTGTATCAAGCATCAGTTCTTCTGTTGCTATGCCTGTGAAAGCAAGGTTCCTGTGTTTTGTGATTTTTCTGGAACTGGCACTTCTATATAATCTTTAAAGAAGATTCCTTCTGGTGGGAGATTTAAAAATAGATCTAGATTACAAATCACCAACAGGGAATGCTGTATTTATGATGGCTGAGAATATCAGCAAGCCTACATTAAAGTAAACAGCTTTTTTTTTTTTTTGAGGTGATGGAAACATTAGTATTTTAGTATTTTAAGAAGTTGTGGTGATTGCTCTCATAATATGGCTACAATGGGGAGGGCTGGTGATTCACAAAATACTTGCCATGGTGAGCAGGGTCAGACATAAAATACCCATTTATCAGAAAGTAAAGTGATGATAGTTCTCCTTGCTACCCAGTCTTAACCCTCAGGATACTCTCCATCAGTCTGATTCAATGACTGATGGTGATTATGTGCCATCAAGTCAGTGTTGACTCTTAGCAACCACAAAGTTAGCTTTTCATCAGTAGGATCTGTCCCTTATCTGGTCTTTCAAGTCTTCAAACAGTGCACCCATTGCCATTGTAGTTGAGTCCATCCACCTTGCTGCTGGTCATTCTCTTCCCTTTTTTCCCACCTCTTCCAGCATCATAGATTTCTCAATAGAAGTAGGTCTTCACATAATGTATTTAAAATATAATTTGAGCCTGGGTCATTGGTGCCTCGAGTGAGAACACTGGATGGATTTGTTCAATAGTCCATTTGGTTTCCCCCCCCCCCACCCTTGGTCCAGGAGTCTTCTCCAATACCAATGTTCCAAAACATCAAAAACTCTTTTTATCTGATTTTTCAAAAAGTTGAACTTTCCATTGCCTTTCCATTCTTTGTAGGTATAGACACATCATGACATCAGAATATCTTTTTCAAGACTTCATTGTTACTCTTCCAAGTGCTATTATGTGACATATTTCTTGACTGCTTTACTGTTGATAGTCAATCCTAAAAGGCAAAAGCTATCCACCACTTTGATATCTTCTTTGTCAGTTCTAAGGGTGGTTGTTATGCCTGTTAGTCTTCTTTATATTAATATGGTCTTGTTTATATTTAATCTTGGTCCCACTTTTTTCCCTCAATTTTCATTCCTAGTTTGCCAATCCTTTCCATTTTCAGCTATCAGAGTAATGTCATTAATATAGCACAGGTTGTTGATGTTTTTTTTTCCAATTTTAAAACCACATTTATCTTCTTCCAATCCAGTTGCCCTTAATATATATTTAGCTTTATCTCACTACTTTGCCAACTTGGAGCCAGTCTGTTTTGCCATGTTCCATCTGGACTATGGTATCCTAACCTAGGTACAAGTTTCACATGAGGACAGTGAAATATTCTGGGATTCCCATTTTCCTAAGGACATTCCATAGCTTGACAAAATCAATCCAACTGAAAACCTTTCTATAATCAATAAAGCACATGTTGACTTCTTTTCTGTATTCTGTGGCTTTTTCAATTATCATCTAGTGTGCATCAGCAATAAGGTCCCTTATTCCTTAAACTTTCCTAAAGCCAGCTTGATATTCCACAGTTTCTTGTAGCCTTCTGGCTTGGTAATGATTACAGTGCTGACCTAACCATCTTCTAGTACTAGAGGGTCTTGTAAGTAGGAACTACGTACTTAGGTATCTTGGATGTTGACATCTCTACTATACAGAATTTCAATATCCTCCTTTTATCTTTGCTTGATCTTTTTTGAATCAGTTGGAACCTCATTATGAATTCAGAGATTTTCCTTATTTTTCTATGTCTGCTTCCATTTTCAACTTCCTTACATATATCATTGTAATACTGCTTTTTATCTCTTCTAACAGCTCTTTGAAATTCTCTGTTACATTCCTTCCTGAGATCTTTGTCCTTCTTTGGTTTGGGCTTCTCTTTCTGGAAATTTCCACTGTTCATTTTTACATCCACTCCCTTTCTTGGTCTTTGGCAGTCTCTTTTCACATGCACTCTTAACAACAAATTTCATTACTTTTCATTCCACAGAGCCTCTGGTTCTCTATTAACAAAGTTCAAGATTTCAAAGCAATCCTGATATTCTCCATGAAAATGGTTTGTGTGCGCTCAAGATCACATTGTGAAAATTAGTTGGCTTTGTTCTTCCACTTTAGCTTGATTTGGAACTTGCACAGCTAATTTGTGAAAACACCACAGACAGCCCCTCCGCCCCCAAAACTCATGAAGATGAAATAGGGTTGAAAGGTAGCATATTCAGAAGGGCAAGATTTTGTTACGATAGCTATTCTAATAAAAGTAGCTTTAGATCTTCATGCTATCTGTTTCTTAGTCCGATCTACCTGATGGGACTGACAGGGACTGAGAAGAAGTAGATTGTTAGACCTTCACCTGACAACATCATATTTGGAGTAGCCAAATTACAAATTAGTAATATACACATTATTCCAACCCTGAAGTCAAAGTTTTGACTCAGCTAAGGCAATCCAAATATATAACAAAAATCAACAATGAAATAAAAATGGTATTAGTATTTTAAATAAATGAAAAATAACATAACATCTCTGAATGCTTATTTCCAATGCTGAAAAGCATAACTCTCACACAGGAGTGGACACTTTTGAATTCAAATGTTAATCAGGATCTGCATGTGAAAAAAATAACTAGGCTACTTGTTTTAAATTTTACATTTTTTAAAAAGCCATAGAGCATCTATCTAATACTTGTATTTAATTTGATATGGCTATATAAAATCACCTTTGAATCAAACTCAACTCCTGGTGACTTACAGAGATAACCATGCAGTTGCCCTCATGTGACATGAAAGTGATTTGCTATTGCCTTTCTTCTAGAATTTCTTTTAACTCCCTGAATTATAACAGATTATTGCTTCTCAGAAAACTACTGTTTATGAAGTCCATTTGATTTACTCACACAGATCTGTATTGAAGTGCCTCATATTTTAGTTTCAGAGGAAGAAATCATATAGCCCTTTTTGTATAATGTTACATATAACAGAATTGAAACTTGATTAGAAAAACTGCAAAAGTAATTTCAGAATACAGTTATTTTCTCCAAGTGTGTTTTTGTTCTCGCTTTTCTCACCTACTTTTCAATCATTGCAGGATAAAATGTCAGAATAGAAAGTTTATTTTAATGCATAACCACACTTACTTTCGAAGATGTACATCAAAAGGAAACAGAATACACATGCTTTGATGACCAATACAAAAAAATAGATTTGGAACAGAGGATGGATCTCAATCTTATTTATCACATAAATAATATTTATATGATATGAATTTTTAAGAAAGCTTAAAATATGTATGTGGTAAAAGACATTCCTATTTCTTACCTACATTTCCAGTCATTAAGTACGAATTCTGAAAGTCCATCATCCCCATTCCAACAATGTGTATAAAATCTTCAATCACCTGCATTAGTTCTATGGAGCCTTGGTAGATCTTTAAGGGGGAGGGGAAAAAAAACTCACACTCAGTAACTGTAGGACCTCAGATGCAATCCAGTTTGTACAATAATCACCACCATCATAACAAAGTGAATGAAACCTAGAACAGGTTCCTTTTCATCAATAGAACATGCTACTCATGGATCAAGCTTGTCCTCCCCAGAAACATCTATAATGAACGCCCATATCTGCATTGAAAGGTAGGAGACCTTTTGGAATACACTTAGGGTTAAATGAGAGCCTACTGGGACAGAAGAAGGGACTTGCTTGAGTCTCCTGCTGAATTTAGTAACTGTTATTTTTGATTCAATGTATAAATTGCAGTGATTACAATGCAAGCTATCTTTTAGTAAGAAACCAAATGGAAAAGGTGTTAAATGTATGATAAAAAGAATAATATTTTGACTTTCCCATCCATGGACAGCAGTTATGGGGAGGCAATTAAGTATGGGGTTGGGGAAAAAAATATGTCACCTCTCTCCACATGCTAAAATCTCAACAAAAAATCATCCTTGTACCTGCTCTTTATTCTTAAACCAAAAGATGAAGCAGCAAATAGTTAATTGAGCATTATTTTTGATTTGGCCTTTACATGCTAAGTTTACATATAAAATTTACATATTTATGTGTTCAGAGATTTTGCTATTGGAAAAAGGTGGAGACATTTTTAAATAATTATCTTGTGCTATAAAATCTAAGGAAATTACCAAATTATTAGATGCATGCCACTCACTCAGTGCTAGCTGTTTTAAAATATGTCTTTAAAAACCCAGTGTGGTATATCATCCTAAAGTCCTACTGAAGGATTTCTGAAAGTCCTCCTGCTAAATATATCATCTCATAAGTCATAAAATATGCATATATGGTTTATAACAGACAATGAATATTTCATCTAATGATAACTTGTGGAAAACTGGTTGTTTTTTTCCAGATAACCAATCTTATTCTGTTATGTTTTAAGCATTCTGAATTAAATATGTGCAAATACACTAAGGTTGAGACAGACAAGGGAACTTCTGTCAATTCCAATGTTAATGTCCATATAAATATGTGAAAAGAGCACTGATGGATCAGACCAAATATTGATTTGTCCTACCACCAATTTTCTACAGGCAGAGCATGAAGCCTGAGTTCTTGTTTTCCAATAGAGTTAAGTTGCCCTTCATCCTATAGGGTTATGAGAGCTAGCAATTATTCATAGCCTCAAAACCTATAATTTGACCAATCCTAGTGAGTGTTGTAAGACTGAGTACATGCATTGTCACTAGAGGCACAGGAGGCCTTGGGGGCTAGGCAACTCCTAGGTTCTTTGACTAATGTATCAACAACAATCAGAAAAGGAGGAATGTCAACAGCACATGAGACATTTACCTGCTGTGCATCTTCCCATTTTTCTTTGTTTTCTTCATCCAGAAGGTTGCTAACTATTTGAAAGAAGTTCTGAAAATTCAAGGAGACAATTACTTTTTATAAAAATATGGTGCATCAAAACAATAAACAATTAATTAAAATATGATGCAGTCCTACATAAGCTTTGTAGCCCAAATCTGATCATAAGCCATTTCCCTAAATCAGGAGTAATCAAGCTGGAACCCTTCAAGCATTAGGGTCATAAATCCCATGGTTCTTTGACTCTGGCTATGTAGGGTGGGACTGAAGAAAGATTAAATTCAAAATATGTGAAATGCCCTGATTTCCTGCCCTAAATCAAGGAAAGCCATGGGTTTGTTGTTGAGGTACGCTTTTATGTGATAAACAGTAATGATATTGACAACTCTAGAATATTTGTCATGATAATCAGATCTTTAGTGACTAAGTTTTATTAGTGATTGCTAATATTCAGCATTCAGTTCTGTTGCTGTTGCAATTATGTATTAGTCTGCGTATGAGCTAGATACTTTAAGAAATCAGATCCATCTGTAATGGCACCTGCCCTATGGAACACCTGCCTATCTCCCCCTAAGTTCCAAAGGGCCCCAACCTTCCTGGCCTTCAGGAAGGGTATGATGACCAGGCTGTTCCCCCAGACATTGGGTCAGGATTTTAGGTGAACCCTATACGTGCGTAGCTGTGTCACGAGTTCCATGTGGTGCTTTGGCTATTGTAGTATGATTATTTTTAATTTTGTATTTGTGTTCTGATGTGTGCATGTAGATATGTATATAGTGTATACATATATAGTAGATTGTACTTAGCCACTTAGGATTACATAAATTCTCTAAATAAATAATCTTTTTTAAAAAGTTGTGTGAGTTCAAAGTGCATGTTTTATTTTCTTATTTTGTTTCAATATCTTACTTTTCTGTATCTATACTATTTTTTGCTATCAGACTGAAGAATGTAAAGTGACCTTATGCTTCTAATAAAGTTTCATATTAAAAATGTGTAATGTAAAATAATATAATTCTAAAGTTATCAGACACTATATTATCAAATCCAGTGCCATGTCTTCCCTACTCTTATTTGTCAGCTTCATGTAACATTTGTGATTACTGAATAGTAGCATCACAAACTTCTGCTCTTTCCTGGTTTGATTAGAAACAAAATCTGTTCCCAGTACTGTTTTAGTAGTCCAGATATCTATAATTTCAGATATCTCCTTGTATTTCTTATGATTATAATATCATTATTTTACATAAATCATATGATGTATACTCAACAATATTACTAAATTGTAGTTGTATTAAAATTATGTCCAAATATTAATTTTATGCACCAAAAGGGCCTTCAAATAGCAGCAATCATTGCCAGCTTGTCACATAACAAGGTTCTTTTGAAATTGAGAGCTGTTTCAAAACCAGTTTGTGATATGATATGAAAGTCTGCTGTTTTTAAGGCAAAAAGTATTTTGGATAGCTAAGGCTTTGAACTCACCAACAGCAGAATTTTGAAACTGGCCCCAGTCCCAAAAATGGCCAGATGTTGTATCTTGTAAAAAAACATAGTTGAGGAAAGGATTCTCAAACCTTTCAGCTTAAATAAGTTCAGCAAAATCACTTGGTACTAATTCCACCCCCCATCAGTGAGTACTTTCTTTTCCATTTCTCTTCCACTCCTCATTGTTTCCTCCTTCTCATGCTTACTCTAGTGGCATCTTCCCGATATAGCTCTCATACCTATGTTACTTTCTGGCAATTACTGTGTAAAAGTGAACACACACACACACAGACACAATTGCTATAGCTCCATCTTATAGCATCAGGGTATATGGCTATAGGCATTAGCCCTCTCTCCTTGAAGATAAATCAATCTCAGAGGGTATAGACAAACTTAAACTTTATTTAAAGAAAAGAAAAGGTGAAATTGTAGAAAAACTCATTTTAGCTTTAAATATTAGAATGTAGATGATCAGTGTTAGATAAGATAAATTACAGTGTTGTTATGATCTAGGATTTCAGCAATTGCAAATTAAAAGAAAAAAATCAAATAGAATATGTAAAAGTAAATATAACAGTTGCAGCAGACAACAAGATGGTGCTGATCCACTGTCAGTAACGGAAAGCCAAATTTTAGGAGATCAATAGCACAGATTCTCTGAAGTTTTACTTCAAATTGACAGAAAATACAGTACCTTTAAAATGAGCAGAATCATCAAATCAAGTTGAAATCCCCCACCCCACAATATCTATTGCCATCCAGTATGTATTATCAGAGGTGGTAAAGAATAGAAACTGGGAAACTTCAACAAATGTCTCTTATATATTCAACAAAAGCAGTGCTATTTACTGCTACATAACTCTGTTTAGGATTAATGCTATGCAGATTATCTTCTGTGCACTTGCTCAGGTTCAGTGAAGCTTACATCTCAGTACACAACCTTACATATAATCGTAAATATGCTAGTTCATTTGGCTGAGCAAGCTTAACTCTAAGTAAATGTGCACAATATGTACTATGCATGTTCACCTGAAAATAAGACTCACAAAAAAGAACCTAATTTTGAATGAATCCATCATGCTGATTGATGGATTGAACAGTTAAACCAATTTAAAATTATTGTCTAGCAAATTAACAAACTGTAGATGTCTTCTGTTTGCCAAAAGTAAAAACTGAAATAGAAAATATATTTTTTTCAAACATTTTGACCCTGAGTTTTTACTTTCTACATTTTGTTATCCTCCTTACTGTAATGTCTTTTAAATGAATTACATATCATAACAGGTGGTTTTTAAATAGCTATTTCCTTTCAGTCATATTCTGAGTGTGTCATTACAATTGGGTTTTGGTTACATTTAATGACATACTAGACAAAATGTGTTCAAAGTAACTAGTAGCTAATTTTGTGTCCTTAGTGTTAGCAGGGAATGCAGCATGTATGTGTCTAAACCTGATAAATGAGTCTGGTGGTTTTTTATCTTATTAAAAAGCATTTCATGAAAGCTGGGGCAAAACTGGGCTCTATTCTGGTAAGTATCCTTTATTTTTAAAGTAATCAAAGTTTATTGTTAGTCTATTGGTTTTCTTTCTTTCTTTCTTTCTTTCTTTCTTTCTTTCTTTCTTTCTTTCTTTCTTTCTTTCTTTCTTTCTTTCTTTCTTTCTTTCTTTCTTTCTTTCTTTCTTTCTTTTTTGATTTGGATTTTAAAAATATAGGCCTTTAGCTTGACCCAAAGTAAAAAAAATCATACTCGACTGCTTTTTACATATTGCATGAATCAGCAGTGAATGCAAACAACTCAATCCAAGTTAGTAATATTTAGAGTAGACCAATTTAAAGACCTTCAGTTAGTCACTGATTTCAGTGGATCATCTCTAAATATGGCTAAAGTTGAATCCAGCATCCCACTTTTTTCTTGCTGTACTTTAGGTTTCTCCAAAAATAACAAAAATAAGGTTGCTCAATATTAGTGAAAGTAGAACAAAAAGGTCTGTAGGAAACCTAAGTGCTACAAAAGGGTTGCAGTGTGGGAAAAGTTGTAGCCAATAAGTGGATAATGGAAGATGTTTAATTCTTTGCCCACTTGCCTCTTTTCACTTACATCTGTTCCCTAGAGCTCTTTTTCTCTAGATGCATTCATAAACCAAGTGGAACAAGAAAAAGTTCAAGGGAGAAGCCTCAAGGGAAGAAGCTGGTGTAGGAAGAATAAAGCACCTACTTCTCTGTTAGAGTTTTGATGCATAGCTTTACTTTTCTGAAGTTATGGCAAGTTGGCATGCATAGCATTAAACATTATGGCAGGCTATCATTTAAAATATTAACTGTCAAAAGAAATCTAAATTTGTGAAGGCCCTTACATCTTTTGCCTAGACTGTGCATATGACAAATAAGCTTGCCAATTCACTAATAGAATTAAAATCAAAATTCTGAGTTTTCCTTAGACTTATTTCTGTTTAGAGCTGTATTTGATATTTTCACATAACTTTTGCCTCCATACAAGAGGCAATTGCTATATAAACTCTTTTGACAGTGCTAAATAACTTGTAATATTAATTCTAGACAAAAAATTAAAGCATGAAAAACATCATGCTGTCATCCAAGGTACATATTCTCAAGGCCATGATTTTCCCTATTGTGGCATATGGCTGTGAAGAAATGCAGAAGAATAAGTGATGTTTTTGAATTGGGATGCTAGAGAAAACAGTAATGAACACCTTGGAATACAACAGATCATTCAGTACTACATGAATTAAAACTAAACTGCCCAGTGGAAGCTCTAATAATATAGCTAAAGTTTAAATATTTTGGACACAAAATGAGAAGGCACCGTATTGGGGAAGACCTTGATCTTGAAAAGGTCAAAGGTAACTGAAAAAGAGGCCAAGAGAGGAAAAAGATGGCTAAATACTAACCTTGATGATGCAAGCACTCAAAGAAGTAATTACTGATAAGCAATCTGGTGAAATGATGTTAATCAGATCACAAAGAGTTACAAACAATTGAATAATTGAACAATAATTAAAATCCTAATTCATAGAACTCCTACAATCTTCCACATTCAAACATTTGTTGATATGTTAGCTGTACTGGAAAAAAATGGCATTGAAATGTGTGCTTTTCTGTGAATACTTCAAGATACCAGCTGCAGACTATATTATCATGGAGGCCTTTTCTTCAGGATATGTTCAAGATGTTCTTCATAAGATGCAATCTTGTGCATTATTTGGATATGCACTTCCTATATGACTTCCAAAGATTTACTTCTAAATAAACATGAAGTTTTAAGAAATGTGTTTATCACAATATACTTAAGTATGTTATCCAATATAATCTTGTTGTCATCTGTAATGGAGGCTACTTACAGAGAAGACAAATCAAATTACTTTCCCTGGAATGTATATTTTGCACAGAAGTGATCTTTCTGTTTTTTTATTATTTGGGCTTGAAGCTTCCTCTGACATACTTTAAGATATCTTAGCTACATATGAGAAGAAAAAAAAAGAGTAGGTAAAAAATACATTCAGCTTTGTTGAAGAAGGTTATGTGCATCAGCTAAGACAGTGCTGAAGGGTAGCTGAGCCCATCCCTCACTTTGAGGTGCTCAAGAAAACTGGTATAGATACCAAGCTGTGAAGTTTTTCCTTTAAAATTATTCACCTACTAAGCCTGGGCAACTCATTTTACAGGAGCTTTGCTCTTACATAAAGAGCCCTCTGCAAGCGCTTCTTGCAGTGGTTGTTGTTCAACAAAGATACTTCAAAGCCCTTCCAATGCCTTCTGGGTATCTGTGTGTGTGCCTAGAAAACACACTAGGATAGCCAGAAAAGTGGCTATTGTCACTCAGGATATTTTTGTGCCTTTCAGAGGTGCTACTCTGCAGATAACCAGATGTGAGATACTCTTGTAAAGTTGGGCTCTGGGGAATAGATGGATTTGCTGCTACTGAACTGGCCTCCATCAAATAATGGCTTCTCTGCTTGAGTTGTCAACATGATCGGGAGTTGGCAGATGTTACTATTTCTCCCTTGTCATGGGCAGATCACTCTTTGATTGCTTCAGAGGTCTTCATACCTGCTCCCTGCTGCAGGGAGGTAGGAACCATTCAATTGATCTGCCTCAGGTGCCTGATGGACCCTGCTGGGTTTCAGAGGGTATTTGGGAAGTTCCTGAGGATCAGGTGTACACCTTGACTAAGGTTTCAGTCACCTCTTGAGATGAAATGCCTGAACTGTGCTGGTTGGATCAGTTCTTCATTAAGATCCACCTGGAAATCTCTACAAATGTTGAAAAATTTCAAATTTCATGTTCACAACAAACAAATATAAAATAAACAAACTATTTAGCTAATTGCTATAACAACTTTGTGATTAACAACTAATTCCTAAGGTGTTTTTTTTTCTCCCTTTCTCTTTTGTGTCATGTGCTTTAGAACGCATAGGCTGTCTTGCTAAATTGCTCTGGGAACCTTTCTCAGCTGAAGAGGAAGGTAAGCAAGCTTCAAACTTCTCTCCACACTGAAGACTTTTGTCCATGAATATCCTAGCCCTTCAGTTAAAACTGTGATGAAATATGGAACAATTTATTCAACAGCCACAATGTACTAGTTAATGTCAACATTCATTGGTCCAGTCCAGGAGAAGAAAATACTCCAAGAAAAGCAAAAGCATGCCAGCCTAATGGATAATCAGAACTAATATGACAAAATGTTTTTCCAAGCCCCGTAAAGCCTGAAGCTTCAGCAATAAACAAGTGGGATGTGACTATTTCAATTCTATTGAATGAAAGATTACCATTTATAGGACCTCTGCCATCTCATACTTCCAAGCCCTGCATGACACAACCAAAATTCAGTTCTTATGAAACTGAGAATTCAAGCCTAAAGCCTTAAAGCAGCAACTCGTGAGAGCTTCAATTCATCCCCGAACCTTCTACCATCCCTAGTTTTCAACTTAATAGGTAGAAACACCACACATGCCTCATAGTTTAGTTCTCTTCTAATATAGAATCCAACCAGATCCATTCACCTGGGATACAAAACCAACAAAGAAATTTTAAAAAAAAGAACAAAAAACAAAAAAACCCCCAAGGCAATTGATTGTTTACAAAGACCTAAAATGGCACTAAGCCACTCTATGGGATCAAGTTATGAGCTAGCGTTTTCCTTCTGATTTCTGCCTCCAGCAATGGTGTTAGCATTGGGCAGCCTTTCTATTGCCAAACTAACGGCAACATTTCCCAGGATTGAGACCAAAGTGTTTCTTAACCCTATCCATGAATACCAAGGACTACTACAGTTCTACTTAGAAAGCAGCTACACAATTACTAAGCTATGTTTTTTCTGCACATGTAGAAATTCTGTAAATGTGCCACACATGTGCACAGTGTGTGAGGTTACTCTGCTATATAATATTCTGAAACATCCCAAATTCTTGTCCCAGTTCAGAATTCAGGTCAAAATGCAAATTAAGGAAATTGATTGTACCAGATGTTACTTGGGACAGAATTGGGTGATGATATTTATTTCAAATTAGTTTATTACCAAGATTTGAAACTTCATCATACTTGAGCTGAAGGGCTAGAATAAATGTGGACTTGATAAATGCAGTGGAACGTGAGGATGAAGAACAAAATCACCCAGCATTTCTATGATGCATTGAAAGAGAGGTACAATATGAACAATTTCTTATCTGACCTTTCGTATATTTTGCATCCAGGTTCATTCAAAGAACTTTAACTACCCCTTCATTAGAATAATATCAAATAATACCTTGAAAATACACTGTAAGGAAAAATAAATATGTAAAATAGTCTCGTGGTTAAATTTTTTAAAAAGATTGGATGGGAATATATATGTTTTATTATTATTTGATTGCCATTCACAGTATTTTAATGGTTTCCATAAAATGAAGAGTTTGAGCAAGCCTGTACAAACTCAGCAGAATAGATGCTGCATAACTTCACAACAATTCTGAATACGTATTTATTCAAAACCAATTGAGGCATTGCTATACAGTGTGATATCAGTAGTTGCATATTTTTGGCCATTTTAAATAATAGTATCTAGGGCTGAGAAAATTCTTCCAAAGGATGATTTTGTATGTGCTCCTATGTATTGCACAGCAGCTCTTTAAAAAGATTTGTCTTCCCTTAATAGTCACTCTGGCTTGATTCCAGTCGCTCCTTTCTACAAATCAAAGAACTCTTTCCTTTCATAGAAGGTTTTTGATTAAGGAAGCTCTTGCTGATGGTTGTTCAGAGAGACAATTTTCAGTCAAACAGACAGAAACTTTATTTTGGTCACTGACCAATAAAAGTACATTCTATAAAACAAACAAAGCAAAATTATTCCCTAAGATCAATAACTGTTAGCAACCATTTGTGGGTGAAGCTCACACATAATGTAGCAGAATTTTGCTACTTTTAGAAAAATATATTTATCTTGGTTGTTTATCAGGTAATGCAAATAAAAATTATCAAAGTGCCCTGGAAATTTAAATAAAAGGGGGGTAATCAACTGGTGGTGAATATCCCTGTAGAGCTGACAATACAAAAGAACATGGGCTGTGGTTTCTATGGGACCCGTGTCACAGGGACAATATCAGGTTTCATATGGGGTTTTCCTATACTTCCCTTCCAAAACAGCTGTGTCGAGGACTTTAAATTGGGCTAGAGATAAGGGTCTCCTGAATTTGGGGACTGTAGTATATGAAGCTGGTTTGGGTGTTAAGATATGGTTATTAGCAATTATATTATGAGAAAATGCAGCAGTTTCTGTTTGGCCTTCTATATCTGTGATGGAATGGAATTATGAAGGCCAGACTCAGGGAGAAAAACATTTTCTTTCATCTCCTGAGGCACGTGGGAAAGATAAGAGGATGAGACTGGCACCTCCCTGAGGAATTCACAATGTTGTGGCTGGCATTACTTGGGAGCTGGGGTTTCAGTCTGGGAAGATTCTTGCTAGAGGTTGTAGCTAATAAACATTGCTGGACGGAATTTACATGGTCTTTTGGAGTTCCTTGGGCTAGGCCTGACAATATCTAAGATCCTTTGCCTTAACATTGATCTAGTTTGGTCTAACTCTAAGGTTAAAATGGCATCACTGGAATTTTCAGTCATTCTTTCTTCACCCAGGTTTCTTCATGCCATCTCAAGTTTTTTTTTTTTTTTTTTTTAAATGGGCAGAAGATGGAAAGGGATAAGACAATCTGCAAAACTTTACTCTTTTGCTCCTTCCAAAAATAAGTTGTCCTGACAAGAATTCTGAGCATTATAGTGCCATCACATCTAGAGATTATCAGGTTGGAAAAAGCTAATCTAAATTCTTATAATTTCATAAACACACTTGAACTGATCTAATTTAAAACAAACAAACAAAAAGCTATTGCAAGTTGATGTTAACCTGAATCCTGTATTTTCCCATGACTTTTCCCCAATGTTTTTAACTGTTTTAATAATAAATAAATAAATAAATAATCCATCAGTGAGGTACTACCTTGATGTGGTTGTGGGGCTTATGTGCTCCGAGAAGGATGAGAGCTATGCCAGAAGTTCAACCATACTGGACAGGTCTCATCAGCCCATGTCAACAAGAACTGTGCTAGGATTCAGGTTAATTCTGAGCACTATAATGCTCAGAATTCTTGTTAGGACAACTTATTTTTGGAAGGAGCAAAAGAGTAAGGTTTTGCAGATTGTCTTATCCCTTTCCAACTTTTGCCCATTTAAAAAAAACAAACAAACTTGAGATGGCATGAAGAAACCTGGGTGAAGAAAGAATGACTGAAAATTCCAGTGATGCCATTTTAACCTGAGAGTCAAACTAGACATCTGGAGACAAGTGGGCTACAGGACTCAGGACAGTTGGGTGAGCAACCAGGGCCAGCAGCTGCAGGACTACTGGAAGAAAAGCTGTTTACCTGTCACAAATATACGAATACTGAAAACAAATAATGATCTGCTATTACAAATCAAGTCCAACAAGAAGAGGATATCTGAAAAGAATACACCAGTTCTGGAAAGAACAACATCCCAGAATCAGAAATAACAGAACAGAGGCTAGCAGATCAATGTCGATTTATAATATGAAATAAAGTATTCACAGAAGTAGAATTGGAAGAACTGCAAAGGTCTACCCAGGGCAAAGAAATTGAAGCCTTGCAAGAAGTAGCTCAGACTAGAGGCAAACCAGGGGGAATCAGCAGTAGAGGAAGCCAGCATAGCTACTGAATTTTTTTAATTCCCAAACCAGCCATTCTCTCCTCTGCCTTCTCTTCAGAAAGAGCAAAGCCTTCTAACTAAAAACAAGAGGAATTGAAACAAAGAATAACTGGGCATTTAGAACAGCACAAAAAAACAAAACAAAACAAAACAAAACAAAACAAAAAAAACAGAATAAGGATGCCTGCATTGAAACTTATTACAAAGAAACAGCTAGCACAAGTATTAAAAGATAACAATACTGTAATATCAAACATAAGCACCAGCATACTGCAAGAAACAAACCAACTAATGTACAGCATGGCTGCAGTTATAATTGAATACCTTGGATGCAAAATCAACAAACAAGAAAAAAAGCCAAACAGTGCACCACCAAAAGGGAAGATTAGGTTGGAAAATAAGATCAGCATGCTAAGATCAAATGCAAGAAAGCTAGAACAGATGAAAGAAGAGAAGCTGAAGAATAAGAATACCTGATCAAGAAATATCACCTAGAAACAAGAAAGATCAAAGAAGCACTGGAAATAATAAAGCAGGAAATAACAGCCATAGCCAAGAAGATAAGCAGATACAAAGCTCAAATTGTGCACTATAGACAGGACCTCCAATTTCAGTTAAATCAGAAATGTTTCCAATCCATCAATGGAGAGACTGCAATGAACCAGTGAACACCTGACAAAGAAGAAACAGTGCAGTTCTGGGCACACCCACCTTCCTGTCCTCCACACCTCAAGAAAGGTTAGTGTTCTCTCTCTTCATACTGTACTGTACTGTACTTTGTGTCATATTTTTGTGGTTTAAAAAGCTAGGGACAACCCAAATAAATACAACAAGAATGCAGCTTGGATAAAGGAGGTAAATAAGAATAAAAAAGAAGCTGAAATGAAAGTACTTGTAATACAGTGGTACCTCGGGTCATGAATGCTTCTGTTCACGGCCAATTCGGGTCACAAACAGCACCATTTGCAAAATTTTGCTTCCGTTCGCAAACTCTGACGAACAGGATCCGTGGCCATTTTCCCTGCTGACACACGTGGTCGTGGCTTCCTGTAGGGAGCGGGACTCTCCCTCCAAACAATAACCACCTCCCCACCCGCCTTCCTGTCCTCCACACCTCAAGAAAGGTTAGTGTTCTCTCTCTTCATACTGTACTGTACTGTACTTTGTGTCATATTTTTGTGGTTTAAAAAAAAATACATACGGTTCAGAACGGATTAACCGCATTTACATTGAACCTTATGGGAAAAATTGATTCAGGTCGTGATCAAAATCGGTTGGTGACCAGATATGTAGGGGTCAGAATGGATTAACCATATTTACATTGAACCTTATGGGAAAATTTGATTCGGGTCGCGACCAATTCGGGTCGTGACCAGAGTCGCGAAACGAATTAAGTTTGTGCCTGAGGTACCACTGTAATAGCAGAAATGGTGGAGAAAAGGGCAAGGAAGATCAAGAATTGGTCGGCACCAGGTGAAGATGAACTGCACAATTTTTGGTTGAAACATCTGACTGGTCTGCACCCACTCATTGCCAAGCAGTTTAACAATATACTGCAAGGAGGTGAAATTGAAGATTGGTTGACATCTATCACAACCTACCTGATAATGAAAGATCCAACAAAAGGGGCAGCACCAGGCAACTACAAGCCAAGTATTTGCTTACCAACAACTTTCAAATTGCTAACTGGTATTGTAGCTGATGCAGTCCAATAGCATCTAGTTGAAAACAAGTTATTTCCCCCTGAGCAGAAAGGAAACCGCCCAAACAGCAGAGGAACAAAAGATCAGCTCCTAATTGACAACATAATTTTGGAAAACTGCAAGAGAAGGAAGGCCAACCTGAATGAAGCTTGGATTGATTACAAGAAGGCATTAGACTCCCTGCCACAGGATTGGATAATCAAGTGCCTAGAAATAACAGGAGTCAGTAGAAACATCAGAAGCCTTGTGCAAAGATCAATGGCACAATAAAAGACACAGATGCTGGTCAATGGTGATAGATTGGGAGAGATTAATATCAAGAGTGGAATCTTTCAAGGAAACTCACTATCACCACTAATGTTTGTCATTGCATTGATTCCTCTGTCAACAATACTGAACAAGTCAGGCCATGGCTATCAAACATTAAAAACATCTGCCAGGGTCTCCCACCTCCTTTACATGGACAATCTGAAACTGTATGGAAAAACACCATCTGAAATAGAATCACTGCTCATCACTGTCCAAATATACAGCCATGATATTGCAATGTTGACTGGACATATGTGCCACCTTTACTAGCAACAAGGGAAAAGTTTGTGAAAACTGAAAGAATCAGGATGCCCTATAGAAATAACATGAAGAGTCTGGATGAAGAAGATTACTACAAATACCTGGACATCCTTGAACCTGACAACTTCAAGCACATTGAAGTCAAGAAGTCATAGCAGTGAATACCTCATGAGAATGGAAAATGATCTTAAAGTCCAAACTCAGTGGAGGAAATACCATCAAGTCAATTATCCAGTCATTAGATACACAGCTGGAATAGTGGACTGGACTCAAGCAGAACTAGAAGCCCTGGTTAGGAAGGTCAATGAATCATGCCCTTCATCTACACAGCAATGTTGACAGACTCAACTTACCCAGGACCATAGGTGGGCATGGAATGTTGCAAGTACACGAGACAGCTGAAGAAGGGAAAAGGGCATTGTGAGACTATCTGAAGGACAGTGAAGAAGGTGCACTGAAGCTAGCATACCATGAAGGCTTACTGAATACTGAAGAGACCACACTGCCCTAAAAGAAAGACCAAATGAAGAACAGAAAAGAAACATGGCAAGGCAAAGTATTACAAGTGTACACACACACACACACACACACACACACACAGACGTACACACAAAACACTAGCAGGCAAAGCAGATAACAAGTCCTGGCAATCGCTAAGAACAGAATAGTTGAAGAAAGAGACAGAGGGGCTAATTCTGGCTGCACAAGACCAAGCATTAAGAACAAATGTATATAAAGCCAGAATTGAGAACACAGCAACAGACAGCAAATGCTGCCTCTGCAAGGAAGCTAAGAAACAGTGGGCCACCTAGTTAGCTGCTGCAAGAAGATCACACAGACTGACTACAAACAATGGCATGACAAAGTAACAACAGTGGTGCAATAGAATATCTGCAAGAAATACCACTTGTCTGCAAGCAAGAACTGGTGGGACCACAAAACAGACAAAGTAATAGAAAATGAAGAGGCTAAAGTGCTCTGGGACTTTAGATTTCAAACAGACAAGCACCTGGCACACAACACCCCAGACTTAACAATTATTGATAAGAAAGATAAAAAAAAGTCTGGATAGTGGACATTGCAATACCTGGAGACAGCAGAAGAGAAGAGAAAGAACTGGAGAAAAATCACAAAATACTAAGACCTGCAAATAGAAATGAATGACTGTGGCAGAAGAAAGCAAAGATAGTACCAACAGTAATAGGCACCCTGGGTGCAATCGCAAAACATCTAGAGTTCCACTTGAAGACTATTGTCATTGACAAAATCACCAATTGCAAAAGGCAGCTTTACTTGGAACAGCTTATGTCCTGCGATGATACCTTTAACACCATCAAACAACAACATCTGCCTATCCAGGCCCTTGGGAAGGACTCCATAGGTGGATAAAAATGTCAAATCCAGTCTAAACATCTGGCTGATTGTGAGACCAAAAATAATTTATTAAACTTGTATGCCGCCTGACTCTCAAGGACTCTGGGCATCTCACAACAATAAAGCAAAGAAATTACTATATAATCAATAAAACATAAAAATTTACAATAAAAGAGGGCATGTGCGATGAAGTGAAGAATCTCACTTTCCCTTGTCAAAGGCCTGGGTGAAGAGCCAAGTCTTCACAGCTCTTCTAAGCAAGAGTACATAGAATGGGGGCCATCTGGATCATTCCAGAGGGCAGGCTCTGCTACAGAAAAGTCATGCTTCTGGGGTCTGAACAGATGGCATTGTTTAACTGAAGGAGCCTTGAGTGCACCTATCCTGCAGGATTGAATTGGCCATGCAGATGTTATGGGAGACAGATGGTCCCTCAAGTGACTAGGCCCTATGCCATTCAGGGCTTTATAGGTAACAACCAGCACCTTGAAAAACACATGGAACCAAACGCAACCAGTGTAACTCCTGAACAAAGGGGTTAAATGAACATACTGAGTTCTGCTCATTACTGGTCACGCTGTCACAGAAGCTTCTGGGTGTTCTTCAAGGTCAACCCCATGTAGACAGCATTGCAGTAGTCAAGCCATTAGGTGACTAGTCCATCAGTGACTGCCCAAAGGGTTGCCCAGGCTAGAAAAGGGTGCAGCTGGTGCACCAAATGGAGTTGTGCAAGGGCCTTAATTGTGTATTTGGATATTGTAAGCTGCCCGGTGTCTTTTGGAGTGAGCAGCAATAATAAATTTAATAAATAAATAAAATCAGAATTGGAATTTATACTGCAGATAATGGAACTATTCTACCCGTTGAGTCAATTTTCAATAACATTTGTGCCCATTTTCATTTTTTGCCTCTGGTATAGGAAGTGAGAAAGTTGAAATACATGAAAATTTAAACAGCAGAACAGCAATACCAGTGTAAACTATATGAATTATAATCCAGTATGAAAATTATACTTAACGCCAGGATAGAATGGGCAACTGTGAGTTTTAGAGAGAACATTACAAATTGCTTAAAATGGTTTAATCAAGAAAATAAATCTAGATTAACAACAATGTTAAAATGACAGTTAACTGAAGTGTGGAGTTCAGAAATTGTGGGATAAGATACACAATTGTGCAGCCCACATAAACTCATGTTTAAGCAATATTATATCTTAATTGACCCACTGTAATGAAAGGCAGATGTGTAATTCAGAGATCATTTATTTACAAGAAGAGAAACTTTGCTGCACATAACAAACAAAAACACTGAATTGCTATAATTCTGTAAATCTGAAACAAGGGAATGCACTCCAATAATTTCTGTTCTGGTGTTTCTGGTTGGCTTATATATTACTGAGTTTTTTTGGTTTGCATTTGAGATGGACAAAAAGTAAGATCACTTCAAAAAGCTTCACCCTCCTCCCACATCCTAAGGCAGTCCATATATGTAAAAGTTCTTAATTTGCAATTTGTTTCATCATAGAACCACATTATTCTCTTTCCATTAAAATAATTTAAGGTGAGATAGAAAAATTGATACAGGTAGTCCATGTTTAGTGACCACAATTGGGACTGGCAACTTGGTCATTAAGTGAAGCAGTCACTAAGTGAAACCGCAACTGTGCTGATGATCTTCCTTCACCTATCCTTTGCTTTATAGACCTGAGAAGGTCGTAAATGCGAGGGTTGATCATAAAGTTACTTTTTCATCACTGTCATAACTGCAAACAGTGGCTAAAGGAAGACTACCTGTACTCCATTACAGTGGCATTAACTGATGCTAAATGAAGAGAAATCAAACATATTTTTGGTCTTTTAGCCATCTAAAATATTTTAGATTTTTTTGCAGGAAGTCTTATTGTGCCTGCTAGTTTATGATCACGCTACCTAGAGTGGCATTTTGAAAAGCATGGAAAAACAAAATTAGTGATTTTCTAGGCCTGATTATACAGTTGATTTTACACATCTTTTGTTCTCTTTAATTTAAAAATAATTAGGATATGATTTATCAGATAGGCTCAACTAGAATTCACAATCTGCAATTAATGATACAATATTATTGTATTTGGTATGTTTGTTTTGGCTGCAGTTTAACTGCCCAGTGTAAGGATTATTTAAATCAGAGCATTTGTTTCAAAAGTGAAAACTGAATGAATAATGAGCTGTTTCTTACTTCATTTCAGGAGATAGTTATGCTGATGGTATAATACACACGTTTTTAAAGGCTGTTAGCTAAACAGGGCCAGTTTTTGGTGTTAATTACAATTGTTATGATTTTAATCTCAGTGATTATTAATAGATTCTGATTTTAGCAGAAACTTCCCCCAGAAGGGGGAGTTCCCAGAAGCCCTGAAGGTGGCTGTGATGCTCCTCCTTCTGAAGAGGCAATCCCTGATCCATTCATGAAGCAAAAATGAACACAAAAGGCTTACGGTGTCAAAAAGTTTTTTTTTTTTTGCAAAGCAAACTGATGGAGAAACAGAATAAAATAAAAAACTGAATGAAACTAAAATTGTATCTTCATTCATTTCTTAATCATTTACAGTATAATAAGATGATATTATTGGGAAGGGTTAGCTTTCAGACTAATCAGTTTTGTGAGACTTTTTCTCTATAACACATTGCATTCTACATTTTAATCAATGGTTCTAATTCTAATATATGATAATTAAAAAGGCAATGGAGTAATTATTTTAAAAAAGAATGGCAATCTCTCTAATGCTAAGAAACATTAGAAATATGCAAAATAATTTGGCAAGCAGCTGCATGTTCTATCTTTGGGTTGATGGATTATAAAATATGTAATTTTGCAAGCAAGAATGCATTCCATTAAATTTATGCACCAATTTACAAAAAGTTTTTTTAAAAGTCTGCGTGCAATTCAGTGTGCATTTTCATATACATTTTTGTAAACACATTTATATTCCTTTTTAATGCATCTTGTCCTAATATGAATATTTTTGTCAAAAATTTTCCTGAACATATTTTTATGTGCAGTACATAAATTCATTGGAACATTTGAAGAGGTGGAAAAATGATCTCGACCTGTTTATCTGGACCCATTTCAATTGGGTTTCAGACAGGGATTTAGCATGGAGACAGTACTGGCTGTGCTTGCTAAGAATTTTGGCAGAACCGGGAGGGAGATGGTGCGTCCATCCTTGTGCTTCTTGATCTCTCAGTGTGGTTCAAGACAGCCTATCATGGTATCCTTCTGGACCAGTTGAGGAGTTTGGGAGTTGAGGGCACCATGTTTCTTGGTGGTCAGTTCCAGTTAGTGTTGACAAGGGGAAGAGATTGCATCCTTGGGCCCTCATTTGGGTGTGCCTCAAAGCTCAGTGCTCTATCCCCTCCTGTTTAACATCTGTAAAAACTTCTGGGGGAGGTCATCCATCACTTCAGGGTTCGGTTTCCTCAATATGCAGATGATACCCAGTTGCAGATCTCAATCTCAGACCAACCAAGTGATGCTGTCAATGTCCCATCCTAGTAACTGGAGGCTTTTCAGGTCTGGATAGGGAGGAACAGACTCAGGCTCAATCCTGCCAAAGCCTAATGGCTATTGATTTGGGGGGCCTACTCGATCAGGGGACTTTCCATTTTAGTCTTGGATTGGGCTGTGCTCCCTCACTCAAGGCTGGTGCACAATCTGGGGGTTATTTTGGACTCACAACTCCTGCTTAAAGAGCAGGTGGAAGCTGCAGCCAGGAGAGGTTTTGCCCAGCTACATCTGGTGTGCCAGTTGTGCCCAATTTGGATTGGGAGGCCAAACTGTCACTCATGTTCTAATCATCTCATGGTTGGACTGTAGCAATGCACTCTACATGGTGCTGCCTTGAAGACCATTTGGAAACTACATCTGGTCCAGAATATAGCTCTCTGTTGAGCATGCCTAGTATGTCCATGTGACACTGTTGCTCCACAAGCCAAACTGTTCTTCCAGGCCTTGTGGTAGGGTGTTTGTCAGTTGTGTTTTATGTTATAAGGAGTGTGCTTATCTGGACACATAAGATAAACCTTTTTTTCTTTTTTAGTGTAAGCTGCACAGAATTATTCTGGAATTGAATAGCTTCCAAATTTCATTAAAAAATAAGTAAGGATACTTCTTGGTCCTTCACAATTACCAAGGTATCTGTTGGGCCAAACTCTGTTAAGTAAGTTCCTTCCAGGAAATTTAGATCCCAACTTGTTGACAATTTTTTCCTTCAGAAATCAGAGAAAGCACAAAGGATCCTTGACTTGATCCTAATCTTGACACAATCCTAACTTTGTGAGAAAATGATAATATGATGCTGAAATTTAAGAGAAAGTAATGCAGACTCATCCTTTCACACACAGCCATATGTAGGATTCTGTTCTAGAAGAAGCTAATGGGAAAAGAAGCTCAAGATGGAAAGGGTGCCTAAAAATGAAGATACTCAGAGCACAAAAATTCTAATAAGAAAAAGTGGAAGAGATCAGAAAAAGCCAATGTGTCTGATGAAAAAAGCTTAGTGAAGTTTTATGAAGAATCCCAAATCCCAGATGTAATGATATGGTAGAAAGAAGGGACTTCCGGTGGGGTTTAATGGAGGCTTAGGCATCTTCGAAATACTGGAGACCACATCGCAGATAATCGGTGGCTGGCAGCAATCACTGACTGCTTAACTTGTTCTGGATCAAGGAGGAAGCAAGAAATCAACCCATCTGCCCCCTGGATGGCTGTTCCTCAAAAGCTAATCACAGCAATAAAAGCCTCTGAGAATGGCTTTTGGGTTGAGCAGCTGGGAGGAGGGGCATCCATCTTTGTTTGCAGCTGCAGTGTAGCCTTTTATGCCCTAGAGCCGACCGAACTTCATTTCTAAACACTGTGGATTATAACTATTTTTCAGTTTAAGAGATTATAACTATTTTTCAACTTCCTTTCCAACAGATAAGTAATTCTCTTGGGGCTTATCCTTATTTTGGGGACTCTATTTTTAAAAGAAGAAACAGAGCTTTAATTTGAAAGTGATTAATTTGCAAAAAGCTGGATGAGAATTGGAATTTTAAAAAGACTTACAAATTATTTACAGTGAAAAAGGAAGATTTATTTGTTAGAAATTTATTTTTCTAAGCAACCACATTTGTTGTAACAATGTTTGTCTTTTCCAACAAGTTTCTTGTGCTGGACTATGCTTGTTAATTATGATGTATCACTGGGACTTGTTGACAGAAAAACAGATAAAGATACTTCAGATGTATGCTGGAAATGTGAACAACAAGAAGGGACATTTTGTCATATCTGGTGGAGTTGTAAAAACACAAAAAAAATCTGGAATAAGATACATATTTGTATACAGAAAATTTTAAAGATTAATATTCAATCAAAACTTTCCTTTTGGGTTTGATGGATAAACAGTTGGAAAAAACTCATGGAACTTTGTTTTTATATATGATAACAGCAGCAAGGCCTTTATATGTGCAGGTGGGGAAAGATAAGACATTACCTCCAGTGGAAGAGTGGATGGTAAAGCTGATGGAATTGGCTTTGATTTGAGATAAGACATTGTCTAATTTTAATGCTAACTGGAAACCTTTTTTGGACTTTTTGCGAGATACAGAAAAAAAAATGAAATTATGTTGTATGGATTTGATGATTAGAAATAATATCTGTTAATAGAAATAATGGAAATTATGTTTTAAATTTAGAGTAAGAGTTGGATGTATATTGTTATTTTATCTGTTCCAAGGAGGGTCAGAAGTCAATTCTTTTTTGTTGTTTTTCTGTTTTCCTTTTCTGGACTTTTGATCTTTACCATTTTTTCTTTTTTCAATTTTCTTTTTCTTCTTCTGTCTCTCAGTGTTAGTTAGTTTTTATTGTTCCTTTTTAAAATAAAGTTATTATTTTTTAAAAAAAGATATGGTAGAAAGAAGAATAAGTTGCCAAGGAGAAGCTCATATAAGTAGCAGGTTTGTAGAGATGAAACCAAGAAAGCAAACACTTACAGTGAGCTGAGATTAACAAAGGATGCTAAAAACATAAAAAAGGACTTCTTCAAATACTATAGATTCAAAATAAAAGGAAGAAAAAGAATACACAGCTACTCCATAAAGATAGCAAAGGGAAACACATCAAAGAAAAGGCTAAGCTTCTATTCTGACTCAAATATTTTTTTTTCATTGTGAAGATGATATACTGTATGTTCCAATACAGTAGATGGTTGTGAAGAATTAGTTTAAAGGCAGGATCCCAGCTCATGCTTGACAGAACATGACAGGGAATACCTAATGACTTTAATGAGTTCACATCTCTAGGGCTAGGTGGACTGTATACTAGGGTGTTAAAGGATCTTGCTAATTGTTTGGCCCCAAATCTGGCAGTTATATTTGAGAAATTCTGGGTAATATATAATAAAAATTGGGGTAAAGGGGGTGGGGGGAGGACCTGAGGAGCTACAGACTATTCAATTTCACATCAATACCTGGGAAAATTCTATAATGATTGCTTTGTAAATACCTTGAAAGCAATGAGTGGTTCCTGGAAATCCTCATATATTTGTGAAGAGCAAGGCTTATCAGATTAATCTTGTTTTGTTTCTTGATTGCATAACTTCAAAACCAAACCAATACAATACAATATACAGTAATACTTCAGTTCACGAACGCTTCTGTTCACGAACAATTTGGTTCATGAACAGCAGCGTTCGCAAAATTTTGCTTCCATTTGCAAACTCCTCATCGGGTGATGAACACGACCCGCGGCCATCTTCCCTGCTCTGATACGTGGTCGTGGCTTCCTGTAGGTGAGATCGCGGTCGCAGACAGACACTGGCTGTGAAGCTTTTTGGTGTGCTTTTTAGCATGGTTCCAAAGAAAGTGCAGAGCAAGCATGGTGGTAAAAAGAAAGTGCAGAGCAAGAATGGTAAGAATAAGGTTTTGAAGAAAATAACCATTGAATTGAAGAAGGAAATTGTAGAAAAGCATGAGCGTGGTATTCATGTGACTGATCTGGCCTCAGAGTACAAGATGGCGAAGTCGACAATCTCGACTATTTTGAAGAATAAAGATGCCATCAAAGGAGCTGATGTGGCAAAAGGAGTAACGATGTTAACCAACCAGAGGACACAAGTGCTGGAAGAGGTGGAAAAACTTTTGTTAGTGTGGTTGAATGAGAAACAGCTGGCAGGTGATAGCGTTAGTGAAGCTATGATCTGTGAAAAAGCCAGGAAATTGCACAGTGATTTACTGCAAAAAAAACCCCTCTACAACCGCAACAAGTGAAGAATTTAAAGCCAGTAGAGACTGGTTTGATAAATTCTGCAAGAGAAGTGGCATCCACAGTGTGACAAGACATGGTGAGGCTTCCGGTTCTGACAAGGCTGCTGCAGAAGCCTACAAGAAAGAATTCGCAGAATTCATGAAGGCGGAAGGATACGTCGCTCAACAACTGTTCAACTGCGATGAAACAGGGCTCTTCTGGAAGAAGATGCCAAACAGAACCTATATCACGCAGGAGGAAAAGGCACTGCCGGGGCACAAGCCCATGAAGGACAGATTGAACCTTTTGCTGTGTGCAAACGCAAGCACCAAGCTGAAGATTAAGCCACTACTGGTTTTTCATTTCCAGAAGGTTATGCAGCACAGGAAAAAACATGTGACATTAGACAGATTTTTCACCAAAACGCAGCCTGCAGCTAAGAGACAAAGAAGAGAGGAAACCCCTAAAGGAGATCTCCCCGATGTCCTTTTGGAGGGGGACTCTCCCTCCAAACAATAACCGCCTCCCCACCTGCCTTCCTGTCCTCCACACCAGAAGTCGCCTCAAGCAAGGTTAGTGTTCTCTTTCTTCATACTGTACTGTACTGTACTTTGTTTCATATTTTCGTGGTTAAAAAAAAATACACATGCTTCAGAACGGATTAACCTTATTTACACAGAACCTTATGGGAAGATTTGATTCAGTTGGTGACCAAAATCAGTTGGCCCCAAATTCGTAGGGGTCAGAACGGATTAACCTTATTTACATTGAACCTTATGGGGAAATTTGATTCGGTTTGCGACCAATTCGGTTCGTGACCAGAATCGTGGAATGAATTACGTTCATGAACCAAGGTACTACTGTATTGTGTCTTCAGCAAAACATTTATCAAAGTACCCATCTTCTGATTACAGAGCTAAAGAAGAGGCTGAATATATTATTTTGGGAAATGAAAATTAGGTCAATTTGTATTGAAATAACAACAAAACTAAATTCCTAACAGCATTCACAGCTATGCAGTTGACTTTCTTTTATTGCAAATTGAAAAATATCACACGCATATAGAAGTAACAAAAATCAGATAGTCGCTTTCTTTGAAATTATGTACTCTCTTAGAGGGATGGGGAAAACCTTTCTCTTTTATGTCTGTCGATGCTTAATCAAATGTGTGTCTTGCCATTTGGTTGCAATGGAATGTCCATTCATATCCAATTGCATTATATAGCCCTACTGATAAAACCAACCTCATATTGTTTGATGGAAGGCCCACATTTTATTCTTCAAAAGGAAAGGAACTGGATAGAATGTGAAAAAAAGTAGATCTGGGATAACTGGAACACACATCTACCTTTTTCTGGTAAGTAGAATTCAACCCTAAGAATTAGCAACAAAAATTGACTAAAATATTTTGTATATATAAAACCAGTTATCTCAATTTCCAATTATAAAAATGATTTCAAAGTTTCATAGGAAATTCTAGTAAATTATATTGTTTGAGTTATTATTGCCCTTATATATATCTATATCTGGGGTGCATGATGGGAGCTCTCAGAGCCCTTTTAATTTAAGCTGTTTCTAGAATATTGGTAGTTCCCAATTTGTATATTGGTATATGCTGCATTTGCAAAATTCCTTACACATGCATAAAAGGTCATGCTGGACTACAACTGAAATAGCATTATACATTAGTCACAAAACAATTTATGAATGATAATTTATAATTTCATTCTGAAAATGAAAGTCTACATTTTTTTAGAAAAGTACATCTGAATTTCATGATAAAAATTAATTACCAATCAGTCATCTGGGATTCCTGCCAGGATTTTATTTTAATGTACTTTATGTTCTGCCTTGCCTAGAATGCAAAATAAAAAAAAAATAGGTAGACATATTCTGGTTCTGACTTTGCTTTAAGTTTCCTTTGACATATGACAAAGTATAATAATTTTTTCTTCAAAGTTTTGGTATTCTTTTGTTGAAAAAAATTCTAATACAATGACTGCAAATTTATCCAAGGGTAATTTTGTATACCATATAAAAATATTACAGTCAATTGGTAATTACAGTGATTCAGTGATAGGAATTAGGAAACATATATTACCTAAATGCTCAAGCAACAGCAGGAAGTTCTGTTGTACTACAATTCCAAAACATCATAGTTATGGTGCTCTGTAGGATAGCAGATTACAAAAATGGATGAGCAACGCTCCAGCACTTATTATTTTGGCTGATCATAATCAGTTGAATTCCAGGCTGTGTAGCATTTAGGAGTGTTCATTTATTTAACTGTATTTTTATGTGATTATATCTCAACTTTCATTCACACTGAATACTCAAGACCACTAACAACAATTAGAAAATAGAAATCAAAGATGAAAACCAGTGTTAAAATTATTAAGAAATAAAAGCCTGTTGGAAAAAGTGTGTTTCAGCTGCTCATAAAGACAGAGAGAATGGGATTAAACACAAAGCCATACAAAGTACATTCCAGAGTCAGGACCACTTCCTTTAAGGGAAGGTTGCCTTCCTACAAAGTAATGGGTCTCTGTAATTTGGGGCAGGATGGGGATTCAGAAGGGCCTCTCCTACTGATCCTACTGTCTGGACAGGTTTGCAACATGAGATAGTCAGACCTCAAGCTCTTCAAGGCTTAAAAATGAACCTCAACACCTTAAATTATGCCTGGGAGAAGATGGCAATCAGTGTAGGTTACTCAGTATGGGGAGCAGTTTATCCTGGAATGTCCAATGGTGAGCAGTTTAGCTTCCAACTTTTTTATCAATTGAAGTTTCTAGACACTGTTCAATTCTTGTCCAGCAAAGAATAGAATCCTATAATCAAGATGGGATAAAACAAAACATAAATAGCTTTTGCCAAATCCCACCAGCTCAGGAGTAATCGCAGCTGACACAATGAATGCAATTGGAAAAATGCACTGATAATGCTGACAATTTCCTGACAAGATCCTGGCATCTAAGGATCAAGAAGCTACTAACAGATAAAAAGCTGCTTGCATTTTGTATTGTCCTTATGGTGATGAGCTAAGGGGATGGAGGACTGTCCTAATGAACTGCTGCATATTAAAATTTATCACTACACTACTAATACTGAGTATTATACTAATACTCTAGCAGTTTGAAATATTGCCCAGAGAGACACTAAAGCAAGCAGCATCACATTTACAGGGTTCCAGAGGAGGCATTGCAACTATTATTTTTCCACTGGTATGCTGTAGCAAGAGAATGTTTTAAGAAAAAGTGATTTTAATTAGCATATTGAAGCAAACCAATTAACCAACCAGAAATTTTCCATTCCTTGCTCACAAAGCCAGATATGCAAACAGTTGTTTGTTTATTTCTTGAAATAAAATATTGGTCCACTACATAGATGATTGTGATTTTCATGCATAAAATGGAGCAATATTCAGTAACAATTCTAAGCCTGAGGTCCTTTGATAAAACTGACATTCACATGAACATCTATGAAAATGTGATACACTTTGAAATGCTTTATTAATATATTTACTGGATAAAACAAAAACTCACTTGAGTGGTTTATAGAAATTTGGAAACAGATTATAGCCAATATGTTTTTTAATCCCCAACTATAGTGGCTATTGCTTGTTATATGATTATCGTCAAAAGGGAACAACCTTTGATAGAACAAGCATCCAAAACCAAGCCTCTTTTTAGTAGGCCTGTGTAGTTCTAGAATGGACAAGACCTTCAGATGAAGATAGATACAAAGTCAGTTTGCTTGGGAAATTAAGAGAGGAAATCTGAGAATTTGTAAGTCCTCCCAAAGTTCTCATTGTTGCCTGTGTCATTCCCTGTAGCTGATGACAGAAATCATCTGCTTTTTGTAATTATTTTATTTGTCCCTGTTCAGGCAACTGTGAAATATGATGACTGTTACACATAGGTTGCTAAGTTTTGTTGTTGCTGCCATGAATTTACAACTCATTATTATTGCATTGTGAAACTTGTGAAACTGTTATACAGAGGTTCTTTGTATGCTAATCACATGAAATATTGATGTCCAAGTTCTAGGAAATCCAATTTATATATTGAGATACCATCAACCAATGGCTTAGGTGTTAACATTAGTAAAAATACAGTTTTGATAAATGCTTTACATATATTTTAAGACACCAGTCAACTGAGCCATGCTTAATAACTTCTTCCAACCTTTTCAATTTCTTGGGCAAAAAGAAGCATTAATTTTTATACTGCGATACTGTTAGGTGAAATTTAGGCAAAGCTTAGACACTGATATACAATAGCTTGCACATCATTTTTATAGTGATCTAGATTGCACATAATTCTGAAAGGTCATAATATTCAGATGTGGAATAATGCTACATTACCTACAGGTTTCCCAATTTAATGCAAACCCTTTCCCTGGAATGATTACCTGATAGCTCCCAAGTGTGAAGGAAATAACACTTCCAAATCTGTACCATTATAGTCAAAATGTAGTAATTATTTCTTCATTGTAAAATATGTGAACAGGGTCTAAGATGCTGGCAGCAGGGTGATTATTTAGAGTATAATGATTTCATTAATATGAAAATCAGGGATGCACTACTGGAAATGTAATAATGGTGTGACAACGAAAACAGGACAATGTAAACAGGAAGTTCAAACATAATGGTAAAAAGTTTGGGTTCCAATCAGCAGCATACAAAGCAATTTTGGCAGCATTTTGATGGCAAAATGATGATATACTCAGAGTACCATCATCATGTAAATGCCACAATTATGTATTTGCATCTCAACATCATGGCATTTGCATGCTTACATTGTCATGCATGTTTTGTCATTTGCTCCCCACCCCGACCCCTTTGAGTTCCATTCTATCTCTCGGTATTTTCTGTATAGAGTGATTTATGATTGTCTTCCAAATCAGAAGAGGAAACTATAGTTGAAATGGATTAAAATTTGATTTAAAGAACAAGTGCAAAGCATGATTATCCATTCAGAAGCAATGGTGAACAATGGCTTTCTTGAAACTGGAAATCAAGGAGAGGTTTGATATATTTAATGGGAAAGGACAATTTGAGCTCAAGACTGAATCCTCAAATAGGATTTCATCATTATGTCTGAAATGACCTTTATTGTAGTGTCTGCATACAAAAGTGAGTAATTCAAAGGTGAGCATAGGACAATGTTGCATTGTTCTATGCATCTGTGCTGGGAATTTCTGGTCATGGGAAATAATGGGTACATGAGTGAGCCAGTGGGATTTTAAAATCAGTGCTTTATAGGGCTTTCCTAGTTCAACACTGAGCAATTTGTGTTGATGATAGCAATAAGTAACAGAAACTACTGAATAACCAGTCTTAAAACAATCTATGATTTACTGTGATGAGTGAACCCAGACAACATCTACACTGGATGACAACATCTCTCCAAGATCTTAGAAGCCATTCCATACTTTGAGTTTCTTTTAACTAGAGATGTTAGGAACTGAATCTGAGCCATTCTGCATGTAAAGTAGATTATGTCTTTTTCATATTGTTCTATAACTACGGTTTCACATACCTGAACACCATCTGATGCAGGGATGTAACTTGCTCTTTTAAATGTATCTGTAACATTTCTGAGAATTTCCACAGAAACTAAAAGATCCCCTGCATAAAAATTCTTCCTCTGAGTTAAATCCAAAAGGGTCTTCGTCACCTGAGACATTCCTTCACCAGCCAGTGTTCTCTGTCCTTTTGCAAGATGTTCTTTAATCTGTAAAGAGTAAAGGAAAATAAAAATATTAGAAACTATTCTACTACACTTTTTAAAATGCTATGAAGATATTTTTTGCCTCACACATTGGACTAAACCAGGAAAGGGACACAGGGATGTATAAAGCTGTGACCTGAGCATCGCTTCGTGAGATCTTTTTGAGATTTTTAGTTAGAACAGTTAGAACCTTTCCCAGAGTTTCATTGTATTGCTTTCATTGTTCATTTGTGTTCATTCTGGTGTTTGGATTTTTAGGGGAGATATGTACGTTAAGATTATACTAAAGGGAGATGTGATGACAAAAAGTTTAGGAACTCCTGCTATAAAGCTTACCAAGTTCAGGAAATCTACTGTATAAGGTGTTAAGTAAATTTTTCAAGTCAAAATATTTATATTGCCCATCCAGATCTTTGTGTGTTTACTAAGACATTTAGGAATGTGGAAATGTTCAGAGCCAGACCATCTGCATGCCCACAGCTCCTCCTAGTTTTAGCCCTATTCATGCTGTGAGCGAACACCTGCATAGGGCTTATAACATTACTGTCAATTTGCAGAAATTATGTAGGTTTTATATATATTATATTTTAGGGGCTGGATTTTATATATAGTTAGGGGGCTGGAAAAAGGCAGCTACTTAGCTCTTCGCACAATAAAATGCTGGTGCTGAGCTAATGAACTGGAGAATCTGGAGGAATATTATCTTAAAAAAACCCAGCTGTGGCCTTTATATGGAGCTTTCATACATACTTTCTATGAAAACCAGACATGTTACCCTGCTAAATAACTGAACAAATAACCACTTTATGATAGCAAATAACCACTTTATGATAGCAATCTACATTCTATTCAAGTCACTGGTAAAGCATTGATTTATAGGTTCTTTTATATTATGTATGCCGTAGAGATAAGTGTGAAAAGAATAGCACAATAGAATCTGACTGACTCAGGCTTGCTATATTTTTGAGCAATTTATCCCCTAAGATGAGCAACTGATGGGATCAAAACATGCTGGAACTTATTTTGGCACAGCATAATAAGCTTTATTTTACCCAGTTGATTTTTTAAGAAGTAAAATCCAACTCCATGAAATCTCCAGGTGATACTCTTTTTTTCTATATCTCTTGCTTTTTCTTTTGGGTTTAAGTGGATGATGTGGTCCAAACACTTTTAAGGGTAATGGATGGAAAAAGAATCCTCTTTTGATCTATGTAGCTGGACTAGTTGTCTGAAGTTACTATAGCACTTCTCCAGGTAGTCACAGTTTCACATAAGAACAAGAACCTACCCTTGTTGAAAGAGAAGATCTATGAATTGCCATTCACATACTGTATATATGGGAGCTTTTTATTGCATTTTTCTGCTCTGTTGCCCCCATGTTACATGTCTTATTTAGAAAAGCACTTCAGATGCACACAACAGGACCAACAGAATAACTGAAAAACGGAGAATCTCAGTGGCTTCAAATACAGAAAAGTTTAAATCAACAGAATTGATTAATTATGACATGAAGTAGAGGGGCGCTAAGAGATACCTTCTTAGAGGAAAAAAAGATAACCTCTCCCTACTGCTTAGAGTAAGTAATAAAGGGACTCAGAACAGTATGTAGAATAGCAACAGATTCCATTCTATCCAAAACTGCCTACTGAGTAGAGAGCAAAGACTCATACAGAAAGTATGATACAAACTTTCAAGTTGCGAACTTCCACTGTTACAAACAAGATGGACCTGGGAGCTGGAACCAGAAGTTGGGCTGGAAGTCGGGAGAAAGCGTGCCAGAAACTAACCCTTTCCTGCCATCTCCTGACTTCTGGTTCTGACTTCTGGTCCTGACTTCTTGCATGATTAGTTGTGTTTGGTGAGTGGCAACTGCAAATTGTGGACTGCAAATGTCTGCAATTAAGCACAAGAGTCCTGAAGGGGAGGGGGATAGTGCGAAGAAGCAGCAATCCATTATGATGCTCACAAAGATGGAGATACTAAAGAAAATGAGGGGGGGGAGAAGATGGCAAACATGGCACATTCCTACAGCATGAATCGTTCCACTATTGGAATGATCGTTAAGAACAAAGACAAGATCACAGAACATGTGAAAAGTTCAGTGCCTATACTATCCACAATAATAAGAAAGAGGAGAGGAAAAGTAATGGAAGAGATGGAGGCGCTGCTCAGCATGTGGATCGAAGACCAGCATCAACGACTTGTGCCACTTAACCTAATGCTGATCCAGGAGAAGGCTAAGAGCTTATTTCATGGCTTACAACAGAAGGCTGGTGAAGCTGCTGCTGAAGAGGTATTCGCTGCAAGCCATGGGTGTTTCCATCAATTTAAGGCTTGTATGAACCTTCATAACATGAAAGTCAGTGGCGAGGCAGCAAGTGCAGATGAGGCTGCAGCCAAGGAATTCCTGGAAACCCTCAAGGAGATCATCAAGGAAGATGGTTATTTGCCCCAGCAAATATTCAGTGTTGATGAAATGGGGCTTTATTGGAAGAAAATGCCAGACAGAATGTACATCAGCAAGGAGGAGAAGACCATGCCAGGCTTCAAAGCTGCAAAGGATAGGCTAACTGTGCTGCTAGGTGCAATGCTTCTGGTGACCTGAGCCTAAAACCACTCCTAATCTACTACTCTGAGAACCCACGAGCTCTCAAGAACATCTCAAAAACCTCACTTCCTGTTGTGTGGAAAGCTAACAAGAAAGCTTGGGTCAGCCTTCTCATCTTTGAGGACTGATTTTTCCACCTTTTCATCCCGGAAGTGAGAGGTACTGCCATGCAAAAAACATTGTGTTCAAGATTCTGCTGATATTGGAAAATGCCCTGGGTCATCCACCTTGGTCGATTTCCATCCGAACATGAAAGTTGTGTATCTGTTTCCCAACACCACCTCCTTCCTGCAGCCGATGGACCAGGGAGTAATAGCAACCTTCAAAAAATACTATCTTTGGTGCATGTTTAGGCAGGCAGTCCAGGCAACTGAAGCGGACTCACAGATGACCTTGCACCAGTTTTGGAAGTCCTATGACATCTACAAGCCATCAAGAACATTGACGCACCCTGGCGTGAGGTTATCGCTGTGAACATGAATGGGGTATGGAAATGTCTATGCCCTCAGTTCGTTCAAGACTCTCGTGGGCTTGAGGTGGCAGAAAGGAAGTCGCAGGCTGTTATCAGCAACTTGGTTGCCCTCAGCAAGGAGCTTCAGCTTGACCTGGAGAAGGGAGGCTTTCATGAGCTGCTAGCTGCACAGACAGAGGACCTCTTCAATGAAGACCTCATCGAGTTGGAGCAGCAGCGAAAACAGGAGGAGGAGGAAGAGGAAGAGATCAAACCACCAAAGCAATTCTAGACCAAGCTGATGACAGAGGGGTTCAGCTTAATTGAGAAAGCGCTATCACTGTTTGAGGTGCAGGACCCTAATGTGGAGCGCTTCACCAAGCTGTCTGCAGCTGTCCATGATGTAATCCAGTGCTACAGCATCATTTTTGAGGAGAAGAGGAAGACTACCACCCAAAGTTCACTGGACTGCTTCAGGAAGGTGGAAAAAAGTGCTGTTTCAACTACAGAGGATGACCGACGCCATCTCCGCAAGGACCTATGTCAATGCTGCCACTTGTGTAAGGTGTGAACTGTGCATTTATTTTTTTTTTGCTTGTTGGACTTATGAACAAAATGGACTTACAAACAGCCTCTTGGAACGTAACTCGTTTGTAAGTAGGAGACTGTCTGTACTGCTCTTGTCTACAAGGCAAAGGTGATGTACAGTAGTCCCTCCATGTGGGGAGGACATAACAATCTAGCAGTATCTTTAGTGCTAGAAAGTATCTTTTCTTTCCTTGATTATGTTTGTTTTTCTAACTACAACAAAAACTTGAAAGTCCAGTAAAATAAGCAATCCTTTCAGTGGGTATTGCATATTTTGATAGCACTACATGTAGATATAAAGGTACTTTTGATAGCACTATATATAGATATAAAAGTACTTATTTTGACTATGAAATATTTCCAAATTATGCACCAAAAACTATTAGATTCTTAAATTGCATACCTACTGTATTAATGATAAGTGTATATATTAATATATTATTGGAAAAAAATAATTATTTTTTCTTTAATACGTCAGTAGATTAAAGGTACTGTCAAGATGCTTTGGCAAGAGCAATCCAGATTCAGTTAGCCACCCTAGCTTCTCTTTTGTTCTTCTGATGAGAACAATGGCAAAGGTGTATTGTGTTTTAAGTTACTGAGCAGAGAAGGTATTTCTTGATACATATTTAACTACAAATAATATATATGGTTATTGCATTAATGCTGAACTTCTGGTCACTTAAGAAAACTGTTCTGATCAACACAGGTTTTTATTGTTTCTACATGTTTTGAGTGCTCTTATATGTGGGCTTATTAAGATACAAAATGTTTTATGAGCCAAAGGTGATGAAAAAAAAACAGTTGTTGAAACACTATTTCAATTGCTATCTTACTCCTGTGGTCAACATAATAGGCATATAACTGAAATTGGTTTTTCAATACTTGTGGACATTGATGAAGGATCCATAGAGACCTATTCTGTCAAAACAACATTCTGTAAAACTGAGAGCTAAGAGCAGTAAACACCTACTTCATTTCCAGTTACTATAGTGACAAAAAACCAAGGCAGGGTGATAAGCATGTAAAAATGTTCTAAGAAATATTCACAGAGATGAATTGTGAAAAATGTAGTTTTAGAGAATTTGTCATTTCCACAGAGTGATTATCTATAAAACTATTGATTTATTAATTATTTAATTTAGATCTTCTTGGCTAGAGACTTACGGATAAATTATACATGGCCCTAAGTTTATGAAGGGAACTCCAGCTGGCCCAAGTACAGTAAGAGTATTCATCTTGAGTTAAATATAATCACAATGTGAAGCAGTGGTGTTTTATTTTATGTTTTTCAATTTATAAATGCCATTTACCATTTGGATTCCATTGTGTAGGATACCTTCTCCTCAGCTACTGCTGAAAGATAGACTTATATTTCATGACTCTATAAGGAACTTTCTTTCTTTCTTTCTTTCTTTCTTTCTTTCTTTCTTTCTTTCTTTCTTTCTTTCTTTCTTTCTTTCTTTCGTTTATCTATTACTTCCTCTAGGAGCAGCATAAACAATTCTTTCCTCACCATAGTTTTGTATGAGATATGTTAGGCTGAAAGTGAGGACTTATATATCTTGAACTTCGAAGTTCACCAGTTATATTTATAGAGAGCCTATCTAGCTGTGACTTCTGCCAGGGCTAGTTCTTATTCTCTGCCTCATTTCCATCTGCTCTGTGACTAATTCTAGCTACAAACTGTTGCCCTTCCTGTGCAAGTTGCCTAAAATCCATCAGGGTAGAGTGTTGTTAAGGGCATATTATTTCAGATGATACTTATTTTGGATAAAATACATTTCTGCTCTTGTTATATGTATGTTTTTGTATTTCCAATCTTAAGCCTTAATTTGAATTGTTTATTTTTAAGTATATAAATATACTTAACACAACACAAATTCATGTGTTGTCCTAATTATAATATCAGTATGAATAGTTTTATTTTTTGTAACTGTTAATGAAGAATTTTGAAACGCGTTAATTATCTTCATCTTTGAATTCTGCCAAGCAACTGAAGATACTACTTAAACAAGCATGAGACTGTAGAGTTGCTTAATTGTATAAAGCGACTGTCCTTTTTTCCCCTTAATTTCTTGATATATTGGAAAGGTGCTTTTAGTAGTTTGATTATTCTTGTAATTTGTAAGCTACTCTAATCAACTCTTTGTTTGGAGGATAAAATGGAATTTAAATTGCTTATATTATACAAATAAGAGATTGTGAAAACTTTTCTGTTCTGAGCATGGATCATCAGGGGTAAAAGAGCATAAACAAACTGAAGAATCAACTCTCTCCAGTATTCTTCTGACATGCTAACCACTGTGGAACACTAGCAACTCTTTCATTCCTGTGAAATGGTGGGCCAAGGGAAGATAGCAAGGAAAGGAGAAGATGAGACAAATGAGCAGGGGTAATGAGCCAAATGAAAGAAAGTCTAATGGAAATAAAGATTGAAAGGGTACCATTAGAAATAGGAAAGGGAGTTAGGATAGTCCTTGTCTACTCTATTTGGCCATAGCTCATTCTTATGAATGCATTCTTTTCCCCATTCCTATACAAGCCTCAATATTTAAACACATTACCCCCCACCCCACATTTTTAATAACATTAGCCACTGCCAAGATTAGTCCTTGTTCTCAGCTTCAGTAGTGACAAAAACAGAGTCCCATACTTTTAAGAGTTTTATAGAAGAAGAATATTGGCATGTTGGCCTGGAAAGTTGTATCTGCTAATTTTCCTCTTATAGGGAAAGCAGTCTTGCCTCCTGTGGCATATATTTACCCTGTTTGAGGTTTATGCCCAAACCACAGTCAGATGATAGGAAGCTGATTTTTAGACTCTTTCACCATATAGCTAGATGGATCCATCAGATGTTTTCCCCCAAAATATAGTACCTGGTTATAAAAAGCTATATGATGCCCACACAAGGTTCTTAAGCAGTTTAGAAAATTTTGTAAACTTTTTTATGAACTAATATTGCATTATGCTTGAGACCTTCATCTGTTATAGAACCAGTTTTATGGGGTGCCATTACAAATGCACAATGTTCTATGTCCTTGTCGCTCCTGTTATTCAGCAAGTATAGGCTGTGTAGATGCATCTACTCCAAAACCTCAACTTCCCTCATGACCCAAGAGCCTACTACAAAATTCAAAATTAGTTAATTAATTAATTAATCAGTTAAATTTGTATGCCACCCATCTCCCCCAGAGGATCACCTACAATGTCATGTGAGGTTTCTTTAACTTCAGTGTTTGTGGAGTGTCTGTGTACCCATTTTTATGTGGATTGTAAGTGTATAATTGTTTTAAATCTTGTATCTTAGTATTGCAATTATCTATTATTAATCCTGTTGACACTGAAATGCTGTGTGAAGAATTTGCCTGCTGCTGCTGTTTAATCATGGGGAATGTCTTTAAAGAGTTTGTCTTGTTTCTCTCTATAATGTGAGTTGACAAGTAGAAGAATCAAGGAGGAGAAAGAAGAATTTGAAAAACCTAGGTTGAATGGTGACTTGAAAAAAAAAGTATTTTGACAGATATAACTTGGGGTCAAATGATATGGTTCTTCTTATTTAGGAAATGAAGGCATGGGGTTATACATTGTGACTGCACTTCAGATGAACTCAGTCTGTTAAACTGTACCATGGTGCTTTGGGTTTATATAAAGATTAATTGCAGTCAAATGGGTAGGTATGCAGATAGAGACAGGGAGAATTAGCTAATCTGTGAACTGTATCTGCTACACTAAACACTTCTCAGGAACAGGTGGAGGAACTATTAATAGTTTGCCCAATCACCTGGATAACTGTTTAACTCCCTCATCTCCATAGTACTGATTTTTCTGGCTTTTTACCTTCGTTAGATGATCCCCTCCCCCCCTCAGTTCTTGTACCCACACAGGACAGGACAGTGGACCCAGCCAACTGTGATTTATTCATTGTGCTATTGTTAAGCAATTTAGTGTAAAGTGCAAACCCAGTATACTCTGATATATCTGTTTATTTATTTAAACAACTTATATGGCTACTCATCTTGCTATTTCCTCCTCAAGTCCAGCTATGCTGCCACATCATTATACTGGGAATGTTCCTGGGAGAAATGAGTGAAGAACACCAGGAGTATATACTACCTAGAGGGTCACCCAAGGCACGAAGGTCATCCCAGCTGCGCAGCTAAAACAAGCAGCCACCTACTATATAGGGCAGCACTGATACAGGAAGATGCTGGAGGCAGATGATCACTTTACTGACAATGGCAAAGAGATCAATTCATATTGCATGGGAAAAGGCAATAGTAAACCATTCCTGTATTTTACCAAGAAAACTTCATGGATAGACAATTTAAAGTGACTGATAACAGAGGGTTGGATGACGGCCCCTCTGTCCAGATGGCACTCAACATGCTACTGAGGAAGACATGAGGTCTTTTAGAGCACTAATGGTGCTTATGTTGTGGCTACCTGAAAATTTTGGGGATGTCTGGTTGCTGATGTTGCCCCGCAGGAAAAGAAAATAAAAAGCTGCAAAGACAGAACTACATAGGAATAGGGGATATAACAAACTGGATGTCAGAACAAATGGTGCAAATAGCCAAGAAGAGAAGCCACAGCTGAGAAAGACAAAGATCTCAGGAAGGCATTTAACAAAGAATTTCAGAAAGCTGTTAGAATTAAGAAACAGTATTACAATGACATCTGTAAAGACACTGAAGAGGGAAACAGACCCCCCAAAATAAGGAAAGTATTCTAAAAGATCTCCAAACTCTGAAGGAGCTTCCAATCTTGAATCAGAATGCCAAAGGATGCCAATGGGCAGATAACCAATTCCAAAAAGATTTTAAAAGGATGGAATGTACTGAAATTCTGTGTAGTAGAAATGCCAACATCCAAGATACCTTAGAAGATATTCACTATTATAAGAACCTTTAGTGAAGTTAGATAAGTACTCTGGTTATTACTAAGTTGGAAGGCTATTAACAGTAAAGGAACCAGCCATCAAGAAATATGCCACAGATTAGCACTTAGTGGGGTAACTATGTAGATCTTAGAAAAGATATCCAGACATGATTGCTATACCTATGAAGATCAATGAATTGTGCAGGCAATGGTCTTCTCTGTGACTCTCCATGGAAGTGAAAATTGGATTCTAACAACAGGATAGAAAGATTATTGATACTTTTGAACATTAGTGTTGGAGAAGATTCCTGAGAATACCATGGATAGTCAAGAAAACAAACAAATGGATTATAAAATCAATGCAGGATTCTCACCCATGGCACAAATGACCACATTCAAATATCATACACATTATGTGAAGACCTAGCTCTCTTGAGAAGTCTATAATGCTGGAAAAGATGAAGGGAAAAGAAGAGGGTGACCAGCAACAAGGCGGATGACTACAATTACAGCAGTGATGGGTACACATTTAGAAGACTTGGAGGTCTATCTGTGTGATTGCTAAGAGTTGACCCTGACTTGATGGCACTCAATCAATCTTACTTTTTAGCAGAAGATAAGGATCACACAAAGTAAATGGCAGCAATATTGCCATTACTATAGCAGTGATTCTTCTTAGAACACATACATAACAAATAAACAATCACAATGTGTGCTCAAAACATTTTCTTTTACAAACTGACTTGGCCATAGTGTCTTGAAAATGTACATGTGGAATCATTTGTAACATTGGAATATCATAGCAAATATGACTGCCAGGTAATGAAATCACTTAAAAAGGCATCTCTAATATGTTTTGCTTTGCATCAAACTGCTGACATTTAGTGATTCAATAATGGTTTGTTTCTCTTTTACTTGGGAGTAAAATTAGGCATGATATGGCAAGTATATTATTAGATCTCCAGGCATTTTTATACTTAAAATATCCACAGAGGCCTTTTAATTTTATCAAAGAAATAAAACAGAGGGAAGAGCTTATCCTTTTTCTGGTATGGTGTTTCCTAACTGAAATTGCCTCCAGAGGGTATAATTAATATGGGTATATGTATGCCCTGTTCACCCATCCGAGCCTAATAGCAACAGCTGCTGCTTCTGCCAATTAGTGAACACTTGCAGCTGCATTGATATAAAGAAAGAAAATACTGCAAAATTTGGGAATGATTTCCCTTCATCACTACCTCATTTGGCCTTCATTTGCAGCCTTCTCCTTATGACCAAATACTACTTTTCAAAATTTGCCCCAATTTCACTAATTGTTTTCCCATGAAAATGATACTAATCCAAACAAATCATGCCAGTCTGTTATCTTATTAGAATTATTAGATCAGCTGATTTCTTTTAGGAGTATATCTTTGTGTATTTGGGGGGCATTGTATTCATAGAGTTTGCCATGCTTTGTTTGGGCAGCACTTTCCTCAAATACTTAGCATGCTTTTTAAAAGTACCAAGAACATGCTGAAAAATAGTTGTTGGCACAGTAAAGGACAGCAATCAGATTAAATACATGGAAGTCTACATTTGCTACTTACTTAACATCTGAGAAGCAGATAAACTATAGTAATGTCTTGTCTACAAAAGTTCATACCACAAACATGGTTAGTCTTTAATGTGCCAGTAGGCTTGCTCAAGGTGTTTTAAATGAAATTTAATTTGATTTTAAATTGTTTCTGATAATTGCCTGTTTTTTATTAATGCAGAAGTGAAAACAAAAGGTAAGTATTTATAACACAAATGATTATTTTACTCAACAAGTAGTCCCTTTGACTGTAATGACCATTCCTTTAACATTAGATACTGATGAGGAATGGTCTTCCTGTTGTAAATCTGTCATTTCTTATTATTGTTTCTTCCATCATTTTCTTTATCACATACAGTCCACTGAAGGGGAACCATGGAATAATTCCACAGGGTCTTTTAGTTGGTAGCACATGAAGTTGGCCATTGAGATGCCTATTGTCTTTACTATAATAAACCATCATAGTTATTCTGGAATTATACACATGATTTCATTCTGGATGAAATAGGGTCTATAGCTGCAATCTGACAGTCCCATGGGAGAGCGTTCAATCAAGTATTCAAGAAAATTCAGTATAAGCATCACTGTACTTGCCTTTCAACCAGACCTCTTGCTTACCTTGTAAAACTCTGAAAGGCCAAACAGGAGAAGGTCATAGGGGTAGGCAGGAGACAATCAATTGGGCCTGAAGATAATAGAATATCTTGACATCCAATGTTCTACCAGGTCCCCAGACCAATGGGATATTTAAAGCAGCCTTGCAACTGTCCTTAGTAAATTCCTTTCTGATATAACAAATTATTATCAGGAAGGAAGGAAGATTTTATTGTCTCTGCCTTCACACCTGTCATACTGATATGTACGAGCAATCTGTTGACTTCCAAAGAAGGACTTTTATATCTTGGTCCTGTGTAGGACAAAAGAAAAGCTCATAATCTGATTGTTGTTTGGTCTGGTTTGATACTCAGTGCACTCATGTAAGGCAATAATCATAGCAGAGCAGATCATGGTTGCACCCGAGAATTAAAACTGTGATCAGGAAGGAAGGAAGGGAGGGAGGGTTCTTTTTAAAAGAAGTATTGAAATATAAGATGGTCCTTATTAATAAGTATAGCATAGGGATGGGGTAGAAAGGAAAGGTTTTTGGAGAAAAGAGCAGTGTCACAAATTGCAAGCCTTGTGGGAAGAGGAATGTTGTAATACCAATTTCATATCCATTTGAAGTCAAAAATTCTACCTGACTCCTATAATGATTGTCTAGGGAAATAAATGAACTATATAGAAGGAAGCCTTCAATTCCCAGTGTTGGAGCAAGGAAATTTCATCAAGAAAAAGAGGGATTGGAAGATATGTGATTTTTGTAATAGAATTTGGAACAAAAAATTGAAATCAGCTCTGATGAACTATAGCAGAAGCAACTCATTATTCACCTCACAGTTCTTTTGATCAAGTTCCATTTCATTGCAGCAGTTACAATAATATGAGCAAAGGGAAAAGCACTTTTATGGCCTGAATTTGTAAAAGGAATATAAGTTTCTTTTACAGGACATATACTGTTTTTGATCATTGAGTACTTGTTCTCTTTCTGGCTTCCAACATGTAAGAATGAGAAATGCTTTTCAGAGATTAGTTTTCTATGGCACAGAAATGTACAATTTAAGCCACTTTCTAGGGTTCACAGGCACATTCTATTTCTAATTTCATAGTGATGTAGCAATTTAGGTGAGTTCAATTATAACTGTCTCAGTTTAATAAATGAGTGGTCATTAAGTTGGGAGGGTGCAATAGGCCTATGTATACTCCCACATATGGATTCCTGCTATCATATGCTAGGGTTGACATTGCAGTCTAGTCCTTTTAAATCATAATTCTCCATCATGTCTAATATAGGGAACTGAGATTTAATTTTGTCTGAAGAAGCAGACTGTTACATTCAGATCAAATAATAATTTAAAATGACCATTCCCTCATTTGGATGTAACAGGAACTGTAGTCCAAGAGAACAGGGGAGGAATCAAGGACAATATGTCCCCACTCACTAAAGCCTAGTTTAAAAAGGCAAAAGCATTCCTCAAACATCTAGTAAGATTTGTGTTCTGGTCTTAAAAGACCACACAAAAACAAAACAAAACAAAAAATCCCAAAACCCTTTGTCATAGTCGCTATCTGGAGATACAAATAAAACCTGTATTTAAGGATGTAATTTTAGCATGCATGTATATGGATATGTATGTTTGTGTGTGTATTCATGTATGTATGCACACAAAGAGAGAGTGACCCCATAATCATCCTGTGATTCTTTCTGAATGACCAAATAGGAACAAAAAAGTATAAATATTTTGAGTGCTATTCCAAGTGCCTGATGCCAGCTGGAGTTCTTATTCTCAGTTCATCTCATATAGATGATTCAGTTACTGAAGAGACACAAGACTGATGAACATGTTCCTCATTTCCCTCTTAGAAAAAGCTTACCTGAGAATGTTGTCTATAAAATCAGTAATTTCTTGGCCAAAGACACTTGAATATGGTCAAATGATCAACAGAATTAAAGATTTTGTGTGAGAAGCAGGCAGATATACTTAATGGATCCTCTGACTTTATATATTTCATCTTCATGTATATTTTCTGAAAGAGTTCTCACACATCACCTACAATTGTTTAATTGTTCCTGCTTGGTATTATAGCAAACAATGCAATCAATGGAATCAGATTAACTGAAATGCAGAAATAGAATACCAAGCAATGTTTTTAAGACAAATGAAGCAATATTTTTTGTTTCAAGACAACAATTACTGCCCATTGAAGATGTATATATTCTTTTAGGCTGTATTCCTACATATGGAATATGTAAACACACCAAAAGTTATATGTTATATGAATCAGGTTGGAAAGGGGTAGCCAAGAGAATTGTTAGATAACATTGGAAAGACAAATCTATATTTGACTTTTCACAGTGGATTATGCACAAATGTCAACTGATTCTTTATATATGTGTATACAATTCTGTAAATTTAAATAATGTTTTAAGATGATTTTGAAAAATTGATACAGGTAGTCCTCATTTAGCAACCACAATTGGGGCCAGCAACTCAATTGTTAAGCAAAGTGGTCTCTAAGTGAAACTGTGACTGTGCTTATGCTCTTACTTCAGCTTTCCTTTGCTTTACAGACCTGTGAAGGTAGTAAATGTGAGGACTGATTGCAAAATTACTTTTTCATCACTGTTGTAACTGCAAATGGTTGCTAAATAAGGCAGTTGCTAAATGAGGACTACCTGTATTGTACTTTTGTTTTCCTCCCCCCCCCCCCCGCCAAGATAAATGAAGAGAGAAAACTCAAAACTTAAGATTATTGTATTCAAGACCAGTTGTTAGGTACAGTATGGGCATAATCAGTGGAAGGGTTCCTTCTCCCCAGGTCATACCCTCTCTGGTTAGGCAGCAGTGAGGAAGAACAGCAGGGATGCTTTGATAATCCAAGCAAGTTATGTGCATGTTCTTCCATTGGCTAGAGGGGGAGGAATAGGGCAGCAGCAGCATTTCTAGGTGGTATGTGCTTAATATGCATTTATGCAAAGCTATGAACTCACAGTACAGCATAAATTATATACAGACAAAAGTGGCATACAGTAGCATATATGGTGGTCTTGTAAAAAGGGAAAATAGGGAGAAAAGTGCATTTGGAGAATGAAAAGAGAGAAATAGACATGAGAGCTTTGGACTGGATGTTTTTGCACTAATAAGAACTATTATGATTGTTTGTTTTAATCCCAATAGCGGATTTGAGGAGTTGTATGCCACTCAGAGTCAGTGGACTGGAGCAGCCTATAAACTCTGTACATAAAAAAAATAATGAAATCATTGCAAGTCTAAACAATATTTAGAATAGAGGGAAATGAACTTGCATATGTTTATATTATCTGCAAAAGAAAGAAGGGAAGATCTTTGATTCACTTTTCAAAAGCAATCTGCACTTCTATCATTTTTCTTTGGTTATCTCATGTGCTAAATTTATGTCATTGTGCTTGTTCTCAGCTGAAGTAGAACTGAGAAAAATGTATCAGTGCCACTGATTTATGGGCATACCATTAAAGTGCTGAAAGAGTTATAAAATGTTCTGTGGCTTCAGGAAATCTAATATATTCACAATCAGGATTCCCAGTAAACCTAAAGAACTTTGTTGCCTTCCATTGCCTTTATTTTATAAGAGAAAAATGGAAAGCCCAGAAATGGTGCATTTTTTTTAACAATTACATGAACACTGAGGACAGTAAAAAATAAATAAAAATGAATAAAATAAAGCAGGAGGAAGACAAATGACATGCATATTCCTCCACCTCTAGCAATATTTCTTTTCTTTTCTTTTTTTTTTACATCAGGTGATCTGACTGAAGAGCAAACAGTTTATCCCCTTAATGTTGTTGTTCAGCAATGAATAAACAGAGCAAGTACTAAAGCTGGCTTTGCACCTACTGAATGCTGCAAGTGTTTGTACTCATTTGATATGCATCTAGCAAAGCTCGGCTGTTCCCAGAAGGCCACTCCGTGAAGACTGAGAGAGCAGCGCCTGCTAGTGGTACCTGTGAGTCATAAAGAACAAGAAGAAAGAGGAACGGGGAAGGGGGTGGGGGGAGAAAAGTGCAATGGGAACAGAAGTCAAAATCAACAAAAGAAGTCCATTCAGAATAATTCTGTATCCTTGTTGAGAACGTGCACACAAGTATTACTTTATAATAGGATTCATTAGCATTTCCTTAGGAATCAGATCTCTGCAATACTTGATCAGAGTAAAATATTTTATGTTGAAAATGCGAACATGCCATTATTTCCAGCAAACTAGATTAAGAATAGATCAGTATTTACTTACTACATGGAGGCTAAAGGTGAAATATACAGATTTTTAAAAATAACGTACATATTATTTAGGATTGGGAATTTTTAGTTTAAAGGTAAGTCATATAAACTATACAGGGGAAAAAACTTTTCTGATTTGTAATAATACAGATTTTATTTAAAAAAAAAACACATAACAATACCTGTAGCATTAAGAGGACATCGATTGAATGCCAAATCCCCTGCTGGTGTCCTTTTCCAAACCATTGATATCAAATAATCCTCAGGACAGATTTCATAAGGTGCTGCAATTTAAAAAGATGGAACTTGAATTATGGACTTGACAAGTACAACACCATGTAATACCACCATTTTGCAAGTTGCATGGCTCCCTATAAGTTTCCAGGTACAAGGCAAAGGGCTGGTTATCGCTTATAAAAGCTTTCATAGATGGCCTTGACTCTGCTGGCCTTCTCTAAGGGCCCGAAAACCTGGTTCTTCCCCCAGGGAATGGGTCAGCATATGGGATGAGCATCCAAATTGAAAGGAATATATAATGGTTTGCCTTGGATATTCTATTCTGTTTTTCTGTTCTGGGTATTTATTGCATTTTGTGATCTCATAGCAGAGAACATTACTATTGTTCCATCACCATGCCTTTTGACTCACTGGGAAATAGAGCCTATTAGGTTGGCCTGCCCCAGGCAACTTATGGACCCTGTAGAGTTCCAGATGAAGCTTGGGATTTTCCCTAAGGATCTGGTAGGTAGTTCAGTTGAGGCCTTGGTCACAGCGCGGAATGGGCTATGTCTGAAGCCTCTCTGCAGCCTCTCCCTACGTGCTGATCCTGGGATACAGTTGGTTTTAGGAGGAGCTCCAGGAGATAAAGCACCAGAAGAGATGCCTTACCAAACATGAGTAAGAGCCCATATTTGGAATTCTATTGTGGTGATAATGGTGGCGAAATGGCATTATTTCTCTACTTTTATTGCATCCGCAGACAGCTGTCCAATGGCCCTGATCGGAATGACTCATTCCTTGCTGGGTAGGTATGAGTCACAGGAACATCTACTGGGTTGCTGGAAGAATATTCTAGAGATCTGGAGATAAAATCACTCAGATTTGCTGAGAGTTGGACTCCTACTGGGCAAGTCCAGTTGAGGTGCTTGGGGCATGGTCTTGTGGGTTTGCCTGTGCTGGGCTTGAGTCTGTAACTCCTGATGAAATGAGCAGCTTCCTTCAGACTGTGAACTCAGCCACCTTTTATTAGATCTAGGCCTCTTCTGGGTAGTAAATGGTGCTTGGGAGGTGACCTGTGGTTGGATTCATGCAGTGGTATCAGCTTCTCTCAATGGTTCCTTTGGCTCTGGAAGAAGTGCCAGTACACCCCTTCCTTAAGAAGCCATTGCTGGACTCAACAATCCTGGACAATTTTTATCCAGGCTTCACAAGGGAAGGTGTTGAGGAGGTAAATGGGCAACAGCTCCAAAGAATCCTGGAGGACACAGATTATCTGGATCTTTTCCAGTCAGGTTTCAGGAATAAATATTATACTGAGACAGCACTGGTCATGCTTGTCAATGACCTTTGGTGGAGCTAGGATAGGGGTGGTGCATTCATCCTTGTGCTCCTTGATCTCTTAGCCAATTTTGATACTGTCAATAATGGGATCCTTCTCAACTGGCTGCAGGGTCTGGGAGTGGGGGGCACCATATTATGGTGATTCTCCTATTTTCTCTGTGGTCAGATTCAGTCAGCACTGATGAGCTGGGGAAGAGGTTGAATTCACACAGCCTCGCCCCTCCTGAGAAACATCTGCATGAAACCAGTGGGTGAGGTAATCTGCTGGGGTGCCTGCCCTCTGGAATGGTAGTTCCCCAAAGATTCATATGGGTCCCATCTGATGATGCTCAAGAAGGCACTGAAAAGCCCAGCAATTCTCCCAGCCTTGGGATAGGGTGGTTGGCGGGCTCTTGTAAGATTTGGTCTTGTATGATTTTGTTCTATTTTGTATGGATTTTTTTCTGGACACATATATGGATTTTTATTTCATTGTTCTGGCTTTTCTATTATGTCAAGTGCCAAGGGTGGTTAGAGTTGGGTGTTCTTTAAATCTATGTAAACAAATGAAAAAAAAATAGTATATTTGTGTATCTGATGAAGTAACATGAAAGCTTATGCCATAACTCTTGGTTGGTACTATACTCCTTGACCTATCTGAATTTTGTATTTAAGCAATTGTTTTCTCAAAAGTATTTTGACAAAACAGTTCTTCAAAAAATAAGAATCTGCAAAGCTTCCCAGCAATGCCCTTGCTTACAGCATCATTTTTCCTTCCAGGAATGCTTCTGAGCCCCAAATGGGCCCATGCACTTCTTAGATTTTTTTTTTTTTAATAGGTGAGTAGACTAGAGCTTTGTTTAGAAGTATGCTGATCTGTTGCAAGGCAAGGCAAAAGTAGGCAGGTATAGTAAGAAGCTTTCTGGGGAGAGGTTAGAGAGTATGACCAAGAACATTCTGTATATTGGTGCTTTGTGACTAGCTACATCCCCCACTGCAGCCATTCTATGAATGGGCAGCCTCCCAATTGCAAACATTTGGTGAGAGCAGCAACAGCATGCTTTCAAAATTACAAACTGGACACATTCCCCAAAGGTTGAGTACACCTGCCATTTTTTTTAAAGGAAAGTCATTCAGGTGCCATAAGACTCTCACAATATATTTATATAGTAATCCATTCGGTATATTTAAGCATGATTTGCATTCATGTCTGTAAATACATCACACAGAGCTGCACATTCTTACTGCAGCTACAGCTTCACTAATTCACTATGTGAACATTTTTATGGGATGCTACCCTGGTTTTTGCCCTGAGATTACAAACACATCTGGTGGAAATGAAAGGTTCTATGGCAGCAAGAAATGAGCACCTTAACAAATGACAAAATATCCCTGCAGATGTTTCAGTGAAGCTAATATGAAGTGCATGAAATAGGTTGCTAAATTTACTTCAGTCAAAGCTCTTTCAAATCATGTCAAGAAAGCTGACAGTGGCAAAGAGCAAGAATACATCTTAATGGCAAACATTTAAGAAAGGGAGCTGTTTTCACTTCATCCTAACTGCTAAAAGAGAAGAACTGTTCTGAAGCGCTGGGGGAAATATCTGTATTTTCATCTGGGATTCACACACAGTGCTTCTTCTTATCCTGAATGTAGGGTATAAGCATGACTGCACATAATTCATTAAATGTTAAAAGATTTTTTCAGGTTGAAAGTGCTGGGACTGATCTTTTACAATTTTGATTTATGTTGCTTTTAGTTTTTTAAAAATACATATCTTAGTAATGAATATATGCAGTTATCTGTGTGCATAATCAAGCTTCATAAACAGCTTTTTACAAACTATTTAAAATAAAGGGATAAAGCTGTACATTGCCACAGAAGTAAATGCAACAATAGGAACAAAGAAAGCTGCTTTATCCCAACCTGCTGCATTTGTCTGTTCAGCTTAATATCAGCTTCTCTCACCAGTAGAAACTTCTTGGATGGTTCTTATCTCCTCATTTTTAACTGGAAATACCAGAGCTTGAATCCGGAGGCTTCAACATGCAAACCACAGTTCTAACAGTGAGTTGAACTCAGCTTTGATTTCAAAAGCAGACTGAAAATGAATGTATAGGGCTACCCAGAGTTAAGATGGGTGGCCATATAAGTCCACTAAAGAAGCAAAACAAATATATTGCAACATCTACCATCACAAAACCACACTAATGTGCCACTGAAAAGAAAAAGAAAAAAGAAAAAAAAGGAACCTGACGTTGTTCCATACTGTAAGAAGCACTACAGACAAAATAGTCCCTTTTTAAAAGTATATTGCTCATTTTATGCAGCTGTGTGCAGCCACAGTGAGAATGGAATCCCAGCAATCCTGAAGATTCCATCAAGGAACTATAGCTTGATCTGAGTTGTCCCTTCTACATACAGGCCACTCTGGTGCAGTGGTTCAGGTGCTGGACTAGAATCAAAAAGACCCAGGTTCAAGTCTATCCTCTGCCAGGCAACCACACTGGGTAATTTAGGGCCAGTCACTTTCTTACCCCAACCTGCCTCACAGGATTGTTGCTGTAGGGAAAGCCTGCAGGAGAGAATGTTATGGATATTGTCTTGAACCCCTGAAGGAAAGGTAAAATAGAAATGTAACCAATAAAGAAAATATGTACTATCAAGTCCTCCCCTTTTATACCACAATTATTGGTATTACCATATGCATATATTGCATACTCTTTTTCTCTCTGAACAGAAATGCTTAGCAGTCAAATAACACCAGATGATGCTATTTATTTCATAACAATACTGGTATAGAAAGCCGTTAGTTTATTCTAATTATCGCATAAGCCTGTTACCCATAAGAAAAGGAAAGGAAATAGAATGATACACAAAACTACTTGTTTGCAATCTTTTAAACTGCTGTTTTAGCTAGATATTATTTCCGCATATTTAGTTGTAAATTCAATAAACCAAACCAACAGAGATGCCTTTGAAGTACAGGGAGCAGGAGTGGAGAAAGGCAGGGCAGCCCTGAGTAGCTACAACAGATCTGCTGAACTGGAAGAGGGCTGAGGGAGCACAGGTTCAAGGCAAAAAGAATGAAGTGCCTGCTAAGAATTCATCCAGTAACTTTAACAAGGCCTTATAAAACCGTCACTCTTGGGGGACTATACAAGTGGGCTGATGGATGGCGTCCAGTGTCTATCTCTGACTTTCTTGCTACCATTGAGAAGATATGCAGACTCTTGAAAAGAAGAAGCTGATTATAAGTTGTAAATGAACAAAATTTGCTTCTAGGTTTTTTTTTTTTGGTCTGCGCTCAGTCATTGCTGACCCTGCAGTGACTGCTTGGATGAGTCCTTGCAATTTTCAAGGCAATTGTTTTTCGGAAGTGGTTTGCCAGAGCCTCCTTCCTAGAGCAGAGCCCAGCTGGCAAGCGCAGGAGGCGGGGTTTCCGTTGCTTCGCGCCCTTTTCGGGCGCGCACGCTTTTTCGCAGTTACCGGCAACTGCTCCCAACTCCTTTTTGCAAGGCGCCGCCAGCATTTTTCCTCCCACCGGAGTGAGAGTACCCATTTATCTACTCACGTGAGTTTTCGACCTGTTGGGTTGACAGGAGCTGGGGAGGAAACAGGAGCTCACCCTGTTTAACGCGAAGGCTGGACTCGAACCGCTGAAGCGTCGACCATTTCTGGCCGGCAACTTTCAGAGTCATTAAGCCGCTGCACCACCGCGTCCCCCTATTGCTTCTAGGTAGGAGTAGCATTTTTTTTTTGCCTAGAAATATTTATTAATTAATTAATTAATAAATTTATTTAGTGGACTTGTCCCCGCCCATCTCCCCAAAATGTCTGCAACTAGTATTCCCATCCCACTTTCAGCTGGAAGGAGGCCTGCCAACAGCACCTTAAGAAGGTCTGCTATGCTGGGCTACAAAAGCCATGCTTGTTACCAGAGGCCAACGCTCTGGCACATTAAGCATCCCGCCCTTTCCCTGCCTGTATATTTACTGGCAATGAGACAGCAGAGAGCTGTTGGTGGTGTGGTAACCTCTGTTGGTGACCTTTATAATTATTGTACTTTTGCTTTGCTTATGATCAATTGGATTTGTTTCTTCCAATGATTTCTTCGAATTGATTACAGTGCCAGCAATCTTGGGTCTAAAACATGGCTTGCATTTTATCATCAACTTACCATTTGACTTGCTGTCTGATCTTCTGTTTATTAATTTTGGATTTATTAATGAACAACACATTTAAATCTTTTAAATTATTTAGAATGTATAAACTGCTTTGGAAGTTATTTAAAAGAAGAAGCTGACTATAAGTAGGAAGTGAACAAAATTTGCTTCTAGGTAGGCGTAGCATTTTTTATTCCGCATATTGCCATATGGTATTACATTTGTCACTGGACTTGTTTTTGTATAAAAATGTTACCCATGTTGTGCAATAATGTTAGGCACATTAGGCTTGCTGCTTGGGAAGGAAAAAAAGGAGATGTCAAAGAAAGAAGCAATTTTTGAGCCAGAGCTTGCTTCATCCCTGCCTATTGGATAGAGACAATCTACAGAAAAAGTATCTATCCATGAAATATATATATTGGTGATCTCCATAAGCAAAACTCTCAACATTACTCTCTCTCTCTCTCTCTCTCTCTGTGTCTTTGTAGACCTACATAAATACAGATTTATAAATATAAATTGCATAACAGTTTTATTTTATTGGGGTTTATTTTTTTAACCTTGGACATCATGGGTTATATGTTGTTGTTGTTGTGAGATGGTGGCCATATAAATCCAACAAATAAATAAACAAGAACGCCAACCCTCCCTGCACACAAATTTCAGATTTATGATTGTCACTAGTATATGTCAGCAATTTTTTTTTTTTTTTAAAACCTTTTTCTGTTACTCAAGCTTTCACTCTGGAAATGACCCTTCTTTTTTTCAAAATGAAATCACTTTTCTACTTTAACAAAAGTGAGGGTGAACTTTCATCTTCGGGCTAATATCTAAGCAATTTAATCATTACATAATTAAATTATCAAGTCACAGATGTTTCTATATTATTGGTGATAATGATAACTGTTGACTCTTATATCCTACCCGATTCTTGACCTAAAGTTGTTTTTCATCAAAATTAAATGATATCTAAATATTTTTTTTAAATCCCCATAAAATTAATAGAATCTTTTGACTGCTCCAGAAATTACCAGTAATTTATATTCTTTTCACTGGGAGTGGAGGTGGAGGTAAAAACTTTAGGCCATGATTTGTGACGTGTCATTATTTCTAGAGCATTTTCTAAACCTTTTTCCAAGTCTTATTCAGTTTAACCTTACAAAAGACAAATTATCCATTTTCAGATTTTCCCCTTTGCACACAGAAGGAACTGTTCCACCTTGTGACAAACAATTCCATCAAATTAATTTGAGGAATTGTTTAGCTGACTCCAGAGCCCAGCAGTCTATTTCTTAGTTGAATGCAAGGGCATAGCTCTGGCAGAGCATATATCCTGGGAATAAAACAGTCACTCCTGTCCCTGACAATACATAGAAGGAACAGCCATTTTGCATGCCAAACATTCATGTTTTCTTCATCTGGGCTTTTATGCCTGGAAGAATCCTCTGAATTGGCATTGTGTAATCTTAGATTATTCTCCTTCTCCGGCTATCAAAATAGCAATGATTATATGTTAATGGCCTTATGTGCAAAGCTCATAAGCGTGACAAAATTTCTTGTAAGATCAAATAGACTTAACTATGTGATAATTATAAATAATGCATTGTTGGCCATAATCCCCAACAAATGTACATCTCTAAGGCAGCTAGATCCTTCATTTATGTTCATTTCAAATGTTGCTAGTCTGTAAAATCACAGAAACTGATGTATTAACAGCATCACAGTTGACTACAGGAGAATTATGCTTTTACTTGAATTTGGGGCTGAAATTAATATATCAGTAAATCAGCCTTGACAGTAATCTATTATTTTAAACTAGGGGTAATGAGACACCGAAAAGAACTTTCTACACAAAATGTGAAGAACAGTGCTTCACTAAAATAAAACAGGAGGGCCATCGATTAACAGACTGCCTATCAATAGGCAATGACACCTAGCAAACGTGGCTCATGTTGAAGTAAACATATGGAGGATCATTCCTGGTTAGTGCTTAGATAACAGATCATTAGGAAATCCCAGAAATACAGGTTAGATGGGCTTTTTTAAAAAAAAAATTTAATCCCCAAAGAAAGGCAGGATAAAGCATTTCATTAGGATTGCCAAAAATATAATAGGGCTTTGTCCAATCAAGAGTCACACTTGATTTGACACATTCTTTACACAGTGATGCAATACTTTATCAAGAATTATACACAAAATAGCTATGAGCTAAAATGACTACATTCAATCTGGAATTGTGTTGGACCTTTATTTTTCCTAACTTTCTTTGCATGGGGCCATGCTAGCTGGGAACGATGCAGATGTGTTCCAGAAGATCTAGAATGTGTCCACTTCTGGAGCAAAGAGAACATTGACAGAAATGGGACATTGAGGAAAATGGCTAAGCCACAGGAAAAGGAATCCTACTGTTTGGTTGGAATGCCCTTGTCAGTTGCTGAATCATAGGGCAAAAGTAGGAAGAAAAAAATACTGTATTGGGTGATTTATTCCAGGAAGGAATAAATGTAGAACAGTTATCAAGGTAATCTAAAGTTACTTAGCATGGGAAGGATGCCTCAGAGCTAGAAAGGCTTAAGATCTATTGGATTTTCACTGTCTGCCCACAACTTTCTGAGATCACGGAGTCCTGACCATAGAGACTTCTAACCTCCAAGGCTGGCAAAGAGTTAGGTGAGGCAATCCAATGTCTGATTTAACCTTCTGAATTTGGGGGCATCCCTCTGGCCTCCAGGGAATGAATTTTACATACCTTAGTGTCTGTACCAGGCATGACATGCACCATAAGTAGAGATAGTAGACTATAAATCAGATTATTGATATTTGAAATTCAGTGTTGATTATTTTAAAAATCACACAATTCAGCATTCATAACATATTGGCACTTGTATATAAATAATTATATAGTTACAGGTAGCATTATAGGGCAGAGCAAAGGACTAAATCTCCTTGGGTTCATACTGTGAACTCACACTTGGAGAGGGGGGCTTCACTGCACCTTTCTCCCAAATGGAGCACTTGGTATACAAGAGACTCTTCCAGAATATAAGTAAAATTTGAGGACATTAGAACCATTACAAGTACTTTGCCTTGTCACTTCCAAAACTATACACCCAGTACCAAATTCCACTCCAATAAGCAGGTGTGCCAGGAAAGAGCAAGGAGGGAGTCAGGAGGAGGGAGGGGTAGACACATGCTACAAATCAAAACTGACACAACTGTCTTCTGTGTGCCTTTACACCTAAGCTTTTCATGCATTAATATTGTGGCTTCTCTGAACTTTTATTGCTGTGAAATCTTTCCCTTGGCACACTACAGAGCAATACCTCCCAAACAGGGGACACACTGCAGTCCCCACCTACATTCATCTAACCTCTGTTCCAAAGATTCATAAATACTTTCAACTTGCAAGCTGTATGCATGGAGCACAACAAGCTGTCAGCATTGCAAAGAATCTGCCACAGTCTCCAAGGGCTATGTGTCACCAGTGGGAAATATGCCTGGAGCACAGAACTCAGGGAAGTCTGTCTACATGCTGTCTTGTTCTTAATCAAGAGTTGCATACTCTGACCTTGTCATCCTTTTTCTATTATGCTTCTTGTAGCTAGCATTAGGGCAAGAGTGAGCAAGTGTGTTTTCAATGATATAAAGCTGGCTGAAGACCTAGAGCAGAGGACAGCCTGACATCCTCTAAGAACAAAGTGAGCAAGAACTAAAGCATGAGAGATGCTTTGCAGGTACACTGGGTTCCTGGACATGCAGTATTTCCTGAACTGGACTGAGTCCCAGGACCAGAAAGAAAACTGGCCTTAACAGCCAACACATAAACCACCAAGGAAACCAGTACTCAAAAAAGAATGCAAAATCTCCCTAAGCTTTGGATGCAGCCCCCCCATATCACTCAAAATAGCTTTCAGATAATAATTTTTGATGGAACAATATAGGAAAATAATACAGGATAAAAACATATTAACATTTTAATAAATGCACTTACATACAATTAAAATTAAATCACATTTAGTTTCTAGTGTTGCTCAAACCATTGGGGATGGGATTCAGGTTCCTTCTCCACTCCAAAAGATGATTGCTCCCAACCACTTACCATCCCAGTGTGCCATTATTTATTACTTAGGCAAAAGAAAAAAAAAAGGCAATCTGAGGCCTCTCACATGTTTTGGAGTATGATTCTTATAATTCTCAACAGGGAATATAATTCCCTCCAGGCTTAGGGAATTTATCTCCCATATATCATTACTAATTCTTTTATCTCTGCAAGTCTTCATTTGCTCTCCACAGAACATCCTCCAACAAGTACAGTTGACCAAACTATGGAACAGTCTTATCCCATGATAGAAGCTTACCTTTCCCCCATGGGCAGTGATCTAAACATGGCCAATTTTTTAATTATTATTATTTAGATTGGTTTAGATAGCATTATTGGTATTTGAGATTGCCAACATCCTCATTCAGCAATCTCCTACGCCTGGGAAGAACCATGGCAACAGACAAGGAACAGGTATTAACTACATGGAATTGGAGCTATAAGGGGCAGTGACTCTTCTCTGTCACAACTGTGTCTCAGTCACATGAGATCTGCTGGAGTGCTTGACTGACAAATCCTCAGAATTTACTTTTCAGGATCCACCCTATTCTGGATGTTGTACAGTAACCAGTTATCATCCAAGTGTGCCATTATTACTTAGGCACGAAAAGGCAGTCTGAGGCCTCTCACATGTTTTGGAATATGATTCTTATAATTCCCAACTAGTAGTCAGGTTAGTTAGAGATTATAGCCTAAAATATCTGAAGGGCATCAGACTGCCTATCTTTGAGTTAGAGACTGATTTCTGAATAGAAGTGGTCTATTTCTAGCCTAGGGGCTGGGAAACACATTGAAGCTGTGGCCTACCCCAGTATTTGTACCTGAACTAAGGAGAACAATTCCCAGCATTCTTCAGATGCTTTCTCCTTGCCACCAACTACTGACAAGAAAGTGGAGCAAAGAGGAGGCAACATAGAAATGGCTAGCAGAGGGTGGTAGTTCTCTCACAATACACCGTAGGACTGACAGCCATTCTCTCACCATTCCAGAAGCAGCCAGAACTGCATCAAAGTGAGTTTACTCCTCTCCTTTCATGATGGATCCAGCCAATTTGGGTGGTGATGCTGCCTAAAAATCAGGCATGCCATAGATTTTTGACAGTTTCCTGCTACTAGCAACACAGAAGTTTCTGAGGATGGGCAAAGGAAAGTGGCTAGCCTTTTCAGGCAGCAGTGGCATGTAGGCCATCAATTCTGTTGTGCTGTATGACTGAGGGAGAGAAACCATGGGTGGCTATTTCCTCTCAGTCTGTATCTAAGTAAAAGTTTATATATATGCCATAATAGATGGTGCTGGTTTTATATTAGTGTTTCAAATTCTTGTTTTTTTCCCCCTTTTGTTTAATATTCCTCCTTCTTTCTTGAGATCTGATTTTATGCTGACAATTGTAAATACATGAACCATAGTATATTCCAGCCTTTACTAAGTAGTTCTTGCTGTGTTTTTAGTTTACTCATAGAATCTGAGTGAACCATATCTGCATATGTAACTACATTTTTTGTGCTGTAATTATCTCTGACATAAAAAGCATTTGAAGGAGAAGCTACAGGTGAAATTGTTAGGGATATTTTAATGGTTTCTTGATGTTTTATTGTTGACTATTTTGTAAAATGCGATGAGTTTGCATTGATTTGCTGGTATACAAAATAAATAAATAAACAAAAAAACAAACAACCAAATAAATAAATTCAGAAGTGGTCCAAACAACAGCTGACAGATGTTAGATCCACAGTCCTATTGGAACAGACATGCCTTGGGAACCATACATATCATTTGCATCCCCATGATGTTGACTTAGTATGGAGAAGTTGTACCATGCAAGAGCAGAGTGAGACCAGGCTCTTTCTCTCATTTCACTGTGCAGCTCCTATCAGTATTACACTGATCTAGAAAACTAAAATGTACAGGGGAGGAGCCCAGATTGAAAGAACCAAACTCTCCCACTGCCAAAGCAGAATAGCCTGGACAATAGTGCCCAGAGACCAGAGGGAAGGGGGCATACCTGCACCAAAGGTCACTTGACAGGACCATTGAAAAAATAGACAGTAAAGCATATTAGATTGTATGTATGCTAAAACTGCCATAGCTTGCAAGGGTAAAGGTAAGGGGGAAATCTTATTTTAAGATCAAAACAACTAAGAATGACTTTGTTTGCAGTATGGTCTGGAGATGAGATGAAGGCAACAAAGGGGACACAATAAATATGTGTGGTTCCCAAGGCATGTTCATATTGTGGTTACATGCAAATGAAGAAAGGCCCAAGACTCTGCCCCAAGAGAACTGTGGTTCCAACATCTTGCACCAATTAAACTCTTAATAAGGCTGGTAAGGCCAGGTGATCCCTTAGTTTTCCTTGTTTGTTGTATTGTGGGAGACGAAAAGGAATGATTCTTTGAGACAACTGAGACATCCTCAGCCTGAGATGGTGCAAAAGAAGATGCTAGTTTTCTGTGTTATGGGGTGCCCTGGGCTGCATGATACTCTAGGTCTTCTCCAAGGCTTCACTGAGCTGCTGACACAGTTCAATGACATAAAGAAACAGGAAGTCCACACATTTTCCCACCAACTTATACATACATTGTTCCAAAGCAAGTTTTGTAGTAACATGCAGTAAAACTAGAATTAAGAGACCAAGAATACACAGCTGCAGGGTCCACTGGACAATAAAACTTTGAAATAGTTCTGACCATGCAGGTTTCTCATTAGCTTCTCCAAAGGGTTTAGCACCTTTTGTATCTTATGCTAATATTAGACTGATGGTTGCTTAAGGTCTAGTACAAACTTTCCAGAACTCCATGTGATTTCACCAAATGAAGGAGAAGGGACAGAAAGGGATGAGAAATATAGAGATCTAGCCTATTTCACTACCTGGATATATAGCCACAGACATGCATCTAGGAGCAGGAATAGAGAACAGGGCTCTATCTAGTCCTGGTTCCATGCTTGCCTTGGGGGGGAAAAAACCATTCCCAGTAAAATTAGCTTAGATATTCACAAAAATCTTGAAAGTACATACTAAGTCATCCACACTGGCATCTTTGTTAATTTGTGGTCATATTTGTGTTGTTATAATTAAGGGGGTTTGGGCCATCTATTGTCATGATAATGAAATATGTGTATTTAATGAAGATACTGTAGATACATAAAAATGAAAGCACAGCATTTAAAATATCAAGCTAAAATACATAATTACATAACTGAACTAATTTGCTATATACAAAAAACAAACAAAACAAAAACAAAAACAAAAACCCAACAGGAATAGAAAGATATCATCAATTAATTTTGTCCAATTATTATTTCAAATGATTGAGTCAACATTGGTTCTTCCTCTGTTTGCCAAGGGAAAAATTCCATAATTACCTTGGAGTATAGAGAACAGACTGTACTCAAGTTAAGTACATTTACACATTTTAATTCATTTCAATCAAAGATATACACTGCAATCCTACACAAACTTCCCTAAGAGTAAGTTTCATTGAATGGCCTTAATCCTTAGTAGACACTCATAGGATGTTGATAAGCAGCGTCTATTTAAGTTCTATTAAAACAAATGAGATTTCAGTGTAATTTGATGAAACAATTTTTACTTTTTATTAGGATTTTCTTCCATAGTTTTCATTATTTAACTCACAGTGAAAAGGATGGGCTATAATTCAATAGCAGAGCATCTGTTTGGACCACCAGAGGGCCAAATCTGGATTCCAGCATTAAAAGAGATGAGGATGAGAAAGCAGGTGACTGGAAAGATGTGTTTGATTCAGATCTTGAAGAAGTGCTGTCAGTCAGAGCAGCACAGTATGATATGTCAGTTCCCTACATTCTCCAAAATCTATTGAGTGATTGGCTTTCACACTTAAATATTTCTAATCCCAAGTGAAAACTCCCAAATGATGGCACTTCTTGTTGCTTCTACTTATGACTATGTGAATTCAAGAGTAGAATTTACCAACAATCTCTGAGTTCTGTATCTGGAAATACAAATCTGATTGTCAGCATTCAAACTTGGTTGTAAAAATTCATTGTTCTGGCTACCCAAGGATTTTGCCTTTTGAAAACCAATTATTCATATCACTGTAATTCCAACTACTTTTAAGACTTGCATCAAGTATTAAAATGTCATCATGCATCAAACTGAAATAATTTGTGGATTACTAGGATACACTTGGTTAAGAAGTAGGAGTGGCTTAGAACATCATTTGGAACCAATTTAAAAAGTGCATTATTATTATTATTATCCTCAACCCCTACCATAGTCCCCACAACCACCATCACTATCTACCTCTTCAGAGAAATCTGCCCATTTTTCTTCAAAGCATGATAATAAATAACGGTCAAGCATTTACCTGGTGGCAATTTACAAATACAGTATAGTTTGTTAATTGTTTTAGGACTTTGAGATTAACTGTTCTCTCGTTCCTAATTTTAAATCCTAGATGTGATTGTATTAAACCCCAAAGCCATGCTGAACCACATTCTAGACATACCTGCTACTTACCTGGGCATCGCTGTTCACTACACCGTCTAACCTCGTCTCCATTTCCTTCACACTGTTGCCCAGTAGTAGCTGCACCTTGGCATATCCTTATTCTCTTCTCCCAGCCACCATCACATGACTTGGAACATCCACTCCAGTGGCCCCAGTGATTCCATTGACCATTGGCTGAGGAGAAAAATATAATAGTTAGGATACCAAAAGAGTGTCTACTGCAAATAGGCCCACCCACATGGGTAAAATAGCAATTTAAAAAGACAACAAAGTTAGTTCAGAAAATACTCCAGAATGGGCATAAGCTAGCTAAGTTAAGCATATATTTCAACTCAGTGGGTGAGAGAGAGCAATTGCTTGAGTCTAGCAGTAAAATAAACTTGAATTCAATATATATATTGTGTTGTCCATACTGTGCACAATGACTGTAAAAACAAAGGGAGGTGGGCTTCAGTTGAAAAAAACACACACATAACTGGGAGCAAACCCCACTGAATTCAACAGAATTTACTTCCAAATAGGCATGCATTAGATTGTACTGTAAACATATATTGATGGCACCCTCATTTTCACAGCATGATTGGAATGTATAAATATATAATATTTTAAACAGCTACCAGTTTTCACTTAAACAGCTATTCTAATGTTGCAGTATAATGTAACAATTGCTTTTCTCTATATTCATCAATATATCTTTTGTTCACATCTACTGTGCATTTCTCAGTATATTTTTTTCATTAATACCATTGAATCAAATAAAAATGGCTAAGAAAGAATCTTTAGAATCTTATCATAATAGAAGAAAGGATTCTTATTTGCCTCTTTTGCTTCTGCTTGCAGAAAAATCTGCATCATCTTAACCTTTCAAAGGTCACCCAAGGAATTCTTCCATTAAAAAAAAAAAAAAAAAAAAGTTTCCATAATAAATATTTTCTAATCCTTGGAAGAATTATGGTTTTCTAGTAAAAAGCTATCCCAGTAAAAAGCTATATGTCATATTCTGAGGAAATTTATGCTGGATTTCCCTTTCAGCATCCTCACTAGGAGGCAGCTGTCATATATTTCTGCCCTTCCCTTCACTTCTGAATGGTGCCCATTGTAGCTGCCATTAATTGATAAATACAATAAAATAATAAAATAGCTAATAAGTAGCACATTAAACTCACCTAAAAGCAAGTGAAGCAAGACTAAATGTACTATTCAGAAAGCATTTAGGAGTGCAGTCTTAATCCCTGGAAGTTGATGGGGGACAAGCTAAGATGGTGTTGTACTGCCCTCTGCCTGCCATTGCTAGCAGAGAAAAATGGTATTTATATGGGGAAGGGGGAGGTGCTGCTGCAGTGATTGCCACCATGGTACCCAGATGGAAGGAAAGATGTTACCAGCAACTTTTGCCAAGATGTCTTGTTGATGAATAATGGGAAGACTGAAGCAACCCAGTTTTTCAGATACACCTTCTCCAGGCACGTCAACCAGCTAAGACCCCACTGTCATCCACTGCTGGCATTATAATAAATGGAACTGTTAGTTGAAGGTTTCGGTGAATTATCCCCACCCCTTCTTCCCTGTTTGGCACAAGCTGGCAGGACTGAGGGTGAGGAGTCATGTCCCAGCGCTTTCCCCAACCTCACCCAGGATTTTGTTACAGTGCAGTTTTAGGCTATTTACTCTAAAACCACTTATCTCCAAATAAATGTCTGCATCACTGCAGCTGATAAAAAGGTATTCACCTTATACCAATAAGATAATGAAACTGCTAGTAAGCAAGACTCTTACAGGGACTTTTTATTTTTTTCCTTTTTAAAGGATGCCATACGCTGCTATAGTTCACCGTCCACTCAGGACATAATTAAGCATTGAAAGTAGTGGGCCAGATTCTTTACATGCCCTTATAAATTCCACATCAGTGAATTTAAAATATCCACATCACTAAAGTGGCTTTTTCAGTTCACTCCACCTCTTTTTGCAGTTTGAAGACACAGGTGTTTTTGCTTTTCCAAACATTCTCTGCTTTCAAATGAACACCCACCCAAAAATCCCTTTTCACATGGCTTACATCAACATGCATTATTCAGAGCAGCACATAAACAGGGAAGCTAGAGAATTTTGTCCAGTCTGAATTTTTAAGCAAACTGACATGATCTAAGACTAATGTTTTCCCTTTGGATTAAGTATCTTACTTATGTAGTAAAGTCCTTGCTCATAATGTTTCAAAAATGGGTATTTGGGGATGATGACACACGCAAAAATAGACATTATTGGGAAGAATACTTAAAAAAAAAACGAATATATTTAGAATAACAATCATTATAAAGCCACAATGTAAATGTAACTTCTAATGTAGTTTTTAAAATAAAAAAATTGCAGATTGTTGCAGAAATAAGGTGCATCAATTGCATGAACTTGCATTAGCTGATACAGATTCAAATTAACCTTCTCTGTCCTTGGTAGAGATAACTGGAAAGCAGGCTTGAAAGAATGCTGCTATTCTTGCCTTTGCTGCTCTGCACATCTTTAGTTTTTAAGTGTGATCACAACCTGACAAGTTACTAAGAGCTGACTTGAAGACATTTCTAACTTAGACTGGAAGATGAAAGAAACAAGCCTGTAAAAACCCCAGATCTCTCCTCTGCCCGGTCTTTTGCAATGATCCACCTCCTAATGCTAGTGAGAAAAAAAAATCTAACTCAGACTTGCCAAAAACACATAAATAAGAGAAGACAGTGGAAGAAAAGGAGAACTAGCATGCTTTCCTCTCCTTTGGGGATTTCATATATTGCATTCCTCAAATCCTTTTCTTTCCTCTCTACATATTATAGAGTAATCCAAATGTGTTTAATTCCCTCTGCTCCAAACAGCCTTTTTTCCCCTATACTTTAGTGAACATACAATCCTAACCTCTCAAACAGAAGAATTTACTACAAATAAAAGAATCAGAATAAAAGCAACTAGTTGTATGCGTCCTCTTCTTGCAGGTGAGATTCTGGAAGCCTAGTTTTGTGCTTAAGTTAAATTTGTAGCAAGGAGAGCCGGGTGAGGTGTATGTGCAATTCTGAAAGTGAATAAAATAAAATAAAAGTGAAAAACAATGTAGAAAGTTGTGGGGGGGGGGGAGGGGTGGAAGACGTAGAGAGAGATGGTAATTACTAGTAAAATATAAATGTACTGCTACAAAATGTCTGAAATTAACTATTCTAGACAAGAATTCTTTATTTACTGCATTTGCTATAATCGATGTTTCAGCAAAGGCATTTTGGAATTAAACGTTTTTCACCTCAACCAATATCAAAAGGGAATTGTATTACCTTAATAGGGATAAGACTTGTTGGAAATTTAAAACAAAAGGTACAGAACTGAAGCTACATGAGGTTGTTCAGAATGCCAACAAGTTAATTAAAAAGGGTAGATTGCATGTAAACTGTATGGAGCATATGAAGTGTTTGAGGCAATTGAGTTAAAAAAAAATAAGAGGAGAATATATTGTATACAGGAAACAAAATAAATAGAGAAATCTTAACTATCCCAGTTGCTAGAATTGGCAGAAGAAAAATTATTTAGAAAATATTGGAAATATTCAGTAAAATACAAGTGTTGAACTTCTTAAATCACAGTAATTTAAAAAATACATTTATCATCTCTTTGGCTTATTATGCAATAATTCTTTTAAAGAACATTTAAAAGGTACCAGTCTGCAGGATTAATAGACATTACCTACCCTATCCTGTATTCCTAATGCATTCTAGAAAAAGTATTTAGAATTTCTGAACTCTGAAATCTGAGCCATTCTTTCAGTAATATACTGTAATTACAAGGTTATTCCTGTTTCCCTTAACAGGTTAAAGTTCCTGGCAGCAACTTCAGCTCACATTCCTTCTGGGATAGTTATGATTGCATGGGGGAAACAATGGTTGCCTAAACATACCTTTTGTTTCCTCATTCTCTGATTTAAAAAAGAAAAAAGTCTGCCTCATAGGTATATAAGAGTAGCCCTCAATTACCCAGGAAGTGGTAAACAGAATTTCTTCCTAAACATTTTTTTTAAAAAATGTGTCTCTCATGCAGAAGATGCTGATTTTGAAGCTGCTATAAGCAATGTTAAACTGTAAAGAAACAATAACAAAAAGGATGCAGCTAATGGGAAAAGGGAAAAACTCAAATCTCCCTTAAGTTCAACCTGATTTCTGGGGATAACGAGGACATATCCATGTTGTTTTCTTGGGAACAATATGGAAGTGATTTGCCACTGTGTTCTTCTTGGATTTTTTTTCAAATTCTCAGCCTGGTCTATAGTCCTAGAAGTTTTCTGGTGGTCTCCCATTCTAAACCTAATCAGGTCAGACTCAGATGAACTTTTTTCACGGTCAGCCAAGGCCAGCTTGGTGTTGCTTCCTGCTATAAATTTGTCTTAATAAGCCACTTAGGCCTTTAGAGGTCAAGAAGGCCAGAGTTTTGCAAGTGTTCCCAGAAGAAGACCAGCAGCCAATACAACTACTTTAACTTTGATAATATATGTTTTGAGCACTTGGCCCCAGTAAGCAATGTTACTGCATATTTGGCACCAGTGGAGTCTGCTGAATAGTTTTCAATATATTTCAGCTGGCCTGAGAAACAAACTGTCCTTTGGTTGTTGAGCTCCAACTCCTAGCAGAGTTAGCCAACGTAATCAATGCTGGGAGTTGTATGTCAGTCATCCCTGGATTGCATCTTTAACCTTTCATTAGAGTAATCTAAACAAGACATTATCTGACTATGGATAACTGTACTAGGATATCTGTGTCCACACGGTTTTGCAGTGTATGCATATTTGATATCAGAAGATGTAATCCAATCAAAATGAAGCATTTCATTCTTATGGGTCTTATTGAAACATTCTTAAATTCAGCCCCTATAACTCACCACTCCCCCTTCTATTTTTTTTAACACTGCTCTTTATGTTTACTCTCCCCCCCCCGAAAAGGGACTCAAAAAATGAATACAAATGAACAGAAGGAAAAAAAAAGTCACGTATCAAACATGAAGCAGCTTTTTTAATCAAGGATGGTACGAATGGCCTATTAGACTATTGGAGCAGAAGACCTGAGTTCAAATGCCTAGATCACAGGTTAGAAATTGATAGAAAGCACATCTTGGACCCAACAATATCTCTCAACCTATATGACATCACAGACGGTTAAGAGAATAAAGATTAATACCCAATCTTGCCACAAACTGAAATCTTTTCCCAGTCCACCCCATAAGAACAGATTGAGAGGATGTAATGTACCTGTACATTCAGAGTTGTAACATTCTCTGCTTTCTGCCCACGGGCCTCTGCACTCAGAGCCTCCATGAGCCGCTGCTGTGCACTGTCGGCTTCTCTGCTGTGTGCCATTGGAGCAGGTCACTGAGCACTGACTCCAGGTGCTCCACTCTTGCCACTGTCCATCAACTATTGCAACAGGCACAAAACAGAAAGGAAATCCATTTACCTTACTGGCCCCAGAGAGTTTCTTCTTTTAGTATAACTTGCTAATTGTATGTTTACATTTGCAATCGAGAACAGCAGAACTTTTTGTACTGTTTATTCATATTTATTGATGATAAGGATATTCTTGTTCTAGATAATTTAATTCCTAAGCCTGGAATGGATACTTGCACATGCAAACACTTAACGTTTGCAAGCCTCTACTTCCCGTTAGATGCTAGTCCGATAGGTGTATGAGTGCTTCCTTATTCATTTCTTCTCAGGACTGATGGCCAAGTGTCTCTTCAGGGAGATGTGCTATGTTTTGGATTTAATTCAGAAGAGATGCTTTAGAAAGTCCTGGAATGTGAATGCAGCAGCTGAGACATATTAAATAAACTGTATCTGTTTTCATAGGCAGGTGCTTTGTTCATGCTCTCTCTTGTTCTGAAGCATCTCTTCCGAATCCAGTGTGAAGCATTGCACAGCACTACTGCCTTGCATTTATACCTTGCCATTCAATGACTGTATTCCAGATTCACAAGTAAATGGGATGCTCTGGGTAAAGCAGTTGGCATGCTATGCTACTGTACACCAGTGAAAGAGCCAGCAGAGACATCATGAATAATATTTTGAATATGAAAAGCAAGTGATTGCTTGCTCTCCAGATCCCTATATGAAAAGCAGAAGTGCCTTTACCACAAGGAGCTACACATCTACTTAAGCATAGGGTGGTATTGTCTCACACCAAAGACTTGATTTACGGCAAGTTGCCAAAATAGATTTACTTGGGGGTTTAATGCCTGGCACTTGATGTTAGCAGAACAGATGCACATAGCCTAAGGTGTTCCTCTGAGCAGTTCTAGAGCCTTTTAAAAAGTTTTGTTCTAAATAAGGTATGTATAAAGCATGTCACTGATCTCTGATTCCTACTGGTCAAAAGTAAGGTAAGACCCTGTTTCAGGTGCAATAAAGCAAAACATGATCAGAGGGCATGAAGGTGTATTCTTACTACACTTGCAAGGGATATTTATGCTGTTTTCATTAAGAAATATGACATGGGAATATGGTAAAATGTGGTATTTACTCAAAGATATAAAATAATTACATTTTATCCAAATACTAAGCTCCTTCTTCATTTATTTTAATAATGAAGGAGACCTAAGTGGTTGGACATAAGAACTCTGGATAAGTGGAAAGGCTCAGGCAATTTACACAGGATTATTCTGAAAAGTGAATTATGAGAAACACAGACAGATCAGATAATTGTATGATAACATCCCAATCTCCTGTTCTCATTCTTGGAACTGTATTTTCATTTTAAAACAATAGAAAACAACAGTGACTATGCGAATGCAGGCTTCTATTTTCTACCAGAAAAAAAAAAGTCTCCCAAATAACCAACAGTCCATAGAGATGGAGGACTAAATGCTACCTTCATTGACTAGAAAACTGAAGAAATCTGTCCAAATGGATGTATCTATTAAGCCTATTTTGCAGCTTTATACAAAGGTGACATCTTATAGAAATCAAATGTCATTTATTTCTAGTTCAATGCCATTGCAGAATGATATTACAAGAAAGGTGACAGGCTAAGTAATGAATTCAGAACATAACACTATTTATGAGATGATTATGTATTGAGAAATTGGTTGAAATGAATAATTAATGGGTCACCCAACATTTCTTGTTACTGTAGGCCTTGGACTACATTGTTCTCTTTACACTTGATTTGTGTCTCCTTATACTGTGTCTGTTAAATGGTTATGGTGGTACTCTATCACATAATATTTTTAAGCTACAGGGATTGTTGCTGACATATTTAATAGTATTAACTACTTAAACTACATCATTTCAAGAGCACTCTTATAAATATCTCCTTTACTTTATTTTGTTCTGTTTTCCTTCAGGGGAAAATCACTGGAGTAGTAAAACTTAGAGATGAGATTTTCTCCTTAATAGCCCGTACCAGAAGCGGTGCATGCTGCGATGCACATATGGATATAACTAACCATCTTACTCATCAGTACACCAGTATTCAGAGTTGTCATAGACTTCACTAAAATAATCACTTAGTTTTTAATCACTTCAGAAGCGTAGCTGCTTCCATTCCAGTAATATGCCTGCATCCAATCATAATGAACACTGCAACTGGATAATATTTAATATAAACGGGTGAACATATACATTGTTGATAGTATCTGATATAAATAGACTAATACAGAGTTTTAAAATAATCTTAGTATTAAAAGTATCCCTGGATAATACACTGGGTAGTATTAAAAAAAAAGATGTTCCTTATCTGATCGATTCTAAAATGGTCATTATTGTTAATAGACTCAACATCATCTACTTAACCTTATTTTCTGCCCCACAAGCACCCACACTGTTTCTGTTATAAGCACCCACAAGATGACAACTTATATACAGTACATTGGAAACTGCATGGAGCTGTGTTCTATATGTTACATCCTGTGCCATTCTAGAGTTTCTCCTGATTTTTAGGTTTAGCTTATAGGGTATAAGGAGCTATATTGAAGGAGGGGAAGCTATATTGCAACAGCATAACTCTGAATCCTATGTGGGATTCCCAGATCATCAGTCAACAATAGGTTTCATGTGCCTGTTATTTTACTGCTTAATCTAATTGTCAAGATCCACGAGGTACTTTGTGCAAAACTACAGACATTCCTGATTCTGATATGGTTTTTTTTGGTCTTTGAGTAGAATTCTGTCACATGTCATTTTATAAATGGCTTAGGAATGTTGCTGCCATTCTGACAACCTGACAGTTCTCACCATGCATACATTAACTGTGTTCACAATACGTGGTTATCTGAACCATGGTTTACCATGAATGCACCCAAGTGACTGGATTTGCACAATGTAACAACAAACTAGCTATTCACATTTCAGTCTGATCAGCAAGTCTCCCTATTCAGGGAAGCAGAGGAATCATTGGGAGTCCTGAGAAGAGCTGCCTTTCTGGCAGAAGTATCTTTTTACACAGGGGATCATTACGGGATTAGAAAGCCATTCTTGTCCTGAGTTTTCATTTTTCATTCATATACCATGGATCCCTTTAGTCTTTTTGGAGCACATTTAATGCACAGCTATCTTCCTTTCGCAAAGATGGCTTTGTATTTATTTGGGACAAGGGATCTGGTGGCGGCTGATAAAAGCCTGACATTTGTGTCCTTGGAGCCTCAATTTGAGTTCCCTCTGTGCCTTCCCAAGGATTGCCAAGCGTGTGATTTTAAGGTCTAAGAAGCACAAATGGTTTTCAGGACATAGATAAGGTTGCTTGCCCACCTCTAACCATCCTCATTAATTCTCTGATTTACTCCAGTAAAACAAACAAACAAACAACCCTCCTTCATGCAGTTTTTAGGCTCAAAGTACACAAAGCAACAAAAGGAGACCACAGAGGAAAGATGCTAAAAAAAGAGAAAGAAACAAACCTCATAAGCAATAAACAGTTATTCTGTGCATGCTCACCAGGGCAGAGGGCAATATTGCAAGGCTTATGCTGTGTTTCAGGTCCGTCACACGATCTTCCCCCATACTGAGGAGGTATACACGACCTTGTTCTAGTTCTTTGGCCTCGACCACATGTGAATGAGCACAAACTCCAAGGTGACCATTCCTCCCAAACTCCATGCACTGTAATAAAGCAAAGAGGCTTTCACAAGAAAAGAACACAAGTAACAAAATGGATTCAAAACAAATATAGGGAAATGGTAAGAGAAATTACTTGGCCAACTTCAAAGAGAGGGAGGAAGAAAGATAGAATAGCAATTCCACCATATACAAGTATCAGTTAATGCATCTTATAGAGCACTGAGGTACTGGTTAGAAGAAAGCTATCTCAACAGTGATCATTAACCCAACTTATGACTTCAGACTTAATGTTATCTAAAAGAAATCAAATTAAACACACTGTGGAACTTATAGGCATGTAAATATGGACAGAGTCATAGCCTCTGAACTCAGTTTAGAGAGCTATGAGAATTCTAGAGAACCAACAACTTGTTCATGAGTGCCATTAACTTTATTAAATTCGAATGAACAGAGCATGCCAAAGCAACTATAATGGGCTTTTCCTATAGAAATGAATGTATCGACATTATGATTAGGTAGCTTCAAGGATGTAATGTTTCACCTTGTGCCTGAAATAGATTAATAACATTTAACTGTTATTAATAAATAGGAATAAATAAATAGTAATAGTCATGTATAAATGCTCGTAAAACAAACACCGAGTAACACAGACTTCTTTAATGTAGCCTTAATAGTCATACTATATTCTGTGTAATGGTATGTGGGAATGACCTTGAGAGATGGGGCGAAAATATGCTGCTTATGGAATGGTCAGATAAGAGAAAGCATAGCCACCAGCTGCATAGTGGGCAGAACAAGTGGCTCAGAAAGGACCCTCCCTAAGTTCTCAGGCTGTAAAGGTGACAGTGGAAGAATAATACTTTCAGACTTGCAAGACTGATGTCAGCCTTACCAAGTAGACCTGACAGGAAACACAACCAGATAAGCTAATTCTACTTTATTGTAAAGCTACGTTAACAGAATCTTGCAAGTCTGAAAATACAATTCTCTCACCTTCCCCTTTACAGTCTGAGAACTTAGGGAGGCTTCCTTCTGAGCCTCTTGGTCTTCCCATTATGTGGCTGCAGGCTATGCTGCATCTTATCTGACTGTTCCCTAGGCAGCATCTCTTTGCCCGGACTCTCAAGGTCATTCCCAGACACCATTACATTATGAGACCATAGTGACATAAAGTATGTTTAATAACAATATGTTGAACAGACAACAAACTGATTATCATCAGGTGGATGGATGAGCTTGAAATTCACTCCATCAAGTGTTTCTTCAGTTTAATATAAATGTGAACTAATTTATCTTGGATTAGGTTATACAAACTTGGAGGGAATGCTTAAATAATTATTAATGTATGTCATTTTTCAAAACTGGGTGTTCCCAGGGCAAAATGAAATGCTTCAAGAAAGCATATGTCAATGAAATTCATATTATTATTATTGTTGTTATTACTAGTTTTGGAAAAGTTCAGAGCATGATCATGGCATGCTATAACATAGTCCTAAAATAGTTTCACTTTATTGCACTTTATGATAAAGTTTCATCTATTTGTCAAGCTTACATACAGTATTTCTTATTTCCAACTTCAACATTAAACTTCATCTGCATGTATTTGCTTGCATTCATAAACAAATGGTATATTTATTAATTGATTGCTGATATTTCTATGCTGCTCCAAATGGCTCTGAGAATTTATGTTATAAAAGCAGTTAACATAGCCAAAAGAAGTCACTGGTAAGTCCAATTATAATGGGGCAAATGACTCAGCAAGAGATGGATCTATACCTAGCTTGTACTCTTTCAAACTGCAGGGAAAAGCTCATGAGTGTGTGTGTGTGTGTGTGTGTGTGTGTAAGCAAAACATATTCTCCTGGGAAAGAAAAATACTGTGAAGAGTTGTATCCTATTTCCCTCTCCAACTTACCAGTTTTCTAAATGCAAGTGTTTTGGTCAATAGGCAGGAGTGTCCTATTTTGTAAATCATCATCTGCATGTTATACTCTCTAGACTGAACTCTGAGCCTTTATATTTTGTAAGTCTGAGAATGCAGGCCTTCCATCCTTTACATTATGCCCAATATCTGCATTAAATGTGAGTAGGCTGTGATGGTACCTTTCTTATCTTTGGGACAATTAGCTCCACCAGCTAGAGATTCTAAAAATTAAATCTAAAACATCTGGAATGCACCAGATTTCTTGCTACTTGCCTAGACAAAGGTCTTCTCTTCCTCCTGTTCCTTCCCAAACTGGTTTGCCATTGCCTGCTTCCTAGGGCTGAGACAGAGTGACTGGCCCAAGGTCACCCAGCTGGCTTTGTGCCTAAGGCAGGACTAGAACTCCTGGTCTCCTGGTTTCTAGCCTGGTGCCTTAATCACTACACCAAGCTGGATGTCTATGTTATTTAATATAGTGCTATACTATATTAAACATACTATATTTATATTATAATATAAATACAATTTAAATTATACTATATTATAATACTATATTATCATACTCTGCTAAAAAGATGAACACAACAGGAACAAAAAATAAAGGTATGTGTAAAATATTGTCAGATATCTGTTTCATGTTATGCATCCTTTTTATTTTAATAAAATATAAATGAAACTGAATACTCTGAGTCCTATTTGGAGTCAATCAAGAGAAGCAGGACAAATGTGCTTGAGGCGAACTGTTCAGACTGAAACAGAAGTATATGCTAATGCAGTCTGGGGTGGAACAGCAAGATCTTGCTTGCTAGCCTTGGACTGCCAGTGAGTCTTTGTGTATTTGCAGCAAAGTGTAATTGAGAGGTTTCCAGATAAAGTTCAGGACACCCATAGCTGATCAACAGTAGCATCAGCTGGAAAATATATGTGTGGGGCACAAACCAACATAATGTCAGCAGTTATTCAATTTATTTCCCCTTCAAGAAATGGAGTTACCTACAGCCATAAATGCTGGAGACTTTAGTATTTTATTATTGTTTTCTCTGAACTGTACCTTGAAAAAAATGGTGCTCATGTCACCTGACATATGTAAATGAGCACAGAATGTAAAGCACTACCCTATAGTATCCTTCCATGGACATGTTTTTCAGTTCCAGGTTCAGTTGTCTCAATAATGTCTCCAGGCAAAATTTCTCTTCTTTTAACCCAGTACATTTATTCTTTCCATAATTGGTTTCATTGGCTCTGGGGAAGAGAAGGAATTTATTGTTGATCTATTAAGTTCAATAAAGGCAATCAGGTTTGAACACCAATGAAGCTGCTTTGCCATAGGTGAACTAATCAGATAAAGAGAAGAATACTTTTGTTGATGACTGAAACTGAAAATGTTGAGCAGACTAGTGGAAAACCCTTCTAATAAGAAGCTCATGGAAATGTACTACTTATATTTTCTTTCATAGGCATGATTGTAGTATTTGACTTTCAAGTAACAATTTAGATGCTCAGCATATGAAATAATGAACTCCATAATTATCTCTCCAGCCATGTGAAATCCCTCAGTCTCTATAAAATATGTTGGTATTTATTTTAAGTATTCAGTTCCAAGAACTACTGCACCAGCTCTGCCAAAGATTCCATCTTCCTGAATGAAAAGCAGCAATACAGGGTTTTTATTTATTTTTATTTATTTATTTATTGCAGCTCTGCAAGTTGGTCTAATTCAATTCTGTGGTCAGACAGGAGTTATCCAACTGCAACAAGGTATAGAAATTCTTTAGCAAATGGAACTCTAATTTCAAGCAAAGAAAGCACAAAGTTTCTGCTGAAAATACATTACCCAACAGGGGAAGGAAATATAAAGTTCATATCCCTCTTTTGATTGGATTATCTTAAGCATTTTAGCAATAATTGGAACATTAAGACTGGGATAAAAGTAACTGATAAGATTAAAAAGTGGATAGGGACTAAAAAATGAAGAGAAAAAAACAATATGGGATACTCCCCACCCCCAGAATTCCTCAATTATTGTGATGCTTTTAAACAATATTGTGAAATACCTGCTCATCCCAGAGTCACTGGGAGTCAGGCAGCATATAAATCCTCCTCCTCCTCCTCTTCCTCCTCCTCCTCCTCCTCCTCCTCCTCCTCCTCCTCCTTTTCTCTCCATCTCTGTCCATATTCCTATCTATATCCTGATATAAATCCCCAGATAATATCAGCAGGGAAATTGAAAATGGAAATGCTTAGGAACTGGTGGTGGCTGTTCTTATGGTTGCTTAATTTAGGGTTGCTACTGCTGTCCATCAAATTTCTTATCCAATGGTATTGTCCACATGACACTTGAAGGAAATCCCAGTGTATTACTATCCATTCTAAATACTAGTCTCATGAAAACTTGCTTAGATAATATGTTCCATTTTAACCGATTTTCATTTCAATTTACAAATTTATATTCAGCTGCATGGACAGTTTTTCCTAAATGGAGAGAAACCAATTAGCGATCAGGAGACAAATTTAAGAGTGTGGAAGCTCTTAGGAGCTCTGTTTCCAACCCTTGTCACCTCCTACACATATGAAGTTCCTCCATCTAGGTAGCCCTAATCAATATTTCGACTTAATCTGGATTGGAGGTCAACATTATAAAGCAATTTCAGGTTTTTATTACATGCCTACCTCCTCTTTAATTAGCATTATCCATGATTAAGGTTGATGTGACATAAACTATGGTTAACTGAGAGGATGAAATTTGCCCTTGAACAAAGACTAGATCAAATAACATATTCCCAAGATTGGCTCTCCATTTTTCAGCCAGAGTTAGTAGTAATTAGGTGTGATACGGTTACTTGAACATCTACACCAGTCCTATTTCTCATATGTAATTTTTTCATTTCTCATAAGCAACAGGGGGACTGAACAGAAAGAGCAGATGAAAATCTGGATTCCCTTAGATTTCTTCCCCAGTAATCAGTGCTAGCATGCAGGACCATAGGCATTTTTTTTTTTTAAAAAAATCAATTTATGTTATTCACTTCTATATCAGGATGCAATCTTGCAAGTAAGTTTCACTTAATTCAATCATACTTACTCTGGTGTTGACAGGTAAAGGATTGCACTATAGATATACAAAGCAGATCACACTCCAAATGACTCAAGCTTGGAGTAAGTGGATTTTAGCTTGAGCCCAAAAGATGCCCTGGTTTGCTTGGAGCAGAAAATGAAATTCAAGTGTTTCAACTGTACCATGCTGTTTCAAGTAAAGTCACTGGAAGTTGTCTTGCCTGCAGTGTTCTATTGGAATTGTTCTTCCTGGGCCAGGACTGGTCATCGCCCTCTTGCAATTGCCTTAAGATAGATGGAGTGAGTTGGGAGTGAAGCTTTGCAGGAAAGCAGCAGGCATCCTAAGGAGTGCATAGCACAGGGCTTTCTGGATTTGCCTATTTCTTCACTTGTAATCTGTCTAACTAAAAGGTAAGCAACTGCTTTTTGGGGGGGGAGGGGGATAGGTTCCTATATGGAAGTTGGATGTCTTGTGCATAAGTGTGTGTGTGGCCTTAAAAGTAAAAACAGGTGGAACATAAATGGAAAAACATACTAATATAGCATTGACTTGATTAGCCTGCTGGGCTTAAGAGTGTGGGTACGGTGTGTGTGCATGCATGCACCCTATGCATGTTCTTGGCTCCTTGTTGATTTTGGGATTTAGGATGCCTTCATCAGTGCAATGAATCTTCATCTTCAAAGGCACTCTTCAACTTCAAATAATAGATGAAGAACAACTTCTGAAAACACTACAACAGGACAAAAGAGTATGGACAGAGTGCACTTGTATAACTAAGCTTAGCTGGTCATCAATATAGTATTGCCAATGTTTGGTGTGTTGATGACTTGTTTTGATTTGGTAGGTTGCTTGAATACTGGCTCTTTTGGAGTTTCTGATTTTGAACATTTGTAAAAGCAAAAAAAGACCCTGATGCTGGGAAAGATTGAAGGCAAAAGGAGAAGAGGATGGCAGAGGATGAGATGGTTAGACAGTATCACTGAAGCAATGAGCATGAAACTGAGCAAACTCAGGGAGGCAGTGAAGGACAGGAAGGCCTGGCACAATATGGTTCATGGGGTTACAAAGAGTCAGACACGACTTAACAACTGAACAACAACAAAAAAGCAAAAAGAGTAATTCTAATTGGTTGACTTGCTGAGCTTTTAGTATCCATCATTGTGCTGTGCAGTCTCTTCTGTCCTTTTGTTTGTAGAGACTTCAGGATTTTAAAATGCAAAGGACTCTATGTTGATTGGGCTGCTAAGCTAGTATGGGGCCTGTGCACACACTCTATTCATGCTCTTGGGAATTATTTTGCAAAGGCATGGCTGAGCTTGTTGCTTTGACCCCTTTTCTGTGGTTCTTCTGTCCCTTTAGCACTTCAAGTGTAAAAAGAAGAGTTGTTTTGCCACCAAGGTTTGTCCATGACTCATGGTTACTCTTTGATTCTCTGATTCCTGATTCCATTTAAATTTCCATTGTAAATGTAATTTGCAATTGTGAAGTAAAAGCTGGCAGTCAGGCAGGGATGGATTTTTTTTTTTATGCTTTACAGGTTGGGCTACTCTCTTCAGCAGCCTGCCTGCCTGCCTGCCTGCCTGCCTGCCTGCCTGCCTGCCTGCCTGCCTGCCTGCCTGCCTGCCTTCCTTCCTTCCTTCCTTCCTTCCTTTATACTTGGCAGGAACTGAAATTTCATTTTATTTTGTTTGGTACCCAGCCAGTTCCAGGCTTCCCAAAAGAAAATTTGCAGGTAAACCTTTAAATACTAGAATTAAATGAAAGACTGTGTTCTTGATTATCTGCAAGGTTAGGTTTAGGCATACTCAGATTTTTAAAAAAGGCTTACTTTAAAACATTTTAAAAAGAAACTCTGTGAGTGTGGCTGGATTGACTTTTTAAAAAAAATTCTGCCTGGATGTCCTCCTGCCCTAGAGGAGGCAATTGACTGTAAAGGGTTGTATGAGAATTGAAGGTCTCTGTATTCCTTAAAAAAAAAAAGTGCAAGAGAGATAAAACCAGTATCTCTCTTCACATTTTTTCCCCCCTGTTGGCATGCTCCCTCGACAAAAGAAGAAAGGCCATTTTTACTTGAATTCAAAGAAAGCAGCATAGGAGAATGGTGAAGTGATGCTTCTCTAATTCTTAAAAATCCTTTTTTTTTTCCTGCCAATTTTTCTGAAAATTAGTTGTGATTCTGAGGTGAAAGGGGATCAAGAGGCTTTTTCCATTGTTTTTAGTGGCTAAAACATTCAAAACTTTGAGAGCTTTGTTCTGAAGAAACACAGAACACTTAAACTAGTTTATGTTTCGTTCCATTGAAACCCAGACAACTCAGAATGTGTGGACGGAACATATATCCCAAATATATTGGGACAGCTTGTTTTGAACCTTAAACAAATTAGTTTGTTTTGTTCACACACACCCCTGATCATACCCCAAATTGCTCTGCCAAATCTGGGGTGCAACAATCCAGACAACTAAATGGCAGCAATGCAATATATAAAATGTTACTTCTTTGCTGCCATTTAATGAGTGTCTGCATTTTCACGGCTTAAATCCAGCAACCTGGTTAAAATGAACAGTTTGGTACTGTTTTACACTGAATAACTTTTGCTGAAGTGATGCACATGTATATGGTTCTTTCCAGTGGGTAGTTGGAACAACCATACTAAGAAATAAAAGTGAGTTTAATTTATCACTTTCCCTGAAAACTCTGTAAAAATACTATTTAATCATTGCCAACAAGATGAAAAAGGAAACCCCACACTCAACTGCCTTATTATTGTGTGTTAAATCCAGCTGGTACAAGCTAACATTTTTCAATAATTTAGAGGGAGCAGTGCTGTGGAAATTTGGTACCCCTCTTTTTGATATCGCCTAGATTATGCAAAGTTGCTTTAGACATTGTGTATTTACATTTATTTCTCTTAACTAAACACTGACTTATTCATGGGGTGAGGAAACAGATCTCAGAAATCCGGTAACAATTTGCTTGTGGTTAAGGAGAGTGGGGACAAGAGCATTAGTCCTGTCATCACCATACCCTTCAAATGAAAAGCACAGTTGTCTCTGATGGAGAACTTTTAACTCCACACAATTTAAGGACCTGATTTTACAAGATTCTCTCTTGAATGGAGAACTTCCAGAAATGCTCTCTGTATGGAAAGTAGTATGAGAGGAGGGAGCGAGAAGGCTAATCCCCTTTTTAGATTTATCAAAGGCCAGAAGAGGGCTTAAGTTGCACAAGTATCATCTCATTACTAAAGAGGCTGTCTTCGTTCATCTTTAAGTACTCTGAAATTAGGATTATTTTGAGTTACCACAACAGAGAACAGCCAAATGGCCTCTGTTAATTTAAATCATTTTAGCTTCAGATTAACTTTGTAATCATGTAAACCAATTAGAGAGTAAAACATGTTTAATTATTTTCATAATAGTTGAGCTATTGTCCAAAGTAAGTATTATAAGAATGCTTTAATATGTTGGAATACAAAATATCCTCAAATAATTCATTGATAGTTCCAAAAGAAAGCAATCTGAACCAATAACTAATAATTTAAATATCTAATTAAAGTGCCTATCACTAGCCACATATAAAGAGTAGTGCTTAGCATTCAACAGTTCAAAAATATCCACAAATTCATTTATTGGCTGCTAACACTACCTGGACAGAGGGCAGTGTTATTGCAAACCCTTGATTCTCTTAAAGGGCCGCTGCAGTGTGTCCCGTAAGGTGATACACAAGTTCTGGTTCGCACCTGCGACCCTTGACCACAAGTAACTGAACATGTACTCCAGTGGGCCCACTCTTCAGCACCAGATTCACCTGTATTCAAGACAATAAACAAACATGAATACAATCATGAGTATTGAGCCAGAGTTGTACTTAAAAAAAAAAAAGCATGCAAGGAATATCTAAGAAACAAAACAAAACAAAACAAAAAAAGGATAACATGTTTTTAAAATAAAATCTCACCGAACTTAAGCATTTTTGGAAAAATATGCAGTGAGTTAGAAAGTAAGTATATTTCCAAAGTAAAAGAAAAATCAGATGACAAGTGGCATTAAGAAACAAGCAAACCTAATCTTGTACTCTAATTTACTTTTATAACTCTTTTAGTATTTGCTAAATTAAAACAGAACTAAATGAAAGCAGAATCTTAGAGTTCTCCACCTCTTTGTCATCGAAGAAACTAAGTGAGGCCATTTCTCCAAAGGTTTCATGTGATGGGGAAGCATAACATTTATTGCCCATTGTGAGTGACAGCAGCAAAACTTGCTTTAGTTTCTTGGGATGGAGAAGCATAACTTCCCTCCCCCATTATGAATGATATTAGCAAAATGTTGACTGGCCACCATTTAGCATCATTCTGACAGGGTGAGGCACATCTTGGAGAATATTCCAAGAAAAGTCTGCAAAGCTTCCCCCCCCCCCCCCCATGGGGGAATGAGAAAAATATTTCTTTCTTCCATAAAAACTTGAGAAATGCTGGCTTAGGCCTGAATAATGATATGTGTCAGCCATGTACCAGCATAAATTTATTAGAATGACTGTCTGAATTATAACTGATACATCAATGTAAAGGTGGAGTGTTAGCAGAAAGAGATTTTTGTTTTCATTTAAATTATGTAATATGTGTTTTACTTTCAGGCAGTTACTTTTTTCAGTTAAAAAGTCCCTACTTCAAAAATGTTAATGCTGAGAGGGCAAGGCTATTGAATGATAACAGCAAGCAAAGGCTAGGATGATGTATTGGTTAGAGGTGTGCAGTGCTTCAGATTCAATTCTGAAAAGGTCCTTTGGTGTGCATGAGGATGGAAATGTAGTACCTACCATAGCAGTTATATCATTTCTTGGGATTATATGGTAGCTGTGGTAGGCTTCAAAGAGTGGTAGGCAGATACTACTTTTGTGCTCCAAAGCATCTTTTTTTAACAATTTCTGAAGCCCTGCACATCCATAACACTGTGGTCTTTCCAAAAGGAGCACCACCCAGAGTAGAATTCCATCACTTTTGAAGATCCTGCTGTGCCCAGATGAGCAGGCAATTGAAACAGATTATTTTGCAGGTGTGATAGGGAGGTCCAAGCTTTGAGTTCATTGAGTCTAAGACTACTCTGTATGTCCGAAAGAGTCTGTCCTAGACCTGTAGCTATGCTTACTCTGGAGGTGCCATAACTGTCAGTAGGAAAACTTTTGGAACACAAAAATCTCTCAGGCTGAAAACATCCATGAAATAATCCTTGTATACATCTTCTGCCCCCACCAGTGTGAGCCAGTAATCCTGGAGATGAGTGAACAGATCTACTATACTGTTTTTCTCTTGCCCTCTTTTCCTCTGCTATGCTTCTGAATCCTACCCTGTTTTACATAAATACAAACCACTCTTCTCTTGTCCACTAAAACAGGACCATGTAACATTTTTTAGAACAAGGACTGAGCTCAGTCTTTGAATAGCATGTAATGAGCCACATTCCAAAAAGTGGGTAGGCCACAACAAAGAAATAGATATATCCAGAACAAAACTCTATATGATTAAATATAAAACTAATTTAAATTAAATACAGTCAGTATGATAGCATTCCACATACTGGACAATGTCTTCCTTTGTCCCCTTAAAAATAAAATTCAGCAGTGACATTTGGAGGGGGTCTTGCACTCCTGGATAATTACAAGGATACAGATGGTCACTTCTCTTATCAAAGGCTGTCTTTCCATAGAAGCAAAAAAAAAAAAAAAAAAAGTAAAGAATGTTTTTCTTTTATGCTTTCGTGGAAGAAGACATTCATTTCATACACATTATGCTGAAGTCAACTTCAGCCTAAGATCTAGCAGCCCCATTCCTTTCATAAGATGGATACAGTGGTGGGAGGAACAATGTGAATCACCCATGTTTATTTGTTGTTTGGCTTTGATTTGATATATAACATCTACCCACTATGCTTCTGTCAGTTCTTAACTTTCCAAACATTCTGTCACATCTTAGTGTGACCAGGAAATAATGTTGAAACTGCAGAAGAGTTGGTAGGGTTTGCCTAGGCAGGAATCAAGATGAATCCTTTACAAATAATCTCCCTTCCTTCCTTCCTTCCTTCCTTCCTTCCTTCCTTCCTTCCTTCCTTCCTTCCTTCCTTCCTTCCTTCCTTCCTTCCTTCCTTCCTTCCTTCCTTCTGGAATAGGAATGAATGTTTGCCATTCCTACCAACTGGGACATGTAAAATAAGTTTCTGTAGTCAAAGCATTGAGATGAGAACCAAATTTTGCACTATACATAACACTGGGTACTCTGATATATATTAACAGACACTTCAGAAAGACATCTCTATGTCCAGCATGTCTGTAAGCACAGAACTCCCAGTGCTAATATGTTATAATCTTTTAAAGTTTTACATTTAGGGAGCAAGGCTTTGGCACTTCAGTTTTCAAAACGAAGAAGGCATCTAACATGACTCAAGGATTTTCACTTACTGTATTGGTTGTGACAGGTGTTGATGAATAGATTGATTGGAACACAACTAAATTTATCTAACTAGAAGAACTCAGTCATTATCACAGAGATGACTGACATTATGTTTAAAAGCAGGGAGATGGATAAGGTATCTCAAATATGCATGGGATTTTAAATTTTCACAATGATTCATTCTTATCACCATTGGCTACTTCAGACATGTAAGTAAGTGACAACAATCTTCAAGGGAGAGAGATATATGTGTACTCCTCTGCATTCAGAACTGGGAGCAGGGAAGGAGGATAATACACATCTGTGCAATGTGACTGTAATACAATGGTTTTATGTAGTGAAAGAAAGGAAGGAAGCCTGCTCATCTGCTACACAAAGATTATGAACTTTTAAGTGTTAAAGACAAAAGTGTTAAAGTCTTCTCTTGTTCAATAGTAGTGCAACAAACTACCATCAGTGCTCTGTTGGGGGTAAAAAGCTTTTAATGTGTGATAAATGCAGAGAGTGTTAGGCTGCAAGCAGTATGTGACTTTAGGAGGGATTCAGATTTAGATGCATGCAACTGACTTATGAACTACTCCCCTGCCTGTGACAGCTTTTCTAGGTCTGCCTTCAAATGCTTCACAGAAGGTTGTGAGACCAGAATGAATGATATAAGCTGAAGGGCAGGGGCCTGCTTGGAAAGGAGAACCTGGATAACTAATTGCTCCACCTCACTGTGGAGTTTTCCCCATCCTTCCCAGTCCCTTGTCCCATAGCCTAAGTATTCAGTGGGGTTCCTATGTATGGTTTTGTGTATTGGGGTAAAAGCTGCTAGTAGTTAGCATGGGAATAGCATGGGAAGTCCATTTCCACCAGCTACATTTGTAGCTTAAATCAGGAACCAACCTGTTCCACCACTTTCGACATAGCCCATACTGAACTTCCTGTACTCCACTGAATTAATTGGGCCTTCCTGGCAACTGGGATTTAGCTTTCATTCATGACTTTGTTAATGGGATTGAAGAGTAAGAGATTGTCCTCTTCTTTGTGTCTAATTATAAGTTACATTAGAAGCATTATCTTTACTGTACCAAGTCTATATAACTAAGACATGCAGAGATGGCAGCTGTTGTACAAATACACATTATTTTTACATTATATATATATATATATATATATATATATATATATATATATCAGAATTCTAGAAGCATATGCTGCCTTCAGTTGTGCCTGACCAAGTCCCACAAATTTACTGAATGTACTAAAACTTTTATATAAAGAGCTCCATGTAGCACATGACCCACTGAATTGATTATATCTTTTCCCTGATGGACTTAATAGATATTAGACATTTTGGAGGGAGCTGTAGAATGGTTTGGATTAAAACCACAGAAGATTTAATTTTTTGCTTATATTCAGCATGGTTTTATTTTGTCTGGGGCTGATTCCTAAAGCCTTGCTACCATCCTAAACACTAAGACTGATTCATATAAATAAATAAAACAGTACATTTAAAAAGTAGCCAAAGTAAAAATTTGTTGATTAAAATGGCTCACAAATCTATATAACACTTACCTGGATGACAATTAAAAATTCTTAATACCTAAAGAGGGGATAATATGGAGGAAAGCATAACTCATGGCTGGAGAATATATACAGTCATGCTGCAGACATGTGCTGTTAGGGCCAGTGAACAGCTGTGGACTTTTTTTGAAACATGGTGATCATCTGCTTCTTCCAATGTGCATCTACACCTTCATTTAATATATTCCCCACCCACACATCCCTCTCTACATTGAAACTAAAATAAGATACATGACAGAGATGCAGTAACACGGTTATTTCATTATGAATCAAAATCAGTCCACATCACTGCAGGAAAAGGATCTTTTCTTGTTCTTAAATGTGACCATTTGTTTCACAATAAAAATCCTACAGCTTCTTCAATTACAAAGGCTTCTCAATTCCCTTCAATGAAAACGGTAGGACACATATGTGAAAAACTGGTCTTCCATTCTCCACTGAAGTGAAACCAGCTGCCTGCAAGTAGAAAAACTGTGCATGCACTAGAGATAAGGACAAAATGCATTCTGGATGGAGGTGTTTCAATGTCAGTAGTGCAGAATTATCATAAGTAGGCACATGAATGCAGCATAAAAATAGCCTTTTTCTTAAAATTTTTGTACAGATCCATATATACACTTTCTCTTATACCAAAATTTGTTTTCCCCCATTTTTAATTAATTTTTCTTTAAAAAGGGGAAATGAGTTTATAGATATCAGAGCAAATCCAGTATTCTGAACAATTTTGTTGCTCATAAATAACTGTATGATATGACACAGAACCAGGGTTTATAATGTAGGCTTTAAAAAAAAAATACATAAAGGAAAATAAACAAGGAATAACTTCAAGTCACAGAAACAAATGAATGCCATTTCTAATTCTGCTTATCAATCTTATTAATTTCCGAGCAAGTACAGATAAATGTAGATGCATGTTAGAGGATTCTAATAATGCTACTGAAGGCAATACAATATTAATTTTACCACAAGAAAAGAAAAGCTTCACAGTGAACCACATATGCAATGATCAGTACTAAAAGAAAACCAGAATGGAAAAAGGAAGAGATGGACTAGATATTAGTAACTGGGTTGAAAAACAGAGCATAATATTTTGCAAAATGAATTAACCTACAGTATGCGAACTATAAGTGGTTTGTTCTGCATTAGACAAACAGGGTTTTGTTTGAAAAGCCTGGTGTAAGATACTTGATTATCAAGTCAGTATTTTGGAAAATGCTTTGGGGAGGGGATTTAAATATTCACTTTCTTTGAATCATAGAAACATTTTACTCAGAAGGGTGGATACTTTTATACTGTTGTTTTCTAAGGACCACAGGAAGTGTGTTGAAGTACATGCTTGAGCACTATTTGATCTACAGGTTACTACAGCAGACTATGGCACCATTTTATGGTAATTCTGTGAAATTACAAATCAGACTAAGAACACATGGGTCATAAGAACCTGGTATTATATGGTTGTTTGAATGTTCAGAAAGGCCAAATTCTGTTGCAATGGCAAAAGTGAGATGTGACTAAAGATCTTTTAAAAATCAAGGTAGTATATTTTCAACAATAAGTGGAGCTTCAGTCGGATCAAAGCTAAACACTTTTAAGACAGCTGTATAAGGTTTTTAATTACAATAAAAACAATGAGAGTTAAGACTTAATTGGATTGGATCATACTGATATCTTCTAACTCAGATAACCATCCTTTCAGGTCTTAAGGTATGGTTCAGAGAGCCCTGTTGTATGCCTTATGAAAGTGAGAGAGTACCAAAAGTGATTTATATCAGAAGTTTGTTTTATAGACTCATGACTGTCTACACACAGAGACTCTACAGCACAGGACACATTTCACACTGAAATTTACTCTAGGACACATGTGAACATTACACAAATATGTGTAGAGGGCTGATCACATGGTTCTTTCCCCCCAAAATTAGAACATCAACATGGAGAAATCTACCTTACCAGCCCTGTGTTTGCGCTTGCTCTATTTGTATGCATGACTTTGTGCACAGAATTGCACCATACTGGAGAAGTAACTGTGCGTAGAGGAAGCCTTATATTTGCCAGATTGTGGTCTTAATTTTGCACTCGATGTTTGTATTACACTTTGAGTGACTCGATGATATGTGTTTGGCAGTAAGTATATCTACATCTAAGAAAATCAAATGGCTAGATGAAATGAGAAGTGCCTTGTACTAGGTTTCATCACTATCCGTTGAATTTAATGATTGATTGGCAGTGACTTTTCAGGATTTCAGAGTGGAATTTTTCCAGCACTATTTGGAAATGCTGAGGACTGAATTTGACACTGTCTGCTTACAAAGATGGCGCTCTGTTACTTAGCACAGCTTGTAATTCTTAATCATAGCTCATTTCCTAATATAAATTTATAGCCACTGTGCTTAAGAAATGCAGTATTCATTCTTGTTGAATTGTTAATCATTTTGGCATAGGGAAAGACAGGCTAAGATCCTTCACACATTTTTCTGTATGTCCCATTAGTAACAATGGGGTTTACTGCTAAGTAGACATGGGTGGGATTACAGTGACATTGTGCCATAATACAAAATCTAAATAGAGAATTTGGACACTTACTTGTGCTATCAAAGATAAATTATCACCTAGTAATCTGAACCTGAAGCTGTGAAACCTCTGCCATTCACTCTACATATTCAGATTTTCTTTTTTAAACACACACACACAAATTATATTATATAGATATACTTTTTTTTCCTGAATGTGTGATTAACTATGGCTTTTAAATTTAATAGAACTTTCATATTAAAATACATACTTTATGTTTTAAGAACTTCGTATTGATAGCATATATATTGGACACTCATCTAAATTCTTTTATTTATGGATTTTAACTGGTGGTTAAAAAAAATAAGAATAAATGGCTTTTTAAAAGTATCAGCTTAGAAAACTGACAAATATGCAGCAAAAGATTATGGAGACATGCAGTGGCATTGCTAAAATTAAACACAGTAAGGAGATAAAAGGTAATTAATGTATTACCAGTTTGTGCCATAAATTTAGCAGCATCAGCTTGTTCCTGAGGGACCCTTTTTTCATGAACAGATCGAGGTCGCTGACTTTTAATTGTATGATCTCCCATCATTCCAAATTCTAAAGACAGAATAAAGGTTTATGAAAGCTTGTGCGTAGACATTTCTCAAAAGGTTACATACTATCTCATGCAGTTGTTTGACAAAAACACCTGAAGAGGGCATTAATAGAACATCAGTTTACAAGGCCTGTTTTTGCTTTGTTTTATATTGTTTTAAATGCCTCAACCTGTATTTGGATAGAGGTTTTAATCTAAAATTTGCTTTAAATTATTTTTAAAATATATAGAAATATTTCAGAATTGTGATACATAAAAAGCAGCTGTGGTACAAAATCAGTTATTTAAACTAGAGACATTATATTCAGAAATAATTTAAATCAGTGCAAACCACACCAGAAAACCAGTGCATTAAGTGCTGTCATTTTGTGACAGAACTTGGTGCTTCTTGATGAGATCAATTGCTTAAGCCTTCCGACCAGTGGAATGACAAGGAAACTTTCATGAGAACAGTACAAACGTTACAGAATGACGGGGCCAAAATGCTTTGTGTAATCTGGATGCAATAGCATCTGTGTCTTTCTTTTGTTGCTTCAGAAAACTCTCTGCTACAAAGGACATGGAAGTCCCTGGGCTTTTTCCTCCCTGCTGTTCCTTCTAAAACAGAATTGTTCTTTGATTTTAATAGGGGGGAAAACCTATCTTAAAAACTCCTGCATGGAAATCATGAGATGCTATTTAAAACACAAGACAGCTCTGCTAATTTTCCTCAGTGCCTTTGGCAAATCACTTAATCTCCAGCAGTTTAAACCTAAAATTTGTTATTGCTCATGACTATGTGCCCCAACACCTTCAGAGTGCAGCATCACAACATATGGCATTATTTTAGAAATAGAAGCAACTATTCTGGCAGAATTAGCGCCAGCATGACAGGCTCTACTGTTCAGTGCCACAAGTAGCATGCACAGATTTTATAACCCAGAAACAGGCAGGCCTATTACAGTAGTTGAGCTAAACCAAAGTTCTTTGTTCTTTTTCTTAACCTTCTTTCATGAACCAGATAATGTTTATAGTGAGAGAGCCAGTTTGGTGTAGCGATTAAGGCACCAGGCTAGAAACCAGGAGACTGTGAGTTCTAGTCTGGCCTTAGACACAAAGCCAGCTGGGTGACCTTGGGTCTGTCACTCTCTCTCAGCCTTAGGGAGAAAGCAAAGTCAAATCACTTCCAAAATCTTGCAAGAAAACTGCAGGTACTTGTCCAGGCAGTTGCCAGGAGTCAAAAACTGACTTGAAGGAACAATCCCACCCCCCCACACACACATTTATAATGGTTTTCATGCAAAAGTCTAGGAGTGTGAGAATATAAATCTATACACATACATACATACACAGGGAGTTCCATTTAGATGTATAGTAATTTGTAAAATTTAGTATGGAGACATTGCACTGATGCACAACTACTACAATCTGCACGATAGCAGCAACTATGTTACCATGATCACACTGCAGCTACTGTGTATGGAATTCACATTTTAAGATATCAGTTCTGATGAATAATGTTTCTTGTTAGTAAAAGATAGCTATGAAATTCATGTTCCTGGGAATTTTCTTTTGTCCTAATATTGACACAATTTTCTGTCAAATATTAGGAGAATTCTTAAATTTGTTTAATGGTTAAGTTTTGTTTTTTTAATAATAATGATAATAAATAATTCTTATTTTGCATTTCAGAGTATTTTTGAAGAAATATAGCATATATGCTTACTCACAGTATGATTTATTTTAGAAACAATGATCATGTAGGAATGCATTATTTAAAACATGTTTGATATTTGATATATTTGATATGTGTGTGAAATTCTTCATTGCTTTTGTTTATGCTATATTTCCTTGTAGCTCTTATTAGAGAACTTTCTAGGAACAATGGTAAAATTTTGAAATTAAGTAAATATTGTGAAAATGGAGTAAAAAAACCTCATTCCAATTATTTGTGTTGAAACCCACAAATTGTAATCTGCCAAGATTAGTACCATCCAACAATTGGTTTCAAGTTCTGGTAGTCTCTCAACCCCACCTCCATCTCCAAAATGTGGTGACCTCCTGTTCGTCATCTCCCTTTTTGCCACTGTCTTTTCTTGCTTCCTGATCAGTTCCTCTGGGCACAGAGAACAAGAAGTCTCTGATAAATAAAGAAGTAATTATTTTTCCAACAAGTGGAGGAAGCAGCAGAAAGGGAACAGGCCATTCCTCTCACCCTGTTGGTTCTGGTCTGAAGCAACCAGAAAAACCAGGTGGTTGTTAGAGTCTGTGATAACAACTCACTTGTTGTCAAAATTGAATTCTTCCTAGGCTGGAAACTTAGAGGAAAAGAACAGAAATCCCAACCCCATCAGCAAGAATCTTAAGATCCTGAGACAGGGGCTAAGGTCTCCTCTGCTTGTCTGAACTACCAGCTAGTTCTTGGATTCTGCTTCCTGCTCTTAGTAGAAGAGAAAACAACATGTCAGTTCCTCACTAGCTTATCTAAGACTCTTCAGTAGAAAAAGGTACAGGCAAGCCAATGCTGGTCCCAGGAAAGACAGAGTTTCCAATTACTGTTTAAACTTGCAGGCTGGAGTAGGGAATAATAACTTTCTTGAGGTTCCATGTTTCAATGAGCTAGCTGTCACATTGAGAAGTCTTTCCAAAACTGGGAAATTTACAGAAATTTATGCAGGCTTAATGCAAAGAAAGCAAACACTTGTTCAGTTGATAAATGAGCAACAAGAAAGTTGGGTATCAGGGTGGGGTTGTTTCTTTCTTGAATTTCAGCTGTTTCCACTGGACAATGGCAACATTTTCAGAATGAAAATTTGCAACAATGAAATGGCTTTGCTGTAGGAAGGGCTTCCAGAGGCATTGAGGAAAACATCATGTGGAATCATTCCTGACATGAATAAGCCTTTTAACAGCACAGTCCTTGATATGGTATCACAACAGTATCCTTGTGGATACCAGACCTGCAATGTATTCTATCTCCAAATAATCTAATATGTTGCTATCAGTGTGGAAAATGGCTTTGTTTCACCATACAGGAATTTGACATTCTTTTTGACTCATATCTTTTCTTCTGCATTTATCTAATTCATTTCTGTCATACAAAGTGAAAGTGCATAGAATGGCTAGAATCATTTGAGCTTCTCCCCATTTCCCAATGTTTCATCTCAGTGTTTTAGGCAGATCTGCATTTTGCTCGTACAATTTTGTTTTCATCACTAGATGGCAGGATATGCCTTAACTTGAACTGCAAATGGGCTGCAGTAAAATCAGAATCTAGCTATTTTCCTCCCCCCTTCTCTATCTCTCCTTCCCTGTTCCAGAAAATCAAATCCAGAAATTAGCAGTAGAATATTCTCTTGAGGAGAGCTTGAGTGAAAACAGAATCCTAAGATTAAAGACCTAATAAAGGATAAAGAAACTATGGCAATTCTGAGAGCTTTTTGCCATCCAGAAAATGCTTCACTAAATTAACTGGACTGACAGGATTGAAGTGTCAGAGCAAATCACTACTCATTCCTACTTCTGATGTCCTCCATTTAGAAGCATAAAACTGAAGTCTTGGCTTACATGTTTCCACATGTAATTGTCTCTAACTTCTATCCAGAAGGAAAAATGTGAAATAATTAATAGCATAAAGGCAAAGATCTAAATAAAAATAAAATGTAACAGTCACATATTGTCATGAATGATTTAATGGCAATCTGGCCATTGGAGAATAGTTGTTGGGGAATTAGGATGATAAGAATTAGTATAATATAAATATTACATAACAATAATGCTATAGGTGTACACCAATAACAAAAAATATGATTGAAGAGCCAGGAGTCCCTGTTTCAAATCTCATCACAGTCACAATCTGAGGTAAATGGTCTTAGATGAGCCTGCCTCTTCCATTCTCCATCCTACCTTCTACTGCCAGGTTATCAGAATAATACTGACTTGGCAAAGTTGTTGTCATTATTGTTGAACTAATACATAGCTATGATTTAAATACTAGAAAGCTATACATAAATAACTGTGCCAAGTATGACTACAACTATGGCTACAGTTCCTTTGCTTCACAGCATAATAAATTCAGCTGGAAGTATGAAAAATTTCCTCTTAATTTACAGGACAACTAGATTGTGGTTCTTATTCCTATATGTGCAAACCTAAGTCAAGTGTTGATTGTTTATTTTATGGGAAGATGGATCAATTTCTTTGAATTATTCAGAATGTGTTGTTAATTTTGGCTGGCTGCCTCAACACAAAGACATTATTGCAAAGGGTTTCCCACCCCTGTTTCTACTTGGGAAGGATTTTCATGATAGCTGGTGGAAGAAGATTTAAATGTCCCTTGCTCTGCAGTTTAGGCAATCTCAGTTTAAATTCCATCCTGTCCCATCTTTCCATGAGTAAATAAACACATTAAAATTAAGCTGATGTGGCTAAATATTAACATAGGTTGTTAGGTTAAGTCTCTCCCACTTTCCCTGTCCCACTATTGTCCATTGGTGTGTATGTAAGTTTTTTTTTTTTTTTTTTTGAGGTCTTAGCTGTCCATTTCCAAGAGTGCTATATCTTCTTGTGCTAAAAGAACAAAAACACTCTTGGAAATGGACAGCTAAGACCTCAAAAAAAAAAAAAAATCTGCTTTAATATAATTTAAAACTGACAGAAGGGCAGAAAGTTCATGAGATAGCTAAATCTCACATGATTACTTTCACATGATAGGTCATGAGATGTTGGCCATTTTCTTAAAAGCAGGTTTTTAATTTTTAAAAATTTTTTTGTAAAAACATAGTTCTCTTAGTCACCCCACAGGATCTCAAGTGACATCACATGACGGTGCTCACAGTTATGAAAGATTGCCAGCACAAGGACTAGGGCCATTTCATTAATTAAAGACCTTTAATTTCAATAATCATCACAATTGCTAGATGAAAAAATACAACAACTTGTAAATGGACAATACAACTCTGTGAACTAATCACAGTAGCTTCTAACTTTAAAACAAATAAGTTCTTCATTTGGTAGATTTAGGGTCTTGTTCTAGCTTTGTTAGTGGTATCGTTTGATGAGACAGTGTAGGAATGGAGATTGTCAATGGTCAGTAGTACAAACAGAGACAAGGAAAAAACCCTTATATCTGATGAAAACCTGGCAACAGTCATGCATGTTCTGTTCGCAGTCTTACACACTGGCCTTATTCTCCAATTTTGATAAATACTCCCAAAGTATTAAAATTTCAACTCCCTGATATTATAAACAGCATGCTGCCTGTGTAATTCTGGCAGCTGCAGCCTTAACACATCTAGAGAGGATCAAATTGGAAGCTGCAGCTCTACATTATGAGTAGCATCCCTCATCAAAGGCTGGAGTTCTGGGATTTGTAATTTGGAGACATTTGAGGGCTATAGCTTTCTCATCCTTTATACAGAATTATTAGGTGTAAGTCCTATTGAATTCAATGGGACTTACTTCTGAATAAACATAAAGAGAATTGCATTTAAAATATCCTTAACTCTTGACTGAAAACAACAGTTTTATGTTCTAAATTATGTCATTTCATCTTTTTTTAACCTGAAATATCCTGGAGCAACTGTTTATATAAAGCATGTAATTGCATTTTATATTTTTCCATTTTTGAATATAATGTATTACATGCATAATCTTCTGCCCAATTTATATGTATGTCACTCTATCTATAATGTTATATGTTCAATTACTACTCATCTTCCTAGTCTATAATGCTAGAAAATGTGGAAGAAAAGAGAAGGCAATCAGCAACAAGGTGTACAAACTCAATTACAGCTGTGATTGGTACACCAATGGAAGACTTGAAGGACCAGGTTAGAGACAGATGATCTTGGAGAATATGGTCACTAGGAGTCAACACTGACTTTATGACACATAATCAATCAATAATCAATCTACTACAGAATTGTCTGAGCTCCAGACTGTCAAGGTAAACTGAAATATAAGACATTAAACAAAAATGTGTGATATTCACAGCATTAAAATACAGTATTAATATTAACAATAAACAATGTACTGACCATTGCAGTTACAATCAGATTGTATCTGATGTGTTGTTACTTAAATGGAACCAGAAACAATTGTTTCCAGGGATTTCTACTTCATTTTATTTCTAGTAAACTCCATACTGTGCAGGCAGACAGCAGAACTGAGTTAATACCTTATCTGTTTAGTCACTGGTTAAGAAATAATTTAGAAAACATGGACATTAGGAAAATAATCAAGCCTAAAAAGTACATAAAATGAACTTAGTGTATTTTGTGCCAGTAACTGTAGAACAAAATGAAGTGAACTAATTATAGTAGCAAATTAAATCTAAAGGACCTTGGAATAAAATGATGTTTAGAGGTCCCTGAGTCTTTAAGGAAAATATCTCTACAGAACTTACATTGTAATCCTAATTTATTCTTCCTAATTTTTTTTTTGTTATATAGAGTACATCCAAATATATAAATGGATGATATCTATATATTACTTTCATTAGCCATAATAAAAACATTGTCCCCCCCCCAAATATATTAATTTTTGCTGTAGTTATTTCTGAAACCCCTGTATCACCTTTCTGCCCAAAGACTACAATTCTTACTGGGTTGATCTGAAAGATGGCTATGTCCCACTCTCCAGACTTATTTATTGCAGAATAAATTAAATCCAGTTCATTTGCTGATCAGCTGTAAGCCTGCTAGCCAAGACTGTCATTATTGCTTTATATATTATTAATGCAAAATACATGCTCCATAGCAACAGCAATTCCATAGCACAAAAATCAGTTGGCCAGTATTTTGCCTATATAGGCCAGAGCAAGGCCGTCTGGTGCCTGTGGACAGCCATGTGCCAGGGAGACTCACCTTGAGGTCTACAGACCTCTCTCCTGACCTGAATGAGAAACTAAATGCTAGAAAGCAAAGTTTTCACCCTCATTTTCATTTATACAAATGTCTCTGGAATATATATGGGACTTTATAGACATTCTTTAAAAGTAAGCTTGGTACATGGCTGCAGTCTGGTAGTTTATCGGGAAATGAATCTACCTGCTCTCTGCTCCAAAAAGATAAAGGCAAAATAAACAGGACTAAAACACAGTGCATTAAATTTATCTACATCAGTAATTTGGGACACATTTCCCTGAGAGTATACTGTATCTCTCTGAAGGCATCTGGAACTACTGTACTTCTGAAGAGAACTGGGCATAGAACTGTACAATAAGAATAACATCTGAAACAAGTTTATTGTGTTGAAATGGGATTTAGTCTTAGGTTAAATGTACTTAGGACTTCAGGGCACAACTGTCACCCTAAATGTATTCAAAATACATCGCAAATATATTTCATGCAGTTGGATTCTTACATAATCCTATTTAGAACAGGCATATAAGAGTCAACAGAATTTGTCATGACGAATTTAAACTTCATTAATTTTGGTAGTCCTATTCATCTAGAACTGACATAATCCATCTAGTTTTACCTGTAAGGTATTTTTGGACTATTCTATAGATCAGTGTTTCTTAAACTTTTTGCTCTCAGAACCCCTTCCCACTTTTAAAAATTATGGAGGACTCCAAAAGAGCGTTTGTTTGTGTGGGTTATATTTATCAATATTTATCATATTAAAAATTAAAATTGACATATTTGTACTATATTTATTTATTGAATCATGTAAAAAAAAACAATATTAAACCCATTAGGTATTAACATGTTTTTCATGTAAAAAACCCTATATTTTTAACAATAAAAAATAATAATGAGAAGAGTGAAATTGTTTTAAATCTTTGCAAATATCTTCAATATCTGGTAAATAATTTTGATTTTGCAGAACCCTGAGAGAGTCTTCAGGGGAATTGGAATTTAACACACTGTTTCTCTTAATGCTCCTTTTAAAATTAAAATGGTTAACAGAGTATTGAAATATTTTAATCTCCCATTATACTTTCCATATATTTTACATTTGTACCAAATAATTGATTTTTCAGTGTGGCCAGAAGATCAAAATTGTTTGTTTATGGTGTTCCACTTGACTTAAATACATCCAGTTCTAGCTTTTGGCTATAGACAATGTCATTAAAATATATTTCACAGACATTAACTAGAAAGATGTAAATCAAAATATTTTCTTTAAAAAACCAAGAGTTTGTAAAATGGTTGTAAGATGGTAACAATAGCATAAATCATATTCTTATTTAGTTGGCCTGGTAATCCAATTTTTACTCTTGTTTAAGAAATATCTGAAAAGTATCATTTGGAAATTTGGATTTAAATGTGCCTCTTCCTTGGCACCCTGACAAAAGTGGCTGTGGAATGCCCATGTGATGTAATGGCTAAAACGTTGGTTTTGGACTGGGAAGATCCCAATTCAAGTCTATCCTTTGCCTAGAAACTCAGTGATTCATTTCAGGCCAGTGACTCACTCGTTCTCTCTCAGGGAAGTTGTTGTGAGGATAAAATAAAGGGAAACCTGTGTGTAGGCTACCTTCAGATTGGGGAGAAAAGGTAGGATGCAACAACATTTAATACAACTAACTAAATAAATAATACAAATGTCTAAATAAATCAATGGAGTATAAGGGTACAGAAAGAAAACGCAAATGGTTTTCGCCTCAAACTAAGATTCTTTTTGGCAAGTCTTGGAATATATTGCATGCCTGAAGAAGTTGAGTGAAGTTGGTCAGTCAGCCCTTTATTACACTCAGTGACTAAAATTCCACATGAAGAGGGTTTAAATTAAAACATGCAAAACAAGGAAGGAAATCTGCAGGAGTATTCAAAGACATGCATGTAACTAATTTAACTAATGTTTTTGTGCATTTCTTTGAGAAGGAGGTTTCCTGTTCATAGCCAGAGCACTGGATATTTTGATGGAGCTTATTCGAGCCTTTGGAAATAAAAAGCTAACTTCAGTATGGAAGTATGAGATGACCTGGGAGCAGTGAGTGTTATAGGCATGAATAGAATTACCTTGGAATCCATCAGTAAGAAATTATTGTGTGAACATGTGAGTTTAAAGAAGCAATTGTAATGACATTTACTTGAAAGTAAGTCCCATTGAACTCAGTTGTCCTTATTTATCAGATGTGCTTAGGCTTGTAGTGTACGTTAATTAAAAAGTTCCAAAGAGTGTACTGAATTTATAGAGTAGAGAAAGAACATTATATCCTGAGTAAGCGTTTGTGAGATATGACTGCAAGGCTGCTAACTTCTAATTAGTATTAAATCCTTTCTTAAATGCAAGTTCATTTAATATTCATATGAAGATGAAAAAGGAGATAGGAGATGAAACTGATTCACAACTTGGCAAAAGGAATGCATTGTTCATTCGGCAGGCAGGATCCTTTGTCCTATCCCAAATTAAAATCAGTATGTATGTTTTGGAAACTGAAAATGGTAAGAGAGCTACTTACAGAAATCTACTGGAAAAAAAAAATCATACCAGGTCCACAGTTAGCACTTAATAGCATTTAAAGCATGAGAAATAATGTAATACAAGCTAATTAAATTTCCCTGTTAATAAGACAACTGTTAAAACGTGAATTGATTGCACTGGTTCTCAAAATTATTGGACCCTTATGGTCCAGTATTGATCTCATAACCAGACATTTCTTACTGTTTTTTTTTAAATATATTGATACTGTACCTTTGGAATAATGTATTGACATGGCAACTTCTGAAGATAGATCCTAATTGTAATATATGGATAGTTTAAATAAAGAAGGTTAATGTATCTGAAACATCTTGTCTCATGCTCTTATTTATTGTGGGAGCTTTTGTCAATATCTGATGCTTACACTAGATTCATAAATCGAGGGAGCACAACATCTATATGTACTATTGACTTGCAGAGCAAAAACCTTGGTTTCATGGAGGCATGATGCTGTTCTGCTTCGTGCCTAAAAAATCCTGATTAGCCCTTGGCACTGCTGTTTCTCAGCAACCCATTCTCATCAGAACAAAGAATCAGTAGCTGATATTGGTACTTTCACCATATGCAAAAGGATCTATCTACTGCTGTTTCAAACTGCTAGACTGAATAAATGATTGTTGAGTATCGCTCTAATACTCATCCCTTTGGGATTTCCTAACTGGGAAAAAAAAGCAAAAATTCTTTATAACATGATCAAAATAATTACCTTCGAAATACTGTAAATCAGTGGAATGAAAGATCAAAATACTTTCTAACTGCAGCATACACTGTTTTTCTTTGTTAGATGTGTAAAGCAAAAATACCTACTTTTTCCATGTAAGTGTAGAAAATTGCTATTTGATTTGCCTAGCTAGAATAGTAGTCCAGGGGCACAGCTCTTTTTCACCTAAATAGACAAAACATATAGCAAAGTATATGAGGAAAAGTGAAGGATACATATCTCTAGAATCTTGAAGGAAAGTTTGAAGGCATATTATTTGTGTCAAATAATATTACCATCACACTGCTGGAATGCATGCCATGATTGTTTAAATATTTTATTTTTTCAAAAGTATGATAATTACAAGCTTCATGCATTCAAAATTAATGTAAGCTCTCTTTATAAGTGTTGGAATATGGGGAGAATAAGCATGCTAGCTTTGCCTCTTCCACTGGCATTCATATTGCCGTCCAATATAGTGGATTATTGTCTATAGTGACAAGTGCTTCTCTCTGTGGAAACTGATTTAGGACTGTAACTTTTTTCAGGGTCCTAAATTGTACAGTGAATCCTTAGGGATAGAAAAGATACTCTGTTCTATCCTGACATTTGTTACCTTCAGAAGCTGATGCGTACGGTGAAAGGGAAGAGTGACAGACTAGCATGTGACAGAATTGGGCACCCTATAAATTTAATAACCAAATAAAGAAATGCTTGTCCTTGTGCCCATTTTTCTATGTATAGTTTTAACACACTTTGAACCGCTGAGGAGGACTTGCTTTTCTGCCATTTCTTGACTTGTCCTGACATCATTTTCTCTGCACTGCTAATCTTGCTATAATATGCTCATGCATCACAATATTAATTTGGAGAAAACACAGTGGCAAATGTAGCTATATATCCCATATTTTTTTCTGAAGCATTAACGCATTGGCATGTTGTACTGACACACTGCTTCTCTCATGCTAGTGTCATTAAAATATCTGACTGTTCCCAAGAAAAATCAGAGTTCATAAAACCGGTGGTGTCATGCTGGGCTGTGCCACGGCTCTTGTAGAATAACATTTAATAAATACTAATTTGGGAAGGAGGTTGTCCAGATAGTCCCATATGTAGCAGTGGAGCAGTAAGTATTAGGATTCAGTTCATGAGAGACTCTCAAGAGTTTTTCTTTGTCTTTTGTGTTCCATGGGGAATACTCTGATAACTACCATGATAGAAATATGTTATTATACTTGGTACAGTTTTGCTGCACAGTTCTATACAAGGAAGTAAAGGCCCAGGCCTGGAAAGAATGGCTTGCTGACCTTCATAATATTGATAAATGTAAGCACTATCCATCTGACTGTGTACATTTACCAATACTGTACATCTCCATAAGGGAATTAATTTCTGGGTATTGAATGAAAAACAAGTATGTTATTGTATTCATAGCTTAACATTCCTTAACTCACAGATTCTATAAAATCATCGGACAGCAGAAAAAATAGGCTCAAGTAAAAGCTTGGTTTGACCATTTCTGTAGACAATTGCAGATAATATTCACCTACTTTCTTAATGAAGATATGAAAGCTGTATACCTGTACAATATTCAGTGCCCAGCAGACTAATATTTATGCCAATGGCCTAATAGGCATATTCAAAACAAACAAGTTTATTTCAGTCAAAAACAGAGCAGCTAAAGAAAAATGTTAGTCTCAGTAAAGATGTCACAAGCAGCGTCCCCTAATAATTCTGGTAAGTATGAAATATTTTCAGTTACTATAAGCAGTACAGACCTTGTATTGTTTTAAGAGGAGCCGGGATGAAGATGTTAAATTAAAAAAGTATTTCAGGATGCTACACTGGATGTTGCACCATCCCAATGATGGTGGTTTTGGAGGGATGCTATTGTTGAATATGAGGTGATGTTCTGTAGTTTTGCCTAATCTACCTTCTGAAAAATGCTAATATTTATTTTTTGAAAGTTTTGCCAGCACAACTCTGTCAGCTGTAGGGAGACAGGATGATGATGATGAGTTTTAAAACATGGGCAATAAAGACTATGAGCATCACCACCAAAGTCTGACAGGTCTTTCATAACTGTACACTTATCATGTACAGGCATTATAAAGGGGCTGTCATCATTTCAGGTAGTCATTGGGGCAACATCCCAAGGTAAGGGCTGTATTTTCTGTGCTACCCGCTAATATAATAACTACAGGGACTAGTCCAGGCAGTCGCCTGGAATCAACAGTGACTCCAAGGCACATACACACACTAATATACAATATGGCTTTTTGCATATGAGCTGGAGTGCTAGACTTTATTTGAAGCATTGATGCAATCGGGAGCAAGAAGATGAAATTTATTCCATTGTAAATATTATGTTCCTTAATGAGTTCTTCAGCCCTTATTAAGGTTTGTGGCCAAGATTGTGTTAGCAGTAGAAAACCATCTTTCTTGTTTGTACCATCATCTCTGCTCTATTTACACATGAAGAATGAGTAAACCAGGAAGCCCATGTGCAACAAGGCTTTTCCTGGAATGAATAGCTCAGATCAGTGCTGAAACAATAAAGTCAAATGAAAAATGGCTTGCAGTAGACCCAGAGTGACCTTTTCCAAATTGACTAGGTAATGTAGATAAATGCAGGTTAGTGGCCATTACCAATTGCTGACAGCAGCATAGTGTCTCAGCTAGCTAAAAAGAAATCTCTCTCTCTCTCTCTCTCTCTCTCTCTCTCTCTCTCTCTCACACACACACACACACACACACACAAACTTCCTTTCAATGCCATGAAATTTGCGAACTGTTTTTTAAATTTTTAGTTTTGGTTACGTCTTATTCTGACTGAAGAAAACCATTCAGGCTTTTAAATACATTCCTTCTTTCCCACAAATAATTAAAAGTAACTATAACTTTTAAAAGATTCATAAAATCTATTCCCCATAAGTAATTGAGTCTGTGTACTTTCAGATGATACATTACTCTTTTTAAAAATATCATTCAGGATACATAGATAAAATTTATGAAAGCATTTAGCAAAAATTCTCTGCAGGTATATTGTATGTAACTAACATCCTGTCACAAAAGTATTTAGTATGTGCACTGTGTGTGCTTTCTATCTGTATGTGCTTATGTATGTATGAACATGTGTCTA